>NC_081407.1:581477712-582950212 GCF_030272615.1 Cryptomeria japonica | reverse complement strand
ATAGGAACTTTGAAGCCATTTAATACATGCTTCATCCAAATTGTCTGAGTGTAGTTCATGAAAGCTACAACATACTCTGCTTCCACTGTAGACTGAGATATACAACTCTTCTTCTTACTCATCCATGAGACCAGTCTACCATTGAGAAATAATGCACCACCGGTTGTGCTCTTCCAGTCATCTACATTACCTGCCCAATCAACATCTATGAATACTTTCAAGTTGAAGTCCTTTCTATATGGATACCACAATCCATAATCAATAGTTCCCTTCAAATACCTAAGAATCCGCTTGACTGCAACCAAGTGGGATTCTCTTGGGCTTTTCTGGAACCTTGCAGTAATGCCAATTGCATGTCCAATATCTAGTCTGCTATGCACTACATAATGCAACTTACCAATCATTAATCAGTATTCCTTCTCATCAACCAATGTTGAGTCATCCTCTTTGGATAGTTTACAACTGGTCACCATTGGTGTACCAACCGGTTTGCTATCTTCCATGCCAAAGATCTTCAACACCTCTTTGACATACTTGGACTGAGTGATAAAGATTCCATCTTTCATTTGCTGGATCTGTAGTCCAATGAAGAACTTAATCTCTCCTATGAGTGACATCAAAACTCTTTCTTCATCTCATCTGCAAACTCATGACTCATCTTGTCATCTCCACCAAAGATAATGTCATCAACAAATATCTCACAGATCAGGATCTGATCTCCTTCAGACTTCAAGTAGATATTGCTATCTTCACTTGTTCTCTCAAATCCAATCTTCAAAAGATGGGAGTGTAGGCATTCATACCATGCTCTAGCTTCCTACTTTAGACCATATAAGGCTTTATGTAGCCTACACACCATATCACTGTCTTCAGATAGGGAAAACCCATCTGGTTTCTCTATATACACTTCCTCTTCAAGTACACCATTTAGGAATGTGGATTTTACATCCATTTGATATACTTTGAATCCTTTAAAAGCTGCATATGCAAGAAGCATACGAACTCCTTCCAATATGGCTTCAGGAGAAAAGGATTCCCCATAGTCTTCTCCTTCTTATTGGGCATATCCTTTGCACACCAGTCTGGTTTTGTTTCTAATCACTGTGCCATCCTCATTTAGCTTATTTCTGAAGACCCATTTGGTACCAATGACATTTTTATGCTCTGGTCTGGGTACCAAAGACCATGCAGCATTTTTCTCTATCTGGTCAAGTTCCTCTTCCATTGCCTTGATCCAGTCTTCATCTTTATGTGCCTCTTTGAATGATTTAGGCTCAAATTCAAAGATCATACATGAGTTTTCTTTGACATTTCTTCTTGTAAGGATTCCTCTATCCTTATCTCCTATGATCTACTTAAGATCATGATTCAACTTGACATATCGAGGAATGGTCTTGATAGATTCCTCTTGATTTTATTCTTCATCCTCATCTCCATCAATATCAGCATCTACATCTACTGGTGTAGGAACACTATTACTGGTACTCAGTTGACTGACAATCAGTTCCCAGAAGGTTACAACCAGTTCATTTACTACTTGCTCACTACTAGTTTCCTCAGTTTTCTCAGAGGTTTCATCAACTCTTACATTGATGCTTTCTATAATTCTCTGAGTCCTATTATTGAAACACTTGAGAGCTTTTCTCTTGGTGGAATACCCTAGGAATATTCCCTCATCACATTTCGCATCAAATTTGCTTTGGTGTTAACTCCTCTTGATGTAGCATTTGCTACCAAACACTCTAAAGTAGCTAACCACGGGTGTCCTACCGATCCAATACTCATAAGGAGTTTTATCCTTACCTTTCTTGATGAGTACCCAGTTAATTGTGTAGACTACAGTGCTCACCACTTCTCTCCAAAAGGTGTGGGCTACCTTTCCTTGAATCAAAATAGTTCTAGCTGCTTCAACCACAGTCTGGTTATTTCTCTCTACTAGGCCATTCTACTGTGGAGTCCAAGGGGCAGAAAGTTATCTCTTGATACTATGTTCTTCATAGTACTTGTTGAATTCACCGAAAGTGAATTCCCCTACTTGATCAGTTCTCAGGCACTTGATTCTTTTACCGCTTTCCTTCTCTACTAAAGCTCTGAAAGCTTTGAACTTTACAAAAGCTTCAGACTTATCTTTCAATAATGTGACCCACATCATTCTTGAGCAGTCATGAGTGAGAATCATGAAGTACCTATCACCCTACACACTCCTAGTTTTCATTGGACCACACAAATCAGTATGCACAAGATCAAGCAAATTGTCAGCAGTGAAAGATTAACCTTTAAAGGTTGAGGAAGACATTTTCCCCAATTGACACTCTCTGCACAAGGTATTATCCGGTTTGCTTAGCACCGGTAACCCTCTAACTGCCTTGATCTTACTATCCTTCACAATGTTATCAAAGTTTACATGGTAGAGTCTCCTATGCCATATCTAGCTATTATCAAATTTAGCCATAAGACGTACTTATATTTGCATTCAACTGAAATAGGTTACCTTTGGTCTGCATGCAAGTGGCCACCAATTCACCATTCTTTCCTTTGATTCTACACACTCCATTCTTGAATTCCAGAGTGAGACCACTGTCATTCAACTGGGCAACACTCAGAAGGTTGTGTCTGAGACCATCAACCCAATACACATTGTTAGCACTACTCTTTCCATTTAGAGAGATGGACCCTTTGCCTTTGACCATGCATGGTGCATCATTTCCAAAGCAAACCACACCACCATCATACTCTTCCAAGGATAGAAACTTTCTCTAGTCACCAGTCATATGGTGAGAACAGCCACTGTCAATGATCCACTCATTGGAATTATCAAACTGGGAGACAAGAGCCTTCTTGTCTGACACATTTTCATTGATAGCAACAAACACAATATCTTCATTTTCTTCATCTTCTGATTCCTCATCTGTGACACCTTCATCAACTACCACAAAATAGTTTCTCTAGTTTCCTCCTTTGAATTTCTTGAACCTTTTCGGTTTGTCCTTGTTGTCACCATTAGGACAGTTTACAGCAATATGTCCTATCTGGTTGCAAGAAAAACATTTCAAAGGGAGCTTTCCTCTGTATTTGTTGGAAGTTTCTTGGCAAGAAGAGCTTCAAATGCCATCAGAATCTCCTCATCATCCATTTCTCTACTCTATCTTGGTTCACCACTAGTGCTAGCTTCTTTTCCTTTTCTGGATGGTACAATAGAAGCTTTAAAAGTTGATTCAGTCTTTTGAACACTTCCATCAAAACTATTTAGCTCATAGGCTGTCAACTTTGCAATGATGGAGTCTAGGGATACCTTAGTCTTGTCTATTGATCTCAGCTCCAGAATAGCAGCAACCCTTATTCAATAGACCAGTAATAAGGATCTCAGGACTTTGCTTACCACAGTGGAATCTTCCATTTTACCACCTACACTCTTGATATCTCCAACAATGGTTTTGATTCTTATTCCATACTGTTGAATGGTCTCACCTTCAACCATCCGCATGTCTTCAAAATTCCCTCTAAGACTTTCTTCCTTAGCTTTTTTTACATGCTCATCACCGCCATAGATATTTTCAAGAGTATCCCATACCTCTTTGGGATTTCCCTTATCTTGGACATCAATACACTCAATGTCAGATAAACTACTAATTAGGGCTTCCATGACTTGCCCATTCTACTGCATCTCTCTCTTTTGGTCATTGGTGAGAGTACCAGTAGGAGAAACATAGACATTCTCAACATAACTCCAATGTTGAGCAGCCATGCTTCTGATGTATATCTTCATTCTATCTTTCCATATACTAAAATTTTCTCAGTTAAACTTTGGACCTTCCTTCTTCATCATTAGACTGGGATCTTTACCTCAAGCGGTTCAACTTATAACACAGAGGACCTGGAGGAACCTCTAATACCAATTGATAACTCAATGATGAATGGATAGTACCAAACCTATACTAAGAGGGGGGGTGAATCAGTATAGACAAATACACAATCTTAAACCAGTTTGTTAGCAGACACTATGCATTGACAGACAAATAGTAACATGGGTCTTTAAACAGAGTACAACCGGCAAAACCCAGAATAACCGAGACAAGCATGAACTGGTTGACACTTATCTTCTCACAATCTAATACTTCATTTCTATTTCATCCTAGTGCATGAACAAGAAAACTATCATCAAAGACATATATGTAAACAACTAGATCAACATGATTCACCGCTTGACAGAAAACAACATATCATCACATGAAAAGGACATCACATATGACACACATATTTTTCACGTGGAAACCCAACTGGGAAAAACCACGGTGGGGATGAAAACCCATAAGCTATTTTGAACTCTTTAGAAGTCCGCTCTGTTAGGAGCCTTGTCCGGTTAAAGACCGATGCAATAGGTTCTATTTGGAACCGATCCTGTTAGGGATCACTCGGTTAAGGGATGGCTAGAATACCTGGTTAAGAGTTAAATCCTGTTAAAGGTTACCTTGTTAGAGGATTTCAAGAACTCAATGGTTTTGAGTCACCCTATTAAAGGATTTACAGCAAGCTGGTTAAAGCTACCATGTTAAGGGATTTCCTGACTGTTGAAGTGCTTAGAGGTCAACAGGTATTACAATGATCTGGTAATAGCACTCAATACCAATGTAGATCCTCTTTAGCTCCTCTTCACCTTCTGCACTTACACTCTGCAGGTACCACTTCACTCTTCTAGTCTGGCAAGAATCACATATCTCTTCACTTGGATACTCACACACAACTTTTTTCCAATGACCTCAAAAGACAAACAACATCGACCTTATAGGAAAATAGATAGGTCAATAGCATAAACCCTAAACCCTTAACCTGTTAGGTTATGAAATTCAAACGGTTCAATCCTGACCATTGAGCATACTGCACTAAATGCAATAGTCTTGATCCAATCTCAAGACATTCTCCATCGTTCATTTTCCACCGATTCCATGGTGGCTGATAACCCATCATGCATTATCACCATTTATAGGCTTCACACATTCCTGAGGTAGATGGGAACAATCTCCTTCATGTAAGATCCTTCATGTGCACAGGGCTGACATGGCAACATGATCTGTTCTTCATTATAATGCTAACTCATCACACAAAGTCACCGGTTGAGCAACACAGGCTTGAAGCACTTCAACCGGAAACCTTAAAGTTGAGACTACCAACCGGTAGTCATACAAAGCTTCCATGTGCCGGTTCCTATAACCATATGTCGGTTTACCTTGAACAAACACACCGCTTCACAAATGTCGGTTCATAGTGTTATACCGATTCTCATATATACCGGTTCTCTCCTCTTCAGCATATTGACATCAATGACAACATACAATGTCATTATGTCCTTATACCAGTTCACATAATGCCAACAAGTGGAAAGCTGCAAAATGCCATTTTCATACATAAGCAAGACATACACAATTGGGTACAATCACCAAGAGAACGGTAAAAAGTGTGGTTGAGATTTTATCATGGATGCAAAAGATCTCTTCATTAGTCCTTGACTCATGATTACAATAATACTTCTTTAGACTTCTCATGTCATTTGTTGCACTTCTTCACTATTTTGGACTGAGTTTCAACTATGTATTTGCCTTGACTTATGAATGTACCTACATTTGTCCTATCTTTGTAAGCTTCCTCTTTGAATTGTGGTTGTAGCTTTGATAATACCCTTTTAATGTTGCACTATTTGTAAGGAGGACAAGCCCTAATGCATGTTGCAAATTGTGTTCTAGTGACTGAGACTAACCTTTTTGTACTTGATGTTTTGACTAGTTGTCATAACCTCTGACTTTGATGCTCGTGCCTTAATAGAACTAGACGTTTCTTATATGCATACTTGGTCAAGGACTGCATTATGATGCTATAGGGCTACAAACTAAGATTATTTATTGTATTGAGTTGCATATTTGACATGAGTTGCCCTATGAGTGCTATGCCTCTTGAGGTTATAAGGTGTTGTTCTTGTCAAGTTTTGACAATGCTGCAACAATAACGTGTTATTTGTTGTTAAGGTTTGTAAAGACCTTTTAGAAACTTATATCCTGCTCTTTTTCACTCAGTAGACTTGATTACTGTCATTTTATTTGGTACTAGGTATGACTGTCTACTATCTTGAAGATTTGACTACTCTTTAGATTATGATTATGACTATCATGATATTTCATGAGACTCCTCTATCCCCATATGAAACCCTTTGTTCCCACAAATCAATGCTTTGAACTCGACTGCAACTTTATAGTGATCACTGTCTTTGTACAGTAAGCTTGCTACTTTCTCAACTTTTGATATATTGGAGGCTCCTAGGATGGTTTCTATCTTATAGTCACAATACCTTGCTATAATTTGCATTTCAGATCACTGCTCAATGATCATATAATGTCTTTGTCTTTTGAATTTGACTCTCGAGCTTGCTCTATTTCTTGACCTTTTGAATAATTTTGGGCCACTATTCATTACTTTTATTACCCTATATGTAAAAGACCTTGCTCACTGCTTCTCGTACTTGATCTTTATCTAGTTTGTGTCAATCCTACTATTGCACCTTTTCTATTTACGACTGAGATTTGTTTTGGGATTAAAAACTCTTGATGATTTCACTAAATGACTTTTGCATGACTATACTTTCTAAGCTATCCTAGGGAACAAAAGAGACCTAGGGATTTGCTCACTTCAAGGAAAAAGAAAATCTAGCAAGACAATCAACCCTTTTAAATAATATGTGGAACCCTTATGGTGAGCAAGAAAGCATTGACAAACTTATAGATGTTGTCATAACACAAATTTGAAACTATTATTTTTTATAGATAATCAGATTTCTCCTTCAACCCGACTTTTGCTTGAATCATTACTGTAGGCGTATCCAATGCATGATTTAAACAATAAGAAACTAAAAAATTCTAAAATAGGGTTCTGAAAACCCTACCTCCAAATGTGGATATCTACTATTATGACTATGACAATTTCTCTCTAGAATCTTTGATGCTAACTTCTATCACGCCTAAACTCTGCAAGTGGTTTGCATGGTGTTGGCATGAGGTGCTCTATAAATGTCCTTATGGATTCTCTTCATATTTTTATGAAACTCCTTCATCGAAGAGGCAAACCTCTCATTCAAACTTTGAAGTAACCCTTTGACTGTTGCATGCAGTCCTTTTCTTATAAACCTTCCTCCTTGCGATGACGTGCTAGGGCATAAACTGAAGGTGTAGCTTGTAGAACCTATTGAGCATCAAATCTGAATTAAGTATGTATACACCTAAAAATTGGCTATGAGCAATTAAATAAATATTTTATATTTATTTAATAATTATTCTTCTATTAAATAGTTAATTTGAAAAGATTAATTTATTTAATTCATTTTCATGTCTTTCTAATAATTAATATTTTATTAATTAATTCATCTATCATATTCCTCTAATTAATTAAATATCTAATGTTTAATTATCTTCTCCAAACAATTAAATATCTAATATTTAATAATTATTCTCCTATCCTATAGTCTCAAATATTAAATAATTCCTAAATTATTTAATCCCTTTTTCTAACTCGCCCTCCATCTCCACTTCATCTTCTCTTTGCCAACTCATCAAACATGTGGCTAAAGAAATTAACATTCCTTAAATATTAATTCATGATTTATCTTCAACCTCCAAAATTAATGAAATTGTGTACGTACACACATTTCATAACCATTTCCTATATTCTCTCCAACACCCCCTAAATCTTGGGAAGGACTTGAGTCCACTTGTCCTACCATGCCTAAATTTCCTCCAACCATCCCTAGATTCACTTAGTCAACAACCCAGTCAAGGTGAGATGAGTGACACTTGTCTTCTCCTTCCCCCTTTCTCTCAACCTTCACCTTTTCTCATAACCATTCAAATTTGCAGATCTAATCATGACCATTGATCTGAGCCACATCATCTTATCCTCTTAAGGTCTATAAAATCAAGAGCTTCAGTTGAGAGAGAGTGAGACTTCAAGAGACTTCAAGTGCATTTTGCAAGCTAATCATATGCATCTGTGAGTTTTTTAAGCAAATAGCAATAGCAATTATCATATAGCATTTTAGCATAATCATTTTAGCATAATCATGTAGCTTTTTCATATCATACTATCAATTAATCACAAGTTATCAGTCCATTCTTCATATGCCATCTTGGAAGCCAACAGTAGATTGTCTAAGAGCACACCATCTGCAACCAGGAACAGTGAAGTTAGGACACAATGAGACATAAGCCATGAAGGTAAAATAATATTTTATTTTAATATTTATTTAATGCAGTTTTATTGGTGGATTTTGGATTTCCTATATGTATTTCCATTGTATTTTGTGAAACTAACTTATTATAGGTAATATTCTAAGGATGAAATTCAAGCTCACACATTTTGGCACCCACCGTGGGGCTAGACCTCGCATATACTTTTAAAAATCTCAAAAAATAAAAAATAAAAAGTAAAAAAATAAAATTAACATATTTGTAATGCAGATTCACGCATATGTCAATTTTGATAGCGCTTTTGCATTGTAGGTTAGCGCTTTTTCATCATAGGTTAGCGCATATGTCATGTAAGTTAGTGCTTTTGTTAGAAAATTATCGCTTTTGCATAGTACGTTAGCGCATATGTCATGCAGGTTAGCACTTTTGTCTAAAGATTAGCGCTTTTGTAATGCAGGTTAGCACTTTTGTAACACAGGTTAGCACTTTTGTAATGCAGGTTAGCGCTTTTGAATCGTAGGATAGCGCATTTGACAAAGAGTTTGTAACCAATTTGAAATTAGGCTTGTGGAAGCCCACCTAAGGTTTTTCAATAACTTTTTACTATTTTGCAGATTTCTAATAGTTTCTTGCAGGTTTGGAGAAGATAATTTAGGATTTAGTGATTTCTTTCCTAGCTTTTTCAAAGTTGGTTAAAAAAAACTCATATTTCCTTTTGGGTAAAAAGAACTTCATTTTCAAACTTGGTGTTCTAAAAAGTACCTCACTTGTTTTTGAGCTCTAAAAATAATCACATTTACTAGGTAAAAAGAACAACAAATCAAACATTTACTTTCTTGCAAAGTTAGGATTCACACTTCAAATTTTGGGCTCTAAAAAGAACAACAATCTTTTATTTTCTTGCAAAGATAAAAAGCACAATCAATATTATAATTTGCAAGTTAAAAAGAACAATCAATCTTATATTTTGCAAGTTAAAAAGAACAATCAACTTGTCTATTCTTACGAAGCAAGTTACTTTTTGCAACGATTTTCATTTTGTTGACCAGGATTTCCAAGTTCTAGTTTAGAAAATCATTTTCTATATGGGGCTAAAATAAACACCATGCTTGTTGGAGAAAAATCTCCAAGTAGAGGATAGATCACATTGCTATGGAAAGTTAAAAAGAATGTTTGTATTCCATGTCTCGAAAGTGGTAGGTATGTGCTCTCCCCTTAATTGGGTGATCAAAAAGCCAAACCCACTCTTTTACGCTTTCTTTACTTTCAAGCAATTAATCCTTTAGAGGGCCTGCCTTCCCGAGCTGCCATGAAGGGGCTAGTGAGAGGGGAATGACCTAAAGTGGAAATGGGCTAATACCGAGTCCTTCCAATCCACTCTAAATAAATCATGTTTGTGACGAAAGTTCAAACAACATGTGCTGATAAGTTCATACCGACACTATGTTTCCCCATAAACCCTATGGAGCGTAACCTCTATAGGCTAGGAACCTTCTGTATTTACAGAGCTGAAAGTGCCCCATGTACGGCCACATGACTGGAAGCCTTTACTAAAAACTACTTGTACTAGTTGCCAAAAACCTTCTAGTTGTTGGCGTAGGAGGTCGGACCTCTAAAGCAGCTCACGCACATATGGTTCGTAGTAGAGATATAAAGTTTTCCATGAGGAGATTTCATGGAAACTGGTACTTGGCTGCCCTGAAGAAGAGAGTGCCGAGGGTGGAGCCAGTGGGGTCAAGCATCTAAATATCCACTTTGAATAGCGTAGCCTCGGGGGAAACTCCATGTGAGATTAAACAACTATTGTCTCAGCCTGCCATAGGGATTTGTACTTGCTTTTGCTTTTCATTTATTAAAAATTGTGTCTTCTATGTCTGTAACATGTTCCAAATGGTTAAAAATTGAAGAAAATTATCATCTACAAGAGATCGAAAATAAACAAATTTCTAAAAAGTGTGATCAAAAGGATAAAACAAAAAGCATTCCAACACTTGAAGCACCAACTCAAAATCAAAGTATCAAAATATCAAAATAATCCTTGAAGTAGGTTTGTCTCTAAACCATCACATATTTTCAAAATAGCTCAAAAACAACTAGGTTGCTAATCCTATAGGTTATTCCCAAAAGGTTCTATAAACATCAACATTTAGCAAACTATTGATTCAAACATCTTAAGTGCAAAAATAAACATCCTTGTCAAGTCTCGCATCAGGATAATCAAATCCTCTATCACGAAGCTTGATCAATCTATACTAGGTTCCTAATCTTGGATATATCTTTCCTATTTTGAACTTAGGTTACATCAAAACCAAAATTGCACCAACATTGGAATCAAACTTGTAAATTGTTAAATGCTTATATGACTTTTAAGTATCACCTTAAGAAAAGAAAACCTAGTTACAAAGCTACTCAGAAGAGAATAAGATTCTTTCATATCAATCACAAGATCTTACTAAAATATAGGACATTCCTACACCATTTTCGTCACTACTTATGTGGTTGCGGTATAGAATTTGATGGTGAAACTCTACAAAGATGTGCTTTTCAACAAAGAGATGCTTTATCCTAATGAACAAACAATAGTGGTAAGATCAATAAAGCATATCTTCCTAAACCAATAATCACCTATTGACCTTGTCCTTGGGAATTTTTTGACAACTTTGAGATAAACACATGCCAGTTTGGACTAGAGCCCAATACGAACAGCTTAGAAAACAACAACAAATGGAGGAAGAAGATACCACTATTGGATTTACCGCTGTTGACGAAGAAGCTATCAATAGCATGATTAGAGACCTTGAACAAGATTTCAAATTTGATAGGCTAATGGAAAAATTATTGACAAAATGAAAAGAAAAATATATCTTGATATTGGCAAAATCTGGAGCTAAACTACCACAAGTCTTTAATATAGAAAGCTTAAAACAAGATGCGGAAACAAGTAACACCCAAAATATGAAAGAGCAAAACAATGAAGATATGAAGAAAGAAAGTAGCGAAGAAACAAGGAAAGAAAGGGATGACAAAAGAAAAGAACGTAATGATAAAAGAAGCAATGTGGATAATCCATTTTCAAAGTTTACTCAACAAATACAAACTCTACAATAGTAGATACAAGACATGCAAAATGGGACAAGTTCCAAGAAGTATTTATTAGAAGACGTATGTCCATATCCCTTTGATAAAAAGCTAAAAATGATACCATTTCCACAACATTGCGAGATTCCTAAATATGACAAATACAATGGAAGATCTGATCCTCAAGATCACATTAAGGAGTTTTGTACTATGAGCATGGAATTTGCTCACAATGAGACTTACCTTATGCGTCTTTTTCCTAGGAGTTTAAATGGAGAATCAATGGAATGGTTTTCAAGATTACCATCTGGAACCAAATCCTTTGAAGAACTTGTGAATAGGTTTATTTCACAATATTCCTACAATATAAGGAATAAAATAACAATGCTAGATCTTTGCAATGTTAAATAAAAGAATGGTGAATCCTTTATGATATTTTTATAATGATGGAAACACATGTTTAATAGGTATCCTCAGGATGTACCTGATCAAGAAAAAATGGACATATTCATTGATAATTTTATCAGTTAAATGAGTTATCGACTAAGGATGCAATGTCCTCCCTCTTTTGCCAAAATGATTGAAAATGGTCTGAAAATAGAGAACGCAATGGTAAAGAAAGGAGAACTAAAACTTTACAATAATTCATACAACATCAACAACAACAACAACAACAACAATGATAAACCCAAGTTCTGGTCAAAGAATAGGAATATCATCAATGAAGGAAATGATGATAACAATACTGCAAAACAACAACAACCAATTTTCAATCTATCAAGTCAAATCCCAAGCAACAACAATCTGGAAAACAATAAAGTCAAGTCATTTTTCTCTAATCCTCAGAGAAAATTCACAAATATTGGAGAATCTTTAGAATCAACTCTAAAAACTTTGCTTGCTAACAAATTGATTGTTTTACCTGAAGCAAGAATTTATGAACCACCAGTTAAGCCAAATTGGTGGAATGACAATCATTTCTGCAATTATCATTGGAATAAAGGACACCTAACAAATGATTGTCAAAGATTGAAACACATTATCCAAGATCTAATTGATAATGGAACCATCACGGTGGATAGCCATAAGACGAATGAATCACACTTGGCTTTTAAAACTCCACTTCCAAACTATGATAAAGGTGAATCATCCCAATTAGAAAATGACAAAGGGAAAGCCAAAGTGTATTACGCTTATACATATGATGATGTAGTAAATGTGATAATTGTTAACAAAAATCCATCTTTAGAACCAATCAACGTTATCACAAGAAGCAATGCAAAGGTTACCTTTCCAGGTATAGTAAAATACTCAACATCCACATCACAACAATACAATTTAGTAGAGCAATTACAACAAATACCAGCTCAAATATCAATTTTGGAACTTCTTAAGATTTCACCTATACATAAGGAAATTTTGGAGAAAGCTTTAGTGGAAACAACGGTATCAAAAGATTTGGATATAGATCAATTCCAAAACATGGTAGGACATCTTATAGCTCCTCATTGCTTATCATTTTTTGATAATGATGATGCCTCCTTACAACATCCTCACAATGCTCCTTTACATGTTGAAGTCTCCATTAATAAAACTTGTGTCAAACATGTACTCATAGATGGAGGAGCTGGTTTAAACATTTGTGCATTAATTTTGATAAAATCTTTGGGGTATTCAAAGAATGCAGTGGACCCAAAAAAGAAAATAACCATCAAGGCTTACGATGAAGCAGAACGTTCTTCTAAAGGAACTGTTATGCTACCAATAAGGATAGGACCTATGGAAAAGGATACATTGTGTCAAGTTTTATACTAGAATCTCTCCTACAACATTCTTCTGGGAAGACCCTGGATTCACAAGATGCAAGTAGTTCCTTCTACATACCATCAATGTGTAAAATTTCCTCATAAAGGAAAAGAAATCACTATAATTGTAGATTCCAGTCAATATTGCAATAATTTGAAGCCAACACAAGATACCATAGTTCCACATAACAAAGAATCAGTATATCCTACCAAGGAAATTCAAGCAAAGTTATGGGAAACTTTTGAAGAAAATCTCAAGTTAAATGATGAAGGAATGGGAAAATATTCTTTGAATAATTTTCCACTTTCCCCTAAGTCATATGGAAAACCTACAGATATTCAATCAAAATCATCAGAAAAATCAAAATGTATGTTTAAAGGAACCTTTTTTAGTGTTGGAACTCTTGAGGAAGAAAATGAAGATAAAGACATTCTTGGTTGGTTATACAAAGATGAAGATAAAACTATAGCAACAGTAGAAGAAGTCAATATTCTCATAAAATAATATGGCAAAGGATATGAAATCATGCAAAAGATGGGATATGAAGGAAAAGGACCAATTGGTAAGCAACATCAAGGAATTTCAGAACCTATTTGTCCACATTCACAATCCACAGAAGATAAATCTGGTTTGGGATACCTAAAGTCTAATAAAAAACAACACAATACTCAACAGCAAAAATGGAGAAAGAAATCAGTCTCTAAAGGAGACAATTGGCAACAAAAGCTACATCAAGTAGCCGAAACAGTAACCAGAAAACAAAAGAAGCAAGAAGAACATGAAAAGAAAGAAGAGGAGACTACCATCAAAGTTGAAGAAAAATCTTGTCAGCAAGTCCTAGAAATACAAACAAAAGAAAAATATAAACAAAATATTCCAGAAGCAGTAAAAATAGAAATGACAGAAATCAAAGAACTTTTTGCACCATACGACATTCTAGTATGGTATAGTGGAGTAATCTTAGATCAGAATTCAGAAACAGATTCCAATGAGTATGAATGGGGACCAGATGCCTTATCTACTACATCAAGTAATGAACACAATGAAGATCAAACAACCATTACAAAAGAAGACTTATCCATTACAAAACAAAAGATAAAATTAGAAAGGAGACAAGAGAAACTCAAAATTCAGAGAAAAGAAGCATATGCAAAAAGAAAAGAGAATGACAAAAACAGTGATACAATGCCACAAGAAGTGCAAACAAGAATCAGATATGCAAGAACCATAGAAGAAATAAGAGATAGTCAAGTTGGATTAACTATTAGTCCAGAAGAAGATGAGTTTGAAAGGAGACAAAATTTGTTAAAAGAATCCTCTTTAACATGTACACAAGTCTATCAACTCCAAACTGCAAATGGAGTCAATCAGGAAGAAATTTGCAATACCAAAGACATGTGTGTTGATATAATCCATTCATTTAAGGGACAAACATCAATTGAAGAACCACTTGAGTGTGAACTACAAAATGCTAATATTAATCCTGTTAAGACTAATTCGGAAATTCTTGAGAAAGACAATCCTCAAAAACATTCAATCTATGACAATACCTATTCTATGTTAAATTATGATCATTATGTCATGAACGTTGAAACACCTAATGATGACACCAATTATGATTTACCCCTTCTTCATCCTGAACTAATTGATTGGGATAATTTAGACAACCCCAAACTAAATGTCTTTTCCAATGATCATGACTTAGTTGTGTACCTTAACAATATTGAACCCATCCCACCTAAGATATCTTCTACTACAGAATCAAGTAAAGTTTTTCATAGTTAGGAGAATGCCAAACTTTTCAGTTGCAAAAGTGAAATAAAACAAGGAAAGAGACCTATTGTTGAAAACCATTTCATGGCAACATTAGATCAATCAAAAGAGAAAATAAAGGGCGTATTTGATGATGAAAACCTCCTTGAGGTGTCAGAAGATGGAAAGTTTGACATTTTTCCTACATATTTTCAAGAAAGATCTACTATCCTGATAGAACCAATAGAAGCAATAAACATTGATACATCAAAGGATCCTAAAATACTTCATTTTGCTGCCTCATTATTAGAAAAAAAAAAAAAAAAAAAAAAAAAAAGGAAATGGTACATGGAATTCTTTAAGCAATGACAAATAAATTTTGCTTGGTCTTATGCAGATATGCCAGGGCTTAACCCAGATCTTATCATGCATCATCTTAATGTGGGTTTAAAAGAAAAACCTGTTAAGCAGAAGCTAAGAAAGATGCACCCACATATTGCTCTCCTTGTCAAAATAGAGCTCAAGAAATTATTAGAAGTGGGATTCATAAGACCAGTTGCTTATCCAGAATGGGTTTCAAGTATTGTACCAGTATCAAAACCAGATAAGAGCATAAGAATCTGCACAGATTTTAGAGATCTGAATAAAGCATGTCCAAAAGATGATTTCCCGCTACCAAACATTGATATCATAGTAGACTTGTCAACAGGGCATGAGATGTTTTCATTAATGGATGGCTTCTGAGGATATAATCAAATAAGAATTGCACCTGAAGATCAAGAGAAGACAACTTTCACTTGTGCATGGGGAACATACTACTGGAATGTTATGCCATTTGGGCTTAAGAATGCAGGAGCGACTGATCAAAGGGATGTGACAACAATTTTCCATGGCATGATGCATACATTTATGGAATATTATGTCGATGACAT
Organism: Cryptomeria japonica; assembly: GCF_030272615.1. Taxonomy (NCBI): domain Eukaryota; kingdom Viridiplantae; phylum Streptophyta; class Pinopsida; order Cupressales; family Cupressaceae; genus Cryptomeria; species Cryptomeria japonica. The sequence goes on along the minus strand of NC_081407.1, from coordinate 582,934,419 downwards.
ACTTGGAAAATCTCACACAAGAAAAGAACATTTGAACATTTTAAGCAAGATTTTTGACAGGCTGGAAGATATCAATTGAGATTAAATCCAAAGAAATGTGCATTTGGGGTGACCTCTGGAAAGCTCCTTGGGTACATTATATCAGTTTGTGGCATTGAAGTCAATCCAGGAAAAGTTAAAGATATCATGGAGATGGAATCACCTAAGAACATAAGTCAATTGCGATCTTTACAAGGAAGGTTGCAATCAATCAGGAGATTTGTGTCCCAATTGGCCGATAGATGTCTTCCCTTTACCCATCTTCTACATAAAAATGTTCCATTCAAATGGGATCTAACATGTGAAGAAGCTTTCTTGCAAATAAAAGAATATCTTATGAGTCCTCTAGTACTGATATCACCAACCAAAGGGAAACCCTTGTTACTCTATGTCTCGGCAACAAGTGTATCATTAGGTGCTCTCCTAGCTTAGCACGATGATGAAGGAAAAGAAAGAGTAGTTTATTATATCAGCAAAACACTTGTTGGATATGAGTTAAATTATTCATCAATTGAAAAGATATTTCTACCAGATGTATTTGCAACTCAGAAGCTACGACATTATATGTTGATTCATTCTGTAAAACTAATAGCAAAGATAGATCCTCTCAAATATTTATTGAGTAAGTCAACATTAACAAGGAGACTAGCCAAATGGGTTATGATACTAAGTGAATTTGACATAGAATATGTTGACTAGAAAGCCATCAAGGGACAAGTCACTGCTGATCAATTAGCTGATGCAGCTCTACAAAATGACATGCCTTCGCACATCGAATTTCCTGATGCAGATATCTTAACAAAAAGTACAAAATTTTGGGAATTGTACTTTGATGGTTCTTATACTCAATATGGATCAGGTGCAGGAATCTTTTTTATCACACCTCAAGGACATACAATTCCAAAATCGTATAGACTGAGATTTCCATGCACAAATACTACTGCAGAGTATGAAGCATTGGCTATAGGGCTCAAAATGGCCATTGAATGGAATGTCAAAGAACTACATGTCTATGGTGATTCACAACTTGTCATTAATCAAATAAATGATAAATATCAAACAAAGGATCATAATCTTATGCCGTACAAATAGCTAGTGGAAGAATTTAAAGGACATTTTAAAGAAATCACATTCACCCAGATTCCCAGAAATGAAAATAAAGCAGCAGATGCAATGGCTACAATAGCATCTCTCTTGCAAAATAAAGAGAATCAACAACATTACAAGTTTCTTGTGGAAGATATCTTAACCCCTACCATTCAATCCTAGCATACTATTAGGGTTCCCACAGATACTGAGAGGGGGGGGTGAATCAGTATCTAACCGGTAATCAAATTTTCTTGCAACTGAATATGCAGAACATAAAGTAACAGTATACTGGTATGCAAGAATTAATGTAAATAATAGAATCAAAAACATCCACATGAAAAGAATACCATAACACAAGATGTTTAACGAGGAAACTCGGTGTGGGAAAAACCTCGATGGGATTTGTAACCCACAATATTCACTTACTGGCCAATAAGAGAATATTACTTACAATAGGGGCCTGCACATGCAGGAAGGCCAACTGCCTAGATCTCACTGCTCAATAAGAAGTCACACTGACTTATAATGAGGATTTACACAAATCCAATATTTTGTACTAGTTTACAATAGCATCTTCAATGCCAGATTCAGTACCGGTTCTTGCTCTGTTCTTTACATATACCCTTGACCTACAATTTGCACATTAGGTCTGCCTTATAATTTATTTATGCTTCCTATCCATATTCTACAAATGCTTATAGTGATCTCTTTTATATACAAGAGTCATTTTAGAATTTTCCAAGTCACCTTACAATAATAAACAAAATATTACATATCAAAAATCCTGTCGGGCTCAGTGCCGGTATACATGTTCTTTTTTGTACAGGTGTACATCTTCTGTGTCGGTGTCCATGTAGATTGATCTTGCTGATGCTAGTGCACTGTCTTGTTTGAGTAATGCTTTGCCAGTATAATGTTTTGTCGGTGCTATAGGATTGCAAGGTTGCCTGAGTAATGCTTTGCTGGTATAATGTCTTCCCGGTGCCATAGGATTGCAAGGTTGCCATCAATGACAAAACCTTCAATCACACACAATGTCTCATTGGGGTGTCCATATGCCAACAATCTCCCCCTTTGGCATTGATGGCAACACTCATGAGAAATTTCAAAAAGATATCCAAAAATGTGTAGACCAAAAATGTTACCAAAAATGTGAGAGCTCCCCCTGAGCATGTGATCCCTATGTTTTGAATTTTCTCATCTACTACTCCCCCTTTGGCATCAATGACAAAGGTTAGTAGATTTTGTAGTTGTACCAATTCATAACCTCAACCTTGTAGTTGGGTGGTTATTATCTGAAGAATATCTCCCAAAATTAAGTTTATGCCATCCATAAACTTCTTGCTCTCCTTTATTGCTATCTCAGTTTTGTATATTGTACCGGTGAGATGTTGTAAGTGCTCTGCCGGTGTTTTTCTACCCTGTGTTAGTGCCTCTGAGATTTCCTTTCGTAGAGATGCTAAATAGTCCAATCTTGGACTTAGTTTAGATCTCAAGAATTTTGCCTTGTTTATTATTTTCTCTTTCTCTCTTTCTAATTTGAGCAATTCTTCCTCAAAATTTGTTATCTTTTCCTCAAAAACTGATAATGTATCGGGTGAGTTAACAAAATTATCAGCAAGTTTATTGATCTCTTCCTATACCTTGCTCATCTTTTTGTCTACATCTATGGTCAAAAAGTTTATCTTACAGGTGTCTTTGTACAGAGTTTTGTACTCTTTCAATAAATTGCACAGTTCTGGTAGAAGTGTGTCAAATTCCCTGTTACACTTCTTTATTCCTTCCTCAAAGAATTTATGTTTCTCTTTTTCTACACTTTCCTTTACAGTTTCTACCTTTGTTTGCTCAAAATTTCTAGAAATATATTTACAAAGTGTATCCAACTGGCCTAAAGAATCTTTGTTGGTTATATTACAATTGGGAGCTATTGATTTCAAAACTGGAATTGAATCATCTATCACTTTATAGGCTTGTGAGCTATAATCAGTTATTTTCTTGATAGATTCAAGCAATACCTCTGTTACATTTGATGGTGACCCAAAAAACTGAGTGTAGGTGGAAGTGACCATGCTAGTATTGACCTCTAGTAGGTCTGTTTGTGTCTCCATCTCTTTAAGCATTGATTTTCCTGCATCATTTCTTACTGGTGGCATCTGTTCTGGAGCCTTTAGCTCTATTGGTTTCTCTGTTTGTTTTCCAAATTCCATCTTTTTCTCTGAATCTGCTGCGGGTTGCTCTTTGTTTTCTATTTTATCTATTGTATCATTGTCTACCACTATGGTGATTTTCTGAGTATCAACATTCACAGTATATAGGACTTCAGGATTAGGATTATTTTCCTCTGTGTCCATGCTCTCAGTTGTCAGTTGATCTTCTGTAGTTGTGGTTTTTACCGATGGAGTATTTAAAGGAGGTGGGGGTAAGTTGTCTCTAATCTTGATACTTGGTGGTCCACCAACTTTACCTTTCCCTTTGGCCTTTTGATATACCAGAATGGGCTTGGGATTCCTATATTCTTCTTGTTTTTCTTTTTCAACCAAGAATGTATCCCAACCATTTTCTATTTCCTCTTAAACTTCAGTAACTCTACCTGCCATTAGTGATATTTGCCTGTGTGTAGTGGAAAAAAATGTTCGGTTGGCCTGAGCTATCAAATCATCAATTTCCTTAGGTGAGTTGACCAGGTATACTACAAGTAATTTCTCTATTTTTATTTTCTTATCCAACTCAATTATTCCTTGCCTTCTGGCCTCAAGTCTTTTATATAGTTCATCAGGAATTTCATTTAGGACTTGCATCAAAAACTTTTTATACATGTCCATGTGTAATATAACACTTTCCTCGACTTGTCCTTTCTCATCATCTGATAGGGTGTCATAGATTTTCCCTATGTTTTTCAATTTACCTTCCTCTGTGATCTCATTCAGTAGTATGTCAAGAGGGGCAAAGTCAGTGTTTGTCTTCTTCTTCCTTTTGGGTGTCAGCTTCTTCTTAGGTGTGGCTTTCTTGACCGGAGACCTCACGGCTTGTTGCTTCTGTCTTGTCCTTCTAGGTGAAGGAGTGGATACCGGTGAGGGGTCTCTTTTCCTAACAACTCTTTTGAAAGTTGCTAGCATATCTCCTTCTGAGGAAGTATCTACCGATGATAGATGAGTTTCAAGTTGTTGGGCTGCCAACTCATCTTCTGTTATGCCGGTTGCCTTTAGTACATCTTCCTTTATGGCTTTTGCTTGTCTGGTTCCTTTCCTCACAAATGCCTCAACCTTTTTCACTCTCTTTTTAGATTGAATTTGACTTTCAATGGTCTCAGCACTACCAAATACTTCTTCCTTTGGTTCATTGGGGGCTTCCAGAAGTGCTTTTGCATAAGTTTCCACTATGTGGTCATCTGTTTCATACCCCATCTCTATAACCCAGATTGTTCTTGGGATGACTGCTTCCATCTAGATCTCATCCTTTTTTATCACAAAGCATATATCATCCTTGTATTTGTTGACAATTTCTTGTGATAGTCTGATTCTTTTATTCATTCTGACCTTTAGTGCTTGAAAATACTCATTGATATTCTTTTCTCTGTTTTCACCCATGTTGTTGAATAAGTCAGACAATTATTTTCCTACTAGTATGTTGAATCCAAAATCCTTGTAGCCTATATCGGGAGCCTGTTTGGTTATATGTAGCATTAAGCATACAAGTAAATTTCCAAATCTAAAGGTTCCTTTCTTATCCTTCTTGATTTTTGCTAAGTTGTCAATTAACTCATCCTTTAACCATTCACAGATATCAATTTTTACATTGTCCTTCACCATGGCATAAGCACTTTTTATGCATAAATTGGAAACAGAGTTAAGCCTATTAGCATGAGTTGCTTTGTAACCTAGAATCATGCTAACAAATATAACATTTGTATTTGTCACATCATTAACCCTCAATGATCTCTTGTCAGATGTTGCACCAGTTAAGTTTGTTACCAAGTCATTGGAGACCTTTTTGGTTTTGTCGGGTCTACTACCAATGGAAGGTAACCCTGTTATTGCTTTCATAGATACCTTTGTAATTTTATGTACTGAGTCAAGCCAAAATAATGAGCCATGTACCCTACTTAGAACTATCCTAACCACTTCCTTGGGAAATTCAAGAATGCAGAGGATTTCAGTGAATCTTAGGGTTTCAACAATTTTATGTTTAGGTTTCACATTCCCAGAGTTGTCACATATAATAGACTTATACATGTTTTTTATTTCCTCATCACCTAATTCCTCTATGTTGCAATGAATATACATTCTAGGGTCTTCTGCATAAACAACACCTTTTGGAATTTTTGAAAAAGCACCTGTGTTGTCATCTTTCTTAGCTACCTCGGGAACTAGCTGAAACACGGGCCTAGGTCTTTTTATAACTTTGACTACTATAGGGTTTGCTATGAATTCAGGTGTAGAGGAGGATGCCATGATGATAAATACCTTTTTTTGCCTTTGGATGGATTGATTGCTGAAGTGCTTTGCCTCTTTGCTTGGAATGCCTTAGCTCCGAAATCTTCGCACTCTCTAAAACTTTGAATTCACGGTGAAATGAAATGGAGCCAAAAACCTTATTTTATAAAGTCTTTTCTTCTACCTACCACATTAATTGCTTGTCGGTAATGTATTAGCTCAACTTTATTTGCCGGTAATGAAAGATTTTCAACTTCTTTTCTCTAACCGAGGGAATAATAGCACATGTGTCATTTGATTGTCAACCCTCAAGATAATTTTCTTCAGTTTGATGAAGAACATCCTACCGGTGGAGCATCATTTTGTCCTGCCAGTGAAGCATTTGTTGGTTCTATCGGTGGAGGAGTAACCCCAATATTTAGATCACCTTTTCTAATCCATTGTTTTGAAAATTCTTGCTTAACCTCTTCAACATTTTCATTACCTTTCAAGCTAGTACTTCTATTATCTACCAGTGTACCTTTACTTCTACAAAATTTAGCAATATGACCAATCTTGTTACATGCATAACAGGTTACATTATTTTTCTGAATAGCTTTCCCATAACCTACGTCGATTTGTGTTCTACATTTATTTGATAAATGACCAAATCTTCCACAAACATAACATCTTACATTCATTCTGCAATTTTCCAAGTTATGACCAATTTTGTTGCATTTGGTGCATTGACCGGTGGGAGGATTGATATTTTGATAACTCCTAGATCTACATTCATTCGCCCTATGACCATATTTATTACAGTTAAAGCATTTTCCATTGAATTTGTAAGTATTAGAAGGTCTTACCGGTTTGCTATGATCCTGGGTATTTGCAGTACCGGAGCTTTCTCCAACTTCAAATCCAATTCCGGAAGTGTCACCTTTGGGTTTTTGATTCTTCAATAAGGTACCAAGTTCTTCTGAGCTATTTTTGAATTTTTCTTTGTGTTGATTTGCAGTTTCCAATTCCCTTTCCAAGATTTCTTTTTGTCTCATTAGTTCATTTGAGTCATTCTGAGTATGCATCAGATCTGCCTTCAACATGTCATTTTCATAGCTAAGTCTTTTGTTCTCATTTGCTGCATCACTTAGTCTTCTAGTCAATTCTTCTTCATTCTTCTTTCTATCATCAATCTCTTTGCAAAATCTCATAGTCATATCCTGCATTTCATTTTTTGTTGTCATGATCTCTTGTTTCAATTTTCTTATCATATCATTTAGTGATTCCTTTTCATCATTCTCATTTTGCAATTTTTCACAAAGTTCTCTTCTCTTATTCCTTGTAATAGTAAGATTTTCTTGAAGTGCCTGAATAATGTCCTGAGTTGCTTTTAAATCATCTTCTAATTTGATATTTTTTAACTTCTCTGCATCATAGTCAGTAAGAGCTCCTTCAAGTTGCTTCATCAGATTTTTCATCTTTACCGGTGTCAAGATCTTCCTCAAGCTATTAGGCTTCTGAAAATAGAGGACCAAGCTTTGATACCAATTGTTAGGGTTCCCACAGATACTGAGAGGGGGGGGTGAATTAGTATCTGATCGATAATGAAATTTTCTTGAAACTGAATATTGAAAACATAAAGTAACAGTATACCGGTATGCAAGAATTAATGTAAATAATAGAATCAAAAACATCCACATGAAAAGAACACCATAACACAAGATGTTTAACGAGGAAACCCGGTGTGGGAAAAACCTCGGTGGGATTTGTGACCCACAATATTCACTTACTGACCAATAAGAGAATATTACTTACAATAGGGGCCTGCACATGCAGGAAGGCCAACTGCCTAGAGCTCACTGCTCAATAAGAAGTCACACTGACTTACAATGAGGATTTACACAAATCCAATATTCTGTATTGCTTTACAATAGAATCTTCAATGCCAGATTCAGTACCGGTTCTTGCTCTGTTCTTTACATATACCCTTGACCTACAATTTGCACATTAGGTCTGCCTTATAATTTATTTATGCTTCCTATCCATATTCTACAAATGCTTACAATGATCTCTTTTATATACAAGAGTCATTTTAGAATTTTCCAAGTCAGCTTACAATTATAAACAAAATATTACATATCAAAAATCTTGTTGGCCTCAGCGCCGGTATACATGTTCTTTTCTGTGCTGCTGCTGGTGTAGATTGATCTTGTTGATGCTGATGCACTATCTTGTTTGAGTAATGCTTTGCCGGTATAATGTTTTGTCGGTGCCATAGGATTGCAAGGTTGCCTGAGTAATGCTTTGCCGGTATAATGTCTTGCCGGTGCCATAGGATTGCAAGGTTTCCATCAATGACAAAACCTTCAATCACACACAATGTCTCATTGGAGTGTCCATATGCTAACACATACCTATCGAATTTTCCATATATCAGGAACCAGTCAATCCTTATATGGTCAAACCTACCAATATTTAAAAGATCATATCCTTCCTTTGGAATTATCTCTTAATCAATGAAGAATGTTTATCCGTCAGTCCTCTCGCTATACCATTATTGCTGATATCCTATATAGGCGTGGTCTATATGGTACATTATTGAGATGTCTAGAATAAGATGAATCTGAAAGAGTTCTTAATGACATTCATGCGGGTATTTGTGGTACACACTCAAGTGGTTTAACATTGGCTAAGAAACTTATTCGTATGGGTTATTTTTGGCCTAGTATGGAAAGAGACTCATTCACCTATGCTAAAAAGTGTAAATAATGTCAAATTCATGGAAATCTAATTCATGCACCAGCACAAGAGTTATATCCTATGACAGGATCATGGCCATTTTCACAGTGGGGCTTGGATTTGGTAGGAAAGATCAATCCCTCATCTTCTAATGGCCATAAATTCATTCTAGTTGCTACTGAATATTTTACTAAGTGGATTGAAGCAATGCCTTTAACAACAGTGACAGGAAAACAAATATCCTCATTCATCTTGAATTACATAATCTATCAATATGGAGTTCCTATGACCATTATCACTGATAATGGAAGACCATTCAAAAATCAAGATGTAGAAGAGCTATGTGAAAATTTTCATATCCAACATAGGTTCTCTACTCCATATTATCCACAAGGTAATGGTCAAGCTGAGGCATCAAACAAAACTATCTTGAAAATCTTGAACAAAACAGTCAATGAAGCTGGAAAAGATTGGCACATTCAGCTAAATCCTGCTCTTTGGGCATATCGAACTAGTGTCCACACTCCAATAGGGGAAACTCCATATTTTTTAGTCTATGGATCAGAAGTGATATTACCTATAGAAGTAGAGATACCTTCTCTACAAGTATCCTTGCATGGTCTTATACCAAAAGAAGAACAAAGAGTCTCTCGACTCCAGGAACTAGAATTGATTCAGGAGCGTTGCCAAAATGCAACAAATCATTTAAAAGTATATCAACAAAGAATGGCAAGAAGCTATAACCACAGAGTCAAGCCACACATTTTCCATATTGGAGACAGTTCTAAGGGAGAATCTGAGAAATCAGTAAGATCGGGAAAAGAAGGGCAAATTTGAACCAAATTGGCTAGGACCTTTTGTCATAGTAGCAACATATGGATCAAGAGCATACAAATTATCTACCCCAGAAGGTGATTGGTTTGATGAGCCTATCAATTCTATCCATCTCAAGAAATTCTATGCTTGAGATATAAAGTCCTGGAAAAATCAATAAAAGGCATATAAAGTCCTGAAGAAATCAGTATAAATCAAAAAAGCAGAAAATCCCTAAAAAGTATAAAACAACAAAAATGCAATAAATTTAGATAGTGAAAAGTTGGTAAACAGGCACTATCTAAAAAAGTGAGTTCCTCCATCAATGAGATCGCTTTGCGCACCTATCCACTCCATCCTCTTGCATTTATCACTTCCATCTATCTTAGCTTATCCATTCCATCTTTCATATCCATTGCTCTGAACCATTTAGCAAGAAATATGCAGCTTACCAACAATTATAACCTTTTGACATACTTGTCGTAGTCACTGTCTTAGATTTTATCAACATTTATCAATTGGCATTTGTATCCCACTATGGTTTGGATCTTGATCAATTCATATATCCATAATAAATTTTTGTTTCCACTGGGGGCAAAATCCTAATTCATTTTGCTAAGGTGATCTTTTGAAAACTTAAAAATCCAAAAACATTCAAAAAACTTAGAAAAACCAAAAACATCCAGGATTTTGAAACAGATAACAAGCAACAAAGCAATGAAAATCAAGGCATCTCATCAACAACTGAATCGTCAAACTTAGAAAATGAAGAATCAACTAGCAAACTATAAAGGATTATCAAAGATCATTCATTAAGATGATTATATCAGTTAATGACCATAAGAACATGTAAATGACATACAAGATTCAGTGTTTATATCTTAATTTTATTGCTAATCATGTACTCTATGCAACTCAAGGATGTTCATGACTAGAGGAGCTATGATGGGGCATGATTATTTTCTTTGATTGTTGTCTGTGGTTTATCTCTTACTATGGTATGAACTTGTCTCAGGATATGATCAACAAAAGATCAAGGAGGATGTTCCAAGTCATGCATGAGAGGGGATAATCCTTGTCTATTCTGCAAGCAATACTCAGGTTAACTTGGTCCATTATATCAAGTTGCTTGTATTAACTTGCTATATCAAAATCCATGTAAGCAATACTTAGGTCATCTTGAATCATTATGTCAAGTTGCTTGTATTTTCTTACAACATTTAAAGCTCAATGATGAAAACAAGCACTGTTACCCGATAGCATATGAAGAATGGCAGTACACTTTTTAGTTAGATCATTTCATTAGCTCATTATTCGTTTGGATTATAAGCATTCATTTGTCAAGTTGCATTATAAGAATATCATTTCATTAACAAATCAATGGTCATAAATAAATATTGAGTATACTTGGACAAATAAAAACAATTTGCATTTAATCATTGTAGGTGCATTCATTTTTTTTCATCATTTTAGCTGCATTTTATCATCGCATTAATTGCATTCAATTAAGTGCATTTCATGTAGTGTATCATCATTATTATCTACATTATCATTTCATAAAGATCATTTGGTTGCATCTTTTTCACATAGATTCATAATCATTATAAGCATAACATATAAATCAAAAACAAATCAATCATTCATGTGTAGATCCGTATAAATCATTGCGTTAATTGCATTCAATTATTTGCATTTCATTCATCATAGGTACATATTATTTCATCATATAGTGTATCATTATTATTTGCATTATCATTCCATTTATCATTTAGTTGCATACATAAAAAAATCCAAAAACATTTCATTTGTATATACATCATCCTAAGCATTAAGTAATCATTTCATTTGCATTTTCATATAGATCATTTGCATTTGCATCATTTAAGTTAAGTAATCATTTGTATTTCCATCTAAGGTCATCAAAATCAAAAATCAAAAACATTTGTCATTTGCATCATGTAAGCTATTATCATATCATTATTCATCTACTCATTTGCATCCATAAAATCAAAGCATATAAGTATATGGAACATCATCAAATAAAGTAACATGCATAAATAAAAGCATCATCATATAGAAACCATGTCTGCATATAGATCATCATAAAATAATAAAGGTCCAAGTATACAATGATATCAGATACAACAATACAAGTGCCTCAAATCAAAGTCACAGTTGTCCTGTACCACTACCACATGACTCTGTCTATCTTTGTGGCTATGGGCGAGAAGATCCTCCAGATGCCTATCTACCATGCTCACCACTTCTCTAAGGAGGTCCAATGACCCCACCACTACTAGTATCCATCAACACGGTGGTCTGATAACTACCTGCTCTCTGGATCTCTGCAACTACCTCCTCATATCATCATCACCAGTAGGAAGTCTCCTTCCCAGCCTGAAATAATGTTCTAAAAGTGTCCACTGAAAGAGTACCTGACCCAACCTACTAAATATGATCTAGAAGACCTTGAGTATCCTACCATCTCCTAATAGTTGTGTCTCTCTTAGTCATAAGAGTCTGTATTTGTGCTCAAAGCTGATCAATTTGTGCTCTTAGACTGTCAATAGTATCATTCCCTGGCACATCATGCTCTGGTATAACCACATCTAGCATATCTTGCACTGGTGCAACCTGCTCTGATAAAACCTGATGTGGTGCATGAATCCCAATCCCCTCACCACCAACCTATCCAACTGCTAGAACCTTAGTCTGAGTAACTCTCTAAACTTGTCATCTAATCAGGGGAATATGATCCTCAGGATCCTCATCATCACCACCATGAGCTGCAATAACTCTAGGATCTGGCTGAATTTGTCCAAAATCAATACCTCTCCCGCAACCCCCATCCAGTCCAGTCACCCTACCCCCTGTCACTGGCAATCCTTTAGGTGATCTCATCCCTACTCTGCCAGTATCCCTCCCAATCCATCCAATATCTCTCCCACCCATAGGATGAGGTCTATCAATCCTGCCAACCAGTCCAAATGGTCCTCTACGGACTCTCAATTGATGTCCTCTCTATCTAGGTCCACCACCACCACCACCACCTCCATCCCCACCATCATCTCCACCTCTCCCAGCCTCATGTGCAGCTCTAAGCTCTTGTCTACGTCTTCTTCTGCTACTAACAGGATCATCTAAATCATCATCATCATCTCCTGAGCTAGGAGGAGGATCTACTGGAACTGTAATCTGAGGAAATGGATGAGCTAATAAATACTGAGCATACTCTGCAGTAACCCTAGGATCAAGAATGTGTAATCTCATATCGTAAGCCACTCTCGGAGTAGCAACAAACTCTGCACGAGCAATCTCAAATGACAAAGATGGTCCCCAATCTCGCCTATCTCTGTATTGCTGAACATAAATCGTCACACCAGTAGGCATAGGCTAAATGATACCAAACTATCTCAAAATCTGACCAATCAACTATCGCTCAACAATGAAGGGTGTACGACCAATGAGATATCTACTCTGCATGATAAATGGTAATGTCTGTGCATCATCCATCCATGGCTCACAATCAACATATGGTCTCCAAATAATGCTATCCAAAGAATCAAGAACCCAACGCCAATACTCCATCTTACCCAGCTTGGGCTAAGTAAGAACACCTGCATAAAAATAAACATATGGTTGCCTCTCTCCATGAACTCTATGAGGGATAGGCCATGTAATAGCAATGTGCTCCCAGCACCAAGTCTGTAATAACGTGCATCCTGTAGATAAACTCGCACTCTCATCATACACAACCTGGTGTAGATCATGATATAAATGTGCTAGCATAAAAACACCCCAAGCATATCACGTCTGATGTTGCATCATGCTTAGTAGCACCTCACCCCATCCAACAGAAAAGCCTCGAGATCGCCTATCAGGACATATAAATCCACCAATCAAACCAGCAAGAATAACAGGAAGAGTCTCATAGTATATCACCATGTCTACCCATTAGATCTCTCCTCTACTGATGCTCACATCAGCAAAAATGACTCTACAAGCCTTGGTCCCTACGCGATCCTGATAATTGTACTGCACTAGCTCCCCAGTCACCAGGATATGTAGAATCCTATAAACATCCTCTATGGTAACACTAATCTCACTCATCGGTAGGTGGAAAGTGTTATGCTTGTTGTGCCATCTCTCGGCTAATGCAATCAACAAACCTCTGTTATGCGTAATCTCTAGCATAAACAATAAATGACGTAAACCACATGCATCTATATGTCTAATCTCAGCCTGGGATAACTCTAGAACTAAATGACATATGGCTGGTAATTTCTCCTGACACCAGAGAACATCAAGTTTCTCCTGTTTTTCAAGAGAAATCAATCAATCAAATCAAACCCAATCAAATAAAACTGAATCAATCATCAATTATCAAATCTATCAAATCAAATTGAAGCAACTTAAGCTATCAAAACATTTTAAACCTATCAATCATGGTTTTACTATCAATCACTGAGTTTGACCAACAACTCTGCTAAACTCTTGCATCAAAAACTAAATCGGTTCCTTGCAAGCTACTTAATCATCTATCTATCAATCAAGCTAAACAAAGCTACTCAATCATCCAAATTTATCAATCAAGCTAATAAGAGCTAATCTATCTATCAAGCTACTCAAAGCTACTCAATCGAGCAATCAAAACTATCTATCAATCACACAATCACTCAATCAAGACTCTATTTTATCAACAATGCATATTACACATGTTAAATCTAATCATCAAAAGTAATTTTAAACATTCGCACTTATCACAAATACCTACTTTAAGAAAAAGTGCTATCCTATCAAGCATATGCACTAAACAACGATGCATATGCGCTATTCTAAGAAAAAGTGCTATCCTATCTAGCATATGTGCTAAAAGATGATGCACATGCGCTATTCTATGCACAAGCACTACCATTTCATGCATTTGCGATAACAAATCCAACAAAAGCGCTAAAACATACAAAAGTGCTAACAAACTATGCATTTGCACTAACATACTAAGCAAAAGCACTAAATTAGGCATTTGCGCTAAACGACATGGCATATGCACTAAACTAAATTGCAAATGCGCTAATCTAAAATCACAAAAATTCAAAAACGCGCCTAAAACATGAAAATTTGAACAAAAACTTGAAAACAGAGCTCAAGATCGGAAACAAATTGGATAACCATACTTGACCAGTTGCTAATATCGTCGCACACGCTCAAATCGATGGTTCTCCATGGGAATCACCATTTTCACCACCTCAGCAAGAAATATTCTCTCCAAAAGCTGACAAGGATAACAATGAAGTTAAAATTAGCCTTGGTTAATTTTATATTTACTATTTCAAGAGTAATTAATTTCAACAATGGGGCAATTTAATTTGTTTTTTACAAATGAATTTAACTGACTAATTTTTTATCACATTATCACGAGATTAATCATTCAAACTAAAATTTTCAACAATTTCAAGATCAATCTCTTGAGGGGGCACACAATCAGGATTTTATCTCTATCAGGCATTATCGAGACTTGATTTAATCTTTGAAACAATGTTATCTCGACATCATTTCAAAGAGGCGCAAAATGTGTACACCTAAAAATTTGCTATGAGCAATTAAATAAATATTTTATATTTATTTAATAATTATTCTTCTATTAAATAGTTAATTTGAAAAGATTAATTTATTTAATTCATTTTCATGTCTTTCTATTAATTAATATTTTATTAATTAATTCATCTATCCTATTCCTCTAATTAATTAAATATCTAATATTTAATTATCTTCTCCAAACAATTAAATATCTAATATTTAATAATTATTCTCCTATCCTATAGTCTCAAATATTAAATAATTCCTAAATTATTTAATCCCTTTTTCTAACTCACCCTCCATCTCCACTTCATCTTCCCTTTGCCAACTAATCAAACATGTGGCTAAAGAAATTAATATTCCTTAAATATTAATTCATGATTTATCTTCAACCTCCGAAATTAATGAAATTGTGTACGTACACACATTTCATAACCATTTCCTATATTCTCTCCAACACCCCCTACATCTTGGGAAGGACTTGAGTCCACTTGTCCTACCGTGCCTAAATTTCCTCCAACCATCCCTAGATTCACTCAGTCAGCAACCCAGTCAAGGTGAGATGAGTGACACTTGTCTTCTCCTTCCCCCTTTCTCTCAACCTTCACCTTTGCTCACAGCCATTCAAATTTGCAGATCTGATCATGACCATTGAACTGAGCCACATCATCTTATCCTCTCAAGGTCTATAAAATCAAGAGCTTCAGTTGAGAGAGAGTGAGACTTCAAGAGACTTCAAGTGCATTTTGCAAGTTAATCATATGCATCTGTGAATTTTTTAAGCAAATAGAAATAGCAATTATCATATAGCATTTTAGCATAATCATGTAGCTTTTGCATATCATACTATCAGTTAACTACAAGTTATCAGTCCATTCTTCATATGCCATCGTGGAAGCCAACAGTGCATTGTCTGAGAGCACACCATCTACAACCAGGAACAATGGAGTTAGGACACAATGAGACATAAGCCATGAAGGTAAAATAATGTTTTATTTTAATATTTATTTCATGCAGTTTCATTGGTGGATTTTGGATTTCTTGTATGCATTTCCATTGTATTTTGTGAAACTAACTTATTATAGGTAATATTCTAAGGATGAAATTCAAGCTCACACAAAGTAAAATATCTTTATTTGAGAGATTAAATCATAGAAGCCATCTATCTTTGGAAGAAATCATCATTTTCATTGATACCATAATAACCCATAAGTTATCGAACAAGTCTAATTGCATTCTATCGAAATATCCAAAATTCAAATAGTATCGATGGGACCCAGCGATGTCTCATTGATATAAAAAGGGTATTGAAGGAAAGGTAACACCGATGAACTCTAAAAGGGACTCATCGAAAGCAATGATTCCACCGAAAGAGGATATCGAAGAAAGCAGAGATGGTTTTCATCGACAAGAAAAGGCTTCCAAGGAAATAATACCGTTGGCGCAACATGAAGGAAACTTACCGAAAGAAGCATTCTTATTGAAAGAATGATATTGATCAAACAAAAGGAAGCTACATCGATAAAAGATATCGATAAGGATATGGGTTTTGAGGAGGGTAAAAGGCATGTTACCGATATGTGTGGTTTTACCGATGCAACTTTATCGAGGAAGATTACTAATGATCTCATTGATGAAAGATGATAGTGGAAGCAAATCATCAAAAGAAAGATGGCCTCGATGAAACAATAGACCCATTCATCAAAGGAGTGTAGTTATGTCGATAGAAAAAGTGTTTCAATGGAAGGATAAAGGAAGTTACCAAAGCCCAAGGTTTCTTCGACATGAAACCCGATGGACATCAGATATATATCGATGAGGAAATAGGTTTCGAGGAGGCTAAAAGGCATGTCTCTGATATGTGTTGTTTTGCTGGTATAACTTTATTGGTGGAAGATGACAAGAGAGGATAAAGAAAGGCTTCAGTGAGACAATAGATCCATTCATCGACGGGGCATAGTGATATCTATGGAAGAGGTATTTCGGTGGAAAAATAAAGGAGGTCACCGAAGCCCAAGGTTTCTTCAACATAAAAACCTGATGGATATCAGATAGGTATAGGTGAGGAGACAGCCACAGTGACCAAATATAGCATTTCGATGAAGGGAGAAAATACCTAGTCGAAGTAATGTTCGAAACAAAAGTGTTAGTTGACGGTTATATGTTGAAAATTGATGGTTATATGTTGAAAAGCCATGATGCTTGGTGATAATGTATACTCTCATATAAAGGAGGGAGCTTTTGTAATATGGAGGAAATTTAGAGAAAGGAGTAGATTATAGCCTCAGGCTTACCACTGTACATTTTTGGTGAATATATATAATATAATTAGTTGTTTTTCCTTTGCATATGTGTTGTGGATTACTGCATTTTTCTATAGGCAGTTGCTTGTGATATTATCTAAAGGAGATAAGGTTACTTGTGTTCTTCTAGTAAAACTCTGTATTTCATATTGTAGATTTGAATAAAAGACTTACTTATGAATTGTAATTGTTCCTCATATTTCTTCCTTGGATGGTCTCTTAAGGTTAGAGTTAAATTCATTCAAGCAATTTACAATAAAGACATCGAAGTAGAGCTCATAAGAAATAGTAATTGACAGACTCATCGAGAGGGGGTGGGTTTAAAAAATGTCTCATAAGTTTACACAATAAGTCCTAAAGAAATATAAAGACTCTGTAGCCCAAACAACAAAGAAAGGCACTGGTCATCTATAAAAAAAAACCCATCAATTCATACTTTCACATAAAGAATAATAGGAGTAGTTGAGTAGGAATTCTAGGGTAAATTAGCAATAGTGTATATATAAATTTCAAGCGCCAAGATCGAATAGCTTCTACAACAACAATCTTGAATTCATCTACTATATCTCCATTCTAGGAACTGATGCCATTCAAAGATAGGGGGAAGTCAGATCAAGACACTAAATATGCTATAAAAAGCATTAGTTGAAGGAACAACTAGTGAGTAGGTATACCCACCTAAGTCCTACAGAACCTAAAGTGAGAGAGTTAGTAACCAAATAGGTTCACTCAATAAGTTGGCCAAGTCAATTGGAGGGTTTGATCATAGGAGTTGGCATTTCCTTAGAACCTATCCAATCTGTTGATTTGAGACCCAACAAAACCCTAGCATAACTTCTAAAAACTGGCTATAAATGGTTCTTTTTATTTGAAACAGAATGCAAACCCTAAAATCACATGAAAGCTTATACTTTTATCTTTCTATTTCCCTCCAAGCTATGCATGAAATTGATTTTCTTGATAATCACGTGGAAGGAGGCCTTTAGAAAACTTTTGTAAATAAATAAAGAATTTTATTTGTCATTACATCTTTTGAATTAAAATGCCTTTTCAAGTGAATTATTTTCCCTCCAAACCTTGCATTGTGAAATCTCATCCTTTTAAATAAGCTCAACCTTATAGACACCTTCAAGGTATTTAATAAATCCTTTCTCTAAACTTTCCTAAATTCATGATAAGACATGAGGTATATAATAATTCTATTTTTTATCTCTTGAAGTCAAAAAATTGGTAACAAAGTCACGCCTTCAAACCTTAATTTTTAGATAGTTAAATGTCCATTTTACATTTCTAAAAAAAGTGGAGGTCTTATGATATTCCACGTGATGGCTACATGTTGACAAAGTTACCCCTCACAACTACTGGTCCCTCTGCCTAATAGGGTATTTGCATGAAAACCCAAGTCCAGCTATGTCAAACCTGAGTTTGACTCCTTCAAACTCAAGTTAATCATTGGTCACATGTAGAACATGCATTTGAAGACTTGAATGACCTTCCCTCCAAAGTATTTTCTTTTGGAAAAAACTTTTGCTTTCATGAAGTCACATGAATGTGCTTCTTTTCTAAAGTTTTTACAATATAATCATAAGAATATAGCCCTTCTTTTCATTTATAAGGTGCATTTGAAACCTTTCGGAGCCTTTTAATGAGATTTCCAAAACAACAAGGACCTAGGAGCTTAGAAAAGACTGGAATAAGCTTCAGGATATTAAAATTTAGACTCAAAGAATGAAGATGCTAACAAAAAAAAAACCCTATTAAATGCAATTGACATATAAATGAAAATTGGATAACAAAAATAAATAGGGATATAACATTAGGTATTATAATAATATCATATGTGAAAACAACCAATAATAAAATTAAACCAAATGATATATAGGATTTGGTCATATATGTATATGTAGATATATAGATATATACATAATATGTATATGTATATGATGCTCTACAAAAAGAAGGATAGTTAGAAAAACCTATTTGATTGCTACACACACAAAGAGAAGCACAAGAAACAAATGCTAGTCATTAGGGTTAGCAAATCAAAGATTAAACACTATCCTAATCAAGCATATCAAGAAAGACATTACACAACAAATAAAAAGCTTAATGAATCTACGAAAAGTTGAACTCTATGGTCTAACTACCAGAGATAGCAAGAAACTCTCCAACCAAAGCAGGGGAGACAAAACCAACAATCTCTGCTTAGGGAGGAGCTCTAGACCCCAAATCTGAAGAAAGAAACAGAGCTAAAGTAAGTGAATTGGATAACAACAAGAATGTAAAGTGCACCCCTAATTTGCTAACCAAAATGCTCAAAATTAAATGAAAATCTTTAATGAATACACAAAACTATATACATATGCAGGCGCACCATGGTTGAGATGGTCCAACTCCCTAGTCTCACTCTATGACTAAGCTCATGCCATATCTAAATCAAAGACATCTCAAATACATCATCGGTGGAAAGCTGCAAAATGCCATTTTCATACATAAGCAAGACATACACAATTGGGCACAATCACCAAGAGAACAAAGTGTGTTGAGATCATTGTCCTAATTGTGGTGTGGTCACGAAGAGGTTGAAAAATTTACGGTGATCTCTTCGTGACCACACCACAATTAGGACAATGATCTCAAACACACTTTTTACTGTTCTCTTGGTGATTGTGCCCAATTGTGTATGTCTTGCTTATGTATGAAAATGGCATTTTGCAGCTTTCCACCGATGATGTATTCGAGATGTCTTTGATTTAGATATGGCATGTGCTTAGTTGTAGAGTGAGACTAGGGAGTTGAACCAACTCAACCATGGTGCACCTGATCATATTAGATTGAAACCATGTGCCTCATATTAGCCTCAAACCTATGCCCCTACCAGTAGGCAGTGGGGATAGAATATCATTCGTTGTACATATCAATGACTGGATAATAATTTTATTTTTTTGATAAAAATTATCATCATCAGAATTACGACGAATACCAAGCTTTCGACCAACGATGTTAATCCGCAGACATACAGCGTTCTCAACGGTGAAATCTTCTAGAGTCGTTGCAGTTCTGACTCAAACCACACAAACATCTGATGAGGATGTTGTACGTGCGATGACACTTCATAGTCGGAGGGTCATCGATGTCTCTGAATGGACTGATGACACAAGTGTCAGACAAATAGCATCACCGTTGGTGCGAAGTTCCAAATCATCGTCGGCTTTGTGATGAAATCTATTGATTCCAATGACTTCTTTGACCGTCGGCAAAGTCCATTGGATTGTCGTATTTCCGACAGGCATGGCATCATCGACCAATCTAACGCTGAGTTTTGGACGACTGATTTTGTCAGCACTCCGATGAAAATTAGTCACAAATCTGACAAACGGTCGTCAGAAATCACCTCCGAATGTACTAGTGGATAATGATCCAACCTGCCCTAATATGAGCAGATAAAGAACAAAAATGTGAATTAAACCAATAAAGAGAAATTAAAGCTCTATCGAGCCTGACCTGAATTAAGTCTTCACCAATCCTTCTATTGGTCCAGGTATATTTAACCCCTTGCAAATCTAGATCATGGAGAGAATGATTAATGATGAACTCCATCAAATCCAATCTGTTGTCCAGATTGGATTGGCTCCCTCCCTTCTTCTCATTTTCTCCCAGATGGGTATTGAAGTCCCCCATAATAATCTAGCTATCTTCAACAAATATACTTCTAAGCGAGGATAATCTTTTCCAAAAATCTCTTCTACCAGTTTTGGTATTAGGGGCATACACATTAGTCAAAACCCATGAAGCTCCCTCTTGCAAATGCTTAAATCTTATGCAAGCCAAGATGTTATCTTGAATCAACACTTCTCCTTTAACATTTTTTTTATTCCGGAAAGTAGCAATACCCCTAGACGCCCCTTCTGAACTACCACCACTAAATCCACCATTGCTAAACATTTTCAAACATTCAACCTTATCCTCAGGCATTTTGGTTTCCTGAATCAAAAAAATATCTGGATTTTTGTCTCTATTCATACTTTTTATTAAATCTTGTTTGTGAGGATTATTCAATCCTCGAATATTCCAGGAGATAATCTTCATGATTTTTTAGAAATACCTACCTCAAAGATGGTTCTTTGAGTATCGTTTGCTAAGTTCTTTCTAGTTTCCATGGTCCTCTTCTTTGCATTTGAATATCTTCTAGGTGATGTATGTTGAGCCCCCACATCCCCTAGT
Source organism: Cryptomeria japonica (assembly GCF_030272615.1). Taxonomy (NCBI): domain Eukaryota; kingdom Viridiplantae; phylum Streptophyta; class Pinopsida; order Cupressales; family Cupressaceae; genus Cryptomeria; species Cryptomeria japonica. Next base: position 582,913,223 of record NC_081407.1, on the reverse strand, counting down.
CTACTTCTAGTATTTCTGGTGGTTGTGTTATTGTTATTGCTATTATTATTATTTTTGTTCTTGTTCTTTCTTTTATCCTCCATTACTTCTTCCTCCTCCAGCTTTGTCCCACTCTTTCCCAGAGCCTTTTTTATATCTTCTTCATTTCCCCATATTGGTTCATTTTCCTTTGAGGAAGTCAACTTGACCTAGGCTGGAGAGGCCAAAGATATCTCCGAGAGCCCTTGCTCAAGGATATTGTCAGGTTGAGCATCTTGGATCCAGCTTACTACATTTTCTAACCCAGAAGAAATTCCTTCTGAGTTAAAATTGTCTCCCTCTTCCTTATTGTCTTTGGATTGACTATCTCCCTTATCCATCTGACTACTATCCCACTTCTCACTTTGAACTAAGTTTTATTCTGTCATATCCTTTTGATTATTTTGATTGTTGTCTTGTGACTTCCTTTCTCCATCATTATAATCCCTTCCACTTTTCTCCTACTCATTTTCCTTCTAGGAGATCTTATCTTGCACTTCTTCCTCCATTTCATTTCCTGATTCCTTGGCTAATAACTCCTCGATTCTTCCAACCTGGGATTGTTTCTCCTGATCTGAACCATCAGAAGGAGAAGCTTTCAAATAATTTTCTATCTTGGTGTTTGGGTTCTTTTCTACCTTTTTCCAAACTTTAGTTTGGGTTTGAGTTTTGGCAACATTGCTTGGCCATTTTTTAGCCCAGTGCCCAACTCTTTTACAATGGAAACAAGCAAAAGGGATAGATTCATAAACAATATTCTGCATCCATTTGCCATTTTTTGAATCTATCTCTATTTCCTCTGGCATATCCATCTCAGGCCCCACCCCTACACAGATTCTAGCATAAATGAGTCTTCTTATGGATGTCGTGACCGGGTCAATGGAAAGAAGCTCCCCAAAAGCATTGGCTATCCTAGCAAACACATCTCCCTCCCAATATTCCATAGGAAGCCCTGGTAGCTTAATCTAGACCAGCACTTGAACCATAAACTCATCATCTAGGCCTGCATTAGGGTACCATTTTTGGATATACATAATATATTTACCTATCGACCAGGTTCCGTTGCAAAGGATTTTTCTACGATCTTCCTCGCATGAGAAGGAAAAGGAGAGACAACCTTTATTCATAGCAACCACATCAACCTATCCTTTCAAATTGGGTGAACTCACAATACTGGTTCCCACTTTTTGACCAACTTTGACACTTATATGAATATTTTGAAAAAATCCTTCACTTTCCAACACCTATAACTTTTAAACCGTTAAGAATTTGAAGATGATATAAACTAGCGATTTTTAACATCTTGTTTGTAGATTCTAAATATATTTTTTTCAAATTTGTTTGAATAAAATTTTATTTATTTTTCCATCTCCCTCAAAAAGTAGTTTTTTACAGCAAACAACATTTTTTAAGAGTGATGTGTATCCCAAAACGCATAATTTTTTTTTTGATAAATGATAAAAACTTAATTCTTTTGAATTTTGGTTTGTAATATCAATATCCATGGCATGCAATTGGTTTGATAGTGATATGTTGAATATTTTTTATTTTATTAAGTTTTGAAGTTCGACTATTTGTACTTTAGATATAGGTGTACATTTGAACACATAACTTGTTCTATATATAACAAAATTCAATTTTCTTTTTTTTGTTAGAAAGAAAACATCAATACCTAGTGCATAGATATTTTTCTGAATTTTTTTGAATTAGTTTACTATTTTTCCCAATGCACTGAATAAAGAAGTTCATGTTCGGTGAAAAACCTACATTCATAAGAAATAAAATAAAAATATATTAATGAAATTAAATATATTAAAAGTTATATCTTATAATAAGGACTAAATACTTTTTTAAAAAAAACTTTTAAATGAATTAATTTGACCCCCCAAAAGCTAATGTAACATTGGTTTTTTATCAGCATTTGATAGATGCAAAGGAGACTCCATTGCAAGTATGATTTAGAAGTAGAGAGGTTCTATCCAAGAAATTTTTATCTAAGAGCCTTTGATTTAACTCTCTTCAATTAATTACTTAAAATGGGACCTCTTAAAGCTTAAATCATTATATTTTTTTTAAAATGTATGATTTTAGCAAAAATCAGGACGTACCAAAAAGTGGGAACCAGCTTTGTGAGTTCACCCAATTCCATTTTCTCTTAACAAATCCATGAAAAACCTCAATGTTAGGTCTCGCCCCAAAGAATTTGCCTATTAGGGTACTTTCCATCTGAGCAATATTTTGATCTATAATTTGATCCGGAATGGAAATGGCATACTTTCCCTGAGAAATATTCAAAGCATTTTTTACTGGAGGCAAGGACGAGTTACCTTTAGGTTTGATGCCACACAAAGAGGACCATTTATCAATCTTCTCAAACTTGGGTCCACTCAATCTAGGGCCCGCCTCTAGGTCCCCCGAATTCAAAGGGGCTTCAAGATCCTTCCCATTTGATTCTTTTCCCTCCACAGGGCTACCTGAACCGCCTGTCGCCTATTGTCATGATACTAATCTAGATCTACCACCCAACAAATTTGAATTTTGGGCCTAACCGTTCATCTTGTCTGCTTCAATTCGCTCCCCACGTGATCTTTGACCCCCACCTGGGTCCCCTGAATCCAAAATGGCATTGGGTTCTTTACCATCCGAACTCTCCCCCTCCAAAGGGTTTCCTAAGTTGCTTGATATTTGTTGTCCTGCTGCTGATCCAGTTCTCCCACCCAAAAGATTTTAATTTTGGGCCCAACCATTCCCCTTCTCCTCCTCGCCTCCGCTCCCCTCCATCGCAGTTTTTAAAAGTTTTGTTAAGTTCATCTACCGGTTAGTGTTTGAAGTAGTTATATTTTTGGTGTCACTAATTCACCCCCCCCTCTCAGTGCTTTTTAAGTCCATCAATTGGTATCAGAGCTTAACTTCTTTAAAGCCTAATTGCTTAGAAGGGAGCCTTGAAACCACCATGGGGGACATGAGCTACTTTGACATGGCTAGAGAGCTAGAAGCTAGCAAAAATGAGCTTGAAACCCTTAGGGTCAAACTGAAAGCTTCACAAGTCAAAAGGAGAGAGCTAACTGAACAACTGTTAGAGATATCTAACAATAGTTCTTCAGATGATTCTAATATTGATTCTTTAGCCGAGGAAGTTGAAAATTTAAACGGTGAGAAACTAAATCTGAGGAGAGAGCTAGATGGTCTTACTATTCACATGAGTCAGGAACTAGAAGCCAAAAGAGCTATTGAAGATCTTATCAAGGAAAGAGATCAAGAGATTGCCAAGATCAAGCAAGAAAATGCTAACTTGCATGAGCATTTGAATGCTGAAAGAGAAGAGAAGGAGAAATTACACCTATATATTGAATTAGCATCATCTTTAAGAGAGAACATGTCAAAGAATAATGAATATCTCACCAAACAGCTTACCGAAGCTAATGGAAAACTGGAAAAGTTCAACAAGAGTTTTACCTTGCTTGAAGAACAAATTCAATCACAAAGGATGAAAGGTTATACCTCTGGACTTGGTTTTCACACATCTGAAAAAGGTGAATCCTTTGGTACTAAGACCAACACTCTTAAGAACAAATATGCTCCTAAGATCAAGAATCCTACCAGTAAGAAGGTCTTCAAACCTGTTTGTTTTATTTGCCATAAACCTAGTCACATTGCAAATGTTTGTAAAGACAAACCTAACAGAAATACAAGCTACAATACTAATGCTAGGTATGTGTCCAATAAATTTGAAGGTCATTTCTTCACATGCAGAAGGTATGGACATAGATCTGTTGACTGTAGATATGGAGAAAACAATCCTGTACCACATATGCATCCAAGACCGAATGGCAACTGGATGAGGAATTTTGACAACCGGGTCAACATGATCTAGCAAAGACCCTATGACAATCGGTTTAGTCCATTTGAGATGGAAAAGGTAACAAATGTCATTTGCACCATCTGTAATAACTTTGGTCATGTAGCTATGAGCTACAGAAGAAGAACTGGGAGAGGAAATGCAGGACCTTGGAAATCATCTAGTATGGCCTGCTATCACTGTAACAAACTGGGGCACTTAGCAAAATTCTGTAGATCCAAAAATATCAAACCGATCAATTCTTCTAAGGATCAAAAAGGAAAGCAGAAAGTTAATGTTGAAGAAACCAGAGAGGAAATGAATCAGATATGGAAGAAGAAAAGTGATGACTCACCTGGAGAAGAAACTGTTCCTTCACTCAGTGAAGAGAACACTCCATCGGTGAATTAAGCCTTTTAAATATGGCTAAGGGGAGCTCAATGATAAATCCACCTCTATACCCCTTGAGATGAATGAGTGGTAAGAGACTTTTGAAGCATGAAATTTTGATAAATTTTTGTCAATATGTTATCAACTGGTTTTCTCCTTGAGCGGTGAAATTAGGGTTTGTAACCCTAGCAGGTGAGCATTTAATGCAGTTGGTAAAAAGGATAAAAGCGATTTTTTATTTTGTTATTTTTACCCTAACACATTTGAGATAGAAATTTGGAGCGCTTGTTGAGCTAAGAAAGATTGTTGGCTGATAATTGTCGAAGTTGCATTGTGATTTGCAATCAAGTTGATTTGAAGGTTGCAGAAGATCAAACTGGTGTGCACTTGGGCATTCAACTCGTAAACAAGGCAGTGTGCATGAAATAAGGTATTTCTTTGAAAATCCTACTTCAAATATTTTTCATCTAAAATGGCATCATCTTCAAAGATGGTAGAAAGTTTAATGATTACATTTGAGCCAATGGAAGTTTTAGAGGCGGAACAAATTGTGTCATATAATGCATTATCACAAGTTCCTAGTAGAGTTTTAATAAAAGGAGATTTGTCATGTTATATTGATTATAAGATAGAGGATCTAGGATCACTATATATTTACACTCAACTAAAATCCCTTTGTGATGAGAATGGAAAGATTCAAACAAAGTATGCTAGAGTTTTTGAGAAAGGTTTTCACAGCGCCGCTTATTTTCTAGAAGATTTTGAGGAAGAGCATATTAGAATAATTTTGAGTCGAATTCATAGTGATAACATTGATGAATAATGATGAACAGTAGATACCCTAACTAGTACTAAGAGGGGGGGTGAATCAGTACATACAAAAACTTCTCCACAACTTATCAAGTTAAAACAATGCTAACCGGTTGTCTTCATTACTGAACTTAACCATGGCAATACCAGTTAAACACATTAAGAATTCAGACACCATAAACTAGTAAAACTGAACCCTTCAAATACATTGAATACTTGATAACTACTTCACCCATAAACATATGCATGTGGTGTATCAACAATACCATAACCATTAGCCCTGCATGCATAATCACTTAAATAAAGAATACTTAATCATCACATGAAAAATACATAGCTCATGACACACAGATTTTTCATGTGGAAACCCAAATGGGAAAAACCATGGTGGGGATGAACACCCACAAGCTTGTTTTGAACTCTTTTGAAGCTCGCTTTGTTATGAGCCTAGTCCGGTTAAAGACTTTACAAAAAGGTTCTGCTAGGAACCGATCCTATTAAAGATCACCCGGTTAAGGGATGGCTATATACCCTATTAAAGGTTGAAACCCTGTTAAAGGTTACCTTGCTAGAGGATTTAAAGAACTCAATGAACTTGAGTCACCTAGTTAGAGGATTTACAGTAAGCCCGTTAAAGCTACCCAGCAAAGGGATTTTCCTTCTATTGAAATGGTTAGAAGACAACAGGTAAAACTTTGATCTGATAACAACACTATATGCTAAGGCAAATCCTTTTCAGTTCTTCTACTCTACAATCACACTCTGTAGTTTTCTCTCACTAGTCTGGCAAGTATCTCATCACTTGGATACACACACAACATTTTCCAATAAATTACAATAATAAACATCATCAACCTTATAGACAACCATTAGGTCGGTAGCATAAACCCTAAACCCTAAGCATTTAGGTTTACAATTACAGGTGGTCAAATCTTGGTCATCCAAACACTTTTCATAGAGTGAAGCAATCTCAAATAGATAACAAGTCATTCTACATCATCTATTCTTCAGCGCACATAGAAATCAGTAACCCATCACGCTTTCTTCTCATACCACTAAGAAGAGTGTTCATTCTTGAGGTAGACATTTAATGCAGTCGATCTTCACATACAAGATCCTCAAGGAAATCCTTCACATGCACAAAGATGACATGGCATCTCGATCTCATCTTCATCTCTTAGCTTACTCATCACAGAATTTCATTGGTTGCATCGCACAAGCGAGATTGCCAAACCAAAAACCCTAGAGCTAAAACTACCAACCGGTAGTCACACTTAGTGAAACCCAGACACCGGTTCGCTGCATCTCTTCATACCGTTTCACCAACTTCTTCCAATCTACATACCAGTTCACTTGCACTTATTGACATCAATGACAACATGCATTGTCATCATATCAACATGTCGGTTCATCATATGCCAACAATCTCCCCCTTTGGCATTGATGGCAATACTCAGTGCAACATTGCAACTATAAACATCATAGACCAGTGTATCTACATCATCAGATATCTTCTCCCCATACATCATATATCTTCTCCCCATACATCAGATATCCTCTCCCCCTTTGACAAAAATGTCAAAGTGGAGGCACAAGCCTCCATTGTCCACTATGTTGCTCCCCCTGTGGAGTAGCATCCTTCAACACATCAATCCTAAAAGATTTGACACTATAGTACCTGACTGATGTGGAGCACACATCTTTAGTTTACTTTATGAAGGGGTAGAACACCTAATTCATCTCTCAAATAGGTAAATGTAGTCTTTGGTAAGGGCTTAGTGAATATATCTGCTAGCTGCTCCTTATTGGAAACATGTTCTAGTACAACCTCCTTATTCTAAACCTTCTCTCTCAAGAAATGATACTTGAGCTCAATGTGCTTAGTTCTAGCATGCAATACCGGATTCTTTGAAATATTGATTGCACTAGTATTGTCAAAAAAAATGCTCACCGGTTCAGATATATGTACTTTGAAACTATCCAATACATATTTCATCTAGATTGCCTGAGTGCAGTTCATAAATGCTGCCACATATTCTGCTTTAGTTGTAGACTGAGAAGTATAGCTTTTCTTCTTGCTTGTCTAGGAGACTAATCTTCCACCAAGAAAGAATGCTCCACCGGTTGTGCTCTTCTGGTCATCTACATTACCTACCCAATCTATATCAGTAAACACTTTAAGATTAAAGTCACCATTATATGGATACCACAATCCATAGTCAATTGTTCCTTTCAGATATCTAAGAATTCACTTGACAGCTACCAAGTGGGATTCTCTTGGACTTTTCTGAAAATGAGCTACTATGCCCACTGCATGAGCAATATCTAGTATGATGTGCACCACATAGTGTAGCTTACCGATCATTGACCGGTACTCCTTCTCATTCACCAACGTTGAATCATCTTCCTTAGTTAGTTTATAGTCGGTCACCATCGGTGTACCAACTGGTTTTCTCTCCTCCATGCCAAAGGTGTTCAATACCTCTTTGACATACTTGGACTGGGTAATAAAGATACCCTCTTTCTTTTGTTGAATCTATAGACCAATGAAGAATTTTATCTCTCCAATCAGAGACATCTCAAACTCTTTCTTCATTACATCTACAAAAGCATGACTCATTTCATCATCTCCTCCAAAGATTATGTCATCTACAAACATTTCATAGATCAGAATCTGATCACCTTTATATTTTACGTAGATGTTTCTATCCTCACTTGTTCTCTGAAATCCTATCTTCACAAGGTGAGAGTGTAATCATTCATACCATGCCCTAGGCACTTGTTTCAATCCATACAGGGCTTTTTGTAATCTACACACCATGTTACTATCTTGTGATAAGGCAAACCCATCTGGTTTCTCAATATACACTTCCTCTTCTAGGATTCCATTCAAGAACGCAGACTTCACATCCATCTGATAAACCTTAAATCCCTTGAATGTTGCAAAAGCAAGTAACATTTAGACACCTTCCAGTCTATCCATAGGAGAAAAGGTTTCTCCATAGTCTTCTCCCTCTTCTTGAGCATATCCTTTGCATACAAGTCTTGCCTTGTTCCTCACAATTGTGCCTTCTTCATTAGGCTTATTCCTAAAAACCTGTTTGATACCTATGACATTCTTGTGTTCTAATCTAGGTACCAAGGACCATGTTGCATTCTTTTCTATCTGGTCTAGCTCCTCTTCCATTGCCTTAATCCAGTCTTCATCTGTAAGTGCTTCTCTGGAAGTCTTGGGCTCTAATTTAGAAATCATGCAAGAGTTTTCTTTCACCTTTCTTCTTGTGAGTATCCCTGCATCTTTATCTCCTATAATTTTCTTCAGATCATGATGTAGTTTTACATACCTAGGAATGACTCTAGCTGGTTCTTCTAGCTTTTCCTCTTCTACTTCACTTACTTCTTCTTCTTCACCTACTGTAGCTTCTACTGATACAGGAACACTAAGATCTTTACTTGTTTCTTTCTTAACCGGTTCCAAGAAGGCTATACCCAGTTCATCTTCCACTTCCTTGCTGTAGGTTTCCTCAGGTTCCTCGGGGGATTCATCAACCATGATATTGATACTCTCAACAATTTTTTGTGTTCTATTGTTGTAGCACTTTAGAGATTTTCTCTTAGTGGAATATCCCAAAAATATTCCTTCATCACATTTAGCATCAAACTTGCTCAGATGCTCACCTCTCTTGATGTAACACTTACTGCCAAACACTTTAAAATAACTCACAGTGGGAGTTTTCCTGGTCCAATACTTATAAGGGGTTTTAACTATACCTTTCTTGATGAGTACCTAGTTCATAGTATAGACTGCAGTGCTCATCACTTCTCTCCAAAAAGTGCGAGCAACCTTTCCTTGGAACAACATTGTTCTAGCCGCTTCAACTATAGTCTTGTTATTCCTTTCTACTATGCCATTTTGTTGTGGTGTCCTTGGGGAAAATAACTGTCTCTTGGTACCGCTATCTTCACAGTACTTGTTGAATTCATCAGAAGTGATTTCACCTCCTTGATTAGTTCTTAGGCATTTTATCTTTTGACCACTTTCCTTCTCTACTAATTCTCTAAAGACTTTGAACTTTCCAAATGCCTCAGACTTGTCTTTCAAGAATGTGACCCACATCATTTCTGAGCAGTCATCAGTAAGAATCATGAAATACCTATCTCCCTTAATACTTCTAATTTTCATAGGACCACACAAATCAGTATGCACAAGATCAAGTAAGTTTTCTGCTAAAAAAGACTTACCTTTGAAAGTTGAGGAAGACATCTTCCCAAGTTGACATTCTCTGCACAAAGAATTCTCCAGTTTGTTCAGCAAAGGCAATCCTCTTACTGCCTTGATCTTACTAGCCTTTACAATATTATCAAAGTTCATATGACAAAGTCTCCTATTCCATATCCAACTATCATAAAACTTTGCCATTAGACACCGATTTATCTTGGCATTCAATTGAAACAAGTTACCTCTATTCTGCTTACCAGTTGCAATAAGTTCACCACTTTTTCCAATTATACTATAGACTCCACCTTTGAACTCCAAAATGAGTCCTTTATCATTTAACTGAGCAACACTCAATAGGTTATGGTTAAGACCTTCTACCTAGTAGACATCATACACACTGCTCCTTCCATTCAGTGAGATAGACCCATTTCCTTTTACCAAGCATGGTGCATCATTGCCAAATCTGACAACACCTCCATCATATTCTTCTAGAGACAAAAACTTTCTCTGATCACCAGTCATGTGTTGAGAACAACCACTATCAATTATCCACTCATTAGAGTTGTCAATTAGAGAGACAAGTGCTTTCTTGTCAGACGCTTCTTCCTTTACAGCTACAAACACTATGTCCTCATTCTCTTCATCCTCAGATTCTTCGTCAGTAACACCTTCATCCACTACAACAAGATAATTTCTTCTATTTCCTCCTTTATACTTTCTAAACCTCTTCGGTTTATCCTTATTGTCATTGTTAGGATAGTTAACAACTATATGTCCTATCTTATTGCAGGAAAAACATTTTAAAGGAAGCTTACCCTTGTATTTTCTAGTACCTTTTGGAAGTCTCTTGGCAAGAAGAGCTTCAAACTCCATCAGAATCTCTTCATCATCCATACCTATGCTTTGCATGGATTCATAACTGGTACTTACTTCTTTTCCTTTTTAGGTTGGTGCAATAGATTCTCTAAAAGATGACTCAGTATTCTAAACACTGTCATCATAGCTATTCAACTCATATGCAGTTAACTTTGCAATGATAGAGTCTAAGGATACCTTGGTTTTGTCAATAGACCTTAGTTCCTGAATAGCAGCAACTCTAATTTCATAGATTGGTAACAATGATCTCAAGCCTTTACTGACAATGGTGGCATCATCAATTGTTCCACCAGTGCTCTTGATATCTCCAACAACAGTCTTGATCCTTATGCCATATTGTTGAATGGTCTCACCTTCAACCATCCTCATGTCTTCAAACTTTCCTCTAAGGCTCTCTTCCTTAGCTTGCTTTACATGCTCATCACCGCCATAAATAGTTTCTAATGTGTCCCATACATATTTAGGAGTGTCCTTATCTTGTACATCAATGAACTCAATATCAGACAAACTGCTAATAAGGGCTTCCAAGACTTGCCCATTTTCTTGAATCTCTCTTTTCTACTCATTGGTTAGAGTGCTAGTGGGGATTACATGGACATTCTCAACATAGCTCCAGTGTTGAGCAACCAAACTCTTGATATATATCCTCATTATGTCCTTCCATATTTTGAAGTTATCTCTATTGAACTTAGGACCTTCCCTCTTCATCATTAAGGCAGGATCTTTTACCTCAAGTGGTTAAGCTTATATCACTGAGGATCTGGAGTTGCTCTAATACCAATTGATAAATAATGATGAACAACAGACACCCTAAATAGTACTAAAAGGGGGGGGGGGGTGAATTAGTACATACAAAAACTTCTCCACAACTTATCAAGTTAAAACAATGATAACCGGTTGTCTTCATTACTGAACTTAACCATGGCAATACCGGTTAAACACAGTAAGACTTCAGACAACATAAACTGGTAAAACTGAACCCTTCAAATACATTGAATACTTGATAACTACTTCACCCATAAACATATGCATGTGGTGTATCAACAATGCCATAACCATTAGCCCTGCATGCATAATCACTTAAACAAAGAATACCTAAACATCACATGAAAAATGCACAACTAATGACACACAGATTTTTCACGTGGAAACCCAAATGGGAAAAACCACGGTGAGGATGAATACCCACAATCTTGTTTTGAACTCTTTTGAATCTCACTTTGTTAGGAGCCTAGACTGGTTAAAGACTTTACAAAAAAATTTTGCTAGGAACCGATCATGTTAAAGATCACCCGATTAAGGGATGGCTATATACCTTGTTAAAGGTTGAAACCCTGTTAAAGGTTACCTTGCTAGAGGATTTAAAGAACTCAATGAACTTGAGTCACCTTAGAGGATTTATAGTAAGCCTGTTAAAGCTACCCGGAAAAGGGATTTTCCTTCTATTGAAATGGTTAGAAGACAACAGGTAAAACTTTGATCTGATAACAACACTCTATGCTAAGGCAGATCCTTTTCAGTTCCTCTAGTCTGGAATCACACACTGCAGTTTTCTCTCACTGGTCTGGGAAGTATCTCATCACTCAAAGACACACAGAACATTTGTCAACAACTTACAATAACAAACATCATCAACCTTATAGACAACAATTAGTTCAATAGCATAAACCCTAAACCCTAAGCATCTAGGTTTACAATTACAGGCAGTCAAATCTTGGCTGTCCAAACACTTTCCATAGAGTGAAACAATCTCAAATAGATCACAAGTCATTTTGCATCATCTATTCTTCACCACACATATAAATCAGTAACCCATCATGCTTTCTTCTCATGCCACTAAGAAGAGTGTTCATTCCGGAGGTAGACATTCAATGCAGTCGATCTTCACATTCAAGATCCTCAAGGAAATCCTTCACGTGCACAAAGTTGACGTGGCATCTCGATCTCATCTTCATCTCTTAGCTAACTCATCACAGAATGTCATCGGTTGCATCTCACAAGTGAGATTGCCAAACCAGAAACCCTAGAGCTTAAACTACCAACTGGTAGTCACACTTAGTGAAACCCAGACACCGGTTCACTGCATCTCTTCATACTGGTTCACCAACTTCTTCCAATCTGCATACTAGTTCACTTGCACTTATTGACATCAATGACAACATATATTATTATCATATCAACATGTCAGTTCATCATATACCAACAAAAATGTACTTAGAGAGAACTCACACAATTACCAAGGAAGCCATTCAGGCTGTAACTGGTTATTTCTCAACCGGTGAAGTACCTAAGCTGAGACGAATTTCAAAAGAGATGGTATACTCTCTAACCAGTTCAACATCTGACAAACATGCTTAAACTGTTAACAATATCGGAGACCCAATGGTGAAACTGGCAGCTATGGTTATAGGCTACCGAGTATTTTACTCTAGTAGACTAAATAGTGTTCCATCTGCAACAATTCATACAACTCATAGGATGATAGTTGAAAATGTAGATTATGATCTTTGTGAGGAAATTAGAAGACAATTGTTTCTAAATCTACAATCTATCAAGAAGGACAACAGTCTAAAGTTCAAGTATGGACAGCTATTGGTCAGGTTATTCTTTTATTTTCAAAATTTTCTACTGGGAATAGGTGATATTGAATGGTTAAAGGACCTACCGGTATCTGCACAAATCAAGAACAACATCAAGACTATAAAGAATACTTTTCCTTCTGCTATGAATAAGTATTTCAATAAGTTTCAGAAGATGAGCATGAGAATGAGATTACCTGAAGATGTGGTAAGTCATTTTGCAAAAGACGTTGTTTTTACAGTTACCACTAATTTTTATTTGATGCAAGCAATTGAGCCGAGAAAAGAAGAAATGGAAGATATAATTTATGAGGTGAACCATGACTTACTTGTTGGTTGGGCTAATAACCTATTAGAATCTCCTAAAGATAAAAGAAGGCAAAATTGGATATTGTGGTATTCCAGGATGCACAAGCCAAAAGCAGTATTGCTTCTGCCACAAGTGGGAAAGGAAAGAAAAAGAAAATTGATGAAGCACCTCTAGTGAGGAAGAATACAAGGGTGACTCGAAGTATCCAAACCAAAAAGGAATCAACACCTAAAGTCTATACAAAGAAGGAGAATGTATGAAAGAAGAGAAATCAAAAACTTATTCTCAAGCAGAATCTGAGGGTACTAATACTGAAGAAGAACCTAAGAAGATGAAAGCTACTCATAGAGTAGAAAAGTCAGTAAAGGAAGAGCCAAAGGCAACTGTGCCTATTGATTTCTCAACTTTCAAGCCTGATACCCATTTTGAAAGAACAATGAAGACATTAGGGAGGAACAAATTTGAGAATGTTAAAGAACATTTTGATTCCTTCACTGAAGATGAGAAGAAGCAAGTCACTGAACAGGTAATCACTCATTTGTGTCATTACAGTAGATATCCACATGATATTGAAAAGGATATCTCAAATTCTTTGTACACTATTTTGTTAAATAAATGGGAAGAAGCTATAAAATTGGAAAAAGAAATTATTGATAAGATATTTGTATAATATTTTCCCAATTTGTTTATGGATGAAATAAGTGCTTTAGTAAATTCAATTTTCTTTCAAAGCAAGGAGACTAAAGCTACTTAATGGAAAAGGGGCAATTATTGAGAGTGAGATGCATCAGATAGCCTATGAAATCAAACAGATGGAAAAACTCATCCAATCCTCTAAGAATGAGGAAGATGTTGTTAATCGACCGGAAATGGATGAAGAAGAGATTATACAAGCTGATGAGGTCTATCCTATCAAGAAGAAGGATGACACCATTATTCATGTTGTTGATGATGTTTAGGATACAGTTGATCTATCTAGAGACAACACTGCACCCGATATTAAACCTCCTGAAATCACTAATACATAGATTACTTTAGTTCAACAACCAAAAACTCAACTGAAAGTGGACAATCCACTGGAAACAAAACAATCGGAGAAACCCCAATCCCCACCCATCTTACAAGATACTCAGAAGGAGTCTATGGAAAATGTTGTCACACACACTTCTGAATAGGAAGAAGAGAAAAATCTAGAGAAAAAAATCATTAAGGTTACATCCTCTGAACCGACAAAGCCATTAGTCACTCTGTAGACTGATGAGAGTGATGATGATTCATTAGGCATTTCAGGGACTATCAATGTTGACAACATGAGCACATCTGAAATGATGAAGATTACAAGTGTTATGCAATCTAGATCGCATAAGAAGAGACTTAAAGAGCAAAGGGTTGAAGCTAAAAAATTTAGAATGCAGTAGATATTCTATCTAGTCTACTACCAGAAACTTCTACAGCACATCTGACATCCCCTATTAGAAAACTTGGTTAGTTGGTTACTGATGCATCTGATCAAATCAAGTCACTTGAAGAAGAAACACTAACCTATGCTGAGAAAAGTCACAAGAAGAAGTATGGGGAGAAACTTGCAAAGGACATTGATACTAGAAAAATGGTTGTCACATAATAAAGATTTGTTGAGAAAAGCTATTGAAACAAGAGGAAAGTATCTTGCTTCTACCTCTAATGTTTCATTTTATTATTCTGATATCACAAAAAGACAAAAAGAAATAGAGCAAGAGCTAGAAAGGATATGCAATGCATATATCCCACTTCAGGACTTTATATTTGCATTTAGCAAATCTGTAGATAATTTGCACAATAGGTTGGATACTTATGATCATGAGGAGGCAAAGAGACTCTGGTCTCTCAAGGAACTCAAGAGTCTACTCACATCACAAGTGGACATACTACAGAGAGCCTACTCAAATGCATAAGCTATCTTAGCAACTCCAGAAACCTATACACTTAATTCGATGGAAGAATTCCATAGAAAACTTATGTCTACAAAAGAGTACACTGAGAACGTACTAGCGACATGGACAAATTTCATATCATAGTTGAAGCAGAAGTTTAATGTTATTTTCGTGAGACTAGTGAATGCATGAACTTTTTTTTAAGTAGTTGTATATGTTGAATACTTTGATACAAATATATATATATATATATAGAGAGAGAGAGAGCCTACTCAAATGCATAAGCTATCTTAGCAACTCCAGAAACTTGTACACTGAATTCAATGGAAGAATTCCATACACAGCTTATGTCTATAAAAGAGTACGCTGAGAACGTGCTAGTGACATGGACAAATTTCATATCATAGTTGAAGTAGAACTTTAATGTTATTTTCATGAGACTAGCGAATGCATGAACTTTTTTTTAAGTTGTTGTATATGTTGAATACTTTGATACAAATATATATATATATATATATATATATATATATATATATATATATATATATATATATATATATATATATATATATATATATCTTTTTCAATTTGGCATTGTTGTCAAAGGGGGAGTAGAAATATGTATGTTTGTTTTTGAAAATTTTGTATAATGTATGCATTAAGGGGGAGCATGTGTATATGTGTAAATTTTGTTTTGTATGCACACTTAGCGGTATTATTGTAAAATTTTCTAAGTGTTGCCATCAATGCCAAAGGGGGAGATTGTTGGTTTGATGATGACTATAATATATTCATCATATGTTGTCATTGATAAAACACATACACACACATATGTTTATTGTAGACACCTAAAATTAATATTTGATTAATTTAAGCCTATCAAAATAATTAATTAATTTAATTGTGTTATCCTTATTCCTCTCAGAATCAATTAAATCTAATTTAATTAATCCTATCACTATTGTCCAATAATTAATTTATCAAATAAATTAATTATTCCCCTATTCTTCTAAAGTCCCCTCCAATAATTATTTGCTCTAAACCCACTCAGTTAATTAATTTTAATTAATTAACCTATTCATGTGATTCCTACAAATCATTTTTTCCTAATCCCACTGAACCTAATTAATCCTTCTAGAATCTCTCATAATCATGCTTATCATTATCCCTCAATTTTTAATTCCCACTCATGTCACATCAAAATTGAGTCTCTCAAAGAAATTCAAATTTCTTTGAATCCCTCAATGCATCCTTATTTTGGAATTTTTAATTCTTCATATTTGAAATTCAAATTTCTCCCCCCCTTTTTATTTTCCCAAGGCACCCTTGATCCATGCCTTCTATCTACAATCAATCTCAACCCTTCATAATCAAATCAATCTTGGCCCTCCATTGGCCTCATCCAATCTATAAATTGGAGCCTATTCTCCTCACAAATAATCCACTTCTCATGCATTGTCATGTTGCCTATTTCTTCTCTCATCCTATTCTAATCATCCCTCTATCATGTCCTCATAATCCTTCACTAGATTCAAATCCATCCAAAATCCATCCAATAATCCAAATCCAATCCATCAATCTATCTTGTTGAGCACAAAGGAAATCAATCCACATCCAAATCAATCAAAGGACCACATCAAGTGGAGCATCATCAAGGAGGGCCTTCACTTCATCAAGCTCAATCCGAAGGAGAAGGTAAAATAGCAAGGTAAAAATGATCTCTTGATGTTTTATGGTTTTCATGTTTATTTCATTGTTTTTTTTATCATTTGACCTCTCATTCTATTTTTTCCCTTTTCATTCCGGCACGCTCGGTGGGACCCACGTCCCGAATTTAATAAAAATTTGAGTTTTTTTGTGAAGGTTTCTCGCAGGTTCACGCTTCAGTGCGAGCACACATGCATTGGCGTGACTATTTTCTAGATTAGCGCAACCACCACGCAAATTTGTCTATCTCTTCTTCTTCATTCTTCTATCTTCTCACTTCTATCTCTTTTCAGTTAGCACGACCACTCGTGCATTAGCGCAACTATCTGCTAACTAGCGCGATTGCAGGAATAAATCAAAATTTATTTTGTTTTTTTGACATATCTTCTTTATCCTCACTTTGTTTTTCTTCAAACTTCACTAGGTCCCCTGCAATTTCATTTTGTGCATTTCCTTCCTTGAGGGCCTTATCCCAAATTCCACTTTTTGAAGCCCGAAATCCCACATTTCTCTATTTCTAGGGTCTGCCATAACTTCTTCCACTTTTATCCAATCACCTCCAAATTTTTCCATATTGTCTATCTCCAATTTTTTCTTCTTTGTCCCTCTTGGACAAATTTTTCCATTCCTTCACCTCACCTCTAAAATCCCCATTTTATGCTTGCCTATCCCTTAGAAAGTGTCAAAAACCTAGTCAAACCCCATTTACCCATCAAAATTTCCTCCAAATCCATATTTGTCTTTAGTAGAAAAGTTTTTATTCTTTTTTTTCTACTCATTCCCACAAAAATCAAAAAAAATAATATTTTTGTCATTCTTTTGTCTTTTGCAGGACGCTTGTTGAAGACTTCATTTTCAAACTACTAATCAAGTGGTTTTGTAGGTTGCCTAGGAGGTTGAAGCAAACATTGTCTTTTTTTTTCTAACTAGGCACCTAGATCTAATTAGAAGGTAAATAAACTATTGTCATTTGTGTTTTGTGAAAAGCGTAAAGGTGAGAGAGTATGCTCTCATCTAGCTAGACGATTAGAAATCCAGACCCCCCAAGTTTTTCATGTTTGTTGCATACTTACCCTTAGCGGGCCTGCCCTCCCAACTTGCTCTTTGAGAAGGTAAGAGGGGAGTGACCCAAGTGAGTACACCCAGACCTGGGGTTCCCAACTCACTATAATAAATAGGCCATTGATGATGAAAAGGTCAATGGTTGGGGCTATCTGAGAGTTCACTCACATTGGGTGCTTAGTAAGATCCTAGAGATCTCAATCATGCTTGCATGACTACTAAGTTCTTGGTGCTTTGTTGGGCTATAGGCCTCAATTGTTCTTGCGCAACTGCAAAGGGTAGCTCCTAACAGGAAGCCATACTAAACACCTTGTGCATAGTGGCCAAAAACCTTCTAGTCATTGGTGCAGGAGGTCGGACCTCCGAAGCCGCCCATATTTTTACGGCCCTTAATAGAGACACAAAATTTGCCATGAGGAGTTTTCATGGGAATTGATGTTTGGCTGACCCAAAGAAGTGAGTGTCCTAGAGGGGAGCCAGTGGGGTCAAGCATTTAAGTGTCCGTTCTGGGTAAGCATAGCTGGGAAACCAATTGGGATCCATTGACTATTGTCCTTACTCACCATAGGATATGTTGTGAAGGAGCATGAGTGTCTTTTGAGTCTAACTTCTTTTTACCATTGTGTTTTCTTTACTTGACATATCTTGCCAAGTCCATCCCCCACAACCAATCAATCCTCCCTCTCTCCAAATTTCATCTTGTCATCATCAAATCTTTAATCCATTTCTATCTGTCCAAGAAATTTTAAATATGAGGAATTAAAAATTCCAAAATAAGGATGCATTGAGGGGTTCAAAGAAATTTGAATTTCTTTGAGAGACTCAATGTTGATGTGACATGAGTGGGAATTAAAAATTGAGGGATAATGATAAGCATGATTATGAGAGATTCTAGAAGGATTAATTAGGCTAATGAGATTAGGAAAAGTGATTTGTAGGAATCACGTGACTAGGATAATTAATTAGAATTAATTGACTGAGTGGGTTTAGAGGATATAATTATTAGAGGGAACTTTAGGAGAATAGGTGAATAATTAATTTATTTGATAAATTAATTATTGGACAATAGTGACAAGATTAATTAAATTAGATTTAATTGATTCTGAGAGGAATAAGGATAACACAATTAAATTAATTAATTATGTTGGTAGGCTTAAATTAATCAAATATTAATTTTAGGTGTATACATTTATATTGTCTACCAGTGTAACTTCAAGTTGTTTATACTACAACTGGTATCCTAGAGGTTATACTAAGAGGTTAATCCCTAACTGGTACTTTGTGACAAGCCGGTATATGCATAGAAGACAACCAGTGGATACACATTAATTGACATCAACATGAATATCAAGAAGAGATTACATCGGGAGATTCAAGGATAATGGATTCATATTTTTAACTCTAACCGGTATTGATTGTTCCAACCGGTATTCATTGATTTTGTGATGAGTTACCACAAATCGTGATGAGTTATGCCACCGACAAATTTTGGTGGTATTTTTGTGATGAGTTATGATCACTTGACTAGATACACTTCACCTAGGAAATTGTGTTATGATTTATTTGGGTAGACATGAAATCTTAATGTCCATATATTGACATCACATTGAATTATTTCTTATGAGTGAAAGTGATATGTTGTGTGCGAAAGTCAAAAGAGTTAAGTTGCAGAGTATGCAGAAGAGCAGTATTGAATATGTTTAGAAGTGTCTGATCAAGTAAGTATTGTGCCACTTAGATAGATCAAACCAATCCTGGTGTTTTCTAACAATCATAGCAGAATTCAAATCCCCTAACTGGGTAAGCTCTAACAAGCTTCTTTGCACAAATCCTCTAACATGGTGATCCATTAGTTTGGATTCAGAAATCCTCCACCAAGGTTACTTCTAACAGGGTACTACCTTTCATAGGGTATAATCTTATAATCAAGCTTTGGGATCTCTAACAAGATTCGTTCCTAGCAGAGCACTTTGTAGACCCTAACCGGTCAGTTATCTATTACTGTGGATAGTTAAGTTGTGAGTTCCATCTCACTGTGGTTTTTACCTATTTGGGTTTTCCACGTACAAACACTTGTGTTATGGTGGATTTTTTACTTATTGTGAATGTTGTTATATCATTTTGGATTACATGCATTGTATTTAAAAGTTTTGTTAAGTTCATCTACCAGTTAGTGTTTGAAGTAGTTCTATTTTTGGTATCACTGATTCAACCCCCCTCTTAGTTCTTTTCAAGTCCATCAGGTTTCTATTCGGTAAAGGTTGATTTGACAAGAAGGGATAGCTTTTTCAGAGGCATAAGGGGATTGGGATAACTTCTGAGTTGGAGATGAAGGATCATGGGTTCCCCGATGAAATCAAAGATTTCTTGTTGACAAGGATTCTTAAGTAGAAATTATACACTCAAGGTGGAATAAGGTCAAATCGTTCACATAAGATGAGCCTAAGAAAGAGATAGCGGATTGATGGTCTAGATATAACAGTGACCTGGGTTTCATAGACATGGTTTCTAGAATCTATAGCTAGCAGGATGAGTAGAAAATATCAGGATGATGATTTTTCACATGAGTGAGCACCACCATTTTTGAATTGAACATCGATTATAAATTTATTAGTCTGGTAATTAAATGGGTAGAAAAGAATACAAATCTCTTCATTTTCTAAGAGGGGTTTTTCATCAGCGAAGAAGATGGTGTTTGAACAGGATTATGCATGGAGTTGCTGCATTTTTTTTACATTGGATGGATATTCTTTCTCTGGTATGAGGTTTCTCATTGTCAGAGGGGTTGTGAAAGTTTGGAGTATTTTCAGAGGGGGCATGAAAGCCATTTCTTATCAGAAGAATCCACCCACGACATATTCTCTACTCTTACTCTACCAATAGCTGGCAGAGTTTTTGAGGAAGGAGCCCGCAAGAAACTAAAAGAAGGATTTGTTCGAGTAAAGAGTGCTAGCCAGTCATCTCTGCAACGACATGGAAGATACTATGCCTTCTTAGCATATTATGTTTTCCCTTAATCTCCTCTTTCCACTTCCTCTGATCTGGGGCATAAAGGTTGCAGATCTTCCTCTAGTTTGGGGGTGATTTTACTTCTTGCTAGGATCCATTTTCCTTTCCGAGAAGGGAAACGCTGCGTAAAACAAAATGGGCATCTCAAATTCCATCTGAAGGTGTCAGGGTGATAACAACATAGATCAAGCATTTTTTATTTCTACCAATAATCAGTTGAAGATTTTGATTCCACTTCATCATGAGTATCGGCATACGGATAAGGAATATTTAATAACAGAATTGTGTATGGCCTCCTTGGCTTATTTTTTCTGGTGACATGTGTCCTTACGCCTAAAGCTTGTTGCTCCCTTGTTTTCTATAAAAGAGAAATGAAGACCATTGAAAAGGGTTCCAAAATCTCTGAATAAGATCTCTTTATGTCGGTCTAGTCTATAGGATTAGGTTCCAATTTTTGGGAAGTCATGAGTAACTAGCAAGAATTGTAATATCATTTTACAGAGCAAAATACAAGATAGTTACCAGTTTCAGATTTCAAGTGGGTTATTCTGTAAATGAAATGTACTCTTTTATCTAACAAAAGATGGCTTTTGAAATTAATATAGATATAATTTCAAGTCCCTACTCTCCTATGTGTAACTTTATTTTCTTTTGAGTTAATGGAATGAAGGGTTTCATTTACTTGTTGCATTGTTATGATGTATGTAATTTTCCATTCTATGCTTTGATCCAAGGGGTTAATTAAAATGCTTGAATAAAATTACAGAGAGATAATGCTTATACTAGGATTTGATATAAGTAGTTCGGGTAAGAAATTTCAAATAGAATGGTACTGTAAGGCAATATCGTTTAAGATCAAATTAGTTGTTAGATAAATTTCTGTCAAGTTTCAGTGATATTTCAGGCTCAAAGCCCAATGGAATTAGGCACTGGTATCTGCTAGTGGGTGTCGTTAGGTTATCAGTTTCTTGTCTATTTCATTTATGGTTTGTCATAAATCTCTTAAAATGAAGACAGTTGTCCTGCCCATCGCATGCTCTAGTTAGCTTGAGGATCATTGGAGGATTTTTTATCCTTGAGTATTCTCCCTATTGTTGAGCCAGCTTATGAGATCATCTACTTTGTTTTAGTGAATCTTTGAGTGTAGTGCAGAGATCAAGAAATTCACTGAAGAGATTACCCTCCTAGGTCTTGCAGAACCCAAAGTGTAGAAGGATTTGCATATCCTTATCACAGTTGGTCCAAGTCTGAAGGATATTGACAATTGGAAGTGGCTTTCCATATGTATTTTGAGGGATCAAATTAGTCTCTGCCCTCCCGCAATGTAAACCTATTTTTGGGAACCAACAAAAATGGCAACTCTGTTGGGGAATAGTTATCTGGAATCTCTCGAAAAGAATTGCGTTGTAACTAATTTCGACATTGACCCATCTGAGTCACCAAAAAAAATGGTGAATCTGCTGGGGAATAGTTGTCTAGAATCTCTAGAAAAGAATTGAGTTGTAACTAATTTCTACATTGACCCATCTGAGTCAATAACAAAAATGGCGACTCTGCTGGGGAATGAACTATGGAAAATATTTAGTTAGAAAAGATTGGCTTAATGTATAGTTGAGATTGTCCCATCCAAGTCACCAACAAAAATGGCAACTGTGTTGGGGACTGTTGCATAGAGTTTTCCATTTCTTTCTATAATTTGATGGTTGAGATTTGCTACCGCGTCATAGGACCCAAACCTTTTACCTCATAGAGTGATGAACTTCTTAATTTGTCCCTTGTCAGTTGAGTCAATTCTCATAAATTTTATCAGATAATATATTGTAATTCATCTTTCGATGTAAGTTTTGTCTATATCTGTCCATTTTTCAAGATTATTTCATAATACCTCACAAGTTGTGAGTGGTGACTCTGAGATCTCTGCACCAGTGTGCATTATTTGAAGAAAAACTGAGGAAGAACCAAAGAATTTGTAGTAGAGATGAAGCAGATTTGAGCTCTTATGATGAAGTACCCTGATAAGTTGAGGATGGAATCCATATGATGCCATATGATGATAAGGAGGTGTTGCAGTGTTGGTTTTGAAACAAATTTGAACTGTAAAGAAATTCCAGTTGTTCAAATACTTATCCTCCGCAAGGAGGTGGCAACTCTATCAGAGATCAATCTTAAAGATTTAGAGAACTGAAGGTGATTTTTCAAATCCCCAGTTAAAGAAGACAATAGCTAATGCAAACTCCAGGTATTTTTCCAAAAAATTGTCTAAAGATTTTTAGTGTTCCCTTCAAGTGATTTCAGCACTGAATTAGGGAAAAGATAAAACCAGTCTCACCATTCTTCTGGATTTTGTCATTGCATTATTTAAAAGAAGTATATTGTGGGTTTTATGTTTCAAGTGTCAATATCTCAACATTTTATAAAAAATGCATTTGTAAAATTTTGAGAACTTGTGTTTCAAAGGAATTGTAATAAATAATGTCAAGGGTGTTTGAATCTTTACACCCACATATGAGTTCCTGTGTGATCACATCTTATGGGTTGTCACAGTCATAAAATACAAGGAGGTTTGAGTGTTTAGACGTATTTAGCTCTTGATCTTAGCCATGTACATGAGTCCCTAAATGTTATACCACCTAATATTAGGAAAGAGATTCCAAAGTTCAGTGGTTCAGATTTTGAATCTGCTGAAAAACATCTGCAGGAGTTTTCTGATTTGATGGGAGATTTTGACATAGGTCAGGAAGGTGTTTTCATGAAGCTTTTTGTTCAATCTTTGAAAGAAGATGCTAGAGATTGGTTTTCTTATTTACCAGCATGTTCTATCTCTTGATGGGATGAAATAAAGGAAACATTCATGGAATAATTTGTTAAAAGAGTTGATCCAGGTTCAGTTGTGAAAAATCTCATGAATATTCAAAAGGAAGAAGATGAGTTAGTTGTTAGGACCTGAAGGCAACTGAGAGGGGGGGTGAATCAGTTGTCTATTAATTTCAACCAAATATAACTTAATCAAACTTGATGCATAATACCAGTAAACCAAACTTAATGTCAGTTGATAGTTTAACAGTTAATACCAGTACCAGTAAAGTTTAATGCATGAAACAGAAATACAAATAACATCCACAACACATAACACATATATTTGTACATGGAAACCCTCTAAGAGGAAAAACCATGATGGGAAACCTTACCCATAATCAGATGATACTACTGTAGATAGTATGTGTGTACAAAATGGGGTCTACACATGCAAAAAGGCCAACTACCTAGAGCTCACTGCTCAATCACAAGATGGGAGTCACACTGACTACAATTGGATGGTTAAATCCAATGATAATGTACTGCTCAAAATAGCATCTTCATATGCTCGATTCAGTATCAGTTAAGCTCTGATTGTCTTCTTCATACCTTCCTTGAATCTTCAATTGATTTCTACGTGTATAGATCTGCTTATATTCGCATATACTTTATTACAATCTTTTTCCACACCTTCTACATAATCTCATAAATGAGATCTTACATATATACCAAAACCTAAGACCAAATGTGTAGGTCAGCTCACTAAGATTATTACAATTAAATCAATTATACATGAATCAATATGTGATGCATTATGTCAGCTCAATGCATTTACAATAATGGCCAATCAATAAATCATCTCCATAACATGTCATGCTGATCTAGAATAGATAACGCTTGCCGGTCCATAACCTAGACCTATTTGCCGGTAACAGCAAATATGCAAACTAGATTAGGCCAATAACCAAATCACCAAAACCAAGTGTCCAAACCATGTCTTTGGCATAACCAAGTGATCTCCACATGATAACAAGTCATCCTCTGTGCTAGTGAACAATATAACCTGTCGGTGAACCAAATACCAGTGTCTGTGCATAAGTCACTAAACATGCCGGTGAATGTAACCAAAGATCTCCAGTGCAGATAAGTGTTGATAAGTGTTGATAGGTGTTGAAATTAATGATAAAATCAATGCAACACATCGATAATACCAATAATCTCCCCCTTTGGCATGATGGCAACACAAGATGGAAAAACCATCTAAGTGCCAAAGAAGAAATGCCAATAAACCAAAAACCAACAATCTCCCAAAGAGATCAATTACCAGAAATCAAAATACGTAATATATCTCCCACTAGGAATAATCTCTCCCCAAAAGATAATGTGTTTTTCCATAGATATCTTTCTCCCTTTGACATCAAATGCCAAAGCAATACAAAAACTAGATACAACCAGTTCATAGAACTAATTACAAATACCAATTTTTATAACCAACTACTCCCTCTGAGAAGTAGCCCTCCGTCATCAAAGCTGGAAAAAGATTTCTCTGTTAATTCCTATCGGTCTGATGCCATGCTCCAACTCTCTAAGTTTCTACCGGTGAGGTTATAACCCCAAGCTACTCTCTAAGATATTCAAAAGTTTCCTTAGGAAAAGGTTTAGTAAAGATATCTGCAATCTGCTCTTTAGTATTCACATAAACCAATTTCACTTCTTTTGCTTCAACATTCTTTTTCAGAAAATTGAATTTGATAGAAACATGTTTAGTTTTAGAGTGAAATACCGGATTCTTAGATATATCTATTTTTGCCATATTATCACAGTAAATGATTATAGATTCTTTGCATTTTACCTTTATGTCCTTCAACATTTTCTTAATCCATAATACCTGAGTACAGTTAGTTGCTGCTACAACATATTCTGATTCTGCTTTTGATAATAATGTACAACTCTATTTCTTGCTCAACCATGAAATCAATCTGCTACCAAGAAATAATGCTCTATCAGTGGTGCTCTTTCTTTCATCTGCATCTCCTACCCAATTTGCATCTATGTATGCACATAAATCAAAATTTTCATCTTTAAGATACCATAAACCAAGATTTGTTGTGCCTTGTAGATACCTTAAAATCCTTTTCACTACTGATTCATTATTGTCCTTAGGATTACTTTGAAATCTTGAACCAATACATATTGCATTCATAATATCAGGTCTTGTTTGTGTCAAATACAATAAACCTCCAATCATAGATTTATATCTTGTCGGATTAGCAGGTGATAATTCATCCTTCAATGATAGTTTATCAGTTGTAATCATAGGAGTACTTATCAGTTTAGAGTTTTCCATACCAAATTTTTTTAGTAGTTCTTTTAAGTACTTAGATTGACATATGAATATACCTTTATCAGTCTGTGAAATTTACAATCCTAAAAAGAATTTTATCTCCCCAATCATAGACATTTCAAATTCTTCCTACATCTTATTAGAAAAGTCTTTGCACAATCCATCTTTTCCTCCAAAAATTATATCATCAACAAAAACTTCAATAACCAAGATGTCATCATTAGTCACTTTGAAATATAAGTTGTTGTCAAAATTACCTTTAGTGTAACCAAGCTTCAAAAGATATTTGTCCAATCTAGCATACGAAGCTCTAGGAGCTTGCTTCAATCCATAAAAAACTTTCCTTAACCTGCAAACCATATCTTTATCATTTGTCAAAGAAAATCCATCAAGTTGTTCAATGTAAACTTCTTCTTCAAGATCACCATTCAAAAATGCACATTTAACATCCATTTGATATACTTTATAGTTCTTGTGTGTTGCAAATGCTAGAAATAGTCTGACTGCCTCAATTATAGCTACGGGTGCAAAGGTTTCATTGTAATCAATTCCCTCTTTCTGTGAATATCCCTTACACACTAATATTTCTTTGTTTCTGATTACCTTACCATCTTCATTAAGTTTATTTCTAAATACCCATTTAGTTCCAATTACATTTTTGTTTGTAGGCCAGGGAACCAATGTCCATGTGTTGTTCTTTTCAATTTGTTCCAATTTATCTTCCATAGCTTTAATCCAATGTTTATCTTCACATGTGTCATGCCCCACCAGGGAACCCAATAGGACAAGAACAAAGTTTCAAAATATGCTACAATTTATTTTTTTTAATATAACATACATCTACTACTTCTAGAAAGTAAACATACTTACTGCCCTTATAGGTTCCCTACAATGTTCATCAACATAATTGAAAGATATAACAACTTAACACATAACATAATGTGCATAAAAATAAACATACAATGATCTTCTTAATTTTGAGCATGATATAATATTTCACAACACATTAACTTTACTATCTATTTGATACACTACAAAGCTTTTATTATTTCATTTGAGACCAAAGTAAAAGTACATAATAATTCTATTTCCCATAATCCCATTCCCACTATAGAATGAATAACTATCCTTTGCATCATTTTCCCCTTGACTATTATTTACAACATCCATGCAATTAATACTTTTCATGTAATAACAACATATATAATAATACAATTGTAGTTTCTATTAATGCCTTCGAATCAATTTTCATAACAACACAATAAGATTATAAAGAGATAGGATAGGAAGGGTAACATAACTTTTAAAAATATTGTTTCAAATACAAAGTAATCACCCCTTATCATAGTTCCTATAAACTACCCTCCCTTTTACAATGCTTTTCATAAAATTACATGTTAATTATAAGGCCATTCATGGCTTACAAATAATATTTACGATATTTGAATGTACTAGTTCAAAAGCAAGGTCTTCAACATCTTCAACCAAGGATCAAGAAGCATCATCAAAAGAGATCACGAACACACCTCAAAAAATATTTACCACCCAACCATGTGGAACCACAAAGGTCTAGTCCCCCATGCTAGGAGATAAAATCAAGGTCCATGCAAGTACTAGGGCAATACTAAGGCCATGAGACATGATTCCCCAAAATAATCAACAAGAACCACATATCACATAACAACATCAAATGACATCACAAGAGAGAGAGAGAGAGAACCAGAACACCTACTAGGTGGGTGTCATCATATAGCCTTAATATCAAGATCCACCCTACCTACCATGTACCATGGTCCCCTCTCAAAAGGATCCACCCAGCCTGTAACAATGGTCGTGGTACTCCAACATGCCTATATGGACTAAAATAATCATTTATCTTGTATTAGTGTGTTATAGCCCAACCCAACCCAAGTTCATTTTAATAAGGTTATCACTTGAGTTAAACCCACTCATAGGATCTCCTAGCAACCTATAGTGAGCCACCCACCTAGGGTATCTAGTTACCCTACTCAAACATTCATCAAATAATAAAAATAATAATAATTCATCTCACACAATCAACATATAAGTTCAAATACTCTCCCATGTCCTCCAAACCATAAGGATGAGTCTGACCCTTATCTCTAAGCCACAATCAAGAATGAGAAGGAGGTGGCCAATGCATAACATATATAAAACACTTATTTATTTATTTATTGTTTTTGATTTTTTTATTGATAGAAAATTAGTCTCGGTACGGGAAACTTAACTTTCAAACGAACCGTTGGATTTCCCTAAATTTGGATATGTTTTAGTAAGCCTAGATTTCTACGTTTTCACCGAAGAGATTTGGAAAATATTATCGGTAATGAAAGTTATGAATAACAGAATCAGAACTATCAAAACTGGGACAATCATAAAAATGGAAATCTTGTTTGTTGGGTTGATACTTGACACTTGAAGAATAGTTGTTGGTTGAGATATGGCATTTAATTATAGATATATTTTTATAATTGAATCACTACAGATCATAAATAATTTTTATATAAAAATAAAAATAAAAATAAATACAAGAGTCATTACTCCCCAACATGACACTCATTTTCTCCAAATTGAATTTCCCAACCAAAGCATATCCCTTACACAAACAAGGAAAGAAGCAGAAAGTATTTCTACAACAATATTCAGATTTTTAAATTTAAATTTAAATTTTCATCTAATATTCATTTAAATTATGCAAGCATAACATACAGCACAAAAATCACAATACAAGCATACCACCTGAATTCTTCCTGGAATGAGGCCTACCTTGGGTCCTGTAGAGAAAATATTTCGAGAAAGAACAAGCAAAAATCCAACCCCTTCCTGTGCAAATCTATCTTCCTTCTCCTAAACCTTCAAATTTCTTCTGATTTATCTTCTTGGAAAATATCAACCCCCCTTCCTCCAAAAACACAAACTTCAATAAATAATACCAACTTGTATAGTTGGAGAGGTTGTTTTACGGGAAGCAACCATTCCAACCTCTACGGTTGGTATTATTTATTAACACTAACTATAATAGTTTATTTAAAATTTAATAGATACCCCACAGAAATAAGTATACTAAATACTAGATAGCTAAATAAAAATCTTAAATAACACATATAGCTCAATGGTAACTATCAAGACTCATACAAAAGAAGTCATAGGTTCAAAACTCATTGACTAAGATAACATTATTTTAAACCTTGATCTTTTTATTTTATCCCTTTTTATATATATATAAAGAATTATTAAAAACAAATCTTATATTACACATACACACACAATGTGTGTGTGTGTGTGCGCGCACCCATATATATATATATATTTTTTTTTTTGTGTGTGTGTGTGTGTGTTCATAAATATAGCATAATACATCTATATTACTTTTGTTTCATCTTTTTAATGTAACATAACATAAGCCACTTAAATCATTTAATGTGTAGGTATCCTATCAAAGAAATAATCAAACATTATATAAAAATCATTACGAACAACATAAATCAGAACCAATCAAAATACTCAAATCAATACCCATCATAAACATGACATTGCCCAACCCTCAAGATAGGGTGATCTTCCTAAACGGGGGACCTACGTCCAATAGGTTTACTTGTGGGAAACTTTATGTTATCTCCGCAACAACAACATTCAAGGATTTAGAGGCACGCTCAGACCTATGTAGCCAGGTGGAGTCGATGCCTAGTACCTACAATCTTGCATCACCGAAATGATAGAAATATATATCCATATAAAAATGACAAACAAGGAGGGGGAGTGCGGAATTGTGTGGGTCTCCGTAGAGTAACTACGACTACCTCCCCTCATCCTATAGATATCTCATATAATAATCTATTCCAAGCATGATTGGGTTAGCATTGTTAGCTCGAGATAGTAAACATTTAAAATAACAGCCATATGAAAAGATTATCATAATGAAATCATGTACATAAACCAATGAAACCCCTAACTCACTAATGCATCAAATAACATATTGAACCATAAAGGTGCAAATATAACTAAATATGTCTCATCATCTACTCTAACAAGGAAATATAGAGTCCAATATCACCAAATATAACAAATAATATCCATGCCAAGAAAAGTCCCTAGGGTGGGTATTACAATATGCCTCATTAACTGAAGCTGGTTCAATTTGAGAAATTAGACATACCTCTTCATTTTCCAATCTTCCTCTAGTCATTACACATTGATACTTATTCCCAATTATCTAACTTTCAGAGTGATTCAATCTTACATACCTGGGTGTATTCACTTGTTGTTGTTCTTCAGTCACTGTGGAATTCTCAAATGATGCCGGTGTGACTGGATCAACATTCTATACTGGTGCATTCAGTGTAGGTTCATTTGTGATTATCTCAACTGCTGGTTCAAAGTCCATAGACCTTGAATTACTTCTAAATTGTTCATCAATCTTCACATTTGCACTCTCAATGATTTTCTGCAGTCTCTTATTAAAACATATATATGCCTTTCTCTTAGATGAATAACCAAGAAATATTCCTTCATCACTTCTAGGATCAAATTTACCAATATAATCATCTCTCCTAATATAACATTTTCTTCCAAATATTCTAAAATATTTAAGAGTAGGAGTATTACCAAACCATAGTTCATGAGGGGTCTTACCGGTTTCACCTTTGATGTGAACTTTGTTGAATGTGTAAGCCGTTGTATTGACTTCTTCTATCCAATACACATGAGGTAGGTTTGCTTCTAATATCATGCTTCTAGCTGCATCCAAAATAGTTATGTTCTTCCCTTCCACAACTCCATTTTGCTGGGGTGTCCGAGGTGTTGATAATTATCCTCTGATTCCATTCAGTTCACAAAATATATTAAATTCCTTAGATGTCAATTCACCTCCTTGCTTTGATCTTAAACATTTGATTTTCTTAACAGTTTCATTCTCTACCATTACCTTGAATAGTTTGAATTTCCCAAAAGCTTCTTATTTCTCCCTGAGAAAAGTAACCCCACACATTCTAGAATAATCATCAATGATTAGCATAAAATATTTGTCTCCTTGTAAACTTCTAGTTCTTGTTGGACCACATAAATCAGTCTGAATTAAATCAAGAACATTATTGGATTTCTCTAGAATACTCTTAAAAGTTGCTCTGACTTGCTTTCCAAATTGACATTCCTTACATACCAAATTGTGAGGTTTTACAATCTTAGGTAAATCCCTTACTACCTTAGTTGTACTGATCTTCACAATGCATTCAAAATTTACATGACAAAGTCTTTTATGCCATAACCAACTTTCATCAATATGTGCAATTAAGCATGTCTTCTCATTGTTATTCAAGTGAAAGATATTACCTCTAGTCTGATTACCGATTGCAATTTCCAAACCAGTTCTATTCATGATTTTGTATTTACCATTCTTGAATTGTAACTGAAATCTCTTTTCAACTAATTGAACAACATTCAAAAGATTATGCTTCAAACCTTCAACATAATAAACATTATCAGTATTGTGCCTACCATCAAAAGATATAGTGCATTTTCCTCTAATCAAGCAAGCTTTATCATTCCCAAATCTTACTAGACCTCCATTGTATTCTTGAAAGGTTAAGAATTTACTTTTATCACCAATCATATGATGTGAACATCTGGAATCAATATCTATTTATCCTTTTCTTCAAGTTTAGCTACCAAGGATTTCTCTACCAGTTGTATAATAGGTGTCGGTTGATCTTTTGTTATTGCAACAAAAGCCCATCCATTGTCTCCCGGTTCCTCATCAAAATCATCGGTAACTCCTTCATCAGCATAGTAACATGATTTGTCTCTATTCTTCTTAAATCTATATCTCTGATATTTAGGGTTAGGCTTGTATGTTCTTTTAGCTTCTTCTTTCAATCTTGCATGTCTATCAAGACACCTAGATGCCATATGACAAATTTTATTGCAGCTAAAACATTTAAATGGTGCTTTACCTTCATACTTACTTCCAACTGGACCTTTAGGCATTTTCCTTGCAAATAGTGATTCAAGCTCTTCAAGTTCTTCATTCTCTCTTCTGATTTCTTTAAGTTATCTTGCATAAAGTGCTTTCCAATCAGATTTCTCAGATGATGATAATGATGATGCAGATGATGATGATGCTTTGAAGGCTAAATCTGTCTTAATTGTAGCGACAAGACCAAATTCCTCAAGTTCAAAAGTTGAAAGTTTTCCAACCAAGGTATCTCTAGATACTGATGTATTAGGCATTGTTCTCAATTCATTAATAGTAGTTACTTTCATTTTGTATGTCGGTGGAAATGCTCTTAAAAATTTAGAAACAATTTCATCTTCACTTAAGGATCCTTTACAATATTGTATACCCAAAACAATTTCATTGACTCTTTCCATAAAAGCAGAAATCCTTTCATCTTCTTCCATTTTCATATTTTCAGACCTGACCCGAAATCATTCCAGTTTTGCAATTTTGACAATGGTATCACCTTCATTCAATGCCTCCAATTTGTCCCAAATAGATTTAGCAGTAGATCGGTCTGATAATCCCATGATTTGTTGATCTGACAATGCGCTCAAAAGTGCTTCTCTT
Organism: Cryptomeria japonica; assembly: GCF_030272615.1. Lineage (NCBI taxonomy): Eukaryota > Viridiplantae > Streptophyta > Pinopsida > Cupressales > Cupressaceae > Cryptomeria > Cryptomeria japonica. The sequence continues at coordinate 582,880,769 of NC_081407.1, read as the reverse complement.
GCTTTGCAACCATTCTCCTGGTCTTTAGCCAAGTTAGGTGGATTAGGTTGACTCTATGTAGGACTAACATAGCCATTATTTGTAACATCCTATATGTGTCTTCCAATGCAATTCAGATGTGTCTCCATTCTGATCTTCCATATACCATAGTTAGTTCCATCAAGCTTCGGATTGTCCTTCCTGAAATAGTTAGTTGCCATAGAATCTCCTCAAGCTGTTAAACTTCTGCAAAAAGAGGACTTGGCTCTAATACCAATTATTAGGACCCGAAGGAAACTGAGAGGGGGGGGTGAATCATTTGTCTATTAATTTCAACCAAATATAACTTAATCAAACTTGATGTATAATACCGGTAAACCAAACTTAATGTCGGTTAATAGTTCAATAATTAATAACAGTACCGGTGAAGTTTAATGTATGAAACAGAAAGACAAATAACATCCACAACACATAACATAGATATGTGTACATGGAAACCTTGGAAGGGGAAAAACCACGATGGGAAACCTTACCCACAATTAGATGATACTACTACAGATAGTATGTGTGTACAAATGGGGTCTGCACATGTAGAAAGGCCAACTGCCTAGAGCTCACTGCTCAATCACAACATGGGAGTCACACTGACTACATTTGGATGGTTAAATCCAATGATAATGATAATGTACTGCTCAAAATAGCATCTTCATATGTTGGATTCAGTACCGGTTAATCTTTGATTGTCTTCTTCATACCTTCCTTGAATCTTCAAATAATGTATGTGTGTATAGCTCTACTTATATTCGCATATACTTTATTACAATCCTTTTGCACACCTTCTACATAATCTCATAAATGAATCAATATGTGATGCATTATTTCGGCTCAATGTATTTACAATAGTGACCAATCAATAAATCATCTCCATAACGTGTCGTGCTGATATGGAATAGATAATGCTTGCGGGTCCATAACCTAGACCTACTTGCCGATAATAGCAAATATGTAAACTTGATTAGGCCAATAACCAAATCACCAAAACCAAGTGTCCAAACCATGTCTTCTACATAACCAAGTGATCTCTAGATGATAACAAGTCATCCTCTATGTCGGTGAACAATATAACCTGTCAATGAACCAAATACCAGTGACTGTGCATAAGTCACTGAACATGCTGGTGAACGTAACCAAAGATCTCCAGTGTTGATAAGTGTAGACAAGTGTTGATAGGTGTTGGCAACAATGACAAAACCAATGCAACACATCCATAATACCAACATTAGTCCCTATTTTCAATCTCAAATTTGCAAAAACATTGGCTGATATTCCTAGCAGCTATAGGCCAAATGATGCAGTGTACTTAGTTGTTTACCTAGCTGCATTTGATGAGGAAATGGGCTATATGCTGAGAGACAAAGATCCTAAAACCATGCAACAGGCTTATAGGATAGCAATGGACATTGAGATCAACTTGAAGTATGGAATCCCAAGGGGTTACTTATCTGCAAGAGTGTGTTTTCCTAAGATACTAGATTTTGAAGAAAGGTGTGAATCGAGAGGTAAAGACCATTGTTTAAACATTTACATCCATACGGACTACACTAGCCATGTTGTGATCTATGATTTAAATAAAAATATGATCAAAGAGAACTTATCTCAGATAGTAGTTATTACTCATGTCAGTGAAGAGAAGGTTAGTGAGAAATTATGTGATACAACTGATACAAAGATGGAGATAATTTCAGTTGCTACACCATATGATAACAACAATAGTTGTTCCAGCAAGGAGATCCCACAAGGGATTCATCTACAGTATTATGTTTCAGATAAATCCAAGAGTGTGTATGAAGAATTGGAAAGTTCTATATCTGATGAAGAAGATGCAAGTATGCAAGATTTTAATAATACAAATTTAGTCTCTCAGAAATCAGTTATATATGATAATGAAAATTTGGATGATGAGGTGCCACCATTTTTGGTTGATAATGCTTTTGAGATAGAAAGTTGCATGGTGTGTTCAAATAATTAAAGTATGTTGCAACCTGTGTCTATGCCACATGGATTCATCCAAGTAATGTGTATGAAGAGTTAGTTGAGGTATGTGTCCTTGAAAACAATGTTTTAAATAGTTGCATACCAGTTATTGCATTACAAACGGTTGTGCATGAAGAGACTCGTAAGTCTATGAATAATAAAGAGATTACATCAGACAAATATATGGATCAACCATATAGTGAATCTTATTTGTGTGAGGAGTCTGCTTGATATGAAGAATTGGAAAGTGAAGAGGATGTAATAGGTTGTGATGAAACCTGTTATCCTAATGATCTTGAAGATTTATTGAAATCTAATTTGGAAACATTTGTGACTAGTGAATGTGAGGGTGATTTTCTTTCTGATGTTATAAATATTAACATTGAATATGAGAGTATGGAGTTCATTGATATTGTCTAAGGCTGTGAAGTGGATGAATAAGATTATTGCCTTTGTTGCTCCACATGACATTTTAAAACTAGATTTGGAATATTTTGTTGTGTATGAGGATAGTTTTGTTGAGAAGGTCAGTATTGAAGCTTCTTCATCATACAGTAATCCGAGTATACAAAATATTGATCAAGAATCAATGACTATATCAATGGGAAATATAAATGAATTAGAATGGTTTTAAAATGTTGATTGTTCAAATATGGTTATTTGTAAACCAGTTGTTATGTTGGATGGACCAGCATATGAGAGCATTTCCTTTTACTTATGTAATGAACTTGTATTATGTTTGCAAGAATGCTTCAATGATTAATATGTTATGGAGGTGCAAACAAATGAAGAGACCAATTCTCATGATGCCAGTTGCAAAATAGAGTATGAAGTGTTTCACTTCCCTTTTCAACTTGATGGGGCTATCATGAAACTTGATGAATGTTTTTATTAACATGTTTTTTTATTTCAGACATTGAGCATGGGTATTGTTTATTTCAAGAAATATCTAATGATAAGGTTCAGATCAATGAAAGATGTACTGAGATAAAGAATTTTTATGACATGCTGAAGGATGAAGAGCTTGTTGGTCATGAACAGGTATATGATAGTAATATCTCTAGATTGTTCAAGATGCAATGCGATCATAACTACATATTTGACTGAGGGAAACATTGATTGATTTTTAGATGGCCTAGGGCCATCACATGTGGTTTGAACTTCAGGCCACAAGCAACTTGGGGTAGGGTAATCTTTTCTGACTCTATGCCCAATGGAATAGTTACCTTTTTCCTCTTGAATTGCTTTCTCATGGACAATTCTTGAAGCCTAACTTTTCTTAAAGTAGTTATTATCCATGAGCATTAGTTAGGTTTTGTATATTAGTAGTGTGGTTTCCTTTTTGTTGAAGTTGCCCTATCCAGGTAACTTCTTTTTGGTCTACTCTGCAAATGGTCTTCTTCACAAAAGATTCTAGAATTATCGCATCATTCTAGAGTAATGATCGTCCCCAAATAGAGCCACTAATAGTCCTAAAAATGACTGAACAAGAATTTTCATATTTAAGTTAAAATATTGGTCATTCTAGATTTATTTTTCCCTCTGTTAAAGTTCAAGGTCTAGGATTTAGGGTTTGTGAATTTTTTATTAAGTCTTGTGAAGGAAAAAACCTAAGCCTCTTATATTTCATCATTACCTTTTTCCACTTAAGCAAAGGGTCAGTTACCATTGGCGGGGCCATTGTACTTCCTCAGCATTAAGTTGTTTTCAAATGGGCCCCTTATATTTTTTCTATCTAAAATTTTAAATGCTTTGACTGATGGATAAAGGAAAAACAAATCTGATAGTCTGCGCTTTCCTACGGACAAAAAAGCAAAGAAGATAAGGACCGCGACATCACGAGATGATGTCACATGTCCTCGACGGAGAAGGGCAAACCGATGGTTTGACTATTCAAAATCCTCATATTACCAGTTCTAAAGAGGTAAAGACCAGCTTACTAAAGGCCCCATCAATTTGCACATGTTTCGAATGGATAGTGATGTTATAATCTGGGCAAAAAGGTGCTTGGATTTTAATTTTCAAAGGTTGGCGGGCACTATGGTCGCAAGGTAAAGTGAGAACAGATCCAACGTTCCTCATGACCCCGTGAAGGAAAATGCAAGAAGGTTATAGGCTACATCATCATGAGATGATGCCACATGTCTCGGGCTGACAAAGAAGATTGACGATGGGGTTGCTGACGATGTTAGGCTAGAATATGATATGGCACTACTACGTCACATGTTTAATGGGTCCATAGGCCATTATGGAAGGTCAATGCCATATTGATCATTAGTGATCATTCAATTCATCAGGATGGGCAAGACCTATGGTAGAGTTTCAAACTAATTTTTCAAAAGGGTCATTAAGGGCACTATTTTTCACTCGCGCGGGAAAGATACAATGGATAGAGTATAGGCTTGTTGACTTGGAACTAGATAGAAACAAGTTGGGACATTTGAATTTTGACTCATCCTTGTGGGACCTTTCAGAAGGTTTCTATTAGGTCAAGGTTGATTTGACAAGAAGGGATGATTTTTTTAGAGGCATAAGGGGATTGCGATAACTTCTGAGTTGGAGATGAAGGATCACAGGTTCCCCGATGAAATCAAAGATTGCTTGTTGACAAGGATTCTGAAGCAGAAATTGTACACTCAAGGAAGAATAATATTAGAACAAAATTGTTTGCATGAGATGAGCCTAAGAAGGAGGTGGCGAATTGATGGCCTAGATGTGATAGTGACCTGGGTTTGATAGGCATGGTTTATAGAATCCATAACTGGCAGGATGAGTAGAAAATATCGGGATGATGATTTTTCATATGACTGAGCACCACCATTTTTGAATTGAACTTTGATTATAAATTTAGTGGGGTGGTGATTAAATGGGTAGAAAAGAATACAAAGCTCTTCATTTTCTGAGAGCGGTTTTTCATCAGCGAAGAAGATGGTGTTTGAATAGGATTGTGGATGGAGTTGCTGCATTTTTTTTTTACACTGGATGGATAATATTTCTCTGGTATGAGGTTGCTCATTGTCAGAGGGGTTGTGAAAGTTTAGAGGATTTTTAGAGGGGGTGTGAAAGCCTTTTCTTCTCAGAAAAAGCCACCCATGACACATTTATTTTCTCTTACTTTGCCAATAGCTGGCAGAGTGTTTGAGGAAGGAGATCGCAAGGAACTGAAAGAAGGATTTGTTTAAGGAGTGGTAGCCAGTCATCCCTCCAATGACATGCAAGCTGCAATGCCTTCTCAACATATTATGTTTTCCATTAAGATCCTATTTTCACTTCATCTGATCTGGGGCATAAAGGTTGGAGATCTTCTTCTAGTTTGGGGGTGATTTTACTTCTTGCTAGGATCCAGTTTCCTTTTCAAGAAGGGAAATGCTGTGTAAAATAGAATGGGCATCTCAAAGTCCATCTTAAGGTGTCAGGGTGATAAAAACATGACTCAATCATTTTTTGTTTCTACCAATAATCAGTTGAATATTTTGATTCCACTTCATCATGGGTACTAGCATATGGATAAGGAATATTTTGTAATAGAATTGCGTATGGCATCCTTGGCTTAATTTTTCTAGTGACATGTGTCCTTAGGCCTAAAGCTTGTTGATCCCTTGTTTTCTATAAAAGGGAAATCAAGGCCATTGAAAAGGGTTCCAAAATCTCTGAATAGGGTCTCTTTATGTAGGTCTGGTCTATAGGATTAGGTTCCAATTTTTGGGAAGTCATGAGTAAATAGAAAGAATTGTTATGTCATTTTGCAGAGCAAGATACAAGATACTTACCATTTTCAGATTTCAAGTGGTTTATTTTGTAAATAAAATGTACTCTGTTATCTGATAGAAGATGTCTTTTGAAACTAATACAGATACAATTTCAAGTCCCTACTCTCCTGTGTGACTTTATTTTCTTTTGAGTTAATGGAATCAAGGGTTTTATTTACTTGTTGTGTTTGTTATGATGTATGTAATTTTCCATTCTATGATTTGATCCAAGGGATTAATTAAAATGCTTGAATGAAATTACAGAGATATAATGCTTGTACTAGGATTTGATAAGTAGTTTGAGTAAGAATTTGCAAATAGAACGGTACTGTAAGGCAATATCGTTTAAGATCAAATCAATTGTTCGATAAATTTTTGTCAAGTTTCAGTCATATTTCATAGACTCAAAGCCCAATGGAATTAGGTACCGGTATCTACTAGCAGGTGTCATTAGGTTATCAATTTCTTGTCTATTTCATTTATGCTTTGTCATAAATTTCTTAAAATCAAGATATATTTCCAATTTTTATGTATGTTTGAGTTGTCCAACCCATATCATGCTCTAGTTAGGTTGAGGATCACTGAAGGATTTTCCATCTTTGAGCATTCTCTATGTTGTTGAGTCATCTTATGAGATCATTTGCTTTGTTTTAGTGAATCCTTAAGTGTGGTGCAGAGATCAAGAAATTCACTAAAGGGATTACCCTCCCAGGTCTTACAGAACCTAAAGTGTAGAAGGATTTGTTGATCCTTGTCGCACTTTGTCCAAGTCTGGAGGATATTGATGGTTGGAAGTGCATTTACATAGGTATTTTGTGGAATCAACTTGGTCTCTGTCCTCTCGTAGTGTAAACCTATTTTTGGTAACCAATAGGTTCCTTCTTCATCATTGTTGTGGCTGCTAATAGATCTGCATTCATCACCTGTAGACACATGAGTTGCATTTCTCATCCTATCTTCACAAACTGGTTCTGCGATACAAGGCTCATTGCCATAAAGTTTCTTCAATCTATCCCATAGGATTTTTGTCGATCTACATTTGTTCACCTATGAGGATAAATCACTAGATAGCCCTTTGAGTATAGTCTCCATTGCTATATCATTACACCGGTATCTTCTTTCTACTTCTGAATCAATGAGAGGATTCACTTTACTAGGACAGCCATTAACAACTGACATCCACACATCAAACCCTAGGGAGGATAGGTAGATTTCCATCCTACAACTCCAAATAGGAAAATTTGAACAATTAAATACAGGAGTAGGGATTGACACAAAACAACCCATTATGATCAAATACCAAAATCTACCCAAGCTAGAGAAATATTATCAACTGGGAACCTAGGGTTTGATACCAATTGTTGAACACAAGATGCCACTGAGAGGGGGGGTGAACCAGTGGTCTCCAAACTTTTCCCTTTCCTATCCTATGTGTGTATACCGATTAATAGATCTAACATAAAGCAGACATACCGGTTAGATGGGAGGATTAAAAAAATGCAACCACACATAAAAGAGGCATCACATAACACCAGATGTATGAGGAAAACCCAATATGGAAAAAACCTCAGTGAGAAATGTTGATGGAGACTACTGCTCCAATCCAGCCTCACAATGAAAACCTCAATTAAAATATTTAGGGCACCAACCCAAGGAGTACCACTCCTACTTTAGCGCACAAGCCCAAGGAGTACCAACCCCTTATTTTTGGGCACCAACCCAAGAAGCACCATGTTGGCAATTTGGAGGAATTTATTATGTTTCGCATTGATGTTTTGTCATTGATGGCAATTAGTTATTTTGGTTATTTACCAATCTTTAATTGGTTCCAGTAGAGTGGTTGATTATGTTATTTATCCAATATGCTTTGATTTGTGTAATTAGTTAGGATCTATCATTCATGCTATTTAGATGTGTATCACAATCAATTGGTTCAGGATTTGATGACTCAGGAGATATCCTATGCTCTAGTAAGCCTTTTGGTCACCGGTAAGGGTTTTATCGGCAGAGATTTGTTGAAGATCTTTTAATGCATGTGATAAGTGGTGTTGGTGTAGCTTCTAGATGACTTTCAAGATGTTGTTTGTTATCTTGTTTGTTCATGTTCCAGTTCATCGGTAGTTTTGGATTTGGTTTATGGTAACCTATTTTGGGTTCAGTGTTATCTAGGTTATGGACCGGTTTCCATAACGTGTTGGAGGATGTTCTTGATGCATTATCGATGGGATTTAATGATTGGTTTACATTGTCTTTGGCCTAAGTTGACTTTCTTGATCATTGGATTATGATTTTATGTGATGAATTTATTGTATTATCTTTTAGGTGGCGGACCTAATTGTTTAGGTCCTGAGTTGGTATAAATATGATATAATTTCTTTTTGTAGATCAATGGGTTCATAGGAAAAGGTTATGGGATGATCTATATGTGAATAATGTTGTAATCATATGCAAAAGGTTTGGTCGATCATAGGTGATAAAATTGGGTTTATAAGAGAGGTTTAAGGCCTCTGGTATTAAGCTTAACTAGAACTTTACTCAGGCATAGGATATGTTATACTTGCAATTCACTCTTCTTTCTAGATTGTAGTCCGATGTTTATGTAGTCAGTGGGGCTCCTTTTTGTGATGAGCAGTGCGCTCTAGGTTGTTGGGCTTCTTGCATGTGCAGGCCCCTCATATTGTAATCACATACTTGCTACAGAAGTATTATCTGATTGTGGTTAGGCTTCCCACCATGGTTTTTCCCTTTACCGGGTTTTCCACGTACAAATATTGGTGTCATGTGTTATGGATGGAAAAAAACTGTTATGTGATTTATGTTTATGTTTAAATTATTTATCAGTCATTTTGGTATTTGGTTTATGCATTCTGGTATTAAGTTTATATGTTCTGGTAATAAGGATTTAAATGCTTAAAGTTCTATAATCCGGTGACAACTAATTCACCCCCCCTCTCAATTGTCCCCTAGTTATCTGAGTTGTCTAACAATTGGTATCAGAGCTTGGTCCTCTCTGCAAAAGCTTAACCACCTGAGGAAGATATTATGGCATCTAGCAGTTCAAGTTCATCTAGTTCATCTGTTGTTGTTTTCTCGAGAGAAATTCCTAGGCTTGATGGACCAAATTATAGGGTATGGAAGATTCAGATGGAGACTCATCTGAGATGTCTTGGAAAGGAGATTTGGGAGATCACTAAGAATGGTGTTACATCATTTAATCCGGCATCTGGCAATCCTCCTCCAAGTGGTCTGGATAAAGAGATTGAGAATGATTTTAGAGCTAGAGAAGCCCTTTTGTGTGCACTTTCTGATCAACAAATTATGGGACTAACTGAAAAATCAACTGCAAAGGATATATGGGACAAATTGGAGACACTGAATGAAGGTGACCCTACTATCAAAATTACTAAACTTGATGGTTACTGGGTAAGGAATGAAAATATGAAGATGGAAGAAGACAAAAGGATTACTGCTTTTATGGAGAGCGTTGATGAGATTGTTTTGGGAACTCAATGTTGTGGTGGATCTCTGAGCGAAGATGAAATAGTTTCTAAACTACTGAGAGCTTTGCCACTGGCTTATAAGATGAAGGCTACTGTAATTAATGAGGTGATAACTATGGAAAACGCCTCTATTAATAGGGATACCTTGGTTGGGAAATTATCTTCTTTTGAGCTTGAAGAATTTGGACCTTCTAGAGCTATTAAATCTAAACCTTATTTTCATGCATCTACATCATCTACAAACAAGAGTGATTGGAAAGATTTATATGTGAAGGAACTAGAGGATATGAAGAAAGAAGATGAAGAGTTTGAGCAACTTGAATCCTTATTTTCCAGAAGAGTACCTAAAGGACCGAGAAGAAGTAAGTATGAAGGAAAATCACCTTTTAAATGCTTTGCATGCAATAAGATAGGTCATTTTGCATCTAGATGTCCTTAAAGGAATTCAAGATTTGAAGAAAGAGCTAGAAGATCTTGTAGACCTAACCATGATTATCAGAACAAGTATAAGTACAGGAAAAACAAAGACAAATCATGTTATCATGTGGATGAGGAAGGTGTGACCTATTCTTATGATGAACTGGTACAAGATTCAGCTTGTGAATCCGGCAATGGGAAGGAATGGGTATTTTTGGCTATCAAGGAAGATGATCTGGTACCTGAAGAGAAGGCCATTGCTACTATAATTGAAGTCAAGGATGTATGGGTAATTAACAGTGGATGTTCACATCATATGACTAGAGATAAAAGGAAGTTCTTATCTATGCAAGAATTTGATGGTGGTCTAGTTAGATTTGGAGATGACAAAGCATGTATGATCAAGGGAAAAGGAACAATACCATTAGATGGTAAGCATAAAAATGATAATGTTTATTATGTTAAAGGTTTCAGGCATAATATTTAAGTGTAGGAAAATTGGTGGATAAGGGATTTTAGTTACACTTCAAGGATGGAAAATGCAAGATTATCAACAAATCTGGTTTAGAAATTTCAAGTGGTACACAAACTAAAGGTAATATCTTTCATTTGAAATCTAGTGAGAAGACATGTTTGATTACACAAATTGATGAGAGTTGGCTATTGCATAAGAGTTTGTGTCATGTGAATTTTGATTGGATTGTGAAGAGAAGTTCTACTAAGGCAGTTAGAGATATACCTAAGATTGTAAAGCAAGTCAGCATTTATTTTAAGGGCATACAAGACAAATCTAATGATGTTATTGATCTTATTCGTATTGATTTGTGTGGTCCTACTAGAATCAAAAAAAATCAAGGTGATATATATTTCATGCTAATCATTTATGATTATTCTAGAATGATGTGGGTTAATTTTCTAAGGGAGAAGCCTGAAGAATTTGCAAATTTTAAAAGCTTTAAAGCTAAATTTGAGACAGAGATAGGCTTGAAGATTAAATGTATAAGGTCAAATTAGGGTGGAGAATTCACATCCAATAAATTTAATAGTTATTGTGAGAAGAATGAGATAAGGAGACAGTTGTTTTCACCTTAGACACCTCAAAAAAATGGAGTTGTGGAAAGGAAGAACATAACTATCTTGAATGCAGCTAGAACCATGATGATGGAAGATAATATGCCTCATATCTACTAGAGAGAAGTTGTAAGCATAGCAGTATACATATTAAATAGAGTTCATATCAAAGGAGATATTGGTAAGACACCTTATGAGTTATGGTTTGTTCATACACCGACAATTAAGTATTTCAAAATCTTTGGTAGTAAATTCTATATCAAAAGAGATGATTCAATTGAAAAGTTTGATCCTAGATTTGATGAAGGAATAATTCTTGGTTATTCTAATGAAAGCAAAGCATATAGATGTTATAACAAAAGATTGCAGACAATTGTGGAGAGAACAAATGTGAAAGTGGATGAGCAGAACAGAAGTCAAATCAAAGCTTATGAGAGAGAACCGGTAGTGGAAATGATCATAACTAAACCATAGCACCTATACTGAAACAAAATGTTGAACCAGTTACTCCGGAAGTTTCAGAAAATTCAACAGTAACTGAAGATCAGGACAAAGGAATAGAAAATCAAAAGACTCCTAGGTATGTAAGGTTGAATCATTCTGAAGATTAAATCATTGGAGACAAAAGAAAAGGAGTGATGACAAGAAGAAGGTTGGCAGCTGATGAGGTATGTTCTATTTCTCAAGTTGAACTGGCATCAGTAATTGAAGCTTGTAAAGATGAATATTGGAAGAAAGTTATGGAAGAAGAATTAGATCGAATAGAAAATAATAACACATGGACTTTAGTTCTCGGGCCTATAAATAAGAATCTTATTGGAACTAAATGGGTTTTCAAGAATAAATTGAATGAGGATGGACAAGTTGTGAGGAATAAAGATAGATTGGTTTGTAAAGGATATTCTCATTAGGAAGGAATGTATTATGGTGAAACCTTTGCATCGATAGCTAGGATTGAAACTGTGAGATTATTTCTTGCTTATGCTGCTCATAAGAATTACAAGGTTTATCATATGGATGTTAAGTGTGCATTTGTGAATGGAGATCTTGAAGAGGAATTTTATATTGAGCAACCGAATGGATTTTTCACTTTCTGATGACAAAAACATGGTCTGAAAGTTGAGGAAAGCTTTATATGGATTGAAACAAGCCCCTAGAGCTTGGTATGGAAGACTCGATAGATATCTTTTGAAGCTTGATTTCACTAAAGCTAATGCTAATAGTAATTTATATTATAAGATGATTGATGATAACATATTGATTATTGAGGTCTTTATTGATGATATCATTTTTGGAGGTGAAGATAAGTTGTGTATGGAATTCTCTAACAATATGAAGAATGAATTTGAGATGTCTATGATTGGGGAGATGATATTTTTCTTAGGTTTGCAAATATCTCAAACTGATAAAGGTATTTTTATCTCTCAAACTAAATATGCCAGAGAGTTGTTGAAGAAATTTGGTATGGAAAATTGTAAAGCGGTTAGTACTCCTATGGTTACAAGTGATAAATTGACAAAGAAAGATGCATCTACATTGGTAAATCCTACTAGGTACAAATATATGATTTGTGGTTTGTTATATTTGACTCAGACTAGACCAAATATAATGAATATAGTCTGTATTGAATCAAGATAACAGAGTGATCCTAGAGAAAATCATGAGAGTACAGTGAAAATGATTTTTAGGTATTTGCAGTGAACAATTGAATATGGTTTTTGGTATCCTTAAAATGATGACTTTACATTATGTGTATATACAGATCTAGATTGGGCAGGAGATGTTGATGACCAAAGGAGCACGTCTAGTGGAGCTTTCTTTCTCAGAAAGAAACTTGTTTCATGGATCAGCAAGAAGCGGTCATGCACTTCTTTATCTACTGTTGAAGCTAACTATGTTACTGCTGCTACTAAATGTACATAAGTTCTATGGATGAAGCAAATGTTGAAGGATATAAAGGTGGATTATAATGAACCAGAAGTTATTCACTATGATAACTCTACTACTATTGATATATCAAATAATCCAGTATTTCATTCTAAGACAAAGCACATATCTATCAAGTATAACTTTTTGAAGGAGAAGATGGAAGCAAATGAAGTCAGATTGGTTTATGTGAACACTAAAGAGTAGATTGCAGACGTTTTCACTAAACCTTTGCCTAAAGAATCATTTGAGTACTATAGAGAGAGATTGGGGTTTTTTTCCCCTCTGGTAGAGACCTGGGTGATGCTTATTGGCATCAGTCTGGTATGCATTATCAGATTTATTACTCATTCTGGATTGATGTGGTGGTGCTACTACTCAGGGGGAGTAATCAGTTGTATGTTTAAGAGGATTTATGATTTTTCTTTGATGTTTTATGCCATATCTTTGGCATTGATGTCAAAGGGGGAGAGATGTATGTGAAAATAGAGCTTAACAAAATATTAGTCATAAGTGAGTATGGTTCAAAACTTCATTGCTATATCATTTTGTGGGAGATCGTTGGCTATCTTCCATTGTGGGAGACCTGTTTGGCATTGATTAGCACTTCGATGTTTTTTCAAATCTAGTGTTACTATCAATGCCAAAGGGGGAGATTGTTGGCAATTTGGAGGAATTGATTGTGTCGCATTGATGTTTTGTCATTGATGGCAACACCAGTTGTTTTGGTTGTTTATTGGTTTCTGATTGGTTCTAGTAGAGTTGTTGATTATGCTATTGATCTAGTAGGATCCAATATGCTTTGGTTTGTGGAATTGGCTTGAATCTATCATTCATTCTATTCAGCTATGTATCATGATTAGTTGGTTTGGGATTTGATGACTCAAGAGCTATCATTTGTTCTAGTAAGCCTTTTGGTCACCAGTAAGGGTTTTACCAACAGAGCTTTGTTGAAGATCTTTTGATGCATGTGATAAGTGGTGTTGGTGTGGCTTCTATATGGATTTCAGGATGTTGTTGGTTATCTTGTTCCTGTTCCAGTTCATCAGTGGTATTGGATTTGGTTTATGGTGACCTAATTTGGGTCTGATGTTATCTAGGTTATGGACCGGTTTCTATAACATGTTGGAGGATGTTCCTGATGCATTATCGGTGGGATTTAATGATTGGTGTACATTGTTTTTGGGCTAAGACAACTTGGTTGATAATTGGATAATTGGTTTATGTTATAAATTTATTGTATTATCTTTTAGGTGGCTGACCTAATTGTTTAGGTCTCTGGTTGGTATAATATGATGTAAGATCTCTTTGTAGATCAATGGGTTGATAGGAAAAGGTTATGGAAAGATCTATATGCAAATAATTTTATAATCATATGTAGAAGTTTTGGTCGATCATAGGTGATCGAGTTTGGTTTGTAAGAGAAGTTTAAGGCCTCTGGTATTGAGATTAGTCGAAACTGTACTTAGGCATAGGAGATGCTATACTTGAAGTTCACTCTTCTTTCCGGATTGTAGTTTGATGTTTATGTTGTCAGTGAGGCTCCTTTTTGTGATGAGTAGTGTGCTCTAGGTTGTTGGTCTTCCTACATGTGTGGTCCCATCATATTGTAATCACATACTTGCTGCAGAGGTATTTTTTGACTATGGGTAGGATTCCCGCTATGGTTTTTCGCTTTACTGGGTTTTCCACGTACAAATCTTGGTGTCATGTGTTATGGATGGATGGTAACTGTTCTATGATTTATGTTTATGTTTAAATGTTTTATCAGTCATTTTGGTATCTGGTTTATGCATTTTGGTATTAAGTTTATGTGTTCCAGTAATAAGGATTTAATTGCGTAAAGTTTTATAATCCGGTGACAACTGATTCAACCCCCACCCTACTCAGTTGTCTTCTAGTTATCTGAGTTGTCTAGCACAACAACCCCTACACCAAGCTCCAACTCAGTGATATACAATGAACATGTATCAGTTACAAAAGTAATATCCTTGTTACAAAAGAACTTTATAATACTCATGAAAGTCTCTCTATCAGTTCTCTGCTCACCTTCTTAGTGTTGCAACCTTATCTCCTGCTGCAACTCACTCTCTGTTGCAACCATACTGGTTCAGCCTCTTCTTCTTTTATTTTGGTTCTTCTCTCTGCCAGTTCTCTTTTCTTTCTGTCACACTGTCGATAGCCACCACCGATCCTCTTCACTCAGTCAGTTATTTTCTATCTGATTCTTGTTGATTCACAGCTTACTGGTTCTCTTCTAATTCTCACTATGCTCTTTTTTTTCTATAATATTCTTTGCCTCTTCTCTACCTATTCAATCACCACCGGTGCACTTTTCTATCAGACTTAATGGCAGACTACCGGTTGCCTCACTCTCACCTGTTGAACTCTTCAGACCAGTTATCTCTCATACACTCAGTCTCTTCTGTGATTGACGTTGAGCACTTGATTGATTGGATCTCTTCACTAACCCCACTCTCTCATGTAGTAGTAGCATTTACATCTTTGATTTTCACTCTTATAGCTAGACTTTCTTGCCTAAACGTGAGTTCAAACATTACCATGCTAGGGTTTCCACCATGCACTAAATCTGCATCCAATCGTATCTCTGATCATCGTGGCACATCATTTATGATCAAATCTCATGTCCTTGATTGATGAATTACAGCTCATCAATCAACATCACTATATGATTTTTGGCCTTGTGTCTAGTCAATCATGTGCGTGATGCGGTTTCCTTCACCCACTTTGATCTGCAAGATCAGTCTGTACTAGATCTCTTTTGTTTCCCTAATCTCAAGCTGCAATCATCTAACTTCCTTCCTTGAGCATTATAGTCATCTTTAAATGTTAGACCAACCACCAACGACCTCAATGACACATCACACTGACCTGTGCATGCATGCCACTTTGTCGGCATCCACCTTTGCTAGGTCTTCTATGTCAGTCCAGACAAGATCACTGACCAAGCACACAACCAGGTTCATCTACCAGTTCATAAACCCTGCTAGTTATACCCTAACTGGTCTACCTTCAACCTTTCACTTTGCTTCTCTTCTAGTGGAACACTCAAACTGGTTAGCACACTAGCCAACCTACCTCATGCACATCTTCAACAGATGGGAACCTTTCACTTCTGCACCTTTTCAGTTTTACCGATGGACATACTTATCGACAACCACCTTGATAGCACCATGTCATCAATCTTCAACAACCTCCATCTTCAATCTGGTTGCACTCTCTGTCTGCAACTTTCTCAACCTTTCCTTCATCATTTGACCAGTTCTCCTATTAACTAGTTTGCTAAAATGACAAACATATCCTTCAATCTCTATATTGGCAACTAATCATCTCTACCTAGCTGATCCAGTGCATATATCTGATCTCATGCACCTAAGGTAACTTAGTGTGTCACTGGTTAATCCAGTGTGAGCCTTCAATCACTTGTCTTCAATTCTTCTATCTTATCTCAGAGAGATATGCTGCATTCCATGCATATTGGGAGATAAGCTCGATGGGAGAGGATCCTTGTCATCTCATTTTGCTTCCGACATTGCACTGACATGCCTTAGGTGACATTGATCATATACATCTTCAATCATATACACATGATTTGATTGAGCACACTCACTGAAAGACTTCTCTTAATCTGGTGGGAGTCCTATAGATTGACATCCAATAGCATACTAGTTCTACACTTCTTCATTAGCTCACACTTCTTTCTCACTATTCATATGCTTTCTGGTTGACAACAATGCACTACCAACATATCACTTACTAATTGTTATACCATATCGGTCTCCAATCTTTATGTATTCAACAAAAGCCAACACTAACTTGTGTACCAGTGACTCCAATGACCACTATGCTAGATGATATTCTCTTCCTTACTAGTGACAAGCTATACCAGTAACTTGCTATATTAGTTGACATCAATGACACCATTTTCGGCTGACATGAGTGACAACACAATTCCAACAATCTACCACTTTAGCATTGATGTCAACACATGTAGTATCCAACATACTATAGATTCTCTCTCCCCCTTTGTGTGTTTCATGGATTCTCACACATGTATTATAAGGCATACTACAAAATCTCTCTCCCCCTTTGACAACAATGACAAAGGGTACTGATAGGGTTTTCACTCCTCCTTGTCTCTACCATGCACTGACAAATTTTTCTCTCTCCCTTTTTGTTTACCGGATTCTCCTCCTCCTTTTACCTATACTTTGCATCCCCTTAAATCTCAACACTTGAAATGGAGGCCTCAAACACCAACTGACACCAATTGCTCAGCAACCAAGTGTATATACAAACTAGATGCCAATTGCATCTACAAGTCTAAAACCAATTGAAGGAACATATGTCAGTGAATAAAACTTACCTACTAGTTAGACTACATCATCTCCCCTTTGATATGCAGAAGCCATTATGAACCCAAATTGTTGATATCAAGTGTTGAAGCTAACGTTGATACCAAGTGTTGAAGCTAACACTGATACCAATTGTATCTCTTTTGATACCAAATGTATGTTCTCTTGTGTAGGTAACTTTCTCTCTTTGCAAGAAACAAACCTGATGGTCTAGTTGTAATTTCAATTGGATAGACATTAAAATATCTCACAACCCGGACACTTCCAAAGATACAAACATACCGATACAGCCATATTGGTTGATCTATGCATATGTGATCAATCTGATGATCTATCAACTCCACAAATTCCACCACAGCATATGACATGATCCTAGGTGTACACAATGCCATACAATATCACTATCATGCCATAAGTCAAACCCGTTAGCCCACAAATGATGCATGCATACATGATCAACAACCGGACCAACATATGTCACTCAAGTCTTCTTCAGTACCACCTAAGACATAAAATCCTCAATCCATGCTACCGGGGCTAATGCAATGATCCTAGACCTCATTGTCTTACATAACCTGCAAATAACAGTTAGGAAACATATCGATAATATACTACATATATCAGTTACCTGCATCAGTCTATCATCTCTACCAAAGCACCTTGCTCTAATGCATGTCTTCTTGTGTCAATTTGTTATTTATCCCAATTACAAATTTTCCATCCATTGACACATGTAGTAGTGATACATCTCTCATCTGTAGGTGTGTAGCCAAGGCAGCCACTACACACACGTCATCTCATTTTCTTCTTTCTTACCGACACCAACCTGTCTTCTCCTTTGTCTTTATCAAGCAAGAGGGTGAATGATCTGATCATTATGCTACTCCCCTTGAGGTCCAACATCTCCTTTAAGCCTTAGAAGATATCACCTATGCATTGAATGCACAGTGTCGGTTCATGATCCTACTATCTTCCTTCTTCTTCCATACCTACTTGGTCTCATTCTTCTTCCCATTTTCAGTCTTGTGAGTAGGTCTTACTTTCTTTTTCTAACTATTTCTTGCTCTAATAGATTCTACCACATGACTAGAGACATTGTTGTAGAAGCAAACAATGTTCATGCCATATGCATGATTGGAGGACCTACTCTTAAACCGGTCTGACCATCTTCTCCTGGTGATGCTATTATAACTGGCTACCAGAACTGATGGACCTCTTGATCTTACTAGGACATTTGTCCTTTGGTTACATGAAGGTCTTTGAATTTTGTATGCTCTAAACCCATTTTCATACTGAGCATTGTTGCTATACTAGTTTCCATATGACTACACATACAACCTTCTGCAATCATGACTTTTATGGCCAAAGCCATTATACCTCCGACAGACAACAATATTGTTTCTAGGAAGGGCAACCTATCTATTCCTAGACTTTATTCTACTTTCATCTTCCCTATGGCCATATTCTTTTCATGCAAAACAATAACCGGAGAAAGGGAGCACACAACATACAAATTTGTTTTCCATGCATGAGGAGATCTTACCGGTTTAGTCTTTCCATTTTTACTTCTCCAGGGATGGATCTTGGATTGTCCACACTCTGCAGCTCTTCCATTTGATCTCTTCTTTTCCCACACTTGCCTTGTCTTATGGGTGGTAGCATCTCCTTATCTTCTACTAGTAGGAGGTCTTCTATGTTGTCTTCTCTTTGTCTTTCTTCCAATGAAGTTTCCTTCTCCCATTTTCCCCTTTCCTTTGGGATCCACATTGTTCCTCCTTGCAGCACCAGTCTTCATTCTTAGTTTCATGTCTTTACCAGTTGTGGTTAGATCAACCTTCTTCCGGGGAGAATTCCAAATAGTGAAGGTTTGTCCCTTGTTATCTCCATTTGAGGAGACAAACAAAATGCCTTTGTGGGAGACAAACTTGTTGGTGGAGCATTCATTGGCACCACTTCCTAATCCTTTGATATCCTTGGAATGCTTTTGCTTCTTCCACATTTTGTCTAAGACATCACTGCTGCCATTAAATTGGATTCTTACCTTGAGCTCAACCTAACATTTCTCAAGGTCATTTAGGAGATTCTCCTTTTCTCCTTCTATTTTCTGATTCTTTTTATCCTTGGCCTCTAGCTCAGTTGCTATATCATTAAACCGACACTCCTTGATGTCTTCTTGTTGAGTCTTCAACTCTGAGATACATTTCTCTTATTCTTCAAGGCATCTGATCAACCGGTTTTATTCCACAACTCTAACATTCTTGAATAACTTCTACTCTCTCCTCACTCTACTAAGTTCTTTGAGTACACTTACAAGTTCACCTTCAAGATTGACTTTTGTTGTATCTTCTTCTTCACCTTCACTATCATTGCCAAACACATCTCATTGGTAGGAATGATCTGCATGATCATTTTCATCATTGTTGTAGTTGCTAACAGGTCTACATTCATCACCTATAAGCACATGAGTTGCATTTCTCATCCTATCTTCACAAACCAGTTTTGTAGTACAAGGTTCATTGCCATAAATTTTCTTCAATTTGTTGCATAGGCTTTTTGTCGATCTACATCTATCCACCTATGAGGAGACATCACCAGATAGCCCACTGAGTATAGCCTTCATTGCTATATCATTACAGAGGTGTCTTCTTTCTTCTTTTGAATCGATGGGAGGACTCACTTTACTAGGAAAGCCATTAACAAATGACATCCACATATCAAACCCTAGGGAGGATAGGTAGACTTCCATCCTACAACTCCAAATAGGAAAATTTGAACCATCAAATATAAGAGTAGGGATTGACACAAAACAAACCATTATGTTAAAATACTAGAATCTACCCAAGCTAGAGAAAGATTATCAACCGAGAACCTAGGCTCTGATACCAATTGTTGAACACAAGATGCCACTAAGAGGGGGGGGTGAATCAGTGGTTTCCAATCTTTTCCCTTTTCTATCCTTTGTGTGTATACTGGTTAACAAATCTAACATAAAGTAGACATACCGGTCAGATGGGAGGATAACACAAATGCAACCACACATAAAAGAGACATCACATAACACCAGATGTACAAGGAAAACCCAAGATGGGAAAAACCTTGGTGAGAAATGTTGTTGGAGACTACTACTCCAATCCAGCCTCACAATGAAAACCTCAGTTACAATATTTAGGGCACCAACCCAGGGAGTACCACTCTTGCTTTAGGGAACCAACCCATGGAGAACCAACCCAAGGAGCACCAACCCCTGAATTTTGGGCACCAACCCCTGCATTGAGCTTCAACTCGGTGATCTAAAATTAGCATATATTAGATACAAAAGTAATATCCTTCTTACAAAATAACTTTGTAACACTCATGCAAGTCTCTCCACCAATTCTCCTCTATCTAATTCTTCATTGATTCTCTGCTCACCTTCTCACTGTTGCAAGCTTATCTCCAGCTGTGACTCACTCTCTGTTGCAACCATACCGGTTTAGCCTCTTCTTCTTCTTTGTCGGTTCTTCTCTCTGCCAGTTCTCTTTTCTCTCTGTCATACTGCTAATAGCCACCATTGGTCTTCTTCACTCAGTCAGTTGTCTACTATCTGATTCCTGTTGATTCTCAGCTTACCGGTTCTATTTTTATTCTCACTGTGCTCTTCTCTTTTTTGCAATCTTCTTTGCTAGTTCAATCACCACCAGTGCACTCCTCTGTTAGACTTGATGGAAGACTACCGGTTGCCTCACTCTCGTCGGTTGAACTCTTCAAACTGGTTCTCTCTCACACACTCGGTCTCTTCTCTAATTGATGTTGAGCACTTGATTGGTTGAATCTCTTCACTAACCTCACTCTCTCATGTAGCAACAACATTTACATCTTTGATTCACACTCTTATAGCCTGAATTTCCCTCCTAAATGTGAGTTCAAAAATTTGTGTGCTAGGGTTTCCACCATGCACTAAATTTGCATCCAATCTGATCTTTGATTATCGTGGCACATATTGTCCAATCAAAGCTTATGTCCATGATTTATAACTTACAACTCATCAATCAACATCACCATATTCTTTACCTTACAATGCATGTCTTCTATCTTTAGCCATATGTAGCATGATGTTCAGCCATGTGTCTATTCAATCATGTGTGTGATGTGGTTTCCTTCATCCACTTCGATCTGCAAGATTAGTCTGTACTGGATCTTTTTTGTTTCCTTGATCTCGATCCGCAATCCTTTGCCTTCCTCGAGATTTATAGTCTTCTTTAAATGTTGGACCAACTGCCAATGACCTCAATGACACATCACACTGACCTGTACATGCATGCCACTTCAACTCCACATGGCCCCTTTGTTGGCATCCACCTTTTCTAGGTCTTCTATGTCGGTCCAGACAAGATCACCAACCAACCACACAACTAGGTTCATCTACCAATTATACCCTAACTGGTATGCCTTCAACCTTGCATTTTTCTTCTCTTTCGGTGGAACACTCAAACCAGTCAGCACACTAGCCAACCTACCTCATGCACATCTTCAACAAATGGGAACCTTTCACTTTTACACCTTGTTAGCTTTACCGATGGACATACTTAGTGGCAACCACCTTGATGACACCATATCATCAATTTTCAACAACCTCCATCTTCAATCTAGTTGCACTCTCTGTTGGCGACTTTCTCAACCTTACCTTCTTCATTATTTGACTAGCTCTTGTATTAACTAGTTTGTCAAAGTGACAAATATATCCTTCAATCTCTGTACTGGCAACCCATCATGTCTATTCGGCTGATTCAGTGCATATCTCTGATCTCATGCACCTAAGGAAACTTAGTGTTTCATGAGTTAATCCAGTGTGAGCCTTCAATCACTTGTCTTCAATTCTTCTATCTTATCTCAGAGAGATATAATGCATTACATGCATATTGGGAGAGAAGCTCAGTGTTACCACTTATTGATGGGAGAGGATCCTTGTCATCTCATTCTGCTTCTAGCATTGCACTAACTTGCTTTAGCTGACATTGATCATATACATCTTCAATCAGACACACATGATCTAATTGAGCACACTCACTATTAGACTTCTTTTAATCTGGTGGGAGTCCTACAGATTGACATCTAGCAGCATACCGGTTCTACACTTCTTCATTAGCTCGCCCTGCTTGCTCATTGGTCATAGGCTTGTCGGTTGGCAACAATGCACTGCCAACATATCACTTACCAGTTATTATACCACACTGGTCTCCAGTCCTTATGTCTTCAACACAAACCAACACTAACTTGTGTACTAGTGACTCCAATGACCACTATGATGGATGGCATTCTCTTCCTTACTGGTGACAAGCTATACCGGTAACCTGCTATATTAGTTGACATCAATGACATCATTTCTGGTTGACATGAATGACAACAATATCCTTCAATCTCCCATACCGGTTGCAATGCTATACTAGCTGACATCAATGACAACATAATGCCAATATGTACGTGTTTATGAAAAAGGGATCGGTAATCATGTACATGAGAGGTTGTTGGAAGATTGAATGGTTATGAATCTGTGTACTATTGGACTTGCTTGGTGCAGAAAAGTAAGAAAAGTGCATAATGACACTAGGTTGAGTTGATCTAAATGGATTAATGGAACCTTGATTCAAGTTCTAATTACTATAGGTTGATCCCATAGAGACTGAAACCACAGGTTACAAGGTACTTGTTGGAATCATAATTTGGGAAACATTAGCAAGATACTAGACTTATGTGTTTGAGACGTTGGTTATTGTTTGTGAGGAAATACTGGCATGTGTTTGTGATGCAATAATTGCAATTGAGGATGTCATCTCACTAGGGTGCATTACTCGCTAGTTTGTTTGGATATGTAGTGTCATCACTTATGATATAATTCAAGGGCACAAATAATCCCAAACCCATCCCAACCAAGGGCATGAAAACCTTTGCTAGCACTTGGGCAGATCTTTCCCAATGAACCGGCTGACGCGATGAGAAACCGAAACCCAAAGCCAAGGACCACACACTCCTATAAAGGGGAAGGGACCAATATAAAGTAAAGTGGAGGGACAAAAAATAGGCTCAAAAGTTGTTGAAAAAAAACATGCCATAATGCAAGCTTTTAGTCGAAACCATGGTAGCTTGAGTTGATGCTACTTGTATGTTTTGAGTCATATTTTGGGTAGAGCTAGAGGATATAGTGTGTGTTTGAGTATGTTGTATAGATGATTCTGATGTTTAATTCATATTTTGGATTAGCATAGCCCTTACTAGCAGGATTGTTATAACATCAAATTGAGGTGGTAGTTTAGCTCTATTTTTCAACAATAATGAAAAATATTTGTCTATGTCATGATTAAGAAGAGTTTTAAGGATTGTGAGAATGTGTGGATCTTGTTGCAAAACCTCAAGCTCTTTGGTTAGTAAGTTGTGTTGAATTTTTTCTAGTGAGGGAATGTTGTTCGTGTTTGTTTGTAAAGTTACTCCCCTTTGGGGTTGTCTGGGTGAGTAAGTTGAAAAATTCATGGTGCTAGTGGGATTGAATGTAGGGTCATTGTATGGATCCACTTGACTCCTATATTTTTGTGATTGAGTGATGGGCATTAGGACTCCTAAGACAACTCAAGGATATGATGCAGGACTTGTGACAAGATATGACACACTGAGGATCTAAATGCAAGTATCTAAAGTGGATGATGAACTATGTATGTAGTCTGACTAGACACTCTACTAAGGATTATGATGAGGATGTTGCTATGGGAGTAAAATTCTCTGAAGCCTCTACTGAAGGATTTTTCTCTTAAACTCAGTCTCAATCTGACGGGATTTCCTTATTTATTTGTCTAAAACAAAGGTGATTCCTATTTATTGGGGTGTATTTCTTTTCAACCTCCAACCAAGATTATTGAAACCTGCAATGATGTCTTTGTGATCATCATTGAATCCTAAATCAGGTTGTTTTAGGAAGATACCTTCATGTTGTAACACCATCTTGATACATCCTACAAAACTCTTCTAAATGAGTTGGTATGACTACTAAAATGAGTATGCAGATGCTAATGAGGGAAAGAGCAAGTTGACGACAATGTGTGAGGGGTATTGAGGATTATTTTGATCTAGGTTGAGATTATGATTAATAATACCCTATACCATACTTATGAGTAAGGGAACTAATATTTCTTGTAAATTGATTAATGATAATAGGTCTCTTGATTTTCAATGACTCTCTAGGAAAGTGTTTGAATGTGATTCTAAGATAATGCAGATGCAAAATAAAGGACTATTAAGGATATGCAACCTATAAGAAAATATAGACTCTAAAGGGAACTTTTGATAATGAAATAGTATGGACTTGCATAATTAACCTTGTGAGTATCTGATTAAGCACCAATTTTGCTACCCTAATATTGATCAGAGTGAATGTGAAGTGAAGTACTAGTGAATGTGGAACGCTGACTAAACCATTGTGAAATATGAGTAGAGCGAATGTGAAAAGGGAATAGTACAAATGCAGCAGTCTAATTGGTCGGATGTGAAAGAGTCTGAGCTCAAATGTGAAAATCTGAGTTTTTGATTGCAGTTTTAGGAAATGTTTGAATTTTCTGTGATGTTTTTTGTCAAATGGAAAAGTTTATACATTTAGAAGAAAATAAAAATAGTATGGCCAATGAATTTGTTTTTGGACAAACATTGAAAATCAGAGCTGCATGTGAAAGGGGCCTAGATTGGCCTGAGTGTGGATTGGCTCTACTGGTCTAAACACATCGAAGGATTTGCAAACATATTGAAGACAACTACAAGCCTACTCAGGATACAAAAGAAAACCATTCAATGGGGCCTCGACAATAAAATACCTCAAGAAAGATGGGAAAATAGTGATTTTACTGGCACTAGCTCTCCCACCATGGCACTCACTTCTCAAGCATACCAGATTCTATTGCCCCAAAGATCTAGAGATCTTATAGATGGAGAATTCCTATCTCATCCTGAAGGGTACATGAGAGGTATCTATGGGGTACGATCCACACTCCCTGAACCATTAGATGTAAGTTTTTTTGGCTTCTATAAGAAGGTTTCTAATTTGATTCCAAGGTTGTCAGCACTCTACGTGTGATAAGATAATTATACTCAGGGTATGAAACCCCTTTTATATTAGCAAGAATGGTAGGAGCTAATACTGGCAGGTTTGACTTTCGTCGCCCCCTTATTTATATAGCGGACTATAATAGTACCGCTTGGGTCATCCCTCTCATCCAACCTTAATATCTTCTTTGGAGGTGGGCCCACTAATAGGGTTAAACACAAATGAGCCTTGTGCTCCAAAGACAATAAATATTGGTTCATTTTATGCACCAAATGAAGTGTGACCTAATCTAGAAAAAAGCCACAAATAGCTATCTAAACTACCCCTACAAGAAAAATGATTAGTAGTTTGAAGGTTTTTCATTTATATTCAATTGATTAAATTATCCTTTGCAGCACTTCCATTGTCACATGCTAAAATAGAGGATTGGACATATAGAAACCAAAGATTTAAAACATAGAAACAATAAAAATATTTAGATGTATATGAAATGTTAAACTATCAAATGTGCAATACCAGACCAACAAATGCGAGATGAGGAGATGTCAAATGCAGAACTCACATTGTGTGAATGCGAAATTCTATGTCTGTAACCTATAGAGGTAATTTTTTGAAATCTAGAATTTGAATAAAAATGAAAACATAATCATAAATTTGGTTTGGTGTAGGTTATATTTCTCCTATATTTATAGACTTGCATCTAGTACTTGGAGAGTTCAAGGTTTTTGTCAATTTCTTCTAATTCTTGTTATGCTTGCCGTATTCATTGAAACTCTCTATATTGTCACTTCTGCTCTCTTCTCTGTTGGAAACCTGCAAGCCTAATTTTTGTCTTGTGACTCATTTTGTTAGAATCATCTTAAAACTATACCTTTCCTATTCAATTTTTTTTCCTAATTTCAAACCGAATTACAAACAAAAAGTGAATTACAACATAAAAATTAATAGAACAAATTTGATATCATTAGTTGACCTTTTACTTGTAGCGAATATGAAAACCTTGATAGGAAAATGTGAAAAAACAATAGGAAAAATGTGGAAAGGTAACTGAGCAGATGCAAAATGCTAAGTAGGTAGTGATGCTCTGCAAAAAGGATTAGAAAATCTGTTTGATGGCAACACACACAAGAGCACAAGAAACAAACATTAGTGTTAGCAACAAAAGATTATCCTAAACAGGCATATCAAGAGAGATATTAAGCATGAAATAGAAAGCATATAAACATAAAATGAAATAGCTAATCAAGATGCTCATAGTTGCTCCTCCCTTGTTCCTCTCCTCTCCAAGTCCCAAATGAGTGTAGCTCTCAGCAGCTTTTTGCACTATGGATGCTTATGGAGGATTGAGATTTAATACTAAGCTTCAAATATGAAATGAAAAGCTAAATACTATGCTAGAGTAGATAGTGATGCTATGAAAAAGCTCTATGCTAATGCCAGTATAACAACAATACTCTAAAATGCTTCCCTTTTGCTTGAGGAGAAGGGTTCTATTTATAGAAGAAATGGGGAAATGAAGGGTTAAGATTGAATGGTTTAATCAAGGGCCAAGTTTGAAAGTTGGGGATCCATGTGCACAATTGGCACCAATAAAATGGTGACAAGTGTCAACATAGGATTGGGTTGAGAGAAGAGGTTGGAGGCATTAAAGGCCTGAGAAGACCTCATGGTTATCTAGAAGGTAAGGGTCAAGTCTAAATTAAGATTATCCATTGGATTAAGACTTAATCCAAGGATAAACCTTTGTGCAAATGTTTAAGAGATAATCATGGTCAAAGCATTAATGGCCTGATGAGACCTTTGGGTTGGGTAGAGGTTGAGTCAAAACAAATGTTTTAACCATGTGGGAGGGTTGAATTAACCATTAATGGTTATTGGAGACTTTGGGGATTAAGTGGTTGAAGGTTGAAAGCTTTCAATGGTTATCAAAGACTTTGAGCCATTTAGTGGTTGAAGGTTGGAAGCTTTCAAAGGTTATCCAAGACTTTGAGGGTTAATTTGTTGAACACACAAAGCATTAATTGTTTTTCAAAGACTTTGGAGTCTTTGAGAAGTGACTCCAATTTGCTTAGGAATGTGACAATATTTAGGGGATGGATTAGGCTAATTAGGAAGGGTTTAGAAGAATCTAGAAGGGGTTTAGGCATACAAGTGGATTTTGTAGGAAAATGCAAGTGGGAGAAATTTTGGTATTTTCAATTAAAATAAAATCATTTATTTCAATTAAATGGTGTAATTTGCATTTGGATAAATATTCAAATAAATATTAATTTATTTAAATGAGAAAAAGAAGATAAAGCATTTAAAATGCTTGAAGACTTTGAGGGAAACCATTAAAGGCTTGAAGACTTTAAGGAAAACCATTAAAGTCTTAAGAAGACTATAGAAGGAAGCCATCAAGTTTGAAGACTTTAAAGCCATCAAGTTTGACTACTTTAAGGGAAACCATTAAAGGTTTCAAGTGGGTGAGGATAAATAGGATTTTAAATAAATAATTTATTTAAAATAGTTGTGCAACTTGCTTTTGTAGGAAAATACAAGTGGGTGGAGGATAAAGGTGATTTAAATAAATTATTTATTTAAAATAATTGTGCAATTTGCATTTGTAGGAAAATGCAAGTGGGTGGAGGATAAAGGTGATTTAAATAAATTATTTATTTATTTAAATGTGAGAGGTGGGATTTTGGGGGTTTTAAATAAATATTAATTTATTTAAATGTGAGAGAAGATTTAATTAAATAAATATGATTTATTTATTTAATTAATGGTCTGAATTTGGTTAAGTGAATTAAATCAAATAAATTGAATAATTTATTTAATTAATAGGAGAATAGGGTTAAGATGAATTAATTAAATATTAATTTAATTAATTATTAATTGATGGTTAAATAATCAAATAAATACTAAGTATTCATTTAATTAAGTGGACAGATTTATGTGACTACAGGTAGATACAAAAATCTTGGCACAGGTGCAAAAATCTATATAGAAATCTGCAAAAATAGAGTAAAATATGATCAAAATTAAGAGTCTTGTGTTTCATGTTAGGTTCACCATTTTTTTTACAAGGGAAATTGACATAATGAGTCAAATATTACAATCCTAACCACTAGAAAACCAAATCTAATTAAATCAATCTGTAATGACAATGAAAATATATTAAAATCAACAAATCATAATCAATTAAAACTCGCTTGTTGAGTTAATATTGCAATTCCATTGTTATTATCAATCTTGTTGTTGGATGGCTCTCAGTATTCCACTGGAAGTCCTACGTAGAAACAATAAAAGAAATTCAAAGATAGTGGTTATTGAAAATGGGAGAATGGTGCTTAATTTATAGATTTGAGAGAGAGAATTTGGATGGTTGAGATGAAATCAGGAACTGAATGTATCAATGGTTGAGATTAGTTGAGACAAAATTGATTGAGAGAATAACTCAAATTGATTGATATTTGAACTCATTTGATTGATGAGTGAACTAGATTGATTGGGAGTTGACTGGTTTGATTGATCAATTGAACTAAAAAGATTGGGGAGATAACCGATTAGATGGATCTATTCAAAAAGGTTAATTTGGAGTTAGAAAAAGTAATTGAGGAGTTAACTGAGTTAACTGACCAGTTGACTGATTTGATTTCCTAGTTAGAAAAGGTGATTAACAATTGAACTCAGAGTCAATGCTAGTTAGGAATCTAGGCATGTGTTGTAGGAAATTAGTATGGAATTTGAATTTTAGTTGTATTTGATTTGAATTTAAATTTTTTAAATCATGAAATAAAATTCAAATTTATTGAAATTGATTGAAATTAGAATTTGGGGGTGTATGCTAGAATTGTGGTATCATTCAATTAAGAATAAAGTAACTAAACATACCAATGAAACTTTGTATATATAAAAGGATTAATTTAAACAAACAACCCTTCCAAGACGTTCCATTGTTCTCTATCTCCAAGGATTCTTCAAGTCGTGGTTTTTCTCTCACATCATTGAGTACTTGACTTTTAGAATAACAACTTAAAGGATGAGTGCTTGCGATAAAATGATATATATGCTATGCAATTAAGATCTATATGATAATAACCATGCTATTGAATTTGATCTATGATAATGAAAGTATTATGCTTATGATAATGAAAATTCTAAGCTAACATGGATAATGGCTATGCTAATATGATCTAAACTACTTATAAAATACTTGTGTATATGAGAGGGACTTGTGTAGCACAATCAGTAGCTTGATAATGAAAGAACCTTGATCATGAGAGCCTTGATAATAAAAGGATGAGTCCTATTTATAGAGGAAATAAGGAGATGGAGGGTTGGGTTTGATTTAGCTTAGAAAGGGCTAAGATTTCATGAGGAGGGCTTGATCCTCAATCCATATTTGCAACTTTCACCAATGCCATGGTGGCAAGAGGCATTATGAGAAGGCTTGAGAGGAGAGGGAAGAGGCATTAAATGCCTAAAGAGACATCATGGTTACCCTAGGTGGTTTGGTTAGGGTTAGGTTAATGGATAAAGCTTGTATCCAAGAGGTAAATGAATGTGCAAGGGTTAAAGCATTACCTTAGTAAAAGCATTAAATTTTTTAAGAGACTTGAGGGTTAGATGGATGGTTGAGTTAGAGAAAAAACCTCTAACCATGGGTCAAAAGGTGAGTTAGTTTGTTGGAAGAGAAAATGGCTTTTAATATTGTGTAAGAGCCTTAAATGCTTTTAGGAGACTTTGAGGGTTAACTTGTGAAAGAAAAAGGCTTTTAATGCTATGTAAGAGCCTTAATTTGTTTTAGAAGTGACTCCTTCCTAATCTTTAGTTTAGGAATGTGGAAATGTTTAGACGGGGATTAGGCTGATTTAGAAGGGTTTAGAAGAAAATTAGTGAGCAAGTGGGTATTGTAGGAGAATACAAGTGGGTGAGGATAAATGAGATTTATTTAAATGTGCATGTGAATTTTGGATTTATTTAAATAAATCTTAATTTATTTAAATGAGAAGAAGGGGGATATGATTAATTAAATATATAGGCTTATTTATTTAACTAATAGTTAGAATACAACTAGTGAATTAAATAAATTATTGTAATATGGTGAAAAATGATGAGGGTAGATCAAGTGGAAAGCTTTACTCCCCTCAAAAGAGGAATGAAATTTTCACAAAGGATTCCCTTCAATTTTTCACACATTACATTCAAAAGAGGGGTTGAATTCACTTGATCCAATCTCCAATGGTAAGAGATTGAATACTAAGTGAATTGTAGTAAATTTGGAAAGTATTAGGAAAGTAAATTAACCCTGTTTTGTAATAGACTAGTTGAATTAAGCAAATTGAGACTAAGTGTAGAAATGACAAAGAAACGATTATATCTTGAGATAGAGAAATAAGATGAAGTTGTGCACCTAGAATTAGCAATAGAATGTCAAGACGAAGCTTCCCTGCAAATCTACGCAAAATTTACAGGGACTGTGCGTAAGCTATGCATGGTCCTCCGAAAAATCCACACACCGAAAAGGGTTTTTCCATCTCTGAAAATGAAGCCTAAACCTGCAATTACAGCCACACACCTACAACCTATACACAGAAAAGAGAGGGAAATATTGTTGGGATTGGGGGTTTTCCTTCAGGTCAAACCCCATTTTGGAATTAACCAAGTGGTTGTAAAATGCTGCAAGTAAATAAAAGGAAATGTTTGAAGTAGAATCCACCTCAAGAAGGGCATGTAATTAAAATGTTGAGACCTTTGTAGATGAATTTGCTTGCATGGGTATGTGAAATAGGGTGTCTTGAAAGTTAATACAAATCTCCTCTTCAATGGTTGAATCCTTGTCTTGAATGAAACACCTAGCCTTGAAAGGAGACTTGAAATACTCAATGCTTGAATGTTTGATGATGATAATGGAGACCTCTTTCTTGCACTTTATTTCACTTATGATCCACTTATTTTCACTTATTTTTGCTAAAGAAAATAGGAGGGGAAGTACTCCTTATATACTTACCAATTAGGGGTGTTTAAATAGTTTCCCGTCTTAGGCCAACATAGCAATTTTTTTCCCACTCAATAATTGACAAGCCCAATGCAAGGGGGAATCAAAGGGGGCCCAAGATAGGGCCAGGACAAGGGTGCCATGCCCCTGTCCTGAGAGGACAAGGGTGCCATTCCCCTATCCTAAGGGGAAAAGGGCACCACGCCCCTATCCTACCCTAATTTAGGACATGCAGTAGCAAAAAGGTAGTGCAAAATGATGAAAAATGCAAGTTTTTGATGTCATGATCATGTTTCGGGTCTTCAATCAGGCTTAGGGATTCATTTGCTAATGCAAAGACCCAATTGCGGTCAAAATTTGCAAGGGTCACAATTTTATGACGCTACATTTAGCCCCCACTTTAGCAGGATTATAAGCGTACGCCAATACTACCGGTAAAGTACAAGGAGACAAGATTGAAAGACCTTTACCACGTCAAGGAGGCAAGATGAACCAAGCCCCCAATGGACTAAGGATCTTAAGACTTTGATTGAAAAAGTAAAAGGGAAGATCAGGAGGGAGAACCATTACTGCAAGTAGTAAAGTTCCCCTCACTATGAGTCATAAAAAGAAAGGATACCAAAAATTACAAAGCAAAGCCAAAGTCCGCTAAGTAACTCTAAGTATCAAGAAGCAAAATATGAGTGGAGTGTATGCCCCCATGTTAAAGTGATCGCACACACCTTATCGAGAGCGATTTATTTAAGGTAGGATACACCTAAGAAAGAGAAAGAAAGGGCGAATGTTATCGCAAGGATTTAGCCCCCAATCGAGGAATAAACCCAAGGATAATGAACACAAAACACAAAGCACGAGGTGGATTTTCTTTCCTTGGGACCAATATGCTATATGATAACTCATGTATATCATGTATATATATGCATAGATAGTCCTCATTCCCCAAAGAAAGGAAACCACCTTGGAAGAAAGGGAACACATGTGTCTTTTGAGTCAAAATGAAAGAAACCAAAAGAGATCTCAATATTTTACATTGTCCTCAAGTAGACATCAGTAGGGACAAAAAATAGAAGAATAGGGATACACATAGAAGAATGGTCAGAAAAGAGAAAGAAAGGAGAGAGGTAGAGAATCTATGGTACTAATGCAACTAGTCTAGCATGGCATCCACCTCCTGATCTTGCTAATCATTATTTCGGGAAGGCAGGAAACACACTAGAGGAGAGACATCGAGCACAACAAATGGATATATCACAAGATCCAAACAAGGACTATGCTCATGTGCTAAGTCACTTTGTTCATTTCTAGGAGCTAGGATTAAGGCTTTTGAAAATTTTGCAGATAAATAATTATCAACATCAACATATTCATATTTACTATCAGAAGAATTAGGAGTTGTATTGCCATCACGAATAACATTTTCATCCATTTTTTCATCAAGATTTATAAAAAGAGGAGCTCTAACATGAATAGAAGTAAAACCATCACATGTTTTTTGTAGCTTATGATTCGGAGATTTAGGTTCAACATCTTTCTTAGGAGAAAATGGAATCATGTCAATTGTTGGTGTTTTTGAAGATTGAATAGTTTGAGAAACAACTTCATGAGCTCTAGCACGATGTTTTCATCAGTGTTCTCGTGCACAACAATTTTGTCTAGTCTTAGCGGAAGGCTGAGAAGATTGAGGTATATTTGTTGAAGGAGAAATAATCTCATCTTTGGTAGTTGGATGTTTAGGTTGAGGTCTTTTAGGTTGGATAAGAGGAGAGGTGGGTCTCTTCTCTCTATAAGAGGAAGGAGGTCGAAATGCACCATATAAAGGAGGGATGTTTGGTTTAGGAAGGAGACCAGGTCCATCATGAGGAGATATAGGTCTAACCTTAAGAGGAATATTATTGTTCTTCTTGGGAGAAGGCATGGTTTCATCCATAGGAATAGGTTGGGAATCTTCCTTAGGGGGAAGAAATTCATCTTAAAGAATGATGGGAATATCAAGTGTTAGATTTCTAGGTTGGCTTAAGGATAAAATCGTATCTTTCTTCCATTTTTTATAAGATTTAAAGAGAGCATCACTTCTTGGTGGAAGAGATTCAAATTGTTGTGGCCAAAAGTAATCAATAGGAACACCTAAGCTTCTTTCAATTGGTTGAAATAAGCTACGGTTAACAGTTATGATTTCTCTATTGTGGGGAAATTTTAAACAGTTATAGATTGGAGAAGCAATAGCCTTCATGGAAGATAGCCAAGGATAGCCTAACTTCACATGGAATCATTCAGATGAAGGAATGATAACAAAGTTGACATCTATAGATTTAGTATGGACCTCAATAGGAAGTATGATAGAACCAATAGTAGGACAAGAAAATCCATCAAATGACTTAACGACCACATTAGTATCATCATAGATTGGTTGATGCAAATTTAAAGTATAAAAATATTCTTCAGTGATGACATTAACCATACAAGAGGGATCAGTAAGAAAATCACGACAAGGTTTTCTTTGGATCTTCACAACTATGTATAAAGGGCCATCAGGTGCCCTAATGGTCTCACTAGGATCAAATGTGATACATGGATCCTTAGGTGTTTCTTGTTTCTCTACCAAATTAACCACATTTTGAGTTGTGAAAGTGAAATTAGTGGGAGATAAGGAAGTGTGTTTAGTCTCAATCTTGTTAAAGGTATGAGAGGGTAAAGGATTAGTGAAAATCTTAAGATTTTGATTAGGAGGAGCTACTAATTTGTTTCCCCTATCATTCACACTGGCCATAGATATAGTATTATTATCAATCAAGTCTTGAATCATACATTTTAATGCAAAATATTTTTCAGTATCATGACTAGGTTGACGATGAAATTGACAAAAAGAATTACTATCAATGTTATGTGAAGTTTCTTTAGAAGGATCAACTAGTTTTATTGGAGGAAGTTTTATATTTCTTTGTAACAAATGAGACATGATGCTATACAAAGATTCATTCAAAGGAGTAAATTATTTCTCTCTTTTGGAAAATTTAGAAATAGGAGACACACATGTTGTAGCATTCACATTGTTGTTGTTGATGGTGTCATTGAATTTGATGAAGCCTTTGTTTGGTTTGAACTTCACAAACGGTTGTTGAGCACTCTCACCCTTATCATTTGGAGCCATAGGAGTAGATTGCTCCATTTGACAAATAGTTAGTTGATAATTGTGAAGTGTTACTCACAACTTATTAGCACATAATTTTGCAAAATATTGAGTGCTATTTCTTTGATGTTTTATATATACATTTTCATCATAAGAGCATTTATTGGTGGATTGTATGTACAGGAGGTATGTTGCAGTACCACAAAAATCCTACTGTGACCTATTTTTGAGAATTGGACAGGTATCGCTAGGGCATGCTAAGGGTTGGTACTGAATAGGGACTGCATGAGGAAATTTCATCATGACAGTATTGGGATCCTTATAAGGCATTCTCTGGGCCTATGTGATAGTCTTTGTCATTTATTAGCACATATGAAGTTTCCATAAAAGGTTGCAAGTACAAATGATATATGAAGAGGAGCTTGATTAACATGATTATCAAATTTGAGCTATCAGCGTAAGTTACCCCGACAAGACCAACTAGCATAAATAATGAAAGAACCTATCGGCATGACCTAGACCGACCACTCCGAAGGAGAACCAAAAGGAGGGTGGCATCAGCGTAGCATTCACTATCAAGGGTATCAGAAAAATATTGTGTCGATAGTCGATGAGGTTATTGGTATAACTTACACCAATGAAGGAGAATGCGAAGTAGAGATCGACAATGTCATCAGGTCATTGAAAAATGTCATTTCATGTTACCCCGATACCCGATGGGCTAGGTGGCAAAGGCGGTGTCATTGGCATGACTCACTCCGATGAGGAAATATGAAAAGGTAGAAAATACTAAGTCATCGGTATAACTCAAACCATCGGTGAAAGGTATTACACCGATACCTGATGAGAAGGACAAGCCGAGCACGGAGAAGGAAACTTAATCAGGATGAGTTACGTCAATTGAAGACCAAGTCATCGGGATATCATCACCTCATTAGAAGGGGAAATTTTTTTCTATGTCAATACCCGATGAAAAAACCAAGATAGGTATGAATGAGGAGATCTCATCGGGGAAATATATGCCGATAGACCTGAGGAATAAAAGGACACATAAGTTCGAAGGTGATGGCATCAGGTCATCGAAGAAACATAAAGTAAGATGTCCTGATCCCCGATAAGATGACCCGATGTAACAAACAAGATGTGGACCATGAAGGAGGACTCATCGAGATATCTTAAACCATTGGAGTAACATCTTTGGAATTATGTCGATACCCAATGGGCAGAATGCCACAAATAAATAGAAGGAGGTACATTGGGATGACCTATGCCAATGAGATATAAAGGTAAAGACAAAGCTTAGATAGAAGGCAGAGCCATCAGGGAAGTTATGACCATCAGAATTATAATAAATGAGCTACACTGATACCTGATGGAGTGATTGGTAAGACCTATGTCGATGAAAAGGATGGGTGGTGCCAAGTGATTGAATTATCGGGAGGAGTTATGATGACTAGCCATTTCAAAATCTGATCTTATTGAATACACCCGCCATTATTAAATATAGGAAATAGATAGGTATGTGCTTACATGAGGTGAATTAAAACATCATTTCAATTGGGTAAATGCCCCTAAAGCATTAAATTTATATATAGAAGCTAGTATAAGGAATTGGCATAGAAAACTGAAGCAAAAAGAGACATTGGAGTGAAATTAAGCTACAAAATTTTGAATTTCAGTTAAGCTTGAGGTATTTAGATATGGAGGGCTCTAGTTCAAAAGGAAAAAGAAAGGTCACCGAGGTTTTTGAGAATGCCTCAAAGAAGTCTAAAGGTGGAGAGGGTGCACAGAGGCGTAAATTAAATCAAGACATGATTGATCAAATGAGCTCACTAGGAACCAAATCCCAGAGATCTAAGGCTAATATGCCCGTCCGTAATTAGTTAGAAGATGATTTCAAAGAAAATGGTGATGTTTGGACCAGGATTAGAGGTCATGAGTTGTTCTTGTATCATTATTCAAGGAGGAGTAAGCCGACCCCAATCTCAAACCCATGGATAACTGGATTGGGTAAACTTGTGGTTCCTAAGTTCTTTGTGAAAGTCCAGTTGATGAAAACATTGGCTAGGAATTACAATGCCACAAAAATATGTATTCAATTTTTGAATGGTGAAGCATTCATCCATCTTTCAGTGACCACCATTTAGGAGGTTGTTGGTCTTGGTCTCAAATCTAACGTGCCTCTGTCTTTTGAAAAACTAGAAGAGTAAACAAAGATGGATATTGTGTACAATGGGTGGAACTTGGTCATACATAAGACTGAGAAATGAAACTTAACAGATGAAGAAGGGCCCGAATTTGACATCAATATTTTCATGCAAAAATTGCAATATACATATATGGCATGCAGACAAGTGGTAGGAGTTGAAGTTTCAGATGTAGCTTGGGTAGGACCTTTGGTACTTGTTGTTGACACACAAATGCATGAGCTGAGGCAATTTGACTATCCTACTTATATTGTTGAGAAGATGCATGAGGGTTTCTTAAGTCTTCATAATAACCTTGACAAATCTTTTAAGTTTTACTCTTTGTTAATGCATATTGTCTTGTTTTATGGATGACTTAGGAGGTTGTGGCCTGAGGAATTAAAGCTAAATGTTCATGCCAAGGATGGACAGGAGCAACCTATTCAATTATGGGTGTCATTGCGGAATTCTCGATTCATGAGATCTCACTATATCAAATTTGAAGAATTTTTTGTGCAACCTTTATACAGAGCTTTTGGAGTTTCTTTTGATGGGTCATTTTTTAGAAGAAATCAAAAGATTCCTTAGACCCTATGAGCATGGGGATACCAAGGTGAATCACAATTGGTGTGAGTGGTATGTATGCTAGGACTTCACATATGTTAGAGTTTTTGGATTCGAAGGAGCTCTTTATGTGCTACCAAAGCCTACACCTGACAGAATTGCCTACCTAGAGATTATAACGCAAATGAGTGCCTCAAATGCAATACATTTTGGGAGTGCCCACAAGAAATTTTTCTTTCCTAGGAATTTACATTTTGTTGATTTTACTATTGTATCTACAAAAGCAGATGAAATCATTGACAAGAGGTTAATAGAAGATTATAACCTCTATGAGCACATAGGCCAAAAGAATTATGACTCGGAGGGTTATATCCACCAGAGCAGAAAAGGGCAAAATCTGGGCGATTATTTTCATGAGCATGTTGAAGCCTGGGATATCTTCAAGAATAACGAATCCAAGGAGGCTATGCAGATCATTCAGGATCTTAACCAGAAACTGGAAGAGAAAAGACAAAGACTATAGAAGATGGGAGAAGAAGAAGAAGCTGAGAGTGAGTCTGGTGAGAATGAGGTTGTTTCAAGATTCAAGAGGCCTGAAAGAGAGGAGGAGCCTAAAGCACAAGACATAATTGTTGTGAGAATGAATGCAGACGTAGATGTTAGGTTAAAGGAGCATACCTCTTTTCTTTCTGATAATGAGTTCATCAAATCGAAGGAATTTAAGTCATTCCTGTATCATTTCAAAGGAAAAAGGCTAAGAGAAGCAATGCCTGATATAACACCAGAAAATGAGGCAGAGATGCTTAGAAAACTGAAAGCAGATATTGATGGTAGAGTAGAAGGCATGACCCCTCAAAGGGGAAGGAAGCTTCTTGTAGAGGCAGGAATTATCCTCTTTCCAGGTTGGGATTTTAGTGCATCCTTTATTTTTGATATCTTATTGCATTCAGAGAATAAGGACTTCAAGTTGGACATTCATGGAGTGAATGACATCTTCATTGGATCAAGATACGATCTAGATGATGTGGCTATGCATTTGTGGACCCTTTATCCCCCAAATAAGAGGTCAAAGATCATAGATGTGGACAAGGCTTTTGGACACATGATGAAGTTGAAGGTTGGTTAAGTTGATCCCATGGTCACGACAGATATGGGAGTTGATATTTCAAAATTAAAGAGAGCATAGATGAAGATGTTGGTGAAAGAAGCAGGAAATTATAAAGCATTGTATGAGGAAATTTTGAGAACTAGGGGCCAACTTGTACCCTAGATAGCGGATGAATCCAAACTGAGAAACAAGTTTGAAGAATTGCACATGAAAAACAAAAAATTGAAGGAAAGAATGCAGAGCATAAGGACAAACATAGCATGTGTCTTATTGTCTAAGCGGTTTGAAAATCTACAGAAGATACTAGAGGAATTTTGGACTATCAACCAGAGGAACATGGATAACATAGTGTCCCATGAGAGGATCCTTGATAGGTTAAACATACTACAGTAGGATCAGACACTGAGTGACAAAAGGGTCAATAAGGTCAAAAAACTAATTAACAGTCATCAAGGATTCATAGCAGAGTTGAATATTGAATATGAGGAATTTAAAGGGATTTTTAATGATGGATTTCTAGGCATGGTAGATGATACAGGGGTTATGAAGGATAAACACCAGTGGATTACTGAATGCAGATCTCTACTCATTTCATCCCTTAGCATTTCCCGTGCGGATGCATTGGATATGAATGAAACAAGGGAACAAGTTGAAATTTTTGTTACATTAGAGATAGTAGTTAGAGACATTATCATTAACACCTGCACATATAAAGATGAAGGATATCTTCGTTGTATCCAGAAATGTGGTTAGTGGCTGGATGGAAAGAATTAGTCTTTGTTATTATAATCTATTTTAGTTAAAGCATTTAGGAGGGATGGTTAGGATTTTGTTAGGCTTAGTTTGTACTAATGAAAGGGTGTGTCCTTTCACTCATATCTTTTGAGTCATATATATAGAGAGAGTCATTTCGTATTCTGAGGAAAAAAAAGGTTATTTTTTAAGATGGTCTATTGGAACTAGTAGTGTTATGTAAAGAAGGTCTGTAGAAATGAAAATCCATTTTGTCCAAGCAAATGTATCATGAAGTATCTGTGAGTCTGCATTTTTTTTACACCCATTGTTCCAAGAAATTAATATACAAGATTTGTTTCTTTTTATCTTTAGATCATTTCATGTTGTATGATGTTGATGAATTAAAATCCCTTGGATAAATCTGAATAAGGTTTGTTGCAGTGTTTTATCACTTGTTGTTATACAAATAACAGAATTGTTTCTATTTCTCTTATAACATACATTAAAGTCATTGCAGTGATAGTGTTGCATACCTATGAGTTTTCTCAAACTATCTCCAAGGACCACAAATATTTATCCATTAAATAACATGTAAATTGTCAAATAAGGCACTGGTTTGTTATTAGTTTTCTGTGAGTAAATTTGGTATGCACAAAGTCCTCACCAGAGAAAAATATTACTAGTTTCTATGAGCATTGTTCTTTCATAATTTCTCAAGGTTCCAACAACATTCTATTACAAGCATTGTTCATTATCAATTATACTCAAGTTTTTAGATTAAAGAAAGTTAAAAGCACCTAATAAAGCATAGTTGCAGGAAACATTTTGTCATTCTTGTAAATAGCTAATTTGTTAAGTTTAAATTCACTATAAAGAAATCTCTTTGTGCTTTGGAGATTTAGGTATACCCACCTAGGTCTAGTGGAGCCTAAAGTGCAAAGGAATTTGGTCTTTGACCATTCCTGTTCATTGGCCAAGGCTGATTGAGAAATGAGTAGGAGAGTTGGCAAAGCTCTAGGATTTCCAATCTGTGGTTTTGGGAACCAATAGATTGGTGAATCTATTGGGGAGTTGTCATAGGAGGTGTTCATAATTTCTGGTGGTTTTGTTTTAGACTCTGCTGGAGGAAGGAGCCCAAAAGATCAATAAAAGTATTATTCCTCTTAGGAGGTGGTGACTCTACATTTTAATATATGAGTAATAATTGGTATTTTGAGAAAGTAAGAGAAACCCCTAGGAATTTGTCAATAAGATTTATGTAGAGGAGAAGGTCTTTGCACAAGGGACAAGATAATCTTGTTCAGTTGAGTCCAAAGAGAAGAAACAAAGAAAAGAAATCAACATCAAATATGGAATTTGGGGGTTATAAGTAGTTTCCTCATAGAGAGGAGGAAAATCCTTTTTATAACTTAAATACAAAAGAAAATAAAGGTGGCCATGATGAAATCCTAATCGTTGAGGAACAGGAGGACAAGCAGTTGGATGCAATTATTCTCAGAATGGCTGACTTAAATGGAGATGAATATAAAATGGCAAAGGCTCTTAAGTGACAACCAGATTGGGTATTGTAGAAAACCGGATTAGAAAGAGATGCCATTCAAAGCCCTAAGTCAAACAGGGTTGAATAAGAGAAAGGAAGAGGTGAAGCTAGTAGGCTAACAACTCCTAGGTATAGTCCCCCTCACCTAAGAAACTTGGAACAACCATTTAGGGTTTATAATAATTCATTATCGGATGTTGTGGATAATAAATGTGAAAAGAGGGATAAATGGAAAAATATACCCTACAATGAAAATAAAAACCAGTATAATTATGGACAATAAAATAATCATAATGATGAAAGAAGAACTAGCAGTGGGGAAATTGTTGGTAATTGGAATGGTAGAGATAGGATCAACAATGTAAGCAATAATAGGGGGAATTATGGTAACAATGGAAACTATGG
This sequence comes from Cryptomeria japonica, assembly GCF_030272615.1. Taxonomy (NCBI): domain Eukaryota; kingdom Viridiplantae; phylum Streptophyta; class Pinopsida; order Cupressales; family Cupressaceae; genus Cryptomeria; species Cryptomeria japonica. The sequence continues at coordinate 582,840,007 of NC_081407.1, read as the reverse complement.
AAACAATGGGAATGGGAATAATCGAAATGGAAATAACAACAATGGTGAAGGTAACAATGGAAACAATCATAATAATGGAGGAAATCAAAATTACCAAACTAAAAACTATGGTGGCAGACCACCTATGACCATTGAAAGGTACAAACGGTTGGATTTCAGTGGGATAGTTGGATATCCTAATCAAATTTCAAATGATTTAAGATCTACTATCCCTAAATTCACCACAAATGGAACTGATTATGCAGAACAACACGTAATAAATGTAAAAAATACCATTGAAGAGTTTGAAATCCCTTGTGAAGATGTTTTTATGAAATTGTTTGTTCAATCTCTAATAGAGGATACAAGAAATTGGTATAGGAATCTTCCTGACAGATGCATCGGTAGTTGGCAGGAGGTTGTGACAATATTCTTGGAAGAATTTGGAGAACATAATGATACCTCATTTGCATCTCATGAGTTGACTAGCATAAAGAAGAATCAGAATGAATCAATCTATGAATTTAATAAGAGGTTTAATAAAGTACTTAATAGAATACCAAGAGATATCAGACCTGTTGATTCATTTTTTATTGATTTTTATTCGAGTGCTTTTAACAACAAGACTCATTATGAGATCTTATCTCACAAACCTACTACCTTGTAGCAAGATTTTAAAACAACTACTACCATTGAAAATAATAGAAAGGCTACTGGGAGAATTTGCAAGAGAGATGATCCAAAATTATATAATCCCAAAGCAAAAAAAAAGGATGAGTTTGGCCAGATCATGGACATGCTGAAAGACATGAAAGGTAAGCAAAATCACAATGAGAAGTCACCCCCATATAGAAGTAACAAGCCTATAAGTTACAATAGACCAATATTGGATGACATGCCATACAATACAAACTGGAAAGATGGTAAGCCGATAAATACAAATCTAAGAAAAGAAACTCCTAATCCATTGAAGAAGGTAAATAATTTTGTGGAAGAATATCCATGGTGTGAAGTCTGTAATTTACCCCATGTTGCAGAACAATTGTATGATTACTTGGGTTTTTGCACAAGAGAAGGACCGTGAGAGTGAATATGAACCCATAGTGAATGTACCTTCATTAGATCCATTTTGGGGCAGGGATGAGGATTCATCTGAGCATGAGAAATCATTAGATGTACAATGGAGAAGAGAGAGCCAGCAGTACAGTGTACAACAAATTTTTACTGATGATGATGTGGACATCCCATCCCTAAGGAGATTGTTTCACAATGGAGAGTTGGTGCATTCCTTGAGAAACTTAACAGATGAAGAAAAGAAAGCCTATACTATGGCAATAGTAGCTCAGGTGAAAAGCAATTATCAGCTAAGGAACAAAATAGTGAACCCAGGGCAAGGTAAGCCATCCGGGATATTTGCAAAAGTTCCTAAAGTTGTGGAAATGAAGACACCATCGCTAACAAGGAAAAGGAAGGTGCAGTAGAATTAACAAAGCCAATCGAAAAAAAAACAAATTAGGAAGTCACTCTCAAATTGTGGATCATTTATGTCTCAAGCTTTATCACTGGTGAAGATATTTGTGCCCTTTCTTGAAGTAATGAAATTCCCTGATTACAAACATGAAACAATCAAGATTTTGTCTAAAGTTGGTGAAGTTAATAAATAGGATCATAAGCCAAAAGCTAAAGATCCACCTGTTGTATATTTGGGAACTTCTATCACTAAGAATCTTACCCAGGTTGATCCTTTTTATCTGACTTTGATGATTAACAATAAAATGGTTAAGAATTGTATGATAGATTTAGGTGCAGCCATGAACATAATGCCATAAGATGTCATGAAAGAGATTGGGATGCACATGGGCACTCCCTATGGGAAATGCTATGCTATGGATACAAATCAGTCATAGTTGTTGGAATTATGAAGGATGTGGAGTTTTGATTTCCAACATTCCCTGATATGTCATATAAAATAGATATTACCATTGTGCAAGTTCCACCAAATTATGTGATGTTATTATCAAGGCAATGGTCAAATTTGGTGGGGGGACATGTCCAGCTAGATCTTTCATATGCGACCATCCTAGTAAAAGGGGCGAATGTAAGGATTGATAGAGAGCCGAGATCATTCTACCTGATAGAGGAAGTTGATCTAAATGAGACAACATGTTTCCTCTAAATAGATATAGACAACTTTCAAGTAAGTATTTCTAAACCCATTCAATGAAAAACTAATAAGTTTGAAAATATTGTTGAATTGCATGAGGATGAGATTTGGAAAGTGTATTTTGATGGTGTTTGCAGTAAGGAAGGAAATGGAGCTGGTGTGGTTTTTATTTCTCCTAATGGGAAATCATTCAAATATTCTTTCTTGTTAGCCTTTGAATGTACAAACAATGTTGTTAAATATGAAGCACTCTTGTTAGGCCTTCGAATGGCAAGTAAAGATGGCATTAAATTAATAACAGTTTATGGTGATTCAGAGTTAGTCGTATCTAAAGTAAGGGAAAGGTTTGCCACTAAAAATGTAAGGCTTCGAAATTGTAGAAATAAGGTGTGAGATTCAATTGAATTTTTTGATGCATTATCTATAACATGGATTGAAAGGTCTAACAATATTTTGGCTGATTTTATGGCTAACCTAGAAATTAAGCATAATGATATTCCTTTAAATGGCATCACCCAATTTGAAATAAAAACTAGACCTACAGTACCAGATAACATAAAAAATTGCCAGATATTTGATGATGACAGGGATCCTCTGAAATTCCTATTTGTGAGGATCGGTATGAAGGCCAACACGTGGATTGGAATGCATATGTGGAAGAGGGGAGCAGTAAGGAGTCTCTATTTGGAAAAAATATCCTACAACTTAAAACAAACAAGATTCCAAAAGGGTTGGTGGAGCTAGAGAGGATATTTGACAATAAAGATGTGATAGATTTCAATCCCAACATTGGAGGTTGTGAAGAAGTGGAGAAAATAAACTTGGGAAGTGAAAACAATCCTAGAGAGATTTACATTGGAAAGAAGCTTGCACTAAAAATTAGGACAGCATTAGTAAATCTGTTAAGAAAATACAGACATGTTTTCGCGTGGTCATATGATGATCTCAAAGCCTACAAAGAGGATTTGTTCCAGCATGAATTCCCACTGAAATAGTATGAAAAACCATTTAGCCAAAATCAAAGGCCTATAAATCCCACATTGGCTCCCAAAATGAAAGAAGAATTGATGAAGATGAGGAATCCAGGGATCATAGAGCCTATAAGGCATTCCACATGGGTGTCGAACTTGGTGCATATTAGAAAGAAAAATGGTGATATCAGATTGTGTGTGGACTTTAGGAATTTAAATATATCATCCTTATAAGATAATTATACTCTGCCTAACATGGAAGCTTTGCTGCAAAAAGTGATAGGGAATGAATTACTTTCTATGATGGATGGGTTCTCTAGTTACAACCAAGTGAAAGTTAAGGAATTAGAAAAATACAAAATAACTTTCACTACATCATGGGGCACATATGTGTATGCCAGGATGTCATTCGGACTTACCAATGTTGGAGCTACTTTTCAAAGGGTCATGGATGTAGCCTTTGAAGGCCTCATTGATCACATCTTAGTTGTATACCAGGATGATTTGATAGCATATTCCAAGAAGGAAGAGAACCACTGTACTGACCTAGAGAAGATTTTCATCAAAGCATTGGAGTATCGTATCTCTTTAAATCCCAAAAAGTGTCACTTTGGGGTCACTGAGGGTAAACTGCTTTGTTATATTGTATCTAAAGATGGAGTAAGGATTGACCCTGAGAGAATTGCAGCTATTGACAAAATTCAGATCCCTAAAATAGTCAAAGCTATCCAATCATTCTTTGGACAAATTAATTTTGTTAGGAGATTTGTGTCAATTTTTTCTGAGATTATAAAACCTATTGCAAAGATGTTGAAAAAAGGTGCAGAGATAAAATGGATGAATGAAGTAATTGAGGCCTTTGTGAATATTAAAAGGTCTATCAAGGAAGCACCTGTACTTAAATCTCTTGATTTCTCTAAACCTTTTCAAGTGTTTTCTTTTGCTTCATTTCATACTATTGTTGTAGTAATGTTACAAAAGAATGATGAAGGTCATGAATAACCATTAGCATTTTTTAGCAAGACACTACAGCCTTATGAGTTTAATTATGACATAAATGAGAAAAAAGCATATGCCCTAGTAAAAGCTGTAAAATATTTTAGACCATATTTAGTAGGAGCTAATGTCATTGTTTATGTTCCTAATGCAGCAATCAAGGATATTTTCATGCAAACTGAAACTACCGGGAGGATATGCAGATGGATCAATAAAATTTAGGAGTTCAACATTGATATCAAGATTACTAAACTGGTAAGAGGCCAAGGATTGGCTAGGTTAATGACAGAATCAAATTTGGAAGCAACACAGATAAATCAGGTAGAACTAGAGTAATGCAGAGCCTCTGTATAGGTATAGGATAGGATCCCCTAATCCAAGAACACACTAAGGACCCTAGAAATCACACAAAAATCCCAAGGGTTAAGGAATATCAGTTTGACAATCCCCACATCCCTTTTTTTCCAAACAAAAGACTACCGATACAAAGTCTCTTTCATTGACCGATACAAGGTCTCTATGGTCAACAATGGTTTGGTCCCTTCTCCAATTAAACAATAGTTATTTAAGGTTTGATTTGAAGTCCCCTATGTCAGGGAGACCTCCTTCAACCATTGAATTCAAGTTCCCTCTACCGGTTTGTGTAACTGTTGTAACAAGGCGTACAAAACCTAGTAGCCCTACTAGACCGGTTTTCCACACTTAACTCTTTATTTCTCTAAAATAATAGAAAAAAAATCCTTTATTTGGATACCCTTTTGGGAGTTACAAAGTATATCCTAAGATTTCTTACCAGTAGGGAACACAAGAATCCAAACCCTACTTTGTTTAGGAGACCAGTATAGCCCAGTTAGGCCTATTTTGCAAAGGAGTGTGTAGACACGAACCTTAACTCACCAAAAAAACCCAAGGAATACTCTTCTTCCATTGAAAATACACCAATTCATAAGTATTAGGCCATGATCAGACCTTTAACCCCTGATGTGAGACTTGTTTGCTTACACTTGCACAGTGGCCACATGGAGTTGCCCAACTTAATGCTTCAAAACCTCGCCTCCAACTGGTCCTAACCTACAAGAAACCTTTAAAATCCTAGAATAAATTGGCCATACTTGCATCCCTCCAAAGCCATGAACCACCAATGAAGGATCAACAAGATGAGGCTATTTCTTTGTAAAACCCTAGACAAAACTGTCAAATCTAGAACACTTCCATAAAATTGTCGGTATCTCCCTTGTCTTGGAAAATTAGGACCTTGGACTTGATGCATCTGAAAGGTGATTTTCCACTCTAACACATCTCACCAGTTTCCTAAATCCAAAATGATCATACAGTACGGTACACCATGTAGAATAACAAAATTACAGGAAATTCTCAAAAATATATTACTTCAATGATGCCAAAAGTTTACAAAGTCATTCTCCCCTCCCAATGATGATTGGGGATGAAATTGTATACCTTCCTCAATTTTTATAAACCACATTTTCAACCAAGGTGGCCATTGGAAGTAAGTTTCTATTTGCAACCAAAATTTGTCATTAAAAGTTGTCAACAAAGTTGTCAAGTTTGAGCAACTTTTGACATATGTTAAATCCGTCTACCTAGAGGTGCTTCAACATGTCCTAAACCTTCCTAAGAAATATCCAACACATAAATACCTAGAAAAATACTCAACCAAATACCCCTAGGCCCATATGCCAATGGTGGCTTATCAATTTTCCAAATACATGTCATTGGGTAACAAGGTGGGGTTTATTACAAACAAATCAAACATCAAACAAACAAGACTACCCTATTACATAGATTGAAAGGTCACATTGTCATGTGTGTCCTTTAGCATTTATTTCTCTTATTATCTTAGTCATGAGGTGCTCTTGCATCATACTCCCAAGGTGAATGAATCTTAAGTCCACTTGAGATGAGGTCATGTAATATAGTGCCATGCTTCTTGATCTGATCTTCATCCAACCAAATGACTTCAGAGTCTAGTTTTCCTTTCCATTTGACCAAGTATTGCTTGTACTCATTGTTCCTGGTCCTCTTTACAATCTTGGTGTCCAACACTTTTTCAAGTTTAGGTGGCTCATATTTGGGAAAATCTATATCTGTTGCTTCTTCTAGGACCTGTTGTGAGTTAACTGCATTAGAGTCACCTTTAAAAGGAGTTAGATCACAAATATTAAAAATAGGAGATATGCAAAGGTCTGATGGTAATTGAATTTCATAAGCATTGGTGCTAAAATTCTTCAATATTTGACATGGTCCTACTTTCCTTTGCATGAGATTAGTGTATTTTACCTTGAGTAACCTTTCCTTGTTCAAATTTGCCCAAACCAAATCTCCAATTTTAAATTGTACCTCTCTCTTTTTCTGATCTGCATGTTCTATGTATTTTATTGATGACTTTTGAAGTTGTATTTTGACCTGCTCATGAACTTCTTTATGGCTTCGGAAAACCTCTCACCATCTATATTTATGGGATCTATATGGGGTAGTTTTATCAACTCCAATACCCCTCTTGGATGCAACCCATATACAATCTGAAATGGTGACTTCCCTGTGCTTCTGTTTATAGTGTCATTGTAGGCAAACTCATCCTGAGGTAAGATTGAATCCCACTTTTCACCATGATTCCTTATAAGACATCTCAACAAATTCCCTAATGACCAGTTTACTACTTCTATCTGCCCATCAGTTTGGGGATGATAGGCTGATGAGAAAGATAGATTGGTGCCAAGTTTCCTCCATAGATTTCTCCAAAAATGGCCAACAAATTTGACATCCCTATCAGACACTATGTTCAATGGAAGTCCATGAATCCTTGCTACTTGGTGCAAGGAACCTAGCACTCCAAGATTGAAAGCTTTGACTTATTTTAAGTTGTGTGTTAATTTTTTATGTAATAATGGACCAACCATTGAGGACTCGGTAGAGCCATGGTTGAGTTGTCCAAATTTTGGTTTGAGTCAATTGTGCTCAGGATGTTGTTAGCCTGAGAAGTGAGATGCTTAGGTAGTTCATAGGAAATATACTCCTGATGAATGCATTCATGTATTAGGAGTCAATTTAGTTGTATTTAGGTCTTCTAGGGTGTTTGAGGCCCTTTTAGAGCCTTAGAATGCATTAGAATGCAAAATTGCATCTGGGAGCAAAAGTTGCTAAGCAACATTTTGCAATTTCTTGCAAAGGTTGCATTTTTGTTATAGGCGTTAGGAATTTGGTTGACCCAACTAAAATAAGTGGATATAAGCCAAATTTCACTTTATTGTACGGGTTGGAGGATTGGAAATGCAAGAGCAAGTTTTTGGTTTGTGAAGCACCCTTGTTTTCACTGGTTTTTAACAGTTTTTGTCTTGTTTTTCCTTGGTTGTATGGTCCAGTACCGACTAGATGGTGTAAATTAATTGAATATTTGAGAGTTAATTTTATTTTCTTTCATTAAGGTTGATTTGTAGGTTTCATTGTTTCAGGTTGTAGAGATTTCTTTCATTCTTTGCAACTAGGAGCAAAACCCTTGCAAGTAGGGTTTAAGAGCAAGAAATGGCTCTAACCTAGGCATTCTTTGATGGCACCTGTTGAAATCACTAATAATTATAGGTTAGGTCTTTACATATATTAGGAATAGGGTGTGTGATGTTGCAGGTCTAGGAGGAGAAGAAACAATGAAGCCCTAGGCTCACCATTGGGAGTAGGTGAGTTAGGACAGCAAGAAAAGTGTGATTTGTGAGCACATGGAGATTGGTGCAGGACCAAGTGGCATATGAATGGAAATCCCTTTGAGTTCCCTTGAAGGTTCCCAAATTTTTTGGACCAGGAGATTTCACTAGTGAAGAGTTTTAGACCCATCTTGCCAAGTCACTGGCTAGGCCTAAAACCCTTCAAAATAGTGTAGCATTAGAAACCCCACTTGTACGGATAACCCAGATGTACTTTTCTAATATTGTCTATAACTTCCAAAAGAGTACTCAAATCCATGATTTATTTCTAGGATTTTTGGGGATTTTTTCAAATTAAACCCCTAAAACCACCTAGGGAGGGCTAATGCAATTAGGCCTATTTAGGTGCTGGTAGAGACCTAGAAGGGTTAAGAAGAAAAGGTGATGGATTTGGTGAGTCTGAAACCTCAAAATACTTTGAAGACACCTTTTTGAAGTATTGGGAAACCATAGGAAGAGATTGTGTGTTAAAATCCTTGTAGGAGTGGTTGGAGCCCAAGAGAGGAGTGTGTGAGTAACTGAGATGGCAACCTCAAGTGGAGGAGTTGATTGACCCTAAACCATTTTCTATACCTAGGAGGAAAGTAAAGAAGGTTCAAACCTTGGAGGTCCCATTAGCATAACCCCTGCCAAGTGTCATTGGAAGGACTTGAGTAATTGAAGGGTTGAGTAGGTCAAGTCACTCAAGAAGGTGTAATAAACAAAGCTCCAAGACTCTCTGCATCAGAGTGGTATCAGAGCCATTCTTTGAAAGATTTGGTACAAGTTCAATGCCTCCAAAGGCAATGACTCCAAAAGCCATCCGATAGACGGTGGCAGAGATGATAGAAGGATCAAAGGATGCTGAAGGAAGTAGAGGAACCAGAGAGGTAAAGAAGGAGAAGGGGAAGGTTAAGACAAAATGGGGTGATGAGACTGATGAAGAAGTGGAAGATGAAGAGGAACCAACAGCAGTAGCTATGCCTCAAGACCAAAATTCATTCTTAGATGCAGTCAAATCCATTTCAAAAAACAACTTGGATGGATTACCCACATATGGAGGAAACCTCAATGGAGAAGAGTTTCTAGATTGGATAGAAGCTCTCAATAATCACTTTGATTACAAAGAAGTAGTAGAAGAGAAAAGATTCAATGTGGCCAAATCAATAATGAGAGGATCAGCATTGGTTTGGTAGAATATGATGCAAGAAGAAAGGATACAAGAAGGCAAAAAGAAGATAACTTCATGGCAGCGTATGAAGATAAGACTTAAGGCACAATTCCTTCCAGGAGATTATGAAGTTTAAATCCATAAGAGACTGCAAAATCTAAAACAAAGGGAGTTAGATGTCAATGCATACATTGAAGAGTTGCATAAGCTCAGTTTGAGGGCTAGGAAGCATGAGAATGAGGTGGAGAAGTTGGCCAGGTACCTGAATGGCCTTAGACAGAATATACAAGATGAGATAAGCATCCTCACACCTAACACTATCCATAAGTGTTGGCCCTAAGGGCAGAAGAGAAGATCAAAAGGAGGAGTGAACAAAATCAGAAACATAGGGGAGGTAAGAATTTCAAAGGTAGAGGAAAATTTGGTAGAGGCAAGAAATCACCAAGAAGTGAAGAGAAACAAGGCCAATAAGGCAGTGGAGACTCTCAGAGAGAAGCATTTAGAGGATCCTATAGAGGAAGGAGCAATTTTAGGGGCAGGTTTGGAAACTGAGGAAGAGGAAATACAGTCTTCATCAGTAGGTGTTATCATTGCAATCAAGTTGGGCATACCATGAGTAAGTGCCCAGGGAAAGCCTCAAGCTCATACATGGGGGAAAGAAGAACTCAATTGTTGCAAGAGGAGGACACTCAGAGTGTAACATCTTCAATCAGTAAGGTAGGGCTAGTGACACATGGAGAAAACTTGATGATGAGGAGAACATTGCTCAAGATAGCCCAAGCTCAAGAGCCACCCCGAAGGAAAAGCTTGTTTATAACCACTTGTAGGTCACATGGGAAGATTTGTAAACTGGTTGTAGATTCTGGTTCCACTGAGAATACTGTCTAAGTTGAAATGGTGAACAAACTCAAACTAAAAATATTGCCTCACCTTACTCCCTATAAGGTATCATGGCTCAACGAGGGTCAACATTTATTGGTTGATGAACAAGCATGGGTGGATTTTGAAATTGGTGAGTACAAGGATAGATTATTATGTGACATATTGTTTATGGATGCTTTTCATTTGTTGTTAGTCCGTCCATGGCAATATGATGTGAGAGCTACTCATGATGGGGAGAAGAACAACTATCTTATAACCAAGAATGGGAAGAAGTATCAAATGGATCCACTACCTGAACCAAAGGAAGAAAAAAAAATAGGCTCAAGTGTGATTTTGATGAGAGGAAAAGAGTTTCTCAAAGTATTGAAACAATAAGGACATCAAGGCCATGCTATAGTGTTGAAACTTAGAGAAGAAGCTAAGGCAGATCCAATGAGCGAAGTGCCTCAAGAGGTGCAAGGCCTACTCAAAAAATATGCAGAAGTGATAGGGGATGGCATACCTAATTCTTTGCCTCTGATGAGAGATGTAAATAGTCAAATAGACTTAATAGCAGAGGCCAATCTACCAAACAAAGCTGCCTACAAAATGACAACTAGTCAAAATGAAGAGATCGCCAAACAAGTGCAAGAACTCTTAGACAAAGGGTTTATCAAGAAGAGTTTGAGTCCATGTGTTATTCCTACTATGTTAGTGCCTAAAAAGGGAGGCAAATGGAGAATGTGCACAAACTTAGAGTAATCAATAAGATTACTATAAGGTACCAGTTTCCCATGCCAAGGATTGAAGACCTATTAGACAATCTAGGAGGTGCAAGCTACTTCACAAAGGTAGACTTAAAGTCTGCTTACCATCAAATCGGAATCAGACCTGGAGATGAATGTAAGACAACTTTTAGAACCAATGCAGACCTATATGAGTGGTTGGTGATGCCATTTGGCCTCACCAATGCACCTAGTACCTTCCAAAGGCTCGTGAATGAAGTCTGAGTTGAGTTTATTGGTACATTTGTAATTGTATATCTTGATGACATTTTGATCTATAGAAAGTTCAAGGAGGAACACCTCAAGCATTTGGAGATGGTTTTGAAAAATTTGAACGAGGCTCAACTCAAGATTAACCTTAAAAAATGTGACTTTTTGAAAATAGAGCTTGTATACCTTGGTTTTGTTATTTCTCATGGATGTTTAAAAATGGATCCAAGTAAGGTAGAGGCATTACTTAATTGGCCTATCCCTAGGGGCATAAGTGAAGTTAGAATCTTCCATGGAATGGCATCTTTTTATAGGAAATTTATGAGAAAATTTAGCCATTTTTGTGCTCCTATTCTCAATACCATTAAAGGAGGGATTAAATGTCACTTTAAGTGGATAGAGGAAGCTAATAAGGAGTTTGAAAGGTTGAAAACCAAGATAGCAAAATTGCCAACCCTTAGATTTCCCGATTTTCAATCAGTTGTTTACAGTAGAATGTGATGCAAGCCAAAGGGCAATAGGGGTAGTTTTAAGCCAAGAGGGGCATCCTATAGCTTTCTTCTCAGAAAATTTAAATGAAGCAAAGGAAAGGTACTCCACATATGACTTGGAGTTGTATGAAATGGTTCAAGCATTGAAAAAATGGCATCACTACCTGCTGCCTAAAGAATTTGTAGTCTTCACTGATAACCATGCCCTTAGTTTTCTCAATGGGCAAGAGAAGTTGAACCAAAGACACCTAAAGTGGGTTGAGTACCTAAAATCTTATACATTCACTATCAAACACAAGAAAGGGAAAACCAACAAAGTTGTTGATGCACTAAATAGGAGAATCATCACCATGCAGGAGATTCAATTGCAAAGTGCAGGTTTGAGTGAGTTAAAAGACCTCTACAAGGATGATAAGGATTTTGCAGAGATATATAATATTTGTTCTAATTTTTCTAACACCTCACGTGTCTCTTATTTAGAATACATGATACAAGAGGGTTTTCTATTCAAAGTTCATCTTCTTTGCATACCTCAATGTTCTATGAGGCAAAATATTATTCGAGAGAAGCATCAAGGAGGTCTAGGAGGTGATTTTGGCATTGATAAGACTTTGGAGCAGGTTGGTAGGCATTATCATTGGCCCAAGTTGCAATCAAAAGTGACAAGGTTTGTAGAGCAATGTACCATCTGCCAAAGAGAAAAAGGAACCTCAAGTAATGTAGGTTTATATCAACCCTTGGTCATACCTCAGAGGCCTTGGGAATGTTTTAGCATGGATTTTGTGTTAGGCTTGCCTATGACACCAAGAGGATTTGATAGTGTGTATGTGGTAGTAGATAGGTTTAGCAAAATGGCACATTTCATACCTTGCAAGAGTACCAATCATTCCACCTATATTGCAGGCCTCTTCTTCAAGAAGATAGTCTGAATTCATGGTCTTTCAATCAGTATTGTTAGTGATAGAGATGTGAAGTTTTTGAGCAACTTTTGGAGGACACTTTGGAGGAAGTTGGGCACCAAGTTATCTTTCTCATCTACCTATCATCCTCAATCAGATGGTCAGACAGAGGTAGTCAACTGGTCATTGGGTAACTTGCTAAGATGTCTTACCAAACAACATGGGCAGACTTGGGATCTAGTACTTGGACAGGAAGAATATGCATATAATGACTCAATAAACCATAGCACAAGTAAAAGTCATTTTGAGATAGTGTATGGATTCCATCCTAGGGGCATATTAGAGCTCAAAGATCTCAGTTCAATGGTACCCAAGTGTGCACAAGGGGAGAACTTTGCAGAAGGTATTAAAGAGGTGCATGATAAGGTAAGGTAGTCCTTACAACAAAAATCCGAGTAGTATAAGGTTCAAGTTGATAAAACAAGGAAGAAGGTACACTTCCAAGTAGGAGACTTAGTGCTAGCATACCTTAGGAAGGAGAGGCTTCCAAAAGGGCAGCCTATCAAGCTCATGATGAAGAAAATTGGACCTCTCAAGGTGGTGCACAAGTATGGGCAGAATGCCTATGAGGTTGAACTCCCTCCTACCTTGGGGATATCTCCTATTTTTAATGTATGTGATCTCTATCCATACAAGGGAGAGATACCAATAAATCAAATAGACATGCCATCACCGGTTCATGAAGATTGGGTAAAGGATTTTCCACCTAGTCAACCGGTTGAGTTAGAGAGTATCTTGGATACCAAGATAGTAAAAAAGACAAGGAAAGGAGTCTACAAGAACTATCTTGTTAAGTGAAAGGTTTATCTAATTTAGATACCATGTGGATGTCAGAGGCAGATACACTTCAACATGGAGTATGGTGCAAGGCACCTAGCACTCCAAGAATGAAATATTTGACTTATTTTAATTTGTGTGTTAATTTTTGATGTAATGATGGACCAACCATTGAGGACTCAGTAGATCCATGGTTGAGTTGTCCAAATTTTGGTTTGAGTCAATCATGCTCAAGATGTTGTTAGCCAGAGAAGTGAGATGCTTAGGTAGTTCACAAGAAAATTACTCATGATGAATGTATTCATGTAATAGGAGTCAATTAAGTTGTTTTTAGGTCTTATAGGGTGTTTTAGGACCTTTAAGAGCCTTAGAATGCATTACAATGCAAAATTGCATCCAAGAGCAAAAGTTGTCAAAAGTTGTTGAGCAACATTTTGCAATTTATTGCAAAGGTTGCATTTTTGGTTATAGGAGTTAGGAAGTTTGTTGAACTGACTGAAACAAGTTGATATAAGCCAAATTTGACTTCATTGTATGGGTTGGAGGATTGGAAATGCAAGAGCAAGTTTTTGGTTTGTGAAGCAACCTTGTTTCCATCGGTTTTTGACAGTTTTTGTCTTATTTTTCCTTGGTTGTATGGTCCAGTATGGACCAGATGGTGTAAACTAATTGCATCTTTTAAGTTCATTGTATTTTCTTTCATTAAGGTTTATTTGCAGGTTTGATTATTCCAAGTTGTAGAGATTTCTTTCATTCTTTGCAACTAGGAGCAAAACCCTTGCAAGTAGGGTTTAAGAGCAAGAAATGGCTCTAACCTAGGCATTCTTTGATGAAACCTATTGAAATCACTAAGAATTCTAGGTTAGGGTCTATACATATCTTATGAATAGGGTGTGTGATGTTGCAGGTCCAGGATGAGGAGAAACAATGAAGCCCTAGGCTCACCATTGGGAGTAGGTGAGTTAGGACAGCAAGAAAAATGCGATTTGTGACAACATGGAGATTGGTGCAGGACCAAGTGGCATATGAATGGAAATACCTTTTAGTTCTCTTGAAGGTTCCCAATTTTTTTGGAGCGGGATATTTTACTGGTGAAGAGTTTTAGACCCTTCTTGCCAAGTCACCGGCTAGGCCTAAAACCCTTCAAAATAGTGCAGCATTGGAAACCCCACTTATACAGATAACCCAGATGCACTTTTCTAGTATTGTCTGTAACTTCCAAAAGGGTACTCAAATAAATGATTTATTTTTAGTCTTGTTTGGTATTTTTTCAAATTAAACCCCTAAAACCGCCTAGGGAGGGCTAATGCAATTAGGCCTATTTAGGTGTCGGTAGAGACCTAGAAGGATTAATAAGCCAAGGAGATGGATTTGGTGAGTCTTAAACCACAAAATACATTGAATACACCTTGTTGAAGCATTAGGAAACCATAGGAAGAGATTGTGTGTTAAGATCCTTGTAGGAGTGGTTGGAGCCCAGGAGAGGAGTGTGTGAGTAACTGAGGTGGCAACCTCAAGTTGAGGAGTTGATTGACCCTAAACCATTGGTTATACATAGGAGGCAAGTCAAGAAGGTTCAAACCTTGGAGGTCCCATTAGAATAACCCTTGCCAAGTGTCATTGGAAGGACTTGAGTAGTTGGGTTGAGTAGGTCAAGTCACTCAAGAAGGTGTAACAAACAAAGCTCCAAGACTCTCTACATCACTACTTCTCTAAAAAACAAATCTACCATATAAGATGCATCACTAGTGGACTTACATGGTAAGAAATGTGCCATTTTACTAAACTTATCCACTATCACAAATACACTGTCAAACCCATTTTGGGTCCTAGGTAAACCCATTACAAAGTCCATTGACACACTTTCCCAAGGTCTTGAGGGAATGGTTAAGGGTTGATAGAGACTAGCATTGGTACTACTTCCTCTTTTTTTTTGGCAAATTGTGCATGTATCTACAAACTTTCTTACATCAACCTACAATTTGGGCCAAAAGTGGTGCCTTCTTACCTTTTCAAGTGTCTTGTCCAAACCAAAATGACCTACCATAGCTCCACTATGCTTTTCCTTAATGATATTCGTCCTCATTGAGCACTTTGGTATGCACAATTTCCCACCTTTGAAAATAAGTCCATCTTGGATCAAAAAATGAGAAAACTCCACATGATACCTTTCACCAAATTCAATACATGCCTTGTAAATATCCTTAAAGTCCTCATTTGTAGCATACATATATTTCATTGCATCAATCCCAATGCTTTCTAATTGGATTTCAGATATGGTTAGTATTCTCCTACTCAATGCATCAACCACTTTGTTCGCTATTCCTTTCTTGTGTTTTATGGAAAAGGTATAGGCTTGTAGGGACTCTACCCACTTCATATGCCTATGGCTTAACTTTTCTTGGCTATTAATGAAAATTAAGGCTTTGTTGTCAATGTAGACCACATATTCCTTTGGTAGTAGATATTGTCTCCATTTTTCCAATGCATGAACTAGTGCATACATTTCTAGGTCATAAGAAGAATATTTTCTCTTTGCCTCATTGAGTTTTTCACTAAATAATGCTATAGGTATGCCTTCTTAGCTTATCACTTCTCCTATGGCCACATGTCTAGCATCGCACTCAATCTGAAAAACTTTGTTAAAATCAGGTAAAGAAAGTACCGGTTGTTGAGCTACCTTTTTCTTGAGAGTTTCAAATCCCTCATCTGCCTCCTTTGTCCAAGAAAACTTGCACTTTTGACCACCTTTTATGGTTTCCAACATTGGAGCACATATTTGACTGAAACCTCTTATGAACTTTCTATAGAATGTGGCTAAGCCATGGAATCTTCTAACTTCACCAATAGTCTTAGGAGTAGGGAAAGAAAGAATTGCATTTACCTTATCCTGATCCATCTTCAAGTGACCTTTGGAGATCAAAAATCCTAGGTAGATGAGCTCTTCCTACATGAACAAACACTTATCCATATTGATCATCAATTCTTCTTTACTCAACTTTTTCAAAACCATGTCTAGATGCCTCAAGTGTTCTTCCTTTGTCTTGCTAAATACTAGGATGTCGTCCAAATACACTATTATAAACTTCGATGTGAATTATTTCAAAACTTCATTCATGAGTCTCATGAATGTACTTGGGGCATTAGACAAACCAAATGGCATAACCTTCAACTCATACAACCCTTCATTTGTTTTCAAGGTTGTTTTCCACTCATCACGAGGCCTAATTCTAATTTGGTGGTATCCACTCTTTAAATCAATTTTAGAAAAATATTTTGCACCCCCCAAACAATCAATAAAATCCTCTATCATAGGAATTGGAAATCTATAACTTATGGTGATCTTGTTGAGAGCTCTTGAGTCAGTACAAAGCCTCCATGTTCCATCCTTTTTGGGTGCCAAAACTGCATGTAGTGCACATGGGATAAGACTCTTTCCAATCAGATCAAAGTCTAGCGACTCTTGAATCTGTCTGGCCATCTCCTCATTTTTCTATGGTGTGAGTTTGTATGCAGCCTTGTTAGGCAATGTAGCCCCTGGGATCAAGTCAATATAGTGATTGGTCTCTCTCATTGGCGGCAAACTCCTTGGCACTCCATCTATAACTATGCCTTTGTATCTACCAATGATATCCTTCACTTTCGGACTGAGATCCTTGTCCTTTCCTTCTGCTCTATCATCTGCAGTAGGCTTCTCCTTTGAGGTTGGTATTGGAAGCAATGCAAAGCATATTCCTTCTTCCATCTTTATCTCCTCGAGGAATGGTTTGCCCTCCATCATCATCACTTTGGACTCAGCTTCTTTCTGCTCTTCATTATTTTCAGTCAAGGGCAATATCTCTATGACCTTTCCATTCTTTGTGATAGAATAGGTATTCCTAAAGCCATAATGGTGTGCTTTGAGGTCATACTGCCATGGTCTTCCAAACAAGAGTTGACAAGCGTCCATGTTAACAACATCAAACAAAATCTTATCTTTATATGCTCCTATCTGGAATTCTACCCATGACTGCTCTTCTACAAGATTTTGTTGCCCTTTTGTGAGGCAAGACACCTTATAGGGGTATGGATGGGGTATCCTCCTCAATTTCAACTTCTCTACCATTTCTATTAACACAAAATTCTTAGTAGACCCTGAGTCAATCAACACTTTACATACCTTTCCTCCTGATTGGCAAGTGGTGCAGAAGATAGAATTCCTCTAAGGTGGCTCCATAGGTGTTGGTACCTTCAAGAGAGTTCTTCTCAACATTAGTGCCTCTTCGGTCTCTGGATAACCATAGAAATCAGGTTTACTATTGTCTTGGTAATCTGATTCTTGGGTTAGATTGGCTCTCCTTTCTCCTTGGAAACTAGAACCAATCTTCTCTGGGCATCTGTTGGCAATGTGTCCCTCTTGGTTGTAGTTAAAACATTTTATTGGTCCTACTCCTCTTCTTGATGATCTACCTTTGAAATTAGGCCTTCTCCCTCTAAAGATGCCTTTGTTGTTGCTATCATTTCTTGAGGAGTCTTGATTGCTCTCTCCTTGAAACTCAAAATTTGATCCTCTTCCTCTGAAGTTTCTCCCTCCTCTTGGTTGCTTACCCCTTCCTCTACTACTCTTCTCTTATCTTCTTTTGAGCTTCTCCTCTACTTTTAATGCCAATTGATAGTATTTATGAACAATGTCAGGGCACAAGAGGTTCAACTCTTGCCAATTGATAGTATTTATGAACAATGTCAGGGCACAAGAGGCCATTTAGATACCTTGCCACTCTTTCACTTTCACCTTCGACCTTCTTAGAATTTATACTCAATTTCTAAAATTCTTCAGTATAGGCACCCACATCCATCTCTTTCTGTCTGAGATTTTTCCTTCTCTTATGTAATTGGACTTCATAGTCCTCGAGTACATATACTCCCTTGATCTCTGCAATCATCTTCTTCCAAGAGGTGATCATTCCTCTTCCCTCTTTTAATATTTCTCCTTGCACAAAGTTCCACCATGTCAGGGCTTCTCCTAGCATTTTTGACTTGGCAATGTTCATCTTTTGGTTGTCAACAATGTCTTCACATTCAAAAAAATTGTTCAAGGACTCTATCCAGTCCATCAATCCATCGGCATCCATCTTCCCACTAAAAATAGGAAGGTTTGATTTTTGGTCCACACTTCTCCTCTCCACAAACTTCAAGGCATTGACCAGGTACCTATGCTCTATAGGAACTTCCTCTTCTTCCGGCCCTTATGGGTTTTCCTCTTCTTCTCCCACTTCCTCCAGCCATTAGGTCCTCTCTCCAGCCTACCTTCCAAGTTCTCAATCAACCTTCTAAGCTGATCATTTTCCTCTTTGTTCTCTTGCACCATCCTGGCAAATTACACATTTGTCATCTTTGGAGGCATTCTTCTAGCCTCGCCCTCTAATTCTTCTGCTAACATGTACTATTCTTCTTCCCAAAAGGATTCCTCCTATGCTCTGATACCAATCTAATGCAAAGTCCCAATAGAGGCATAGGATAGGTTCCCCTAATCCAATAATACACCAAGGACCCTAGAAATCACACAACACTCCTAGGGGTTAAGTAATATTAGTTTGACAAGTCCCACATCCCTTTTTTTCCAAACAAAAGACTACCGATACAAGGTCTCTTTCATTGACCAATACAAGGTTTCTATGGTCAACAATGCTTTGGTCCCTTCTCCAATGCAAAAATGGTTGTTTAAGGTTTGATTTTAAGTCCCCTAGGTCAAGGAGACATCCTTCAACCATTGAATTCAGGTTCCCTCTACCAATTTGGGTAACTGCTGCAACAAGGCCTACAAAACCTAGTAGCCCTGCCAGACCGGTTTTCCACACTTAACTCTTTATTTCTCCAAAATACCAGACAAAAAATCCCTGATTTGGATACCCTTTTGGGAGTTACAAAACATATCCTAAGAGTTCTTACTAGTAGGGAACACAAGAATCCAAACCCTACTTTGTTTAGGAGATTGGTATAGCCCAATTAGGCCTATTTTACAAAGGAGTATGTAGAAACAGACCTTAACTCACCCAAAAAACTCAAGGAATACTCTTAGGACATTTCAAATACACCAATTCATAATTCTTATGCAATGATCAGACCTTTAATGCCTAATGTGAGACTTGTTTGCTTATACTTGCATAGTGGCCACATGGAGTTGCCCACCTTACTGCATCAAACCCTCACCTCCAACTGGTCCTAACCTACAAGAGACCTTAAAAATATTGTAATAAATTGGTCATACTTGCATCCCCTCCAAATTCATGAACCACTAATGAAGGATCGGTAAGATGAGGCTATTTCTTAGTAAAACCCTAGACAAAACTGTCAAATCTAGAACACTTCCAGAAAATTGTCGGTTTCTCCATTGTCTTGGTGAATTAGGACCTCAGACTTGATGCATCTAAAAGGTGATTGGCAACTCTAACACATCCCACTAGTTTCCTAACTCCAAAATTATCATACAATACAGTACACCGTGTAGAATAACGGAATTGCAGGAAATTCTCAAAAATATATTACTTCAATGATGCCAAAAGTTTACAAAGTCATCCTCCCCTCCCAATGATTATTGGGGATGAAATTGTATACCTTCCTCAATGGTTATCAACCACCTTTTGAACCAAGGTGACCATTGGAAGGAAGTTTCTATTTGCAACCAAAGCCTATCATTAAAAGTTGTCAACGAAGTTGTCAAGTTTGAGCAACTTTTGACATATGTTAAATCCGCCTACCTAGAGGTGCTTCAACATGTCCTAAACCTTCCTAAGACATGTCCAACACATAAATACCTAGAAAAATACTCAATCAAATACCCCTAGGCCCATATTCCCATGGTGGCTTATCAATTTTCCAAATCCATGTCACTGGGTAACAAGGTGGGGTTTATTACAAACAAATCAAACATCAAACAAACAAGACTGACCTATTACATAGATTGAAAGGTCACATTCTCATGTGTGTACTTTATGCTTTATTTCTCTTATTATCTTAGTCAGAAGGTTCTCCTACACCATAGAGGAGGCTCAAATAAGCATTGTGATGTGTCCTTGGTACAAGAATATTGTTTATTATTTGAAACACATGAAGTGTCCGAAAAATTTGAGTGATAGTCAGAAAAGAACACTTAAGCTTCAGGAATCTAGGTGTTAGGATTCCCACAGATACTAAGAGGGGGGGTGAATCAGTATCTGACCAGTTAAATGACTTTCTTGATTTAAAACATGTAGAGCATATTAATACTGTATACCGGTAAATAGAAAGTAATGCAATAAACAGAGATAAAAGCAACCACATGAAAAACACACCATAACACAGTAGTTTAACGAGGAAAACCGGTGTGGGAAAAACCTCTATGGGATTTGTGACCCACAATATTCACTTATTGGCCAATAAGAGAATATTACTACTACAAGAGGTGCCTACACATGCAGGAAGGCCAAGTGCCTAGAGCTCACTGCTCAATTACAAAATGGATTATATAAATCCAATGTCTTGAACTGCTTCAAAATAGCATCTACTATGCTAGATCCAGTACCAATTTATAGCTCTGCTTCATACATAAACCCTTAACCTATAATTCACATAATAGGTCTACCTTATTTTGCCTAATTACATTCCTCTATGCATACATATTGTTCTACAATGATCTCTTATATATATGAGTCATTTTACAATTTGCCAAGTCGGCTTACAATAATTTTACAATAATAAACAAAATATATTATTAACAAAATTCTTGTCGACTTCTATGCCGGTATGCTTCCTTTCACTGCCGGTGCCGGTGGTCTGTGTGCCGGTGTAGAATCTGACTTTGCTGGTGCCGGTGGATTGCTTTGCCAGTGTCATAGGATTGTAAGGTTGCCATCAATGACAAAACCTTCAATCACCTACAATGTCTCATTGGAGTGTGCATTTGCCAACAATCTCCCCCTTTGGCATTGATGGCAACACTCATGAGAAAAATTCAGAAGTGTATCCAAAAATTGAAGTCCAAAAATTGTTACCAAAAATGTGTGCTCCCCCTGAGCAGATGATCCCTAAGTTATTGGATTTTTCTCATACCACTACTCCCCCTTTGGCATCAATGACAAAGGTTGTCAAAGTGTCAATAGAGTGTAGTTTCCTATTTCAACCTTGTAACTGGTTGGTTACAATCTGAAAAAGTTCTGCAAGAACCAGATTCAAGCTCTCAATGAACTTTTTATTGTCTTTTATTGTGGCCTTTGTCCTTTGAACTGTACCAGTGAGGTGTTGCATTTGCTCTGCCGATGTTTTCTATCCTTGAACCAGGGCATTAGATATTTTTTTTCCTTAAGGTGGTGAGGTAGTCCAGTTGTGGACTTAGTCTCCATTTAAGATCCTTAGCCTTACCTTTTATTCTTTCCTTTTCTCTTTCCAGCTTTAATAGTTCTTCCTCAAAACCTGTTATTTTCTGCTCAAAAATTGATAATGAATCAGATGAATTAATAAAATTGTTAGCTAGTTGATTTATTTCCTCTGTATCTTGCTGGTCTTTTTGTCTATGTCAACTGTCAAAAAGTTAGTCTTACAAGTATCTCTGTATAAAGTTTTGAATTCCTTTAATGTGCTACATAATTCTGGTAGAAGTGTGTCAAACTGCCTTGTACACTTCTTTATTTCTTCCTCAAAGAATTTGTGTTTTTCCTTCTCTAATCTCTCCTTGAATGCTTCCTCTTTTATTTGTTCAACTGTCACAGTGTTTTCAGTAATATACTTAGACAAAGTGTCAAGTTGACTCAAAGAATATTTATTTTCTACATTACATTTTGGAGCTATCATCTTCAGAATTGGAATTGTGTCATCTACAGCCTTGTATGCTTGTGAGCTACAATCTGTTATTTTCTTTAAGGAGTCCAAAAGAAATTTTGTTACATTAGTTGATTTGAATCCTACAGTTGAAGTGCCAACACTCTGTATCCCATTGGTGAGAGCAATATCCTTGCTTGTGGTGACCTCTGGTAGGTTAGTTTGTGTTTCCATTTCTTTAGCAAAGGTTTGTCTTGCTCAGTTGATACCAGTGGCACTGACTCTATGTGAACCTGTTGCTCAGCCTGTTGTTCTGCTTGTTGCTCAGTGTTACCAACTATCAGTTTACATTTTGTGTTATCAGTTACTGGTGGCTCACTAGCCACATCTATCTTACAAGTTGTGTCCTTATCTACCATAATGTTAACTTTCTGATTATCAATGTCTACTGTGTATAATACCTCAAAATTTGGGTTTGTGTCCTCTTGTGGTACATCCATACTCTCATCTGCTGGTTGATCTTCAGTAGTTACTACAGGTGGAGTATCTTGAGATGGTGGGGGAAGATTATCTATTATTTTAATACTTGGAGGTCCACCAACCTTTCTTTTTCCTTTATCCTTGTCTTTTTGATACACTTTGATAGGTTTAGGATTTCTATACTCTTCTTGTTTTTCTTTCTCTACAAGGAATATATCCCATCCATTTGCAGTTTCCTCTACAACCTCATTCACTCTACCAACCATTAGTGCTACATGTTGGTGTGTAGTTGAGAATACTATCCGGTTAGCCTCTGAGATCATATCATCTATTTCCTTTGATGAGTTAACAGGATAAACAGCGAGTAGTTTCTCAATTTTTATTTTCTTGTCAAGCTCTACAACAGCTTCCCTTCTAGCTTCAAGTCTCTTAAATAGTTATGTCGATAATTCATCTACAACTTGCATCAAAGATTTCTTATAAATATCCAGGTTACACTATTTTCAACTTTTTCTTTGTCATCAACCGATAGTGAATCATACAGTTTGTTGATGTTTTTCAGCTGTCCATCCTCTGTTATTTCATCTAAGAGTCTGTCAATTGGAGCAATATTTTGTTGAGTCCTTTTCTTTGGTGTTAACTTTTCTTTTTAGGAGTTATCTTTTTAGTCGAGGGTCTTACTGCTTGTTGCTTTTGTCTGGTTCTTCTAGGCGAAGGTGTAGATACCAGTGAAGGTTGTCTTTTCCTCATAACTCTTTTAAATGCAGTTGGCATGTCACTTTCCGAAGAAGTTGCTATCAATGAAAGGTGAGTTTCTGGCTATTGTGCTTGTAACTCATCTTTAGTGATACCGGTTTGTTTAAGTACATCTTCTTTGATAGCCTTAGCCTGCCTTGATCCTCTTCTCAGTGTTTCTTCTACCTTCTTTACTCTTTTCTTTGATTGAATTTGATTCTCAATAGTCTCAGCACTGCCAAATACCTCTTCTTTTGGTTCCTTAGATGCTTCCAGAAGGGCTTTTGCATATGTTTCAATTATGTTGTCATCGGTTTCATAACCCATTTCAATAACCCAAATGGTTCTCGGGATAACTGCTTCCATCCAAATCTCATCCTTTTTAATAACAAAGCATATTTCATCCTTATACTTATCTACAATTGTTTGTGATAATCTTACTCTAGTGTTCATTCGGGCCTTCAATGCTTGAAAGTATTCACTAATATTCTTTTCTCTATTTTCACCCATGTTGTGCAGTAAATCAGACGGTTGTTTGCCTACCAGTATGTCAAAACCAAGGTTCTTGTTACCTATACCGGGCACCTATTTTGTTATATGTAGCATTAAACAGACAACTAGTTTACCAAATCTAAATGTCCCCTTTTTGTCCTTCTTGATCTTTCCAAGATTGTCAATTAGTTCATCCTTCAGCCATTCACACACATCAATTTTTGCATTATCATTGATCATGTCATAAGCACTCTTTATACATAAACTAGAAACTAAGTTTAACCTGTTTGTGTGTGTTGTTTTATAGCCTAGAATCATGCTGATGAATCTAACATTGATTTCGGTTACATCATTCACTCTTAAAGACCTCTTGTCGGATGTTGCACCTGTCAGGTTAGTCACTAGGTCATTTGAGACCTTCTTTGTCTTATCAGGTCTGTTACTGGTGGAAGGTAACCCTGTTACAACTTTTACTACTTCCTTAGTTATTTTGTGAACTGAGTCTAACCAGAAAAATTCACCATGCACCCTACTCAATACTATCCTTATCACTTCCTTAGGGAATTTTGGAATACTGAGGATTTCAATGAATCCTAGGGTTTTGACTATTTTGTGTTCAGGTTTCACATTATCGAAACCATCATAAATTATAGTCTTATATATGTTCTTAATTTCCTCATCACCTAATTCTTCTATGTGGCAATGAATGTACATTCTAGAGTCTTCTGCAAAAACTACTCCTTTGGGGATTTGAGAAAATGCACCAACATTATCATCCTTCTTAGCTATCTCAGGAACTAACTGAAATACGGGCCTAGGGCATTTGATTACTTTGACTACAGTAGGGTTTGCTATGAATTCAAGTACAGAAGAAGATACCATGATTATAAATACCTTTCTCTACCTCAGGAATGATTGATTGCTGAATTGCTTTGCTACTTTGCTCAAAATGTCTTTGCTCAGAATTTTCACGCTCTTTGAATGTTTGAATGCTCAATGAACTAGAATGGAGCTAAAAACACTAATTTATAATGTTAATTTTGCCAACCACCACATTTAATGCTTGTCGGTTAAGTAATCACTTAACTTTGTCTGCTAGTATAGAAGTAAGTTCAACTTCTTACCATCAACCGAGGGAATAATAGCATGTTTAACATTTGTTTGTCAAACCCTCAAGGGAATTTTCTTCAATTAGATGAAGAGTCTCCTGTCGGTGAAGTGTTACTTTCTTCTGCCGATGGAGTGTTACTCTGTTCTGTCGATGGAGGAGTATTCCTATCAACATTTAGTTATGATTTCCTGATCCATTGTTTTGAGAATTCCTTCTTTACTTCTTCAACCTTTTTTTTACCTTTCAAACTAGCACCATTGTTGTTTACCAGTGAGGACTTGCTTCTACAAAATTTTGCAATATGTCCAATCTTGTTACAAGCATAACAAGTCACATTATTTTTCTGAATAGCTTTCCCATAACCTATGTCGGTTTGTTTTTTGCATTGATTAGATAAGTGTCCAAATCTTCCACAAACATAACATCTCACATTCATTCTACAATTTTAATAATTATGACTAACTTTGTTGCATTTTGAACATTGACCAATGGGTGTATTGGTATTCTGATAATTTCTAGATCTACATTGATTTTCTCTATGACCATACTTGTTACAGTTAAAGCATTTACCATTAAATTTATAAGTAGTAGGTTGTCTTACTGGTTTGCCATGATCCTGTGTGTTTGCAGTACCGAAGCTTTCACCAGTTTCAAAGCCAAGACCATTAGTGTCACCATTAGGTTTCTGATTCTTCAACAAGTCAACAAGTTCTTCTAAGATTTTCTTGAATTTTTCTTTATGTTGATTTGTAGCAGCCAATTCTCCTTCCAAGATACCTTTTTTATCTCATGAGTTCATTTGAGTCATTTTGTGCATGCATTAGATCTGTCTTCAACATATCATTTTCATAACTAAGTCTTGTGTTTTCATTTGTAGCATCATTCAGTTTTCTAGTCAAGTCTTCTTCATTCTTCTTTCTATCTTCAATTTCTTTACAAAATCTCATAGCCATATCCTGCAACTCATTCTTTGTTGTCATGTTTTCTTATTTCAGTTTATTCATCAGGAAACTAAGAGTTTCCTTTTCATCATTCTCATTTTTCATCTTTTCACAAAGTTCTCTTCTCTTGTTTCTTGAAATGGTGAGTTTTTCTTGAAGTGCTTGAATAATATCTTGTGCAGCTTTTAGATCATCTTCAAGTTTGATATTTTTCAATTTTTCTTCATCATAGTCTGAGAGAGTTGCTTCTAATTGCTTCATCAAGTTTTCCATCTCTACCGATGTCAAGATCTTCCTCAAGCTATTAGGCTTCTGAAAATAGAGGACCAAGCTCTGATACCAATTGTTAGGATTTCCACAAAAACTAAGAGGGGGGGTGAATCAGCATCTGATCGGTTAAATGATTTTCTTGATTTAAAACATGTAGAGAATATTAATACTGTATAATGATAAATAGAAAGTAATTCAATAAATAGAGATAAAAGAAACCACATGAAAAACACACCATAAAACAGTAGTTTAACGAGGAAACATGGTGTGGGAAAAACCTCTGTGGGATTTGTGACCCACAATATTCGCTTACTGGCCAATAAGAGAATGTTACTGCTACAAGAGGGGCCTGCATATGCAGGAAGGCCAAGTGCCTAGAGCTCACTGCTCAATTACAAAATGGGAAGTCTCACTGACTTACAAAATGGATTATATAAATCCAATGTCTTGTACTGCTTCAAAATAGCATGTACTATGCCATATCCAATACCGGTTTATAGCTTTGCTTCATACATAAACCCTTAACCTATAATTTGCATAATAGGTCTACCTTATTTCGCCTAATTACATTCCTCTATGCATACCTAATTGTTCTACAATGATCTCTTATATATATGAGTCATTTTACAATTTTCCAAGTCGGCTTACAATGATTTTACAATAATAAACAAAATATATTATTAACAAAATTCTTGTCGACTTTTGTGTCGGTATGCTTCCTTTCACTGCCGGTGTTGGTGGTATGTGTGCCAATGTAGAATCTAACTTTGCTGGTGCTGGTGGATTGCCTTGCTAGTGTCATAGGATTGTAAGATTGCCATCAATGACAAAACCGTCAATCACCTACATTGTCTCATTGGAGTGTGCATTTGCCAACACTAGGTATGTATTTCTTAAAGGTGATTTATATTGGAAAAATGGAGATGGTATCCTATTATTTTGTTTGGATGTTTATCAAGCACAATCTGTTTTAAAGGAATTGCATGAAGGTGTATGTGGGGGACATTTTTAAGCAAAAACTACTGCCCATAAAATACTCAACGCTAGTTATTATCAGCCACAAGTTTTTAGGGATTGTCATACCTATATTAGAAAATGTGAGGCTTGCCAAAAAAATTCAAGAAAACTTAAATATGATGGAGCCCTTCCACTTAGACCCATGCAAACTGAAGAACCTTTTCATATGTGGGGTGTTGATTTCATAGGAGAAATTGCAAACAAATCCAGTGGAGGACACAAATGGATTTTGGTAGCCACCAACTACTTTACCAAATGGGTAGAGGCAATTCCTACATTGCAAGCTACAAGTAAGGTGGTAATGAATTTTCTTTTGGAAAATATATTGACAAGATTTGGAGTACCCCATTAAATTGTTGTAGATAACAGGATGTGTTTTAGATCCAAAGAATTTGTTGACTTTTGTGAAAGTTATGGAATTATGTTGTCATATTCATAGCCTTACCATCCCCAAGGGAATGGACAAGTAGAATCTAGTAACAAAAACCTATTAAAGATCATTAAGATGATGTTAGGTCACAACAAAAGGGCATGGGATTCAAAGCTAAATTTGGTAGTATGGCCAATAGAGTAACAATCAAGAAATCCATGTGGTTTGCTCCTTATCAGCTTGTTAATGGTAAAGAAGAAAGGTTGCCTTTGAACAACCTGCTCCCAGTGTATAAATTTGTCTCAGAGGAATATTTAGAAGATGTTGATTTCATGGAAGACATGTTGCTCCAGTTGGTTGAATTGGATGAGTATAGGAGAGAGGCTCAAGAACAAATTATACAAAAGCAGAAGATGCTAAAAGCATTACATGATAAGAAGCTTCTATTAGGACCTTTGATGAAGGAGAGTGGGTGCTCAAATGGAATGTAAAAGATTAGGACAAGGGCAAGCATGGACAATTTGAAGCACATTGGCTAGGACCGTATGTCATCCTAGAAAAGAGGGGAAAATTCATGCTTCTTGCAGAACGTTGATGGTGAAGTTTAGGAATTTCTAGTACATGCTCAGTACCTCAAACATTTTTTCTCTTAAGGAGCAAGGAGTATTTCTTGTACTATAGTAGTATAGTTTTCCTTTGTTGTTTATTTATGTTTATTGTTTGGTTTGCTTTCCAGAGATAGCTGAGATCTTTCTATGTCCCTAAAAGGAACATACATCCCTAGAAAGAGCCATTGTTAGCACATATTTTTGCAAAATATTCAGTGCTATTTCTTTGATGTTTTATATATACATTTTCATCATAAGAGCATTTATTGCTGGATTGTATGTGCAGGAGGTATGTTGCAGTACCACAAAAATCCTACTGTGTACTATTTTTCAGAATTGGACAAGTACCGCTAGGGCATTCTAAGGGTTGGCATTGAATAGGGACTACATGAGGAAATTTCATCATGATAGTATTGGGATCCTTATAAGGTATTATCTGGGCCTATGTGATAGTCTTTGTCACTTATTAGCACATATGAAGTTTCCATAAAATGTTGCAAGTGAAAATGATATATGAAGAGGAGCTTGATTAGCATGATTATCAAATTTGAGTTATCAATGTAAGTTACCACAACAAGACCAACTAGCATAAATAATGAAAGAACCTATCAGCATGGCCTTGACTAACCACTCAGAAGGAGAAAAAAAAGGAGGGTGTCATTAGTGTAACATTCACTATCGGGGATATGAGAAAAATGTTGTGTCAATAGCCGATGAGGTTATCAGTATAACTTACACCGATGAAGGAGAATGAAAAGTAGAGATCGGCAATGTCATCAGGTCATTAGAAAATGTCATTTCATGCTACCCTGATACCCGATGGGCTAGGTGGAAAAGGCAGTGTCATTCATTAGCATGACTTACTCCGATGACGCAATACCAAAAGGTAGAAAATACTAATTCATTGAGATAACTCAAACCATTGGTGAAAAGTGTTTTAGGTTATGTCAATACCTAATGAGAAGGACAAGTTGGGCATGGAGAAGGAAACTTAATCAAGATGAGTTACACCGATCGAAGACCAAGTCATATGGATATCATTACCTCATCAGAAGGGGAAATTTTTTGTTATGCTGATACTCGATGAAAAAACCAAGATAGGTATGAACGAGGAGATCTCATCGAGGAAATATATGCCGATAGACCTGAGGAATAAAAGGACACATAAGTTAGAAGGTGATGGCATCAGGTCATCGGAGAAACATAAAGTAAGATGTCCCAATCCCCGATAAGATGACCCAATGTAACAAACAAGATGTGGACCACGAAGGAGGACTCATTGAGATATCTTAAACCATCAGAATCGCATCTTTGGAGTTATGTCGATACCCGATGGGCAGAATGCAACGAAGGAATAGGAGGGTACATCGGGATGACCTATGTCGATGAGATATAAAGGTAAAGACAAAGCTTAGATAGAAAGAGAAGCCATCGGGGAAGTTATAACCATCAAAATTATAATAAATGAGCTACGTCGATACCCAATGGAGTGATCGGTAAGACCTAAGCTGATGAAAAGGATGGGTGGCACCAAGTGATTGAATTATCAGGAGGAGTTATGACGACTAGCCATTTCAAAATTTGTTCTTAACGAATCCACCCACCATTATTAAATATAGGCAACGAATAGGTTTGTTCTTACACAAGGTGAATTATAGCATCATTTTAATTGAGTAAATGCCCCTAAAGCATTAAATCTATATGTAGAAGATGGTATAAGAAATTGGCATAGCAAATTGAAGTAAACAAAGAGATTGGAGTGAAATTAAGCTACAAAATTTTGAATTTGAGTTAAGCTTGAGGTATTCAGATATGGAGGGCTCTAGTTCAAAAGGCAAAAGAAAGGTCACCGAGGTTTCTAAGAGTGCCTCGAAGAAGTCTAAAGGTGGAGAGAGTGCACAGAGGTGGAAATTAAATCAAGACATGATTGATCAAATAAGCTCACCAAGAGCCAAATCCTGGAGATCTAAGGCTAACCTGCCCATCTGTGACCAGTAAGAAGATTATTTCAAGGAAATCAGTGATGTCTGGACCATGATTAGAGGACATAAGTTGTTCTTGTATCATTATTGAAGGAGGAGTAAGCCGACCCCAATCTCAAACCCATGGATAACTAGATTGGGTAAACTTGTGGTTCCTAACATCTTTGTGAATGTCTAGTTGATGAAAAAATTGGCTAGGGCTTACAATGCCATAAAAAGATGTATTCAATTGCCGAATGGTGAAGCATTCATCCACCTTTCAATGACCACCATTCATGAGGTTTCTGGTCTTGGTCTCGAATCTGACGTGCCTCTGTCTTTTGAAAAACTAGAAGAAGAGTATACAAAAATGGACACTTTGTACAATAGGTGGAACTTGGCCATACATAAGGCTGAGAAAATAAATTTGACAGATGAAGACAGGCCCCCATTTGACATCAACATTTTCAGGCAATATTTGCAATAATCATATATGGCATGTGGACAAGTGGGAGGAGTTGAAGTTTCAGATGTAGCTCGGGTAGCACCTTTAGTACTTGTTGCTGACACACAGATGCATGAACCGAGACAATTTGACTATGCTACTTATATTGTTGAGAAGATGCATGGGGGTTTCTTAAGCCTTCATAATAACCCTAACAAATCTTTTAAGTTTTACTCTTTGTTAATGCATATTGTCTTATTTTATGGATGTCTCAGGGGGTCATGGCCTGAGGAATTAAAGGTAAATGTTCATGGCAAGGATGGACAGGAGAAACCTAATCAATTACGAGTGTCACTGTGGGATTATTGGTTCATGACATCTCACTATATCAAATTTGAAGAATTTTTTGTGCAACCTTTATACAGAGCTTTTGGAGTTTCTTTTGATGGGTCATTTTTAGAAGAAATCAAAAGATTACTTAGACCCCATGAGCATGGGGATACCAGGGTGAATCACAATTGGGGTGATTGGTATGTATGCTAGGACTTCACATATGTTAGAGTTTTTGGATTTGAAGGAACTCCTTATGTGCTACCAAAGCCTGCACTTGCCAGAATTTCCTACCTAGAGATTGTAAGGCAAATGAGAGTCTCAAATGCAATGCATTTTGGGGGTGTCCACAAGCAAGTTTTATTGCCTAAGACTTTACATTTTAGTGATTTCACTATTGTATCTACAAAGGCATATGAAATCATTGACAAGAGGTTAATAGAAGATTATAACCTCTATAAGCACATAGGCCAAAAAAATTATGACTCGAAGGGTTATATCCACCAGAGCAGAAGAGGGCAAAATCTGGGCAATTATTTTTATGAGCACGTTGAAGCTTGGGATATCTATAGGAACAAGGAATCCAAGGAGGCTATGCATATCATTCAGGATCTGAACCAAAAAAGGGAAGAGAAAAGACAAAGACCGTAGGAGATGGGAGAAGAAGAATAAGCTAAGAGCGAGTCAGGTGAGAATGAGGTTGTTTCAAGATTCAGAAGGCCTAAAAGGGAGGAGAACCCTAAAGCACTTGACATAAATGTTGCAAGGATGAATGCAGATGTAGATGTTAGGTTAGAGGATCATACCTCTTTTGTGTCTGATGATGAGTTCATCAAATCGAAGGAATTTAAGTCCTTCCTATATCATTTTAAAGGAAAAAGGCTAAGAGAAGTAATGCCTAATATAACACTAGAAAATGAGGCAAAGATGCTTAGAAAATTGAAAGAAGATATCGATGCGAAAGTAGAAGGCATGACCCCTCAAAGGGGAAGGCAGCTTCTTGTAGAGAGGGGAATTATCCTTTTTCTAGGTTGGGATCTTAGTGCATCCTTTATTTTTGATAGCCTATTGCATTCAGAGAAGAAGGGCTTCAAGTTGGACATTCGGGACATGAATAACATCTTCATTGGATCAAGGTATGATCCAGATGATGAGGCTATGCGTTTGTGGGCCCTTTATCCCCCAAATAAGAGGTAGAAGATCATAGATATGGACAAGGCTTTTGGACACATGATGAAGTTGAAGATTGGTGAAGTTGATCCCATGGTCATGACAGATATGGGAGTTGATATTTCAAAATTAAACAAAGAACAGATGAATATGTTGGTGAAAGAAGTACGAAAGTATAAAGCATTATATGAGGATGTGAGGCCTCACCTCGACTCAGTCTGACATTTCAGTGATTTTTATATATTGACTATTATGGATACTTTATTTTGATGCATTTTGAAACTTAGAACTTATATGATTTTAGGATTTGGATAACATTGCTATATTTTGATGATGTACTTATATGCTTTATGAGATAGAACACTACATGATTGTTAGATAAGATGATATTGCGATGATAGATGTCATTATTGAATTTGCAGGACTTCACTATGATAATAGAACTATGATGTATGGTTAAGTTTATGTGAATTAGGATGAAATTGCTTATGTGAAATTGCTTGATAAAAGATGCATTTAATCTATTCAGATGTAAATTGTATGCAAGTGATGATGTGTATTGTTATTCCTTTGAATTATATTATATGTGGATATTTAAAAAGTACTAATGTGTAAATTGAGATGCGCAGGAAGTTATCCATGTGACCATGGAAATATTACGGAGAACCAAACCTAGACTTATGTATGTTCGTAAGCCAGGGGTTGTCTATTTTGAGAGACAACACCCCATTTGTGTTGTATTTTATTCATAATAGTATATGTTGCATGTGTGTTAAGTGTTGTTTAAATTTATTGTGTAAAATCCACAAGAGACGATTTCATGTTTTAAATTATAAAACTATTTTATTTGTGTCACTTGACATGTGTGTGGATTTAAGTTTAAATGTTTTATTTTTGTCTCTTGGTGGGAAAGTGTTCAACTATAGCTTTTGCAATTAATATAACGTGATGCCATAAATACCTTGGGAAAAGAATCTTTGGAGAGGTCAACATATGTTTGACCCGAATATAAACTTCAGAGGGGTTTAAAATGAGTTAAATGAACACCTAGGGGTAGTTTAATAGGGTTTCCTAGAGCCCATAAGGTATACCTAAGGGTTAGGGGTAATTTTAGGCAAGTTTCTACTCCTAAGTGACCTTTTTGACACTCTAAAATTTGACTTTTCTGAGTTGTGCGAAAATTGAAATTAGAAGTTTGAACCTAGATGTAAACTTTCCTTTTCGAATGAGAGTTCTCTTTCCCATTCTGCCTTACCTTCCTCTTTAGTTTTTAGAAACTGGGGAGAACTGAGAGAGTGAGCTTCTTAAGAAAGAATTTGAAAATTTGAGGGTAATCACCCACTCTCCATTTTTGGAGACAAGAGAATTTTTGAAAAGAATAGAATAGATTTGAATAGAAAATTTGGCTAAGGGTAGAAGAAGAAGATCTGTGGATTTGGGCAACTCTTTCTCAAATACTATCCTACCTTTGGGCAGATTAAGGTTGGTTACATTCTTCTTTAAATGACTTCTGTTTGCATGTGTTTTGAAGGTATGTTGGTGTAAGAACTCTGTTTTCTTGTATGTCCTTTTTGGGAATTTCATTTGGTATTTTGCATTATGTTTTGTATGTGTTTTTGGGAGTTTTTCAAGACCTCTTACTCTTGGGAGAGAGGAGGATCTTGTGGGTGGTAGCAGTGACAACCCTCGAGAGAGAGACTCTTGTTTTGAGAGCGATCACAAGGGATTTTTGTGTGACCCTTGCTGCATGGCCTATTTGTGCAATGGGGGTCATAAGGAGGGATATAAGGCTTGAATGCCTTGGGGGGCATAAGGAATAAGGGGTTGAAATTCTTGATGTATTTGTTGTGCCATGAGGTGGCTACATGTTTTCCATACTTGCAGTTCTCCTCAAGGTATTGGTCCACTACCACCCTTGAAAAGGTCATCACCAAAGTGTGGTGCAGTGTAGCCAAGTTGGGAGTGTATTTGAAATCTGTGTGTTTTATGTCTTCTATGTGTTTGCATGTTTGTTACCCATCTAGGGCTTGGTTCTCCGAGCTTGGGGGTGGCTACCAGTTAGCCTAGGCTGGGAGGTGAGCACTCCATGGTCATATTTGTGATTTATTATGCAGGATTGTCAGGAGAAAAGAATAGGACAAGTGAAAAGTTGCAGGAGATTATTGTTGCAGAAATTTAATTGCAATTGTATTTATTAGTTTTAAAAGGAGGAATACACACTCATTCGTTGGAATGAGAGGCTAATTGTAAATTCGAAATATAGACATGAGATTAGTTATTGTATTTAAATAAAGAAACATCTTGTAAACTTTGCAGAATATCTTTAATATTGTAGAAAGCTAGATATATTCCTACTTTCTATTTGAAAAGAATTACTTTAGAATTGCATGCAAAAGTCCTTGTAATATGAAAATCAGTTTTATTTAATTCTATGCTTTTCTTTTATCTATGAATTTGTCTTCATTTTAATTGCATAAAATATGAGTTGTAGTTGTTGTTAGATTTTAATAAAAATATCTAGTCAGTTGTTGTAGGAATTGCAGAATCAGTAAATGTACTTATTGCAGAAAAGAATAATGTATTCCTAAATTAGTATTCCCTAAGTTCAGAAATAAAGTTTATCCGATGTGCTATGATAAATAGTTTAGCAAGAAATTTATTCCATTCTTAGGCATCCAAAATAAAATTAAATAGAAAAGGCATAAGTTAGATTTGCATGCATATTGTATATCAAAAAATAAATTATTTATTTATGTTTCCTGTAAAAGCAATATAGTAGAATGAAGTTTTGAAAATCATTAACCCATCTATATCCTCTTCATCTAAAACAAAATACGAGAGCCTATTTATTTTAGTTGGATGCCTCATGGAATTTATAAATTCATACAAATATAGTATTAAGGCAGTTTGCATGTATATCATTATAACTATGTTTTAAAAAAATAAAATAAAATAAAATGCGTTGAATATATATATGTGTGTGTGTGTGTGTGTGTGTGTGTGTGTGTGTGTGTGTGTGTATACATATATATATATATACATATATATATATGTGTGTATATATATATACATATATATATATGTATATATACATATATATATATGTATATATGTATATATACATATATACATATATACATATATATATACATATATACATGTATATATATATATGTATATATATACATATAAATATATATATACATGTATATATATATACATATATATATATATACATATATATATATATATATATAAATTTAAATATATCTAAATATAAAAAAAAGATGTATATCAATATATATATATATATATATATATATCTATTTTTTTTTAAAATACATAAAAATAAAAATATTTATAACTTTAAAAAAAAAAAGGGGTTTTTTTGGTATTGTCGTGGACCCCACTATGTGTACACACAGTGGTTGGCCTCGCGGCTTCCACTGTGTGAACACACAGTGTGGGTTGTGGCTTCCACTGTGTGGTCACACAGTGTGGGCCGCTGCGGCTCCCACTATGTGGACACAAAGTGGTGTGGGCCACTGCGGCTCCCACTGTGTGGACACACAGTGATGCCGCGCCGTCACTGTGTGGACACACAATGGTGCCCCTGTCGCCCCCTTTAACCTGCGAAATTTACCATGGCCGCCGCTCGATGGGTTTCGGCCCTGCACAGTCCGAACCAAAAATAAAATGAAAGGTACACAAAAAATATATATTAAACCCTAGCCCGGGTAGGGCTAGGGTAATAAATAAATAAAATAAAATAAAATGGTAACTCATTTAGATTAGGGCCATTTTATAAATAGAAAATCCCTAATTAGGGTTTGAAGAGCTTATTTGCTATTAAGTTGGGAAATCTTGTAAGAAGGCTAATATATATATATGGGTAAGTATTTATATGTAGATACAAATATTTAAATACCCATATATGATATTCAATAGGAAGTTGGGGAAAATTTAAAGAATAGAGCCTAACCTTTTATTTTAAAATTTGTTTAGTGTGGTAAATACTTAATTATGCTTTAGTTAATCTAATTAGAGTATTTACTTTTAAGTTTGGATTTAAAAGGGGTTAATTTAAGCACCTTTCATTTTGAGGTTAGAATGGATGCTAGAAAAATAATTTTTAATTAGCTTTCTAAAGTCGATTAATAGCTATCCGTAATTGATTTTGCCCGTGTAAATTAATTATCTAAATTAATTGACACTTTAATCGATTATTTTAATTATTGATTTAAAAATGGATTTTAGACAATATAGTCTTATTGGAGATTAAATTTATCTCCATCTTCTATTTTTAATGAGTTTGATTTAATTAAACTATTGACTATGTTTGATGAGAAAATAAATTAAATTATTTAGTTTTCCGTAAATAAATTTTAATTAATTTCGTTACTTGAGTTAATAACAAAATTTGCTTGAATATAGTTTAGGCAAAATACATTAGTGCATGTCGTGTTAGCGAACTTAACGTTATTTAGTTAGTATTTTTTTTTAAAAAATCATTCCGTTTTTGCCCTAGATTCTGGGCATGACAGAGGAACTTTTGAGAAGTAGGGGCCAACCTATACCCCAAATAGCGGATGAATCCAAACTGAGAAAGAAGTGCAAAAAATTGCACAAGGAAAACAAAAAATTGAAGGAAAGATTGCAGAGCATAAGGACAAACACATCATGTGTCTTATTGTCTAAGCGATTTGAAAATCTACAGAAGATACTGGAGGAATTCTGGACTATCTACCAAAGGAACATGGATAACACAATATCGCACTAGAGGATCCTTGATAGGTTAAACATACTACTGCATGATCAGACACTGAGTGACAAAAGGGTCAATAAGGTCGAAAAACTAATTGACAATCATCAAGGATTCACAATAGACTTGAATATTGAATATGATGAATGTAAAGGGATTGTTAATCATGGATTTCTAGGCATGGTAGATGATACAAGGGTTATGAAGGATAAACACCAGTGGATTACTGAATGCAGATCTCTACTCATTTCAGCCCTGAGCATTTCCCATGCAGATGCATTGGATATGAATGAAACAGGGGAACAGGTTGAAAGTTTTGTTACAGTAGAGATAGTGGTCAGAGACATTATCTTTAACACCTGCACATATAATAATGAAGGATATCTTCATCATATCCAAAAATATTGTCAGCGACTGGATGGAAAGAATTAGTCTTTGTCATTAAAATCTATTTTAGTTATAACATTTAGGAGGGATGGTTAGGATTTTGTTAGTCTTAGTTTGTACTAATGAAAGGGTGTGTCCTTTCACTCATATCTTTTGAGTCATATATTATTTTTTAAGATGGTCTATTGGAACCAGTAGTGTTATGTAAAGCAGGTTTGTAGAAATGAAAATCCATTTTGTGCAAGCAAATGTATCATGAAGTATCTGTGAGTCTGCAGTTTTTGTACACCCATTGTTCCAAGAAATGAATATACAATATTTGCTTCTTTTTATCTTCAGATCATTTCATGTTGTATGATGTTGATGAATTAAATTCCCTTGGATAAGGTTTGTTGCAGTGTTTTATCACTTGTTGTTATACAGATAACATAATTGTTTTTGTTGCTCTTATAACATACATTGACGTCATTGCAATGATAGTCTTGCATACCTTTGCGTTTTCTCAAAGTGTCTCCAAGGACCACAAATATGTGTCCATTAAATAACATGTAAATTGTCAAATAAGGCATTGGTCTGCTATTAGTTTTT
This sequence comes from Cryptomeria japonica, assembly GCF_030272615.1. Classification (NCBI taxonomy): domain Eukaryota; kingdom Viridiplantae; phylum Streptophyta; class Pinopsida; order Cupressales; family Cupressaceae; genus Cryptomeria; species Cryptomeria japonica. The sequence goes on along the minus strand of NC_081407.1, from coordinate 582,802,509 downwards.
TGTGAGTAAATTTGGTATGCACAAAGTCCTCACCAGAGAAAAATATTACTAGTTTCTATTAGCATTGTATTTTCATAATTAGTCAAGGTTCCAACAACATTCTTTTATGAGCATTGTTCATTATCAATTATACTCAAGTTTTTTAGATTAAATCAAGTTAAAAGCACATAATAAAGCACAGTTGCAAGAAACATTTTGTCATTCTTGCAAATAGATAATTTGTTAAGTTTAAATTTACTATAAAGAAATCTCTTTGTGCTTTGGAGATTGAGGTATAGCCACCTAGGTCTAGTGGAGCCTAAAGTGCTGAGGAATTTGGTCTTTGACCATTCCTGTTCGTTGGCCAATGCTGATTGAGAAATCAATAGGAGAGTTGGCAAAGCTCTAGGATTTCCAATCTATGGTTTTGGGAACAAACACAACTACAAAAAGGAAGTAAACTCAAAAAAGAGAAGTTTTTCCCTAATGTCTTTTTTGCAAATTAAAAAAAAAACTTTGAATATCATTATCAGGCACTGGAAAAGACATTTGAGAACACAAATGCTTGTATCTACCAATGAAATCAGTTACTTTTTCTTTAACACCTTGTTTATAATGCATTAAATCAGTCAAAGTGATTTTAGGACCTATGTTATTTTGAAATTGTTGAATAACAAAATTTGCTAATTGTTGAAAAAAAGTAATAGAATAAGAAGGCAAAGAATAGTACCATTGTAAGTCATTGTCCCTTAATGTTCTAGTAAATAATTTGGCAAGTAATCTTTGATCATGAGAAAAGTCAGTACACAAAGTTTGGAATATTTTGATATGTGTTAAAGGATCACCTTTTCCCTTATAGAGTTCCAATTGAGGGACTTCAACATGTTTAGGAGGGACATCTCTAAAAATAATAAGAGAAAGTGGGATTGCAACATCAAATGTGGGTACACTAAACTTGGATTGACTAATTGAAGCAATTTGTTGTTACAATGAAGACACAGTTTGAGCAAGGTTATTAATGGTTTCTTCGATTGAATAATCTATGTTAGACATGTTTGATTTAGAAGGTTGTGTGATATTATTGAAAGAAGGCATTGATTGAGAATAAGGTGGTGGGGCATTATGGTAATTGGGTATAGGTGATGATTGAGTAGGAAATGGGACACTAAACGAGGAGTAAAATGATTGGATGAATTTCCCCCTTGTGTCACATTGTTTGGTTGAGAGACAATAGGAATATTCATTGAAGACATAGATAAAGATCGAGGATTGAATGAAGAAGAGGGATTTCCCCCATGACTAATAGTTGTAGGTATGACATTTTGAGTTGAAGTAGCGATGATGTTTGAAGTGAAAGTAGGAATACTAGCCATAGAAGTGGTCAAAGGAATAAAATGATTGATTTGTGTAGGAGGTTGTGAATAACCTAGGTTCTCAACACAACTCTTCATAGGCATAACATTAGAATCAATAATCTAAGAAATACCATACAATATCAATGCCATTCTTATCACTTTGAATCATGCGTTTTAGACCTTGAATTAATGGAAGAGCTTCACTATTAGGATATTCTTGGGACATTCATTGTTGGAAATTGTCAAATTGATTGTCCAATTTCGAAAGTTGATCTATAGAAACTCTAGTTAAAGCTTCTTCTTCATCATGGGAATCATCAATTGGGTAGGTAGAGATATTATTAGGATGGAAAGAATTAGCAATATCCTCATTGTAGAAGTCACCCAAATTAGGCTCCATCTCTTCAGGAATTAAACCTTCTGAAGCCTTAATTCTAATGCTTCGTCTAATGGAGATAGTATAGTTAGGACTAATAGTTGTAAAAGTCATGCACTAGAGGGAAAAATTTGAAATTTGAATTTGAATTTTGAATTTTGGAAACAAAGTTTGCAAAATTGAATAATGCAAAATTAAAGAAAATGATGATTATACAATTTGAACTTTGTGGAAAGAAGAAATGACACAATCTCCAAGAAATATTTATAATTAATAAAAAGAGATTGAAATTTAAAATTAGGGCCACTGGGATACCACTTAATTTAAAATTTAAAATTGACACAATTAAGATCTTAAAATTAGGGAAGATTATAATTAACCACTTAATTTTAAATGTTTCCTTGAAAGTTGCAATATTTTAATTGGAAAGTGTTTTTAATTTTAGAGGGATCAAAATTCAACAAAATCAGCCAATTTTCTAGATTTAAGCAATTAAATACAGTCATAACAATCTCCCAAAATTTCAGGAAAAAAACCAAGGACAATGCGTAAGTTATGCACGGTCCTCCCAACTTTTTCAAAAAGTTTCAGGAATGAAAGATGATGGTATGATGAAAGATTAACTATCTGGTAGAATACTAAGAGGGGGGGGGGGGGGGGTGAATCAGTATATTGAAAAACTGATACAAAGTTCCCAAACTCAAACTCAGTCACACAAAGTAAATATATCTCAGTCAAGATCAATATTCATAAGAATACTTGACGTCAACCGATTTAACTGTTATGACAACTTAACAATAAACAACTTCAATGTTATAAACATCAACAATGCTTAATCATAAATCAACATATTCATCTCTCAATTCTTCTACTTATCATGCCTTATCAGAAGTTAATCAAATCAACAAATAAGATCATAACCACAAAAGCATTCACCACTTGACATAAATGTTTATATGTGGAAAACCCAAATAGGTAAAAACCACGGTGAGATGAGACTCACAAGGATAGCTATTTGAACTCTTTTGAAGTTCACTCTGTTAGGAGCCAAGCCTGTTAAAGCTTTACAATAAGTCTTGTTAAGAACTAACTCCGATTAGGAATCACCCGGTTAAGGGATTTACAAATATGCCTTGATGAAAAGCACAATACCCTGTTAGGAGTAACCTCACTGGAGGATTCAAGAATCCAAGATAATGGACCACCTTGTTAGAGGATTTAATTAGTAACCAAGCTTGTTAGAGCTTACCCGGTTAAGGGATTTCACTTCTACTATAATTGTTAGAAAACAACAGGTTTTCTTGATTTGTTTGAGTAGCACTACATTTGCTTGGTCAGATCCTTCTAGGATTCAATCTTCCTTCACTCAAAGTGTAGATCCATTCACTGGTTAGGCAACAACACACTCAATAGGTTTCTATTAATCTTGCCAACCTTTACAAACAACTTCATCGACCTTAAATGCAAATCAATTAGGTCGGTAACACAAAAAAAAACCTAATTCTCATCATCGAGATTACAAACAAGTCAGTACAATCTTGACCATTAGAAATCATGAAAATCTCTTCACATTCTTCAAGAAAATTCTAATCGCTCCAAGATCACCACTTCATCAAACTTTGTAACTCATCACACGTTGTGGATTAAATGCAATCCACTTTTCTCCTTCCCTAGATAATAAATAAATGTGCCAATACAATTTGAACTTATCCTCATACAATGATCACATGTGTCTCTATCATTTCTACTCATTAGATAATAAACCAACAAACTTGATTAGTTAGGGTTTAATAGCTGATAGGGTTTAACGATTACATTGCATAGAAAGGTTTAACCCTTTACATCGGTTTACCAGTTCAACTCACAAACTTTACATACTAGTTTACAACATCTTCCACAAAGCTCTTCTTATCAGTTACTAGCCAATATCAAAAACAACAATATCAGCAATAACATGAATACCATTACTGGTTCAATTGACATCAATGACAACATATTATTAATGCAATCTATATGCAAAATGCCAACAATCTCCCCCTTTGGCATTGATGGCAATACAAATATCAATGCCTCTGATTGCTACTGAGATTGGTGAATAGGAATCATGGTTTACATTACCAAGTATTCACCTTGCTCTTTCGGTCTTCAGCCTGCCACTGGTTCACCTAGTCAAACACATAATTCTTCTCCTCAATCACATAATTCTTCTCCCCCTTTGACAGCAATGCCAAAGTGAAAGAAAAACATGTAATTCTTCTCTCACTGTGCATCAACATCATTCTACAACTTGATGCTCCCCCTGTGGAATACATCCATTTCTTCATCAATCCATGCAAAGTTTTTCAAGTGGTTTAGGGACTGATGCAATCACCATCATGCTCAACTAGCTTCATAAAGAGGGACAACCCCCAATTGACTTCTAAGATACTCGAAAGTGGTCTTAGGCAGAGGTTTGGTAAAGATATCTACAAGTTGCTCCTTGGTAGAAACATGCTCCAAGATAACATCTTTTCTTTGAACTTTTTCCCTCAAGAAGTGATATTTCAATTCAATGTGCTTAGTCCTTGCATGCAAAATTGGATTTTTGGAAATGTTTATTTCACTTGTATTATCACACAAAATCTTTATTGGATCTAAGATTTCCATCTTCAAACCTTCCAAAATGTGCCTCATCCACATAGCTTGTGTACAATTCATATAAGCTACTACATACTCAACTTCAATAGTAGATTGTGAAGTACAACTCTTCTTTTTACTACTCCATGAAACTATCCTTCCTCCTAGAAAGAATGCTCCACCGGTAGTACTCTTTCGGTCATCAATATTTCTTGCCCAATCAGCATCTATGTATGCTTTCAAATCAAACTTTTCACCATATGGATACCATAACCCATAGTCAATAGTACCTTTCAGATATCTAAAAATTCTCTTGGTTACCATCAGATGTGCCTCCTTTGGATTCTTCTGAAATCTAGCAACAATACCAACTGCATGGGCAATATACGGTCGACTATGAACAACATAGCATAATTTTCCAATCATTGATCTGTATTGTTTTTCATCTACAGACTTAGATGCATCTTCCTTAGACAATTTACAACCTGTAACCATTGGGGTTCCAACTGGTTTATAGTCACTCATACCAAAAGTCTTCAAAACCTCTTTCACATACTTGGATTGAGTAATGAAAATACCATTCTTCATCTGTTGGATTTGTAAGCCTATGAAATGTTTTATTTCCCCTACTAATGACATCTCAAATTCATTCTTCATTTCATCTACAAAACAATTACTCATGTCATTATTACCTCCAAATATAATGTCATCTACAAATACTTGACTGACTAGTATTTCATCTCCTTCAGACTTGAGATAAATGTTGTTGTCATCATTGGTTCTAGAAAAGCCTATCTTCATCAGATGAGTATGAAGTTGTTCATACCATGCTCTGGGTGCCTACTTTAATCCATACAAACCTTTATGCAATTTCCATACCATGTCTTCCTTATCTGACAATACATAACCATCAGGCTGCTCTATATAAACCTTGTCTTCCAATATCCCATTCAAGAATGTAGACTTAACATCCATCTAGTATACCTTGAACTTATTATGAGCTGCAAATGCAAGTAATGTTCTTACACCTTCCAGTCTTGCTACTGGTGCAAAATTTTCTCCATAATCTTCTCCTTCTTCTTGCGCATAACCTTTGCATACTAATCTTGCCTTGTTGCAAACTACAACACCATCTTCATTTAACTTGTTTCTGAACACCCATTTAGTACCTATAACATTCTTATTTACCATTTGTGGTACCAGGGTCCAAATGTTGTTCTTCTCAATTTGATCCAACTCCTCCTCCATAGCTTTCACCCAATGATCATCACAAAATGCCTCCTTAGCACTTCTAGGTTCAAAGGTGGAGATCATGCAAGAGTTCTCTCTTATTCTCCTTCTAGTTAGTACACTGACATCCTTATCTCCAATTATCTATTCAGGACTGTGATTCAGTCTCACATACCTAGGAATAACATGATCATTCTCTTTAGGTTCAACTTCTTCATTATCATCTTCCTCTGAATTTGTTTGTTCCAGTTGAACAAGTACATCAGGATTTGCTTTACCAGTTTCTAATTTAACAGTTTCAGGTTCCGAAAGAAAAACACAAGGATCTTCATCCTTCCTCTCAGAACTAGTTCCATCCAAAACTTCAAGACATTCATATACATGAACATCAACACTCTCAACAATTTTCTATGTCTAGTTGTTGAAGCATTTATAGGCCTTACTCTTGGTGGAATATCCAAGAAATATGCCTTCATCACTCTTAGCTTCAAACTTGCTTATGTAATCACCTCTTTTAATAAAACATTTTCTTCCAAATATCTTAAAATAGCTAACATCGGGTGTTCTCCCATACCAGTACTCATATGAGGTCTTGTTCTTATCTCTTTTCACCATAACTCTATTCACTGTGTAGACTATTGTACTTACAGCTTCTTACCAAAATGTTTTTTCTACACCTCCTTGTATCAACATAGTCCTAGAAGCTTCAACCACTGACCAATTGTTTCTTTCTACTATACCATTCTATTATGGTGTCCTTGGTGCAAAAAGTTTCCGCTTGATACCATTATCATCACAATACTTAGTGAACTCCACAAAAGTGAATTCACCGCCTTGATCTGTTCTTAAACATTTTATCTTTTTGTCGCTCTCTTTCTTAGCTAAGGCTCTAAATGCCTTGAATTAACTAAAAGATTCATTCTTATCTTTCAATAATGTGACCCACATCATCCTTGAACAATCATCAGTGAAGATCATGAAATATTCGTCACCTTGAATGCTTCTTGTTCTTATTCGTCCACATAGATCTGTATGAACCAAATCTAACAAGTGCTTTGTTGAGAAGGACTTGCTCTTTAAAGTTGAAGAAGTCATCTTTCCTAGCTAACATTCTTTACAAAGAGCATTAACCGGTTTGTCTAGATGAGGCAGACCTCTTACTATCTTAGACTTGCTTACTTTAACAATTTTGTCAAAATTTATATGACAAAATCTCCTATGCCAATGTCAGCTATCGTCTATTTTTGCAATCAAACAGTTGCTAACTTTAGGATTGAGATGAAATAGATTACCTCTGGTCTATTTCTCGGTTGCAATCAATTCACCTTTGTTGTCAAATATTTTGCATATTCCATTTCTAAACTCCAGTGGGTATCCTTTGTCATTAAGTTGTGCCACACTTAAAAGATTGTGCTTTAGGCCTTCAACCCAATAGACATCGTCAGCACTGCTCTTCCATTAAGAGAAATAACTCCCTTACCTTTAACCATACAGGGTGAGTAATTGCCAAATCTAACAACACCACCATCAAATTCCTTCAAGGAAAGAAATTTTCTCCGATCACCGGTCATGTGATATGAACAACCACTATCAATGACCCAATCATTAGAGTTATCCATTCTGGATACTAATGCCTTCTGATCTGATATTTCTTCCTTAATAGATACAAACACAATATCTTCACTATCATCATCATCAGATTCTTCATCAGTAATACCATTGTCAATAGATACAAGACAATCTCTCTTGCCTTTACCCTTATACTTCTTAAATTTGTCTCTCTTGTATTCATTTTCACCATTAGGGCAATCTGCTACTATATGACCAATCTTGTTGCATGCAAAACATTTTAAAGGTAGCTTACCTCTATATTTACCAGTGCCTCTAGGCAGTCATTTTTCCAACAATGCTTCAAGTTCCACTAAGTTGTCTTCATCATCAGCATCTCTGCTGGATCTAGATTCATAGCTATGGCCGGTATCTCTACTTCTTCTCATAGATGTGTTAGAGACAGAAGCTCTGAATGCATATTCTGGTTTTTGTACACTACCATCATAGCCAGTTAGTTCAAAACTAGTAAGTTTACCAATAATATAGTCAAGAGCTACCTTTGTCTTGTCAATGGATTTCAGCTCCTGAATAGCTGCAACTCGGATAGCATAGACCGATAGCAGGGTTCTCAATACCTTACTGATTACTATGGCATCTTCCACTTTTCCTCTTGCACTCTTTATCTCACCAACTATCTCTTTAATCCTTTGACCATACTGTTGGATATTCTCACCTTCGGACATTCTCATGTCATAAAACTTTCCTCTTAAACTCTCCTCTCTGGCAATCTTAACATGTTCATCACCACTATAAATCTCTTCAAGTTTTTGCCATACTTGATGTGCAGTTTCAAGACAATGAACATCTACATATTCAGCATCAGACAGAGAACTGATAATAGCCTCTAATGCTTGGTTATTTTCTTGTTGTTCTTTCTTTTGATCATCAGTCAGGATTCCAATAGGTACAATATACTTAGTTCCTATATGATCCCAATACTGACTACCAAGACTCTTAATGTAAATCTACATTCTGTCACTCCATATTCTATAGTTATCTTTGTTGAACTTCAGACCTTCTTTCCTCATCGTGATCTACAAGATCTTTTCCTCAAGTTGTTAGGCTTTTAGCTTAAGAGGACCTGAGATGCTCTAATACCAATTGATGGTATGATGAAAGAATAAGTATCTAGTAGAATACTGAGAGGGGGGGGTGAATCAATATATTGAAAAACTGATACAAAGTTCCCAAACTCAAACTCAGTCACACAAAGTAAACATATCTCAGTCAAGATAAATATTCATAAGAATACTTGACATCTACCAGTTTAACTGTTATGACAACTTAACAATAAACAACTTTAATCTTGTAAACATCAATAATGCTTAATCATAACTCAACATATTCATCTCTCAATGCTTCTACTTATCATGCCTTATTAGAAGTTAATCAAATCAACAAATAAGATCATAACCACAAAAACATTCACCACTTGACACAAATGTTTATACATGGAAAACCCAAATAGGTAAAAACCACGGTGAGATGAGACTCACAAGGATAGCTATCTAAACTCTTCTAGAGTTCTCCTTGTTAGGAGCCAAGCCTGATAAAGCTTTACAATAAGTCCCGTTAAGAACTAATTCTGGTTAGGAATCACCCGGTTAAGGGATTTACAAATATGCCTTGATGAAAAGCACAATACCCTGCTAGGAGTAACCTCACTAGAGGATTTAAGAATCCAAGCTAATGGACCACCTTGTTAGAGGATTTAATGAGTAACTAAGCTTGTTAGAGCTTACCCGATTAAGGGATTTCACTTCTACTGTAACTGTTAGAAAATAACAGGTTTTCTTGATCTGTTTGAGTAGCACTACATTTGCTTGATCAAATCCTTCTAAGCTTCAATCTGCCTTTACTCAAAGTGTAGATCCAATCACTGGTTAGGCAACAACACACTCAATAGGTTTCTATCAATCTTGCCAACAACCTTTACAAACAACTTCATCGACCTTAAATACAAATCAATTAGGTCGGTAACACAACAGAAACCTAATTCTCATCATCAAGATTACAAACAAGTCGGTACAATATTGACCGTTAGAAATCATGACAATCTCTTCACATTCTTCAAGAAAATTCCAATCGCTCCATGATCACCGCTTCATCAAACTTTGTAACTCATCACGCATTGTGCATTAGACGCAATCCACTTTGCTCCTTCCCTAGATAATAAACAAACGCGTCAAAACAATTTGAACTTATCCTCATACAATGATCACACGTGTCTCCATCATTACCACTCATCAGATAATAAACCAACAAACTTGATTGGTTAGTGTTTAACAATTGATAGGGTTTACCAATTACATTGCATAGAAAGGTTTAACCCTTTACACCGGTTTACCGATTCAACTCACAAACTTTACATACCGGTTTACAACATCTTCCACAAAGCTCTTCTTACCAGTTACTAGCCAATATCAAAAACAACAATATCAACAATAACATGAATACCATTATTGGTTCAATTGACATCAATGACAACATATCATTAATGAAATCTCTATGTGAAATGCCAACAAGCTAAAATTTCCAACAAAAGCTACGATGATTTGAGAGCTCAACCCAAAAAATTGATTGATTTTACGATCTCTAGATAGGTGAAATTAAGGTTTGAATGTCGAAATAGGACCCTAGTAGGGTTTTGAAAAGGATAAGAAATTGAATTGCAAATTTGAAAAATTTGAAACCTACTGGATAGGGCCACCTTAAATGATATTTAGAAAACTGAAATTGATTGAAATTTGAAAATTAGGGTTTTAGGACCTAACCACTGAATTTGGAAATTTTGAATTTTGGGAAAATGAGAGAAATTGAAAATTTGAATTTTTGGCAAGAAGACAAGTCTGAAAACAGTCACAAATTTGAAAATTAAATGTAAACCTAATTTTTGCACAAGTTCAATTTGATGTTTGAAAATTAGGGTTTTGACAATTAACCACTTAATTTTGTAAATTTGATTTGCAAATTGAACAAGACAATGTAATTTTCAGATCTAAGACAATAGATAGCATTTTTTGCAAAATACAAATTCAATTTAAATTTTAGCAACTAGGGTTTTCAATGAATTAACCACTAAGTTTGTGTAAATTGCAAGAAAATTAAATTTGTAAATGAAAAGTATGCAATAATTTTCAATGTAAAGCATGTAAGACGTCAGGTTCACCAAAATGTAATATGGTGAAAAATGATGAGGGGAGATCAAGTGGAAAGCTTTACTCCCCTCAAAAGAGAAATGAAAGTTTTGCAAAGGATTCCCTTCAATTTTTCACACTTTACATTCAAAAGAAGGGTTGAATTCACTAGATCCAATCTCCAATAGTAAGAGATTGAATACTAAGTGAATTGTAGTAAATTTAGAAAGTATTAGGAAAGTAAATTAACCTTCTTTTATAATAGACTAGTTGAATTAAGAAAATTGAGACTAAGTAAAGAAATAACAAAGAAATGATTATATCTTGAGATAGAGATGCAAGATGAATCTGTGCACCTAGAATTAGTAGTACAATGTCGAGACAAAACTTCCCTACAAATCTTAGAAAAAGTTGCACGGTCCTTCAAAAAATCCGCACGCTAAAAAAGGTTTTTCCATCTCTAAAAATTAAGCCTACACCTACAATTACAATCGCGCACTTGCAACCTATACACAAAAAAGAGAGGGAAATGTTGTTGGGATTGGGAATTTTGGAATTAACCAGGTGGTTGTAAAATGTTGCAAGTAAATGAAAGGAAATGTCTAAAGTAGAATCCACCTTAAGAAGGGGATGTAATTGAAATATTGATACATTTGTAGATGAATTTTCTTGAATGGGTATGTGAAATAGGATGTCTTGAATGTTGATAGAAATCTCCTCTTCAATGGTTAAATCCTTGTCTTGAATGCAACACCTAGCCTTGAAAGGAGACTTGAAATGCTCAATGCTTGAATGAATGCTTTAATGTTTGATTATGATAATGGAGACCTCTTGCTTGCACTTGATTTCGCTTATGATCCACTTATTTTCTCTTATGCAAATAGGAGGGGAAGTGCTCCTTATATACTTGGTAATTAGGGGTGTTTAGATAATTTCCCGTCTTAGGCCAACATAGGAAAACTTTTCCCGCTCAACAATTGACAAGCCCAATGTGAGGGGGAATCAAAGGGGGCCCAAAATTGGGCTAGGAAAAGGGTACCACGCCCCTGTCCTAGGGGGACAGGGGCACCACACCCTTGTCCTTCCCTAATTTAGGACAAGCAATAGCAAAAAAGTAGTGCACAATAATGAAAAATGCAATTTTTTGATGTGATGAGCATGGCTTGGGTCTTCGATTAGGCTTAGGGATTCGTCTGCTAATGCAAAGACCCAAATGCGGTTAAAAATTGCAAGGGTCGCAATTTTATGATGCTACAATTATAATATTCATCTAATTAAATAGAAGAGTATAACGTAAGTGAATTAATTAAAAGTATTTTAATTAATAGAGGAATGTTAGTAAAATAATTAAATAAATATAAAAATATCTATTCAATTAAGTGGATAGATATATGTGTCTACATGGGGAAATTTGAATTTTTGAATATTTAAAATAGAAAAGAATAAGTTTGACAATTAAATAATTTAAAGAAATTATTTAATTGTGGGAGACTTAGAAATTGAATTTAATTAAATAATAAAGAATTTAATTCTTTCAATTGTGTATTATGCAAGGCAGAAACCGAGACTGTGGATCACTTGCTCCTAAGGTGCCCCTTTGCTCATCAATGTTGGACTCATGTTTTGGAAAAGCTTAACCTTTCTATACCACTTCCTTATACTTTATGGGAGCTATTCCAATCGTGGCCATCTCTATTTTCTAGTTCTTTATTTGCAAGCATTTGGAAATGTATCCCAACAATGGTCATATGGTCAATCTAGTGGGAAAGGAATAGAATAATTTTTAGATAGGTAGATTCTCCAATTCAATTGATTCTAGAGGGAATTGAGAAATATACCTCAGAATAGGTTAATTCTTACATCAAGAACACAAATAGAAACTTTATTTTTTCCTCTTGGGATGGTCACATTATCAAGGTTTGGAAAGGTTTAACTATCCCCACCTATTGTGCTTCAATTGGTCATGGAAATAATTCAATCAGTAGAGAAATAGTTAAATGGCAACCTCCTCCACTTGGCTTTGTGAAATTAAATTTTGATGGTTCATCTAGAGGAAATCTGAGTGACTCAGGGATTGGAGTTTGTATTAGAGATCATTTAGGTCATCTTTTGGCAATTAAATATTCTCCTATTCCTCTTGGAACAAATAATTTGGCCGAAGCTCTTGCCCTATTATCTGGATTGACATTGGCAAAAAAAATTAAGGCTCTCTAAGATCCATGTTAAAGGAGATTCTTATATCATAGTTAAAGCTTGCATATACAGATGTTCATTTAATTGGAGAATTTCTTACATTTTAAATCAAGCTTGGATGTTGTTAGACTCATTTGATGAATGTTCCAACTCTCATGTATTTAGGGAAGGTAATAGAGCAGCAGATGCTCTGGCTAATCTTGGTTGTGACAAGTTGGAAGTGGATTCTTCACTTTCACATTTTAATATAGAAAATTTTCCTTAACTAGCAAACATTATCAATTCTGAAAAACAAATTGATAGTCGGTTGTCAGATTCCTCATTCTCATTAACAAAGGTCTCTTCATGATGGAGCAGCTTCTTGTTTTATTTTCAAGAGATTTGATAGTTTGATTACCTTCAATCTGCAGCTTGTTGATTGGATGTTTTGCATTGCACCTTTTGTGAGCAAGAAGATACATTTCAATATTATCTCAGGTTGCTTGATTTATTATTCCTCCATCCTTGTTAGAAGTATGTTGGCATCCTAAGTTACTTACCTATGAGTACCATAAGATTGGCACTACTTACTCGTATTCTCTCACACATGTGATACTCCTATCCAGTTCATGTTATAATTACATGATTCAGTTCACGCATGTAGTTAAGATCGATTAATTATTTGACACCATATGGAAAGGATTGGAAATGATTTTTGATGGAGAATATTATAATTATTGATTACTTCCTTGATATTTATAAAGCTAGTGATTGTTTTATTGCTCGAGTGTCTCTTCTTCATATGCATATCTCCCATGTTGCTTGCCTTTCTTTTTTTGGTGCATAATGAAGTTTTCCCTGCAAAACTACAAAATCTCCTTGAGGGTTTCTGCTTGGGAGATGTCATTCGAGGATTATATCACAAATGATCATTTGGGAATTGTCTTCAATATCACCTGTCAGTATTGCAAACATAGCATTCAGAGGATAATTGGTGAGGAAATCCTTTACCCATAGGAAAAGAGGTTTATTTTTCCCTCCCAACAGGTTTCAATTTTCCTATCCAACATAGTTTATGTGTTGCAGTCATGGGTTCCATTAAAAAATATCATCCATAAAATTGCTAGGGCAGATATTTTGGATGATAATCAACTTTTAGAGTCTATTCATCACTATGATCTCTGGAATGGTCAAGCTAAAGTAAGAGGCCTATTTCCTAGGCATTTCTTGTTGAATCATGAGGAATTTATCCTAAACTTTTATAGTATCAAGTGGTCTATGTCTCTTCAAAATGTGAGACCCTTTTAATTAGCTATCTGCAATGTGGGTAGAGTTTTGAGTTTATATTTGAAGAGCAGAATCTTTTCAAAGATACACGTTATTTTAGCTATATTAGGCCATGGGCAATTGGGATCCTCTACTCTCCACCCGCCATTGCACATGGGTAATGAGGATGTGATGCAAGTTAACCAGGATTCTCCACCTATCAGGCTTTCTCTCAACCATGTCAATGAGTTTCACCAATCACCTGTCAAAGGACTAGTAGTTTCTTTGTTCCACTTTAAATGTTGAAGAATGTTCCTACTTGGGCTCACAACCAATGGAGGAGTGAATTTTTGGTTTCATTTCACACATAATTTTTGTAATAATATACTATATGTCCCCTATCTTTGTTCTTTGCTTAGTTCGGTAGCCTCATTTTGTTAATTTTGAAGGAGGTAATTTGGTTGACAGTATAAAAGTTAATTGTTTTAATCGTTGATGCTCTGCTTCTAATAAAGGGGAGTTGTTACTGACAAAGAAGTTTTGTCTGATAAAGGGGAGTTGATACTTGTATATGTACATTGTGCAAGAAACACTGACTATTTGGTGGTGTTTTATTATGGTCTTCAAATGGCTTACATGGGCTGGTTATCTCATGACAAGTTTTGAAGTGTCATGTTTGGACTATGTTAGTCCTTGGATGTACTAATTGTTTGGTGTTTTTTGGGTAATTTTTGAGTACCATTTATGAGTATTGTATTTAGCTTTTTGGGATGTATTATATTTCTATAAAGCTAGGTATGTAGGTTCCATCTTCAGAGGTGGCTTCCTCTTATACATTCTAATCTTGAGCGAGGATTGGAGGTTTTCTTAACTAGTTCTTTCCTCCAGGAGCTCTTGAACTAGTTTACTATTATAATAAATATATTCGTGGTTCATCCAATTTTGCCAAAAAATATAAAAAATAAAAGTTATAAATTCATATTAATTAAATAATAAAATATTTAATTAATTTAAAGAAAGGGAGGTTGAATGATTAATAAATAAAAAAGGAAATTGAATAATTAAAATATGATGAAGAAATATCAATTTGGAAGAATGATATTAGATTAATTAAATAATTAAAGAATTATTAAATTAATTAAGATGAATAATTATTTTTGTTAGTAATGAGATATTTTTAAGTGTTTACACTTATTACATCTCTCAATGTACACCCAAACATGTAGTACCCCTCCTCAAATGAAGTTATTAGACTCATATTTTACTATTGTTTACTTTCAGTGGATACATTACCATTATGTGTTATTCAGACTTATATGACATTATTTCATGCTTTATCTGGATATGAGATGCATAATTTATTACAGTATTTTAGTACTTGTGATTTATGGTACTTTATGGATTATTGCTATGTACTAACACTTTACTTTATCTATGCAATGTGTAATTATATGTTGTGTGTCTGCGATTGTTTTGGATGCGAGGGGATGATTTTACTTCACTCATTCTGGTGAGACAGGGAATGTTACAATTCTCTTTCATCGGTGTGCATACCGTGTATTCTATATTGTATATATGCATGTGTGTTTCGATGATGCAGGACATTGCAGGTACAAGTACCAAGTAGGTATGGGGTATCGTCTCCACTTGGCTTCATAGGTCTGAGCGTGCCTTACTTGTCTGATGGGAGTGGAGGAGATAGTGGTTGACCCTAATTGTACCTCAGTTACACTCTTGTGAGTGTCGTCAGTCAGTCGTCCCTTTTGGTTTTGTTCGATCGTCGAGTCGGTTTGTTTGACTTTTTCAGAGTCCTTGTTTGGGTCTTCTCGATTTGCATGCCCTAGTAGATTAGATTAATTATTTGAGTTATGGCGTCACTTTATAGTTAGCATATTTAATTTATGAATTATAATGCTTAGGTGATTATGCATTTAATTAATCAAGTGAAGTGATTAAATTTAGTTGCAAATTGCATTATATTATAAATATAATTTTATTTAAATTTAGTAGAAAATAAATTATTTGAATTTATTGTTCTCTATATTTTAAAAATAAAATTACTTTCCTTTATTAGTTTGCAAATTGCATTATTTTAGAAATATAATTTTATTTAAACTTTAGTGGGAAAATAAATAAAATTAAATACATTTGTTGTTCTCTAGATTTCGAAAATAAATTAAAATCAAGTAGATTTACTTTCCTTAGTTTTTTTTTTCAGAAAGTTAATTAAATGGGAATGAGAAAAGAAAAAAGAAAAAGAAAAAGGGGAAAGTAATGATTTTTGGGAAATTGCATTTTCATTTACTTTTTGTGGGAATTAGGAAATAAAATAAAATCTTTTAGTTTTTAAAATGGAAGTATTATATTTTGGGGAAAGAAAAATACTTTCAACCTAGAAAGGTTTAGGTTAAACATATTTTTAAGATTTTGAAAATTTATTTTTTGGGGAGTTCACAAGAAGGAGGCAGGAGTCTATGGATATCTGAATTTCAAGAGCTCTTCCTCAAGATCTTCTAGGAAAGCTTTCCAAGGTTGGATAGCTTCTACCTGGTTATTTAATTATTTTTTTATATATTAGCTCAAGCATTTCTCCTTTCTCTGTAGTTTTCTGGTGTATTGTAAAAGAAAAATATTTCTGGTTGAGTCTTATTCTCGTTTATGTTTAAATGTTTTATTATCTCCTTTCTGTATTATTTAGCTTGATATGTGAAATTATAGGGGTTTATGCTGGCAAAATTGTGCCAAAATTACCCTCCTTTGTTCCATATAATTTTCTCTGTGTGTTATGCGATTATGTGTTCTTCCCGGTTGTGAAAAGAAAAAAAATAGGGGATTTAGAAATTTGGGTTAAAAATTTATTTCTCATGTTTTGTGTAAGAAGTTTTTCCCTTCAAAAGAAATTTGGGTTTTTTATCAATCTCATTTTTGTCTTAGAGTTTTGAATCTTTTGGCAAGATTTATTTGCCAGTAAATGTTGTGGAAGAAATTTTGGTAAATTTTAGAAAACAAAAAAAAAATGAAATTATATTCTTGATGTGTTTTATTAGACTCTGTTGTCTCACAGTGGAGGGAGAGATTTTATTAATCTCTCGGTTTTTTTTATATATTCAATGTTATTTTAAATATATATATATATATATATAAGTCAAATGGGCAGGGAGTCAGTAGCTTGCTACCGACGGTAGCAAAGCTACCGTACGGTAGCAGTACTACTTGTAGTAGTACCTGCTACCCTAAGGTAGCAGTGCTACCGTGCGATAGCACCTGCTATAAGGTAACAGTACTACCTATGGTAGTACCTGCTACTGCTACCTTACGGGTAGCATGCTACCGTAGGGTAGCAAAAAGGCTACCAGGGCAACAATTAATTTTGCCTCCCTGGGTTTGCGTGCCTCCAGTATTAATGAAGAATTTGGTTTTTATTTATTTGTGTTATGTTTATATATATATATATATATATATATATATATATACATATGTATATATATACATATGTATATATATACATATGTATATATATACATATGTATATATATACATATGTATATATATACATATGTATATATATATACATATGTATATATATACATATGTATATATATACATATGTATATATATACATATGTATATATATACATATGTATATATATACATATGTATATATATACATATGTATATATATACATACATATGTATATATATGTATATATATGTATATGTATATGTATATATATGTATAAATATGTATATATATATAGTTTAAATTTTGGGTGTTTTATTATTTGAGTATTATAAATTTTGGTGCAAATAAATTTATGTGTTAATAGAGATATATATTGTTTAATATGAATATATGTATGTGATGTATATTCGGTGAATATATATTTTCATATACATATATTATATTATTGTATATATATAATTAATTCAGAATTTAGTTATTTTCAGAAAATCATATATTTAGATTTTTTATTTAAATCATGGAAATATGCTAGCAAATTAATTTTTATGTGTCTAAATTTAGCCTTATTGAGCAAATGACAACTTTGCTATTCTTTTATCAATAAAGATGTATCTTCTATTTTTCTAAAATATCTGTATTTGCAAGGAATTAATGTTTTTTTTTCTGTTTTAAAAAAATTGCCTGTTATAGGATCTTTAGAATAAATGGCATTTTCTAGTAGAAGCATATTTCGTTGTAAATTTGTTTTCGAGTGGTTGTCATGTTGTAAAGGTTGTTTATACCCCTTGGTCAGGTGTTGGTTTGTAAACCTGTTGATGTGAGTCATTGTGTGTTTTATTCCAAATGGCCAATCCTGGGTTTATGATTTGTGTATCCTTCACCTGTAGGTTGTTAGGATTAGATATGGCTATCAGTTTCGCCATAGAGTTCTTGTAGAGAGACCATTCCTATTAGTGTCCTATGAGAGAGAGTGGCTTTCAATTGGGGGCCGCGCCCAAAGTGGATGGCAGGATAACCCCTCGAAAGTTAGTTAAGAAGTGATAACCTAATAATTGATTAGGGGGTGGGTAGCTAAAATATTAAACTAAGATAATGTGCCTCGCACATGGTTGAGTGCTTGTATAGGCTTAGGATGTGGTGAGAAGGCCTGGAATGGCAAACCTACCACCTTGTCTTCACGAAGGGATTGGTAGGGTCCGCATGATACTTAGATGGAGTCAGGGGTTCGGGAGAGGTTACCAGGATAACCCAGGATGGGGGTCGAGACCTATGGAGGCCTACTTAGGGTAACCACCTTAAGCCATATGATGACACTCTCTCCTTAGAGTCACTAGTGTTTGTGAGTTGAGTCACATGGGTTTTACGGAGTCATGTTATATTGTTGTACTTGTCTTGTTTTTCTTGCTTGAGGGTCTTCTGCTATCTCCCAGCACGTTGGGGTGGTTCCACTTTAGGATCACATGGTCAGGTGGTAGTGCCACTTCCCATGGGATATTTGTGTTCATACCTTCATGCGAGGATCGGCTTCACTGGTGTTTCTTGGTTCGTGAATCTTGTATCAGCTATTGTTCGAGATTATTGTATCATTGAGACCATGTGGTCATTGTATAAATAAACTATGTAACCTTGGCATTGTAACCTATTTAATTCATTTGTATCATTGAAAGCCATGTAATTATACAATATTGTAATCTTAATTAAATGGAATGTATGGTATTCTTTCTTCTTATGTGTAAATGAATCATTGAAAATAAATATATTGTAACACTTTAAATCTTTCAATATGGAATTCAGTTTTATAAGAATGGTTTTAATAATTGCAATTGAATTTCCTAATTAGATGCATAATTGGATTAACCCTTTGTAGTTGTTTAGTTTCAAAGTAATCTTTGTTGGTAACCCTTTAGGATGTCATTGTTAGACTTTCACTTGTGTAATTAAACGTACAATGTTATAATTAATGCACTTAATCTTTTTTTTTTAAATGTATTTCACCTTTTAGTTGCCTAGATATTTTGTTTCCCTATAGGGTTCCTGGCGGGGCATTACAAAACATCACACACACTTTCACACATCCTCCCAAGTCATGAATAGGGTAACGTGTAGATAAAATTGTGTACCACATAACCAATTGGCCCAAAACACATCTTCCAAGTGAAATTACTCAATGCAGATCCTGACATAGTATGGTATGACCCAAAAACAACTCAACATAATCTCCAATGTTGATGCAGACCTCCCAAATCATAGTGCAAGCAACAAAATAAGCCTAATTGTCCAAAAAACTACAAATTTCCTTGGAAACCAACTCCAAACATAATGCAAAACCAAAGAGATCAAACTATGCCATGCAAACCCCATAGAGACATTCTTGGACCATCCACCAACACATCTAAATATATCTTTCATATTTTCAAGCTAAGAAAAGCTAGAAAAGCCAAACTAATATAGAGTTCTTCATTACTGGAATGCCAAGAAACACAATTATGAAATATAACACCAACAGTCATACTTCTAGAAATCTTTATCACGTAATTGAATAGGGACATTGAACAAACATTATAAGCATGTCCTCCAAGCTGCAATAATAAAAGCATGAATGTGAAGCATTCTCTATAACACTCCTACTAAACCACCAACCTAACAACATATTGCCTTAACAAGAAACATAGGTTGCAACACCAGTGATCTTAAAAGATAGGAGTGTACTATCCATAGAGCGTAGACATTAAATTCAAAATTGCAAGAACATAACATGAAATGTAGAGGAATGTAGAGCATTCTTCTGGACTACCATCAATACACATTCTTGCATTCGCATGCTACATCAATCTGCAATGACCTCAACATTATTTTAGCATCAATTTCTCACCTAGGAGTAACCAAAGTGGCATTGTGCAATAGCTTGTAACAAATACAAGTCCATCACCATGATCAGTAACATATGCACTTTATCATCATGCTTCTAATCCTCATCTCAATACTTCTTATCCTCAACTTAATACCAATTTTCAACATAATGCTTTCAATCCTGATCTAGATGAGATACCTGAAGAACACAAATGGTCACTGAGAGGGGGGTGAATCAATGTATTTTAAAACTTTTAACTATGTGTGCAAGTACTGAAAATGCAAATTAATTAAGAACATACACACACAAATCAAACCACAATACAAAATATACAAGGAAATCCCAATGTGGAAAAAACCTCGGTGAGAATAGATGTTGGAGTCTATTGCTCCAATCCAGCCTCATAGTAAATAATTGTTTACAATATTTACGGAACCAACCCAAGGAGCACCAACCACTATTTTTATGATAACCTACTCAAAGGATCACCTACCCCTTCTCTAAGCACCCACTCGAAGATTTACAATGATTGCTCAAGTTTACAATGCAATGATATAGCCTTGTTTCAAATGAGTTTCGTAACACTTACAAATTTCTCATATATTGAGAATGAATGTCATTGCCTGCTGAATTTTTTCCTTTGTTTCTCCTTCTTCCTCTGTCTAGTTATCTTCTTCTCTCTGCTACAACATTACTCTCCAGAATGCTATGTTCTTGCTCTGTGCTGACACTTCCTACTTTTGCAAATTTTCTTTGTTTTCTCTTGGTAGAAACACACTCTCTCTCACTCTCTCTTCACACCCACCTCTAGTCAACTTGTTAAGATATTTATATTTTCCACCTTAATCTCTATCTTGATAGTCACACTAACCCATGTCAAATATCAGCACACCTGTTGCTTAGATTTGATTCTATATGCATCAAAGATTACTTCTATTGTAAACTTGAATATTTTATTCAAGTTGGTTGTCTTGGAGATCTGCAACTTTAGAGATGTTATTCTCTATCCTAAATATGATCTCATATTTTCCTCCTATAGTAAATGCATCTAGTCTTTCATCTGATCATTCTTTGTACTTAGATTACTAAATTTAGTAATCTTTCTCTACCCAAAATGATTTAGAAACCTTCCTTGAGCCATACAACCTACCTGCAACTCGGGCGCTATTAATGCATCTTTCATCCTGTGTTGGCCTACCCTGAAAAGATCGATAACTACCATACTTGAATCCATTATCATCAACTTTTGCATATCTAATTAGTTATTTGTTCAGTAGAGATCCACATATCTATATTTTTCGTCAGATTACTCAATCACAATTGGTCAACCTCCATGTAAAAACTTTGTGCCTATCGGCATGCACAGGTGTCATCAGAAATCTTGATAATCATCATCCAAGTCACCTACTCAACCATAGTCTGTCGCTACGGGATGACGGGATGCTTGCCATTTTGCCTTTTAACTTATCCCATGAGTTTCTCTTTACATCCATTAGCAGCCGCGAGATAGCAGGATGCTCCTTTTGCTTCACTATCTTATCCTGCATGACCATCAAACACCCATCTTGAGTGATGCGGGATACCAGTACTCATCTACTGCTATCATCATGTTATCCTGCAAGACCTTTAGTTTCATCACAAATGAGTCAGGGATAGCAGGAACCATTCACTACTCTCTTTATGTTATCTCTTAAGACCTCCAATCGCAACACAAATAGGTCACAAAATAGTGAGAGGGGTCACTATGTCTTTGCTTGAATTTATCCCACATGGACACCATGCACACACTTGCATGGTGCAAGATAAAGGGCGGCAAACTTAGCCTTTTCACATTGCTTTTCCTTATCCTGCGAGCTTCTCCACCTCCTTTCTTGGTCATGCGGGATAATGGGATGCCTTTTCTTTTGTTTCCCCCATGTGATATTTTGTGAGCCTCTTAACTTGTGTGAGATAAGGGTATCCTTAATCTTCCCTTAAGTTTCTTATCCCGCGCGACTTTTGTTGGTCACTTTTGACACCGCGGGATAAGAGGGACCGCCTTGTTCATCGAACTTAAGTTATTTCGTGCAACTAGCACGTGACCTTTTCCATGATGCAGGATACTGAGTAGTGCCACTTTTTTGTTATGCCATGTGGCATTCAACACTCGACCAACATGTTGTGGGATAAAGAGAACACCTTTGGTTTTTCTTCAATGTTATCCCACACGGTGCCTTTCCTTCATTCGAACACACCATGGAACCCTCAAAAGCACGTGAACCAAACAACTACTGCGATGTGAAAATCATGGCTCTCAACCCCAACTCAGTACTCATTCACTGCTATCAACATATGGAGATGATAAATCTGGTCAAAACCCTTGCAACATAACACGACGTGTTATGAGAAATTGCACAACATAACCTGCATACTATGCATGACCACAATCTGCTTCTCTACAACCTCTTGACATCCCTTGAAGCATGACCCCTACCTACTATTCAACAGCCATTTGACATCCATTGGCATCAATGAAAATAATGTTAATAATACACCCCTTTGGCATTGATGTCAATACACTTGTCGACCACTCTCTGACCATTTTCTCCCCCTTTGATAGCAATAGCAAAGGGTGAAAGAATCAACTGTCAACTATGCATGAACGTCCCCTTTTATTTTCTATAGCAATGAATGAAATTTCCAATTTCAATCATAACACATCTGCAATACATTAGAAATTTCCTTTACAACTTCTTGACCTCTGCTGCCTGTAGCTAGATGAGCCACTATTACAATATAAAGAGCAGTGTTGATACTACTTACAAAAAGAAATTCAGATCTCCCCCTGAGACTGTATATAAGATTCAAGATAGAAAATGTAGAAACAATATGCTCCACTTGAACCATAGACCTCAAATCAATGCTTTAAGTGCAAAAGGAGGGTGAGACAACACCCAATTTTTGTCTCAAGTACTCAAAATTGTCCTTGGGCAATGGCTTAGTAAAGATATCAACTATTTGCTCACCATTACAAACATATTCAACTTTCACTTCTCTCTCTACAACCTTTTCCCTAAGAAAATGATATTTTATTGCAATGTGATTTGTCCTAAAATGCATAACAGGGTTCTTTGATATATTGATTGCACTTAAGTTGTCACACATGACGGTAATAGAATTCAAAAACTCTACCTGAATGTCCTTGAGAGTTTTCTTCATCCACAAAACTTGAGAACAACATGTGGCAACTACAATATACTCAACTTCAGTAGTTGATAGTGAAATGGACTCTTGCTTCTTGCTATGCCATGACACCAATCTAACTCCAAGGAAGAAATCTCCACCACTAGTGCTCTTTATATCATCTATGCATCCTACCCAATTAGCATCAATATAGGCTTGCAAAGTGAAATCTCCTTTCTTTGGATACCATAAGCCATAAGTGAGTGCTCCCAGCAGATACTTAAATATCCTCTTTACAGCATTGACATGTGATTGCTTAGGAGCTGCTTGAAATCTTGTAACCATGCACACAACTTGAACTATATCAGGCCTTGATGTTGTAAGATACAACACGCTTCCAATCATGGATCTATACAAGGTCTGATCCACACTAGGTGACTCATCATCTATGCTTAATTTGCATACTATCACCATGGGGGTAATAACTGGTTTGATGTCTTCCATCTGAAATTTCTTGAACATGTCTTTAGCATACTTGGTTTAAGAAATGAATAAGCCCTTATTCTGTCGTGATATTTGCAAACCAAGAAAATATGATAACTCTCCAAGCATGGACAATTCAAACTCTAACTGCATCTAATCAGCAAATTCTTTGCATAAAACATCTTTGTTGCCTCTAAAGATGATGTCATCTACATATACCACAACTATGATCATGTGGTCTCCATCTACCTTGATATATAAATTGCTATCAGCATTTCCTTTTCTAAAACCTTGTTGATGGAGATACTTATCCAACCTAGAGTACCATGCTCTACGTGCTTGCTTTAGACCATATAATGCTTTCTTCAGTCTGAAAACAATTTTCTCATCATCATGCAGTTGAAACCCTTCAGGTTGTTCTATGTAGACTTCTTCTTCAAGATTTCCATTTAAAAATACATATTGGCATCCATTTGATATACTTTGTATCCTTTATAGGTTGAGAATGCCAACAACATTTTGATTGCTTCAAGTCTTGCTACTGGTGCAAATGTCCCCTCAAAGTATATCCCTTCAACCTGAGCATATCCCTTGCACACAGGCCTTGCTTTGTTCCTTATCACTTTGACTTCTTCATTCATCTTGTTCCTGTAGACCCATTTAGTCCAAATGGCATTTTTGTCTACTGGCCTAGGGACCAAATCCCAAGTCTTGTTCTTCTCTATTTGATGTAACTCTTCTTGTATGGCCTTCATCCACTTCTAACTCCTACTGGTCTCATCATATGTCTTGGGTTCCATCTCTATAATGAGGCAGAAATTGACTTTCTCAGTGTTCCTGGATCTCCTTCTTGTTTGTCACCATCATTTTTGTTTCCAATAATTTGATCCTCAAGGTGATTCTTTTGCACATATTTGTCTGGGGATTTTCTAGGTGCTTTCTCTTCATGTTCACTCTCAGATTGATCTTCATCTTCAACATATCGGTCTTCAATCTAAGTAATTGATTTTTGCCTTCATTTGCCTATGTCTTCATCAATTCTCACATGTACACTTTCAACCACTTTCTTCAACCTTTTGTTAAAACATTTGTAGGCTTTGTTGTGAGTAGAGTAGCCCAAAAAGATACCTTCATCACTTCTTAATTCAAAGCTACCTAGTCCATTTTCATCTCTTTTGATGAAGCATTTTCTCCCAAACACTTTGAAATACATGATTGAAGGTCTCCTATCATACCATAGTTCATAAGGTGTCATATTGTTGTTCACCCTTAGTTGTAATCTATTTAAGGTGTATACTGCAGTGTGGACTGCCTCTTTCCAATAAACATCAGGTAGATTTACTTCATTTAACATCATCTTGTCATCTCTTTGATTGTTCTATTCTTCCTTTCCACAAAACCATTTTTTTGTGGTGTCCTAGGGGCTAAATATTGTCTTCTGATTCCATCCCTATCACAATAGTCTTAAAATTCATTTGATGTGAACTCACATCCACGGTTTGATATTAGACATTTCAGCTTGTATCCACTTTCCTTTTCTACCATTTTCTTGTAGACCTTGAATCTCGCAAATGCTTGAGACTCGTCTTGCAAGAAGGTGACCCGTGTCATTGTCAAAAAATCATCTATAAGTAGCATAAAGTACCTTTCTCCATTTAATGTCCTTGTCCTTGTAGGCCCACACAAATCAATATGCACAAGCTCTAGTGGCCTTATAGTTGAGTATTATTTAGTCTTGAAACTTACTTTAGCTTGCTTCCCTCTTTGACACTCATCAAAGAAGGTGCTTGCAGGTTTGATAATTTGTGGTATGTGCCTTAAATATCCTTTCTTTCTTACTTTGACCAAATTGTCAAAGTTAATGTGTCCTAACCTTCTATGCCATAGCCAACTCTCATCAAATTGTCCCATCATAAATTGAGACTCAAATCACTCCTTAAGATTATACACATTTCCATCTATCCTTTTTCCTTCAACAACTAGCTGACCACTGCTCTCTTTTCTAATTTCACAGCCCTTGGAATCAAATGTAAACTTATATCCTTTGTCACACATTTGACTCATACTCAACAAATTGTGTTTCAAACCTTCCACATAATAAACATCATGAGGTTTCAGCTTTCCATCAATGTTTAGTGTACCTTTAGCCTTGATTTTGATTGATGATTTGTCTCCAAACCTCACTGAGCCACCATTCCAATCTTCAAGATTAATGAATTTCTTCTTAACACTAGTCATGTGGTTGAAACAACCACTATCTACTACTCATACATTTTTCCTTTCAGCATGTAAGGTAGTTTGAACAATCAAACTTGACCCAGCCTTATCTTTATCCTTTTCTTCCCAATCTTGTTTGGTTTCTTTCTTCTTTTCTGTTGTTTCATTCGATTCTGGTTTTGCATTAGGTTCAGATGTTGACATTGTCATCTTTTGCTTAGCAGTCCTAAGCTTACAATGTTTAGCAATGTGTCCCAAGTTTTGACACGGATAGCATTTTACATTACCATTGAATGATGCATTTGAAAAACTATTGTAGGACTAAGATACATTTCTCCTACATTCATAACTCTTATATGACCATACCCATTTCATTGATAAAAAATAACATTTATATCCCTAAGAGAAGCAAATTGATTTCTACTTTCAAAACTAGGTGGAGACCTATGCATAAGCTTACAATCAACAATTCTATGACCATAAGTGTTACATTTATAGTAGTAGCCATGGAAATGAGGTACATACCAATCATTGTTGAAGTTTTTTCTCATCGATCTCCTTGGAGCAACATAGTTAGTTTTTTGTGAGCTCTTCCTTCTTGTGTCCTTGACCGTTGTGAAGCCTCCATCATCAAAATTTGCTTTTCTTTTAGGATCAACATGTTGGTTCCTTGATTGATTCTTTGTAGTAGCAACATATGTCTTCTTCTCATTGGGCTTGCTGACTGTGAATTTTTGTTTGACTTTACTTTCACTTGAAGAGGTGATGTTTATCTCTTTTCCTGATGAATCTTTACTATTAGAGAATTGTCCCTTCTCAAAACCAATACCATTAATGTCCTTGGTGTGCTTTTGTTTACTTAACATTTTGTCTAATGCTTTGGTGCTTCCACCATACTTGTGTTGGCACTTGACAATCATTGGATTCATATGTTCTTATTGATGGCAACAAGATTGTATTGAAGGCATATGCCAATAGATACTGACATTTGGAAGCATATACGGGCAAATACCGGCATTGGAGTAATTAGGATCATCACCGACACCGACGCTGGCATCCAACACTTCAGTGAATCGGACATCAATCTAGGATCCAAAAGGTTTTATTTGTAAAATCATTTTGTAATTATTGTATAGGGTCGACATTGAATATCTTTTATAATGTAAGCCAACATAAGGCATATTGTTTTTAAAGGCTATATAAGTCAGACTATTAGGTCATTTTGTCATATGACAAGGATGTAGAATAAAGTGATACGAAGGATATGTATGTAGATCATTTTGTATGCAAAATTTATATCATACAATGATCAGTAGATGGTTTGCAAAGCATTCTTGGAGGAAAGGAGATACTGGTACAGAACAAAGCTTTAACCAGAACTCTTTTTGGCATTGCAGATGCATTTTATGAGTTCACCATTACTGTTTTATCTCAGCAGAAGCTTGTAGTCAGTGAGACTCTTTTGTGTTGAGTAGTGTGCTCTAGGCAGTGTGCCTTCCTGCATGTGTAGGCCCCCATGCCATGTAATATCTTTCATATGGCCAGTGAATTGATATTGTGGGTCACAAATCCCCCCATGGTTTTTCCTCTTTGAGGTTTTCCACATATAAAATTTAGTGTGTTATGGTGTTCATTCATGTTATATGTTTCTTCATTTACTAGTTTATATGTGTATGTTATAATAAGGCAAAATCTTCAAAACACTGATTCACCCCCCCCCCCCTCTGAGTGTTCTTGGATTCCAACAATTGGTATCAGAGCCTGGTACCTCAGAGGAAGTTTAACAGCTTGAGGAAGATCCTGAAACTGGAATCATTGAACATGGCTATGGAGAAGCAACTTGATATGGCACTTGAGGATTATGATGTTGAAAGGATGAAGAACTTAAAGTTGCATGATGAATGGAATTATGCCAATGAATTCATTCCCTTTCTTGTATTCTACCAATGAATTCATTCTTTTTCTACAAGAAAGGTTATCATCAGCTCAAGCTAGGAGGAAGGAACTTTTGCAAAACCAAGATGATGAAGAGAAAAATGCACTTAAGGAACAATGTCAAAAACTAAGTCAAGCAAATATGCTCATGAAGAATGAAATGCAAGACCTGGCTATGAGGATGTCAAAAGATATTGAGGATAGAAAGAAGAAGGAGGAAAATATTGTTGTATCTCTAAAGAACAAATTTGAAGAATGTGGCAGATTGGCTCATGAAAATAATCTATTGAGAATTGATTTGGTACAATCCCGAAATAATGAACAAGAGATGGAGAGACAAATAATGACTCTGAGAGATGATTTGACTACTACAAGTGAGTATAAAGAAAAATTCAGGATTAGTGTTGCATAGTTGGATGATTTATTGAAAAGACAAAGGCAGAGTGAAGATTCTAGAGGACTTGGATTTGTACAAGGTGAAAGCTCCGATACTGCAAATGAAGATCAGATAACCGGTATGTAGAACTCATCAAACTAGAGGAAACTAGTAAGGCAATCTAATGCTTATAAATTCAATGGTAGATGCTTTGTTTGGAATAAATTTGGGCATATGGCTAAACAATTTAGAAATAGAGAAAATCAAAACTACAATTTAGTTCTCAATCAATGCACAAATTGCAAGAAATATGGTCATAAGTCAAAAGATTGCAGAATGAATGTTAAAGGTCATGCATGTGGAAAGTTTGGACATTTGGCTAATCAATGTAGGTTAAGGAATGACACTGGATATGTCAAAGCAATTCAAAAGAACAATGTTACATGTTATGCATGCAACAAAATAGGTCATATTGCTAAGTACTGCAGAAGTAAGACTAAATTGGTTAGCAATGATAAAGCAAATGAGAAAGGAAAGTAGAAGGTAGATGAAATACAACAAGATCACACCAAGAGATGGGTTATAAAGTTTGAAGAACCAAGTGGAGATGAAAGTACACCGGTAATTGCACCATTAACTCCACTGGTAGAACAGAGTATTCTTGCACCGACAAGAAATTCAACTGGTAACTAAGGCATGCGCCTTAGAGGTTGGCAAATTCATTGCAAATCTTGCATATTCCCCGAAAGAGATCTGGAAAGAGATCCAAAGAGTTGTATTAATAATTGATGGAGGTTTATCTGACATAAAACTCTGAGACCGACATCTGTAGGTGCACCGCTAAGCATTTATGACAGTGATGAATTAGGGTTTACTCGCTAATAAAAAGGGAAAATGGACTCATTTTCACTCACCCAGCACTCAAGCAAACTAGAGTGAAGAAAAGGCAAATTATATGTCATCAAGAGTGAGAAAAGGCATTCTAAAAGATTTTTAGCAAGTATCTGAGAAGTAATCAAAATATTTCAAACGACGATCATTATCTAGGTATTTCTTTGAAATGGCATCTGGATCATCATCTGCTCCTACTTTCATTGTGAATCCCATTGTTGTTGAGGTTAAGGATAGGCTTAGACCTATTTTCAAGTAAGTTCCTCAAATTGTAATGAAGGAAGACTCTACTAGCACATTTTCAAGGGTTCCCAATGGCGTAGTTTATGTGGAAGATGTCAGGGCTTATATTCACTGCACCTTGGAGGATTTAGGCACTGAGGAAATCAAGGGAATGTATCAATCTATGATACTAGGCATCTCTCGAACAATCAAGCCTAAATATCAAATCATTGAAGACCTATAGTTAACTGAAATCTTGTACATACCGGAATTCAAGGATGAAATGATTAGATATGTTCTGAGAAGGGTCCATAATGAATTATCTAGCTGGACCAGCCTCACATGATTACCAAAGAAACAATTCAGGTGGTCACTAGCTTACCTAAAGTTGGACAAGAACCAAGAAAGAAGATCTCCAACACTGAGGTTGAAAAGCTCACTAGCACAACCCATGATGGAAGGTCGGTGAGGGTTAGCACCATCAAAGATACAAATGTGAAATTTGGCAGCATGATCATTGACTACAAGGTAACACAATCAAGTCGATTGAACACCATTGCCAGTTCCTATATCCAAGTTGCATATCAAATGATAAAGAATAATGGAAAGTATGATTTGTGTGAATGGTTAATAAGTGAATTGATGTTAAATCTTGGCAAGATCAAAGGGGTTGAGAAAGGAACTTTCCAGTTTGGCAATCTTCTTGTCTGCTTAATGTCATATTTCATGAATGAGCTACCAGGTTTGGGAAAGAAATTTTGGGCTCATGACATATCGATAGGCATGTAGATCAAATATGCAATCACTCGTCTTGGCAGCAATAGGGATGAGAACCTTTGGGGCTTCTTTAAAAAATTTAAAGATAACATGAGACTGAGGGAGAGAATCTCCAAACACATTGTGGAGAAATACTCCACTGAAATCTGCTTCATGGTAAAAACAGATGAGACACACATGGAAGCGGTGGAACCTAGAACAATATGGGTCAGTGAATCAGGTTATGAAGTTGATGACAGCATCTTGGAACTATATGCTAAAATGTCGATCGATGCTCCTTTGGATGATAAGGTTGAACACTTTGGTACTGCAGAGGAGAAGGCTCTTGAGATTGAAAGTGGTTTCAACAAGAAAAAAAGGGAAAGGAAGATAGACAAAATGTTTGCCTTTGTTCAAAATGTAATTCACAGGATAGATACAGAACTAGGTTCTGAATCTAAACTGGTAGATCAAACGATAATGTCAACTACAGCAATTGTAGTGAAAAGTGCTCCTAAAGTAAAGAGGCTAGCAACTTTCATATCTCCTATCACTTGTGATTCTGATCAAGAGGATAATCAACCTCTTGCATTCAGAAGGTAATAGAGGAAGAAAGCTGACAAGCCTCCGGTAGAAGAGAAGAAGGTGGAACCAAGGAGGAAGCTAGTAGGAAAGGTAACAACAGCATCCACACCTCTGGCAAGGAAATCTACTCAAAAGAGGAAGCTTGCTCCATCCACTCCTACAACCCCCAACAAGAAGAAGAGTAAGAGTGATGAAGCAACTGAATCTGGTAATATGACTTGTGTAGAGTTAATTGATGAGGTAACAAAAGATGGAATTTTGAAGAATGTGTCAAATTTATATGAAGATTTAGATGATAATGAGCAAAATGAAATAGAAGAAGAAATTTTGTTATATTTAGACATATATAACAAGGCTTTGGTAGAAATTTTGAAATAAATTCCTTTATCATTGTATAATAAGTTAGATGCAAGGAGATTAGATGCAGTCAAGAGGGATGGAGAGATTAAAGAAGTTGAACTTTTGAGTATGTGTAGTTCTATAAATAATGAGGAAATGAAAAGATGCATAGAAGTTGTAAATAGAACAATCTTTAGCAGCAAACCCCAAAAAATAAGCCTAATAATGGGTAGAGTCAATGAAATAATAAATGAGACCAGAGATGGTTGGGCTATATTCTTCCAAAAGAATCTTGATTTCCTTACTTCTCAAGAAGAATTTTCTATGGCAACAGCTCCTACCATTCTGGACAAATCTAAAGGGAAAGGAATTTTGGGAAGTAGATTGATGAGAGTGTACAGACTAAATAGTCAAAGACAACATTTGTACAGTCTGAGCAAGGTAACATAGGTAATGTATAGGATACTGATAATATTGTGGATAAAACTCCACCGGAAGTAACAAATATTGCACCAAGTGGTGAGGCCATCGGTGCAAAAGAGGATGAGAAAAGAGATACACCAAAAGAGGATAAGGAAAAGGAGACTGATAAGACACCCAATACCATACTAGTAGTTGATTCCCCAATAAAAAATTTGGCAATTGACACTTCTCAAGTTGAGAAGAAATCAATCATAGAGATAAGTCCCACAGAGCTAATGTTGATGGCCACTCAAAAGCTAATAAAGGAAGGATTTGCAAACAAAGGAATAATAGATCAGTTAATAACAGTTTTGCATAGATTGATTCCTGATTGTATGGTTGAAAATGAAGTAAGCCCTTCCGGAAAGTTTTTCATAGATCGATTCCTGATTGTATGATTGAAAAGGTATTGATTATTGAGACAGAAAAGAGGAAGGTTGAAGAGAAACTTATACTTATTGAAAATTCTTTGAAATAGTGTACTAACATCTATTGGGATCTGAGAACACTAAGAGGGGGGAGTGAATAAGTGTTCTGTTGGAATCTACAATATTTAACTTTCTAAACCATGCATGTATGTACCGGTAAATAAATAAGCATATAACAAGAAGAAAATAAACCATCCACATAAATTAATACCATAACACACAAAATTTATACATGGAGAACCTCAATGAGGAAAAACCACGGTGGGATTTGTGACCCACAATACCAGTTCACTGTCCATATGAAAAGATATTACATAAAATAGGGGCCTGCACTTACAGGAAGGCACACTTCCTAGAGCATACTACTCATCACTACAGAGCCTCATTGACTACAAGCTTTTTGCTAAAGTAAATTACTGAAAATGAATTCAAGAATGCATCTGCTTTGCCAGATAGAGATCCGGTTTTGGTTCTGCTCTGTACCAGCTCACAAACTTGAACTATTACCAGTATTACTTCTCCTCTAGGAATGTTTTCCAGGCTATCTGAAGATCATTTCATGATATAATGTTCGCATACAAAAATTATCTCCATACATATATTTTGCATCTCATAGTTCTTCTATATGTCTATCTCTATTCCATTACAATACCATTACTTCATCTTTAAATTGACCTAGCAGACTGACTTATATACCTATTACACATGATATGCCTTATGTCAACTTACAATACATTTACAAAAGATATTAAATGTCGGCCTCGACAATAATTACAAAATGATTTACTAAATAAATCTTCCTTGATGTCGACTTCCTTGAAGTATTGATGTTGGTATCGATGTAGGCCTGAACGCTTCTAATGTCGGTATTTGTCAGTATATGCCTCCTATTGATGGTTTGTGACTTCCATCAAATCTTGTTTCCATCAATGACAACAAAATGAATCCAATGAGTGTCAATTGCCAACAATCTCCTCCTTTGGCATTGATGGCAACACTCATGTCGAAAATGGATTTCCTACCGGTGTGCTCCCCCTGAGCAATACACTCCATATACTCCATCTGATAATATTTTATTTGATATATTTTTTACATATGTACATACTCCCCCTTTGACATTAATGCCAAATACCGGTGAGAGAATAAAAAGAATGAAAGAATACTATTAGTGTCACTCGAGCTTAGTCATCTTCAAGATTTTTGGGTATGCCTTTTCTAGCAATTGAAGATACATGTCCCAACGTGATTTGAAAGTATCAGATACTGATGCAAGTCCACTGAGTAAGTGGGCAAATGATTCCTTCTCCTGGGTATCTACTGGTATGGGTTTTGCTAGCATATCCATATATTCTTTCTTGTGAACACCCAATTAATCAAGTCTAGGGCTTACCAATCCTCTTAAATTTCTTGCTCTCCTTATTATTTTATCTTTCTCCTTCTCAAAAGAAAAAACTTGGTTCTCCAAGGACAAAATTTGTCCATCAACAAATGTAGTTAGTGTAGTCAGTCCATCAAAAGAGTTAGCAATATTAGCCATTTTTTCATATAACTATTTCAATCTACTATCTACATTGGATGTAAAATTTCCCAAATTACAACATACTGTAAATATTAGTACATTGTTTTAAGCAAATTTTAATGGGAATAAGCTTGTCTTCTATTTTCTTCTTCCTAATTCCTATGAGTTGATCAAAAGCTACTCTTTTAGCTGTAGAGAAACTGTCCAAAGCCTGTTGGTCTGCAATTTGTCTCAAAGATTGATAATTATTTGATATGTGCTTTGTTAAAGTATTGAGCTTACCGGAAGGGCTTGCTTCATCCTCAATCTGACAGTCAGGCATTATTCTGTGTAGTATAGTGACCGATTGATCAATTAACCTTTTGTCTATAGTTCCTTCCTTTAGCAATTTCTAAGTGGCCATCATCATTAATTCTGTTGGACTTAACTCAGAGACTGATTTCTTCTCGGCCTAAGAAGTATCAATTGCCAAAAATCTTGTCAAGGAATCAGTTTTACTTGTCGATATGGACTCAGTTGATTTTACCTTGTCCATCTCAGCCTCTATTGCACTAGTGGCTTCGCCACTTGGTGCAGTATCGGTTACTACCGGTGGAGTATCATCCACAGTGTTTCTAGTGCCCTATACATTCTCTTGCTCAAAATTGGTTTGTGTCGATACAGACTGTACACTCTCTTTAATTGTCGGTTGTGGTTGTATCAAAACTAGAGTTGAACTGCCCAAAATACCCTTTCCTTTTAATTTATCAGGAATGGTGGGGGATGTTGCCTTTGCAAATTCTTCTTGTGATGTGAGAAAGTCTGGGTTTTTCAGAAAGAACTTTGTCCATCCCTTACTTGTCTCATTTATCACCTCATTTACTCTTCCCATCATAAGGCTTATCTGTCGGTTTTTACTATTGAAAATTGTCCTATTAGTAGTATCTATACATCTTTTCATCTCTTCATTATTTATAGTACCACATTGTTCCAAAAGTGCAACTTCCTTGATTTCCCTGTCCCTCTTAATAGCATCAAGTCTTCTAGCCTCAAGTTTATTATACAGTGATAATGTTATCTCCTTCAAAATTTCAACTAAGGCTTTCTTATAGATGTCTATATATAGTAAAATAGCCTCTTCTGACTCATTTTGCTCATTTTCTTCAAAATCATCATAATACTTTGATATATTTTTTAATATTCCATCTTTTGTAATTTCATCAATAATTTGAGCACAGGTCATTGTTGTCTTACCAGTTTCAGTTTCATCACCCTTTTTCTTTTCTCTTGTGGTTGTTGGTGTGACTGGTTTCTTCTTCTATGTAGGCTTCCTTACAAATGGTGGAGGTGCAGTAGGCTAAGCTGCCTTTCTGACAAGTCTCTACTTAGGTTTTGCCTTATGTTTCTCTACCAGTGGTTTTGCCATATTATTTCTTTGCACCATTTTGAAATCCATAGGTTCATTATCTTCAGGATCAAAATCAGAAGTGATAGGGGAAATGTGAACTTGTGGCTTCTTCAATTATTTAGTAGCAACCTATGTCGGTTTGACTGTCTATTTATATTTAGATCCCAGTTGAGTGTCTATCTTATGTAGTACATCTTGTACATATGTAGACATCTTCTCTATTTTCTTCTCTCTTCTCTTCCTGTTAAAACTTGTTCTTACTTCAAGAGCCTTCTCTCTTGTTGTACCAAATTGTTCAGTCCTACCATCTAATGGGGCATCTAACAATATCTTTGCATAAATCTCAAAAATGCTATCATCTACCTCATATCAAAGCTCAGTAATCAAGATTTTCCTGGGTTCAACTGCTTCCATGAGAGTTTCATCAATTTTCACCATGAAACATATGTCAGTGGAATAATTCTCCACAATATTCTTTGAAATTCTCTCCCTTTTCCTCATGTTTTCTTGAAAAGTCTTAAAATACCCCCAAAGTTTCTCATCTATTCCGGTACCAAGACCAGTGATAGCCATCTTGATCTACATGCCTACTAGTATGTCATGAGCCCATTGCTTCTTTCTTAAACTGGGTAGCTCATTCAGAAAGTAAATCATTAAGCAAACAATTAAGTTTCCATATCTGAATGTGCCTTTCTTGGTTCCTTTGATCTTAGTAAGGTTTAGCACCAATTCACTCCTCATCCATTCACATAAGTCATACTTCACATTATTCCTTAACATCTGATATGCGGCATGAATGCATGAACTTGCAACAAAATTCAATCGGTTGGATTGAGTTACCTTATATCTTATGATCATGCTTGCAAACTTTATGTCTATGTCGGTTATTATGCTTATCCTCATTGATCTGCTATTGGATGTAGCACCAGTGAATTTTTTGACCTCTGTGTTGGAAATTTTCTTACCAAGTTCTTGTCTGACCCTGGGTAAGTCGGTGATAGCCTGAATAGCCTCCTTCATGATCATGTAGGGTTTATCTAACCAAATGAATTCATTGTGAACCCTGCTCAAAATGTATCTGATCACCTCATCCTTGAATTTTGGTATGTACAGAATACCAGTTAACCCTAGATCCTCAATTGCCTTGAATTTTGGTTTGATCTTTCTGATGTCTCCCAGTATCACTGATTGATACATGTTTTTAATGTCTTCAGGGCTCAAATCCTCAAGAGTGAAGTGAATGTATGCCCTCACATCTTCAAAATACATTACTCTGTCAAGAACCCGAGAAAATGCTCTCGCATAGTCTTCCTTCTTGGCAATTTTGGATACCTCCTTAAAGACTGGCCTTGACCTATCCTTGACTTCAATAATGGCGGGATTCGCAATAAAAGTAGGTGTTGAAGATCCATATGCCATTTTTTGAAAAATACCTAAAAGTGAATGTTGGTGGACAATTGAGTGCTTCAGATAATTTCTCAAAATCCTTTCTCAATGCTTTGCTCAATCTTAATTCGCCTTAACTTTTCTCTGAATGCTTGAATTCTCGGTGAGTGAAAATGAATTCACTTACCCTCTTTTATCAGAGATTAAAAACCCCAACTTTCTATAATTAATGCTTCACCAACAACCCTACGGATGTTGGTTTCCCAGTTATGTGTCAGGGTAACCTTCATTGATGATGAACACATTTCTCCATATCTCTTTCCAGATCTCCTTAGATCTCTTCTGGGGTAATATGCAAAATTTAGTAGTGACTTTGCTAACCCCTAAGGCTTATGCCTCAATTACCAATGGAATTTCCTATCGATGGAGGAATACCCTGTTCGGTCAGTGGATTTGTCAATATAGATCCATCTCCACTTTGTTCTTCATATTTTTAACCCATCTCTTTGTGTGATCTTGTTGTATTTCATCTACCTTTTGCATTCCTTTCTCATTATTAACCAGTTGAGTCTTTCTTCTGCAATACTTAGCAATATGACCTATTTTGTTGCATGCATAACATGTAACATTGTTCTTCTGAATTGCTTTGACATATCTAGTATTATTATTTCTTGACCTACAATGATTAGCAAAATGTCCAAACTTTCCACATGCATGACATTTAACATTCATTCTACAATCTTCTGATCTATGACCATATTTTTTGTAGTTTGTCCATTGACCGAAAATAGAATTATAGTTTTGATTTTTCTTATTTCTAAATTTTTTTGCCATATGCCCAAATTTATTGCAAACAAAACATCTACCATTGAATTTATAAGCATTAGATTTCCTTACTGGTTTCCTTTGTTCTGATGAGTTCTGCATACTGGTTGACTGATCTTTATTAGCAGTACCGGAGCTTTCACCTTGTACAAATCCAAGTCCTCTAGAATCATTAATATATCTTTATCTTTTCAGTAAGTCATCCAACTGTGCAGCACTGATCCTAAACTTTTCTTTATAATCACTTGCAATAGGAAGATCATCTCTCATAGTAGTTACTTGTCTTTCAAGTTCTTGTTTATTATTTTGGGAGTGAACCAAATCAGTCCTCAATAGATTATTCTCATGAGTCAATCTTCCACATTCATCAAACTTGTTCTTCAGAGATAAAACAAGATTATCTTCCTTTTTCTTTCTATCCTTAATATCTTTCGATAACCTTATGGTCAAATCTTGCATTTCATTCTTCATGAGCATGTTTGCTTGACTTGGTTTCTAACATTGTTCCTTAAGAGCATTCTTCTCCTCATCATCTGATTGTTGTAGAATTTCTTTACTCTTGGCTTGAGCAGATGATAACCTTTCTTGTAGGATAAGAATGAATTCATTTGCAGAATTCAATTCTTCTTGCAATTTCAAGTTCTTCATCCTTTCAGCATCTCAAGAGCCATTTCAAGTTGCTTCTCCATAGCCATGTTCAAAGATTTCAATTTTAGGATCTTCCTCAAGCTGTTAAAGTTCTTTCAAGGTACCAAGCTTTGATACCAATTGTTGGGATCTAAGAACACAGAGAGGGGGGGTGTTGAATCAATGTTCTACCAGAATCTACAATATTTAACTTTCTAAACCATGCATGTATGTACCGGTAAAAAAATAAGCATATAATAAGAAGAAAATAAACCATCCACATAAATGAACACCATAACACACATAATTTATATTTGGAAAACCTCAATGAGGAAAAACCACGATGGGATTTGTGACCCACAATATTAGTTTACTGGCCATATGAAAAGATATTACAGAAAATAGGGGCCTGCACTTGCAGGAAGGCACAATGCCTAGAGCATATTGCTCATCACTAAAGAGCCTCACTGACTACAAGCTTTTTGCCAAAGTAAATTACTGAAAATGAACTCAAGAATGCATCTGCTATGCTAGATAGAGTTTCGGTTCTTGTTTTACTCCGTACCGGTTCTCAAACTTGAACTATTACCGATATTACTTCTCCTCCAGGAATGCTTTCCAAGCTATCTATAGATCATTGAATTATATAATGTCTGCATACAAAAATGATCTCCATACATATATTTTGCATCTCACAGTTCTTCTATATGTCTATCTCTAGTCCATTACAATACCATTATTTCATCTTTAAATTGACCTAGCAGACTGACTTATATATCTATTACACATGATATGCCTTATGTTGGCTTACAATGCATTTACAAAATATATTCAATGTCGGCCTCAAAAATAATTACAAAATGATTTACTAAATAAATCTTCCTTGATTTTAGCTTCCTTGAAGTATTGGTGTCGGTGTCGGTGTAGGCCTAAATGCTTCCAATTCTGGTATCTGTCGGTATATGCCTCCTAGTGCCGGTTTGTGACTTCCATCAAATCTTGTTGCCATCAATGACAACAAAATGAATCCAATGAGTGTCAATTTCCAACAACATCTACGGGATCTATTGTAATATAGAGATTCTTACAGCAAATGTAGATAAGAGGATAAAGGAGTTACAAGAAAAGATTGCTAATATTGAAAATTCTTTTGATGGACTAACTTCACTTACAACATCCATTGATGGACAAATTTTGACTTTGGAGAACCAATTTTTTGCTTTTGAAAAGGAAAGAGACAAG
Organism: Cryptomeria japonica; assembly: GCF_030272615.1. Classification (NCBI taxonomy): domain Eukaryota; kingdom Viridiplantae; phylum Streptophyta; class Pinopsida; order Cupressales; family Cupressaceae; genus Cryptomeria; species Cryptomeria japonica. The sequence goes on along the minus strand of NC_081407.1, from coordinate 582,763,611 downwards.
ATTATTTGAAGAGCAGTAAGTCTCAGAGGTTTGGTGAGTCCAAGATTGGATTCACTTGGTGTACATAAGAAGGGATGCATGGATATGCTTGCAAAGCCCTCACCGATAGAAGTCACTGAAAAAGAAACACTTACACATTTACTGAGTGGACTTGTATCCATATCTGGAACATTCAAAACTGGCTGGGATACTTATATACAGTTTCTAGAGAAATCTTACCCGAAAATCTTGAAATTGGTCAAGCTCCGGTAAAGTAATCTATAATTATTCTTTCAATTCTTTTTACCGGTCTTTGGCATTGATGCCAAATGGAGAGTGTATATTATGTGAGAAATATGTATATAATCCTAGGGGGAGGATATCAGACAGATTGTATATTGCAAACATAGTCAATCAGCTCAGGGAGAGCATGTTTCAGTTGAACCGGCAGGGAATCCATTTTTCACATGAGTGTTGCCATCAATGCCAAAGGGGGAGATTTTTGGCAATTGACACTCATTAGATTCATATGTTGTCATTAATGGAAACAAGATTCTATTCAAGGCATATACCAATAGATACCAACATTTGGAGGCATACACTGACAGATACCGGCATTGGAGTAATCAGGGTTATCATCGGCACCGGCATCCAGCACTTTAGTGAAGCCATCAGTCTGGGATCTAAAAAGTTTTATTTGTAAAATCATTTTGTAATTATTGTATAGGGATGACATTGAATATCTTTTGTATTGTAAGTCAACATAAGGCATATTGTTTGTAAAGGGTATATAAGTTAGTATATTAGGTCATTTTGTCATATGACAAGGAAGTAGAATAAAGTGATGCAAAGGATATGTATGTAGATCATTTTGTATACAAAATGGTTTGTAAAGTATTCTTGGAGGAAAGGAGATACCGATAGAAGGGTTCAGGGTTTATGAACTGGTATAGAACAGAGGTTTAACCGAAACTCTTTTTTGGTATTGTAGATTCATTTTGTGAGTTCACCATTACTTTTTTTATCTCAACAGAAGCTTGTAGTCAGTGAGACTCTTTTGTGTTGAGCAGTGTGCCTTCCTGCATGTGCAAGACCCCACGCTATGTAATATCTTTCATATGGCCAATGAATTGATATTGTGGGTCACAAATCCCATCGTGGTTTTTCCTCTTTGAGGTTTTTCACGTATAAAATTTAGTGTGTTATGGTGTTCATTCATGTGGCTAGTATAATAAGGCAAATCTTATATTACTGGAAGAACACTAATTCACCTCCCCCTCTCAGTGTTCTTGGATTCCAATAACTTGATCCTCATGGTAAGTTCATCCTTATTCTTTTCCAATTCATTTCTTATATTTTCAAGATCTTCTTCCAATTTTTGACACTCCTTATCCTTCCTTTCTAAATCTGATTTTGTCACTTCATACATCCTTTTTGCTTCTTCCAATTGGATTTTCAAATAAAAAATTATTGTCTTTGATTCCTCAAGTGATTTGTTTAGAATATCTTGTTCTTTAATAGCCGCATTCTTGTACTTTTTATATTCCCTTCTCACTTTTCTAAGTTCTTCTAGTGCAATCACAAGTACACCTTCAAGGTCTACTTTGGCCTCAATATCTTCTTCTTCATCATCTACAAGATGTTTGTCAGATAATTATCCTTGCACCATCAAGAGATTGACTTCTCTTTCACTTTCACTACAACCATCTTCAGAGACACTTTCTTCATTAGAGGCATCATTTTCAAATGTGTAAAGATTACTCTTACTCCTAAAACTTCTTCTCCTTGGCTTATAAGAATTCTTTATCTTTTCCTTCCCAAAATCTTTCATGTTTTTCTTTTCATATTCATCCTTTTCTCCATAAGGGCACTTAGATGCAAAATTTCCAATCTTGCCATAGCTGAAACATGTGAAAGGAAGCTTACGTTTGTACTTTCATGAACCTCTTTTGAGCTTCCTTGAAAAATTTTCTACGATAGCATCATAAACATTTTCATCCTCATTTTTAGCTTGTTCTTTACCTTTATGTGAGGTATTGAAGGAATTTTCTCTCCTTGAAGGTTAAACACTTATTGTTCTCATCTCATAGGTTGATAGAGAGCAAAACAATTCATCCATAGAGAAGGTGGTTAGATCATTAGCTTCTTCAATGGCAGAGACTTTTTTGTCATAATTTGGATTGAGAGATCGGAGTACCTTTTTTACTATAACTTCATCTTTAACTTCTTCTCCAATTCCTCTTATAGCACTCACATTTTCATCCACTCTTTGCAGATAGTCAGTTATTTTCTCCTCATCCTTCATTTTTTCAGGTTTTCAAATTGAGCTCTTAGATTCTATAGTTTGGCTTTTTTTCACTTTAGTATCTCCTTCATATATACTTTGCAGTTTGTCCCATGTTGCTTTTTCTAATGTGAAGTGCATGACTTTCACAAACTCTTTATCAGACATACCACTTAATATAGCATTCTTAGCTTTTGCATTGTTTTCATACTCCCTTTTAGCATCAAAATTGGTAGGGGGAACTTGAGGAGCAATATATCCATTTTTTACTGACATCCTGACATCAAACCCAAGGGAAGACAAATATAAAAACCTTCACTGAATGATATATCACTTATGTTCTCAAATTCTGATTCCCTTCTCTCCTCCCTATAAGGAATACAATAAAATCTATTTGCATATGAAGAGGACACCGAGGAAGAACAGAACTCCAGAAAAACATATAACAAGGTTTTAACAAAACCTTCTACACTTCAAACTTATCCAAAGTTTAGGTGGGTATACCTTCTGTGAAAACTTTCACACTTTTAAAATTTGAGATCCATAGTAAACCAATGCTAGAAACCTATGGACTTCATCACCTTAATAGAACTGAAACATTAATTAAAAAGCTTATACTCATTTTCAGTATTGATCTCCAAGAGAAATAGAAATAAAACCACAACTGGATACCAGTGCCTTATTCAGGCTACAAAGTCACCCAAATCAAATGAGAATTCCAAAACTGAAGAATCGCATACATTTCACCACCTCGGCCTTAATTAACCCCATACATGCCTAACATATACATGAGTTTTATCCTCTTAAAACTAAAACCATTCATCAAATTCAAAATGAGAAAACAATTTATTTACTGATAGAGATATTCCATGCATATTTAATTCCTCTCCCTTGAAGAGAAAAGCTAGAAACACATCCATATGATTGCCTTACAATCCATGTTCAATCAAATAACCCTAGACTATTCAAATGAAACTAGCAAATTAACGAGTGCACACCAAAAGACAACACAGATGTAGGCCTAAAAAGTATTGATCTGTATCTTTATATTCATTTTTTGAAAATAATCTTACATGATTCAAAGTATTCTCTGTGATAGCTAAAAAAAACCCAAATATATTTTTGGAGAGTTTCTTTACAAAATTCTTGTGATACCTCTTTTTTATTAGTCCTGGTATCCATTTATAACATCATGGATGCATACAAGCTTTGGACATTCCTAAGAAAAGTTTGTTACAAACCACAATGTCCTCCAAGAAATAGTTACAAGTCCTTTTCAGTATCAATGGAATCTTTAGTTTGTTGCTCCTCTGTAACATCTTCTACCTGCTCAGGGATTCCTTCTTCTTGCACTGCATATTTCTTGGTCCACTCTTGGAACACATCATCAGCAGGCCATGAGTAGCCAACAATTTTCTCCTAGTGAACTGATGGCTACCAGTATGTAGACCAAAGGTAACCTATTTCAGCTAAATGCTAATGTCAGAACATGTCTTATGGCTAAGTCTAAGGACAGTTGGATATGGCATAGGAGACTCTGCCATGTAAACTTTGACAACATTGTGAAGGCCAGTAAGATCAAGGCAATTAGAGGATTGTCGATGCTGAGAAAACTGGAAAATACTTTGTGCAGAGAGTGTCAATTGGGGAAAATGTCTTCCTCAACTTTCAAATGTAAATCTTTCACTACAGACAATTTACTTGATCTTGTGCATACTGATTTGTATGGTCCTATGAAAACTAGGAGTGTGCAGGGAGATAGGTATTTTATGATTCTTACAGATGATTGCTTGAGAATGATGTGGGTCAAATTCTTGAAGGAAAAGTCTAAAGCCTTTGGAAAGTTCAAAGCTTTCAGAGTACTGGTAGAAAAGGAAAGCAGTAGAAGAATCAAATGCCTTAGAATTGATCAAGGAGGGGAATTCACTTCTAGTGAATTCAACAAATATTGTGAAGAGAATGGCATCAAGAGGCAATTATCTGCCCCTCGGACTCTATAGTATAATGGCTTAGAAGAGAGGAACAACTGGACTATGGTTGAAGCGGCTAGAACTATGTTGATCCAAGGAAAGGTTGCTCACACTTTTTGGAGAGAAGTGATGAGCACTGCAGTCTACACAATGAACCAGGTACTCATCAAGAAAGGAAAGGATAAGACTTCTTATGAGTACTAGACCGGTAAGACACCAGTAGAAAGCTACTTCAAAATGTTTGGTAGCAAATCTTATATCAAGAGGAGTGAACATCAGAGCAAATTCGATGCAAAATGTGATGAGGGAATATTCATATGATATTCCACCAAGAGTAAATCTCTCAAATGTTTCAACAATAGGACTCAGAGAATTGTTAAAAGCATCAATGTTAGGGTTGATTAAAACTCTGATAAACTTGAGGAAACTGGTAGAGAGCATGTAGGAGATGAACCGGTAGTAACCTTCTGGGAACCGATTGCAAATCAGCCTAGTACCAGTAATTGTGCTCAGACATCAGTGGATGTTGATGTTGATGAAGATGAGGATGAAGAAGAAAAGCAAGAGGAATCTATTAAGAATATACCTAGGTATGTCAAACTCAATCATGATCCAAAGCAGATCATAGGAGACAAAGATGTAGGAAGTCTTACAAGAAGAAAGGTCAGAGAAAACTCATGTATGATCTTTGAATTTGAGCCTAAATCATTCAAAGAGGCACATAAAGATGAAGACTAGATCAAGGAAATGGAAGAGGAACCTGATCAGATAGAAAAGAATGGTACATGGTCTTTGGTACCTAGACCGGAGCATAAAAATGTCATTGGAACCAAATGGGTCTTCAGAAAATAAAATGAATGAGGATGGCATAGTGGTAAGGAACAAAGCCAGACTAGTATGTAAAGGATTTACCCAAGAAGAAGGAGAAGACTATGGAGAAACCTTTGCTCCAATAGAAAGATTGGAAGGAGTTTGTATGCTTCTTGCATATGCAGCTTTTAAAGGATTCAAGGTGTACCAAATGGATGTAAAATCTACATTTCTAAATGGAATACTTGAAGAGGAGGTGTATATAGAGCAACCAGATGGGTTTTCCCTATCAGAAGATAGTGACATGGTGTGTAGGCTACATAAAGCCTTGTATGGACTGAAGCAGGCACCTAGAGTATGGTATGAATGCTTGCACTCCCATCTTGTGAAGATTGGATTTGAAAGAACAAATGAAGATAGCAATATCTACTTGAAATCAGAAGGAGATCAAATTCTGATCTATGAAGTATTTTTTGATGACATAATCTTTGGTGGAGATGACAAGATGAGTCATGACTTTGCAGATGAGATGAATAAGGAATTTGAGATGTCACTCATAGGGGAGATTAAGTTCTTCATTGGACTGTAGATTCAGCAAATCAAAGATGGAATCTTTATACTCAGTCCAAGTATGTCAAAGAGGTGTTGAAGACCTTTGGCATGGAAGACAGCAAACCGGTTGGTAAACCAATGGTGACCAGTTGTAAACTATCAAAAGAGGATGACTCAGCATTGGTAAATGAGAAGGAATACCAATCAAGGATTGGTAAGTTGCATTATGTAGTGCATAGCAGACTATACATTGCACATGTAGTGGGTATTACTGCTCAGTTTCATAAAAGCCCAAGAGAATCCCACTTGGTAGCAGTCAAGCGGATTCTTAGATATTTGAAGGGAACTATTGACTATGGATTATGGTATCCATACAATGATGATTTCAACCTGAAAGTGTTCACAGATGTTGATTGGGCTGGTAATGTGGATGACTGGAAGAGCACAACTAGTGGTGCATTCTTTCTCGGTGGTAGACTGGTCTCATGGATGAGTAAAAAGCAGAGTTGTATCTCTCAGTCTACAGCAGAAGTGGAGTATTTTGCAGCTTTTATGAACTGCACCCAGACTATCTGGATGAAGCATGTATTGAATGGCTTCAAAGTTCTTGTATCTAAACCAGTAAGTATATTTTGTGACAATACAAGTGCAATTAACATCTCCAAGAATCTGGTTTTACATGCTAGAACCAAGCACTTTGAACTCAAGTATCATTTCTTGAGGGAAAAGGTTCAGAACAAAGAGATGGTATTGGAACATGTTCCCAGTAAGGAGCAGTTAGCAGACATATTCACCAAACCTCTATCAAAGCATACTTTTACCTATCTAAGAGGTAAATTAGGGGCACTGCCCCTTCAAGAGGTAAAATAAAGGTTTGTGCTCCACATCAGTCAGATCTTACTTTGCTATATCTTTTCAAGATTGATGTGTTGAAGGATGCTACTCCTCAGAGGGGAGAAGCATTGTGGAATAGGGAAGCTCGTTCCTCCACTTTGGAATTATTGTCAAAGGGGAAGAAGATGTGAAGCAGAAAAGATATCTGCAGTACTAAGGAGAAGATGTGATGCAGAAAGAGAGATATCTTTGTATATTACCATCAATGCCAAAGGGGGAGATTGTTGGCATATGTGCAGAGTGTTAGGGTTCCCACATATACTGAGAGGGGGGGTGAATCAGTATCTGACCGGTAATGAGATTTTCTTAAAATAGAACATGCAGAACATAAAGTAACAGTATACCGGTATGCAAGAATCAATGTAAATAACAGAATCAAAAACATCCACATGAAAAGAACACCATAACACAAGATGTTTAACGAGGAAACCCAATGTGGGAAAAACCTCAGTGGGATTTGTGACCCACAATATTCACTTACTAGCCAATAAGAGAATATTACTTACAATAGGGACCTACACATACAGAAAGGCCAACTGCCTAGAGCACACTGCTCAATAAGAAGTCACACTGACTTACAATGAGGATTATGCAAATCCAATGATCTGTACTGCTTTACAATAGCATCTTCAATGCCAGATTCAGTATCGGTTCTTGCTCTATTCTTTACATATACCCTTGACCTATAATTTGCACATTAGGTCTACCTTATAATTTTCTTTATGCTTCCTATCCATATTCTACAAATGACTACAATGATCTCTTTTATATACAAGAGTCATTTTACAATTTGCCAAGTCGGCTTACAATAATAAACAAAATATTACATATAAAAAATCATGTCGGCCTCTATGCCGGTATACATGTTCTCCTCTGTGCTGGTCTACATCTTCTGTGCTAGTGCTGGTGTAGACTGATTTTGCTGATGCCGGTGCACTGTCTTGTTTGAATAATTCTTTGTTGGTATAATGTCTTGTCGGTGCCATAGGATTGCAAGGTTTCCATCATTGACAAAACCTTCAATCACATACAATGTCTCATTGGAGTTTCCATATGCCAACAATCTCCCCCTTTGGCATTGATGGCAACACTCATGAGAAATTTCAAAAGGATATCCAAAAATGTGTAGACCAAAAATGTTACCAAAAATGTGAGAACTCCCCTTGAGCATATGATCCCTATGTTTTTGAATTTTCTCATCCTACTACTCCCCCTTTGGCATCAATGACAAAGGTTAGTAGAGTTTGTAGTTGTACCAATCCATAACCTCAACCTTCTAGTTGGGTAGTTATTATCTGAAGAAGATTTCCCAAAATTAAGTTTATGCCATCCATAAACTTTTTACTGTCTTTTATTGTTGTCTCAGTTCTGTTTACTGTACCGGTGAGATAATGCAAGTGCTTTGCCGGTGTTTTGCTTCCCTATGTTAGTGCCTCTAAGATTTCCTTCCGCAGAGATGCTAAATAGTCCAATCTTGGACTTAGTTTAGATCTCAAGAGTTTTGCCTTGTTTATTATTTTCTCTTTTTCTCTTTCCAATTTGAGTACTTCTTCCTCAAAATTTGTTATCTTTTCCTCAAAAACTGATAATGTATCAAGTGAGTTAACAAAATTATCTGCAAGTTTATTGATCTCTTCCTGTACCTTACTCATCTTTTTGTCTACATCTATGGTCAAAAAGTTTGTCTTACAGGTGTCTTTGTATAGAGTTTTGTATTCTTTCAATAAATTGCATAGTTCTGGTAGAAGTGTGTCAACTTCCCTGTTACACTTCTTTATTCCTTCCTCAAAGAATTTTTGTTTCTCTTTTTCTACAATTTCCTTTATAGTTTCTACCTTTGTTTGCTCAAAATTTCCAGAAATATATTTACAAAGTGTATCCAACTGGTCTAAAGAATCTTTATTGTTTATATTACAATTAGGAGCTATTGATTTCAAAAATGGAATTGAATCATCTATTGCTTTATAAGCTTGTGAGCTATAATCAGTTATTGTCTTGATAGATTCAAGTAATACCTCAGTCACATTTGATGGTGACCCAACAAACTGAGTGCTGGTGGAAGTGACCATGCTAGTATTGACCTCTGGTAGGTTTGTTTGTGTCTCCATCTCTTTAAGCACTGGTTTTCCTACATCATTTCTTACCGATGGCATCTGTTCTGGAGCCTTTAGCTCTATTGGTTGCTTTGTTTGTGTTTCAGATTCCATCTTTTTCTCTGTATCTATTGTCGGTTGCTCTATGTTTCCTATTACCGAAGGCTCTTTGGATATACCTAATTTATCTATTGTATCCTTATCTACCACTATGTTGATCTTCTAAGTATCAACATTCACAGTATATAGGACTTCAGGATTAGGATTATTATCCTTTGTATCCATACTCTCAGTTGTCGGTTGATCTTCAGTAGTTGTTGTTTTTACCGGTGGAGTATTTACAGGAGGTGGGGGTAAGTTGTCTCTAATCTTAATACTTGGTAGTCCACCAACTTTACCTTTCCCTTTGTCCTTCTGATATACCAGAATGGGCTTAGGATTCCTATATTCTTCTTGTTTTTCTTTTTCAACCAAGAATATATCCCAACCATTTTCTGTTTCCTCTGAAACCTCTGTAACTCTACCTGCCATCAGTGAAATTTGTCGGTGTGCAGTGGAAAAAACTGTTCGGTTGGCCTAAGCTATCAGATCATCAATTTCCTTAGGTGAGTTAACCAAGTATACTGCAAGTAGTTTTTCTATTTTAATTTTCTTATCCAATTCAATTATTCCTTGCCTTCTGGCCTCAAGTCTTTTATATAGTTCATCAGGAATTTCATTTAAGACTTGCAACAAAAACTTTTTATACATGTCCATGTGTAATATAACACTCTCCTCAACTTGTCCTTTCTAATCATCTGATAGGGTGTCATAGATTTTCCCTATGTTTTTCAATTTACCTTCCTCTGTGATCTCATTCAGTAATATATCAACAGGGGCCAAGTCAGTGTTTGTCTTTTTCTTTCTTGTGGGCGTCAGCTTTTTCTTAGGTGTGACCTTTCTGACTAGAGATCTCATAGTTTGTTGCTTTTGTCTTGTCCTTCTAGGTGAAGGAGTGGTTACCGGTGAGGGGTCTCTTTTCCTAACAACTCTTTTAAAATTTGCTGGCATATCTCCTTCTGAGGAAGTACCTATCGGTGATAGATGAGTTTCAGGTTGTTGGGCTGCCAACTCATCTTCAGTTATGCCAGTTTTTTTTAATACATCTTCCTCTATGGCTTTTGCTTGTCTGGATCCTTTTCTCACAAATGCCTCAACCTTTTTAACTCTCTTCTTAGATTGAATTTGACTTTCTATGGTCTCAGCACTACCAAATACTTCTTCCTTTGGTTCATTGGGGGCTTCCAGAAGTGCTTTGGCATAAGTTTCCACTATGTGGTCATCTGTTTCATACCCCATCTCTATTACCTAGATTGTCCTTGGGATGACTGCTTCCATCCAGATCTCATCCTTTTTTATTACAAAACATATATCATCCTTGTATTTGTTGACAATTTCCTGTGATAGTCTAAATCTTTTGTTCATTCTGACCTTTAGTGCTTGAAAATACTCATTGATATTCTTTTCCTTGTTTTCACCCATGTTGTTGAATAAGTCTGATAATTGTTTTCCTACCGGTATGTTGAATCCAAAATCCTTGTTGCCTATACTGGGAGCCTGTTTGGTTATATGTAGCATTAAGCATACAAGTAAAATTCCAAATCTAAAGGTTCCTTTCTTATCTTTCTTGATTTTGCCTAGGTTATCAATCAATTCATCTTTTAACCATTCGCAAACATCAATTTTCACATTGTCCTTAACCATGTCATAAGCACTCTTTATGCATAAACTGGAAACTGAGTTAAGCCTATTAGCATGAGTTGCTTTGTACCCTAAAATCATGCTAATGAATCTCACATTTGTATCAGTTACATCATTAACCCTCAATGATCTCTTCTCGGATGTTGCACCAGTTAACTTCATTACTAGGTTATTGGAGACCTTCTTAGTCTTGTCAGGTCTATTACCGATAGAAGGTAATCCTGTTACTGCTTTCACAGCTTCCTTTGTAATTTTGTGCACTGAATCAAGCCAAAAGAATAAACCATGTACCCTGCTTAAAACTATCCTAATCACTTCCTTGGGAAATTCAGAAATGCAGAGGATTTCAGTGAATCTTAGGGTTTCAACAACTTTATGTTTTTGATTTCTTCATCACCTAATTCCTCTATGTTGCAATGAATATACATTCTAGGGTCTTCTACATAAACAACACCTTTTGGAATTTGGGAAAAAGCACCTGTATTGTCATCTTTCTCAGCTACCTCAGGAACTAGCTCAAACACGGGCCTAGGGCATTTTATAACCTCGACTACTGTAGGGTTTGCTATGAATTCAGGTGCAGAGGAGGATGCCATGATGATAAATACCTTTTTCTACCTTTGAATGGATTGATTGTTGAAGTGCTTTGCCTCTTTGCTCGAAATGCCTTAGCTCGGAAATCTTTGCACTCTCTGAAAGTTTGAATGCTCGGTGAAGTGAAATGGAGCCAAAACCTTATTTTATAGAGTCTTTTCTACTACCTACCACATTAATTGCTTGTCGGTAATGTATTAGCTCAACTTTATTTGCCGGTAATGAATGATTTTCAACTTCTTTTCTCTAACCGAGGGAATAATAGCACATGTGTCATTAGATTGCCAAACCCTCAAGATAATTTTCTTCAATTTGATGAAGAACATCCTGTCGGTGGAGCATTGCTCTGTCCTGCCGGTGGAGCATCATATTGTCCTGTCGGTGGAGCATTTGTTGGTTCTACCGGTGGAGGAGTATCCCCAATATTTAGATCACCTTTTCTAATCCATTGCTTTGAGAATTCTTGCTTAACCTCTTCAACCTTTTCTTTACCTTTCAAACTAGTACTTTTGTTGTCTACTGATGTACCTTTACTTCTACAAAATTTAGCAATATGACCAATCTTGTTACATGCATAACAAGTTACATTATTTTTCTGAATAGCTTTCCCATAACCTATGGCGGTTTGTGTTCTGCATTTATTTGATAAATGACCAAATCTTCCACAAACATAACATCTTACATTCATTCTGCAATTTTCAGAGTTATGACCAATTTTATTGCATTTGGAGCATTGACCGGTGGGAGGATTGATGTTCTGATAATTCCTAGATCTACATTCATTTGCCCTATGACCATATTTATTGCAGTTAAAGCATTTTCCATTGAATTTGTAAGTATTAGACGGTCTTACCGGTTTGCTGTGATCCTGGGTATTTGCAGTACCGGAGCTTTCTCCAACTTCAAATCCAATTCTAGAAGTGTCACCTTTGGGTTTTTGATTCTTAAATAAGGTACCAAGTTCTTCTAAGCTTTTCTTGAATTTTTCTTTGTGTTGATTTGCAGTTTCCAATTCCCTTTCCAAGATTTCTTTTTGTCTCATTAGTTCATTCGAGTCATTCTGAGTATGCATCAGATCTATTTTCAACATGTCATTTTCATAGCTAAGTCTTGTGTTCTCATTTGTTGTATCACTTATTCTCCTGGTCAATTCTTCTTCATTCTTCTTTCTGTCCTCAATCTCTTTGCAAAATCTCATAGTCATATCCTGAATTTCATTTTTTTTGTCATGATCTCTTGTTTCAATTTTCTTATCATATCATTTAGTGATTCCTTTTCATCATTCTCATTTTGCAATTTTTCACAAAGTTCTCTTCTCTTATTTCTTGTAACAATAAGATTTTCTTGAAGTGCCTGAATAATGTCCTGAGCTGCTTTTAAATCATCTTCTAATTTGATAATTTTCAACTTCTCTGCATCATAGTCAGTAAGAGCTCCTTCAAGTTGCTTCATCAGATTTTCCATCTTTACTGGTGTCAAGATCTTCCTCAAGCTATTAGGCTTCTGAAAATAGAGGACCAGGCTCTGATACCAATTGTTAGGGTTCCCACAGATACTGAGAGGGGGGGTGAATCAGTATCTGACTGGTAATGAGATTTTCTTAAAATAGAACATGCAGAACATAAAGTAACAGTATACCGATATGCAAGAATTAATGTAAATAACAAAATCAAAAACATCCACATGAAAAGAACACCATAACACAAGATGTTTAACAAGGAAACCCAGTGTGGGAAAAACCTCGGTGGGATTTGTAACCCACAATATTCACTTACTGGCCAATAAGAGAATATTACTTACAATAGGGGCTGCACATGCAGGAAGGCCAACTACCTAGAGCACACTGCTCAATAAGAAGTCACACTGACTTACAATGAGGATTATGCAAATCCAATGATCTGTACTGCTTTACAATAGCATCTTCAATGCCAGATTCAGTACCGGTTCTTGCTCTATTCTTTACATATACCCTTGACCTATAATTCGCACATTAGGTCTGCCTTATAATTTTCTTTATGCTTCCTATCCATATTCTACAAATGACTACAATGATCTCTTTTATATACAAGAGTCATTTTACAATTTGCCAAGTCGGCTTACAATAATAAACAAAATATTACATATCAAAAATCCTATTGGTCTCTGTGCCGGTATACATGTTCTCTTCTGTGTTGGTGTACATCTTCTGTGTCGGTGCCGGTGTAGATTGATCTTGCTGATGCCGGTGCACTGTCTTGTTTGAATAATGCTTTGCCGGTATAATGTCTTGCCAGTGCCATAGGATTGCAAGGTTGCCATCAATGACAAAACCTTCAATCACATACAATGTCTCATTGGAGTGTCCATATGCCAACACAGAGTATGTTGACTTGATGATATTGTGTTGTCATTGATGTCAATATGCTGAAGAGTGAACTGGTAATATGCTGAAGAATGAACCAGTAATATGCTGAAGAGTGAACCGGTAATATGTTGAAGAGTGAACCGGTTTATTGAAGTTAAGCAATTGGCAAAGTGAACCGATATAATGTTGTGAACCCATATATGTACAAAAGGTGAAGCGGTACGTTTGTCCAAGTGAACTGGTATATGAAATGTTTTTTATCAAGGTTTAATATGGTATGACTACCGGTTGGTAGTCCCAACCTCAGGGTTTCCGGTTGAAGTGTTTCGAGCTTGTGTGATTCAACCAATGGCATTGTGTGATGAGTTAGCATTGTAATGGAGATTAGATAGTGTTTCCATGTCATCCTCGTGCACATGAAGGATCTTGCATGATAGGGATTGATCCTATCTACCTCGAGAATGTGTGAAGTCCCTACAAACGGTGAAGAACGCGTGATGGGTTATCACCTCCGAGAAGCGGTAAAGAACGAACGATGGAGAATGTCTTGAGATCTACTCAAGACCATTGTATTCAAATGCAAAGTGTTCAATGGTCAGGATTGAACCAACGGAATTGCTCAACCTAAATGTTTAGGGTTTAGGGTTTATGCTACTGACCTATCTGTTTCCTATAAGGTCGATGTTGTGTTTCATGTTGAGGTTGTTGGCAAATGTTGTGTGTGTATCTAAGTGCAGAGATACATGATTCTTGCCAGACCAAATAAGAGAATTGATACCTGCAAAGTGTGTGTGCAAAAGGAAGGAACTAAAATAGATTTGCATTGGCATTGAGTGTTATTACCAGATCATTGTAATACCTGTTGATCTCTAATCACTTCAACAGTTGGAAAATCCCTTAACAGGGTAACTTTAACCAGCTTGTTGTAAGTCCTTTAAGAGGGTGACCCAAAGCCATTGAGTTCATAAAATCCTCTAACAAGGTAACCTTTAACAGGGTTTAACCCTTAACCGGGTAATCTATCCATCCCTTAATCGAGTGATCCCTAATAGCATTGGTTCCTAACAGAACCTATTGTAATAGTCTTTAACCGAACTAGGCTCCTAACAGAGCGGACTTCTAAAGACTTCAAAAATAGCTTGTGGGTATTCATCCCCACCGTGGTTTTTCCTAGTTGGGTTTCCACATGAAAAATATGTGTGTCATGTGTGATTCCTCTTTCATGTGATGTTTTGTTATTTCATGTTTAGTGGTGAATCATGTTGTTCTAGTAAATTATTGTATCTCTGATGATAGATTATCTGTTTATGCATAAGGATAAAGTGGAAGTGAAGGAGTAGATTGTATGGAAAGCTAAGTGTTGTCGATTTAAGTCTTTCACAATTTCATTATGTTTAACCGATAGTAATCTGGTTTAGACCGGTATTAGTGTTTGTCTATCAAGTGCACTGTTTGCAGTCAAACCGGTTTAGGAAAAATTTTTGTGTCTGTACTGATTCACCCCCCCCCCCTCTCAGTACCAGTTTGGCACTCACTGTTCATCATTGAGTTATCAAGGCCCACCAATCTTTTCACTACTTTGCAGGCTTTAAACCTCAAGCAACTCTTCTTCACGAAGCAATGACAACTGTTAGATCTTTGGAAATTGCTCGCCTATTAACCTCTTTGTGACCACCTTGATTGGGCCCTCCACCTTTTTGCTACTTCACATAAGGTAAAACACGAACATCTTTTGGCTGCGAATCTACAGGAGTCGTTGATCTTCTCTGAACTGATCATCCTTTAACTAAAGGAACCACTTACCTCTAGGACCCGCCAACTCTTTCATTATTTCACAGAGGGTAAGTCACATGTATCTTGGGCTAGTGAAGCAATGCAAGCCATTGGATCAAATACAAGATGCATTCCATTTAATCTGATGAACAATCCTTTGGTCGAGCCTGCTTACCCCTTTCGCCACTTCACGAACACTAAACTGTAGGCATCTCTTCTTCGCGAAGCCACGCACACTGCAGGATCAACCTTGACTTGCACGATAGTTAAGAAGCTTGACAAAGATTAAAACAAAATATAGGCAAAGGCATAAAAATTGAAAATATTTAAAAGACTGCCTAGGGAAAACCTATAGGGGGGGGAACTTTCATGACGGAGTGACCCTTCCACATAAGTGGAAAAATTAATGCAAGAATAGAACATGAGGGTTTTTTCAAAACATAGGAAGGGTTAAATCTTTCAAAAAACCTTAAACCCTCTTTGACCCAAAAACACAGAGGCAACAAGGTTATGCCAAGCACATCTTTGCAGATTTTAGCCAACTATGGGACAAGAACACCCAATTTTCAAAACAATGATAATAGCGGCTCTGACTGGGGATGGTTGATTGCAAGATCAACACAAGAATTCAGAAACTCTGGAGAATAGGCCAAAACACAAGCCTAAAAACAACCAATAGAAACAAACCTAAATATGTACAAACTAAGACCTACTGTGCATGGACTTAAGAGAAGTAATGTTTTAGGAACTATCCATGCACTGGAAATTCCTATATCTCACCATCCATTTTCTACAAAAAATATGAATCCTTTCCATTAAGATCATAGACCATAGAGGGGCCTATCCATAGTGGCTCAATTTTTTTGTGTTTTCCTTTATCTTGCCCTTTTGCATTCCATTGAAGCACCATGTCACCAATTTGAAACTTTCTTAACAAGGTTATTTTGTCAAACAAATCTTTGGACTATAACTGGATCTTCAAATTCCTTTTATGGGACAAAGTTCTAATTTCTTCCACCTCCACCATCTGAATCATTCTATCTTCCATAGGTTCAGATAACTCCATGTCTTCAACTTGCAGGAACTTGTATACTAGAAGAAGATTATTGACTAGCACCCTAGATTGTGTGTCATAGACCAATTCAAAAGGTGAAACCTCAATTGCTTTCTTAACAGTAACCATGTCTGCCCATAGGGCCAACTTTAGCTTCTAGTCCCAAGACCTTTTGTTCTCCTCTAGGATTTTCTTAATAATGTTCAAAAGGCTTGTATTGTTGGATTCAGCTTGCCCATTACCCTGAGGATGATATGGTGAAGAGTAGGACATAACTATTCCATGGCTGGTGCAAATTTAATGAACTCCTCTGATCTGAAGCTCATGGTATTATCCATTACTAGTTTCACAGGAACACCAAACCTGGTTATAACATTATCCATCAGGAAGTCAATAACAACCTTACTTGTGGCTCTCCTAGTGGGTATAGCTTCAATCCACTTAGTGAAATAATCAGTAGCTACTATAATCCACCTATGACCTCTTCCTGATTTCTCAACTATGTCTCCAATAAAATCAATGCCCCATTGGACAAAAGGGGCTTCCACTGTGACTGGGTTGAGGGGTAAAGCTCCCTCATACTTCAATTTGGAGGAAAATTTCTAGCATGGGTCACATCTTCAGACATGTTCATGGGCATCTTTAAACGAATTAGGCCAATAATATCCAACTCGAACTATCTTACCAGCGGTTGTTTTGGTAGAGTAGTGACCTCCACATACTCCATCATGCATTTCAGTTAACCTCTTTCTAGCCTGGGATTTATCCAAACACATCAGCAATGCCCCATCTCTATTCCGCCAATACAGATCACCCTAAATAAGGACATATTTTTGATATTTTAGTCTCAGTGTCCTTCTCTGGTTGTGGGTCATTCCCTCTAAATATGTTGCATTCCTTAAAAAATGCACTATCTTTGAGTACCAGGGCTGTGTCTCAATACTTGTGACCAAGATGTTATCAACTTCAACATTATTCACTTCAACGTCAAGAAGGTTTGATTTAGCCATCAGCTTAGTAGGCCTAAACCTCTCACCAATTTAGTGATCTTAATCTCTAAATCAAACTCCTGAATTTTGGTTATCCATCTGCATGTTTTACCAGTGACCTCAAACTGAGATAAAATATCTTTTACAGCTGCATGTGGGACATAAGCAATTACAATTACATTTACAAGGTATGGCCTAAATGCTTTAACAGCCTTGACCAAAACATATGCTTGTTTCTCCATGATTTCATATTTTAACTCTGCACCATGTAAAGATTTGCTATAAAAATCTATAGGATGTTCATATCCTTCATTATCCTTTTCTAGAAGAACTGCAGCAACTATATAATATGAAGCAAAAGAAAACAGAGAGAAAGGCTTATTGTAATCAGGGGACTTCAACACTGGTGCCTCCTAAATAGCCTTTTTTATTTCATCAAAATCCTTTGAAGCTTCTTCATCCCAACAGAACCTTGTATCCTTCTTAAGCAATCTAATAATGGGCTTGACTATCTCTACAAAATTTGCAATGAATCTTCTAACAAAATTTACCTTGCCCAAGAAAGATTGGACACCTTTAACATTCTTTGGCTCAGGTACATTGTTTATAGCTTCAATCATTTTAGGGTCTATTCTAACCCCTTCCTTGGAGACAATATGCCCGAGCAGCTTCCCTTTAATGACAACAAAATGACACTTTTTCGAATTTAAGGAGACACCAAATTCCAGAGCCTTTTTGAAAACATTTTCCAAGTGCCCACAGTGGTCATCTGCCCTTTTGGAGAAACATGTTAAATCATCTTGATACACTACCATGATAATGTTAATGAATTCCTTGAAAGCTACATCCATTGCTCTCTGAAAAGTAGCTCCAACATTTTTCAAACCAAAAGGCATTCTTACATATACATATGTTCCCCAAGGGGTGGTAAACATAGTCTTGAATTGTTCAGATTCTTTCACTAACACCTTGTTATATCCTGAGAACCCATCCATCATAGACAATAGGTCACAACCAGTTACTCTCTGCAACATTGCTTCCATATTAGGAGAAGAATAATTGTCTTTCAAAGAAGCAACATTTAGGTTCCTAAAATCAACACAGAGCCTTATGTCCCCATTCTTCTTCCTTACTGGGACCAAATTAGACACCCATGATGAATGCCTTATAGGCTTAATTATCCCCCCTTCCCTTAACTTGGTTAATTCTTGCTGCATTTTAGATTCCAACAGGGGGTTGATAGGTCTTTGTTTCTATCTAAAAGGCTTAGCATCTAGAAGCAAAGGGACTTCATGTTGAAACAGATCTTGTCTATACGCCTTCAGATCTTCATAAGACCAAGCAAAAACATGCTTATATTTCTTCAATAAATTAATAAGGTTAACTCTGACATGAGGAGACAAATTTTTTCCAATATACACCAACTTAGGGGATGATTTTGTCCCCAAGTTCAATTCCTCTAATTCATCTAACTTGGTGGTTGACTGCTGATGGAAATATCTGTCACTGTAACTGAGCATACCTTCTAGCTCTACTAACCCTTTGGTATTTCATTAGTTTCCAGCTGAACCATTTCATTTCCAAACACAGTTTCTCTATCTTCAACCACTTCTACCAATGCATTGCAATCATTTTTTTGTCCATCATAGTCATCAATGCATTGTATGAATCTGAGAATGTCTTCATCATCAGCAAACACTTGCCAATTATACACATTATTAGGAATGGTTGGCCTAGCTTTTATCTCAACTGTGGATACACCAGTTAGTGTTATATCATCATTCTTTAGTACAACATTTTCCAAGAAATCAGCCATGATATTCTTTGATCTTTCTATCCAATTAATAGAGAACGCAATGAAATGCTCAATCACATCCCATACTGCATGCTTATATCTTTTCAAACGATCATTTTTAGATGCATACTTAGACCTAACCTGAGAAACAACCAACTCTGAATCTCCTAGTACTCTTAAGAACTAAATCTCATGCCTTTTTGCAACTTCAAGCCCCAATAACAAGGTTTCATATTTAGCAGTGTTGTTTGTACACTGAAAGGCTAACAAAAAGGAATATTTGAAGGTTAGACCTGATGGGGACACAAAAAGAACTACTGCTCCAGATCCTTCTTTAGAGAAAGCTCCATCAAAATACATGTACCATAAACCATGTTGTTGAGATTCCAATTCAACCACAATAGAATCGGTATTTTTCAGTTGAGGTAAAATTGGTTGTATTCTAAAATTGTCAAGATCCACATCAATCATACAGTTTAACATACTAGGGTCTATCTTCTCATATCAGAATCATATCCAAAGCCATGATGATCACCAAGACTAACTAGGATAGGTCCAACCGGGATAGTCTCCAATCAGGATACATTGTTGACATCAATGAAAACACTTAAACCAAATCCAACATATTGCCAACAATCTCCCCCTTTGGCATTGATGGCAACACTGAATGTGAAAAACATCCAAGTGCCAAGGAATGCCAACAATCTCCCTCAAAGATATGACTGATTTTCACATGAATATATACCACCTCTCCCCCTTTGACATAAATGACAAAGGACAGATACTAGATCAAAAATACTAAACCAAACAACCGACTACTCCCTCTGAGTAGTAGCATCATCTCATCAACCTAGATCAAATAAAATATCTGATAAGCTTACCAGATTGATGCATTCCTTCATCTCTAAGTCTCTTCTGGAGGGTTGGTAACTGCCAACTAATCTCTAAGATATTCAAAAGTATCTTTAAGCAATGGTTTAGTTAGAATATCTACAATTTGCTCCTTAGTAGGCACATAAACCAATTTCACTTCCTTTGCTTCAACCTTTTCCTTCAAGAAATTGTACCTTGTATAAATGTTTTTTGATTTGGAATGAAATACCAGATTCTTTGACATATCAATAGCAGCAATATTATCATAGTGAATAACAATAGGCTCATCATAACTTGCCCTTATATATTTTAACATATGTTTCATCCATAAAATCTTAGTATAGCTGGTAGCAGCAACTACAT
Source organism: Cryptomeria japonica (assembly GCF_030272615.1). Taxonomy (NCBI): domain Eukaryota; kingdom Viridiplantae; phylum Streptophyta; class Pinopsida; order Cupressales; family Cupressaceae; genus Cryptomeria; species Cryptomeria japonica. Next base: position 582,743,504 of record NC_081407.1, on the reverse strand, counting down.
AGTCCGCTTCAATAGTAGATAATGAGTACATGATTGTTTCTTGCTAAGCCATGAAACCAACTTCTTCCCAAGAAAGAATGCATCTCCAGTAGTTCTCTTCCTATCTTCCACATCTCCTACCCAATTAAAATCTATATATGCACATAATTTGAAGTCATCATTCTTTGGATACCATAACCCAAGGTCTTGTGTACCTGTCAAATACCGGAATTTCCTCTTAACAGCAATATCATGAGTTTCTCTAGGATCTAACTGAAATCTAGAGGCAATACAAATAGAATTCATAATATCAGGTCTAGTCTGAGTTAAGTACAACAATCCACCAATCATTGTTTTGTATCTACTTGGATTCACTTTAGGGGACTCATCATCCTTTGACAATTTGCAACCGGTTAAGATAGGAGTACCGATAGGTTTGGAATTTTCAAGTCCAAATTTCTTAAGTAACTCCTTCACATAATTAGTTTGACAAATAAAAATACCTTTATCAGTCTGAGTAATCTACAAACCTAAGAAAAATTTCATCTCACCAATCATAGACATTTCAAATTCATTTTTCATATCATCAGCAAATTTCATGCATAGGCTATATTCTCCTCCAAAAATGATATCATCCATAAAGACTTCAATGATCAGTATGTCATCATGATCAATTTTATAATATAGGTTACTATCAGCATTACCTTTGCTAAAACCAAGCTTAGAAATATATTTGTCCAATCTAGCATACCATGCCCTAGGGGCTTGTTTTAGTACATATTAAAGATTTCTTCAATCTGCAAACCATGTCCTTGTCTTTTGATAAAGAAAATCCATCAGGTTGCTCAATATAGACTTCCTCTTCAAGATCTCCATTTATAAATGCACATTTGACATCCATCTGAAATACCTTGTAGTTCGTGTGTGCAACATAAGCAAGAAAAAGTCTTACTGCTTCAATTCTTGCAACCGGGGCATAAGTCTCACCATAATCAACTCCTTCTTCCTGTGAATAACCTTTGCAAACCAATATAGCCTTGTTCCTCACAATTTGACCTTCCTCATTCAATTTATTCATGTAAACCCATTTAGTTCCAATAGTGTTCTTGTCTTTAGGTCTAGGAACTAGTTCCCATGTCTTATTCTTTTCAATATAATCTAAATCTTCTTCCATTGCTTTAATCCAATTTTCATCTTTCTTTGCTTCAATAAATGATTCCAATTCAATTTGAGAAATCAAACATACCTCTTCAGTAGCTAGCCTTGTCCTAGTCATCACACCTTTGCTTTTATCTCCAATGATTTGATCTTTAGAATGATTTAGTCTCACATACTTGGGAGTCTTTGAATTTTCTTGATTTACTGACTCTTTCTAATGTTCCTTTATCATAGTTGAGTTTTATGATGTTACTAAAGTAACAGGTTCACTATTCTGAGCAGCTTCATGCATTATTGCATCTTCCAATCCATAGTCATATGATCCAATCTGATTACTGCCATGTTCATCCACCTTGACATTTATGCTCTCTATTATCCTATTCAATTTTTTTTATAACATCTATATGCTTTTATCTTGGTAGAATAACCAAAAAATGTTCCTTCATCACTTCTAGGATCAAATTTTCCCAATGCATCATCTCTTCTAATGTAACATTTACTTCCAAAAATTCTAAAATCGCTGACAGTAGGAGTATGACCAAACCATAATTCATAAGGAGTCTTACTGGTATCGCCTTTTATGTGTACTTTGTTGAAAGTGCATACAGCTATATTGACAACTTCCCTCCAATAAATATTAGACAATTTAGCTTATGTCATCATACTCCTTGCCGCATCCAATATGGTTTTGTTCTTCCTTTCCACCAATCGATTCTATTGTGGAGTCCTAGGTGTAGAAAGTTATCTTCTGATTCCATTCTTCTCACAAAAGTTGTTTAATTCACCAAATGTAAACTCACTACCTTGATCTGATCTCAAACACTTTATCTTCAGTCCTATCTCAGTCTCAACCATAGCTTTAAAGATTTTGAATTTCTCAAAAGCTTCATATTTTTCTTTCAAAAATGCTACCCACGTCATTCTAGAATGATCATCAATAAGTAATATAAAGTATATGTCACCTTGAAAACTTTTAGTCCTTGTCGGTCCACATAGATCAATATGAATAAGATCAAGAATTTAATTATATTTATCAAGTATGCTTCTAAAATAAGTTCTAACTTGCTTACCCATTTGACATTCTCTACATACCAGATTATGAGGTTTGACAATTTTGGGCAAATCTCTGACAGCCTATGTTGAACTGATCTTCATTATGCAATCAAAATTTACATGACACATCCTCTTATGCCATAACCAACTTTCATCAATCTAAGCAATCAAGCAAGCTTTCTCACAGGAGTTCAAATGAAAGATGTTTCCATTGGTCTGAGTTTGGGAAGCTATTTCTAATCTAGATCTATTGATGATCTTACATTTTCCATCCTTGAATTGTAAATCAAATCCTTTATCCGCCATCTTACCTACACTTAAAATATTATGGTTTAAGCCTTCAACATAATAAACATTATCAGTGTTAGTCTTACCATCCAATGATATTGTTCCTTTGCCTTTGATCCTACATGCCTTGTTGTCTCCAAATCTGACTAATCCGCCATCAAATTCTTGTAGTGATAGAAATTTTCTCTTGTCACCAGTCATGTGATGTGAGCATCCATTATCTATAACCCATTCATCCTTTTCTTCAATTTTAGCAATTAGAGCCTTTTCCTCAGTATGAGTTGCTTCAATGATAGGTTCTAGAGAATCATCCTTGATAGCAATAAAAACCAAGTCCTTATCGGAGGCAGCTCCATTAGCAGTTCCACTCAAAGGTTTATCATCATCATCAGTAATACCAAAATCATCATCACCAGCATAATAGCATGATTTATCCTTATTCCTTCTGAATCTAGGTCTATTCTGATATTCTAAATTAGGCTTATAACTCTTCACAAATCTTTCATGATTCCTAGCAGCTATTTCAGGGCATCTAGAAGCAAAATGACCAATCTTATTGCATGAAAAACATTTAAAAGGGACTTTTCCTTCATACTTACTTCCAACTGGTCCTTTACGAATTCTTCTAGCAATCAGGGCTTCCAGCTCTTCAAGTTCTCTTTCTTCTCTTTCAATGTCCTCCATATCTTTAGCATACATATCCTTCTAATCTATATTTTTCTTACTGGAGGTGGATGATTTAAATGCAGTCTCAGTTTTAGTAGCACTTTGATCTCCAAGCTCCTCAAGCTTAAAAGCTGTTAATTTCCCAAGCAGTGTATCTTTGGTAACAAGGGTACTTGACATTGTCTGTAGTTTATTGATTGCAGTAGCCTTCATCTTATCAGTCAAAGGTAGAACTCTCAGAACCTTTGACACTATCTCATCCTCACTATACGATCCGCCACAACATTTTATTCCCATGACAATATCATTTACTCTATCCATTAAAGAGATTGTCTTCTCATCTTCTTCCATCTTCAAAGTTTCATACCTTACTCAAAAACCTTCAAGTTTTGCAATTTTCACATCCTAGTCACCTTCATAAAGAGTTTCAAGATTTGTCCAGACCATCTTTGCATTCTCCAATTCTATGACATTCAATAACATTTCATTAGATAGGGTGCTTAACAATGTTTCTTTTTCTCTGACATCATTTTCAGCCTTCTTTTGTTCATCAATAGGTGTCGATGTTTTAGAATTAGAATAATGAGGTATATACCCTTTCTCCACTATCTCCCAAACTTCAGCTCCAAGACATCTGAGGTGAATCTTCATTCACTCCTTCCATATTTTGTAATTTGTACCATCAAATCTGGGACTATACTTTCGATAGGGATTGAATGTAGAACTAGATGCAGTTTCCATCAGGTCTCCTCAAGTGGTTAATCTTCTGCAGAGAGGACCTTGCTCTTATACCAATTGTTAGACATATCTAATACCGGGAGTAAACTGAGAGGAGGGAGGGGTGAATCAATTTACCATCAAAAATCAAAAATTAATGCATATCAAAACCATTAAACCAAATCATAAAGGAACCAACACAATGAAGAATAGAACATGAAATAATAGTACACACAACACCACTATTTTGACGTGGAAAACCCAGTAAAAGGAAAAACCACATTGGGAAACCCTACTTACAATTAGATAATACTCTGCAGTAGTATTATGAACAATTACAATGGGGTTTGCACTTGTAGAAAGGCCAACAGCCTAGAGCACACTGCTCATCACAAAAAGAAGTCTCACTGACTTACCAAAACATCGGACTACAATCGGGAAAGAATGAACTATGAAAGTAGCATATCCTAATGCTTGATACAGTTCTGGTTAAGCACAGATGTCTTCCCTACAATACAAAAACCTTCACTAAATTTATTCACACATTAACCTTCCTCTGATAATACAAACATGACCATCCATCCCATCGATGTATCGATCTCCAAATTACATGAATAAGTCAACTAAGCATACAAATCATCAACCTTATTGACAAGGTTGGCTAAACCCTAAACCCATAAACCCGTAATAACAAAAATTTCATTACACAGTATCATTGGACCAATATTATGATTTAAATTACATAGCATGGACCTAAATCAAGTAACCAAACAATTCCATCCATCGGAAATTCTGCTAAGACCAAAATCCAACACACTTCACGAACCGTTAAAAACCCTTAGTGAAGTAACACAAAAAGTCTAACCGGATCCAAATAGGAGCACCGTAATAGTACACCAGCCAATGCAAAGTCACCAAACACTTGGAATGTGATCAAGAAGAATCTTCAGCATGATAGAAACTGATTCCATAAACCGGACCAAAATTGCCTGACCAAAACACCAAATATCTCTTACCGGTAAAGCTAACCGGGAAAGCTAGAAGCTAGCTGGTAAAGCCAAAAGCTAGCCGGTACTGATAAATACCAAAAGCGATAACAACCAAAGCACCAAATCATGAAACAATAGAATATATCAAGCACATGATCATCCAAAGTAAGGATCCAAAACACATTCCAAAGATTTGATCATACCGGATCAGAATCATAGCCAAAACTAAGATGATCACCAAGACTAATCGAGATAGTTTCCAACCGAGATATAGTGTTGACATAAATGACAACACTTAAACCAAATCCAACATATTTCCAACCCCCTTCTCTAAGTGCCCACTCAAAGATTTACAGTAATTGTTCAAGTTTACAATACAATGGAAAATCCTTGTTACAAATGATTTATGTAACACTTACAAATTTCTCATATCTTGAGAATGAATTTCTTTGGCTATTAAATTTTTTCCTCTATTTCTCCTCCTTCATCTGTCTGGTTATCTTCTTCTCTCTACTACAACATTACTCTCCAGAATGCTTTGTTCTTTCTCTATGTTGACACTTTCTACTTCTGCAAATTTGCTTTGTTTTCTCTTGGCAGTAACACACTCTTTCTCACTCTCTCTTCAAACCCACCTCCAGTCAACTCATTAAGCTATCTATATTTTCCACTTTAATCTCTATCTTGATAGCCACACCAACCCATGCCAAAACTCATCATACCTGCTACTTAGATTCGACTTTGGACATATTAATGATTACTTCTATTGCAAACTTAAATATTTTATTCAAGTCAGTTGTCTTGAAGATCTATAACTTTAGATATTTTATTCTCTATCCTGAATATGATCTGATATTTGCCTTCTGTAGTAAATACATCCAATCTTTCTTCTGATCATTCTCTATACTTAGATTACTAAGTTTAGTAATCTTTCTCTACTCGCAATGATTTAGAAACCTTCCTCAAGCCACACAACCTGCCTGCAACTTGGTAACCATTAATGCATCTTTCATCCTCTATCGACTTGCCCTGAAAAGATCGACAACTACCATACTTGAATCCATTATCACCCACTTTTGCATATTTTATTACTTATTTGTTTACCAGAGACCCACATATCTTTATATCCTTTGTCAGATTACTCGGTCATGGTTGGTCAACCTCCACATAAAAAATTTGTGCCTATCGACATGTGCAAGTGTCATAAAAAATCTTCATAATCATCATCCAAGCCACCTGGTCAACCATAGTCAACCGCCACATGGTATATCATCCTTATTGGGCTGCCAATGTGTTAACTAAAACACCTCTAATGGTCATGCTGACCTTAACCTCTGTCGTTGCGGGATGGCGAGATGTTTTCCATTTTGCCTTTTAACTTATCCCACAAGTTCCTCATTACATCCATCTGCATGTGCAGGATAGCGGGATGCTCCTTTCATTTCACTATCTTATCCCACACGACCATCAAACACCCATCTTGAGTGATGCAGGATAGCAGGGTTCATCTATTGATAACATCATGTTATCTAGCAAGACCTTTAGTTTCATCGCAAATGAGCCACAGGATAGCGTGAACCATTCACCACTCTCTTTATGTTATCCCATAAGACCTCCAATTGCAACATGAACAGGTCGTGGGATAGCAGGAGGGGTTGCTATGCCTTTGCTTGAAGTTATCCCACTTGGACACAATGCACACACTTGCATGGTGCAGGATAGAGGGTGACACACTTCCCCTTTTCACGTCACTTTTCCTTATCCCGCGAGCTTCTTCACCTCCTTGCTTGGTCATGGGGGATAATGGGATTCCTTTTCTTTTGTTTCCCCCACGTGATATTTTGTGAGCCTCTTAACTTGTGTGGGATTAGGTTATCTGCAGTCTTCCCTTTAGTTTCTTATCCTACACGACTTTTATTGACCACTTTTGATACTATGGGATAAGAGGGACCACCTTGTTCATTGAACTTAAGTTATTCTGTGCGACTAGCACATGACCTTTTCCACAACATGGGATAGCAAGTAGTGCCACTTTTGTGTTATCCCATGAGGCATTCAACACTCGACCAATATATTATGGGATAAAGAGAACACCTTTGGTTTTTCTTCAGTGTTATCATGCATGGTCTCTTCCCTTCATTCAAACACACCACATAACCCTTGAATTCACATGAACCAAACAACTATTGCCATGCAAAAATCACGGCTCTCAACCCCAACTCAAGACTCATTCACTCCTATCAATATGTGGAGACAGTGAATCTAGTCGAAACCCCTGTAGTATAACATGACGTATTATGCGCAATTGCACAACATAACCTACGTGTTATGCATGATCACAATCTTCTTCTCTGCAACCTCTTGACACCCCTTGAAGCACAACTTCTACATGATATTCAACAACCATTTGACATCCCTTGACATCAATGATAATAATGTCAACAATATCCTCATGATAACATCTTTGCCATCCAACGTGAACATCAACACCATCATTGAAGCATCATAAGTATTAGCATAGCACATTAAGTGTAGACACAAATGCCAAGAATATGGGAATCCACAACCAAGGACATTTTTAAAAAACATCCATCGACATTCTACATCAATGACAACACTTACCAACAATATTCTCATAGTCAAACAATTAAAACTCTACATTGAGCATATTATCAATGACAATGCAGAAGCTGAGGATTGACATTAATCACCACATCATGAATGACACTACACAACTGATAGAACAGCCAACAACCATGTGGTCATTTCCTTAGCATTTATTTACTCTTCATATCAATGACAACACCTAGCACCTTAGACATCAATATACACCATCCAGCAATTATAACATATCAATAATATATGCTTATATCATCACTAACGATCTCCAACTATTACAACTCATTAACACCACTCATCATTAGCCTATCTCATCAACAACACTCATCATCAACATATCATCAATAACAATACCAAGCCATCAATGCCAACAATTCCACACAATCTCCAACATATAAATGACTATCATAGCTTGCACATAATTGCACCATGTGACAACTACAACTTTACTATGTGACAACTACAACTGTACTATGTGACATCAATGACAACACTATATATAGGGTTGACATCTATGACAACATCTAGATATCAATGAAAATAATCTCCAACAATCTCCCCCTTTGTCATTGATGGAAGCACTCACAGAACATCTCATCGATCACATGTACTCTCTTCCTTTCCTACACTTCTTCTCCCCCTTTGATACCAAGGACAAGGGGAAAAGATCTTCAATATAACCTACATTAAGTCATATACACTATCTTCCCTTTTACACTTTTCTCTCCCTATTTCATCATTATATCTCCCCTTTTGATATAAAGAGAAAATATCTTCACTTGATTCTACATTATTTACTCATTAGTACTATCTCCAATCTACACTTTTTTCTCCTCTTTTCTTAGTATTCATTTTCTCCCTTTTTGCTAATATGCTAATCATTTGTACTACACTTTTTTTCCCTTACACATGATCAACCTATCAGCAACAATCAACAAACTACCTCTCCCCTTGAGAAGCAAACTTCAACATAATTTCTCTGTTTCTTTTACCCTCTCTCCTAACTAATAGGACAACCAAAGTAAAATTTTCAATATTACTTGAATCATTGGCACCTTTTGTTTTATTCAAGAGCCTATCCTCTGAAGCAATTCACATAATCACCTCTAACTTTCTCTGAAACTTATGATCCATAAAATGATATCTTGTTGTTGTAAGGAGTGTAGACCAAAACATAGTCTCTCTACCTTAATAAAGCTCCTTGTATTCATCATCTCCTCAATGTATATTTGCATCTATTTAAATGCAACTAAAATAGTTATCTTTTTAAGAAGAACCCTCAAAACTTTAGGGAAATGAATGAAACATATGAATTGAATAACCCCCCCTAACTCTATTTTTTCCTTTTAATTTTTGAAGGATTCCTCTACACCAGAAAGATACATAGCACCATATTTACTTCATTCTCTTCCTTCTTTTTCCATATCATATCCATCTCCTTCTTTAACTAGATCAAACTTCTCAAGAGATCTCACATTATTGCCCTTAGAGAACCTTGTGATGTGTCTTGATTTATTGCAACTAAAACATGTAATACCATTTTTCTTCACATTATATTTGCAATCAACAACCCTATGACCAAACATGTTTCATGTGTCGTAATAACCATATAAATAATGGGAGGTCATGGCATAATAATTATGTGTCTTACTTCTACAGTCATTAGCCTTGTGACCAATCTTTTTGCAATAATAGCACTAACCATGAAAGATTTGATAATTTATAGCATTGTACCTTGGTGAATTCATACTCATCCTACTTATACATTCAATAGAATTGTGCGTAAACTTATTGTAGGAAAAACAATTACCATTGAAAGATTGAGAGTACCTGGCTAGAGTAGTCTATTTAGGAGTAGGACTCCTAAAGTTCTTCTTATGGTTTTGGACTTGTTTGGACTTATTCCTTTCACAATTTTTTCCCTTAGATTCATCATGTGCCTTTTCTTCTTTCTTCACACTCTTGCCTCCATTCACATTTGATTTAGTGCTTCCTACCTTTTCAAAGTTATGACCATCCTAAATGGTTGTCTTCTCCTTCCCACTTTCTCATTCTTTTCTTAGAGTAACCATCTCTTCCTCAAGCTTACAAAATTCAATATTTTTTTATGGAGCTTTGAATCCAAACAATCAACAATCATCTTACCTTCTGCAATTTGAATCTTTAGGTTGACAATTTCATCCCTTCTAAGTTTCTCTTCGCATGCTTTGTTTTTTTTCAATTTAGTAATTTAATCTTCTGCCTTTTGAGGTTGATTTTACATTCTTTTCTTCCTTCAATTTGAGCTTTTATCTTTATAATTGTCTTCTCTAACTTACTAAAAATAATCTTGTATTCTCTACAGTCTACCATTGCAGTATCCGGGTCAATTAGAGCAGACAAAAGCTACCTTTCAAGATCTACTTCACAATCATTTGAATTGAAGTCCCAACCTTCTAGTTCTAGTGCCTCTTGGTCTAATTTAGGATAAATTATATCCTTAGCCACTACTTTAGCTACCATGTGTTCAAGTGTAGGTTCTTCCTTAGTAGTTACATTCAGAGCTATGAAGGGATTGGCCACCTTTAAGTGATAGAAATGTTGTTTCCAATCCTTGATCCTTCTACTAACAATCTTCTGCATCCCACTTTTATAATTTCACAACCCTTATCATGACATGTGAGTTTATATCCTTTATTTCACATCTGAGTAACACTAAGAATATTATGTTTTAGTATTTTAACATAAATGACATCGTTTGTCTTATATATGCACCTACTTCACAAATTTGTATAGACCCTTCATCTCCAAACTTGGCATATAATCCATTCCATTTGTTAAGACTAATGAACTTTCTTCTATCACCAATCATGTGATTATACCAACAATTATCAATCACCCCAAGTATTTGGTTCTTCTTTCTAATGGAAGGCAATCCACACAATCATATTTTTCATTGTTTTTATTAGCCTACAAAATGTTGGACTCCTTACAATTTTTTGTTGGCAATTGACATTCTATTGATTGGTTTCACTATGTTATCATTGATGGAAACATGATTTTGGGTTTTGGCTTCATATGGTGTACTGACAGGTACTTCACAGACTCTACACCAGCACCGGCACCGGCAAGACAAAAAGATTTCTTTGGTCACCGGCAATGCAAGATGACATGGTATAGTAAAGGTTATCAGTATTGGAGGCCAACTTATATTGGATCTGGCACTGGCAACTTGTTTTAATTTTTATTCATTTATGATATCTGGTCGACATGTAATCTGATATTGTGTATATCTTTGTACGCCAACATAAGGCATAAATTTGTATAGTTTATATAGGAAATATTAATTAGATCATTTTGTAATAAGGATAGGGACATGGTAATGGATATGTAAATGTGATATGATGCAAAAAATATCAGAGAGATTATGTATGTGAGGAATTTATTGTAAGGATTATTCCAGTAAAGGGGTTTAGAGTTTCAACGTGAACAAACGGAGCTTAAACCGGAACTATATTGTGGCATAGAAGATGTTATCTTACCAGTTCATATTTCTCTATATTGTTGTCTAGAATTGTATGTAGTCAGTGAGGCTCCTATTATGATTGAGCAATGTGCTCTAGGATGTAAGCCTTCCTACAAGTGCAGGCCCATCATATATTGTAATCTCTTCCTGTGGACACTAGATTGATATTGTGGGTCACAAATCCCACTGTGGTTTTTCCTTATTGAGTTTTTCCACATATAAATTTGTGTGTTATGGCTCTCATGTATGTGTTTGGCTTATTTGTTGCTTTACTTCTTTCAATTTTGTTTATACCGGTTGGTTCATGATTTTTTTGTTAATGCCAAAATCTATTCTTTTAGTATAATATTGATTCACCCCCCCCCTCTCAATGTTATTAGTTTCCAACAATTGGTATCAGAGCCTTGTGCCTTGGAGGAAATTTAACGGCTTGAGGAAGATCCTAAAATCAGAATAATTGAATATGGCTTTGGAGAAGCAGCTTGAGATGGCACTTGAAGATTATGATGCTGAAAGATTGAAGAACTTAAAGCTACAAGATGAGTTAAATTCTTCTAAGGAATTAATTCTTGTCCTACAAGAGAGGCTATCATATGTTCAAGCTAGGAGGAAGGAACTTTTGCAAAATCAAGATGATGAAGAGAAAAATGCACTTAAGGAACAATGTCAGAAATTGAGTCAGGAGGACATGGTTATGAAGAATGAAATGCAAGTTATAACTATGAGGATGTCTAAGGAGATTGAGGATAGAAAGAAAAAGGAAGAAAATCTTGTTGTATCCCTCAAGAACAACTTTGAAGAATGTGGTAGGTTGGTTCATGAAAATGATATGTTGAGAACGGATTTAGTACAATCCCAGAGCAATGAGAAAGAGCTTGAGAGACAAATGATAATACTAAGAGAAGATTTAACTGTTGCAAGTGAGTACAAAGAAAAATTCAAGATTAGCTCAGCACAACTTGATGAGTTATTGAAGAGATAGAGGTAGATTGGAGATTCCAATGGACTTGGATTTGAGCAAGGACATAATTATGGTACTACTGATGAAGATCAAAACCATAAGGCACTAGTAAGACAATTCAATGGTAGATGTTTTGTTTGCAATAGATTTGGTCACATGGTTAGGCAATGTAGAAACAGAGCAATTCAAAACCCTGATTGTGCCCCCCGATAAATATTCTAAATGCAATAAAATTGGTCATAAGATAGAAGATTGCATAATGAATGTAAAATGCTATGCTTGTGGAAAATTTGGACATATGGCTAATCAGTGTAGGTCAAAACATTTCAGTGGTTTTAGCAAAGCAATTCAGAAAAACAATGTTATATGTTATGCATATAATGAAATTGGACATATTGCTAAGTTCTGTAGAAGCAAAAAAATATCGGTTAGTAATGGAGGATCAAATGAAAAAGGGAAATAGAAGGTTAGTGAAATCTGACAAGATCACACTCAGAGATGGGTTAGGAAGACTGAAGAACAATAATCTGATGGGAATGTCCCAGTTACCTATCTGGCAGAAGAGGTTGCTCCTACACCGGCAGTGAGATCATCCGGTAACTAAGGAAGATGCCTTAGGGGTAGTCAAAATTCATGAAGATGTTGCATATGCCCCGGGAAGAGGTTCTGGAAGATGTTCTAGATATTGGAAAGGATTATCCGGCATGGATATATTCTAAGTGGGATCCAATATCTTTCACCAGCATTCATTTATGTCAGTGGAAGATTAGGGTTTTTATCAAAGGATAAAAGGTTGAATACACTTCATTCTTAATCACCCCGCATTCAAAATGATTTTAGAGCGATTCAGAGCAACCAAGTGTGATCAAAGGCAATAAAATTTCTTCTTGAGTGACTTCACTGACATTTGGAAGAAATTATTGAAGGTTTTCACTGAGAGTGAGCAAAACATATTTTTCTTGAAACATGGAAGCGGGATCATCTTCTGTTCCTATTTTTGTTGCAAATCCAACTGTAGTGGATGTTAAGGACTACCCCAAGGCAATTTTCAAGTGGTATCCACATGTGGCTACCAAGGAAGATTCGGTTGGAGCATTTTCTCACGTTCTGGAGGGAGTGGTGTATGTAGAATATGTTAGGGTATAAATTCATTGTCATATAGAGGACGTAGGAACTTCAAAGATCAAGGGGATGTATATGAATGAACTAATGGGAGAATCTGGAAAGATTAAATTGGCATATCTGTTGGTATTTTGGTATGGTTTTGTAATTGATGTCAACACCTGCTAAATACACCTACTTTGGAGATCCAGCAACATTCACCGGCAATCAGTAAATTGTTCAAAACAGTCATCGGTATATGGTTAACCGGCAGGATATAATGTTCACCAGTACCTGCATTGACATGGAAGACACCTGGTAATGTCGAAGACATCATGTGGACACTTTTCTTTGAAGTAATAATCATTGGCATATTCTTATTTGCATATTTGCTTTTACCGGCAAATAGGTCCAGGTTATCTAGGGTTACACCGGCAGGTTTATCTTTTCCAGATCAGCATGGCACGCTATGGAGATGATTTATTGTTGTTGTAAATGCATTAAGCTGACATGTTCAATTGGTTATTGCATCAGATATTGTATTATTTGTAAAATGTTTTATTGTAATATCTTGTAGAGCCGACCTACTAAAATTGGTCTTAGGGTATGATATAAATGTAAGATCTTATTTGTAAGATCAAAGTGTGGAATGCGAAAAAGATTTAAGGAAGGGTATATGCGAGATCAAGCAGAGATATACACGAAGACATCATTTGAAGGTGAAGCTAGGTTTTTGTTGAATCATATCAGCATTACACTGGTACTGAATCCAGCATATGAAGATGCTATTTTGTGCAGTACATTCTCATTGGATTTAACCATCCAACTGTAGTCAGTGTGACTCCCATCTGTGATTGAGCAGTGAGCTCTAGGCTGTTGGCCTTTCTGCATGTGCAGACCCCTCTTTGTACACTTACTAACTGCAGTAGTATCATCTGATTGTGGGTAAGGTTTCCCACCATGGTTTTTCCCCTTACAGGGTTTCCACGTACAAATATTTGTGTCATGTGTTGTGGATGACTTTATGTTTATGTTTCATGCATTAATTCTTACCGGTATAGCAATTTTCTGTTAACACTGTTTACCGGCATACTTAACTGTCTTACTGGTACTAAGCATTATGTTGGCTAATAAGATTTTGGTTTGAATTTATTAGACAACTGATTCACCCCCCCCCCCTCTTAGTTGTCCCCGGGACCTACAATATCAACACATTGAAGATCTAGGGTTTACAGATATTCTAGAGTTTGATGATGAAATAATTAGATATGTACTAAGCAAAGTACATGGGGAATTCATATGGCTAGATAGACCTTATAAAATCACTAAGGAAGCCATCTGAGCAATTACTGATTTTCCATTAGTAGGGAAACAACCGAATAAGAAAGTGTCAAACGACTTCATGAGGCAGATCACCGATGCCACCTCTGATAAGAGATCGATGAAAGTGAGCAATATTACCAACACTGACATCAAGTTTGGTAGCATGGTTATAGGATACAAGGTAACTCAGTTGAACTGACTGAATTTTGTTTCCAGTTCATGTATTTTGGCTGCATATAACATGATGAGAGAAAATGTAAAGTTAGATCTTTGCGGTTGGATGCTTGAAGAGTTATTGATCAACTTAGGAAAGATGAAAGGTGAGAAAAAGGGCACCTTCCCGTATGGAAATTTGTTAGTCTGCTTAATGTTATACTTTCTGAATGATACACCTGGTTTTGGTATGAAGCAATGGGCTTTTGACATCCCGGTAGGAAGATAGTTAAAACAATCAATTTTTGCATTAGGAAGTCAAAGAGATGATAAGATATGGGGTTATTTCAAGGCTTTTCAAAAATCTATGAGGTCTAGGATAAGAATACCTGAGCATATAGTAGAGAAATACTCTACTGACATATGTTTAATGGTTAAGAAGGATGTGACTCTCATGGAGGCATTCAAACCCCAAAATATTTGGATAGAGGAAATGGGCTATGAGGTAGATGCATTAATCCTTAATGCCTATGCAAAAATTCTGATTGATGCAAAAATTGATGAGGCAGAGAAGCCTGTGGAACTACACAACAAAAGGCTCTAGAGGTTGAAACGGAGTTCAACCAGAAGAGAAGGGAGAAATAAGAAGGAAAAGAAAGAAAATTTGTATAGGAGGTCTCAAAGGACATAAAAGGCACTTATTGATGTTGTCCCAGAGAAAGGGATAAAGAGGAAGGATCTGGTAGTTCACATTGAACCTGTAACTGCAAATTCTGAATCTAAAGGATGACACTGATTCTGGTAAGGTTACACCCAAAACTTGTGCAAAGATTGTTGGTGAAATAACTAAAGATGGAATGCTGAAGAATGTTGAGTTTTATTATGACAAATTAGAGGTTGATGAACAGAGAGAGTTAGAGGAAGCAGTCCTGCTATACTTAGATATTTATAAGAAAGCCTTAATAGATATAAAAAATCAAGTACCGACTAAGTTATATAACATGTTAGATGCTAGAAGATTATCTGCTATGCAAGAGGATAAGCACATTAAAATGCAAGAACTTTTAGCTATCTATGTTAGTATAACTCAAGATGAAATGGATAAGAAAATTGAGGTTGCAGATAGAAAGGTTTTCAATAGAAAACATAGGATAACTAGCCTGATGCTAGGGAAAATGAATGAAATAATAAAGAAAACTTAGAAAGCTTGGATCAAATTTTTGGGAGAACATAGAGGGTTCTTTACTTCATCGCAGACCAAGACCAACACTATAGATACCCCAGTTGAAGGGAAAGGAAAAGGGATTATGGGTACTCCACCCTCAGTTTTGAAAGTTATCAAGATAGTGGAAATTGAGCCACTGGTAAACACAAATGTACAGACAAATATTGAAACACCAGTTAATACTGAGAACAATTGTACATGATACTAACATTGAGGACAATTGTCCTCTGGATACTAATGTACAAGTTGAGGATATTGTTCCTAGAGAGGAATCAATGGTTACACAGACTGCACCAAGTGGTGAAGCCACTAGTGCAAGTGAGGAGGTAATAAAGGATAAATCATCAGAGGAGAAAACAAGGGAATCCGGTAGGGAACCATTTGTTGGCACATCATTATTGAAAATTGACACTTCTCTAGTAGAAAATAAAACCATCATAGAGATGAGTCCCACAGAACTGATGATGATGGCTGCTCAAAAATTGATGAAGGAGGGATCCACAGACAAGGGGATTATAGATCAGTCAATAATTGTTTCGTACAGATTGGTCCTAGAATGTAAGATTGAAAATGAAGCAAGCCTTTCTGACAAGCTTAAGGTAATCACTGAGAACATATCAAAATACTTTCCATCCTTACAACAGATCTCTAATCAACAAGCACTTGAAAGATTCACTCAGGCTAAGAGAGTCACTTTTGATCAGATCATTGAGAGAGAGAAGAGAAAGATTGAGGAGAAGTTAATTCTAATTGAAAATTCTTTGAAAAAATGTTCAAACATATACAGGGTATGTTGCAATACTGATATACTTACAGCAAATGTAGAGAAAAATATAAAAGAGATACAAGAGAAAATTGCTGGTATTGCTAACTCTTTTGATGGATTAATTTCGTTGACAACATCAATTGATGGTCAAATTTTGACTTTGGACAACCATATTTCTACTCTTGAAAAGGAAAGAGAGAAGATCATTCAGACAGCCAGAAGTCTGAGAGGTTTAGTGAGTCCAAGATTGGATTCACTCTGTGTACATAAGAAGGAATGCATGGATATGCTGGAAAATCCCACACCGGCAAAGGTCAATGAGAAAGAATCTTTTGCATATTTATTGAGTGGACTTGTATCTATCTTCGGCACATTCAAAACTAGTTGGGATACTTATGTGGAATTACTAGAGAAAGCTTATTCAGAAATCTTGAAACTGGTCAAGCTCCGATAAGACATTTTTGGAGGTATTCAGTGTACAGTACTTATTATTTGACATTTTTGGGGGGGCATTGAT
This sequence comes from Cryptomeria japonica, assembly GCF_030272615.1. Classification (NCBI taxonomy): domain Eukaryota; kingdom Viridiplantae; phylum Streptophyta; class Pinopsida; order Cupressales; family Cupressaceae; genus Cryptomeria; species Cryptomeria japonica. The sequence goes on along the minus strand of NC_081407.1, from coordinate 582,726,484 downwards.
GTCAAAGGGGGAGTAGTATAGATGTGAAAAAGGATAAAATGGTTGCATACATTAGGGGGAGTTACAAAGTTTTTGGAATTTTGGAGATATGGAGTATTTTGCATATTCAGCTCAGGGGGAGTAGGGCAGGATGAAACCGGTAGATGAAACCATGACCATTTTTTACATGAGTAATGCCATCAATGCCAAAGGGGGACATTGTTGGAAATTGGCACTCTATTGGTTGGTTTCACTATGTTTTCATTGATGGCAACATGATTTTGGGTTCTAGCTTCATATGGTGTACCGGCAAGAAATTCACAAATTCTACACCGGCACCGGCACTGACAGGACAAAAAGATTTCTTTGGTCACCGGCAATGCAAGCCGAGATGGTATAGTAAAGGTTATCAGTATTAGAGGCCAACTTATCTTGGATCCAGCATTGGCAACTTGTTTTAATGTTTATTCATTTGTGATATCTGGCCGACATGTAATATGATATTATGTATATCTTTGTAAGCCGACATAAGGCATAAATTTTATAGGGTATATAGGACAGATTTATTAGATCATTTTGTAATAAGGATAGGGACATGGTAATGGATATGTAAATGTGATATGATGCAAAATATATTAGAGATATTATGTATATGAGGAATTTATTATAAGGGTTATTCTGGTAAAGGGGTTTAGGGTTTCAACCTGAATATACAGAGCTTAAACTGGAACTATATTCTGGAATAGAAGATGCTATCTTAGTAGTTCACATTTCTCTGAATTGTTGGCTGGAATCTTATGTAGTCAGTGAGGCTCCTATTGTGATTGAGTAGTGTGCTCTAGGATGTAAGCCTTCCTACAAGTGTAGGCCCATCATATATTGTAATATCTCTTCATATGGCCAGTGGATTGATATTGTGGGTCATGAATCCCACTGTGGTTTTTCCTCATTGAGGTTTTCCACATATAAATTTGTGTGTTATGGTTCTCATTTATGTGTTCAACTTATTGGTTGCTTTACTTCTTTCAATTTTGTTTATACCGGTATACCGATTGGTGCATGAATGTTTTGTTAAGGCTAAAATCTATTATTCCAGTATAACACTGATTCACCCCCCCCCCCTCTCTCAGTGTTATTGGTTTCCAACAATTTTAGAATTACCCACTTTGTCATCAACTTTCATAGCCAAAATAATGTTTCAACATTTGAATCCTCACAATCCTCATCTTCAAGTAAATAGTTGCTCTCTTTGGAATCAAAGTTTCTTTTGGACTCCTCTCTTTTATTTCTATCTTTTCTTCCCTTATTCTTATCTTCTTTGAAAGTACACTTAGATGCAAAATGACCAATTTCTTAACAATTAAAGAATTTGAAAGACAATTTATCTTTGTATTTTCCAATTCCTTTCTTCAATATTCTTACAATGTTTTCCTCGAATTCATCAAAGTCATCAAGTTTATCAATGCCTCCATATTCTTTCTTTTTATTAACTTTGAATGCAACTTCTCTTTTAGGAACATCTTCACCAAACTCTCTCAACTATAAAACAATTAGAGCATCATATAGTTGATCCATTGGATATATATCTAGATGCTTACTTTCCTTAATACTAGACACTTGTTATCAGAGTTTTCCAAATTATCGGAAGTCTTGCCTTTATCCTTTAAAGCCTGTCAATCTCAGTGATTTTTCCCTTATCTGCAAATTTTTGTTTGAATATTAATTGAAGTAGGGGTAGTTCTGAAGATGGCACCACAAAGGGAATTTAGAGGGAAGGTAGATTAACAGGAAAGAGTTATTTGTGATGATTTCTTAGAACAGCTACCCCAATCTACCAATAGTATAGCCAAAATGAAGGAACTTGTACCTAAATATCCTTGCCTGAGGATTTGTGATGGTTTGTATGGTAAGGATATTGGCTGAGAGATGCCTAGATACGAATGGCGGGTTTAGGACTATTCAGAGTAGGATTTGGTCAGCAAAACTCACCTACTCCAATTAACAGTATATGGGAATTAGATGTTGGAAAGCTTTTAGTGCCTGGAGTATTCATGGATGTTGATCTGTTAACACAAATTGCAAAAAATTATCACCCCATTACTAAGACTATGAGAAATATAAATGGAGGAGTTTTAATTGAAATCAAGGATGATGAATTCAGAAGAGCTTTTTGACTTAGTGAGGTCTCAAACTACTTGGAGCCTATTGATTTTGACATGCTTAAAGAAGTCTATGATGCATAGAAGGATCACCTTAGGAGTGGGACATTGAAAGAATTCTTTGCAAAAATAGGAGGATTGACATTAGTAGGCCCAAGTATAATAGAGCCTTTCCCTTTGAATTTCTTTACTTTGAGGGCTAAGGGAATATGTTGGTCTGTATGTCAGATTCTTGGAGAAGATGCAGAAAACACTATGCCAACCCACTACATGCTTATTATGGCACAGATTTTGAATACATCTCTAGTGGTGATTTATGATTTTGAACCCTACCTTACTGATGCCATTCATGAAGGCCTAATTGGAATAAAAAATGCTAAAGTAGATAGACCTTTTGGATGGTATTCCCTGATTATGCACATGTTCTTATTTAAAGGTGTTGAATACTTTGCAAATGAGATGGACTTGTTAAAGGAAAAAGATGGAGAAGAAATGCATGTTCAGTTATGGAGTACATTTTTGATCTGGGATAGGGAGGATGCGAGTTATTTGAAATTTGATAGATACTTTGCATCCAGGCTCAGGATCCTTTTATGCCAAGAAAACCCTAGGATTCCTAAGGCCCTCTTAGAATTCATTAGACCCAAAGAGTTTGTTGAAGGTATATAAAAATTGTGCACAACTGGGATGACATAATCTTGTACCCAATCTCTATTGTTTTCAGAGTATATGGTTTTGGAGTAACTCAAAATTTACTCCCCTACCAAGTCCCTTTGAAGATAGGCATTGCTGAAATCCTGAGGCAAATTGGGGGCCTACAAGAATCAAAGTTAACAAACAAAGGAAGGGGGACCATTTTCCCAACAATCACTATGGCACATCAGTTTGTGATCACCAAGGTTGGTTGGGTACATTTTGAGAATTTTCTTCAGCCATATAGTTTACCCACTGTAGTTGCTAGGTTTGTTGATCCAGAGGACTTCTTCAATGGTATGTTTAAGAAGAAAGTCAGGTGTGGAGGTAGAGCTCATCAGTTTCATTTCCCTGAAGACATAATAAGGAATGAATTTAATTTGGATGAACAAGAAGTAAGGAAGGAGAAATGGATAGTATTCAAGAAAACTCTAGATTTTATTCAACATTTTGATAGAAACTATGATCCCTTGGCTAGTTTTAATCCTTTTGAAGAGAAGATTAAGTTTTTGGTGGTCTATTTTGAGGATCTCATGCAGAATTTAAAAGAGAAAAGGGAGGTTTTAATAGGAGTTGATCCTGAGAAAGCTAAACTTGTTTTAGCTAAGCCTGCTTATGCCAAGGTGGTTCCCTTGGGTGAGTATGTGATGTACAAAAGATCACGGTATAACAAAGTAATGCCCAAAAGGGATGAGCCCTCCACTTCAAAAGGAAAAAGGCCAATAGAAGATGTCATTGAATTGCAAGCTTCCCCAAAGAGGCAAAGGTTAGGGAAAGAAGTGCAGTCAAATGAGCCCTTGTATTCTCCTTCCCAATCCCCAATACACATAGGAGATGAGCATGCAATAGCTGAACAGTTGTTGTAATTAGGGAGTCTTGGAGAAATTGCATGCACCTATGGAGAGTTGCAAGAGGGAATGCCAGAAGAGCCAGCAAGTCCCAAAATGGACTTGATTGTTGAAGAGTTTGCAAGCAAAGAATTGGACCCTATCATTAAGCAGGCTAGTGAGGAATTTTTGGCAAACAACAATTTTGTTAAAACGGGAGCATTTTTACAATTTTTTTGGAGGAAGCATATAGGGAAATTCAAGGAGAGGTGTGATAAAGGGAAGATTGAACATCCCCACAAAGATGCATCTGTTATTGAGGCAAAAGTAAAGTGGGAGATGTTAGTGTAATTTGAGGCAATTACCCCTAAGAAGGGGAGAAAAATGATTGTAGAAGCTGGAGCTTTGATTATACCTGAGTGGGATATAGCTAATGCATTAATTCTTGATGCAGTTAGAAAAGAGACTAGGCCTCTAGCAGGAGTAACTTACAGCAATGACCATGCATCCCTAGTTATGTGGTCATTAAGAAGAGAAGAAAGCAAAAAGAGGAAAGACTCCTCAGAATCCAGTTATTCAGGAGGAATGATTGTTAAGAGAGTGAAGGACACAGGGGTGGTAGAGGCTTCCAGTACAACTTTAAAATCTAAAAAGTTCAGTATGGTTGTGGCTAAGAAAGAAGCCAAGGAGAAAGATAATCTTCAGGTGAAGTTAGAAGTAGTCCTGAAAGCCTACAATGAAGCTAAACTTGAGATAGCTCGTAAGGACAGCATGATTGCCAAGTTGAAGAGCCAGATGGTAGGACAAAAACAAAAAGGTGAATCTTCAAGTTTGATGATTGCCTCTTCTCCGGCCAGACCTCCTCCTACTAGCCCAATTATTGAATTCCCTCCTTCTCCTGAGACTCTTGGTTTTTAATCTACTGAAAGTATCCAATATGAGATTGAAATATTGAAGCAAGCTCAGGCGATTTTTGCAAGTAAATATGAAGAGAAGATAAGGGGCACAATTTTGAAATTTGTTGATATAGTTGGGGCTCCAATTGTGTATATATATATGAAAATAATTCTGAATATTTTGACTTCTTTGAAAGAGGATAAAGTTGTTTTGGAGCCAATATTGGATAAATGGATTGCTAGGGAGGCTGATTTAGAGCTCATATACTTATCCCAAGAGGAGGCAAGTGTTGATGCCACTATTAAAGCCACTCATGAGCTAGTAAAAGGTATGTCTAGGTTAGTAGAAGAAAGAGTTAATATAGAAAGGAAGGAAAACCTCTATAGAAAAGAATATGCAAATCAGAAGTTTTAATTGTTCCCTGGAGGTTTTGTTAATAATGATAAATTGAAAGATAAAGAGGAATGGCTTGGTGAATTAGGTCATAAGTTGTCACAAAGAATAAATGGCATCATAAATGTAGATGATACTTCCTTGTTTATTCAAACCATTGAGGAGATTGAAAAAATAAAATCACACTTTGGATTTTTGGAAAAGGAAGTCAAACGGTTAAAGGAGAAGTGGAAAGGTTTGAATAAACTAAAAAAGAAAATTGTTCATTTCTCGTGGCCTAGTGATGACATATTCAAAGAATGGGAAAATAAATATGTGATGAAAGAAACAGAGGCTCAGGAAGAATCAACTGATGCTACAGCATGTGACAACCCTCAGGAAACTGGAAGTGGTTAGCTCTTGTAACAGATTATTTTGGGGTAATCAAATTTTTGAAGAATTGAAGACACTTGGCGCTTGACTTGTGAATATTGAGAAGTCATTAGGCCTTTCTCCAGCTGGTTAACTAATCGGTTTTGCTCCTATTTTATTTAGATAAACAATGTAACCCTTTTGAGGGGGGAATGATGGTTAGAACAAAAAAATATTTTCTAGGGAAGTCTGAAGCTTGTTGCATCCATATCTCTATAAATGGATACCAGGACTACTTAGGAAAACATCACAAGAATTTTGTAACAAACCTTTGGAAAAATGTATTTAGGTTTTTCTGGCTTTTTGGAAAATCATTCTGAGCTATGCAGAATTCTGATGGAGAATATTAATATACAGACCAGAACATTTTGAGTTCTGATTTTTGTTGTCTTCATGGCTGCGTGATTGGTTACCATTTTTTTTAGATGATCTTTGATTGCTTAATTGAATGATTTGCAAAGCAATTTACAAAAATGTTTTAGTTTGTTCCCTCAAGGAGGGAAATTAAATATACTTAAATCCTTTTCGTTGGTAATCAGTGATTCTTCTTGAATTTGATGGCTGGGTCTAGCATATGGTGAGAGTTTATATATGTCAAGCATATATAGATTTAGTGAAGTAAATGTAATGACATATATGTAAGTTTCTTCTATCAATTCTTATCCAACTCTGAATGACTCTGAGGCTCGAATAAGGCACTGGTATAGCTTGTTGAAGTTCATGACCTTCTTGATGATCAATAAACAATGAATACAAGTCTTTCTTTTATGTTCAGTTATGTTTAAAAGTGATAAGGCTTGCAGAAGTCGGTACTGGTCTTCTATAAGTCTTCAATTGCAATTATGAAAGAGTGATTACAAAAGGTATACCCACCTAAGCTAAGAGGAAGCTTGTAGTGTAGAAGGTTTCTCTTTAAACCTTGTCAATTGTTGTCTTTTGTTTCTATTTCTTGTTTTTCTCTCATAAATGATAAAGGTTTGAAATTCTTATAGAGAAACAAAGTAATCAAAAATTGGGAACAACAAAAATGGTGACTCTGCTGGGGAGAGTCATAGTATAAGTCTATTCTACAGATCAGTGTTTGTATCACCCAGAATTTACCCATATCTATGTTTACCTATATCCTTGTAATAGGTTTGCATATCCTTGTGTTTTCCTTTTTAATTTTCTCTCTGAAAATAGCATTCGCATTCTATTGTCTCCTGTGAGTGATATGTTGAGTTAATATTTTCTAATTTCCCAATTGGGTGGCAACTCCGATAAAAACTAAAACAACAAGTGCTCTTAAACAAACTACAAGTCATTTAAGGAAACACATACAATGAAGAGAGGAAGGAACACAAGGTCTTACATGAGGAAGAATCCTCAAGATAATTTGCAAGAAGGATTGCCCAAACCAACTCGGAAAGGCCAAAGAAGAGTAGCTACATATGAGCCAGCTAATGCTGCATGGATATAGAAAGGTGGCCAAATGGGTAAGTACTCTGAAAGACCCATAGGTGTAAATTCTAATACTTCTTCTCATGAATCTAAGCAAGATATTTTAGGTTTTCATACGGGCTTATTTGGCAATAGTGAGGATGTCCAAAATTTTCATCAAGCATTGCCTCATAATAACATTTTTGGGAGAGATAGAAGTAGTTCCAATATTAGGATGGATTCTACACCATGAACTATAGATGTAAATGTTAGTTTTATTGATTGATCAAGTCCACATATCAGACTTGGAAGAAATTTTCCTGAATCCAGATGAAGTCTCCCAGGAAATTGAGGCTCTTAATAAAAGAGTTCATCAACTAATCTCCTTAAGAACACAAAAAGAAATTAACAAAGATAATGATATTAAGGCCAAACTCATTAAGAGAGATAGGGTATTGAGGCAGATTGTAGACCTCGAGCTATTCACCCAAGAAGAACCCAAGAGCAAAGAAGAGGGTCCTGTCATCCGAGAAAATTTGAGTGCTAAAGTTAGCCTTGCACCCAAAGTTTTTGTGCAATCTAGTAGGGAGGTTCAAAGTGACCCACAACCTACTAAAACCATTACTAACAAAGGGAAACATAAGGTTATGGAGACTGGGTCTGAGTCCAAAACTATGGAGGTAATATCAGGAAATGAGACATTACATCATGGATTGTTTTTACATGAAGTAGAAATAGAGAGAATGGGGATAGAGAAAGAGGATTTGCAGAGGGAGTTGGAAAGGGAGTTGGAAAGGGCTGAACTAGAGGTAACTAATGCTGAAGTTAGAAGAAAAATCGAATACCTAAAAGCTCCTCCCATAATCTTCCCTTCAACAGATCAGAGTGAACTTATACCTCAGTATGCTTCACATCCTATGGTAGGGACTGAATCAACCATGTATGTGAATATAGTTACACCTCTGAGCCAACATCCCTCTGTTAATCAAAATACCTCTACTTTGCAAACCAAATCCCTCTTGTGCAACTTGTTAATCAAAATAACCAAGTCCCTTGAGCTGGTGGTCCTAATTTAAGAATGAACATTGGTAATAATTTTGCTGGTAACCAATTTCAAAGATGACCCATCAATATGGAACTATACAGATAACTTTTCTTTGATGGAATCCCTAGTTATCCAAACCATGTCCCTATTGAAATGAGAGACAAACTCTAGAAGTTTTCTAGAAACAATGCTATAAGTGCAGAGGAACACTTGAAGTCTTTCGGTGATATGATTAATGACTATGAGATTGCCAATGAGGATGTGATTATGAAATTGTTTGCAGTCCTTAGTGGATGATGCCAAGGATTGGTACCAAGGGCTGCCTGTAAATAGCATTAGTTCTTGGAAAGAGTTCAAAAATTGCTTTCAAGAGCAATATGGAGACAAGACAAATGTGAGCTTCATGCTCAATGAATTTAACAACATCAGAAAATTTGATAATGAAGTCATCGCAGATTTTAATGCAAGGTTTCAAAAGGCAATGCATAGACTTTTTCAAGTAATGAGGTTAGATGAGAAAGTATGTCTAACCACTTATTATAATGCCTTTGAACCAAAAATGGCTTATATCCTCAAAGACAAAATGATTTAAGAGATGCTTTTAAAATTGCCATAAATGTGGAAAGTAACAGGAAAGCATCAGGCAAGGTGGGAAGGAGAGTTGATGGTAGACTGTGGCAAGAGTCAAAGCCACAACCAAATAAGGTTTCTAAGGAAGAGGATAAAATTGAGAAACTAATGACTGCTATGAAATACCTTATTGCCAAGGTGAGTAAAAATGACAAACCTCATTACAACTTGCAAGATAGACCTGCTAGGTTACATGACATACCATATGACACCACTTGGAAAGATGGTAAACCTTTGCAAGATAAGCCAAGAAACACACATAATCATGATACTCCTAGTCCCTTGAAGGGTGGAAATGTGCATAACATGGAAAACACCCCTTGGTGTATAGCATGTGATGGACCACACTCACCTTACCAATGTGTTGTGGCTCAAGCATTAAATGAATCTATGAGGAGTGAAAGTGAATTGAGATATCAGAGTGAGGATAGGCATGCAGTTAATATGTTTGAAACTATTGTTGAAAGTGATGACGAGTCTTCACAAGGTGAGGCAAGTGAGTATGATGCATTGAGCCATAGTGAAAGCTATCATGGGTAGTTAACAATTGACTGGCATCCCACCCTAAATATAGTGACAAATGAGGATGAAGAAGTCCATCTCAAAAGGCCTAGTGAGGAAGAAGTCAATAATCTCACCAAAGCTGCTATAGCTAAGGCCAAACATAACCACAATCTAAGAAGTAACAAAAAGGATGGAGATCAGGGTGAGCCTAGTTCTATGTTTATGAAAGAAATGTCTCAGAAAAAGATGGCAAATTGTAACACTTTACCCCAAAATGGCCAAGCAAAAGGGGACCAATCCAAATATTTGGGAAAGAATGTAGAGAACGGTACGACTGGTAATTCACTTGGGACTGTTGCAGATAAAAGGGCAAGTCAGCTGAAAACAAAAAAGATTAAAGCCCATGCTGAGTCAAGTGTTAGTTCTACATTTGATATGACTTGGGCTTTAACCCAAATGAAAGTTACGGTGCCACTAGTAGAACTGCTAAAAATAAAGGAGCACAGAGAAGCTTCTTTTTCTTTACTTTCTAATATATCAGACAACACTTCATCTTTACTTAAAGGTACTAAGGAGGATAAGAGGGATCAAGAGCAACAAATTCTAGAAATTTATGTGGGAACTAAAATTACTCAAGAACCTTCCCAGGTTGATCCTTTTTATGTAACTTTATTAGTAAATAATAGGTTAATAAAAAATTGCATGATTGATTCAGGAGCTGCAGCAAATGTGATGCCATATGGTGTCATGAAGGAATTGGGACTGTCAGTAAGTACTTTGTATGGGAAATTCTATGCTATGGATAATAGGGAAGTACCTGTTGTGGGTACCATGAAGGATGTAGAGGTTAAAATAGCAGCATTCCTCGAAGCCACCTACAAGATGGATGTTATAGTAACTGACACTAAACCTCATTATGTTATGTTGTTATCTAGACAATGGGTTGCAGCAGTTGGGGGAAACATTCAATTAGATCTTTCATATGCAACCATCCCAGTGAATGGAAGTCAGGTTAAGTTGTACAGGGAACCGCATGCCCCAAGGGTCATTGAGAAAGTGGATCCTAACATGCTTAATTGCATGATTGATGTAGACCTTGATATTTTCAGAGTGGAACCCATTCAGCCTCAATTAAAAAACACTGATCCCATTGTTAATGAATTGAAATCTCAATAGGAAGGCTTGTGGTGCATGTACTTTGATGGAGCTTGCTCTAAAGAAGGGTCTGGAGGAAGAGTATTGTTTGTTTCCCCATCAGGTATTACTTTCAAATACTCTTTTCTACTGGCTTTTCAATGTACAAATAACATAGCTGAATATGAGGCCTTGTTACTAGGGCTACAAATTGCTAAGCATGGAATTCAGTTATTGAGAGTCTTTGGGGATTCAGAATTAGTAGTGTCCCAAATAAGGTCCAGATATTCATCCAAAAATGATCGGTTGAAAAGGTATAAACATGCTATTTGGGATGTAGTTGAGCATTTTAATGCATTTTCTATTGATTGGATTGAAAGATCAAAGAACATCATGGCAGATTTTTTGGCCAATGTTGCATTAAAAAATGAGGATGTGACATTAACTGGTGTATCAATAGTTGAAGTAAAATCTAGACCTGCTATCCCAGATAATGTGTATAATTGGCAGGTGTTTGAAGATGATGATGATATACTTAGGTTTGTACAATGCATTGATGAGTATGAAGGACAGAAAATTGATTGTAATGCATTGGTGGAGGTATTAGATAGCAGAGAAATAGTTTTTGGAAATGACATGGTTCAGTTAGAAACTAATGAGATACCTAGAGGATTGGTAGAATTAGAGGGTATCTTTAGTTATAATGATGGTCATTTGCACCAAAAGTCATCCACTAAATTGGAAGAATTGGAAGAGGTAAATTTAGGGACAGAGTCATCCCCTAAGTTGGTGTATATCAGGAAGAATTTGTCTCCCCATATCAAGACTAACCTCATTAATTTATTAAGAAAGTATAAACATGTTTTTGCTTGCTCCTATGAGGATATGAAGGCGTATAGACAAGACTTATTTCAGCATGAAGTATCGCTGCATCCTAATGCTAAGCCTTTTAGACAAAATAAAAGACCTATTAACCCCCTCTTAGAAACTAAAATGCAGATAGAATTGACTAAGTTGAGAGAAGGGGGGATTATAAAGCATATAAGGCATTCTTCATGGGTATCCAATTTAGTCCCTGTCAGAAAGAAGAATGGGGACATAAGGCTTTGTGTGGATTTCAGGAACTTGAATGTTGCATCTCTTAAAGACAATTACACATCCCTAAACATGGAGGCTATGTTATAAAGGGTAACTGGTTGTGATTTATTGTCGATGATGGATGGATTCTCTAGTTATAATCAGGTATTAGTGAAAGAGTCTAAGCAATTTAAGACTTCTTTTACTACCCCTTGGGGAACTTATGTGTATGTGAGAATTCCATTTGGTCTGAAGAATGTTGGTGCAACGTTTCAAAGGGCCATGGATGTAGCTTTCAAGGAATTTATCAACATCATAATGGTTGTTTATCAGAATGATCTAACATGTTTCTCCAAGAAGGCGGATGATCACTGTGGTTATTTGGAAAAGGTTTTTTGCAAGGCTTTGGAATTTGGTGTATCTTTGAATCCAAAAAAATGTCACTTTGTTGTGACTGAAGGAAAATTGTTAGGGCATATTGTTTCCAAAGAAGGGGTTAGAATAGACCTAGAAATAATTGAAGCTATTAATAATGTACCTCAGCCAAAAAATGTTACAGGGATTCAGTCTTTTTGGGATAAGGTAAATTTTTTTAGGAGGTTTATAGCTAACTTCGCTGAGGTTGTTAAGCCCATTGGGTATGTGCACAAAGATGGTGGTTAGAAAAGTGGACACCACCCAAAAAAAACATGGAAAAACAAGAAGTGTGTACTTGGTTCTAAAATTTGAATTCACCATGTACGCGCTTAGGTTTGTTGTTCCCAAGACTAGAGAAGGTAGCACGTATGTGCTGCTTTTAGGGAAAGTAGCGTGTACGTGCTACCTCTAAGAAAATGAGCGCGTACGCGCTACTTATAGGAAAATGAGCGTGTATGCACTAATAATCCCAAAAGAACCGCGTACGCAGTGCCTATCAAAAAATTAAATTTAAAAATTGGGTCTTATTTTTCTGTGAATAGCACGTTTTTAGTTTGATTTTTCTTCATTTTCTCTCCTAAACCGTGAATGGGGTGCTAGATTTCTCCTCCAGACTATGGATCAAGGTTAGTTTTTGTTTATTTATGTCTTTCTTTCCCATTTGTTCAATTTGTTTTACATTTTGAATTTAATTTCATTAATTTTGATTAGGTTTTTTCATTTTTTGTTTCAAAAACTAGATTCTTCTAATCCACAACAAGAACAACCAAATGCACCTCCTAAAAACCCACAAGATACACCCCCAATTCCTCCTTTTGACCTCACACCCGAAACACAAGAGCAATTAATTAATCAGTTAGAACAAAATACGTCTAAAATCAATAGATCGATTGTTAAATTGAAAACATCTGAACTTGAGCATCTTCAATCCCTCGCCACTAGCCTAGAAACATTAGCTAGTGGTGCCATAGTTGTTTCCACACAAATTACCAAATGGGGAACCTTTAGGGATAGGTGTTGTCAATTCTATGCCGATGGGCTATCATACAAGGGAGTTAAAAACAAAAATATTAGTAAACAACAAATATGTGCCCTTTTTGTTGATCCCAAAACTAGTCAGTCGTTACCTCTTAATGCAAAGAGGTTTCCCATACATTGGTGTACCAATGTGCAGATGAAGAATCTTTTTTGGCAGAGGTGGTGGATGGTCCTTGATGATCCACCTTGTAATAATTATGAGGTGCCATTATATTTTTTGAGAAAAGTATATTGTGAGTTTGTGCTCAATGTGCGCCCAAACTATTTTGACATGAGAGAGTTCCATGGTAGAGGTGGTGGCTCTGCCCAAGATAGACCTGGAGTCCATAAGCGATTACCCGCAGAGAGTCGCCGCCCCCTAGCACCCAAACCCAAGGTGCATCAAGTTGTCCCAGTAGAGCTAAAAGATTCGATGGAGCTATAGACTCTTCAGGTGGCCACAACGTTGACTGGTGCCATCATCTAGCATGGGACATCATTAGCACACCCTATTGTATTGGATGATGAGCCATTAGTTGCTCCAGGTGGTGATAAAGAGCCCATCCAGCATAAGTGTGTCAGTTGCTCAGAGATATGCTCGGGGATAGATGATGCAGCCGGTGTAGATGGATCCTCATCTCATCTATGCATTATTTGCGGGAGTAGATGTCAAGCCCACATAGCTAAGGATTTTGCATTGATAGATGAGTTGATGGACATGGTGTTTGCCCATGAGTGACAGAAACAGGTGTGTTGACTTGAATTCATAGTATTTTATTTATCAGTCACTTTAAATTTGTAATTAAATAAATGAATTTTCATTTATACATCGATTTAAATCAAGACAAATAATATGCATTTCAGGATGCAGCAGCGGTATCCCATACTCCTCCCCCAGTTACTATAGCTGCAACTTCGATGCCTAAGGTATAAGTTTTGTAACATGTTAAAATAGAATAGTACACTTTGAATTCAAAAAAATACAAGATATACTAACTATCTTTAATGCTTGGTCCAATTTTTGGTTTGTAGGTGTTGACAGGGGACCAAATGTCCTAGATTGATGACATCACGCTCTCAGTGATCGATTTTGGCCTACAATACTATACGGTATCATATTTTGTACAACCCTTTTTATGTATTGTTTTGATGGAATATGCAAGTCATTTCATTTTAGATTTTTAAAATTATGTTTAATTTATTATTTGTACTAATATCTCATGTTAATTTTGTTTTTTTAGGGTGCCCCCTCCGCATTTAGGGCTCGTCCTAAGAAAAAGAATTCCTTGAAGATGCCAAAACATGGGAAGAAGGTAATTGAACACATTTTTAGCTGTACAATTGTTTGAAAATGTTGAAATCAAGTATTAGTTGGGGTTTATAGATTGATTAGTGTTTTTTGTCTATTTTACATGTACAACGGCCATTGAGCTATGTGGATTTGTTGAATTGGCTTGATTCACCCGTGGATCAAGAGAGGGTGGAGGTATGTATCTCTACTTTATTTTCTTGATTTCATGATTATATGCACGCGTACATGTGAACTTGTGATATATTATAATCTTATAATTTTTTCATACAGGAAATATCCATACCTATTTCATCAATGGTGAACCCTCCTCTGTGCACTGGAGAAGCATCTCAGGATCCAGTACACTTTTGTTTGATATGTAAAATTAATTATTTTTAACCTACAATACTTATCATTATATTAATTGTATTTAATCTTTGAACATTTTTTGTATAGGTAATAGCGACGGTTTCTCCATCGATGGTGAGCCATCCTCAGTCCATTGGAGAAGCATCTCAAGCACAGGTACGTCATTGTTCTCTATATTATAGCTTTTAAGTGTTTTTGATATATTTATGTTAGTAGATTATATTAATTGTACATTTAATCTACAATAGACCCCTTCGCGGTACGGCCATAACATGGATCAATTTAAGTATGTCTTCAAGAAAAATCCTAAGAGTGAGAAGGAGAGGAGAGCGAAGACATTAGCTCCTAGATCAGCCAATGAGGTAATCTACATTTCAATTGCAAAGGAATTATAGTTAAATGCATAGTTATGTTGTTAATTGTGAACTATTTTCTACAAAATAATTCTAACTTGGCTTTTGAATTGTGGTTTTGCAGCCATCTACAGAGCTGCGTACTACATCGAAGAGGCTTGATTTTGATGATCCACCACAAGTTTAGGATCATATAGTGTTAGTTTTGGTCATAGAATGACCAATACATGTAGATATATTCTACATTTTTATTGTATATCGATTTGGACATGGCATATGCCACATTTTTGTAATACTTGTATTGACTTTGTAGACATGCCATATATATATATATATATATATATATATATATATATATATATATATATATATATATATATATATGTCGATATTCGATCTAATAAATGTGTACTAAGTTTATTATTTTTTATTCGTTGTATTTTGTGGTTGTCCTTTTATAAATTTAATTGATCATTTGCCTATGTAATCAACAATATGAATATAAACAACAAAAATATATGATATAAAACATTGCAATCGTGGAATATGATTTGATAAATTTTCTAAAATGTTGAATTAACCCTACAAAACTCCTTGTATTCAGTTCATTATTATGTATTCTTTGTATTTGGTGGCTGCCCTTTTATAAATTTAAATGAATATTTGCATATGTAATCAACAATATGAATATAACAACAAAAATCGACAATATCAATATAAACAACAATATGTGTTTGGTGCGAGAGCACCCTCACGCTCGCAATAGTCAAATTTTGTTCGTCATGTGCACAAACTGACATCGCAAGCGCATCTAGGTGGGCAGGTTTATGCTAGGCATGCCCCTGTCATGCATCCCAAATCGCCAGAATGTCGAGAGTCATACCATACTGGTGCGATCTCTCAAGTGCCCTGAGTCCAAAAAATTGTCAAAATTTGATGGACTGTTTCTTCAAATCCAGGACACATATGGTCAATCCGTTTGAACCCATGGGGTCACGTGAGGCTCCTCTACAATGGTCTATCTCATTTTTTGATGACTTAGAGCCATTTTCAATTGGTAGCATTTTTTGCCTGCTGCAAAAACTGTCAGTTGCATGCAATGCAAAGTTGCAAGATTGGCTAGAATTGATTTGGTTCGTCATGTGCACAAACCGATGTCATGAGCACATCTGGGTGGGTAATTTTATGCTAGGCATGCCCCTCTCATGCATCCCAAAGCACTAGAACATTGAGAGTCATACCATACCAGTGCGATCTCTCAAGTGCCCTAAGTCCAAAAAATTATCAAAATTTGACAGACTGTTTCTTCAAATCGAGGACACATATAGTCAATCTATTTGAACCCATGGGGTTATGTGAGTCTCCTCTATAATGGCCTACCTTGGTTTTTTATTACTCAGAACCATTTTCAATTGGTAGCATTTTTTCACCTGCTGCAAAAATCGTCAGTTGCATGCAATGCAAAGTTACAAGATTCACTAGAATTGATTCGGTTTGTCGTGTGCATAATCCGACATCACAAGCATGTCCAGGTGGGCATTTTTACACTAGGAATTCCCCTTTTGTGTATCCCAAAGCATCAGAATGTCGAGAGTCATACCGTACCAGGGCGATCTCTCAAGTGCCATGAGTCCAAAAAATTATCAAAATTTCAACGATTGTTTCTTCCAATCCAGGACACATATGGTCAATTTGTTTAAACCCGTGGGGTCGTGTGAGGATTATCTACAATGGCCTATCTCAATTTTTGACGACTCAGAGCCATTTTCAATTGGTATCATTTTTTTGCCTACTGCAAAAATTGTCAGTTGCATGCAATGCAAAGTTGCAAGATTGGCTAGAATTGATTTGGTTCATCGTGTGCACAAACCATAATCATGAGAACATTTGGGTGGGTAGTATTATGCTAGGAATGGCCATGTCATGCATCCCAAACCACTGGAACATCGAGAGTCATACCGTGTCGAGGCGATCTCTCAAGTGCCATGAGTCCAAAAAATTGTCAAAATTTGACAGATTGTTTCTTCCAATCCATGACACATATGGTTGATCCATTTGAACCCGTGGGGTTGCGTGAGGATCCTCTACTATGGCCTATCTCAATTTTTGATGACTTGGAGCCATTTCAATTGGTAGCATTTTTTCGCCTGCTGCAAAAACCGTCAGTTGCATGCAATGCAAAGATGCAAGATTGGCTAGAATTGATTTGGTTCATCGTGTGCACAAACTGACATCATGAGCATGTCTGGGTGGGTATTTTTATGCTAGGCATGCCCCTCTCATACATCCCAAAGAATCAAAACATCAAGAGTCATACCGTACTAACGCGATCTCTCAAGTGCCATGAGTCCAAAAAATTGTCAAAATTTGACGGACTATTTCTTCAAATCCAGGACACATATGGTCAATCCATTTGAACCTATGTGGTTGCGTGGGGATCCTCTACAATTTCCTATCTCGGTTTTTGACGACTCAGAGCCATTTTCAATTGGTAGCATTTTTTCGTCTGCTGCAAAAACCGTCAGTTGCATGCAATGCAAAGTTGCAGGATTGGCTACAATTGTTTGGTTCATCGTGTGCATAATCCGATGTCATGAGCACATCTAGGTGGGTAGGTTTACACTATTCATGCTCCTCTTATGCATCCCAAAGCATTATAACGTCAAGAGTCATACCGTACCAGGGTGATCTCTCAAGTGCCCCGAGTCTAAAAAATTGTCAAAATTTGACAGACTGTTTCTTCAAATCCAGGACACATGGTCGATCCGTTTGAACCTATGGGGTTGCGTGAGGCTCCTCTATAATGTCCTATCTTGGTTTTTTATGAATTGGAGCCATTTTCAATTGGTAGCATTTTTTGCCTGCTGCAAAAGCTGTCAGTTGCATGCAATGCAAAGTTGCAGGATGGGCTAGAATTGATTCGGTTCGTCATGTCTACAAACTGACGTCACGAGTGCATCCGAGTGGGAAATTTTATGCTAGGAATGCCCTTGTCATGCATCCCAAAGTGTTATAACATCGAGATTCATACCCTACGGACACAATGTAGAAGTTGCTTGACAACTTTTTTGACATTTTTTTGACAACAATGACAATTTTTGCTCAAATTGTATCTAGTCTCAATCTATGACGCCTATGACCCGATAATGAGTCAAATAATTCTCCATGATTATACAAGAATCAAGAATGCTCATGATTGACCAGGGACACATCACATATACTCAAAACATAGTCACAAAACATTGACACACAAAATAGTCGCAAAATATTGTCACATATTATTCAAAAAATTGCCTCTAAATATGGTCAAATCAGCTCTTGGCTATTTGATTATACAAAAAAATGTCTTACAAATCATCTCATGGGATTTTATACAAAATTTGGCATTACAATATGTGTGATTTAGCTCATCATCATTTTAATATGCAAATCATCTCATGAGCTTTTATACA
Organism: Cryptomeria japonica; assembly: GCF_030272615.1. Taxonomy (NCBI): domain Eukaryota; kingdom Viridiplantae; phylum Streptophyta; class Pinopsida; order Cupressales; family Cupressaceae; genus Cryptomeria; species Cryptomeria japonica. The sequence continues at coordinate 582,708,417 of NC_081407.1, read as the reverse complement.
AAATTTGGCATTACAATATGTGCGATTCAGCTCATCACCATTTTAATATACAAAATTTGGCATGTACATATGTACAAATCAACTCATTGTCATTTAAATATACAAAATTATGCCCCTAAACATGTAAAAATCAGCTCATGGGCATTTATATATACAAAAAATTGAATATAGAACAATTCGTCGATGATTTATACAAAATTCTCAAAATCATTCTACTCTTAACCATAGAATCAATCAAGTGAGCCTTCAGGATCGGCTCTAGCCCGTATTGTGTCAAGTATTGCCTCGTGGTCAGATTCATGAACTTTCCATAAAATCTTGTTATGAGGTCTACCACGATACTTCATCAAATATATATTTGTTGCAACAAGAAGGTTAGAGAAATGAAGAATATGTCTATGTGTTTCAAAGTCCTCAAACAACCAAACATCAGAATTCTTGATAGGGTATCTCTGAAGCCATGTTCCAATCATGACAACAGACCCTATTGGGTACTCAATACCCTCTCTGTCAATGATTGTGGTTGTCAATTTTCTTTTTGTCTCAACACAATGACACAAATAGTAATATGTTCCTTCTTCATTGATCTCTTCTGCAACAACTACATACACATGACCTGCATTTTATAAAGTGTTAATTAATACCAAAAATAAAGTATGATGTACAACAAAATGAACCAAAAAGAATACTTGCAAAAAAAATAACTCAAAAAATCACCTGAATCCACTAGGTCGGATACATGGTCAAAATCCACTGATGTCTCCATCTAGCTCAATTGTAGTGCTTTGGGAATTTGATATGAATCAATGGGAACCAACGATCTACAAGACCATTTGTCAACCCACTATTGCGATTCACATTCTTCCCACAAATAATACATGCATGAAGAGAAAAAACATACCATCTATCTCGTATAAATTACCAGTGAACTTGATTTTGAACTCATAAATGAGTGCATGTCACTCGATCCTACAACTGTGCAACAATCTAGATAGTTTTCAATGTTAGATTCAGTGATCAACTGAAAATATCTATGAACCATTGATGTACCTGGATTACCTGGACCCATTGTAGACTTACACCATCGCATAATTATTTCTACATCTATCAACTCAGCACCACCTTCGTACTTCAATTCTTCTCTAGGTAGGGCTCTTTTCACACATGCTCCTGCACCATCGTGCTCTCCCTTACCATGTCCAACCTCAATGAAATTCCAAAAATGTTGTACACCACTTGTCATATGCATCCTTTTCAACCAATAAAACATTCTTGCATTCTTGAATTGTGCGGTGCAATTATCTGACCATATTAAGTGTTTGTTGTATCGTATGTTCCTTTCCCTTAAACTATCATAGAAAAATTTAAAGCATCCTTGTACAAACTCTGATGAATGAGTACTATCATCACTTATGTAGAAGTGATACTCTCTTACAACCTTTCTATCCTCCTCTGTGCTATCATCTGCATGCATGAATGCTATGTGTACAAAAATAGAAACTTGTGTAGAGTGATAATACATAGATTGCACTTCATTTTGAGGTTGTAGTGTATAATTTTCAGTGAAATCAATGATAGAGACAATGGTGCCAAGAGGAAATGTGTCCTTACATAACTTGAATTTCTCATCTAACCATCGAGCTCTATGTGTATGCATTATGTAGTCATAAACTAGTTTCTCTTGAAAAAATTCATAATTTCAGCTACACATATATCATTTTTCACTAGCTCACATCTCTTCAAATATTTTTCATCTTTAACTCCATATGTGACTGTCTTGTATTTTCTGAAAGAAACTAGTTTTGTACAAATTTCGTGTGTGCTCTCCAAATGTACGCATCTTGGTAAATGTTGCAAACCACCACATATAGCACAAGAACCTTCCAAACAAGGTATCTTATAATAAATGCAATCATCATGTCTATTACATAGCACACTTGAAATAAATTATCTTACCGACTTAGGAGGTGCTTGTAATCGCATTCCTGCAAAACATCGTTAGTGTACAAAGTAGAACAAATATGACAAAAAATATCATAGTGCATGGAAAACTCAATATGAATCCTACAACAACACGTGGTGTGTACATGATTAATCTTAATATAAAAAGGTTTTGTCATTTCAAAAAATATTTGAGAAATTCTTATTTGAGGAAACTTTTGAAGGAATCTTTCATAAAATTTAGTTTGAGTCATATCCAAATAGTGTTTGGCATGTGGCTCACGATTTTTAGACCCAATTCGCCTTCTAACAACATCTCTTTGGTTGGGCGAAACTCTTGTGTTGTCATGCCAAAAAAATTCAATTAATGTTCTTAGTGCATCAACAATAACCTTGTCTTTGCGTGGTAGTCTACCAGAGAATGCCCAAAGAGAATTATTGTTAGGTTCCTCTATTTTTTCCCGCCTCTTTAATGCTTTACTTAATGTTGTTCTACTAACATTTAATGACTTACTCGTTTTGCTTATCAAACAATCTTTTTTTATTTTCTTGCTCATTATGGTTGATGTAATGACACGTCGAGTAGCATTAGAATCTTTAGTAAATGATTTTGAACCAATAGCTTGATATGCATCAAATAGATTTCTCACAATAGTTCTTTCATTGTTACTTTCAGATGATCTTAGGCCTCGAATTTTCATTGTCTCTCTAAAATTCAAATTTTTAATCATTTGAACAATTAATTGACATCTTGCGGTTTGATTTAAGTTTTCAAAATAGTTTTGCTATATTATTTTAACCATTATCCTACAAGTTCATTCATTCATTTTATTGGGCATTGGCTTCAATATATTCTCATCAATGTCAATTAGATACTTTGGTTTCCTACGAATGAATCTAGGAGGTGTTAACATCGGTGCATTATGTACATTCAATTCATCAAATACAAAAGGTGTATGTTCATCAATTAATTGATTATTCAATGCGGTATCTTCTTCAATTGCATTAGGTTCATATGGTAAATCAAATGTCTCTTCTTCAATTACATTAGGTGCATTATGTTCATTTGGTAAATAGAATTGAGATGTTGAGGATGACATACCTTATTCTCCCATTGTTCTTATGTCACGTAATTTCTTCATATGATGCCTTTGTCTTTCCTTTTCAACCTCTCGTTGTTCCATCGCTCCTCATTTGTTCTTTCCCATGGTTGATATTGGTTGTCCTAAATAGAATCATATTACATATATATGTAAACAAAAGTTCATAAACAAACAAATAACCATAAATATGCATCTCATCACTATTTTTTGGAATCAAACTATTAAACAATCACAATATTATTGACAAAACTAATAAGAACAACAATTCAATTATTTGAAATCATGCAAAAACAAAATATTCACTTACTTTTATGTATAAAACAGTGATAGAAGTGCAGACACAGTTCCAGTGGGGCCTTCAACAACCTCAATAACTTCTTTTGAGGCCATTGAGGGTCTTGGGCAACTATAACTATGTCTATGTACCACGTATATGCTACATTAATAATCGCGTACGTGTTGTTAGTCCATAAAATGTTGGCAAGCCCAATTGTATTTTTTTCCCATTCTGTACTAATAAGTAGCACATATGCGCTCCTAAGCCTAAAAAATGTTATCACAGGGTAGCGAATAATAGGCTCAATACCCCGTATGTGCTTACAAGTAATAAGTACTGCGTACATGCTCCTACGCCTTAAAAAAGTTATGAAAAGGGAGGGAGGGAGGGAGGGAGAGAGAGAGGGGTGGGGGAGTAGGAGGAGGGAGAGAGGAGGGGGCAGAAGGGAAGGAGGAAGAGAGGGAGAGAAGAAGGAGGGAGGAGGGAGAGGAGAGGGTGGAGGGAGGGAGAGGAAGAGAGAGAGAGAGGGAAGGAGGGAGAGGGAGAGATAAAGGAGGGGAGGAGGGAGAGGAAGAGAGAGAGAGAGAGAGGGGGAAGGAGGGAGAGGGAGAGAGAAAGGAGGGGGGGGAGGTAAGGTAGAGAGAGGGAGAGAGGTAGAGGGAGGGAGAGAAGAGGGGGAGGGTGAGAGAGAAGAAGGGGTATGGAGGAAGGGAGAGGGAGAGTAAGGGGGAGGGGGAGAGGGAGGGAGAGGTAGAGGGAGAGAGAGAGAGAGAGAGAGAGAGAGAGAGAGAGAGAGAGAGAGAGAGAGAGAGAGAGAGAGAGAGAGAGAGGTGTGGAGGAAGGGAGAGAGGGAGAGTAAGGGGGAGGGAGAGAGAAGGAGGGAGAGGGAGAGAGGAAGAGAGATTGAGGGGGGAGGGAGGGAGAGGTAGAGAGAGAGAGAGGGGGGGAGACAATACACTTATATGTGTATATATATACTTAATATATTATATATTATTATATACATATATATAAATATTATATATTATATGTATATACACATATTATATATACAATATCATATTATACACATATTATATATTACATATATTATATCTATATATACAATATCATATTATACAATAGCGCGTACACGCTTCTTACACCATAAGTACCCCGTACGCACTTTTTATACCATAAGTACCCCGTACGCGCTTTTGACTGTTTAGGCTTGGAAATAGGTCTGAATGACAAAGCTACGATTTGGAAGTTTGATTTCCCTCCATTTCTCTCATTTTTGAGGTGTTTTATTTTATCAGCTTGGTTTATCAACTTTGTCATCATCAGGTTTACACTTCATCAAGTGGGTATTTCTAAAATTGCCACCATATTTTCACCCATCTTCTGAGCTTTCTTACCATATAATTTTTTTTCACTTTGAACAACAATAACATATTATTATTGAATTTCTTTTACCAGTGTCTCCATAGTTCTCACAGACATAGGTGCACCATTTTTTTAATAACTTTTGATATACTTATCCAAATTTAAAAAACTTTATATATTATTGTAGCTCGCTTGATTCTTTACAATTTAAAAAAAAATGTATTTTCGATTTGTTTAGTGCAACTTATTTTTCGCGCACGAACAGGTACCTAATTTTTAGGATGTGCTCGATTGGAAAAATCATAAAAAAACAAATACTCAACAAAAAAATTACAAAAAAATACACATCTTCTAGTGCTCACTCTTAACTATCTTTCTGCCAAAGGATTTGTCAAAATACTAAATCTAACTATGACATTTTTTATGCGCACGTCAGACACTTTGTTATGTTTTTCAGAAAAAATCAAGGTCTATTTTTTTGTGTGTGAAGCATTTGACCCCCTTAATCTTATCCAATTTTGTAAAAGTTTAGTAGTTTGAAAACTAGATTCAGAGTACTACAATATTTGTTCTTTAATTATCTTCATACCTTGAGTGGATTACTTTCAAATTTTGCCTCCAAGTTGAGGTTCACCTAATTTCAGAAGAAGAAAAAAAGTGTCCACTTATACCCCCCTTTTTGACCACCATCTTTGTGCACTTACCCCATTGTCAAGTTACTTAAAAAAGATGCAAAGTTTGCTTGGGATGAGGAAGCTGCACAAGCTTTTAACAGGATTAAAAGGGATGTCCAAGAAGCACCGGTGTTGAAATCTCCTGATTATAGTAAGCCCTTCTCACTTTTTTCTTTTGCTTCTTACCATACAGTAGCGGCAGTTTTACTCTAGCAGGATGATGAGGGGTATGAACATCCAATTGCCTTTTATAGCAAATCTTTACAGGTTGTTGAGTTAAAGTATGAAATCATGAAAAAGCAAGCATATGCTTTAGTCAAAGTTGTTAAAGCATTTAGGCCTTATCTTGTAAATGCAAGGATAATCACTTATGTCCCACATGCGGCTGTCAAGGATATTCTATCTCACTCTGAGGTCACCGGTAAAAGGTGCAGGTGGATAAATAGAATACAAGAGTTTGACCTAGAGATCAAGATCACCAAATTGGTAAGAGGATTGGGCCTTGCTAAATTAATGGCCGAATCAAATCTTGATACTGTTGACATCAATAATGTTGAGATTGATAAGGTCATGGTCACTAGTATTGAAATGCAGCCATGGTATTCAGAAATAGTGCATTTTTTAAAGGATGCAATTTGTCCAGAGGAAATGACTCAAAATCAGAAGAGGACACTAAAATTGAAATCCCAGAAATATATCCTTAGTCAAGGAGACTTATAGTGGCGAAACAGAGATGGAGCATTATTGATGTGCCTAGATGATTCCCAGGCTAAAAGAATGTTGATAGTGATGCATAGTGGAGTGTGTGGGGGTCACTATTCAGCCAAGACAACTATTGGTAAGATAATCAGAGTAGGGTATTATTGGCCTGCTTTGTTCAAGGATGCCCATAAATATGTTCAGAGATGTGATCCTTGTCAGATGTTTTCCTCTAAATTGAAATGTGAAGGAGCTTTACCGCTTAACCCTGTCATAGTTGAAGCCCCTTTTGTCCAATGGGGCATTGATTTTATTGGAGAGATAGAAAAAAAATCAGGCAGAGGTCATAGATGGATCATGGTGGCCACAGATTACTTCACAAAGTGGATTGAGGCCATACCTACTAAAAGGGCAACTAGTAAGATTGTTATTGAGTTCTTAATGGATAATGTAATAACAAGGTTTGGAGTGCCTATGAAATTAATAATGGATAATGCCATGTGTTTTAGGTCAGAGGAATTCATAGAATTTTGTGCAAGTTATGGAATCATTATGTCATATTCCTCATCGTATCACCCACAAGGCAATGGCCAGGAAGAATCTAGTAATAAGAGTCTCTTGAACATCATTAAAAGGATTCTTGAACAAAACAAAAGATCTTGGGACCAAAAGCTTAAGTTGACTTTGTGGGCAGATAGGATTACTATGAAGAAGGCTATTAGTGTATCTCCATTTGAATTGGTCTATGGGACACGAACTAGGGTACCTGTAAACAATTTCCTCCCTGTGTATAAGTTTTTGCAAGCTGAAGAGTTGGAATTATCAGAACCTATGGAGGATAGAATGGTTTAGATGGTAGAGTTGGAAGAAATGAGAGATATAGCTCATAAGAGGAATTTAAAAGTCCAACTGCAATAAAAGTATTTGTTTCATAAAAGAACTACAAATAGGAAGTTCCAAGTTGATGATATGGTCCTTCAATGGAACGCTAAAGGACAGGACAAGGGTAAGCACAAAAAATTTGAATGAATGGTGAAGTACAAGAATTTCTAGTGCATGGATAATTCCTAAAGTATTACTTTTCTTGACTTGTCCATGCACAGTAGTTATAGGTGATGTATATATTAGGTTTGCTTTATGTTCTTTTGGGTTTTTGTTTTGGTCTGCTTTCCAGATTTTTTGAATTCTTGTGTTGATCTTGTAATCAATCATCCCCAGTCAAAGCCGTTGTTATCAGTGTTTTTAAAATTGTTGGAAGTCTTGCCTTTATCCTTTAAATCCTGTCAATCTCAGTGATTTTGCCCTTATCTACAAGTTTTTGTGTGTTCTAAGGGTTTAGGGTTATGTAATTTTCAAAAGTTCTCAAAGAATGAACCTTTCGTGTTGTTCTTCTAAACCTTTTATTTGAGCTTGTTGCTTTTCCCACTTAAGTTGAAGGGTCATCGCATCGTTAAGAGGGGGCCCTTTTTAGGTCTAGGCTTGGGCGGGTTCTGAATAATATTTTAATTTTTCGCAAATTCCCTAATGTCCTAAGTTTTCTCCCATTTATTATCTGTCGGGTTTCCTAAAGATCGAGCAAGTTCCTCTTGATCTAATGGTGGTCGTTGAGCCGCTATGCGAAGTTACACAATGATTATCCATCACGAATTAGTGACAAACCACTAATGTTCTAAGATGGTGGTCGGTGGGTTGCAGTTGGCGGTTAAGGCACATTATGTATGGTTGGCGGCTAAGTTCTTACAACTCCTAAAGGTTGAGCAAGTTGGAACCGATCTCACGGTTGTCGCTAAACCGCAATATAAATTTGCTTGACCATTATTCTTTGTGGCTCAGTGACCAAGTGGTGGGGCCCGTGAGAAGAGAGCGGCTTCGGTGTGTTAACAAGTTGGCAAGTTCAGAGAAAATCAAGGGTGGTCGCTATGCCACAAAGGGGAGTTGCACGATGGTTATTCTTTGTGACTCAGCAACAAGCCACTAGAGGCAGCAGTTAAGGCCAACGGTTATGGCAAGCGGTTATGGTGAACAATAAAATGCTAGCGGTTAAGTCTTCAAAGTTTCCTAAAGATCGAGCATGTTTCTGTTGATCTAACGGTTGTCGCTGAACTGCAATGGAAAGATGCCTGAATGTTATTCTTCATGGATCAGTGACTAGATTGTGGGACCTATTCTAAGTGGGTGACCAAGGTAAGTTAAAAAGCATGCAAGTTAGGGAAGATCGATGATTTTCGTTGAGCCGCTATGTGAAGTTGCATGACCGTTATTCTTCGCAGATCAATGAAAAAAGGAATATGAATAACTAAACAATGGGCCCACTTAGAAGGCATGTGGCTAATGAGTGTGCTAGTTTTATGTAATCTGATGGTGGTCGCTGAATCGATATGAGAAGAAGCTTGAGTTTTAGTCACCACAGATCAGCAACTAAAGGAAAAGTACTCAGAGGAAGTTCCTTCTAGTCCATTGGAGCAAAATTTTTGACATTTAAGAGGATTAATTGCCGAAGTGTGTGGCTTTATTGATCTTAATCAATGCTCAGTTATTGCTATAATCCCTCTAGAGGCCATTGTTTTGAATTGCAAAAAGCATTCAAAGAGATTTCCAGAAGAACAAGTGCGCAGGTTGTATTTTCTCAGGCAACAAGTAATTTTTCTCACAATTGTGCTTTACAATTCCTGTCTACTTGGTGTTATTGGGTGCTTGAAATTCCAAAGAGTTTGTTTGAATATTAATTGAAGTAAGGGTAGTTCTGAATATGGCACCATGAAGGGAATTTAGATGGAAGGTAGATTACTAGGAAGGAGTTATTTGTGATGATTTCTTAGAACAGCTACCCCAATCTACCAATAGTGCAGCCAAAATGAAGGAACTTGTACCTAAATCTTCCCGCCTGATGATTGGTGATGGTTTGTATGATAAGGGATATTGGTTAAGAGATGCCCAGATAGGAATGGCAGGTTTAGGACTATTCAGAGTAGGATTTGGTAAGTGAAACTCACCTGCTCCAATTAACAGTATATGGGAACTAGATGTTGGAAAGCTTGTAATGCCTGGGGTATTCATGGATGTCGATCTGTTAACCAAAATTGCAGAAAATTATGACCCCATTACTAAGACTATGCGAAATATAAATGGAGGAGTTTTAATTGAAATCAAGGATGATGAATTCAGAAGAGCTTTCCAGCTTAGTGAGGTCTCAAACTACTTGGAGCCTATTGATTTTTACTTGCTTAAAGAAGTCTATGATGTATAGAAGGATCACCTTAGGAGTGGGCCATTGAAAGAATTATTTGCAAAAATAGGAGGATTGACATAAGTAGGCCCAAGTATAATGGAGCCTTTCCCTTTGAATTTCTTTACTTTCAGGGCTAAGGGAATATAGTGGTCTTTATGTCAAATTCTTGAGGAAGATGCAGAAAGCACTATGCCAACCCACTACGTGCTTATGATGGCACAGATTTTGAATCCACCTCTGGAGGTGACTTATGATTTTGCACCCTACCTTGCTGATGCCATTCATGAAGGCCTAATTGGAATAAAAAATGCTAAAGTAGACCTTTTGGATGGTATTCCCTGATTATGCACATGTTCTTATTTAAAGGTGTTGAATACTTTGCAAATGAGATGGACTTGTTAAAGGAAAAAGATGGAGAAGAAATGCTTGTTCAGTTATGGAGTACAGTTTTGTTCTGGGACAGGGAGGATGCGAGTTATTTGAAATTTGATAGATATTTTGCATCCAGGCTCAGAATCTTTTTATGCCAAGATAACCCTAGGATTCCTAAGGCCCTCTTAGAATTCATTAGACCCAAAGAGTTTGTTGAAGGTATTAAAATTGTGCACAACTGGAGTGACATAATCTTGTACCCAGTCTCTACTATTTTCAGAGTATATGGTTTTAAAGGAACTCCAAATTTTCTCCCCTACCAAGTCCCTTTGAAGATAGGCATTGCTGAAATCCTGAGGCAAATTGGGGGCCTACAAGAATAAAAGTTAACAAACAAAGGAAGGGGGACCATTTTCCCAAGAATCACTGTGGCACATCAGTTTGTGATCACCAAGGGTGGCTGGGTACATTTTGAGAATTTTCTTCATCCATACAGGTTACCCACTGTGGTTGCTAGGTTTGTTGATCCAAAGGACTTCTTCAATGATATGTTTAAGAAGAAAGTCAGGTGTTGGGAGCTCATCAGTTTCATTTCCCTGAAGACCTAATAAGGAATGAATTTAATTTGGATGAACAAGAAGTAAGGAAGGAGAAATGGATAGCATTCAAGAAAACTCTAGATTTTATTTAACATTTTGATAGAAACTATGATCCCTTGGCTATTTTTAATCCTTTTGAAGAGAAGATTAAGTTTTTGGTGGTCTATTTTGAGGATCTAATGTAGAATTTAAAAGAGAAAAGGTAGGTTATAATAGGAGTTGATCCTGAGAAAGATAAACTTTTTTTAGCTAAGCCTTCTTATGCCAAGGTGGTTCCCCCAGGTGAGTATGTGATGTACAAAAGATTGAGGTATAACATAGTAATGCCCAAAAGGGATGAGCCCTCCACTTCAAAACAAAAAAGGCCAATAGAAGATGTCAGTGAATTGCAAGCTTCCCCAAAGAGGCAAAGGTTAGGGAAAGAAGTGTAGTCTAATGAGCCTTTGTATTCTCCATCCCAATCCTCAATACACATAGGAGATGAGCATGTAGTAGTTGAACAGTTTTTGCGATTAGGGAGTCTTGGAGAAATTGCATGCACCTATGCAGAGTTGCAAAAGGGAATGTCAGAAGAGCCAGCAAGTGCCAAAATGGACTTGACTATTGAAGAGTTTGTAGGCAAAGAATTGGACCCTATCATTAAGCAGGCCAGTGAGGAATTTTTGGCAAACAACAATTTTGTTAAAATGGGAGCATTTTTACAATTTTTTTGGAGGAAGCATATAGGGCAATTCAAGGAGAGGTGTGAGAAAGGGAAGATTGAACATCCCCACAAAGATGCATCTGTTATTGAGGTAGAAGTAAAGCGAGAGATGTTAGTAGAATTTAAGGCAATTACCCCTAAGAAGGGGAGGAAAATGATTGCAAAAGCTGGAGTTTTGATTCTCCCTCAGTGGGATATAGCTAATGCATTAATTCTTCATGCCGTTAGAAAAGATACTAGGCCTCTAGCAGAGGTAACTTACAACAATGACCATGCGGCCCTAGTTATGTGGTCATTAAGAAGAGAAGAAAGAAAAAAGAGGAAAGACTCCTAAGAATCCAGTTATTTAGGAGGCATGATTGTTAAGAGAGTGAAGGACATAGGGGTGGTAGAGGCTGCCAGTACAACTTTAGAATCTGCAAAGTTCGGTATGGTTTTGGCTGAGAAAGAAGCTAGGGAGAAAGCTAATCTTCATGTGAAGTTAGAAGTACTCCTGAAAGCGTACAATGAAGCTAAACTTGAGATAGCTCGTAAGGACAACATGATTTCCAAGTTGAAGAGCCAGATACTAGGATAACAAAAAAAAGGTAAATCTTCCAGTTTGATGATTATCTCTTCTCTGGCCAGACCTCCTCCTACTAACCCAATTATTGAATTTCCTCCTTCTCCTGAGACTCCTAGTTTTCAATCTGCTAAAAGTATCCAAAATGAGATTGAAATATTGAAGCAAGCTCAGGTGATTTTTTCAAGTAAATATGAAGAGAAGATCAGGGGAATAATTTTGAAATTTGTTGATACAGTTGGGGCTCCAATTGTGTATATATATATATGAAAATAATTCTGAATATTTTGACTTCTTTGAAAGAGGATAAAGTTGTTTTGGAGCCAATATTGGATAAACGGATTTCTAGGGAGGCTGATTTAGAGCTCATATACTTATCCCAGGAGGAGGCAAGTGTTGATGTCACTATTAAAGTCACTCATGAGCTGGTAAAAGGTATGTCCAGGTTAGTAGAAGAAAGAGTTAATATAGAAAGGAAGGCAAACCTCTATAGAAAAGAATATGCAAATCAGAAGTTTGAATTGTTCCCTGGAGGTTTTGTTAATAATGATAAATTGAAAGATAAAGAGGAATGGCTTGGTGAATTAGGCCATAAGTTGTCACAAAGAATAAATGGCATCATAAATGCAAATGATACTTCCTTGTTTATTCAAACCATTGAGGAGATTGAAAAAATAAAATCACACTTTGGATTTTTGGAAAAGGAAGTCAAACGGTTAAAGGAGAAGTGGAAAGCTTTGAATAAACTAAAAAAGAAAATTGTTATTTTCTCGTGGCCTAGTGATGACATATTCAAAGAATGGTAAAATAAATATGTGATGAAAGAAACAGAGGCTCGGAAAGAATCAACTGATGTTGTAGCATGTGACAACCCTCAGGAAACTGGAAGCGGTTAGCTCTTGTAACAGATTATTTTGGGGTAATTATATTTTCAAAGAATTAAGGACACCTAGCGCTTGACTTGTGAATATTGAGAAGTAATTAGGCCTTTCTCCAACTGGTTAACTAATCCGTTTTTCTCCTATTTTCTTTAGATAAACAATGTTACCCTTTTGAGGGGGGAATGATGGTTAGAACAAAAAAATATTTTCCAGGCAAGTCTGAAGCTTGTCGTATCCATATCTCTATAAATGGATACCATGACTACTTAGAAAATCATCACATGAATTTTGTAAGAAAGCTCTGGTAAAATGTATTTAGGTTTTTCTGGCTTTTTGGAAAATCATTCTGAGTTATGCAGAATTCTGATGGAGAATATTAATATACAGACCAGAACATTTTGAGTCCTGATTTCTGTTGTCTTCATGTCTATGTGATTGGTTACCATTTTGATTAGATGATCTAGGATTGTTTAATTAAATGATTTGCAAAGCAATTTACGAAAATGTTTTAGGTTTTTCCCTCAAGGAGGGAAATTAAATATACTTAAATCTTTTTCGTTGGCAATCAGTGATTCTACTTGAATTTGATGGTTGGGTCTAGCATATGGTAAGATTTTATATATTTCAGACATATATAGATTTAATGAAGTAAATGTAATGACATGTATGTAAGTTTCTTCTATCAATTCTTATCCAACTCTGAATGACTCTGAGGCCTGAATAAGGCACCGGTATAGCTTGTTGAAGTTCATGACCTTCTTGATGATCAATAAAAAATGAATATGAGTATTTCTTTTATGTTCAGTTATGTTTAAAAGCGATAAGGTTTGTAGAAGTTGGTACTAGTCTTCTATAAGTCTTCAATTATAGTTATGAAAGAGTGATTACAAAAGGTATACCCACCTAAAGCTAAGTGGAAGCTTGAAGTGTAGAAGGTTTCTCTGTAAACCTTGTCAATTGTTGTCTTTTGTTTCTATTTCTTGTTGTTCTCTCATAAGCGACGGAGCTTTGAAATTCTTGTAGAGAAACAAAGTAATCAAAAATTGAGAACAACACACCTTATGACCATAAGATTTAGGAAGTGATCTAACTACCATTTTCACAACTTCATCTTTTTTCAATTTAGCACAAAGACCCCTAATTCCAGTCACAATCTCATCAACTCAGATTATATAGGTAGCAATATCATCATCCTCAGTTATCTTCAAATTCTCAAACTTCACTTGAGATTATACAACTTCATTTGTTTTATCTTATCATCTCCTTCACAGATGTTGTTAATTCTTTATCCACATTTCCTTAATTTTACCATAATGAATCACCTTCACAAGTTCTAAATCTACTAATCTACTCATGAATGCATTTCTTGCTTTGCCATTGTTATCATAAAACATAATATTAGCTACATTTTTAAAAGGGGTAGGGGGATATGTATAACAATCTCTGATTAATTTCCAAACTCCAAACCCTAGAGAGGTCAAATATCCTTCGATTATAAATTCTCAAAAGGTGAAGTTAGTTCCATCAAACTTAGGTTCCTTGTGAGCTCCATCTTGACCATCCTGGACTTTTCTTCAAGTGATTAAGCTTCCTTAGAGGAACAAATATAATACCAATTGTTAGACACCCCAAGACTGATAGGTGGGGTGAATCAATCTTGAACAAAAATTTAAAACTTCAAAGCACAACTTTTCAACATTAAACCCTTAATCAGATCACTAGAAAATAAAGATAAAGCAATGAACACATATGCACAAGATAACACCAAATTTATGTGGAATACGCAAGGAGGAAAAAACCACGATGAGGAGTCAAAACTCATATCATATGAAATAGATATTATAATATTTTTTGAGAGCTCACTCACCAAGGAAGCTCACTACTCCCAAAAATACTTGCGGGTTGGCATTCCCTACCACAAGGAAAGATACAAAGGACTTGTTGAGAAGACTCACTATCTTTGAGCAAGGTACGTGATTTTTTTTTTTATAATGAATAAGCCTTCAATATCTTTGTATTTAGTAATCTCCTTGTGTTAGGACTTGAGAAGGACAACTGAGAGGGGGGGTGAATTAGTTATGAACCAGTTGTTAATAAATTATAAACCAAATGTAAATTATTCCAACTTAAACTTAATTTTGGTAAACCAAAGTTAAGTGTCGGTAAAATAGTTTAATAGATATAGCAGTACTGGTGTAACTTAATGCATGAAACAGAAACAGAAACAATATCCACAACACATAAAACAAAGATTTTGATGTGGAAACCCGGTAAGGGAAAAACCATGGTGGGAAACCTTACCCACAATCAGATGATACTACTATAGATAGTATGTGTATACAAATGGGGTATGCACATGCAGAAAGGCCAACTGCCTAGAGCTCACTGCTCAATCACAAAATAGGAGTCACACTGACTACATAATTGGATGGTTAAATCCAGTGATAATGTACTGCTCAAAATAGCATCTCCAATGTTGGATTCAGTACTGGTTTAAGATTTGAACATGAGTGTCAAACACCTTCATAACCTTCCTTCAAACTTCAAATAATATCTCCGTGATTCGCACAAGGATCTTCTTATTTTCAATCTTCAATATCCACACTCACTCATGATGATAATGATCTTCAATAAGATCTTACAATCATATATACAAAACCTAACACCAAATGTATAGGTCGGCTCACTAAAGATATTACAATTAAATCAATTACAAATAAGTCTTGATGTGATACAACATGTCAGCTCAATACAGTTACCACAATAACCAATCAATAAAACAATCTCCATCACGTGTCGTGCTGATATGGAATACCGGTCCATAACCTAGACCTATTTGTTGGTAAATGCAAATCTGTCAACCCGATTAGACCAATAAGAAAAAAACCAAAACCAAACTTCCAATCCATGTCTTCAACATAACCAAATGATCTCCATGTTATCATTGTTGTCGGTGAACAATATAACCTGCTAGTGAACACATACCGGTGAACCATATTGCCAGCTCAACAACATACAAATATAACCATAGAGCCAAATCAACAATGTAGAATTCCAAGAAGATAAGTGTTGACATCAATGACAAAACCAATGCAACACATGATTAAGTCATCCATAATACCAACACCTTGAACTGTAGTTGTTCTTGACTCATTGACTCAAGCAACTATTTGGCAATTCAGCTCCTATACTTTCACCATACACTCTTTGTACTCGACATTCATGTCTTCAACATTTCACACCAATCCACTCAACTTTTAATTGATTTGATCTTCTATGTATACCATCTACAAGACCTCCAAACATCAATTAGGTTAGATAGAACATGAGACAAAGAATAATCCCTCAAAGTTGGCCATCGAACATAATTGTTGAAAGAACTCTAATCCAATAGATGGAGAGGACCTAAAACATCTTATCACATCACACGTCCTCCCAATTCAAAAACATGGCAATGTGTAGATAAAATTGTGTAGCACATAACTAATCATTCCAAAACACATCTTACAAATTAAATACTCAATGTGGATCCCCACATGACATAGTAGGACCCAAAACCAATTCAACACAATCTCCAATGCTAGCATAAACCCCCAAAATCATATTGTAATAAAAAAAAATAAAAAAGGATTTTTTGACTAGATAATTGTAAATTTCCTTAAAAACTAACTCCAAACATAATGTGACACCAAAGAGATTAAAAAAAAAACATGAAAACCACATAGAGGCATTCGTATACCATCTACCAATACATCAGAGGAGGGAAAATGGATCATAAGCTATGATAAAATATTTAGATCGAATTGGTGAGAGTGAGGTGAGCAAGTTGCCCTCATCCTGCAAATGTTTGGGGTAGATATATTGCATATTTTATTGATCAAGATGATCCACAAAATCTAGTGTTGGAAGGTCATAAAAAGTTCTTAGGATCAAGGGGAGATAGTGGTCGTAGTATTCCACTTTTTGTGCATTCAAAATTTGAGCCTAATTTTCATTGTCTATTCTATTGGATTTATCACTCATAGATATTGGGACAATTCTCAAGACACGAAAAGAAGGAAATATGTTTAGTTGATGGGGGTTTGCCTCCGATCGAATCCTTATTTAGGAATTAACCTTGAAATGGAATTAAAATAGAATTAAAATGTAATGCTTTCCTTTTGAGGGAAAGCCTAGATCTAATCTGAAAAATTCTTGAACTTGATACCTTAATGAAGTTTTCTTGAATCATAATCTAAAGGTGTAGAATTTCTTCATAGAAGGTTGATCATGGATTCTTGATGTTCATGAATTCTTGATCTTGAATTCGCCTTCTCGTTTGGTGCTTAATGAATGTTTGAATGCTTGCTCACATAGACTTGAATTTATTTTGCTAGATTGCAATTGAGATCTCACTTATGATCCCCTAGTTCTCCAAGATTATCAAATGAGGGCGGGGGGGCGGGGATGGGGGTAGGCTTCCTTTTATATCTAATCATGCATTACATGTTCAAATTTTGGAGTAAGATGACAAAGAGCCAAATTTACTACCCACTTCAAGTGATCATTTAGATGTCCTATTTTGTATCTTGATTGGGAGGACAAGGGCACCTAAGCCATCTTGGTCCTATCAATTAGGACTCAAAATGAGATAGTGGTTGAATCAGGAGTTAAAAATTCAAATTTCAAGATGTTAGGAGTAGCATCAAAGTAGGAATTGTGCACTAGAGGCCACAAGCCAAGGTGAGGTCTAGGTGAGGACAAAATTGTATAAGCATACAATTTATGATGCTACAAATATATCTTTCATATTTTTAAGACAAGACAAGATGGAAAAACCAAACAGATACACAGTTCTTCATTACTAGAATGTCATTAAATACAACTATGAAACAGAATACCAATAATCCTACTTCTGAAATACTTCATCACCTAAAAGTTGAACTCAATATGGAGCATTCTCCAGACCAGTCTCGACATACCACCAACCTACCAACATATTGTCTTAACTAGAAACATTAGTTGTTGTACGTTAGGAAATAGGAAATCATCACAAGCATTAATCATTAGCTCAATCACGAAAGCACAACTGCAATGATCTATCCTAAACAACACTCAATAGAGACATGAAATAAAAACATTCAAAACTAAAAATTAAGCAAACCAAAGGTATGATTTGAATGCTCCTTCATGCGGCTCCATTGTCCTTCTTTCTTCTCCAAATAGTTTTGTTGTAGATCTCACCTTCAAGTGCATAAACCTAATTGAGAAAGCAAGATTGTATTGACACAAGAATACTCGAAGCGTGATTTGACAAAGTGATTGGAAATTCAATAGTCTGATTAGGGGATTCGAGTGAAGAAATTCATCCAATTTATAGAGAAATTGGAGAAAAAGATCAAATTAGCATGATAATGATTCAAATGGAAATTCAAATCAAGAATAGCAAAATTATGACATGTGTATGATAAATTTCTATGCAAGGATTTATGACAATTTATGACAAATTTCTATGCAAAGATTTATGACAATTTATGACAAATTTCTATGCAAAGATTTATGACAATTTATGACAAATTTCTATGTCATTTCCATGAATTTAGGAGAGAAATAGGAGGAAATTGAAATTAGGAATTAGAAAAATTAAGAAATTAGAAAATGAGGAATTTAGGAATTAAGAAATTGATGGAAATTAGAAATTAGGTAAATTAATTAATAATTTGTCATTTATTAATTAATTCACAAAGAGGAATAATTAGCCAATTAAATGAACATTTAATTTCAATGAGAAGACTTAGGATAAATAAATAATTTATTAATCCTAAAGGGAGAAATGACAAACAAGGTTCAATGATTAAATCACAAAACCCTAGAAGATGAATTAGGTCTTGATGAAAGATAATTGACTCGATCATGATTTTAAATCGATAAATTACCAATGTGATAAATGATTTGATTGATAAATGCGCCAATTGACGAGGAACAATGACAAATTGATCCAAATTGACATAATTGAGACAAACAATGATCGATGACAAATCGATCGCAAAATGACAAGATCGAACAAGAGGAAAAGAATCGATGACAAAATAGATTGCAAAATGACAATATTGAAAATGACCACGATTGATGACAAATCGATCGCAAAATGACAAAATCGAACATGACAACGACCGATGACAAATCAATCGTTAAACGACAAGATTGAAAATGATAAGGATTGATGATAAATCGATCGCCAGATGACAAGATTGATAAGAGGACAACGATCGATGACAAATCGATCGCAAGATTGACAGGAGGACAAAACCCTAATTAGGATTGACGATGTCCAAAATAATGACATGAGCACGCACATTGATGCAATAAGATAAGATCGATCATGACTGGAGATTGTTGTTGACAAGACCAAATTCAAGAGCAAGATAAATGAAGAATGTAGAAGAATGACTCGATGCTCGCAAATGATAAAAAACAAGTACGAATCATAGGAGAAATGTTAATGCGATGCAAAAGCCTAAAATGAGGCAATGCGCAAATGTTAAAGTATGACTCTGCAAGCGTTGACCATTTTTAGGTGTCTACAGCTGCAACACCAAGGAACTAAAAAGATAGGAGTTCACTAACCATAGAGCATTGAAATTAAATCCCAAACTGTAAGACTGTAGCACAAAATGTAGAGGAATGCAAAGGATTCTTCTAGACTATCCTGAACATGTGTTCCTACATTGACACACTTCATCAGTCTGCAATGACCAAAAAATTAATGTAGCACCAATTTCTCACCCATGAGCAACAAGAGAGACATCACAACAACTTGTAGAAAATTCAAGGTCATCACCACCATGACACACTTTATTATCATGCTTATAATCCTCATCTTAATACTTATAATCCTTGACATAATGATTCTAATCCCCATATGAATGAAATATCATCATGATAATATCTCTTCCATTGAACATGGACATTAGCATCATCATTGAAACATCACAAGTGTCAATACAACAAACTTAGTGTAGACATTAAATGCCAAGAATATGGAAATCCATAACCAATAACATATTTAACAAACATCCATTTGCATTATACATAAATGAAAACATTTTCTAACAATCTTCTCATAGTTTAACAAACATATCTCAACACTTAGCATATCATCAATGAAAACAAGTTATTTGTTCATGTCAATTACCACATCATCAATGACACTACACAGCTAATAGAACATCCAACAACCATCTATTCATATTCTTAGCATTTATCTACACTTCATATCAATGAAAACACCTAGCAATTGAGACATCAATCTACACCACATAACAATTATAGAATATCAATAGTATATGCTCCTATCATCAACAATAATCTACAACAATTATAACTCATCAACAACACTCTTCATCATCCTATTTCATTAGCAACTCTCATCATCAAAATATCATCATTAACAACAC
The DNA here is from genome assembly GCF_030272615.1 of Cryptomeria japonica. Lineage (NCBI taxonomy): Eukaryota > Viridiplantae > Streptophyta > Pinopsida > Cupressales > Cupressaceae > Cryptomeria > Cryptomeria japonica. The sequence continues at coordinate 582,688,576 of NC_081407.1, read as the reverse complement.
CTAGTCATCAATGATAAAAAAAAAAAACACTCTATCATAGCAATCACTACCAAAGCTTGCACATAGTTGCACATTTACTATGTGACATGAATGATAACACTATACTGAGAATTGGCATCCATGACAATGCCTAGATATCAATGACAACAATCTCCAACAACATATTGCAATTAGTTGTACATTTACAACATAAAAAATATCATCATTAACAACACCTAGTCATCAATGATAAAAAAACTACAACAATCTCTATCATAGCAATCACTACCAAAGCTTGCACATAGTTGCACATTTACTATGTGACATGAGTGATAACACTATACTGAGGATTGGCATCCATGACAATTCCTAGATATCAATGACAACAATCTCCAACAACATATTGCAATTAGTTGTGAATAGTTATGTGGCTTTGTATGCTCCACTAATGGATCAAGCTAGCAAGAGGGAAAGTGAGAACAATACTAAAGCAATGGATGTTATTCTTAGTGGTCTAGATGAATTAGAATCTTTAAAAGTCATGCATTGCACATTCATAAAAGAGATATGGGATAAGCTTCAAAGACTTATGGAGACAAAAAGGTGAAAAAGGAAAATATCTAAACCCATAAGAGACCATTTGAAAGTTTGAAGATGAATGAAAAAGAGAATATTGCTACTTGTTTTCTCCGCATTGATGAAATTATAAATATTATTTGTGGTATTGAATAAAATATTGAGGATGTTATAATTGTGCAAAATGTATTAAGATCTCTTCCAGTTAAATTTTATGTGAGATTTGTTGTTGTCAAAGGATCTACACACTTTGAAAATGGATGAGTTGTGTGGTATCCTATTCACATATGAAATAAGGATAGAGAAAGAATAACATCAAAATGAGAAGCCACCTTCAAAGAATCAAGAAGAATTAAGAATAAAAGATTGATATCTAGTGAAAGTTAAAGTAATCGGTAAGAAGCTTACTTTGTCAAGAAATTCAAGAAAGGGTCTATTAAGTACATAAGTATACTCTTAAATTTTTTAATTGTGATAGTATACGTGATTTTTCTACCAAATTTACATAGGTTGGAAGTGATAGAAATGAAGAGGAAGAAGACTAAATCAAGGGAAAAGGAAAGAAGCATCAATAAAATAAGAAAATACACACTTGAGAGAAGCATTAGAAAAGAATAACTTTTGAAAACGTAAGAAGGGACGATATATTCAACAAATTTTTAGTTCATCAAAGGATAGTGATACAAGCTTCTATGAAAGTGATAGACAAGAAATTTTATTTATGGCCACAGAGACAAAATAAAATGCACCAAAAGGTAAAGATGAAGAAATAGAAGAAAAGGAGCTCAAAGGAGAGGAGGAAACAATAGTATATTTAAAGGAAGAACTTGTTGTTGCCCTAGATGAAATCAAATGACTCGGGAAGGAAAATTCAAAGCTAAAAACTCAAATTCAAGAAGATGATGAATTGAAGACAAATCTACTCAAATAATTAAAAAATATGATTATGGGTCTAAAGATTCAATTTGAGAAGGCTAGGAAAATTGAAGTAGGTTCAAGAGATAAGTTGAAAGTAAGGGAATTAGATTGTGAGAAGTTATAACTTGAAATCATTTCCTTAATGAAAGAATTGTAGAAGACAAAAGAATAGGTAAATTGAACTATGATTTTTTCTTAAAGTATAAAAACGTTGGATGATCTTATCAATGCACAAAGATCACCATTCATCTAAATAGGTGTTGGATTTGATGAAAATAAAAATAAGGAAAAGAATGCTACAAGTTTTAATGTTATAGATCTAACAAATAAGATGGATGAAGAAAAGATAAAAAGCTATATTGAGACTCTCAAAATGTAAGATAACAAGGAGGAAAATAAAAAGAAAAATAATAAAGTCCCACATAAAATTAGTCCACCTCCAAAGGTAAACAAGGACAACTATAAAAGGTCATTTTCTCAAAGAAAACCACCACACAACCAAGTTTTAGTATTCTTTCTATGGTTATTTATTTTCATGTAATCAATTTGGGAATAACATAGTAAATTGTAGAGTTTGTGTAGCATCATAAATTGTAGCTAGTGCAATTTACACCTTATGTTTGTGATCCTAATTTAACATGTCCCATTTTCATTCCCCCTAGATCTGGTTTGGCCCCATTTTGATCCAACCTTGATGTCACCTATTGATACTATTAGGTGGGCCCTCATCTTGAGATTGTGATTTCCCATTTGTTGGTCCTATTTTTGGAGGACTAGGGATGGAGTACCTTGCTCTTGAACTAGGGAACCCCAAAATTCCTAGTCCCCCTTAAAATGGACCTAATTTGAAATTGGTTAGGCACTCCCCCTCCTTGATGGAATTTGGTACCTATGGCTACACTTGACCATTGGAGTTTGGTATAATCAATAAACTACCCAGGGAAGCCTATATAAAGATAACTTATCAATTTATTTTAGATCTAAGACTCCATACCCTAGCACTCACACATCCAAGCATTCATCGTCAAGCAGTTCTAGATATTCAAGGCAATATTTTATCCTTCAATTATTATGGAGAAAAGTTACATCAATTTCCATGCAAGCATGTGTGTTTGATTAGATTGTTCATGTTCATGTGTTTGTCATACTATTACATTCAACATTTGTGATTACATTCACAAAGAATTGCATCATCAATCTTTCTATCAACCATTGTAGATCTTGTTGGGATGTGAAATTTTTATCTCTATTGTCAAAGTTGGCATTTGACTGAACTGGTAAAGACTGTTGATGATATGCAACCAATAAATGATTGATTGGTGAATGTGGTGAAGATATTGAGATTCATGTTTAATGACTAAGTCTTGTGTTGTCATTGATGACAACAATGTTTTTGTAGTCATATAAGTCTTGGAAGCCAATCGGTAAGGTATAACCAGTACAGAAGACAATTTAACAAAGAACCGGTAATTAAGACTTCAACCGGTAAACAAAGACTGAGTTGCATTCCGGCAACCGGTACAGGTGATTCATGAAGAGTTGGTTGATGCGGTTTTAAAGAAATGATGGAGATAGGTATTTGGAGCTATGTTCATGACCGCATTGGTAGATTCAACTGGACAAGTGAAATTTGATGTACAGAGCAAGCATTCTAATGAACACTTAACCGATAGTGATAAAGACACTTAAATCGGTAAACACACAGGCTTTGTCTTGTTTTTTATTTCTTATGTCGGTGGCCGACATAATTAATGAATGTAATGTAGGAATGTTTAGATTCATTGAACCTAGGAAATTGTTCCAAGGTTGTAGCCAACTAAGAGATGTTTATAAAAAGTGTGATGAGGTATCAAGTCTGTGTATGTATGTAAGAGTGTGAGATAATTAGTGAAAGATGCAAATTTGATTGTGTGGTGATTAGTGAAGCTCTTTATTGATGTGTTATTGAAGTTTTGAGGATTTGAAGTGGATCTTATCAGACACAGAGGTGTTGCATAAAGATTATTTGATTGGTGTTTTCCTAACAATTTGCAGCAGTAAAATACCCTAACCGAGTAGGTTCAAACAGGCCTTAATTTGTAAATCCCTTAATAGGGTAGCTCTATATCAGAGTCTTAAATCCTCTTGCGAGGTTGACCCTTACAAGTAAAAGCTTCTAATAGGGCTCATCATATTAAATCCCTTAACTAGGTGACTCCTAATCGAGTTTGCTCCTAACAGGGCATATTTGTAAAACCTTAACCGGACAAGATTTCAATTCAGCACTATTGAATCTTATGGGTATTAACTCCCACTATGGTTTTTCCCTTTTGGGTTTCCACGTATAAATATCTTGTGTTATGTGGAATTTTTTTTATTGGGCATTAGCTTATGTGGTGATATTCTCTTATGCTTGTTAATTTTTAAGTTGTTTAAGTTGGTGATCAGATTCATATTGTTTTTACTTGCACTGATTCACCCTTCCTCTCAGTACCTTATAAGTTTGTCAATTAGTATCAGAGCCTAAATTCCTTGAGGCTTAACCGCTTGGGAAGGATCCCTAAGAAATACATGGGGGAAGAATTGAGCTATAGAGAAATGTCTAATAGACTTGAAGAAGCTGAAGAATCCCTTGATACTCTGAAAGAAAAATACAAATCTTCACTTGCTAAGAGAAGAGAGCTAGCTGAACAACTAATGGAATTTACTAAAAATAGCTCTTCTATTTAAGCTAACATGGATGCATGATTCAATGAGGTTAAAAAGTTAAATGAAGAGAAGTATAACCTAAGGAGAGAGCTTGAAGCCCTTACAATCCAAATGAGTCAAGAACTTGAAGCAAGGAGGACTGCAGAAGAAAAGATTAGAGAAAAAGATCATGAGATATTTAAGTTAAATCAGGAAAATGGCACTCTATATGCACAATGGCATGAGGAGAAAGAAGAAAAAGAAGAAATAAAGGCAGATCTTGATATGGAAATGTCTCTTAGAGAGACCCTTATGAAAAGGAATGAAGATCTTACAAAAGAACTTGTTGATGCTAACGAGAAGCTTGCAAAGTTTAACAAATGTTCTACCATGCTTGATGAACAAATCTAATCTCAAAGGATGAAAGGTGATACAATAGGATTGGGGTACTCTACATTTGAGAAAGGTGTCTTCTGGTACAAAGGACAACATGCATGACGGTAAACCTGCACCTAAGATTTTAAACCCACCGGTAAGAAATCCTATAAGCTTGTTTGTTTCAATTGTCATAAACCTAGACATACTGCTAATGTTTGTAGAAGTTGATCTAATGTTGATATTGGTTATAGACCTAATACTTATCAAAGATATGTGCCTAGAAATTTAATGGATATTATTACACATGCAACATGTATGGGCATAGATCTATTGAATGTGGGTATGGAGCAAATAATCCACCACCTCACATGAATCAAAGATCTAGTGGTGATTGGAGAAGAAATTTCAATGACCGGAGAAATTCCAATTGGCAGAGATCCTATGCTAATCGGTATAGCCCCTATGAGATGGAGAAAAGAATGAATGTGGTTAGCATAATCTGTAATAATTTTGGACATGTGGCTATGAATTGCAAAAGGACAGGTAGAGGCAATGCAAGGCCTTGGAGAACATCTGGTATGGCTTGTTATCATTGTCATCAATCGGGACACATTGCTAAGTTTTGTAGAGTTAAGAAGAATCAACTGATAAATCAATCTGCTGACCGAAAAAGGAAGAAGAAAGTGTTAGACAGTTCAAATAACCAAAAGACAATAAAGAGGGGGGGTGAATGAGTTGTCACAAATTACTAGAATATTTAGCATTTAAAAATTTAATACCAGAACCCAAAACATTAATATCAGAATGCTTAAACTAAATACCAAAATAACAGATAAACCAATTAAGCATACACAATAATGAAAAAATAAATACCATCCACATGATACCAAGATTTATACGTGGAAAACCTGGTAAAGGGAAAAACCATGGTGGGAAGCCTACCCATACCCATAGTCAGATAAGACTTCTAAAATAAGTATGTGAATTAAAATTGAGGGGCCTACACTTACAAGAAGGCCAACAGCCTAGAGTGCACTACTCATCACAAAAGGAGTCTCACTGACTATATAGAAATCCATACTACAATCCAAAAGAATGAATGAAATGCAAAGATAGTGTCTCCTATGCTTGAGTACAATTTCGGTTAAGCTCAATACCATAGGACTAAATCCTCCTATATAAACCCAATCGATCTCCAATGATCAACCAAATCCTCTGCCTGAATGATATTACATTATTCGCATATTACATATCCATATCCCATACTATGACCATGATCTACAATGAGATCTTACATCATATATATATACAAACCCTTGACCATAAACAATCAGGTCGGCCACCAGACAATAAACCAATTACATATTTACAAAACATGTCAACCTTAGACCAAACATATAATATCCAACTCATAAGACATCCCAAAAACACATCGAGAGGTCTAATCTACACGTTACATTAAGACGGTCCATAACCTAGATCAACCGGGACCCAATATAGGTCCATACGCTAAAGAAATGATCCCAAATCCGCCAAGTCTTAAACATGATCACCATCAGCATCCTGAATCCATACCAAAAGCTGCACCAACACCACTTATGCATATCATCAAAGATCTTCAACAAAGCTCTATCAGTGAAACCCTCGCCTAAATCACAAACCAAGCTTCCAAGAAAATAGGATAGCATCCGATCACCAGATCAAAACCAACTGATTGAATATGAACATGAGTGAGCCAATCCCATAACCAAAACATACCAAAGCATACCAGATCATACCAGATCCAATCCAACCATAAACCACACAACCTACCGGCACCAGAAGAGTGTCGGTAAAGCATCCAAAACAACTAGTGTTGACATCAATGACAAAACATCAATGCAACACATAATCAATTCCTCCAAATAGCCAACAATCTCCCCCTTTGGCATTGATGGTAACACTAGATGTGAAAAATATCTAAGTACCAAGAAATGCCAAACAAGTCTCCCCTAATGGAAGATAACCAAAAATCTCCCACTCAAAGATATAGCAATGAAATTCTGAAAATAAAGACCAAACTCCCCTTGTGAATGATATCTTTGTAAAGCTTTGAATTACACATTTATCTCTCCCCCTAATGTATACAACTCCTTAAGTTTTTCACATCAATATCTCTCCCCCTTTGACATCAATGCCAGGAATCTGACATAAATATCAAAGCAAAAACATAAACCACTGAAACACAAAGCTAACTACTCCCTATGAGCAGTAGCATCCCCACATTAGTGCCAGAATGAATAATATTTTTAATAATACATACCAGACTGATGCCAAAAAGCATCAATCAGTTCTCTGTCGGAGGGGCAGAAACCCCTAACCTGTCTCTCAGGTACTCAAATGGTTCTTTAGGAAAAGATTTAGTGAAAATATCTGCAATCTGATCTTTAATGTTCACATAAACCAGTATAACTTCATTTCCTTCCACCTTCTCCTTCAAAAAGTTATACTTGATAGATATGTTCTTTGTCTTAGAGTGAAATACCAGATTCTTTGATATGTCAGTAGCAGCAAAGTTATCACAATGAATAACTATCGGTCTAGTACAATGCACTTTGATATCCTTCAATATTTGCTTCATCCATAGAACCTGTGTATAGTTAGTAGTAGCAACAACATACTCATCTTTAGCATTAGATAAACAAGTACATAACTATTTCTTGTTGATCCATGAAACCAACTTCTTTCTAAGAAAGAAAGCTCCACCAGAAGTACTTTTTCGGTCATCAACATCTCCAGCCCAATCAACATCTGTATATGCACATAAAGTAAATTCATCATCCTTAGGGTACCACAAATCATATTCAGATGTACCTTGTAAGTATCTAAAAATTATTTTCACTGCACTCTCATGATTTTCTCTAGGATCACTCTAAAATCTAGATGCAATACAAACAACATTCATTATGTCAGGCCTAGTCTAAGTCAAATAAAGTAAACCTCCATGTTGGAAACCAATAACACTGAGAGGGGGGTGAATCAGTGTTATACCAGAATAGAAGATTTTAGCCTTAACAAAACATTCATACACCAACCAGTATACCGGTATAAATAGAATTAAAAGAAGTAATGCAACCAATAAGCCAAACACATAAATGAGAACCATAACACAGAGATTTATACATGGAAAACCTCAATGAGGAAAAACCACAGTGGGATTTGTGACCCACAATATCAATTCACTGGCCATATGAAGAGATATTACAATATATGATGGGCATGCACTTGCAGGAAGGCTTACAGCCTAGAGCACACTGCTCATCACAAAAGGAGTCCCACTGACTACATAACAATCTAGGCAATAATCCGAAGAAGTGTGCATTGCTTAGTATAGCATCTCCTATGCCAGAATACAGTTCTGGTTTAAGCTATGTCTGTTCTAGTTAAAACCCTAAACCTCAGTACCGGAATAACCCTTACAATGAATTCCTCACATACATAGTCTCTCTGCTATATTTCATATTACATTACATCCATAACCTCATCTATCCCTTATCAAAAGTGATCTAATCAATCTCCCCTATATACTCTATACAAATTTATGCCTTATGTTGGCTTATAAGGATATATAAAATATCATATTACATGTCGGTCATATAACATAAATGAATAAGCATTAAACCAAGTTGTCAATGTTGGTATTTTGGTATGGCTTTCTCATTGATGTCAACACCTACTAAATACACCTACTTTGGAGATCCAGCAACATTCATCGGCAATCAGTAAACTGTTCAACAGTCACCGGTATATGGTTAACCGATAGGATATAATGTTCATCGATACTTGCATTGACATGGAAGACACCTGGTAATTTCGAAGACATCATGTGGACACTTTTCTTTGAAGTAATAATCATTGGCATATTCTTATTTGCATATTTGCTTTTACCGGCAAATAGGTCCAGGTTATCTAGGGTTACACCGGCAGGTTTATCTTTTCCAAATCAGCATGGCACACTATGGAGATGATTTATTATTGTTGTAAATGCATTAAGCCGACATGTTCAATCGGTTATTGCATCGGATATTATATTATTTGTAAATGTTTTATTGTAATATCTTATAGAGCCAACCTACTAAAATTGGTCTTAGGGTATGGTATAAATGTAATATCTTATTTGTAAGATCATGTGTGGAATGCAAAAAAGATTTAAGGAAGGGTATATGCGAGATCAAGCAGAGATATACACGAAGACATCATTTGAAGGTGAAGTTAGGTTTTTGTAGAAGCATATCAGCATTACACCGGTACTGAATCCAGCATATGAAGATGTTATTTTGTGCAGTACATTCTCATTGGATTTAACCATCCAACTGTAGTCAGTGTGACTCCCATCTATGATTGAGCAGTGAGCTCTAGGCTATTGGCCTTTCTGCATGTGCAGACCCCTCTTTGTACACTTACTATCTGCAGTAGTATCATCTGATTGTGGGTAAGGTTTCCCACTATGGTTTTTCCCCTTACAGGGTTTCCATGTACAAATATTTGTGTCATGTGTTGTGGATGAATTTATGTTTACGTTTCATGCATTAATTCTTACCAGTATAGCAATTTTCTGTTAACACTGTTTACCGGCATACTTAACTGTCTTACCGGTACTAAGCATTATGTTGGTTAATAAGATTTTGGTTTGAATTTATTAGACAACTGATTCACCCCCCCCCCCTCTCAGTTGTCCCCGATCCCTATAGTCGATGCCGGATCCAAGATGTGTTGGCCTACAATACTGATATCCTTACTATACCATGTCAGCCTGCATTGTTGGTGACTAAAGAAATCTTATATCTTGTCGGTGTCGGCGTAGAGTCTGTGAAGTGCCTATCGGTACACCATATGAATCTGGAACCCAAAATCATGTTGCCATCAATGAAAACATAATGAAACCAACCAATAGAGTGTCAATTTCCAACAATATCCCCCTTTGGCATTGATGGCAACACTCATGTGAAAAATGGTCATGGTTTCAACTGTCGGTTTCATCCTGCCCTGCTCCCCCTAAGCTGAATATGCAAAATGCTCCAATACTCCAAAAACTGTGTAACTCCCCCTAATGTATGTAACCCTTCATTCTTTTACACTTGTATACTACTCACCTTTTGACATCAATGCCCAAAAAATTATAAAAGAGTGTCAAAGAATGATAACTTTACACTGAATACCTCCAAAAATGTCTTACCGAAGCTTGACCAATTTCAAGATTTCCGAGTAAGCTTTCTCCAATAACTCCACATAAGTATCCCAGCCCATTTTGAATGTGCCGGAGATAGATACAAGTCCACTCAGTAAATATGTAAGTAATTCCTTCTCATTAATTTATGTCGGTGTGGGCTTACCAAGCATACCCATGCATTCCCTCTTATGAACACCAAGTGAATCCAGTCTTGGACTCACCAAACCTCTGAGACTTCTGGCTCTCTGAATGATCTTATCTCTTTCCTTTTCAAGAGCAGAAATTTGATTCTCCAAAGTCAAAATTTGTCCATCAATAGATGTTGTCAGTGAAACTGGTCCATCAAAAGAGTTAGCAATATTAGCAATTTTGTCTTGTACCTCTTTTATCTTTTCATCTACTTTTGTTGTAAGAATCTCTATATTGCAACATACCCTGAATATGTTAGTACCTTGTTTCAAATAATTTTCTATCAGAATTAACTTCTCCTCAATCATTTTCTTCTCTCTGTCAATGATCTGATCAAAAGTGGCTCTCTTAGCCAAAGTGAATTTTTCAAGTGCTAGCCAGTTAGAGATCTGATGTAATGATTGAAAATATTTAGAGATGTGCTCTATTATATCCTTAAGCTTGTCGGAAGGGCTCGCTTCATTCTCAATCTTACGTTCTGGGACCAATCTATGCAAAATAGTTATAGATTGATCTTATAATCCCTTTTTCTGTGGCTCCCTCCTTCATCAGATTTTGAGCAGCCATCATCATTAGTTATGTGGGACTCATCTCTGTGATGTTTTTTTTTCCACTAGAGAAGAATCAATTGTCAATAATGATGTTCCAGCAATTAGTTCTTTACCGGATTCCCCTATTTTCTTTGGTGATTTAACTTTTATTACCTCCTCACTTGCATCGGTGGCTTCGCCACTTGGTGCAGTCTATGCAACTGTCAGTTCCTCCATAGGAACAATATCCTCAACCTGTACATTAGTATTTGGAGGAAAAGTGTCCTCAATATTAGTATCCTATACAATGTTCTCTATGTTGGGATCCAGGAACACTGAGAGGGGGGAGTGAATCAGTGTTCTGCCAGTAAGATATGATTTTACCCTTTTATAACATACACATATAACTGGTAAATGAAGAAATATATAAGTTGAAGCAAATAAGCCATCCACATAAATGAACACCATAACACATATAATATATACGTGGAAAACCTCAAAGAGGAAAAACCACTGGGATTTGTGACCCACAATATCAATTCACTGGCCATATGAAAGGATATTACATAAAATGGGGGCCTTCACATGCAGGAAGGCACAGTGCCTAGAGCACGTTTCTCATCACAAAAGAGTCTCACTAACTGAAACAGTAATAATGAACTCACATAATTCATCTACTATGCCAAAAAGAGTTACAATTATAGTTTTGCTCTGTACCGGTTAATAAACCCTGAACACTTCTACCGATATCTCTTCTCCTCCAAGAATGCTTTCCAAACTATCTACAGATCATTTCATGATATAACATTCATGTACAAATGATCTACATACATATTCTTCACATCATATAGTTCTGCTATTATTCTCTTATATCACTATATACAAAATGACCTAGCAGACTGAGCTAAATACCCTTACAAACAATAAGCCTCATGTCGTCTTGCAATGTATTACAAAATATATACAATGTCGGCTTTATACAATAATTACAAAATAATTTTACAAATAAAACTTCCTTCAGGTCCAAGGCTAATGTCAGCTTCACTGAAGTGCAGGATGTCGGTGTCGGTGCCAATGTAACCCTGGATTCTCCAATGTCGGTATCTGTCAGTGAATGCCTCTTAGTGTCGGTGTATGCCGGTGTAAGCTTCCTTATGAATCTTGTTGCCAAGTAACCATGTTGCCATGTTTCCATTAATGACAACATATGAATCCAATGAGTGTCAATTGCCAACACTCTGTATTAACCAATGTCTGTGTATTTGTGTTAACCAATGGTTCAATGTCCACTATCTTGATATTCTTCAAAACTAAGGGTGGAGTACCCATAATTCCTTTACCTTTCCCTTCAAATGGTGTGTCTACAATATTAGTCTTTGTCTACGGTGAAGTGAAGAAACCTCTATTCTCTCCCAAAAAATTTATCCAGACCTTCTAACATCAGGCTAGTTATTCTATGTTTGTTGTTGAATACTTTCCTATTTCCAGCCTCAAATATCTTCTCCATATCATCTAGAGTTATAGCAGTACAAATAGCTAAAAGTTCTTGCATATTAATGTATTTATCTTCTTACATTGCAGATAACCTTCTAGCATCTAACATGTTGTATAGCTCTATCAGTATTTGATTTTCTATTTCAATTAATTCTTTCTTATATATATCTAAATATAGAATAATTGCTTCCCCTACCTCTCTCTGTTCATCATCTTCAAATGTATCATAATAAGACTTGACATTATTCAGAATCCCATCCTTAGTTATTTCATCTACAATTTCAGCACAAGTCTTAGGCAGAATAATTGTTACATTACTAGTCTCTAGTGCCAAATCAATGTCACTTTTCTTCCTCCTTTTGGCAGTAATGGATGCAGCTGATTGTGTAGCCTTGGGTACCTACTTTTGTGTTGGTAATTTGATGGTAATCTTCCTAACCAGTTGTTTCTTTTCTTCCACTTTAGGTTCTTCCAGTTTCTTCCTCACAACCCTTCTGAATGCTAATGGTGTCTCATCATTAGTCTCAAAATCTGCAGTCACAAGTTCAATGTGAACTACCAGAAACTTCCTCTTTCTCCCTTTCTCTGAGACAACATCAATGAGTTCCTTAATGTCCTTAGAAACTTCCTATACAAACTTGCTTGCCTTATTGTTTTTCCCTCTTCTTTCGGTTGAACTCGGTTTCAACCTCAAAATTCTTTTGTTGTGTTGTTTCACAAGGTTTTTCTGCTTCATCTATTTCTGCATCTATTAGAATTTTTGCATATGCATCCAGAATTAATGCATCCACCTCATATCCCATTTCCTCTATCCAAATCTTCTGGGGCTTGACTGCCTCCATGAGGGTCACATCCTTCTTAACCATGAAACAAATGTCGGTAGAGTATTTCTCTACTATTTTCTCAGGCATCCTTATTCTAGACCTCATAGATTTCTGAAAAGCCTTGAAGTAACCCCATACCTTATCATCTCTAAGACTTCCCAATGCAGCAATTGATTGCTTAAGTTGTCTTCCTATTGGGATATCAAAAGCCCATTGCTTCCTTCCAGAATCGAGGGTATCATTCAAAAAGTATAACATTAATCATACTAACAGATTTCCATACTGGAAGGTGCCCTTCTTCTCACCTTCAATCTTCCCTAAATTGATCAATAACTCCTCAAGAATCCAATCACAAAGATCAAACTTGATATTTTCTCTCATCATCCTATAAGCAGCCAAAATAAATGAAATTGAAACTGAATTCAGTCGGTTAGGCTAAGTTACCTTGTAGCCTATAACCATGCTTCCAAATTTGATATCAGTGTCGGTGATGGTACTCACCTTCATCGATCTCTTGTTTGATGTGGCACCAGTGATCTTCTTTATAAATTAATTTGATACTTTCTTATCTGGATATTGCCCTACCAATGACAAACTAGTAATTGCCCGAATGGCTTCCTTAGTGATTTTATAGGGTCGATCCAGCCATATGAATTCCCCATGTACTTTGCTTGGTACATATCTGATAATCTCATCCTCAAACTCCAGAATATCAAGAATATCTAGATCTTCAATGTGTTTATATGCCGGTTTGATTTTACCAGATTATCCCATAAGTTCATTCATATACATCCCCTTGATCTCCAAAGTGCCTAAGTTCTCTATATGATAATGAATATAGGCCCTAAAATCTCCCACATATACCACTCCCTCCAGAATGCGAGAAAATGCTCCAACCAAATCTTCCTTAGTAGCCACATGTGGATACCGTTTGAAAATTGTCCTGGGGCGATCCTTAACTTCTACTATAGTTGGATTTGCAACAAAAATAGGAGTAGAAGATGATCCTGATTCCATGATTCAAGAAAAATACCTTTAGAATGTTGTCGGTGAAAACCTCTAACAAATCCTTTCAGATGTCGGTGTGATCACTCAAGAAGGAATCTGATTGCCTCTGAATAGCTTCTGATTGCACTAAGCCACTATGAATCGCTCTGAATGCTGGGTGAATAATAATGAAGTGTAATCGACATTTTATTTATCGAGAAAACCCTAATTTTCTATTGACCTAAATGATTGTCGGTGAATGATATCGGATCTCACTCTGAATATATCAATGCCGGATAATCCACTCCAATATTTGGAACATCTTCCAGAATCTCTTCCAGGGGCATATGCATCATCTTCCATGAAATTTGCCTACCCCTCAGGCATCTTCCTTAGTTACCGGATGAGCTCACTGTCGGTGCAGGAGCAACCTCTTCTACCGGATCGGTAATCGGGACATTCCCATCTGATGATTTCTCTTCAATCTTCCTAACCCATCTCTGATTATGATCTTAACGGATTTCACTAACCTTCTCTTTGCCTTTATCATTTGATCCTCCATTGCCAACCAATGGATTTTTGCTTCTACAAAAATTAGCAATATGTCCAACTTCATTACATGCATAACATGTAACATTGTTCTTTTGAATTGCCTTGCTAAAACCAGTGAAATTGCTTGACCTGCACTAATTAGCCATATGTCCAAATTTTCCACAAGCATATAATTTTACATTCATTCTGCAATCTTCTATCTTATGACCAATTTTATTGCATTTAGAATATTTACCAGGAGTAGAATCAGGGTTCTGATTTTCTCTGTTTCTACATTGCCTAGCCATGTGACCAAATTTATTGCAAACAAAACATCTACTATTGAATTTATAAGCATTGAATTGCCTTACCAGTGCCTTATGGTTTTGATCTTCATTAGCAGTACCAAAACTTTGTCCTTTCTCAAATCCAAGTCCATTGGAATCTCTAATCCGCCTTTGTCTCTTCAATAACTCATCAAGTTGTGCTGAGCTGATCTTGAATTTTTCTTTGTACTCACTTGCATCAGTTAATTCATCCCTTAGTACTATAATTTATCTCTCAAGCTCTTGCACATTGCTCCAAGATTGTACCAAATTAGACCTTAATATCTCATTTTCATGAGTCAACCTATCACATTCTTCAATTTTTTCTTCAAGGATACAACATGATTTTCTTCCTTTTCCTTTTGTCCTCAATATCCTTGGACAACCTCATAGTCATAGTTTGCATTTCATTCTTTATAACCATGTTCTCCTGACTCAATTTCTGACATTGTTCCTTAAGTGTATATTTCTCTTCATCATCCTGATTTTGCAAAACTTCCTTCCTCCTAGCTTGAATAGATGATAGTCTCTCTTGTAGGACAAGAATAAATTATTTAGCATAATTTAACTAATCTTGTAGCTTTAAGTTCTTCAATCTTTCAACATTATAATCTTCAAGTGCCATCTCAAGCAGCTTCTCCAAAGCCATATTGAATGATTTCGGTTTCAGGATCTTCCTCAAGATATTAAACTTCCTCTGAGGCACAAGGCTTTGATACCAATTGTTGGAAACCAATAACACTGAGAGGGGGGGTGAATCAGTGTTATACCTAAATAGAAGATTTTAGCCTTAACAAAACATTCATACACCAACTAGTATACCGGTATAAACATAATTGAAATAAGTAATTCAACCAATAAGCCAATCACATAAATGAGAACCATAAAACATGGATTTATACGTGGAAAACCTCAATGAGGAAAAACCATGGTGGGATTTGTGACCCACAATATCAATTCACTGGCCATATGAAGAGATATTACAATACATGAAGGGCCTACACTTGCAGGAAGGCTTACAGCCTAGAGCACACTGCTCATCACAAAAGGAGTCTCATTGACTACATAACAATCCAGACAACAATCCAGAGAAGTGTGAACTACTTAGTATAGCATCTCCTATGCCAAAATATAGTTCTGGTTTAAGCTCTATCTGTTCCGATTAAAACCCTAAACCTCAGTATCGGAATAACCCTTACAATGAATTCCTCACATACATAGTCTCTCTGATATATTTTGCATTACATTACATCCATAACCTCATCCATCCCTTATCAAAAGTGATCTAATCAATCTCCCCTGTATAACCTATACAAATCTATGCCTTATGTTGGCTTACAAGGATATATAAAATATCATATTACATGTCAGCTATATAGCATAAATGAATAAGCATTAAACCAAGTTGTCGATGCTAGATCCAAGATGTGTTGGCCTCCAATACCAATATCCTTTACTATACCATGTTGGTTTGCATTGTTGGTGACTAAAGAAATATTTTATCCTGTCAGTGTTGGTGTCGGTGTAGAGTCTATGAAGTGCCTGTCAGTACACCATATGAAGCCAGAACCCAAAATCATGTTGCCATGAATGAAAACATAATTAAACCAACCAATAGAGTGTCAATTGCTAAAACTCTAGTCATATATTTGTATCTTGTAGGATTTACCAATGCAGAAACATCTTTCCTTGTCAATTTCTCACTTGTAACCATAGGAGTACTTACCAGTTTAGAATCTCCCATACCAAATTTCTTCAACAATTTCCAAGCATACTTAGTTTGATAGATGAAAATACCTTTATCAGTCAAAGTAATCTGCAAACCTAAGAAAAAATTCATTTCCCCAATCATAGACATTTTAAATTCTTTCTGCATATTTTTATAAAATTCCATCCACAACTTATCTTCACCTCCAAAAATGATGTCATCAATAAATAATTCAATAATCAGTATATCATCATCATTGACCTTATAATATAAATTACTATTAGTATTACCCTTAGTAAAACCAAGCTTCAAAAGATATCTATCCAACCTTGCATACCAAGCTCTAGGTGTGTTTTTCAATCCATATAAAGCTTTCCTTAACGTGCAAACCATGTTTGTATCATCTGATGGTGAAAAACCATCAGGTTTCTCAATATAAACTTCCTCATCAAGATCCCCATTAAAAAATACACACTTAACATCCATTTGATAAACTTTGTAGTTCTTATGGGCAGCATAGGCAAGAAATAATCTTACAACTTCAATCCTAGCTACAGGTGCAAAAGTCTCACCATAATCAATTCCTTCCTTCAGAGAATATCCTTTAAAAACCAATCTAGCCTTATTCCTTACAACTAGACCGTCCTCACTTAATTTATTCTTAAAAACCCATTTAGTTCCAATAACATTTTTATTTTTAGGCCGAGGAACTAGAGTCCATGTGTTATTCTTCTCAATCTGATCTAATTCTTCTTCCAAAGCTTTCAACCAACATTCATCTTTACATGCTTCAATTACTGATACCGGTTCAACTTGAGAAATTAAACATACCTCATTAGTTGCCAGACTTCTTCTTGTCATCACTCTATTGTTCTTATCCCCAATTATTTGATCTTATGAATGATTCAATCTCACATACCTATGAGTCTTCTAACTCTATGTTACTCTTCTCGATTCTTCAGTTATTGTTGAATTTTTTGATACTGCCAGAGTAACTGGTTCAACACTCTGTTTCGGTAAAGGTTCTACCAGTTCAGATATAATCATTTCCATCGCCGGTTTTTGCTCATAAAATCTGATTTGACTTCTATTCAACTCATCCACCTTGACATTAGCACTCTCCACAATTCTCTGCAATCTCTTTTTATAGCATCTATATGCCTTACTTTCATTATAATAACCAAGAAATATGGCTTCATCACATCTAGGATCAAATTTTCCAATGATATCATCTCTCCTAATATAACATTTACTACTAAATATTCTAAAATACTTAACTGTAGGTGTATTGCCAAACCATAATTCATAAGATGTCTTATCGGTTTATCCTTTGATATGTACTCTGTTGAATGTATAAATTGTTTTAATCACTGCTTCTCTCCAGTAGATATGAGGTAGACTAGCTTCCATCATCATTGTTCTAGTAGCATCCAAAATAGTTTTGTTCTAAATTTCCACAACTCCATTCTACTAAGGTTTTCGGGGAGCAGAAAATTGTCTCCTTATACCATGTTTCTCACAAAAGTTATTAAACTCACTGGATGTGAATTCTCCACCATGATCTAACCTCAAACATTTAATCTTCAATCTTGTCTCTATTTCCACTTTAGCCTTAAAGATTTTAAACTTTTCAAAAGCCTCAGATTTCTCCCTTAGAAAAGTAACCCATGATAGACTTATAAAGAACTGAGAGTGGGGGGTGAATCAGTGATAGCAAAAACAATAACACTTTAAACCCAGACCAGTAAAAATAATTAACCAGTTTCCACAAGACTTTGCATGCAATCAAAATTGTTATAAAAGCATTCACAACAAGTAAAACATTCACCATAACACAAGTGTTTATACATGGAAAACCCAACTGGAAAAAAACCACGGTGAGATGGGACTCACTAGTTAACTATCTGCAAAAATAGGTAACTGGCTGGTTAAGGTCTACAAAGTGCTCTGCTAGGAGTGAATCCTGTTAAAGATCCCAAAGCCCTATTAGGAGCTATACCCAGTTAAAGGTAATACCCTGTTAGGAGCAACCTCGGTAGAGGATTTCAAATCCAAGCTAATGGATCACCTAGTTAGAGGATTTGTACAATGAATCTTGTTAGAGCTTACCCAGTTAGGGGATTTAGCTACTGTAGTGATTAGAAAACAACAGCTGGTATGACCTAGAAATAACACATCTTGTCTGTATATATCCTCTTCTTCTTAGTCAATACTGCATAACCGACATACTCTGCAACTCCTTCAATAAATCGCATCAACTCTAACTCATAACATCACTTGTATCTTACATATCAAAATAACTCATCACAATGTCTTTTATAGACATTATATTTCATGTCGGCTCAAGAACCTCATCACAATTTCCCAAGTTTAGTGTATCTAGATAATCTTTCATAACACATCACAAATCATCGCTAAAAATGTTGGTTAGGGATAAATCATCATGACCGGTGATAACTCATCACACAATCAGTGAAACTGGTTTGAACATCGATACCGGTTGAGTGTTAACCACTTCCAACTCACATATCGATTGTCCTCCATTCACCTCCTTGCCTTTTTTCGCTATATCTTAAAATTGTTGTCTACATATACTGGTTTAGACATCTTCTTACTAGTTAGACTTCTCTATAAATATGATACCGATTTGCAATATGAAGACATAGGAGTAGTACCGATTTGACTTAACTAATATGACTATGACAATATCAACATATGTGTGTGTGAATATGTGCCATCATTGACAACACATAAAGTCGTCCATTAGAAAAATCATCATCAAGCCAACAATCTCCCCCTTTCGCATTGATGGAAACACTTAGAAAAAATTTACACCTAAGTGTGCTTACAAAAAAAATGTACAGACTCCCCCTTAACAGGACATACACATTTTTCACATCACATACATATTTCTACTCCCCCTTTGACAATGATGCCAAATTGAAAAGTAAAATACATATATATTACATCAAAAAATGCATATACATAAATATAAGAGTTTTTCAAGGTGTGTTCACTGCAATTCTTAAGAAAATATCACTAAAAGTATTCTTCATCTGTGAAAAATCATTATCCCATGTTTCTAATAGGGTTTCAGTGATCTCAATAGTTGTCATTATTTGTGTAGAAAATTCTTCCATTGCATCCACTATGCTCATCTCTAGGTAGTCAAAACTACTTCTGAATCCTTGTATGCCCTTTGGAGGATTTCAACTTTTGGAACCAACTGGTTCTTTAGTGCTTTCAAGGATCTAATTCTCTTAACCTATTCAAAATCATAAACATCTAATAGATGTTGCAAAGCATCAATTGATTTGCCAAAATCTAAAGTCGAATCATGTACTGGAACATAAGCATTACGTATACTCTCCAGTTCCTTTTATGTATCTTCTCGGCTCTTCTTCAAATCAAAATATAAAAATGAAACTTTAGAGGTATAGGCCAAAAGTTTATCTCCGGTTTCAACAGCAGTTCTGAAAAGATATTTATTGACAGATAAAGCAATCTTGCCTTTATCAATATCTGACATTAATTGCTCTCCCCTTTTCTTTCTGTAACCTTTTTCAGCTAAGGTATGTGCTTCTTCTTCAAGTGATTTTAGTTGGTCAGTAGCATCAGCAACCAACTGTCCAAGCTTGCCAATAGGGGTAGACAAATTGCCAATGTTAGTCTCTTTTAGGAGACTTGATAGAATGTCAACAATAATCTATATAGTCTCTGCTTCTTTTCACTATTCTTTTAACCTTTTCTTTTGAGCCAAAGATTGCATAGCTGTAGAAATCTCCATTAGTTCAGATGCACTCAATTTATCTACATCTATAGAGCTTGTTATGTTAATTGAGTCATCATCATCAGCAATTGTTTTCTCTTTCTTTACTTTCTCCTCTTCATCCTTTTTCACTTACGTCTTCTTCTCTTCATCCTTTGTCTTTGGTTTCTCTTTCTCTATATTTGTTTGTTCCTCCTATGTGGCTATAGTGACCGGTGGCAGTTGACTTTCAACATTGTTATCTTTTTTCAGTGGCGGTTGAATATCCACACTTGGTTCATTAACTAGTACTTCCTCTGTTAATTGTTCACCAACAATATTCGGTAGTGGTTCAATTTCCTTAAGTAGTTCAATGGCATTACCAATTATGTCAACAATGTCTTGGATTTCTTTAGTATCATCCACAAAGAATATAACCGGTTGAGAACTTGTGTCATCCTTGTTATTGATAGGATAGACAACATCCGGTGTAATAAACTCTTTAGCATCTAGCTACAGTCTTAGTCTGGTCGGGTTTATTTTTATGGTACTTCAATTTCTCATTCATCCTTTGAATATCTTGAGCTATACGATGAGTATCATCTTCAAAAGGTTGAATCTTTCCATCCAATAACCTCAGTCTCCTTGTTTTAGAATGAAACTCTCCTTTAAACTTAGCAAACAATGCTAATAATTCATCTCGAGACAACTCAAGAAAATATTGAATAAAAACTCTATCAATAATTTATTGATCCTGATCTACAACCATTTTCCATTTATTTTCAAGAATAGAATATAAAGAATCAAAAATATCTTTTTCAATATCTTATAGCAACCGATTGTATTGACACGAGTGGTTGATTACCTCTTGAACAATTTTTTGTTTCTGACCTTCATCAAATGAATCAAAATACTCTTTTACATTATCAAACTATTTCCTCCCTAATGTTTTTAATGTCCTCTCAAAATCCCTCATTGGTTTGAATGTTGCAACATTAATAGGAGTATTTTGCTTTGAAATGTCTCTTACTGGTTTGGATTTCTTACTAATCAATTTCATCTTCTTTGGTTCTTCTTCAGTATCAGTATCCTTAGATTCTGCTTGAAGAATGAGATTTCTACCTCTCTTCTTTGTTGCAGTCTACTTCTTTGCATATACTTTATCTATCAGTTCCTTTTTTATTTGAATACTTATAGTCATCGTTGTACCAGTGGTCACGAAAGCTACTTGCTCAACTTTCTTCTTTTTCTCCTTGGCACTACTGGGTTGAGCAGGTGCAATCTATTCCTGGTAAGTTCCCAGTATTTTCTTATTTTTATCCTTAGGAGATGCCAAAAGGTTGTTGGCATAGCCAATTAGTAAGTCATTGCTGACTTCATAGCTCATTTCTTTCATTTCCTCTTCTCTAGGTTCAATGGCCTCCATAAGGCAAAAGTCAATCGTTGCAGTGAAACAGATGTCTTTTTTCAAAGTGTTTCACCACTTCATTAGATAGCCTTAATCTCATGCTCATATTCTTTTGAAACTCATTGAAATTTATGTTCATGGCAATAGGAAATGTGTTCTTCATAGCCTTAATTCTATTCTTTATTTGTGTTGAAACCGATGTGTCCTTGGACCATTGAATCTCACCAATTCCTAAAATGAAATAATGAAACTAGAAGAATAAACCAATCAACAGTTGACCATATTTAAACTTTTGAATGTTGTCTTTCTTAATTGATTCTATGTTCAGCATCAATTGACTTCTCATTGGCTTGCACAAATCATAATCTGCATTCTCTATCATCATTCTGTAGGCGACATGCACAACAGTACATGGTACACTATTCATCCTGCTGGAATGGAATATCCAGTAGCCAATAACCATTGTTGCAAATCTGACTCCTAGATCTTCAATGTTATTGACCGATATAGCACGACCGTCAGCACTAGTCTTTGTCAATGCAATAATAGTCTCTTTTGAAATTGTCCTTAATTTTGGTACTTCACCGGTTTGGCAGAAACCAGTTACTGCATGAATTGCCTCCTTTGTGATGGTGTGGGATCTATCAAGATACATGTACATGACTAAGGATAATCCTGACATGTTCTTCCTCAAAATCTTCAAGAAAATAGGCTGCATTATGAAAACCCAAATATATTCGGGTTTGATTTTCCCGCTCTTATCACACAGAGATTTAAAATGAGAATAGATTGCCAGTGATCCTAGATCCTCAATTTTACAATCTATATAACTAGTCAAGTCACCTTTGATCAAAGCACCTTGCAGAACCTGAGACAATGCATTATAAGATTCTATTTTATCTGATTCTAGTGACTCCATAGCTTCAACAATAATCTTAAGACTCTTTGTTGGTGTAGACAATGATCCCATTCTATATAATCTTGATTCGAGAGAGATTAACAAAAATACCTTATTCCCTTCACGTGGGTAGGGTTCCTGGTTGTTCTCTTGTATGCACACCCATTTCGCCTTTCCTTATCTTCAAATCCAATTCAACTTTTGATCTATAGCACAAATTTGTTCTTAATCAGCTAGCAATGCTTTGTTTTGCTCTGCAAGTGCTCAAATGCTTCTTCGAATGCAATTAAGGTAAAAATAACTTAGTAAAACTTCCTTTTATTAACTTATCAACTGCATTAATTACATAACCGATAGGGTAACAAACCCTAATTACCGCTTAACAAACTCGCCTATACCGATAGGTATATAACCAGTTGGTAATCCTTAGGAAATTGATAATAACAATATAAAAAATTCTCATATTACAACTCGAAATGAAAAAATTTCTTACCATACACTCTTCAAGGGGTTCGGAAGTAGATTTACCACTATGCTCCCCTTAGGCTTGTTGAAAAGCTCAGTTAACTAGTGTAGCAATCTCCACACTCGGTGAAGGGTTTTATTTTTCTACTAGCTTCTCCTCACTTTTCTTCTTCCAAATTCTATTCATCTCCGCTCTAGTTTCTTCAACATCAAACTTCTTCTTTACTTTCTGATCTTTAGAGTGGTTTACCGGTTTGTTCTTCTTTGCTCTACAGAACTTGGCCATGTGTCCCAGTTTATGGCAATGATAGTAGGCCATCCCAGATGCTCTCCAAGGTCCTGCATTACCTCTTCCAGTCCTTCTTCTATAATTCATAGCCACATGTCCATAGTTATTGCAAATTGTGCAAATCACATTTTTTACCTTCTCCATATTATATGGATTGAACCGGTTGACATAGGGTTTTTGCCAGTTCATGTTTCTTCGGTTGTCATAGGTCCTTTTCTAGTCACTGATAGATCTTGGATTCATGTGAGGTGTTGGATTGTTCACTCCATACCTACATTCAATTGATCTATGTCCATACATGTTACATGTGTAACAATGACCTTGAAATCTTCCAGACACATATCTAGTATTAGCATTATAACCTATGTTCTCATTAGATCTACTTCTACAAACATTAGCAGTATGTCCAGGTTTTTGACAGATAAAGCAAACAGGTTTGAAAGCTTTCTTACTAGTAAGCTTCTTAGCCTTAGGAAAATTTTTACCTTTATGCATGTTGCTCTTGGTACCAGAAGATTATCCTTTCTTGGTTGTATTGAATCCTAGTCCAGATGTGTCACCTTTCATCCTTTGAGATTGGACCTGTTCATCCAGCATAAAGAAACTCTTGTTGAATTTGTCAAGTTTCCTATTTGCCTCAGTAAGCTCTTTGGTAAGATCTTCATTATCCTTTGTAAGAGTCTCTCTAAGAGACATTTCCATCTCAAGATCTAACTGTAATGCTTCCTTCTCTTCCTTCTCCTCATGCCAGTGTTCATGCAAAGCTACATTCTCCTGCTTGATCTTATAAATCTTATAATCTTTCTCTTTGATCAGGTCTTCAGTTGCCCTCCTTACTTCAAGTTCTTGACTCATACAGATTGTTAGGGATTCAACTTCTCTCCTCAGGTTTAGCTTTTCACCATTCAGTTTCTCCACTTCTTCAGCCAGTGCATCAATGTTGGCCTCATCTGAAGAACTATTGTCAGAGATCTCCAATGATTGCCTAGTCAGATCTCTCCTCTTAACTTTTGAAGCTTTGAATCTACCTCTCAGGGTTTCAAGATTTTCCTTGGTTGCATCAAGCACTCTACCCATCTCTCTATAACTCATATCCCCCATAATGGCTTTAGGCTTTCTTTTCAAGTGATTAAGCCTTAAGGAAGTTAGGCTCTAATACCAATTGATATAATCATAAAGCACTAAGAGGGGGGGTGAATCATTGATAGAAAAAATAATAACACTTTAAACCTAGACCGATAAAAACAATTAACCAGTTTACTTAAGACTTTGCATGTAATCCAAAGTGTTATAAAAGAATTCACAACAAGTAAAACATTCACCATAACACAAGTGTTTATACGTGGAAAACCCAACTAGAAAAAACCATGATGAGATGGGACTCACAAGTTAACTATCTGCAGAAATAGGTAACTAACCGGTTAAGGTCTACAAAGTGCTCTGCTAGGAGCAAATCCTATTAAAGATCCCAAAGCCCTGTTAGGAACTTTACCTAGTTAAAGGTAATACCTTGTTAGGAGTAACCTCGGTAGAGGATTTCAAATCCAAGCTAATGGATCACCTGGTTAGAGGATTTGTACAATGAATCTTGTTAGAATCTTGTTAGAGCTTACCCAGTTAGGGGATTTAACTATTGTAGTGATTAGAAAACAACATGTGCTATGATCTAGAAATAGCACATCTTTATTATATAGATCCTCTTCTGCTCACTGAATATTGCATCACCGACATACTCTGTAACTCCTTCAATAAATCACATCAACTCTAACTCATAACATCACTTGTATCTTATATATCAAAATTACTCATCACAATGTCTTTTTATAGACATTAGATTTCATGTCAGCTCAAGAACCTCATCACAATTTCCTAGCTTCAGTGTATCTAGGCAATCTTCCATAACACATCACAAATCATCGCCAAAAACGTCGGTTAGGGATAACTCATCACGACCGGTGATAATGCATCACACAATCAGTGAAACTAGTTTGAACACCGATACCAATTGAGTGTTAACCACTTCCAACTCACATACCGATTGTCCTCCATTCACCTCCTTGTCTTTCTTTGCTATATCTTAAAACTAGTGTCAATGGAACTGACCAAAACCAATTTTCATTCCTGCATAAACCGGTTGTCTACATATACCGGTTTAGACACCTTCATACCGGTTAGACTTCTCTATGCATATGATACCAGTTTGCAATATGAAGACTTAGGAGTAGTACCAGTTTGACTTAATTAAGATGGCTATGACAATATGAACACATATGAGTGTGTGAATATGTGCCATCAATGACAACACATAAAGTCATCCATTACAAAAATCATCATCAAGCCAACAATCTCCCCCTTTGGCATTGATGGCAGCATAGAGAAAAATTTTACACCTAAGTATGCTTACAAAAAAAATGTACAAACTCCCTCTTAACAGTACATACAAAATTTTCACATCACATGCATATTTCTACTCCCCCTTTGACAACAATGCCAAATTGAAAAATAAAATACATATACTACATCAAAATTTGTATCAAAAACTGCATATACATAAATATAAGATTTTTTCAAGGTGTGTTCACTGCAATTCTTAAGAAAATGTCACAGAAAGTAATCTTCATCTGTGCAAAATCATTATCCCATGTTTCTAATAGGGTTTCAGTGATCTCAATAGTTGTCATAATTTGTGCGGCAAATTATTCCATTGTGTCCACTGTGCTCATCTCCAGGGTAGCCAAAACTACTTCTGAATCCTTATATGCCCTTTAAAGGATTTCAACTTTCGGAACCAATGGGTTCTTTAGTGCTTTCAAGGATTTGATTCGCTTAACCTGTTCAAAATCATAAACATCCAATAGATGTTGCAAAGCATCAACTGATTTTCCAAAATATAAAGTCGAATCATATACTGAAATATAAGCATTACTTATACTCTCCAGATCCTTTTCCATATCTTCTCGCCTCTTCTTCAAATCATAATATAAAAATTAAACTTTAGATGTATAGACCAAAATTTTACCTCCAGTTTCAACAACAGTTCTCAAAAGATATTTATTGATAGATAAAGCAATCTTTCCTTTATCAATATCTGACATTATTTGCTCTCCCCTTTTCTTTCTGTAACCTTTTTCAGCTAAGGTATGTGTTGCTTCTTCAAGTGATTTCAGTTGGTCAGTAGCATTAGCAACCAACTATCCAAGCTTGCCAATAGGGGTAGAATAATTTCCAGTGTGAGTCTCTGGTAGGAGACTTGATAGAATGTGAACAATAGTCTGTATAGTCTAGATGCTTCTTTTCTCTATTCTTTTAACCTTTTATTTTGAGCCCTGGATTGCATAACTATAGAAATCTCCATTAGTTCAGATGTGATCAATTTATCTACATCTTTAGGGCATGTTATGCTAATTGAGTCGTCATCATCAACAATTGTTTTCTCCTTATTTACTTTCTCCTCTTCATCCTTTTTCACTTA
Source organism: Cryptomeria japonica (assembly GCF_030272615.1). NCBI lineage: Eukaryota > Viridiplantae > Streptophyta > Pinopsida > Cupressales > Cupressaceae > Cryptomeria > Cryptomeria japonica. The sequence goes on along the minus strand of NC_081407.1, from coordinate 582,661,980 downwards.
ATTATTCTTCTCTTCATCCTTTATCTCTGGTTTCTCTTTCTTTGTCTCTGTTTGTTCCTCTTGTGTGGTTGTAGTGACTTGTGGCAGTTGACTCTCAACATTGTGATTTTTTTTTGGGTGGCGATTGAATATCCACACTTGGTTCATTAACCGGTGCTTCCTCTGCTAATTGTTCACCAACAATATCTGGTAGCGGTTCAGTTTCCTTAACTGGTTCAATGACATTACCAGTTGTGTCAATACTGTCCTGCATTTATTCAGTATCATCGACAAAGAATATTGTTGGCATTTTTTATGATGATATTGTGATTGTCATTAATGGACACACACTTGCTTTGAGATCACTTTTTGTATATATGAGTTATTCTCAACCGGTATTTATTCCAACCGGTATTATGTATTATAGTCTTTAGACTATCGGTGTTTTGTAGAAAGTGTTTATCGATCTCAAGCGGTATGAAGACCCAAGTGGTATGAAGACTCAAGCGGTTCGAGGATCCCAAAGCGATATGAAGGAACAAAGCGGTTGTTATCATTTTTCCCAGTCTTCATTTTGACAAACCAGTAATTGGTAAAATGTGTGAACCGGTAATTGGTAAATATATGAACCGGTATTACTCTGTGATGAGTTACCAACCGGTATTTTTGTGATGAGTTATCATCCACTGACACTTTGGCGGTGATTTTGTGTCGTGTTACCAAATGTGTCCAGATGCACTGAACCTAGGAACTTGCAATGTAATCCTATTGGACCGACATGAAATCAGATTCCTTTATAAGGACATCATGTCTAGGGTTTTAGTGGTTGTTAGGGTTTTAGGTGGTTGATGAGGTTTTTGTATGTGGGATCACAGAAGAAGATTAGGTATGTGTGAAGAAACAAAGTGTGGAGATTTTGAAGACTGAAGTAATGCTGAAATGCATTAACAATGAGCTATCAAGGATCTAACCAAGCATACTATGCTAGTATTTAGATCACTCACTTATTGATTACTCACATCTTCGACAAGTTTGAAACCCTTAACCGGGTAGGCCTGGCAAAGCCTTTGTAAATCCTCTAACAAGTCACCAAGCTCACCGGTTCTATGAGCAACCAACAGGGAATGATCGTTAACACCATCAAGGATGATTTGGTCAAATATGCCTGCATGGTGATTGGATACCAGACATTCTATGCTAGCAGAATAAACTTTGTCTCTGCAACAGCGTTGAATGCCGCCTACAAAATGATCATGGAAGATGCATCATTTGATCTATGCACCTGTATGTAGAGGCAACTTCTGGTAAACCTGAAATCTATCAAACAGGACAACTTCCAGTAAACCTGAAATCTGATCAGGTTTATTTTTATGGTACTTCAATTGCTCATTCATCCTTTGAATATCTTGAGTTGTATGATGAGTATCATCTTTAACAGGTTGAATCTTTCCATCCAATAACCTCAGTCTCCCTATTTTAGAATGAAATCGTCCTTTGAACTTAGCAAGCAATGCTAATAATTCATCTCAAGACAACTCTGGAAAATATTGAATAAAAACTCTATCAATAATTTCTTGACCCTAATCTACAACCGCCTTCCATTTATTTTAAAGAATAGAATATAAAGAATCAGAAATGTCTTTTTCAATATCTTGTGGCCGCCAATTGTATTGACACAAATGGTTGATTTCCTCTTGAACAATTTCTTGTTTCTGACCTTCATCCAATGAATCAAAATACTCTTTTACATTATCAAACCATTTCCTCTCTAATATTTTTAATGTCCTATAGGTACTCTTCTAGCAAATAGTGCTTCAAGTTGCTCAAACTCATCACCTTCTTTCTTCATATCATCCAATTCCTTTGCATATAAAGATTTTGTTGGCATCTGATGAACCGGTATGATGATAATGTATATTGTCATTGATGTCAATAAGTGCAGGTGAACCAGTATGAAGATTGGAAGAAGTTGTTATTGATGTTCAAGTAGGAGAACCAGTATGAAGGGATGAAGTGGATCGGTGTCAGGGTTTCACCAAGTGTGACTACTAGTTGGTAGTCTCAGTTCTAGGGTTTCTGGTTTGGCAATATAGCTTGTGTGATGCAACCGGTGACATTCTATGTTGAGTTAGCTAAGAGATAAGGATGAGATCGAGATGCCACGTCATTTTTATGCACGTGAAGGATTTCCTTGAGGATCTTGCATGTGAAGATCAGTTGCATTAAATGTCTACCTCGGGAATGAGCATTCTTCTTAGTGGTATGTGAAGAGAGCGTGATGGGTTATTGATTTCCATATGCAGTGAATAATGGACAATGCAGAATGACTTGTGATCTGTTTGAGATTGTTTTATTCTATGCAAAATGTTTGAATGGTCAAGATTGGACAGCTTGTAATTGTAAACCTAAAAAGTGTAGGGTTTAGGGTTTATGCTACTGACCTAATTGTTGTCTATAAGGTCGATGATGTTTGTTATTGTTTGTGTTGGAAAATGTTGTGTTTGTATCCGAGTGATGAGATACTTGCCAGACCAGTGAGTGGAAAAATGCAGAGTGTGATTGTGGAGTAGAGGAGCTGAAAAGGATTTGCCTTAGCATGTAGTGCTATTATCAGATCAAAGATTTACCTATTGTCTTCTAACCATTTCAATAGTAGGAAAATCCCTTTACCAGGTAGCTTTAATAGGCTTATTGCAAATCCTCTAACCAGGTAACTCAAGATCATTGAGTTCTTCAAATCCTCTAGCGCCCTCTAGCGAGGTAACCTTTAATAGAGTATATAGCCATCCCTTAACTGGGTGATCTTTAACAGGATCGATTCCTAACATAACCTTATTGTAAAGCCTTTAACCGGACTAGGGTCCTAACAGATCGAGCTTCAAAAGAGTTCAAAAACAAGCTTGTGGGTATTCATCTCCACCGTGGTTTTTCCCATTTGGGTTTCCACGTGAAAAATATGTGTGTCAGAAGTTGTGCATTTTTCATGTGATGATTGAGTTGTCTTTGTTTAGGTGAATATGCATGCAAAGCTAATGGTTATGGTATGATTGATACAACGCATGCATGAGTATATTGGTGAAGTAGTTATCAAGTGTTGAATGTTATTTGAAGTATTCAGTTTTTACTGGTTTAGTTGTCTGATGTCTTATTGTGTTTAACTGGTATTGCCATGGTTAGGTTCAGTGATAAAGACAACCGGTTATCATTGTTTTAACTTGATAAGTTGTTGAGAATTTTTTGTGTACTAATTCACCCCCCTCCCCCTCTCAGTATTGATTAGGGTATTTGTTGTTCATCAATTGGTATCAGACCAACTCCAGGTCCTCGATGATATAAGCTTAACAGCTTGAGGTAAAAGATCCTGCTTTAATGATGAAGAGGGAAGGTCCTAAGTTCAATAGAGATAAATTCAAAATATGGAAGGACAAAATAAAGATTTATATCAAGAGTTTGGGTGCTCAACACTGGAGCTATGCTGAGAATGTCTATGTTATCCCCACTGGCACTATAACCGATGATCAGAAAAGAGAGATTCAAGAAAATGGGCAAGTCATGGAAGCCCTTATTAGCAGCCTATCCGATATCGAGTTCATTGATGTACAAGATAAGGACAATCCTAAGGATGTATGGGACACTCTAGAAACCATTTATGGTGGTGATGAGCATGTCAAGCAAGCTAAGGAAGAGAGCCTTAGAGGAAAATTTGAAGACATGAGGATGGTTGAAGGAGAGACCATTCAACAATATGGCATAAGGATCAAGGTTGTGGTTGGAGATATCAAGAGCACTGGAGAAACAATTGATGATGCTACCGTTGTCAGTAAATTTTTGAGATCATTGTTACCGGTCTATGCAATATGAGTTGCTACTATTCAGGAGCTAAGGTCTATCGACAAAACCAAGGTATCCTTAGACTCTATCATTGCAAAGTTGACTGCATATGAGTTGAATAGCTATGATGGCAGTGTTCAGAAGACTGAGTTGGCCTTTAGAGCATTTGCTACACCAACCTGAAAAGGAAAAGAAGTAAGTACCAGTTATGAATCTAGGCAATGTAGAGATATGGATGATGAAGAGATTCTGATGGAGTTTGAAGCCCTTCTTGCCAAGAGACTTCCAAAAGGCACCAGAAAATACAAAGGTAAGCTTCCTTTAAAATGTTTTTCCTGCAATAAGATAGGACATATAGCTGTTAATTGTCCTAACAATGACAATAAGGATAAACCAGAGAGGTTTAGAAAGCATAAAGGAGGAGGTAGGAGAAATTGTCTTGTTGTTGTGGATGAAGGTGTTACTGATGAAGAGAATGGGGACATAGTGTTTGTAGCTGTAAAGGAAGAAGTGTCTGACAAGAAATCCCTTGTCTCTCGCATTGACAACTCTAATGAGTGGATTATTGATAGTGGGTGTTCTCACCACATTACTGGTGACTAGAGAAAGTTTTTGTCTCTGGAAGAATATGATGGAGGTGTTGTCTAGTTTGGCGATGATACATCATGCTTGGTGAAAGGTAAAGGATCCATCTCACTGAATGGAAAGAGCAATGTGGATGATGTCTACTGGGTAGAAGGTCTTAAGCATAACCTTTTGAGTGTTGCTCAGCTAAATGAAAAAGGACTCATTCTAGAGTTCAAAGGTGGAGTCTATAGTATTATTGGAAAGAGTGGTGAACTTATTACTACCGGTAAGCAAACCATAGGTAACTTGTTTCAATTGAATGCCAAGATTAGTCAGTGTCTGATGGCAAAGTTTGATGATAGATAGATATGGCATAGGAGACTTTGTCATATAAACTTTGACAATATTATAAAAGCCAGTAAGATCAAGGCAGTAAGAGGATTGCCTTTGCTGAACAAACCAGAGAATTATTTGTGCAGTGAATGCCAACTTGGGAAGATGTCTTCCTCAACTTTCAAAGGTAAGTATTTTTAAGCAGAGAACTTACTTGATCTTGTGCACACCGATCTGTGTGGTCCAATGAAAACTAGAAGTATTCAAGGAGATAGGTATTTCATGATTCTTACTGATGACTACTCAAGAATAATGTGGGTCACATTCTTGAAAGACAAGTCTGAGGCATTTGGAAAGTTTAAAGCCTTTAGAGCATTGGTAGAGAAGGAAAGTGGTCAAAGGATAAAATGCCTAAGAACTAATCAAGGAGGTGAATTCACTTCTGATGAATTCAACATGTACTGTGAAGAGAATGGTATCAAGAGGCAGTTGTTTGCCCCAAGGACACCACAATAGAATGGCATAGCAGAAAGTAATAACAGGATTGTAGTTGAAGTGGCCAGAACAATGTTGATCCAAGGAAAGGTTTCTCACACTTGTTGGAGAGAAGCAGTGAGCACTACAGTCTATACTATGAACTGGGTACTTATCAAGAAAGGTAAAGATAAAACCCCTTATGAGTACTGGACCAGGAAGACTCCTACTGTGAGTTATTTTAAAGTATTTGGCAGTAAGTGTTATATCAAGAGAGGTGAGCATCTGAGCAAGCTTGATGCTAAATGTGATGAAGGAATATTTCTGGGATATTCCACTAAAAGCAAAGCTCTCAAGTGCTACAATAATAGGACTCAAAAAATTGTTGAGAGTATCAATGTCAGGGTTGATGAATCCCCTGAGAAACCTAAGGAAACTAGCAGCGAGCAAGTGGAAGATGAACCGGGTGTAATCTTCTGGGAGCCGATTAAGAAAGAAACAAGCAAAGACCTCAGTGTTCCTGTACTGGTAGAAGTTGTAGTAGGTGAAGAAGAAGATGGAGAAGAAGAAGGAGAGGAAAAGCAAGTAGAACCAGCTAGAGTCATTCCTAGATATGTGAAACTACATCATGATCCGAAGCAGATCATAGGAGATAAAGATGCATGGATACTCACAAGAAGAAAGGTGAAAGAAAACTCTTGCATGATTTCTAAATTTGAGCCTAAGACCACTCTAGAGGCACTTACAGATGAAGACTCGATTAAGGAAATGGAAGAGGAGTCGAACCAAATAAAAAAGAATGCAACATGGTCTTTGGTACCCAGACCGGAACACAAGAATGTCATAGGTACCAAATGGGTCTTCAGGAATAAGCTAAATGAAGAAGGCACAATTGTAAGGAACAAGGCAAGACTTGTATGCAAGGGATATGCTCAAGAAGAGGGAGAAGACTATGGAGAAACCTTTGCCCCTGTGGCTAGACTGGAAGGTGTTCGAATGCTACTTGCATCTGCATCATTTAAGAGATTCAAGGTATACTAGATGGATGTGAAGTATGCATTCTTGAATGAAATCCTAGAAGAGGAAGTGTATATTGAGCAACCAGATGGGTTTTCCTTATCAGAAGATAGTAACATGGTGTGTAGATTACACAAGGCCCTGTATGGATTGAAACAAGCACCAAGGGCATGGTATGAATGATTACACTCTCATCTTGTGAAGATAGGATTTCAGAGAACAAGTGAGGATAGTAACATCTACCTGAAATATGAAGGTGATCAAATTCTGATCTGTGAAGTGTTTGTAGATGACATAATCTTTGGAGGAGATGATGAAATGAGCCATGCATTTGCAGATGAAATGAATAAAGAGTTTGAGATGTCTCTGATTGGAGAGATAAAGTTCTTCATTGGTCTACAGATTCAGCAGATGAAAGAGGGCATCTTTATTACCCAGTTCAAGTATGTCAAAGAGGTATTGAAGACCTTTGGCATGGAGGAGATCAAACCGGTTGGTACACCGATGGTGACCAACTACAATTTGACTAAGGAAGATGATTCAGCGTTGGTGAATGAGAAGGAGTACCGATCAATGACTGGTAAGCTGCACTATGTGGTACACAACAAACCAGATATTGCTCATGCAATGGGCATTGTGGCCCGTTTTCAGAAAAGTCCAAGAGAATCCCACTTGGTAGCAGTCAAGAGGATTCTTAGATACCTGAAAGTGACAGTTGATTATGGATTGTGGTATCCATACAATGGTGATTTTAATCTCAAAGTATTTACCGATGCAAATTGGGCGGGTAATGTGGACGACCGGAAGAGCACAACCGGTGGAGCATTCTTTCTTGGTGGAAGACTAGTCTCATGGACGAGTAAGAAGCAGAGCTGTATTTCCCAGTCTATAGCTAAAGCGGAGTATGTGGCAGCATTTATGAACTGCACTCAAGCAATCTGGATGAAACATGTATTGGATGGTTTCAAAGTACCTATATCTGAATCGGTGAGTATATTTTGTGACAACACAAGTGCAATAAATATTTCCAAGAATTTGGTATTGCATGCTAGAACTAAGCACATTGAGCTCAAGTATCACTTCTTGAGAGAGGGGGTTCAAAACAAAGAGGTTGTATTAGAACATGTTTCCAGTAAGGAGCAGCTAGCAGACATATTCACCAAGCCATTACCGAAAACTATATTTACCTATTTGAGAGGTAAATTAGGGGTTCTGCCCCTTCATGAAGTAAGCTAAAGTTTTGTGCTCCACATCAGTCAGGTACTACAGTGTCAAATCTTTCAGGATTGATGTGTTGAAGGATGCTACTCCATAGAGGGAGCAACATAGTGGAGAATGGAAGCTTGTGCCTCCACTTTGGCATTGCTATCAAAGGGGGAGAAGATATCTAAAATGATGAAGATATATGATATGGAAGAATATATATGTTATAGTTGCACTGGTCTATGTTGTTTATAGTTGCAATGCTACATTGGTATGATGATAATGTATGTTGTCATTGATGTCAATAACTGCAGGTGAACCGGTATGAAGATTGGAAGAAGTTGTTATTGATGTTCAAGTAGGAGAAACGGTATGAATGGATGAAGTGGACCGGTGTCAGGGTTTCACTAAGTGTGACTACCAATTGGTAGTCTCAGCTCTAGGGTTTCCAGTTTGGCAATCTAGCTTGTGTGATGCAACCTGTGACATTCTGTGATGAGTTAGCTAAGAGATAAGGATGAGATCGAGATGCCACGTCAGTTGTGTACATGTGAAGGATTTCCTTGAGGATCTTGCATGTGAAGATCGATTGCATTAAATGTCTACCTCGGGAATGAACATTATTCTTAGTGGTATGTGAAGAGACTGTGATGGGTTACTGATTTCCATATGCGATGAAGAATGGAAGATGCAGAATGACTTATGATCTGTTTGAGATTGTTTTATTCTATTCAAAATGTTTAAATGGTTAGGATTGGACAGCTTGTAATTGTAAACCTAAAATGTTTAGGGTTTAGGGTTTATGCTACTGACCTAATTGTTGTCTATAAGGTCGATGATGTTTGTTATTGTTTGTGTTGGCAAATGCTATGTTTGTATCCGAGTGATGAGATACTTGCTAGACCAGTGAGTGGAAAACTGCAAAGTGTGATTGCAAAGTAGAGGAGCTGAAAAGGATTTGCCTTAGCATGTAGTATTGTTATCAGATCAGAGCTTTACCTGTTGTCTTCTAACCATTTCAACTGTAGGAAAATCCCTTTACTGGGTAGATGTAATAGGCTTATTGCAAATCCTCTAATCAGGTGACTCAGTATCATTAAGTTCTTCAAATCCTCTAGCGAGGTAACCTTTAACAGGGTATATAGCCATCCCTTAACCGGGTGATCTTTAACAGGATCGGTTCCTAACATAACCTTATTATAAAGTCTTTAACCGAACTAGGCTCCTAACAAAGAGAGCTTCAAAAGAGTTCAAAAACAAGCTTGTGGGTATTCATCCCCACCGTGGTTTTTCCCATTTGGGTTTCCAGGTGAAAAAATTGTATGTCATGAGTTGTGTATTTTTCATGTGACGATTGAGTTGTCTCTGTTTAGGTGAATATGCATGCAAAGCTAATGGTTATGGTATTACTGATACAACACATGCATGAGTATATTGGTGAAGTAGTTATCAAGTGTTGAATGTTATTTGAAGTATTCAGTTTTTACTGGTTTAGTTGTCTGATGTCTTACTGTGTTTAACTGGTATTGCCATGGTTAAGTTCAGTGATGAAGGCAATCAGTTAGGATTGTTTTAACTTGATAATTTGTTGAGAAGTTTTTGTTTGTACTAATTCACCCCCCCTCTCAGTACCGATTAGGGTATTTGTTCTTCATCATTATTCATCAGCTTTCCAATCTTCCTTACCGGTTGATGATGCAGATGCATGAAAAGAGGGTTCATACTTCACAGCTCGAGAAGGTCCAAATTCTTCAAGCTCAAAAGAAGATAATTTTCCAACCAATGTATCTCTGTTGAAAGAAGTATTAGCCATTGTTCTCGATTCATTAATTGCAGTAGCTTTCATCTTCTTAGCCAGTGGTAGGGCTCTCAAAACTTTAGAAACTATTTCATCTTCACTCAAAGTTCCACCACAACATTGATTTCCCATAAAAATCTCACTTACCCTTTCCATGAATGTAGTAATCCTTTCATCTTATTCCATCTTTAAGTTTTCATATCTCACATGGTAACCATCAAGTTTAGCAATCTTCACAGTAGGGTCACCTTCATTAAGAGTCTCCAACTTATCCCATATAGCCTTTCTAGATGATTTGTCAGTTAATCCCATTATTTATTGACCAGAAAGTTCACACAAGAGGGCTTCTCTTGCTCTAAAATCATTGTCAAGCTCCTTATCCAAGTTTTTCAGAGGAGGATTTCTAGATGTCGGATTATGAGGTGTAACACCATTTTGTGTGATCTCCCAAATCTCCTTACCGAGACATCTCAAATGAGTCTCCATCTAAATCTTCCATACTGTGTAATTTGTTCCATCAAGCCTAGGAATATCTCTTTGAAATATAGCTCCAGATGAACTAGATGAACTTGAACTATTAGTCATCATAGGATCTTCCTCAAGCGGTTAAGCTTTCTACAGAGAGGACCAAAGCTCTAATACCAATTTTTAGATAGTTCAAATAACCGGAAGACAACTGAGAGGGGGGGGTGTGAATCAATTGTCACAAATTACCAGAACATTTAGCATTTAAAACTTTAATACCATAACCCAAAAAATTAATACCGGAATGCTTAAACCAAATACCAGAATAATAGATAAACCAATTAAGCATAAACAATAATCAAAGAATAAATACCATCCACATGACACCGAGATTTATATGTGGAAAACCCGGTAAAGGGAAAAACCACGGTGGGAAGCCTACCCATAGTCAGATAATACTTCTACAGTAAGTATGAGAATTACAATTGAGGGGCCAACACTTGTAGGAATGCCAATAGCCTAGAGCATACTACTCATCACAAAAGGAGTCTCACCAAGTACATAGAAATCCAGACTCTAATCCGGAAGAATGAATGAGTTGCAAATATAGCATCTCCTATGCTTGACTACAGTTTTGGTTAAGCTTCATACTAAAGGACTAAATCCTCTTACATAAACCCAATTTGATCTCCAATGATCGACCAAATCTTCTTCCTAAATGATATTACATTGTTTTCACATTACATATGTATCCATATCCCATACCATGACCATGATCTACAATGAGATCTTACATCATATATATACAAACCCTCGACCATAAACAATCAGGTCGGCCACCAGAAAATAAACCAATTACATAATAACAAAACATGTTGGCCTTAGACCAAAAAAATAATATCCAACTCATAAGACATCCTAGAAACACATCGAGAGGTCCAATACACATGTTACATTAAGTCAATCCATAACCTAGATCAATCGGGACCCAATGTAGGTCCACATGCTAAAGAAATTATCCCAATCCACCAAGTCTCGAATATGATCACCATCAACATTCTGAATCCATACCAAAAGTTGCACTCACACCACTTATGCATATCATCAAAGATCTTCAACAAAGCTCTGCCGGTGAAATCCTCGTCGAAATCAAAAACCAAGCTTCCAAGCAAACAGGATAACATCCGATCACCAGATCAAAACTAACTGACTGAATATGAACATGAGTAAGCCAATTTCATAACCAAAACATACCAGAGCATATTGGATCATGCCAGATCCAATCTAACCAGAAACCACACAACCTACTAGGACCAGAAGAGTGTCGATAAAGCATCCAAAATAGCTAGTGTTGACATGAATGACAAAACATCAATGCAGCACATAATCAATTCCTTCAAATGGCCAACATAAAGTTGATGTTGAGGAAACCAGAGCTGAGATGAATAGAATCTAGAAGAAGAAGAGCGATGAGAAACCTTCAGAGGAGTCCCATTCTTCACCTAGTCTGGAGAACCCTTCACCGATAAACTGAGTTGTTTATACAACTTGGGGAGAGCTTATTGTCAGATCTTTAGAAGAACCCCTTGATGAAGTGTGGTAAGTTTGATCTATATATTTTGATGTTATGAAGAGTTTTTGGATCATAACCAGTAGAAATGATGTATGTTTGGCAATAAATAGTATGTATTAGTGTGTTAAGTAATGTTTTAGGGTTTTACCGGTAATGGCATTTAATGCGGTATATAATGGACAAATAAAGGAACTTTTTGAATTTCTATTTGTCACATTGCATACTTGTGAGCACTCAGAGAGAGAATAGAGCATATCAGAGCTTGTGTTTGTAGCATCTAACTTGTTTGACAAAGATTTGAAGTGATTTGGTGTGATTTGTGATCGACAATCGGTGAGAAAGCTTTGTCGATGTTTGGAACCCTAGTGCAGAAGTGGTAAAAGGTATTTATCCAAAAATATTGTTATCTACTTATCTTTTTGAATCATTGAAGATGGACACCCCACATCTAGTTGATGTTACCGATAGACCCCATCCTGAATTTAAGAGGGACCCATTTAAGTTTTAGGAAACTGATCCCGTCAGAGCCCTATCTGAAGATCCTTATGGTGTCTTAAATGTTGAAGATGTTAGATCTTTCTATCATTGCAAACTAGAGGATCTTGGTATGGTTGCTATTTTTTATCAGTATAGAGCATTGTGTGATAAGAATGGTATTTTGAAGGAATAGTTCAAAAGGGTTACCAAGAAAGGGTTTTACCATGCCCTAAACACCATTGATGATTTTGATGATGAGCTTGTGAGATATGCGCTTAGAAGAATCATGACCAGTTCATGTGGCTCAATAGACCACATAAAATTTCTATGGAAGTTATTCATGCAGTCACCAGATTTTGTGCCACTGGTGAGGTTCCGTACTCATATTCGTTCCTAAGAATGATGTAAAAAAATTAATAGGATCTAAATGGGATGGAAGAGAAATGGTGGTGAATAATATTAATGATCTGGCAGTAAAGTATGCTTCTATGGTTATCGGTTACCGTACCTATTACTCTAGCAAGATGAACAACATCCCTATTGCTACTATCCACACTGTCCAGCGGATGATAAAAGAGGATGTTGATTATGACTTGTCGGAGGCATTGAGGAGTTAACTAATGATGAACCTAGAAGCCATCAAGAAGGATAAGAGGTTAAGGTTTAAGTTTGGATAACTAATTCTTGGTCTATTCTTTTATTTTCAAAATTATTTCTCCGGTATTGGTGATATCCAATGGATAGATGGCACTCCAACATTGATACAAATGAAGAATATCATAAGAATGCTTGGCAATGATTTTGGCAAGATGGCATGGGGATATTTTAAGGACTTTCAAAATAAAATGCATGCAAGGGAAAGGATACCGACAAAGGTTGTCAACCGATATGAAAACACAATTTACTTCATGGTTGATACAGATACTTGCATGATGGAGGTAGCTGAGCCCTAGACTACATGGGTTATGTCCATGGGATATGAAGTGGATAAGGATCTTTTGATTGCATGTGTTGATCATTTGCTTGCCCAATCGGTAGATACAACAACAGAAAGGTTTTACACCTACAAGGAGAAATCCTTTCAAGTGAATTCAAAACTTAACAAACTGCTAATAGCAAAGAAAGTTAGAAAAGAAGTTGAAGCATTTGCAGAGCAAGCAGGATTCACAAAGGAAGCCATTGTTGAAGCAAGAGTAAAGCATGCTACTCAAAAAACCAGAACATCAAGTGCTCCCACCAGTATGAAGACAAGCGTTGGAAAGGAGAAAACTACAGAGAAAGAAAAAACAACAGTTGTTAAGAAGGAGAAACCTTCAAAGATTCAATTCCAGAGAAAAGGTAAGATTGTTGAACCACCTGTTGCACCAGTTAAGACTGGTAAAAGGAAAAAACAATAAGTATAGAAACTGGTAGATACCGATGAAGGAGAGTCTAAGACCAAAGGAGAAAAGAAAGCCATAAGGGTCAATGGAAAAAGGTCTAAGGGTGTTGGTACTTCAACTATGAAATCTTCAAAGAAATCGGTCACACCTCTTGAAAATTTAATAATAAACGTTAAAGAGTATGGTTTATTGACTGGTGTGAATAAACTCTATGAAATTTTTGATGAAGATGAACAAAGGTAGATTAAGGATGAAGTTGTTTTTATGATGAACAAATACAACAAATCCCTAACTGAATTGCAAGGGCTGATTCTAAATTCTTTGTATAATATAATTGATGCTAGATGGCAGAAAGGCATGAAACAAGATAGAGAAAATGTTGAATTTATTCTGGAAAATTTGTTGCCTGAGGCAAAAAAGGAAGAATTAGATGAGATTTTATCCAAGGCAAAGTCATTTTTCATATCAAAGAAAAGGTTGACAAGGTTGTTAATCAGAGAGACCCAATCAGTCCATGATGAGACTGAACAAATTTTGAAGAAGGTACTGGGTCTAATTCCATATGAAGAGGAAGAAGATAAGGAAGATGGACCATAGAGGCTTAAGGCTGAAGATCTTCCTGAAGGAATCAAGATAACTGATTTTGAGCTTGATGAAATAGTGGTGGGAGATCAACCGGTGAATGCACAAATTGAGACAATTGTCATCCTTGATGATGACACCGATAAAGATGATGATAATGCAATTGATAATGTTGATATACAGGTTGACAACGTGTTGGATGTGGATTTTGATGTTCAAATGTCTAAGCAACATGAACAGGAACAATGATAGGAAGAAAAGAAGGATGAGGAGCCAACGATAGTAATGCAAACTGTTGATACACAGCCCCCACCGGTATAGGTGTGTGTGTGAAAAGTGGATTTATATATGTATCTGTATGAGCTAAGGATGTAAAATTATATTTTTTTTTTTTGGTTTTCATGCAATAGTATGCATGCAAATGAATGCGTATGCAAACTAGGACAGAGTCACTGGATTTTAATTTTCTCTTTATCATCATTGAGCATTTTACAATGTTGGAAGTAAACATAATCATAAGAAACGAAGAGTCGGGATGACCTAAATGTCACATCATTTTTAATATAGCAAGCCAACATAAGCACCAAGGCATAAAGAGCTAGGATGACCTGAATGTTACCTGCATGAAAACACACCAGACAAAGAAGAGTTCCTTCCTTGTTATATGCAATATTGATTATCATGTCCGCAATGACCCTTGTAACATTCATATCCTAGGACATATTTAAGCATGTATCCATATTGCATAATAAATAAATTTACTCAAAATAGACAAGGAAATGATTCCAACCTCCCTGTAGCATACAAATAAACGGGATCGAGGTATGTGTGGTGATTTCACCTTGATGTGAAGGCACTTATCACAGACACCCAACTTATGAGATGTTTTGATATCATCAATATCATTGCTACAAGCATAAAAAAAAGAAAAGTATTATGCCCCTAGTCCTTGCTCCTCTTAGTCAAGATAGACTTCCTCGAGTTACTCAAAGGGAATAATAATCGAAAACCAAGTTAAAGGACAACATTCAAAGAAAATTTCAATTAGAGCTCAAACTGTTTTCAATGATTGTTTTCAGTGTTCTTTCTTTATGTTTTTATTCAGTAGTAAAACTTAGTAGCGGATAGGACACAGGTGACTGACTCAGATTGGATGACTCGGTACTACCGACAGAAAGATGACTCGGTTGAATTGCTTAGGACATTTAAATTGACTAGTTGATTTCCCTAAGACTAAGATGTTGATCGGTTTCAAATCATGAGGGTTCCAAGAAGAACCAAGGTGTCACGAAAGCGACTGTAGGATATATACAAGCTAAAGCAAAAATGCAGAAAAATAGGAAATAAAGCAGGAAATGCCAAATTTGCATTGATAGATGGAGCGCTTGAGTACAAGAGGTTCCTGTTTATCAGGTTTTCACCTGCTTGGCAAAGATTCTCTTTTTTTTTAGTACCAAGGTGCATGTTTACCAGGTTTTCACCAAGGCATTTTTCTTTTATATTTTGATTTTTTTCTTCTTCTTTTCTTTTTCTCTTTTTTTTTTTTTTTTTTTTTTTTGTCAGGTCTTTTTTCTGATTTTTAAAATTTCTTCAAGACTTTTTCTGATTTTTATAATTTCTTTAGGACTTTTTCTAATTTTTAGAATTTCTTCAAGACTTTTTCGTTGTACAAATTGCTAGAGCAAAGAATGCTAGGTGTAGAATTTCTTCAAGTGGATGGTGTTGATCGGTTCATGGAGTTGTTCTCCTTCCGATGTTGAGAGTTGATAAGAACCATAGCCAAAGGTTGCAGTGACGATGTAGGGACCCAACTAGTTGGGTTCAAACTTCCCCTTTTGTTCTCGAAACTGTTGATTTTTAAGATTCTCTTGTAAAACAAGGTCGCCAACCTAAAATTCTTTGTGTCAAACTTTCTTGTTATAACCTCTAGACATTCTCTTTTGATAATCTCGTAGATTATCAAACGCCACTTGTCGATGTGCATCTGGCAATTCGAGTTCTTGCAATCTAGATATTATGTGATCTTCATCAATGACAAGACCTTGCAAAGAAACTCTCAAAGAAAGGATTTCCACCTCTATAGGCAAGACTACTTCAACCCCATATACCAAAGCAAAAGGTGTAGCTCTTGTAGGTGTTCAGATGCTTGTTCGATAAGCCCACAGTGTTGGATTGAGTTATAGATGCCAATCCTTTCTAGATTTGTTGACCGTTTTGTGTAAGATAGTCAGTAAAAATTTATGAGATGCCTCAGCCTAGCTGTTACCTTGAGGGTAATATATAGAAGACCAATGTTGTTTGATTTTGAACTTTTCACGAAGCTCATCTAGATCTTTGTTTTTGAACTGTCCTTCATTGTCAGTTACAATCAAAGAAGGTATGTCATACCTGCAGATGATATAGTTAAGGATAAACATAGATACCTATTTGTTGGTTGTGTTGATTAGCAGAACCGCTTCAACCCACTTGGTAAAGTATTCAGTAGTAGTTATGATAAACTTGTGTCCATTAGAGTATGTAGGATAGATTTGGCCGATGAGATCAAATGCCCATTGCTAAAAATGCCAATGTGTGATAAAAGGTATTAGCTCTCTGGCTGGAGCATGTAGGAGATGCCCATGTAGTTGACATTTCTTACAAGTTTTAGCAAATTTTATAGCATCTTTTTCCATATCTAGCCAATAGTAGTTTGTGAGCTAAAGTTAGATTGTTTGAGTGAGATCCATAAATACCTTCATGGACTTCAGATAATGCATGTTGGGACTCTTCGGGTTCTAGACACCTAAGCAAAGAACTATCCAAACCTCGCCTATACAAATCGTTAGCTATGATGACATACCATGAAGAGTTTCAGATTAGGTTTATTTCTCGTTACGAGTAAGGTTATTAGGAATAATTTGGTCGCGCAAGTAAGAGTAGATATGACTATAGCGAGATGAGTCATGTCCAATAATAGAACAAACCATCTGGGACCCAGGGGAATCATAAGCAAGATAATGAAGCTCTTCCACCAGGAATTCATAGCGATACTCAAATTCTTGTAGTTGTGATATAGATGTCAATGTAGCCATAACATTTATTGCTCTGTTTGCTGATATGGGAATCTACTGAAATGATACAAAAGTAAAATATTTCTTAAAGTCATCAACCATTATTTTGTAGGGAATCAGTTTTTCATCCCGAGTTTGATATATATCATTGATCTAGTTGATTATTAGCTGAGAGTCACCATAGATGTGTAACTCAACAACCTTCTATTCAATAGCTAGCTTGATTCCATTTACCAAAGCTTCATATTATGCAATATTGTTTGTTCAAGGAAAGAGGATCTTGTAAGCCTTGGGGATTGAATATCTTTGAGGAGTGATAAAAAGAATTCTAGCACCAGAACCTTGTTGAGTGAAGGACCCATCAAAGAATATTTTCCAAGATCGCTAAGTAAGGTGCATGATGGATTTATCCAGAAACTTTATGTGCAAAGGTTGATTGTCTTCTAGCGGAGCATCAATAAGTTGATCCGCAATGACCCGTCCTTTGATAGCTTTGTGTTCTATATATTTAATGTCAAATTCCGTAAGAATCACAACCCACTTAGCCAATCTCCCTGTAAGTGTTGCCTTGCTGAGAAGATATTTGAGCGGATCTATTTTAGCCACTAGTTTGATAGAATGTGTTAGCATGTAATGTCTTAAATTTTGTGATGTGAAGACCAATGCCAAACAAGCTTTCTCAATAATAGTATAGTTCATCTCATAGGACACCAATATCTGGTTGATATAATATACAACTCTTTTCTTTTTATTCTATTCTAGTTGAGCCAAAAGTGTCCCCAGTGATGTATTAGTAGTTGATATGTAGAGTATCAAGGGTTTGTTTTGAATAGGTGGCATTAAGATAGGTGGATTAGAAAGATATTCCTTGATTTGCTTTAGATGATGTTCATAGTCTTCATCCTAGTTGTAGGTAACTCCTTCCGTAAAGATTTTGTGAATGGCTGAGCTTTGTCTGCGAGCTGAGAGATGAAACATCTTATGGATTGGATCCGCCCTTGTAGAGTCCTCATTTAACTGACATTCTTCGGAGGTGGCATGTCCATGATAGCTTTAACTTTTTTCTAGGTACACTTCAATTCCTTTCGCTGAAATGATGTATCCTAGGAGCTTGCCATATGTGACTCCAAATGCACATTTCTTGGGATTTAATTTGAGTTTGAATTTTTCCATCCTGTCTAAGATTGGACCCAGTTCTGTTAGATGTGTTGATCTTTTCATAGATTTGAGTAGAGTATCATCGACATAGTCCTCCATGTTTTTGTGCATCATATCATGAAAAATTATTGTTATAGCTCTTTGATAATCGGAGCCTCCATTCTTTAAGCCGAAGGGCATTACATTCTAGCAGAAAATTCCCAATGCACAGATGAACGTTGTTTTCTCTTAATCCTTAAGTGCAATTTTGATATGACTGTATCCGGAAAAACCATCCATCAGAGAGTACATTGTTGGCATAACCAGTTCATCAAATTAGTATTGTCATTGATGATTAACACTTACCGATGAATAAGGCCAAGATCTTAGATAAGGAGGTGTGGTAAAGCTCAATGGTTTACTCATGGCTACAAATAGTATGGAGGATTCAGTGCTTCCCAAATATGCATTATTAACACACCTAAGTAGTATGTTGGTAGAAGACTAATCGATTGAAGGATAAACAGAGTAGGTGACTGGTCAGTCAAGCATCCGATAGATGTTGAGATCAATTTCTTAAACTAACAGTTGAAATGATGATGCGGTCACAATAGGTGACTCAGACTGTAGTTTAGTAGTCTTATGCACGACTGAAACACTCTAAACAGATAGGTGATCAGTCTGATTGATGATCAGTGACTGGTGGCAAAAGGTGAAGAGTTACACCAGTGATTCAGGTTGAAGGATGATATCCATCGGGAATCTCGGAGCAGTAACCGGTAAGCTGGATGCGATGACCAAAGGTGAGTTAGTCATGGCGAGATATCATCAAACAAATGGATAGTGAAGTCTACAACAGTTAACAACCAGTTAAGGTGAGATTTCTGCGGATTTTCTGGTTCGCATTAAAAAGACAAAATATGACATAGAGGTTGGTGAAATTATGAGTGGCAGAGGTAGTTAAGGATGAGTCGTTGGCAATATTGATGGAGAGCGCGTAGAGAGAGTGCGGGAAGATTTGGAAAGTTTTGAATTTTAAATCTACTGAGTTTTGTATAAAGGTTTTTTGGCAAAAACTAAAAATATTGATCTTAAAAATTGCAAAGTGCAATTTTGAGGAGAAGCGGTCTAGCAAGGTGACAAGAGGGCACATTTGCTAACTAAATAGCAGAGTGGTGAAGAGAGTGTGCAAAGCTCGGATAGGGTGAAGAGCAGAGATAGAATGCAAAGCACCAGTAGAGTGCAAAGCAAGTATGATGTAGAGCACCAATAGAGTGCAAAGCAAGTGTAACTTATGGTCAAACCGAAGAGCTTCATTTGGATTTAATTAAGCTAAGAGTATCTATTACAACAGATCATTCTCTTTGTTGTTTTCTAATAACTACAACAATAAAATCCCTTAACCAGGTGGATTTTAACAAGTCCCTTTGTAAAATCTCTTAAATGGGTGACATCTTAAATGATGATACTAAGTCTTTTAACAAGGCTACCTCTAATAGGGTAAAGGTTCTAATAGGCCTTAAAGAAAATCCCTTAACCAGGTGGCACCTAACAGTGTCTTTGTAACCTCTTAACAGGGATGGCTCCTCATCGAGCGTACTTTAGAAGAGTGCAGATTTTGTGAGTTTCTACTCACACTGTGGTTTTCTCCCATTTGGATTTCCACGTGATAAATCTTGATAGTCATGTGTGTTTCATTTTGTTGTATGCATGTTTCTTATGAATGCTGCATATACTGATAAGTGTTAAGTTTGAATAGAAGTTTTGATTAAGGTTAAATCTGCAAAAGTCGGTATAGTGTTGATTCACCCCTCCCCTCTCAACACCAATTGGGACCAACAATTGGTATCAAAGCCTTGGTCCTTAGATTCAAAAGAAATTAACAGCTTAAGGAAAGATCCAAGATGATGCGAAAGGAAGGCCCCAAGTTCTCTAAGGAGAATTACATACTATGGTGTGGTAGAATGATGCAGGAGCATCCGGTGATGTAAGGGCAATCCTGCATCACCCAAAAAGATTTTTATTTTTCGTTGTAGTTTCTGGATTTTACCTTCCTTATTTTTGTAATTTATTCATAGTCAAATTTGAAGCCCTTAGAGGCTCCAGATGAGCCCAGAAATTGGTGGAAATCCAAAGTAGTTAGCCTTTAGACCCTATTTTGTGACGTCATCTTTTCAAGACCTTTCCGAAAAGGTATTATCATTGAAAACCCGATAGTTAGATCAAAAGTTACAACTGCCAGAATTTGGACATTTGTTTTTGGGAAAGTTTCCAGTTGACAAATTTGGCTTCAGTTAAATTATGCAGTTTCTTGTTCTGGCACTAGTTAGTCAACCAAGTTTCTATTTCAAATGTAATCTTAGCTCCTAAGGAAAGAAAGTCTATTTAAGACTCATCTTTGAGGAAGATGGTTTAGTTTTGGAGTTGAGTTTTTGAGAGCTTAGAGTTGGGAGGTTGTATTGCGGGAAGGGTATTTTCCTGAATCTATAAGCTGCATGTGTGGAAGCCTGTGAGGTTTTAATCCTTTGAAATTGTAATGCATGTAATGCATGTTGGTTGCAAATAATAATAAAATCTCTTTTGTTTCTCAATTGTTGTGTTTTTCTGTTTCTCGGGTTGCTCCCTCATCAAGTGGTATCAGAGTGGGTTGTTCCTAAGTGTGTGAATAGATCGTCGAACGTGAGGCAGTTCATACTAGGATCTGTGATTGTGGGTTCATGTTGAAAATGTCTCCAAGAGTGATGCATGGTGGCAGAAATACTGGCGGTAGAAATGCTTTGGCAAACGAGGGTTTGGGAGCCCTCCAGAGACAGATTGATGCACTGCAAGAAGAACTGAGAAGAGGGTTTAATCCAAGGAGAGGATAAAGTGATGATGAAGGAGAGGTTGAAGATTCATCCTCAAGTGAGTCAAAAAAGCAATAGATCGTTATCAGGCTTGTTTGTTGAGGGTCATTTCTCAGATTGGGAAGAGACCCAAAATTGAAGTCTCAAATTATTCTGGGAATCTAAACCTAGAAGAGCTGATTGATTGGATTAATGAGTTAAAAGCATATTTTGAATATGAGGAGACAGAGGACCCAGATCGGGTTAAATTTGCTAAGACAAAGCTGAAAGGTCATGCAAATATCTGGTGGAAAGAGGTATAGTTGGACAAAAATCGTAGAAGAAAGGGAAAGATCACCAGATGGGACCGCATGGTTGACAAATTGAAGAAATAGTTCATCCCTATGTATTATGAGTTGGATATGTTGAAGAAACTATAAGGTTTGAAGCAAGGTAGTAAATCTGTAAAAGAGTATACGAAACAATTTTATAAAATCATCATAAGAACAAGCCATGCAGAGGCCAAGAAGGAGAAAGTCGTATGTTATCTTAATGGGTTACGACCAAGTATTCAAGAGGAACTAAGTCTGGTCTGAATGGCCAGTATTGAAGAAGCATATCAGTTTTCTTTGAAGGTTGAAGAGAAGATGAATAAGAGGTTTGAAGGAAAGCAAAAAGGGAAATCCCAAGGCGGAAGATCCTTTGGGGATCGAAATGATGATCTGGAGAAAAATGAAGATGTGGGTACTAGCTGAAATCAAAAGAGTATTGCCCCCGCGACCAAAACAATGGTGAACAAGGTGGAAGAGGAAGAGGAAGATCTGGACAAGGATCTGGAAGAGGGGGTTTTAGAGGAACTTGTTTTCAGTGTGGTGAAGAAGGGCATAGAGCCTTTGAATGTCTGCAACACCGAGGAAGGACATACAGAAGGAATGAAGGCCATGCACAGGTGGTACATGCAGACGAAGAAGCCCAGTCTGAACATTCAAATGATGCTGAAAGGGGAGAGGCCCTAGTTGTCAGGAATGTCCTAATGAATGAAGAGAAAGAAACAGATCACAGGAAGAGTCTATTTCACACCAGATGCAAATGTCAAGACAAATGTTGTGATGTGATTATTGACAGTGGGAGTACTGACAATTTGGTGTATGAGGAGATGGTTAAGAAGTTGAAGTTGAAGAGAGAAAGACATCCATATCTGTATCGGATATCTTGGTTGCAGGATGACCACAAAGTTTTGTTCAATGAGCAGTGCCTGGCAAAATTCAAGATTGGCAGTTACCGGGATGAGATATGGTGTGATATCATACCAATGGATGCATGTCACATGTTGTTAGGGAGACCGTGACAGTTTGATAGGCGTGTTGTACATGATGGCCATGCTAATACCTACACCCTGGCAAAGGATGGAGTTCGCCATAAGTTGAAGCCTCTAAAAGAGGTGGAGGAAAAGGTATGTAGTAGTGTCGAGATGTGTTTTGTTGGTGGAAAAGAATTTTTGGAAGATAAGAAACACGAATGTGTGTGTTTTGCATCAATTCCTAGAGTGGGTAGAGAAGTTAATGAAGAAGTGTCTGTAAAAGTTTCAAGTAATTTGTTGAGTGAGTTTCAGAACATTGTGTCTGAAAATGTGTCTAAGGGTTTATCAAGTGGACAGTATAATGGACTTGCAGATGCCTTTAGTAGGAGGCAAACTTTGTTGAAAAAGATAGAGTTGGAGGTGGTTGGGTTCAACAAACTCAAGAAGTTGTATCCTAAGGATCGTGATTTTGCAGAAGCTTGGAAAGCTTGCAAGGAACCTGTAACTTTAGACAGGACAAGGTGGTTAGATTTCATAATCCAAGATGACATGTTGTTTAAGGGAAGCCAGCTATGCATTCCAAGGAGCTCTATGAGAGAGAATCTGATTAAAGAAAAGCACAGTGGAGAAATGGTGGGACATTTTGGTCGAGATAAGACCATAGCCATCATTAGTGAGCATTATTATTGGCCTCAGTTATCACAAGATGTAAAGAAATTTGTACAGAGTTGCAGAGTATGTCAGGTGGTGAAAGGAGTGAGTCAGAATACAGGGCTGTATCAGCCATTACCTGTTCCGGAGAGGCCATGGGAGGTAAAGAAGCACATCAATGAGATGAATCTGCAATATATGGCAAAGACAGATTAAAAAAGGAGGTATAAGGAGTTTCGAATTGGAGATGAGGTGATGGTTCATTTGAAGAAGGAAATGTTCCCGATTGGGATCTATAATAGGATAAAGGTGAAGCAATTTGGTCCCTGCAAGATTTTGAAGAAGTATAATTCAAGAAGTGCATATGAGGTAGAGTTGCTAGATGGAATAAATATTTCCCCTGTGTTTAAAATTTCAGATTTAACAGAGTATTATGAAGGTGACACACAGGAGGGACAAGTCATAAAGTTGTATACAATTCCTGCACCTAATTCAGAGAAGGAGGAGATTGAAGTAATTCTAGATAGTCGTGTGAAGAGTACCAAAAATAGGCAGTATGAGGAGTATCTGGTGAAATGGAGGGGAAGAACTGTTGAGGATTCTTCCTGGTTGTCCAAAGAAGAGGCTAACCGTTTGGATTTTCCTCAACCAATTGAGAAGTGACGGGGTCACTTCTCAATCTACCCCGGGTGTTTGATGCAGGAGCATCCGGTGGTGTAAGGGCAATCCTGCATCACCCAAAAAGATATTCATTTTCCATTGTAGTTTCTGGATTTTACCTTCCTTATTTTTGCAATTTATTCATAGTCAAATTTGAAGCCCTTAGAGGCTCCGAATGAGCCCAGAAATTGGTGGAAATCCAAAGTAGTTAGCCTTTAGGCCCTACTTTATGGCGTCATCTTTTCAAGACCTTTCCGAAAAGGTATTATCCTTGAAAATCTGATAGTTAGATCAAAAGTTACAGCTGCCAAAATTTGGACATTTGTTTTTGGGAAAGTTTCCAGTTAACAAATTTAGCTTCAGTTAAATTATGCAGTTTCTTGTTCTGGCGCTAGTTAGTCAGCCAAGTTTCTATTTCAAATGTAATCTTAGCTCCTAAGGAAAGAAAGTCTATTTAAGACTCATCTTTGAGGAAGATAGTTTAGTTTTGGAGTTGAGTTTTTGAGAGCTGAGAGTTGGGAGGTTGTATTGGCGAAAGGGTATTTTCCAGAATCTGTAAGCTGCATGTGTGGCAGCCTATGAGGTTTTAATCCTCTGAAAGTGTAATGCATGTAGTGCATGTTGGTTGCAAATAATAATAAAATCTCTTTTGTTTCTCAATTGTTGTGTTTTTCTGTTTCTCGGGTTGCTCCCTCATCATAGAATGAAGCTCTACTTAAGAACCCTAGGAGATCAATACTAGAATCATGTAATCATAGAGTACAATGAACCTACAGGGGTTCTCATTGCAGATCAAATCAAAGAGAAGCAAGATAACATTGCAACTATGGATGTAATTTCTAGTACTCTATCTGATAATGAGTATGGTAAGGTTCAAGATCTAAAAATAGCCTATGAGATGTGGAATAAGCTGAAGACTATTTATGGAGGAGATCCTCATGTACAAAAGGCTAAGGTGGACAATTTAAGAGGAAAATTTGATTAGATGAGGATGCAAGAAGGAAAAAATATAGAACAGTATAGAAAAAGAATAAAGGATGTGGTAAATTCCATCAGAAGTGCTAGAGGAAAACTTGAAGAAGATGTTGTGGTCAACAAAATCTTGAGAACCTTACTACCACAATATGTCATAAGGGTTTCTGCAATTTAGGAACTCAGATCTTTGGGAACAGTTAATGTTACACTTGACTCCCTAATCGGTAAGTTGACTGCCTTTAAACTGAGCAACTATGATAATAGTATGCCTAAGATTGATGTTGCCTTCAAATCTTCCATGACACTTGCACCAACAATGAGAAGAAAAGAAATCGGAAGTATTTCTATTGCAAGAACCGATCATTCTCATGAACATGACAACTTGTTATCTGAAGAACAAGAACAAGATGAGCTTGAAGCCCTAATAGAAAGAAGGTTGCCAAGAGGAAAAGGGAAGAACAGAGGTAAACTTCCCCTAAAGTGTTTCCCATGCAATAAAATAGGTCATATTGCATCTAGATGTCCTGACAATGATAGGAAGGGTAACTTTAGAAGATACAAAGAGAAGAGCAAGGAGTGCTATCTTGCAAAAGAAGGAGTTACCGATGAAGAATCATGAGGATCTGATGGAGAAGGGATTGCATTTGTAGTGGTAAAGGAAGATAGCACATAGGAAACTAATATGACACTGATTTCCAATTCAAACCGATCTGGAAACTGGGTAATTGATAGTGGTTGCACTTACCACATGACTAGTGACAAGAAGAAATTCCTCAACATGGAGGACTATGATGGAGGACTGGTGAGATTCGACAATGATGCTCCCTATGCGGTAAAAGGTAAGGGATCTATTGCCCTAAATGATAAAACTAATTGTGAAGATGTTTATTAGGTAGAAGTGCTAAATTACAGTCTATTAAGTGTTGCACAACTTAACAATAAGGGTTACCAGTTGGAGTTTAATGAAGGAAAATGCAAAATAAGTGATAAAACACGAGGTTTGATTCCTATCAGTAAACAAACTAAAGGTAATCTGTTCTACTTAGACACCACTGTAGGAAGTTGCCTAATGGAAAAGGTAGAAGACGGTTGGTTGTGGCACAAAATATTGTGTCATGTTAATTCTGATAGCATAGAAAAGGTTAGTAGAATGAAGTATATCAGAGGTATGCCTGACATTATGAAACCTGAGAATGCTATGTGTAAAGATTGTCAACTAGGAAAGTTAACTAGATCTAGTTTCAGCAGCAAATCTTATTCACCTGAAAATGTGTTGGACCTAGTACATATAGATTTGTGTGGTCTTATGAGAACTAAGAGTTTCTATGGGGACCGATACTTCATGTTGTTTGTAGATAATTTCTCAAGAATGATGTGGGTTGTATTCTTGAAAGAAAATTCTAAATCCTTTCACATGTTCAAGGTCTTCAAGGCTTGAGTGGAGAGAGGAACTGGTAAGAGTCTGAAATGTTTGAGATCAGATAGAGGAGGAGAGTCCACCTCTTGAGAGTTCATAAATTATTGTGAAGAACATGGGATTATGAGGCAGATGTCTACACCCAGAACACCTCAACAAAATGGAGTTGATAAAAGAAGAAATGAAACTCTAATTGATTGTGCAAGGACTCTGATGATACAGAAGGATATTCCACATGTCTTCTGGAGAGAAGCAGTGAGTACTGTTGTGTATACCTTGAACCGAATTCAGTCCTGAAGGGGACAAATAAGACTCCCGATGAATTATAGTGTGGATACTCACCCAATGTGAGTTACTTCAAGGTATTTGGAAGCAGGTGCTACATCAAGAGGGATGAGTACTTTGGAAAGTTCGATCCTAAGAGTGATGAAGGAACCTTATTAGGTTACTCCACAAAGAGTAAAGCATACCAGTGTTTGAACAAAAGGATTGATAAGATTGTGGAGAGTGCAAATGTTAGAGTATATAAGTTGTCTGAGAAAAATAAACAGGACAGCAAGAGTGAACCAGAGGACTATCAAGGATTCGTTTACACTGTACAGGTTGAACATACTGCAAAGAATCCTAATGTAGTTGCAAATTAGGAAACATGTGAAGTAGAACTTGCACAACTGGTAGAAGAAGCTCCAAGAAATGAACTGGTACAACCAAGGTATGTTAGAAACAATCATCCTACTGACAATATTATTGATGACAAAAATGCAAAAGTATTTGTACGTTAGGAAATCAGAAATCATCACAAACAAGATAAAAACTAATCATTAGCTCAATCACGAAAGCACAATTGCAATGATCTATCCTAATTACATCCAATAGAGACATAAAGATAAAACATTCAAAAAGATTATGCAAACCAGATGTAAATCCAAATGTTTTCTTCATGCGGCTCCATTGTTCTTCTTTCCTCTTCAAATAGTTTGGTTGTGGATCTCACCTACAAGTGCACATACATGTTTGAAAGCAAATAGGTAAGAAAATTGCTCAAAAGTACTCGAAGCGTGATTGATTAGAAATTCGATAATCTGATTAGGGGTTTGATTGAAGAAATTCATCCAATTTATAGAAGAATTGGAGAGATGACAAGATTAGCATGATTCAATTCAAATGGAAATTGCAAATCAATTATGTCAATTATGACAAATTATGACAAATTATGCACTTTCTATGCAAAATTTGTTGATTGATGATTTATGACAAATTATGACAACTTCTATGTCAAAAATTGATTGATTGTCAATTATGACAAATTATGACAAATTGACATGTCATTTCCATGAATTTAGGAGAGAAATAGGAGGAATTTGAAATTAAGAATTAGAAAATTAAGAAATTAAAGAATTAAGAATTTAGGAATTAAGAAATTGATGAAAATTAGAAATTAGGTAAATTAATTAATAATTTGTCATTTATTAATTAATTCACAAAGAGGAATAATTAGCCAATTAAATGAACATTTAATTGTGACAAGAAAACTTAGGATAAATAAATAATTTATTAATCCTAAAGGAGGAAATGACAAACCAGGTTAAATGATGAAATCACGAAACCCTAGAAGATGAATTAGGTCTTGATGAAAGATAATTGACTCGATCATGATTTTGAATTGATAAATGACCAATGTGATAAATGATTTGACTGAGAAAATGCGCCAATTGACGAGGAACAATGACAAATTGATCCAAATTGACACGATTGAGAAGGACGATGATCGATGACAAATCGATCGCGAAATGACAAGATTGACAAAAAGACAAGGATTGATGACAAAATAGATTGCCAAATGACAATATTGAAAATGACCACGATCGATGACAAATCAATCGCAAAATGACAAGATCGAACATGACAACGATCAATGACAAATCGATCGTTAAAACGACAAGATTGAAAATGATAAGGATTGATGATAAATCGATCGCCAGATGACAAGATTGATAAGAGGACAACGATCGATGACAAATCGATCGCAAGATTGACAGGAGGACAAAACCCTTAATTAGGATTGACGATGTCCAAAATAATGACAAATGAGCATGCAAATTGATGCAATAAGATAAGATCGATTAAAATCATGACTGGAGATTGTTGTCGACAAGACCAAATTCGAAAGTGAGATAAATGAAGAATGTAGAAGAAGGACTCAATGTTCACAAATGATAAAGACCAAGTGTGTGACATAGGAGAAATGTTAATGCGACGCAAAAACCTAAAATGAGGCAATGCGCAAATGTTAAAGTATGACTCCGCAAGCGTTGACCATTTTTAGGTGTCTACATTTTGCCCCTCTTTGAGACAATGCGATTTTAAGCGTTGTTTCAAAGAACAATAATGAAAATGCCCGAGACAATGACAATGACATATGCATGCCCCCTCAAGGAATTGGCCGGAAACATGCAGAAAAAAGGCCAATTGATCGATAAAAATGATAGGATCGAACAGACTGACAATCAGAGAGCGGATGCATGAAGGACAAGCAATTGAAGATGCAAAAGATCGTGACCAACATAAGATGGAGAGGGTGCACGTCCATCTATGCACTGACGAAGATCTATAAATGAGACCAAGAGAGGTGAAAATTGCTCGTTTGCACTAGACAAAGAGGAGGATTTGTTGCTCTGGACAAGGACATTTGCAGATAGATGGCGAACATTCCAATGGCGGATCACCTCAGGGAACATGTACGTACTTACAGACGACCGGACGACGCGAGAGCAGCGGTATGGATCTGAAAAACCCATGTTTTTAATTTCATGAATTTTGATTGCTTGCGGGACATTGCGGGGCCCACAGGGGATGCAGAAAAGGACTCCTGCGCTTGTGTAGGGTCTTTTGTGCTTGTGTAGGGAGACACAGGCGCAGGTTACATGACACAGGCGCAGGTTCCTTGACACAGGCACAATTGTGCATTTGAGACTCAATTTTGGTTCGAAACTGCATGCAAATGATCCGAAAAGGGGGGATAAGGGTAGGATAGGTCAGATTAGATGAAAAACACCCTGATTTGAACATGAAAATGAGGAAATGAAACCCATAGGAGCAAACCCTAATACTGACAAAATGTGCCCCAATTGTGATGCAGAGTCGACAGTATCCGTTGATCACACGAGAGAACCGACCTGACTGCTTCATGCTATGACATAGACTCAGGGGCACAGAGAGAGATACCTTAGCAGGACTTGGGATATACTATGTCACATTCATGCCCAAGATTAGGGCAAACACAGGACTGCTTACCGCATTGGCAGAGCGATGGCATTCAGAGACTTCCTCATTCCATCTGGCGACTGGAGAGGCAACTGTGACACTGGAGGATGTATGGCGTATCCTCCGCATTCCGATTCATGGTGAGATGATAGAGTATGACCCAGTGATAGGGAGAGACGCGTTGTGTAGATTGTTTGAGTGCGACGCAGATGATCTAGATATCGTCGAGAGGGAGATCGACTGGGAGACTATGGCATCAGAGTATGATCGACGATACGTGGTGATAGCAGTGGTGATAGCATGCCTACTAGCAGGAGACAGACGAGGACATGGATTCCCTATTGGATGGGGAAGAGTGATAGAGTGGATGGCAATAGAGGGGACGGTGTACGCATGGGGACCATGTGTACTGGCTATGCTATATTTTCAGTTGCATCAGATAGCATATCAGGGAGTGCAAACTTTGAGCTGTGGAGTCACATTGCTACAGGTATGGGCATTTGAGCACATAGCCATATGTCGACCGATTACAGAGAGACAGGTAGTACCACACCGACCATATGTGTACTGCTATGGGGGAGCACTGAGACAGGGTCCTTTTGGATACATATTATATTGGCGACATGAGCTAGACAGATTGAGAGAGTTCACATGGAGGCCATATCGTGATTGCCCAGGATGGTCAGAAGACAGTGAGGAGTTACCGTATTGTAGATAGGAGAGGTACTTGATTGGGTGACCAGTGAATCACCAGAGAGTGATTGAGTTGTACCTGCCAGAGAGAGTTAGACGACAGTTTGGAGAGAGGCAGGATGTACCTAGGAGGACTGCACACTTTGCCCGATCTCACAGAGAGACAAGTCAGTGGGGGAGTATGATTCAGCCACACATAGCATATACAAACTTTTCATAGCTACAGCAGAGACAGTGGGATTGGGAAGCAGATGTGGTGGACGCTGGGACAACAGAGGAGTATGAGAGATGGTTTGCACGACGGCGGCCAGTGCCATTTACAGATCCGGATATTCTAGTACCAAGGCGACAGGAGGACTTCCCACTCATAGGAGAGGAGGAGGGAGATGATGACGATGAGGAGGATGAGGGCGGGGATGAGGATGATGGGGATGATGAGGATGGAGATGAGGATGGGGATGATGAGGATGAGCCAGATTCAGGCGAGCATGAGGCATTGCAGGATATACCCATAGAGCCAGAGACAACTAGGATAGAGGAGATGGAGATGTGCAGGGCTACCATAGCGAGTCAGCAAGATCACATTGCGACTTTAGAGAGACAGCAGGAGCAGTTCAGAGCAGAGATAGCTAGACTCACAGCAGCTCGAGATACAGCAGTTGCTCAGGCACAGCGAGAGGAACAGAGAGTCACTGAGTATATTGGGTCGATTCGGGATGCCAGTGCACGAGAGATGGCACAGATGCTGGTAGAGACTGGAGAGGAGATATGCCATTGGAGGACACTATATGAGAGTGCAGTTCCACCAGAGCAGAGAGCACCTTCATATCGGGCACGATCGAGGACAGAGAGCAAGGCACGCTCTTGGAGGTCATTGAGTAGCATGGGGGTGAGTGGACCTATGAGACCACCACAGCCAGGACCAGGAGGGACATCATCCGCGAGACATGCCAGAGATGAGGAGGACAGAGGGAGCACCCAGTGACAGAGGCACATCCTCCTTATGGCTGACAGTGGACATTATGTAGTTTGACATTTTTGTAGTTAGCCTGCGGGCCATACTTAGGACAGACAGTCCAATTTTGTACTCCGATATTATTGTGATATATGATATGATATGCATCGATATGATGGGATGCAATGTGTTATGACTGATGTTGTTTTCCATGTATGGATGACTTATGCACTGTTTATGTACCATTGTAGATCATGTATGGATGTATTTTTTTTATGTGTTTTTGATGCATTTATAATATGAAATGGATAAAATGCTTGATGTGATGCTTAATGTAATGCAAGTGTACTAACCAATGAATGCGGATGCAGCATGTATGTTTGTGGGGAAATCGGAGCACTAGACTGAACTGACTATCCGAACTGACGGAAGAAATGTTAGTAAGAAGAAAATGAGACAGAGGACAATTAGAGACAAAGAAAAACTTGCTTTCAGTAATGCACTTTGTAGGTGAGAACCTTTATTTTTTATGTAGCAAAATGGATGTGTAGCATCATGGCATTGAAGGCTAGAGCTGAAATGCAACCCTCTTTGCAAAAGACAGACACATCACAGACAAACAACAATCACAAAAAAAAGAAAGGGACCATGAACCATCCCGGTCACTCTAAATCACTCAGTGACATCATCGAGCAACATAGGAGCATGATCGAAGATAAATCAATAGAAAGATAAGATGCACAAAATTCCAACAAATCAAACAAACATCTTGATCTTCATTATCAACAGTTGAAAGCGTTGATAGGACAATCATGCTGTCTGATTTCAGGACATGCGGTACCCCGTCTAAGACAGGACACAGTCTGGTTTTGAGTATACCACACCCTGTATAAGACCCATGATAGTGTGCCAAGGACAAATAAATTTGCGGTTGATTGACATGACAAGTGCGATCAGTTTGAATGTCTGGTTTGAGTAAAAAGTTCATCTGTTTATGCATGATTTCAGTAAAGCACAATGTGCGATTGCGTGTCGTTGGATGTATGCTCAGGGATCTGTCTGATGCACAGAGGGGTTATTTATTTAAAAATGCTTGTTTTTGTTTTGCTTTTCAATTTTTTTGTATTTTTTCAGGACTTTATTCAATTTTTTTAGAGATTTTTTCAGGACATGTTTCAATTTTTTTGATCTTTTTTCAAGACATTTTTAAATGTTTTTTTTGAAGATTTTTTCAGGACATTATTTGATTTTTATGATCTTTTTTAAGGACATTTTTAAATGTTTTTTGAAGATTTTTTTCAGGACATTATTTGATTTTTATGATCTTTTTTTAGGACATTTTTAAATGTTTTTTGAAGATTTTTTCAGGACATTATTTGATTTTTATGATCTTTTCTCAGGACATTTTTAAATGCAAAAGTTTCAGTGATCGATAATGACAAGGGAAACACACCCAATGCGCATCTGAAAGACATACATAGACCGGGACCAAAACATATGTACAAGAAACCGGGGTATGCAAGACAATGATGTTGACCAATAACAGGCCTGGAATAGGACATTGGGTCAAAACAAAGATAGACGTGAGAAACCGGTCGAGAAAAAGCATAGCTTAGAGGTCATGATAGATGACGGAGCAACAATCTCATGTTACACATGGTGTCTGTTTGCCAGGTTTTCACCAAGGTACTTGCCCAAAGCGCCTGTTTGCCAGGTTTTCACTAGTGGGCGAATCATTTTTTTTCTTTACTCTTTGCTCTTTTTTCTTTTTCTCTTTTTTCACCTTTTTTTTTTTTTTCAATTTTTTTCGTATTTTCTTTTTTTTTCATTTTTTTGTATTTTTTAAAGATCATATTTGAAGAAGTACTGAAAGAAAATTATGCCCAGTACTTGCGAAGATGCATGTTGTTTATAGGATCAGACAGAGGTTCACCTTCTGGGGTAGCAAGCTGATATGCCCCTGAGCCATATGCTGCAGTTACTATGAAAGGACCAACCCAATTAGGTTCAAATTTACCTTTGATGATGTCAGTAGACTGTATTCTTAGGGTTTGCCTTTAAAACCAGGTCTCCCACTTCGAAGTGTCGCCCTTTGACCTTCTTATTATAAGAGCGACAGAGACGGTTTTGATATGCTTGCAAATGTGTTAGAGTTGTCTGACGTTTCTCATCTAACATCTCAAGCTGATGCAGCCGAGAGACTCTGTGTGTCTCATCATCAATCAGATGTTGCAAGGAAACTCGCAAGGAAGGAATCTCCACCTCCAAAGGTAAAATGGCTTCCGCACCATACACCAAGGAATAAGGTGTTGCGCCAGTAGGTGTGCGGATAGAAGTGCGATAGGCCCATAGTGTTGGATTCAACTGTACATGCCAATCTCGACCAGCATCATTGACAACCTTATTTAGGATCTTGATAATGGTTTTATTGGATGCTTCGGCTTGACCATTCCCCTGTGGATAGTATGGACTGGAGAAATGGTGTTGGATATGAAACTTTTCACAGAGCTCTTTAACATCTTTATTCTTAAAAGGACGACCATTATCTGTGACTATGGCAAGGGGAACCCCATACCGGCATATGATATAATTCAGTAAGAATTTTGAAATTTGGACACCCGTGATATAGGTCATGGGGATAGCCTCGATCCATTTTGTAAAATACTCTGTGGCTGTAATGATGAACTTGTGTCCATTTGCAGATGTCGGGTGAATCTTGCCAATAAGATCCAATCCCCATTGAGAAAAAGGCCACGAAGATATGACAGAATGAAGCTCTTGGGATGGTGCATGAATCTAGTTTCCATGAATCTGGCATTTGTAACACTTCTTAACAAAATCATGAACATCTTTTTCCAGAGTGGGCCAATAATACCCAGCACAAATCAACTTTTTGGCTAAGCTTAGACCATTGAAATGGCCCCCACATATACCATCGTCAACCTCGTGTAAAGCCGTGTGTGCTTCGTCAAAATCCAAACACCTGAGGAGGGTATGGTCAAAGGAACGGCGGTAAAAGGTGTCGGTGATGATGACATATTTGGCTGTCTGTCGGATAAAGGCTCGGCGTTGGTTAGCGGAAAGGTTGGGTGGTAAGGTTTGGGATTTCAAATATTGATATATGTCATTGTACCATGGGGAGTTGGGACCAACAAGAACGCACATCACATCCGCTATCGCAATGTCAAAAGAAGGAACCAACAATTGTTCGACTAAAAATTCACATTTGTCCATATTGTTTGGCATATTTAACATGGAGGCAATCGTAGCCATCGCATCTGCCGACTTGTTTTGCATTCTTGGAACTTGACTGAAATGGATAGCCGTGAATTTGGTCTTGAAGAAATCTACCATGTGCTTATAGGGAATAAGCTTTTCATCTTTTGTTTCGTAGTCATCATTCACTTGTCGGATGACTAATTGAGAATCTCCATAGACTTGCAAATGCTTGATGTTCCAGTGGACTGCTACTCGGAGTCCTGTAACTAGTGCTTCATACTCTGCAATGTTATTGGTGCAGTGGAAAGTTATTCTGTAGGACTTTGGAATAGCATCACCTTGAGGGGTGACAAACAAGATGTCGGCTTCGAACCCAAACCTGGTATGGGACCCATCAAAGTATAACTTCCATTCATTAGAGGATGTGAGAGCAAAGACTGATTCATCTGGAAAAACGGTCAACATGGGATGATCATCAGAAATAGGAGCCTCTGCAAGTTGATCTGCTATGACTTGTCCTTTTATCGCCTTTTGCTCCATATACTCAATGTCAAATTCACTGAGAATCATGACCCATTTTGCTAGGCAACCCGTCAAAGCTGCTCGGCTAAGAAAATATTTTAAGGGATCAATTTTTGCAACCAACAATGTTTGGTGGCTTAGCATATAATGTTGGAGTTTTTGCATTGCAAATACCACTGCTAAGCATGCCCTTTCAAGAGTTGAATAATTTATCTCATAGCCTACCAGTGTCCAGCTGATATAGTAAATGGCTTGCTCTTTGTCGTTCTCATCTTGTTGGGCCAAGAGAACTCCTAATGTCGTTTCAGTTGCAGAAATATATAATAAAAATGGCTTTCCTTCTATTGGAGGCATTAGAATAGGCGGCAACAGCAAATATTCTTTGAGAGCTTGAAAGGCTGATTGACATTGCTTAGTCCATTTGAAAGTGACACCTTTATGCAATAGATGCTGGAATGGATGACATTTGTCGGCCAACTGAGCTATGAAGCGGCGAATTGACTGGAGCTTTCCTTGCAGACTTCTTAATTGCCAGAGGTTTGAAGGTGGAGGCATATCCATTATTGCTTTGACTTTGGCAGGGTTGACCTCAATGCCTCGGTGAGAAACAATGTATCCTAGTAATTTGCCAGCTGTGACACCAAAGACACACTTCTTTGGATTGAGCCTAAGTTTGTAGGTCTCCATTCGGTCAAAGATTGGGCCCAGGATGGCTAGATGACTATCTCTGGTGACAGATTTGCAT
This sequence comes from Cryptomeria japonica, assembly GCF_030272615.1. Lineage (NCBI taxonomy): Eukaryota > Viridiplantae > Streptophyta > Pinopsida > Cupressales > Cupressaceae > Cryptomeria > Cryptomeria japonica. The sequence goes on along the minus strand of NC_081407.1, from coordinate 582,626,886 downwards.
AACAAGTCATCAACATAGTCCTCCATCAAAGTGTGCATGAAATCATGAAAAATTGTCGTCATTGCTCTTTGATATGTTGCGCCTGCATTTTTAAGACCGAAGGGCATCACATTCAAACAGTAGGTGCCCTAAGCACAAGTGAATGTTGTCTTATGTTGATCTTCAGGAGCAATGTGAATTTGGTTATAGCCGGAGAAACCATCCATTAATGAAAGCATCTCATATCCAGCAGTCATGTCAACTATGATATCTATGTTTGGCAATGGAAAATCATCCTTAGGGCATGCTTTATTGAGATCCCTAAAATCTGTGCAGATTCTGATGCCCCCAGTTACTTTGCTAACTGGTACTAAATTTGAAATCCAGTCTACATAATCAATGGGTCTAATGAAGCCCACATCTAGTAATTTTTTTAGTTCCACCTTGACCAAAAGAGCCACCTGGGGATGCATCTTTCTAAGTTTCTGTTTGACAGGCTTGGCATCGGCTTTTAGTGGCAAATGATAAAGAACCAATTATGGATCGAGGCCAGGCATATCTGCATAGGACCATGCAAAGTTGATCTTCTTCTCAAGAAAGAAATTGACAAAATCTATTTTTTCCTGTTGTGATAGAGAAGCAACAAAATGAATGACCTTAGGGTTGTCAGGTGTACCCAAATTGATTTCCTCGGTCATTTCCACAAGCAATGTTGATTTGTCCTGACTTGATAGGGGCATGTCCACTCTTCCACCTTTGGGCGCCTCAGAGAGGTTTTCACCCGTAGGTACGTCTTTTATTTTGACTTTTGTATGATCAAAGAGTGCCTTACAGTTTTCACCCAAAGATCTATTCTTTTGATTTTTTACTATTTCTTTTCTTTTTTCATTTTGATGACTGGAAGAGGGAGTTGACTCCCCAAAATATGTTGTGGAATCCAGGTCAATAGCAAATCCTGCCTTATGATCACCTTGTGGTATGCCTTCCCATAGTCCAAGGAATTCTGCAATTGCTTCGTCATTTTGAAAACAGTCCAATGTGAGCGGTTCTTGTTGGTCATGTTGGATAAGCTGGGGATAGATGAGGGGAATGTCATCATCGGTTGTAAGGAGAGAGAGGGCTGATATGGTAAAGATATGAACATCTGTGGTATCACTATCCGAACTGCTTGTATCGGATTCGGAGCTTGGATCCCAAAATGACTCTATCCAAGCATGAGGACATGTTTTAGGAAGAGGAGTTATTTCATGTTTGTCTTCCATAGGCAAATTATCAGGGTCAATAAAAATATTGTCAAGGGCATGGGAGCTAGAAGAAAAAGAACTCCACTCCCATTCATTGGAATCAGTTTTGGGTCGGGTATCCTCAGGTGTTATTTCATTGTCAGAATCACGCCCTTTTCTACACTTGGGCACTTTGGTAGATGTAGATCCAATTCACAATGGTACAAAACCTAACCCTAAAGTTGGCGGTCGCCTCTTGGGTATGATAGGTTCTAGCCTTCCATTGATGTTCAGGCCTAAGCCACTGCAACCATCATATCCTTTCTTTTGCAGCAAAGTAAATCCTTTGCCGTATCATTCCACTAGCAATCTGACAGGTGGGGTCTCAGTTGGATCTTTATAAAGCCAATCTATGACATCATCATCTACGGTTTCTTTGTCAAGTTCTGCCCATCTTGAAAATGTAGTAGGAGGCTGATATTGAATAATGACCTTAGGTTCCTTTTGCAATAAATGTGGTTTGCCATATGATTTTGGAGATATTGGTAAATTCCCGATGAGGAATGTTTGATCCATTGAATATTCTCCACATCCTTGGTCTTGTATCTTCAATTTTCCTTTGATAGCATCTAACAATTGATTAGGATCCACATAGTTATGTGATTTGGCCTCTCTATTGACTGGGACTTGCTGCTGAGGGGTATCCTTTAGAGTAGCACAAAATTGAAATGGATTAGGATCTCCCAGAATTGTTATCTCAGTTCCATTGTAAGGATATTTTAAACATTGATGATAGGTGGATGGAACTGCTTTCATTGCTTGGATCCATGGACGGCCAAGGATCATATTATAAGGGAGATCAAGGTCGAGGACTTGCAGGAAAGTGTTTTCTGTCACTGGACCGACTCTGATAGGCAATGTAATTATCCCTTTGGATGGGCGCTCAGCATCATCATATGCTTTGATTGTTATTCTTTTAGAAGCATCAATGTCATTTTCTGTATATCCAAGGCCAATAACCACTCTCAAAGTACAAATATTAAGACCTGCTCTGCCATCTATCAAGACTCGTCGGATTTTGCAGTTATGAACAAAGACTTCAAGGTGTAAAGGATCATTGTGAGGGAGCATATCAGGTGAGATATCATTGTCAGAAAATGCGACATTTTGGGAAATAGCTAGATGTCCAATCCGGGCTTGAAATTGGTCAACATCAATATTTGTTGGGACAGTGGACTCAATTAAAGCTTTATCCAGGACTGCACTATGCATGGGGGACATTTTTAATAATTCAAGGATTGATATTTGTGCAGGTGTCTTTCCTAGATGATCCAAGAGATTATACTGGCTTGCAGGAGTTGGCTTGGGAGGAGCTGCAGGAGCTCCTTTCAGGACTATTTTGGATCGACGAGTGGTGACTGCGCAAGAAGGATCTTGTCCCTTTATTCTCAGGGTAGAAACATACTCATTTGATGCATGAAAACAATTAATGACATTATTATAACCAGAACTTGCATAATTTGTCGTTTGAGTAGAGTTTGAAGAAGATGCCTTCCCCTTGTCATGATCAAGCAAAGGAGTTTTGAAAATAGTATGATCTGTGTTAGAAGTCACATGAGGTGGATCTACCTCAATTACTCCTTGCTCTAATAAATCTTGAATCATATGTTTCAATTGAAAACATGATGCAGTTTTGTGTCCTTTAGACCGATGATACTCACAGTACGCATTATCATTCCACCAATGTGGTTTTACCGCTGGTTCTGCCTTGATATCTGGTAGCTTAATAAATTTTGCTTGTATCAATTGTCTCATTACTGATTCAATAGGCTCTCCTAATGGTGTAAATTGTCGAGGAGGCCCATCCCTTGATCGGAAAGTTTTGCGTTGCTGGTTTTGTTGTTGGCCTTGTTGTTGATTATATTGTTGAGTATGTTGTTGTTGAGCAAGCTGTTGGTATTGCGGCTGTTGAGTAACATTGCTCATTGGTGCTTGATTTTGTTCCATAGTTGACATATTAGGAACACTCAATTTCTTGATCATGAATGGGGGTTGATTTGCATTCACCGCTCTTGCATCAACAACTCCATCATTAGTGACATTCTTGTTCTTATACCAAAATCTGTTTCTATCCCCCGAATAATTGGTGTTGTCATTGTCTTTATTGAGCTTGATAATTCCTTTAGCTACCAGAGCCGTTTCAATGCTCATTCCTTTCTTAATAAGTTTCTCTATAGTACTGGGACTTTTCAATTTTAGCTCATACATCATTTCTGGGACCAAATTCTGGATAAACAGATTCACTTGTTGTTCCTCGGGTATATCAAGAGAAGAATGACTATACAAGCTTCGCCATCATTGCAAGAAAGTCACTAATGATTCACCTTGCTTTTGCTTGGTGTTGCATAAATCTGACATGGTCACGTCACTGTCGATGTTGAACGCGAAGTGAGATAAAAACTTTTGAGCCAATTCCGACCAAGTTTTTATATTTCCTGGCAGATGTGAATACCAATCCATGGCTTGTCCCGTGAGACTTCATGCAAATAAGCGCATTAAATACGTCTCTTCATAGCTTACCTTAGTACATGCCGTGAAAAATGCTCGAATGTGATCTTTTGGATTGCCATTCCCTTTATATTTCTCAAAATTAGGTGCCTCAAAATGCTTAGGGAATGGAGGCATGTGTACACTCTTGTCAAATGGATTAGGACATAAATCTTGATCTGTATACAACTTCTTTGTTCCTTTAGTTTCTAATGCGTCAACTTTTCGTTGCAACTTCTCAAGTTGTTGCGCAATTGTATCAGAATTTAGAGGTCCATCATTAATCCCAATTGGTATCCTTTGTCGATACATCGCATTTCCGATCGGTTGTTGATACTCTGAAATGGCCATTTTTGGTGTTTCCGGCATATAAAGTTCTTGGTACATCGCTTGTTGTTGCGGTTGTGCTATGCCTTGATATTGACCTTGTTGTTGTGCTTCTTGGAGCCTAGGTTGATATTGCAATTGAGTAGGTTGTTGATATTGCATAGGCGCCAATTGCGGTTGTGTAGGATAACTTGTTTGCCTTGGCACATATTGTGGCACATGTTGGTGTTGAAGCTGACAGATCGGAATTTGTTGACTTTGTGCCAATTGTTGTCGTGGTGTATATCCCATCATTTGTAAAAAACTTTGTTTAGATGGTTTTCATTGCTTCTCCTTAGGATGGGGTATAGCACTTGCATTAACTTGTTGTGTTGTTTGTCCAATCCATTGTGATGGTTGCAAGTTTGCATTAACTTGTAATGGTGCCGAAGGTGCTACAATTTGTTGTCGAATGCGAAATTGTTGTTGTGGTACATTGCTTGTTTCCACATTCGATTGTACCTTTTTTATATTACTCAATTGTTGCAACAATTGTTGTTGGTGCAAACCACTATCCGTAGCTCTTTGTGTCGCCATTATCGAAGGATTTGTCGCAATAGTGTTTGGCAAAGATATTGAACTTAACAGGACATAAGAACTTTGTTGCATCGTGGAATTATTTTGGACATTGGTGATATCAGGCATTCCAGTTGTGAAGCTTTCCTGCATCTTAGATTTTGATCCAATTTTATGCATGTAAGGAACCACTTCTTGTTGAGAGACAGCTGTGAATACTTGCGTGTTCTTCATTTGATCTTGTGTTATAGGTGTTGTATTGAATAGTGGATTATTTATTGTCTCAAATGGTGACTTTTGAGGAATAGTCACTGTCAATGCCTTTGAAGCACGTTTACTCATCAATGTAGGTTGAGTTGCTTGTTGTGCATTTTCTTCATTTGGATGCGGGGAAAAACTTAACAACTCACCGCTTTGTTGTTCTTGCACATTGATTTGGTCACTTGAAGAGGTCACATTACTCATCATGTTAAGATACTTTTGTGGAAACATCTTAAAGACCTTGTTCAAGAACTTATCCATCTTTTTTGTTATCTTTGGATCTTGAAGGAACATGTCAACATCATCAGAAGTGTCGGAATCAAATGAAGAATCTGGTTGGACATTTGGATTCGTTTCTTGTTGGATGCCTTGATCTGAACCAAATCCTTGCGAAAGAGTTTGTTCTTCATATAATGTTTGAGTTTGAATGTCATGTTGCAAGTTTGGTTGATTCCAATTGAAAGGTGCACTTCCTCTGGGAGTTGGTGGGACACTCCCATGTCCTAGTTTCATAGGTACAAACACAAGTTCATATAATGGAGGTGGTCCAAGTTGAACCATTCCATATGGTGGTAGAGATGTGTTTGATGAACCTTCGATTTGCACTGTTTGACTAGTTTGAAACTGCGAATTTGCTATGTTGTCCATGGGTTGATACGTTGGTTCGCCCATCTTTTTAGATTTTGATCTTGTCTCAACAGGCATGTCACTTATGTAAAATGTAATGTTTTTTTTTGGAATTTTTCAAGGACAATATATGATATGCAACTAAATGCAACCTAAATAGCTGAAAATGCAATCTATGTTTTTGGTTGTTTTTGGAAATTTTGACAAACTTATGAATGCAAATCTAAGAGAGGGACCCTTAGGAAATTGGAATGATATCTAGACCTCAAAGGACAAAAGGACTTAAGTGATAAAAGGACAAAATGACAAAGTCTCCCCTATATGCTTGGATACTAAGCTAGGTTTGACCAAATGACATTGATGACAAAAGGACAAAAGGTTTGATAAGGTCTAGACTTCTTAACAATGACTTAGGGTTTATCAAAGATTTGGATTACTCAAGTATGACAAAACCTAGTTTTGACACTATATGCTAAGGGACAATTAATATGCAAGTGACCTTAATATGATATGATAATGACCTAAGCTTAATGAAGAGACTTAGGGTATGCAATGTATGACAATGGTATGACTTTAATGCAAGAGGACATATGCAAATGGATGACCCTTATTGAAAAGAGTATGACTTAGGTGAAACCTAACCTTGGTACTTGACAATGAACATTGCAAAATGCAACCTAGGATGAACCTAAATGTAAGTGACATGCTTGTTGAGACAAGATTTTGAACAATATTTGACAACCATGTTTGAAGATGAGTTTTGAATCTTGTTGAACCTTTGTTGGATGAATGTCTCTTGTGTTTAATCTTATGTTGGATCAATTTGTTTTGTTCTTGAAATGAGATACAATTCAACTTTTGACAAGCAAAGAATACAAGATATTGCAACTTAGACTCAAGACAATCATGCTCATTCCCACATTTCTTATGGTAGGCAAGGACATTAGGTACTTGAGACTTAGACTCATTATGGGATTCAAGGAGAATACATAGATGCTTGACCCCACAGGCTCCCCTCCACGACACTCACTTCTCAGGGTAGCCAAGCATCAGTCCCCATGGAAATCTCCCCATGGTGAACTTAGTATCTCTTCCAAGTATCCGAACTTGTCCTTCTCAAGAAACTAGAAGGGTTTTTGGCCTCTAAAAACAAGGTGTTTAGTCAGGATTTCTGTTAAGAGTTACTCCTTGATGTCACGCAAGCATGATTGAGACATTAAGCCCATCAAGATACCAAACAAATGTAGTCGCGCAAGCACGATTTAGACCAAGAGGCCCTACTTAGATGTTGATATGAGAAAGAGTTCAAGGGTCATCACTTCCCAAGTAACTGCAATTCCCACGTAACCCTTCCTTCAAAGCTTTCGCTCATCAGGTATTTTTTTATAGTGAGTTAGAATGCCAAGGTATTCTAGCCATACTCACTTTGGGTCGTTCCCTTCTCACGATTATCACTTGCTTGCAAAAGCAAATTGGTCGGGAAGGCAGGCCCTCTAAAGGTGACAAACAATCAAAGACACGAGCATGGTATCGAAGATCTGGATTTCTGATCACCCTAAGAAGGATGAGAGCATACTCTCCTACTCCAATGTCACACTCAACAATCAAAGCAAAAACATATTCATTCCAACCTATTTAGAAATCACTAGGTGCCTAAAACATTAATAACAAACACCAAGTTTAGTTGTTTCTCCAAGGCAACCTACAAAACCCAAGTTAGAAGTTTGAGGTATTTATTCTTTGACTATCGATTCTGCATAACACATGTTAGTAGTTTCATTTGTTGTCTTTTCCATGCGTATGCCAAGATGCTGCACAAATAATTAGTACCAAAGTCCAAAAAACAAAAAACAGAATGCAAAAAACAAGACAATTTTCAAGTAAAACACTGCAGTTTTACCTCTGTTCTGGACTTTACACAGGCGCAGAAGTCATGACACAGGTGCAGAATGTCTTCAACATAGGCGCAAGTTGCTTGACACAGGTGCAGGTTGTCTCACACAGTCGCAGAAGTCCCCAGAAAGTCCTGCACTGCCCTGTTTTTCGGTTTTTTTGGCCTGCAAATCAACTCAAAAGCACTCAAAGACATAGTAAAGGGGTTAGATGGTTAGTGTTCACGTCGGGTTCACCAATTAATGTACGTTAGGAAATCGGAAATCATCACAAACAAGATAAAAACTAATCATTAGCTCAATCACGAAAGCACAATTGCAATGATCTATCCTAATTACATCCAATAGAGACATAAAGATAAAACATTCAAAAAGATTATGCAAACCAGATGTAAATCCAAATGTTTTCTTCATGCGGCTCCATTGTTCTTCTTTCCTCTTCAAATAGTTTGGTTGTGGATCTCACCTACAAGTGCACATACATGTTTGAAAGTAAATAGGTAAGAAAATTGCTCAAAAGTACTCGAAGCGTGATTGATTAGAAATTCGATAATCTGATTAGGGGTTTGATTGAAGAAATTCATCCAATTTATAGAAGAATTGGAGAGATGACAAGATTAGCATGATTCAATTCAAATGGAAATTGCAAATCAATTATGTCAATTATGACAAATTATGACAAATTATGCACTTTCTATGCAAAATTTGTTGATTGATGATTTATGACAAATTATGACAACTTCTATGTCAAAAATTGATTGATTGTCAATTATGACAAATTATGACAAATTGACATGTCATTTCCATGAATTTAGGAGAGAAATAGGAGGAATTTGAAATTAAGAATTAGAGAATTAAGAAATTAAAGAATTAAGAATTTAGGAATTAAGAAATTGATGAAAATTAGAAATTAGGTAAATTAATTAATAATTTGTCATTTATTAATTAATTCACAAAGAGGAATAATTAGCCAATTAAATGAACATTTAATTGTGACAAGAAAACTTAGGATAAATAAATAATTTATTAATCCTAAAGGAGGAAATGACAAACCAGGTTAAATGATGAAATCACGAAACCCTAGAAGATGAATTAGGTCTTGATGAAAGATAATTGACTCGATCATGATTTTGAATTGATAAATGACCAATGTGATAAATGATTTGATTGAGAAAATGCGCCAATTGACGAGGAACAATGACAAATTGATCCAAATTGACACAATTGAGAAGGACGACGATCGATGACAAATTGATCGCGAAATGACAAGATTGACAAAAAGACAAGGATTGATGACAAAATAGATTGTCAAACGACAATATTGAAAATGACCACGATCGATGACAAATCAATCGCAAAATGACAAGATTGAACATGACAACGATCGATGACAAATCGATCGTTAAAACGACAAGATTGAAAATGATAAGGATTGATGATAAATCGATCGCCAAATGACAAGATTGATAAGAGGACAACGATCGATGACAAATCGATCACAAGATTGACAGGAGGACAAAACCCTTAATTAGGATTGACGATGTCCAAAATAATGACAAATGAGCATGCACATTGATGCAATAAGATAAGATCGATTAAAATCATGACTGGAGATTGTTGTCGACAAGACAAATTCAAAAGTGAGATAAATGAAGAATGTAGAAGGACTCAATGTTCACAAATGATAAAGACTAAGTGCGTGACATAGGAGAAATGTTAATGCGACGCAAAAACCTAAAATGAGGCAATGCGCAAATGTTAAAGTATGACTCCGCAAGCGTTGACCATTTTTAGGTGTCTACAGTATTGACTAGAAGAAAAGCAAATGAGAGTACCTGTTTGCTCTCTAAAATTGAGCCCAAAACAACAAAGGAGGCTCTAAAAGATGAAGATTGGATCAAATATATGGAGGAAGAACTGGAGCAGATTGAGAAAAATGAAACTTGGATCCTCGTACCTAGACCAGAGTACAAAAATGTAATAGGCACCAAGTGGGTGTTTAGAAACAAAATAGATGAAACTGGTCAAGTAGTAAGAAACAAAGCAAGGTTAGTCTACAAAGGGTATGCATAGGAAGAAGGTTTGGACTATGGAGAGACCTTTGCATCAGTGGCCAGATTGGAAGGAGTCAGAATCTTGCTTGCTTATGTTTCCTACAAGAAGTTCAAGGTCTACCAAATGGATGTCAAATTGGCATTCTTGAATGGTGTTCTAGAGGAAGAAGTGTACATTGAGCAACCAGAAGGGTTTACTTCAGAATATGGAAGAGACATGGTATGTAATCTGAAAAAGGCTTTTTATGGGATAAAACAAGCACCAAGAGCTTGGTATGAGAGGTTACACTCATACCTGATAAGTATAGGGTTCATGAGAACTAGTGACAACAGTAACTCGTATTTGAAGACTGGACAAGAAGGAAAACATCTAATTGCAAAGATTTTTGTAAATGACATCATCTTTGGAGGAGATGATGAAATGAGCAGAGGTTTTGTAGAATAAATGTAGAAATAATTTGAAATGTCCATGATCGGTGAAATAAAATTCTTCATCGGTCTGCAAGTATCTTAGCTAAAGAATGGTATATTCATTAGCCAAACCAAATACATAAGGGAAATATTAAAGACTTTTGGAATGGAAGATTCCAAACCTGTTGGAACCCCGATGGTTACAGGTTGCAAGCTCTCCAAAAAAAATGAGGCTAATGAAGTGAATGAGATACTATACCGATCCATGATCAGTAAGTTTCAGTATGCAACGCACAGTAGACCGGATATAGCACAAGCAGTTGCCTTGGTTACCATATTTGCTACAAATCCAAAAGAGAATCATATGGTGGTGGTTAAGAGGATATTTAGAGATATCAAGGGGACTGGTGAGTATGGTCTTTGGTATCCACATAAGGGAAATTTCAACTTAAGTGTCTTCACCGATGCAGATTGGGCAGGGAACATTGATGACAGAAAGAGAACTAGTGGAGGTGCATTCTTTCTTGGATATAGGATTGTGTCATGGACAAGCAAGAAACCGGATTGTATCTCTCAATCCATAGCTGAGGCAGAGTATGGGGATGCTGCAATCAACTCTACATAGGTGGTATGGATTAAGAAGATTTTGGAAGGTATCCAAGAAAAGGTGACTGAACTGGTGGCGATACACTGTGATAATACAAGTGCCATTAACATATCAAAAAACCCGGTAATGCACTCTAAGACCAAGCATATTGCACTAAAATATCATTATCTTAGGGAATAGGTGTTGGACAAAGAAGTTAGACTAGAATATGTGCCAACTAAGGAGTAGATTGCAGATATATTCACCAAGCCGCTACCTAAGGATACTTTTGAGTATCTCAGAGGTAAGCTAGGGTTAATTCCCCTGTATACTCTAAGGTGAGTGAATATTGGAACAACATCAATCTAGTATGATTTTCATAAAAAATATATGTATTTGAATTAATGATTATGGACTACTACTGTTAGGGGGAGGAGTCATTGTAGCATGTTAAATGGGATGTCTAGACTACACCTTTGGAATTATTGTCAAAGGGGGAGTGAAGTCAGAGATGACATGAATGGAAGCCAGTGAAAGGGGGAGTAAGATCTTTACTCAAGATCAAACAGAGCATCTGGTCAATACAACATAAGCATAAGTGATTGTTTGCTAAAATAGAATTTTGAAGTGTTGTCATCAATACCAAAGGGGGAGATTGTTGGCATAACTGATGGTGTTGGCACAACCAGTTCATCATAATTGTATTGTCATTGATGACTAACACTTACCGGTGAATAAGCCCAAGCTCTTAGGAAAGGACGTGTGGTAAACCTCAATGGTTTACTCATGGTTGCAAACAGTATGGAGGATTCAGTGCTTCCCAAATATTCTTTATTGACACACCTAAGCAGTATGTTGGTAGGAGACTAATCGGTTGAAGGATAAAAAGAGCAGCTGACCGGTCAGTCAAGCATCTGATAGATGTTGAGATCAGTTTCTTAAACTAATAGTTGAAATGATGTTGCGATCACAAGAGATGAATTAGATTGCAGTTTAGTAGTCTTCTGCATGACCAGAACACTATGGATAGATAGGTGATCAGTCTGATCAGTGAGCGGTAGAAAAAGGTGAAGAGTTACACCGATGAACTGGTGAAATAGGTTGAAGGATGATATCCACTAGGAATCTCAGAGTAGTGACCGGTAAGATGGATGAGATGACCAGAGGTGAGTCAGTCATGGCGAGATATCGTCAAACAAATGGATAGTGAAGTCTACAATAGTTAACAACCAGTTAAGGTGAGATTTGTGCGGATTTTTCGGTTCGCATTAAAAAGATAGAACGTGACCCAGAGGTTGGTGAAATTATGAGTTGTAGATGTAGTTAAGGATGAGTCATTGGCGAGATTGATGGAGAGAGCGTAGAGAGAGTGCGGGAAGATTTGGAAAGTTTTGAATTTCAAATCTATTGAGTTTTATATAAAGGTTTTTTGGCGAAAACCAAAAAGATTGATCGTAAAAATTGCAGTGCAATTCTAAGGAGAAGCAATCCAACAAGGTGAGAAGAGGGAAGAACTACTAAGTGAATAGCCAAGTGGTGAAGAGAGTGTGAAGAGCTCGGATAGTGTGAAGAGAAGAGACAAAATGCAGAGCGCCAGTAGAGTTCAAAGCAAGTATGATGCAGAGGACCAGTAGAGTGCAGAGCAAGTGTAACCAATGGTCAAACCGAAGAGCTTCATTTGGATCTGATTAAGCTAAGAGTAGCTATTATAGTAGATCATTCTCTCTATTGTTTTCTAATAACTACAACAGTAAAATCCCTTAACTAGGTGGATTTTAATAGGTCCCTTTGTAAAATCCCTTTAAATGGGTGACATCTTAAATGATGATCCTAAGTCCTTTAACAAGGCTACCTCTAACAATACCTTTTCCTCTTTGGTGCATCCCTCTTATACATATTTGGATCTTTTCCTCAAGTACCTTTAAACTTTTCTTTCGGAGTCCAAAGCTCTAACACCAATTGTTAGCTCTGATGCCAATTGTTAATAAGATGAGAGGGTTGGGGGGGGTGAATCATACAAACTTAATCTTCAATATATTCAACAGATTCAACCTCAGTAGCTTTAACAGATATATATAACCAAAACTGTAAAACATGCAAACTTAATAACACATAATCATAACAACACTCATAACACTAGATTTAACGTGGAAACCCAAATAGGGAAAAACCACTGTGGGATTTTGGACCCACTAAGAAATATACTCTTCTAAAGTATGCTCGGTTAAAAGAAAATCCTGTTAAAGATTACAAACACATTGCTAGATGTGACCCAGTTAAGGGATTTCCCTTAGATCTATTATGATCTTCACCTTGTTAGAGGTGACCTTGTTAAAGGGTTTCAAACACTCAATCATAATGTCACCTTGCTAGAGGATTTACAAATAAGACTGTTAAGTCCACTCGGTTAAGATATTTTATGTCACTTACAAATAAATAACAGTAATGAGTATGTCTGCAACTTTGCATCTAAAATGCTAAAGTAGATTCTTATTTGCTCAATACAATCTAGTCATAGGACTTATCTTGTCCCTCTGTTGGGATCCTTACTCTATTATTCAAACAGGTCTTCAAGCTTCTATGCTCGGTAATCACCATGTAGCATCCCTATGCTTACACTTGCTTGCATACATTGTTTATCAACAGTTCCTTATTTATAAACAATTTGCTAACCGCTTAATCTCTTTGATCACATTTCCCATGATCAATCATAGCCATCAGATCTTCAATCTTGACTAGGTTCAATGTATCCTTCGATCTAAAAATGTTTTACCTCGCCTTGGAACTTGCATACATTTCTTGGAACTTGGGCGAGGGTATTGTGGTTCAATATGAGTTGTAGATCTTCCTATCGATCTTCTATTGCCATAGATCCTTAACAAACTTCATACACATTGTATCAATCATTAAATCATAAATAGCTCATCAGCTTCCATCATTAAATAACACATGTATTCATCCAATGCATTCTGTTATTACTCGGTTGCAACTCGGTAAATACTAAACTTCACTCGATAGACAGTCCGCCTTCATTAATCGATAGCGATAACCTTAGGGTTTACCAACTAGGTTCCTTAGGGTTTACTGACTAGGTTCCTTGCTCGGTAACATAGTATAGTATTAACCTTACAAACAATAGCATATGTAGGATATCAAAACAATCTAAACAACATGATCTCATCATTGTCTAACTCGGTAATAGTTGCCCATTGAATAACTTATTCCTCCCCTTATTCATCACATTCTTTCTGTGTCTTTTACCGACATCTTAATTCTCTTCAAAACATACTTCTTAAGATATGGCAACATCATACTAAATCAGAAAATCAATTTCTTGACATCAATGACAAAATAATATTGTGAAGACAGTAAACATCCTTAATCGGTTATATCCATAATTATCAACAACCTTCTCAATATCCTAATTGAAATGCCAACAATCTCTTATTGTCTATTATAATGCCAACAATCTCCCCCTTTGGCATTGATGGCAAAACCAATTGATTCGACCTAAAAGATTCGAATTCAGATTGTTGTGATTGTGATTGCTCAAATTGTTGAAATGCTCTCCCCCTATCATTAGTCTTCTCCCCCATACATTAGGCTTCTCCCCCTTTGACAACAATGCCAAAAGAAAACTAATACATAATTTCTTCCTGTGTGAAGTAATTCCTTTGTTGTTCGGTATCAACTCAATTTCGGTTAGAGCATTTTGTCTTCAATTCCTATTTCTTGTTTTTGTTTCCTACACACCTTTAGAAAACATCCTAAAGTGTGTAAATCAGCATCAACTCCTAAAAGGTACTCTTTAGAGTCATCGAATTGATGCTTTCACCGAACTCGGTCAGTGAGTAGAAGATAGGGGTAGAACCCCTAACTTACTTCTGAGATACTCAAAAGTGTCCCTTGGCAGTGGCTTGGTAAAAATATCTTCTATTTGTTCCTTTGAGCTAACATACTCCAACACCACTTTCTTCTCTTGAACTTCTTCTCTAAGATAATGATATTTGATAGAGATGTGCTTTGTCTTAGAGTGCATAACATAATTCTTTGAAATGTTAATGGCACTAGTATTATCACAGAATATAGTGATTGGCTCGATAACTTTCTCATTTATGCCTTCCAACAGTTGTTTGATCCATGCTATATTGGTACAATTCAATGTTGCAGCAACATATTCAACTTCTGCTGTTGACTGTGAAATACATCCTTGTTTCTTGCTAAGCCAACTCACTAGTCTTTCTCCTAAAAAGAAAGCTCCACCACTTGTGCTTTTCCTGTCATCTATGTTGCCTGCCCAATTAGCATCAGTATAAAATTTTAAATCAAAGTCATTTCCTTTCTAATATACTAAGCCATAATCCTCAGTGCCTTTCAAGTATTTGAAAATTCTCTTGATTGCTGTCATATGTGTTTCCTTGGGATCTGCAGAAAATCTTGCAACTATACCTACTGCATGTGCTATATATGGCCTGCTGTGAACAACATATTGCAACTTTCCAATCATAGACCGGTAAAGTGTCTCATCAACAGATGCAGATTCATCATTCTTTAATAGTTTAAAGTTGGTAATCATAGGAGTACTTACTGGTTTTGAATCCTCCATTCCAAATTTCTTCAAGATTTCCTTTATGTACTTGGATTGAGTAATGAAAATCTCATCTTTCATTTGTAGTATTTGTAGACCTATAAATACTTTATCTCATCGATTAATGACATCTCAAATTCTTTGCTCATTTCATTTCCAAAGTTCTTGCATAAAGAGTCATTTCCACAAAAGATAGTATCATCAACAAATATGGCTAAGATCAGTATTCCATTGTCTTCATCATTCTTCATGTACATATTGTTGTTTTCACTTGTCCTTATAAAACCAATCTTGATTAAATAAGAGTACAATATTTCATACCATACTCTAGGTGCTTGTTTCATACCATATAAAGCTTTGTTCAGTTTACATACCTGATCTTTATTCTCTCCTTCAACAAATCCTTCAGGTTGTTCAATAAAAACTTCTTCTTCTAATATACCATTCAGAAATGTCGATTTGACATCCATTTGATATACTTTGAAATTCTTGTAAGCAGTGTATGCCAACAATGTTCTTACTCCTTCAAGTCTTGCCACAGGTGCAAAAGTCTCACCATAATGAATTCCTTCTTCTTGAGCATAACCTTTGCAAACTAGTCTTGCTTTATTTCGAATGACCTCACCTTTTTCATTCAGCTTGTTTCTGAAAATCCACTGTACCGATTACATTTTTGTCCTTCGGTCTTGGGACCAATGTCCATGTGTCATTCTTCTTGATTTGATCAATCTCTTCTGTCATAACATTTATCCAATCTTCACTGTTAAATGCCTCTTTCACTATCCTTGGTTCAAATTCAGATATCAGACATGTGTTCTATCTCAGTTTATTCCTTGTCATCACTGGATCATTCTTATCTCCTATAATCTGACTTGATGCATGATTCCTTCTGACATACTTGGCTAATATAGGCTCGGTAGATTCTGTATGATCTTCTTCATCACTCGGTAACTGGATATTCTCTTCATTTCCTTCAGCAGTTTTCTCGGAAGGACTTCTCGGTTGAACATATACAAATCCTTCATAATCTTCTGGTTCTTTGGAGTTTCCTTCATCATTTCTTTCTGCAAATTCATCAATTTTCACATTTGCACTTTCTACTATTTTGTTAGATGATTTGATCAGACATTTAAATGCTTTGCTTCTAGAAGAATAACCAAGAAATGTTCCTTCTTCACTTTTCTGATCAAACTTACCATTTATGTCATCTTTGTGAACATAGCATCTACTTCCAAAGATTTTAAAATAACTTACATTAGGTTTCTTGTCATACCAGATTTCATATGGTGTCTTCAAAGTTCCTTTCTTCAATTGTACTCGGTTCAGGGTGTAAACTGCAGTGTTGATTGCTTCTCTCCAAAATGTTTGAGGTACCTTCTTTTCTATCATCAAGGTTCTTGCACAATCCACAATTGATCTATTTCTTCTCTCGGCTATCCCATTTTGCTAAGGTGTTCTTGATGCAGATACTCGCCTCTTTATACCATTATCATTGCAGTATAAGTTAAATTCATCAGAAGTAAACTCTCCTCCTCTATCAGATCTAAGACATTTTAGTTGTCTTCCTGTTTCATTTTCAACTCTTGCCTTGTACCATTTAAACATTTGAAAAGCTTCTGATTTTTCTTTTAAAAACATTACTGACATCATCCTTGAGTAATCATCCACAAATAATATGAAATACTTATCACCATAATAACTCTGAACTTTCATAGGACCACAAAGATCAGTATGCACAAGATCTAAAATTCCCTTAGAAGTGTGGGACTTACTTGTAAAGCTTGATCTTGTCATCTTACCCATCTGGCATCCTCGACACATAGCATTCTCAGGTTTCTCAATGGTAGACCTCTTACTCAATGCATCTTGCTTATTTTGATCAGATTATCAAAATTTACATGACAAAACCTTTTATGCCATAACCAGGTATCATCTATCTTTGCATAGAGACACTTATTCTGAGTTGAGTCAAGGTGAAATGTGTTACCTTTTGTTTGTGTCCCGGTAGCTGCTAACTTTCCATGCTTGTCATGAACTTTGACAATTCCTTTTTGAAACTCTATTCAGTATCCTGTATTGTTTAGCTGTGCTACACTCAACAAATTGTATTTCAAACCTTCAACCCAATAGACATCATTACATTTAGCATTGTCAAGAAGTGTTATAGATCCTTTACCTCTCACTGGACATGGTGCATCATTACCAAATCTTACATAACCTCCATCATAATCTTCTAATATAACAAACTTGTGTTTATCACCTGTCATGTGATGTGAGCATCCACTATCTATTATCCAAGAATCATTAGTATTTATGTGATATATTAAAGCTTTTTCTTCGTACCTTTCTTCATCTGATCCATCTTTGATAGCCACATAAACAACTTCCTTTGTATCAGTTTCATCTGATTTATCATCATTAGATTCTTCATCAGCTATTAGACATGTCTTTTTATCTCTTCTTCTGAAGTCTCGGTGTCCTTTGTAATGATTATCTTTCTATTTGTCATCTCGGTAATTTCTCTTTTCACTGGATTCTTTGTTAGGACAATTAGAAGCCATATGTCATATTCTATCACAGTTAAAACATTTCAAAGGCAACTTTCCTTTGTACTTACCTTTTCCTCTCGGTAGCCTTCTGGCTAATAGTGCTTCAAACTCTTCTTGCTTTCTGATTTCTTCATAAAGTTTGGGTACCTCCTCCATGTTTTTGCGAAATCTTTCACTTGCTCCACTATGATTCCCTTCAGAGTACTTATACCTTCTATCATTATAATCATCAAATTCATCAAGATGAAAAGAACTAAATGCAGACTCAACTTTATTTACCGAAGACCCACTGTTATCAAAGTTGCTTAACTCAAATATTGGGTACAGACCTCAATTCATTGATTGCAGAGACTCGGATTGCATAAGCAGGTAGAAGGGTTCTTAATAACTTACTTGTGACATCCTTCTCTTCAATGGTTCCTCCTGCTCCTTTGATTTGATTGACAATCTCCTTTAACCTTGTACTGTACTAGGTTATGTTCTCACCTTCATTCATTCTCATAGATTCAAGTTGTCCTCTTAGAGTGTCCACTTTTGCTCTTTGAACATGTTCATCACCACCATACACAGATATGAGCTTGTCCCACATTGCCTTGGCATCATTGCAGCCTTCTAGATCATTAAACTCTGAGTTGGTCAATGCAGATGTTATTTCAATCATTGCTTGAATATGTTCTTGCTTTGTCTTTATCTCTTCCATTGTCAATGGATAGGTGCTAGGTGTAATGAAATCATTCTCCAGATAATATACATCATATTCTCCAATTCCTGATAGGTGTAGCTTCATCCTTTTTTGCCATGTAGAGAAACTTGACTTGTTCAGCTTTGGTGTATCCCTCTTATACATCTTTGGATCTTTTCCTCAAGTACCTTTAAACTTTTCTTCTAGAGTCCAAAGCTCCAATACCAATTGTTTGTTCTGATGCCAATTATTAATAAGATGAGAGGGGGGGGTGAATCATACAAACTTAATCTTCAATATATTCAACAGATTCAACCTTGGTAGCTTTAACAGATATATGTAACCAAAATTGTAAAACATGCGAACTTAAGAACACATAATCATAACAACACTCATAACACCAGATTTGGTGTGGAAACCCAAATAGGGAAAAACCACTCTGGGATTTCGGACCCACTAAGAAATATACTCTTCTAGAGTATGCTCGGTTAAAAGAAAATCCTGTTAAAGATTACAAACACATTGCTAGATGTGACCTGGTTAAGGGATTTCCCTTAGATCTGTTAGGATCTTCACCTTGTTAGAGGTGACATTGTTAAAAGGTTTCAAACACTCAATTAGAATGTCACCTTGCTAGAGGATTTACAAATAAGACTGTTAAGTCCATCGGTTAAGAGATTTTTTGTCACTTACAAATAAATAATAGTAATGAGTATGTCTGCAACTTTGCATCTAAAATGCTAAAGCAGATTCTTATTTTCTCAATACAATCTAGTCATAGGACTTATCTTGTCCCTCTGTTGGGCTCATTACTTTGTCATTCAAACAGGTCTTCAAGCTTCTGTGCTCAGTAATCACTGTGTAGCATCCTTGTGCTTACACTTGCCCGCATACATTGTTTATCAATAGTTCCTTATTTATAAACAATTTGCTAACCGCTTAATCTCTTTGATCACATTTCCCATGATCAATCATAGCCATCAGATCTTCAATATTGACTAGGTTCAATGTATCCTTCGATCTGAAAATGTTTTACCTTGCCTTGGAACTTGCATACATTTCTTGGAACTTGTGCTAGGGTATTGCGGTTCAATCTGAGTTGTAGATCTTCCTATCGATCTTCTATTGCCATAGATCCTTAACAAACTTCATACACATTGTATCAATCATTAAATCATAAATAGCTCATCAGCTTCCATCATTAAATAACACATGTATTCATCCAATGCATTCTGTTATTACTCGGTTGCAACTCGGTAAATACTAAACTTCACTCGATAGACAGTCCGCCTTCATTAATCGATAGCGATAACCTTAGGGTTTACCAACTAGGTTCCTTAGGGTTTACTAACTAGGTTCCTTGCTCGGTAACATAGTATAGTATTAACCTTACAAACAATAGCATATGTAGGATATCAAAACAATCTAAACAACATGATCTCATCATTGTCTAACTCGGTAATAGTTGCCCATTGAATAACTTATTCCTCCCCTTATTCATCACATTCTTTCTGTGTCTTTTACCGACATCTTAATTCTCTTCAAAACATACTCCTTAAGACATGGAAACATCATACTAAATCATAAAATCAATTTCTTGACATCAATGACAAAATAATATTGTGAATGCAGTAAACATCCTTAATCAGTTATTTTGCTGACAAGGATTGAGCTACATGTATGGCATGTTGAGCTTCTTTTGTTCCAATGTTCACTGACTGTGTAGGTTCAATCAACACTGATGATCGCTCTTGAAAATGATCAAGCAAAATTGTAGGTATTTTGGTATGGTTTTATCATTGATGTCAACACCTACTAAACACTTATCAACTCTGGCACTTTGGAGAATCAACAACATTCATTGGCAAGAAAGTAACTCATGTGTTGGTATTTTGGTATGGTTTTGTCATTGATGTCAACACCTATTGAAAACAAGCACTTTGGAGATCCAGCAACATTCACCGGCAAGCAAGTAACTATTGCACAGTTACTGGTATATGGTTCCCCGGCAGGATATAATATTCACCGGTACCTAGAATGATATGGAAGACACTTGATAATGTCGAAGACATCGTGTGGACACTTTCTTTTGAAGAATTGATAATTGGTATATTCATATTTGCATATTTGCTTTTACCGGCAAATAGGTTCAGGGTTATCTAGGGTTACATCGACAGGTTTATCTTTTCCAGATCAGCATGGCATGCTATGGAGATGATTTATTATTGATGTAAATGCATTAAGCCGACATATTTAATCGGTTAATTACATCGGATATTATATTGTATGTAAAATGTTTATTGTAATATCTTGTAGATCCGACCTACTAAAATTGGTCTTAGGTTATGGTATAAATGTAAGATCTTATTTGTAAGATCAAGTGTGGAATGCGAAAAAGAATTGAGTGAAGGTATATGCGAGATTAAGCAGAGGTATACACGAAGACATCATTTGAAGGTGAAGCTAGGTTTTTGTATAAGCATATCAGCATTACACCGGTACTGAATCTAGCATATGAAGATGCTATTTTGTGCAGTACATTCTTATTGGATTTAACCATCCAACTGTAGTCAGTGTGACTCCCATTTTGTGATTGAGTAGTGAGCTCTAAGCTGTTGGCCTTTCTGCATGTGCAAACCCTATTTATGTACACTTACTATCTGCAGTGGTATCATCTGATTGTGGGTAAGGTTTCCCACCGTGATTTTTCCCCTTACAGGGTTTCCACGTATAAATATTGGTGTTATGTGTTGTGGATGACTTTATGTTTATGTTTCATGCATTAATCTTTACCGGTATAGCAATTTACTGTTAACACTGTCTACCGACATACTTAACTGGTTTACTGGTATTAAGCATCTAATTGGTTAATTGGTTTTGGGTTTGAATTTATTTGACAACTGATTCACCTCCCCCTCTCAGTTGTCTTCGGGACCTAACAATTGGTATCAGAGCCTAGTCCTCTTTTGTAAAAGTTTAACAACTTGAGGAAATCCAATGTCTACTAATTATTTCAGGAAGGATAGTCCTAAACTTGATGGAACCAACTATGGGATATGGAAGATCGGGATGGAGACACATCTAAATTGCATTGGTAAAGACATCTGGGAAGTTACAAAGAATGGTTATACTGTTGTTGTAGCTGGTCAAACTGCTCCAACTACCTTAGCTAAAGATGAAGAGAATGATTGCAAAGCAAGAGAAGCACTTTTGAGCGCATTATCTGATCAACAAATCATGAGATTATCATATAGGTCTACTGCTGAAGCTATTTGGGATCATTTGGAAACACTAAATGAAGGAGATTCCACAGTCAAGATTGCAAAACTTGAAAGCTTCTGAGTCAGGTATGAACATCTGAAAATGGAAGAAGATGAAAGGATTTCTGCTTTTATGGAAAGAGTAAATGAAATTGTTTTGGGTATCAAATGTTGTGGAGGAATTCTGAGCGAGGATGAAATTGTTTCAATAATCTTAAGAGGATTGCCACCGGCATACAAAATTACGGTTACTGCTATAAATGAGTTAAGAACAATGCCTAATACATTAGTAACTAGGGATACATTGATTGGAAAACTTTCATCATTTGAAATTGAGGAATTTGGTCCTGTTGCTACTATAAAAACTGATTTGGCCTTTAAAGCATCAACATCATCCGCTCCATCATTTGACAAATCAGACTGGAGAGCCTTTTATGCAAGAGAACTTGAAGAAACCAGGAAGGAGAATGAAGATCTTGAAGAACTTGAAGCACTATTTGCAAGAAAAATACCAAAAGGTCCAGTTGGAAGTAAGTATGAAGGTAAAGCACCCTTTAAATGTTTTAACTACAATAAGATTGGTCATATGGCTTCAAGATGCCCTGATAGACATGCTAGACTAAGAGAAGAAGCTAGAAGAACATACAAGCCTAATCCTGAATATCAGAGATACAGATTTAAGAAGAATAAAGACAAATCCTGTTACATTGTTGATGAAGGTGTGACTGATGATTCTGATGAGGATCCAACAGACAATGGATGGGTTTTTGTTGCTATAATAGAGGATCAACCAGCACCTACTGCTCAATTGGTAGAACAAGCCCTGGTAGCTAAAGTTGAAGCAAAGGATGAATGGATCATTGACTCAGGATGCTCACATCACATGACTGGGGACAAAGGTAAATTCTTGAACTTTCAAGAATACAATGGAGGTTTAGTAAGATTTGGAGATGACAAAGCCTGTTCAATCAAAGGTAAGGGTTCAATATCTCTTGATGGCAAGCATAACACTGACAATGTCTACTATGTTGAAGGATTAAAGGATAGTCTTTTAAGTGTTGGTCAATTAGTTGAGAAAGGATTTCAGTTACTATTTAAAAATGGAAAATGCAAAATCATGAATAGAACTGGTTTGGAAATTGCAACCGGTAATCAGACTAGAGGTAATATCTTTCATTTGAATAACAGTGAAAAGGCATGCTTAATTGCACATATAGATGAAAGTTGGTTATGGCATAAGAGACTATGTCATGTAAACTCTGATTGCATGGTAAAAATCAGTATTTCTAAGGAAGTTAGAGATCTACCTAAAATTGTGAAACCTCATAATACAATTTGTAAGGAATGTCAATTTGAAAAACAAGTTAGAGCTAGTTTCAAAAGTATTCCAAAAAAATCCAATGATGCTCTTGATTTAATTCACATTGATTTATGTGGTCCAACTAGAACTAAGAGCTTACAAGGTGATAGATATTTCATGCTAATTATTGATGATTATTCTAGAATGTGTTGGGTTGCTTTTCTCAAAGAAAAATCAGAAGCACTTGGGAAGTTCAAACTGTTCAAAGCAATGGTTGAGAATGAAACTGGTAAGAAAATCAAATGTCTAAGATCAGATCAAGGAGGAGAATTCACATCTAAGGACTTTGATACATTATGTGAAGTGAATGGAATAAGAAGACAGTTATCAGCACCTCGGACACCACAGCAAAATGGAGTTGTTGAAAGGAAAAATAGAACTATCTTGGATGCAGCAAGAAGTATGTTATCAAAAGCAAATATACCACATGTGTATTAGAGAGAGGCAGTCAGCATTGTTGTCTATACATTCAACAAAGTTCACATCAAAGGTGAAACCGGTAAGACCCCTCATGAACTATGGTTTGGTAATACTTCTACTCTTAAGTATTTCAGAATTTTTGGAAGTAAATGTTATATTAGAAGAGATGACTATATTGAAAAATTTGATCCTAGAAGTGATGAAGGAATATTTCTTAGTTATTCATCTAAGAGCAAGGCATATAGATGTTTTAATAAGAGACTGCATAAAATTGTTGAGAGTACAAATGTAAAGATTGATGAACAATTCAGAGGAACTTCAAGGTATATAGACTTTGAATTGGAAACATAAATTATGACAAATAAATCTACACTGAATCCACCGGTACAGAATGAAGATCTAGTTACCCCGGTATCATCAGAGGATTCTACAGTAATTGAAGAACAACAACAAACTAAGACACCCCAGTATGTAAGATTGAATCATTTTGAAGATCAGATAATTGGAAACAAATTTAAAGGAGTTATGACAAGAGGAAGATTGGCAAATGAAGAGGTATGTCTTATTTCTCAAATTAAACCATCATCTATCAATGAGGCATGTGAAGATAAATTTTGGATTAAAGCTATGGAAGAAGAATTAGGACAAATTGAGAAAAATAATACTTGGACATTAGTTCCCCGGCCTAAGGATAAAAATGTAATTGGAACCAAATGGGTATTTAGAAACAAACTTAATGAAGATGGCAAAGTTGTCAAAAATAAAGCAAGACTAGTGTGTAAGGGATATTCTCATAAAGAAGGAGTTGATTACAATGAAACCTTTGCACCGGTAGCTAGAATTGAGGCAGTCAGATTATTCTTGGCTTTTGCAGCTCACAAGGACTACAAAGTTTATCAAATGGATATTAAATGTGCATTTTTGAATGGAGATCTTGAAGAGGAAGTATATATTGAACAACCTGATGGATTTTCCTTGACAAATGACAATGATATGGTTTGCAGGTTAAGAAAAGCTTTGTATGGATTAAAACAAGCCCCAAGAGCTTGGTATGCAAGATTGGATAAGTATCTTTTAAATATTGGTTTTACTAAAGGAAATGCAAATAGTAATTTATATTACAAAATAACTAATGATGACATCTTGATTATTGAAGTATTTGTTGATGATATAATCTTTGAAGGAGAAGATGGATTATGTAAGGAATTTTCTATTAAAATGCAACAAGAATTTGAAATGTTTATGATTGGAGAAATAAAACTCTTTTTAGGATTGCAGATTTCGCAGACTGATAAAGGTATATTTTTTAGTCAATCCAAGTACTTGAAAGAATTACTAAAGAAATTTGGGATGGAGAACTTTAAACCGGTAAGCACACCTATGACTACAAATGACAAATTATCTCTACACCTATTAATCCAACTAGATACAAATCTATGATAGGAGGTTTACTGTATTCGACACAAACCAGACTTGATATTATGAATGCAGTATGTATTGTTTCTAGATTTCAAAGTAATCATAGGGAAAATCATGAATCAACAGTAAAAAGGATTATCCGGTACTTACAAGGCACAACAAATCTTGGATTATGGTATCCTAGAGATGAAAATTTTGACCTATGTGCATACACAGGTGCAAATTGGGCAGGAGATGTGGATGATAGAAAAAGCACCACTGGAGGAGCATTCTTTCTTGGAAAGAGATTAGTTTCTTGGTCGAGTAAGAAACAAAGTTGTACATCTTTATCAATAGCAGAATCAGAATATGTTGCAGCAGCAACTAACTGTACACAGGTACTATGGCTTAAACAAATGTTGAAAGACATAAAGGTAAAATGGAAGGAACCCATTACTATATATTGTGATAACACTGCAACAATAGATATATCAAAAAATCCGGTATTACATTCTAAAACAAAACATGTTTCTATCAAACTGAATTTTCTAAGGGAAAAAGTTGAAGAAAAAGAGATAAAACTGGTTTATGTGAATATTAAAGAACAACTTGCAGATATTTTCACAAAACCTTTGCCTAAGGAGACTTTTGAATATCTCAGAGATCAGCTTGGAGTCATACCACCACCGGTAGAGACTTAGACAGTTGATGATTGTCATCAACCGACAAAATTAAAAGACAAATCTTTTATTCCGGTCTTTGATGAGGAAGCTACTTCTCAGGGGGAGTAGTTGGTATTTTGTATGAACTTGATTTTTGTAACTTTGGCATTTGATGTCAAAGGGGGAGAGATATCTATGGAAAAACACATTATCTTTTGAGGAGAAATTGGTATTGAAAATAAATCTTTGGATAAACACATGTTGCTCCCAGCAGGAGATTGTTGGTTTTTGGTATTTGGCATTTCTGTTTTGGCACTTTGATGGTTTTTCCATCTTGTGTTGCCATCAATGCCAAAGGGGGAGATTGGTGGTATTTTGGTATGGTTTTGTCATTCATGTCAACACCTACTAAAAACAAGCACTTTGGAGATCCAACAACATTCACCGGCAAGCAAGTAACTATTGCACAGTTACTGGTATATGGTTCGCCGACAGGATATAATGTTCACCGGTACCTGGAATGATATGGAAGACACTTGATAATGTCGAAGACATCGTGTGGACACTTTGTTTTGAAGAATTGATCATTGGTATATTCATATTTGCATATTTGCTTTTACCGACAAATAGGTCCACGGTTATCTAGGGTTACACCGACAGGTTTATCTTTTCCAGATCAACATGGCACGTTATGGAGATGATTTATTATTGATGTAAATGCATTAAGCCGACATGTTTAATCGGTTAATTACATCAGATATTATATTGTATGTAAAATGTTTATTGTAATATCTTGTAGAGCCGACCTACTAAAATTGGTCTTAGGTAATGGTATAAATGTAAGATCAAGTGTGGAATGCGAAAAAGAATTGAGTGAAGGTATATGCGAGATTAAGCAAAGGTATACACGAAGACATCATTTTAAGGTGAAGCTAGGTTTTTGTATAAGCATATCAGCATTACACGGGTACTGAATCCAGCATATGAAGATGCTATTTTGTGTAGTACATTCTTATTGGATTTAACCATCCAACTGTAGTCAGTGTGACTCCCATTTTGTGATTGAGCAGTGAGCTTTAGGCTATTGACCTTTCTGCATGTGCAAACCCATTTATGTACACTTACTATCTGCAGTAGTATCGTCTGATTGTGGGTAAGGTTTCCCACCGTGGTTTTTCCCCTTACAGGGTTTCCACATACAAATATTGGTGTTATGTGTTGTGGATGACTTTATGTTTATGTTTCATGCATTAATCTTTACCGGTATAGCAATTTACTATTAACACTGTCTACCGGCATACTTAACTGGTTTACCGGTATTAAGCATCTAGTTGGTTAATTGGTTTTTGGTTTGAATTTATTTGACAACTGATTCACCCCCCCCTCTCAGTTGTCTCCGGGACCTAACATCATGCACATTCATCGGTATCTGGTACACCGACAAGATATAATGATCACCGACACTTGGAATGATATGGAAAACACTTGGTTATGTCCAAGACATTGTGTGGACACTTTGTCTTGGAGTTTTGTTTATTGGTACATTAGCATTTGCATATTTGTTGTTACCGACAAATAGGTCCAGGTTACACTGACAGGTTTATCTTTTCCAGATCAGCATGGTACGCTATGGAGATGACTTATTATTGTTATAAATGCATTAAGCCGACATTTTGAATTGGTTGTTGCAATGGGTATTAATTGATATGTAAATTAATTTTATTGTAATATCTTGTAGAGCTGACCTACTAAAATTGGTCTTAGGTTATGGTATAAATGTAAGATCTTATTTGTAAGATCAAATGTGGAATGAGAAAAAGAATTGTGTGAAGGTATATTCGAGAATAAGCAGAGCTATACACACAGACATCATTTGAAGATTGAAGGAAGGTGTTTTGAAGACAATCCGAACTACACCGGTACTGAATCCAGAATGTGAAGATGCTAATTTTAGCAGTACATTCTTATTGAATTTAACCATCAAATTGTAGTCAATGTGACTCCCATTTTGTGATTGAGCAGTGAGCTCTAGGCGCTTGGCCTTTCTACATGTGCAGACCCCATTTATGTACACTTACTATTTGCAGTAGTATCATCTGATTGTGGGTAAGGTTTCCTGTCGTGGTTTTTCCCCTTATAGGGTTCCCATGTACAAATATTGGTGTTATGTATTGTGGATGACTTTGTCTTTATGTTTCATGCACTAATCCTTACCGGTATAGCAATTAACTGTTAAAACTGTCTACCGACATATTGAACTGGTTTACTGGTATTAAGCATTAAGTTGGTTAAGTTGTTTTTGGTTTGAATTTATTTGACAACTGATTCACCCCCCCCCTCTTAGTTGTCTCCGGGACCTACCAATTGGTATCAGAGCCTAGTCCTCTTTTGCATAAGTTTAATAGCTTGAGGAGATCCAATGACTACAAACTATTTTAGGAAGGACAGTCCTAAACTTGATGGAACCAAATATGGCATATGGAAGATCAGAATGGAGGCACATCTAAATTGCATTGGAAAGGGCATCTGGGATGTTACAAAGAATGGTTATATTGCTCCTACTTAGAGTTAGTCCAATCCACCCAACTTGACTAAAGATGAGGAAAATGATTGCAAAGCAAGAGAAACACTTTTGAGCGCATTATCTGATCAACAAATCATGGGACTATCAGATAGGTCTACTACTAAAGCTATTTGGGATCATTTGGAAACACTGAATGAAGGAGATTCCATAGTCAAAATTGCAAAACTTGAAAGCTTTTGGGTCAGGTATGAACATCTGAAAATGTAAGAAGATGAAAGGATTTCTGCTTTTATGGAAAGAGTAAATGAGATTGTTTTGGGTATTAAATGTTGTGGAGGAACCTTAAGCGAGGATGAAATTATTTCAAAAGTTTTAAGAGGATTGCTACAGACATATAAAATGAAAGTCACTGCTATAAATGAGTTAAGAACAATGCCTAATACATCAGTAACTAAGGATACATTGATTGGGAAACTTTCAGCTTTTGAAATTGAAGAATTTGGTCCTGTTGCTACTATAAAGACATATTTGGCCTTTAAAGCATCAACATCATCTGCTCCATCATTTGACAAATTTGATTGGAAAGCCTTTTATGCAAGAGAACTTGAAGAAAGCAGGAAAGAAAATGAAGAACTTGAAGCACTATTTGCAAGGAAAATGCCTAAAGGTCCAGTTGGAAGTAAGTATGAAGGTAAAGCACCCTTTAAATGTTTTAACTACAATAAGATTGGTCATATGGCTTCAAGATGCCCTGATAGACATGCTAGACTAAGAGAAGAAACTAGAAGAACATACAAGCCTAACCTTGAATATCAGAGATACAAATTTAAGAAGAATAAAGATAAATCTTGTTACATTGCTGATGAAGGTGTGACTGATGATTCTGATGAGGATCCGACAAACAATGGATGGGTTTTTGTTGCTATAACAGAAGATCAACCGACACCTACTGCTCAATTGGTAGAACAGGCCTTGGCAGCTAAAGTTGAAGTAAAAGATGAATGGATCATTGATTCGGGATGCTCACATCATATGATAGGAGACAAAGGTAAATTCTTGAACTTTCAAGAATACAATGGAGGCTTAGTGAGATTTGGAGGTGACAAAGCTTGTTTGATCAAAGGTAAGGGTACAATATCTCTTGATGGTAAGCATAACACTGATAATGTTTACTATGTTGAAGGATTAAAGCATAATCTTTTGAGTGTTGGTCAATTAGTTGAGAAAGGATTTCAGTTACAATTAAAAAATGAAAAATGCAAAATCATGAATAGAACTGGTTTGGAAATTGCAATCGGTAATCAAACTAGAGGTAATATCTTTCATTTGAATAACAGTGAAAAGACATGCTTAATTGCACATATTGATGAAAATTGGTTATGGCATAAGAGACTCTGTCATGTAAACTTTGATTGCATGGTGAAAATCAGTACTATTAAGGCAGTTAGAGATTTACCTAAAATTGTCAAACCTCACAATACAGTATGTAAGGAATGTCAATTTGGAAAACAAGTTAAAGCTAGTTTCAAAAGTATTCCAAAAAAATCCAATAATGCTTTTGATTTAATTCACACTAATTTATGTGGTCCAACTAGAACTAAAAGCCTACAAGGTGATAGATATTTCATGCTAATCATTGATGACTATTCTAGAATGTGTTGGGTTACTTTTCTCAGAGAAAAATCAGAAGCACTGGGAAAGTTCAAACTGTTCAAAGCAATGATAGAAAATGAAACTGGTAAGAAAATAAAATGTCTAAGATCAGATCAAGGAGGAGAATTTACATCTAAGGAATTTAATACATTCTGTGAAGTAAATGGAATCAAAAGACAACTATCAGCACCTCAGACACCACAACAGAATGAAGTTGTTGAAAGGAAAAACAGAACTATCTTGGATGTAGCAAGAAGTATGTTATCAGAAGCAAACCTACCACATGTATATTGGAGAGAGGCAGTTAGTACAATAGTCTATACATTCAACAAAGTTCACATCAAAGGTGAAACCGGTAAGACCCCTCATGAACTATGGTTTGGTATTACTCCTACTCTTAAATATTTCAGAATTTTTGGAAGTAAATGTTATATCAGAAGAGATAAGTATATTGGCAAATTTGATCCTAGAAGTGATGAAGGAATATTTCTTGGTTATTCATCTAAAAGCAAGACATATAGATGTTTTAACAAAAGATTGCAGAAAATTGTTGACAGTACAAATGTAAAGATTGATGAACAATTCAGAGGAACTTCAAGGTATATAGACTCTGAACCGGGAACAAAATTTTTGACAAATGAACCTACTCTGAATCCACCGGTACAGAATGAAGATCCAGTTACCCTGGTATCATTTGAGAATTCCATAGTAACGGAGGAATAGCAGCAAACAAAGACACCTCGGTATGTAAGACTAAATCACTCTAAAGATCAGATAATTGGAAACAAGTTTAAAGGAGTTATGACAAGAAGAAGATTGGCAAATGAAGAGGTATGTCTTATTTCTCAAATTGAACCATCATCAGTTAATGAGGCATGTGAAGATAAATTTTGGATTAAAGCTATGGAAGAAGAATTAGAACAAATTGAGAAAAATAACACTTGGACATTAGTTCCCCGACCTAAAGATAAAAATGTAATTGAAACCAAATGGGTATTCAGAAACAAACTTAATGAAAATGGTAAGGTTATCAGAAATAAAGCAAGACTAGTGTGTAAGGGATATTCTCAGAAAGGAGGAATTGATTACAATGAAACCTTTGCACCGATAGCTATAATTGAGGCAATCAGATTATTTTTGGCTTTTGCAGCACATAAGAACTACAAAGTATATCAAATGGATATTAAATGTGCATTTTTGAATGGAGATCTTGAATAAGAAGTTTACATTGAACAACCTGATGGATTTTATTTGACAGAAACAAAGATATGGTTTGCAGGTTAAAAAAAACTTTGTATGGATTGAAGCAAGCTCCAAGAGCTTGGTATGCAAGATTGGATAAGTATCTTTTGAAGATTGGTTTTTCTAAAGGAAATGCAGACATCAATTTATACTATAAAGTGACTAATGATGACATCCTGGTTATAGAAGTATTTGTTGATGATATAATCTTTGGAGGAGAAGATGGATTATGTAAATAATTTTCTATTAAAATGCAACAATAACTTGAAATGTCTATGATTGGAGAAATAAAATTCTTTTTAGGATTGTAGATTTCACAGACTGATAAAGGTATATTTTTGAGTCAATCCAAATACTTAAAAGAGTTACTAAAGAAATTTGGGATGGAGAACTCTAAACCGGTAAGCACACCTATGACCACAAATGACAAATTATCACTAAGGGGTGAATCTACACCTATTAATCCAACTAGATACAAATCTATGATAGGAGGTTTACTGTATTTAACACAAACCAAACCTGATATTATGAATGCAGTATGTATTGTTTCAAGATTTCAAAGTAATCTTAGAGAAAATCATGAATCGACAGTAAAAAGGATTTTTCGGTACTTACAAGGTACTATAAATCTTGGATCATGGTATCCTAGAGATGAAAACTTTGAATTATGTGCGTACACAAATGCAAATTGGGTAGGAGATGTGGATGATAGAAAAAGCACCACCAATGGAGCATTCTTTCTTGGAAACACAATAGTTTCTTGGTTGAGTAAGAAACAAAGTTGTACATCTTTATCAACAACAGAATCAGAATATGTTGCAGCAGCAACTAATTGTACACATGTATTATGGCTCAAGCAAATGTTGAAAAACATAAAGATAAAATGCAAGGAACCTATTACTATCTATTGTGATAACACTGCAACAATTGATATATCTAAGAATCCGGTATTACATTCCAAAACCAAACATGTTTCTATCAAACTGAATTTTCTAAGGGAAAATGTTGAAGCAAAGGAAATAAAACTGGTTTATGTGAATACTAAAGAGCAGATTGCAGATATCTTTACCAAACCTTTGCCTAAGGAGACTTTTGAATATCTCAGAGATCAGCTTGGGGTCATACCCCCATTGGTAGAGACTTAGGAAGTTGATGATTGTCATCAACCGACAGAATTAACAGAGAAATCTTTTTTTCCGGCTTTGATGGGAAGCTACTTCTCAGGGGGAGTAGTTGGTATACTAAATTGATTGGTATTTTGTATATGAACTTGGCTTAGTAAGAACTTTGGCATTTGATGTCAAAGGGAGAGAGATTGGTATGGAAAAACACAAGGAAAACACATGTTGCTTCCAGGGGAAGAGATTGTTGTTTGGGAGAGATTATTACTCTCTGTATCTTGATTTTAGATATTGTTGGTTTTTGGGTATTTGGCATTTCTGTTATGGCACTTTGATGGTTTTTCCATCTTGTGTTGCCATCAATGCCAAAGGGGGAGATTGTTGGTATTTTGGTATGGTTTTGTTATTGATGTCAACACCTACTAAACACTTATCAACTCTGGCACTTTGGAGAATCAGCAACATTCACTGGCAAGTAAGTGACTCATGCACAGTCATCGATATCTGGTACACCGGCAAGATATAATGATCACCGACACTTGGAATGATATGGAAAACACTTGGTTATGTCGAAGACATTGTGTGGACACTTTGTCTTGGAGTTTTGTTTATTGGTACATTAGCATTTGCATATTTGCTGTTACTGGCAAATAGGTCTAGGTTACACCGGCAAGTTTATCTTTTCCAGATCAGCATGGCACGCTATGGAGATGACTTATTATTGTTGTAAATGCATTAAGCCGACATATTGAATCGGTTGTTGCATCGGGTATTAATTGATATGTAAATTAATTTTATTGCAATATCTTATAGAGCTGACCTACTAAAATTGGTCTTAGGTTATGGTATAAATGTAAGATCTTATTTGTAAGATCAAGTGTGGAATGCGAAAAAGAATTGTGTGAAGGTATATGCGAGAATAAGTAGAGCTATACATGCAAACATCATTTGAAGATTGAAGGAAGGTTTTTTGAAGACAATCAGAACTACACCGATACTGAATCCAACATATGAAGATGCTAATTTTAGTAGTACATTCTTATTGGATTTAACCATCCAATTGTAGTCAGTGTGACTCCCAATTTGTGATTGAGCAGTGAGCTCTAGGCGCTTGGCCTTTCTGCATGTGCATACCCCATTTATGTACACTTACTATTTGCAGTAGTATCATCTGATTGTGGGTAAGGTTTCCCACCGTGGTTTTTCCCCTTAGAGGGTTTCCATGTACAAATATTGGTGTTATGTGTTGTGGATGACTTTGTCTTTATGTTTCATGCACTAATCCTTACCGGTATAGCAACTAACTATTAAAACTGTCTATCGACATATTGAACCGGTTTACCAGTATTAAGCATTAAGTTGGTTAAGTTGTTTTGGGTTTGAATTTATTTGACAACTGATTCACCCCCCTCTTAGTTGTCTCTAGGACCTAACAAAAATATCAAGTATCTCACCTTCAGGTGCCTCAGAGAGGTTTTCATCATTAGGTATGTCCTTTATTTTTACTATTTTTGATTCTGACATCGCCACAATGTGGTTTTCGCCATCAGAACACTTATTTTTCTTTTATTTTTATTTTTGAGACTAAGATACTTGACATCTGCTGCTGTCATGTTCTCCCTTTGTTTGCTAGTGGAAGAGCCCATTTGTTCAACCAGATTAATAGAACAATCTAATGTATAGTCGTTGGCAAAGGTAGGGATATTCAAAGGTTGATCTTGGAGAGTACAATCAATAAGATCAGGATGTACCAGGGATAAAGATTTAATAGGTTCAAGGTAATTCACGGTATTGTCATCACAACCTCAGATCGACAAGTTGAGTTCTAGAAGACTACCTTGCGTAAGTGTCTTAAGATTAGGAAGAGTTAGAACACGATTATCGAAGTTTACTTTAGCATTTAGGGGACCTAACCCAACAGACCTACCACTAGAACCGTCCTCTACTTCGGACTGGACTACATATTGTGGGTCAACAGTAATAGGGTCATCAAACAGAGTTTCGACATTCATGACGAAGTAGTCATAGTTTGGTGTCGAATAGGAAATATCATAAATAGATCTTATTTTAGAGTGATCAGAGTCAGAAGATGAAGCCTATGGCTCCTCGTCAAGTGGCTTAGTGAAAGCATGCATACTATCAATATAATCGACATCTTTGATGCTGCAAGTTCCTTCGTGATTTGGTTCAATGATCACTTGTAGTTGACATAACCTTGATGACTCTGTTAGTCTCTGTTGTCTTTCCCATTCAGTTTCCACTGGACTAATGACCAACCTTGCTTCTGTAGCCTCCAATTCTTCATTTTTAGTCCCATACCTCATTTTCTCTATCTCATTAGAGGGAGATATAGTAGTTGAAGAATTTTGTTGTGCTCTTCCTTCTTTCAACTATTGTTCATAATCTTTTTGTCTTTTTAGTATGATTTCCTCTACTTCCTTTTGCAGCTTTAAGTGTATTATCTCTTGTGCTTAGTCTATGATATCATTAGGTTCTTCAAGAGTTTCTTTGGTAGATGTATCTGATAGAGACTTTGGACCCCATTCATACTCATTTGAGTCAGTTTCTGAATCCTCTACTTGCATTCTTCCTGTATATGTAACATGAATATTTAGTGGTGCAAACAGGTTTTTGATTTCTTCCACTTCTTCTCTCGTGTCTTCTGGAATATCCACTTCTTGTAGTGTTACTGCTGGAACTTGATTACAAGATGCTTCTTTTTTCTTGATTGCCAATTCTTCTTGTTCTTTTTCATACTCGTCCTAAATTTGTTGAGTATTTACTTCTTGTGATGTTGGAGGTAGTTTCTTTTTCCTCCACTTAGGTTGTTGATGAGAAGTATGTTTTTGATTTGATGACTCTTCTAGATGGTAGCCAAGTCCAGTTTTATCATTTGTAGACTTAGTTTGTAACTTGATAGGTTCAGTGATTCCGTCTTGGGGATTTCCCAAAGGACCAGTACCTGAATATCCCATGCGTTGAATCATCTTATAGCCTGGACCATATTGGGTAGGGGAAATATCACTGTGTTGCCCTTCTCTATTTTCATTCTCTTCTTTGAAAAGCCATTTGAGAACTGTCGCCTCTTCTATTTCATCTGCAAGAGAAGGAGAGGACAGTACAAAAATACCATCATAGATGACATTTGTATTTGAAGTTTGTGGCTTCATAGCCTCTGATGGTTTTCCAGACTGTCTTGGTGATGGTGGAAGACACATCAATGAGAGTATACGTTTGATCTTGTATCCATCCATACACTAGTAGAAATATGGCCAATAAATGACTACGCGACCAAAATTTTTAGTCACGAGACCAAATTTTAGTATTTTTTTACAAGAAAGCTATGAATGACTAAATAAATGACTAGTTTGGACATCGAGTGAGATCACACAAATACAAATGACTAATTTGATAGATGATAGAGGAATTCTAAATAAATGACTAAATAAATGACTAGATAATTGTCTGGCTCTTCTCTTAAAGAAATTAGGTACTTGTGGAAATGATAAAAAATTGATCCTAATATTTTTGTTTGTAAATTATTTACTATTTAAATATTATTTTTATTTATAAACAATAAATTATTTTATTAGCAGATGTATTATATTATATTTTTTTATTTCTATTAAAAATATAATAAGAATAAAAGTATAACAATTTAACTTGGATTTAAAACAATTTTGAAGACAATAAATATTTTATCTTAAATATTTAAATTATTCTTTATATTATCTTAAATTAAAAATTAAAAATATTCTAATTGTCATTGCAACATGCCATATAAGTTTTGAAGTCTACAAGTTTAAAAAAAAAAAAAACACTTAGCAGTACATTGTATATGATGGCTGAGCCTAACACCCAACAGAGCATCAAGCTTTTGCTTTACACAAAAG
This sequence comes from Cryptomeria japonica, assembly GCF_030272615.1. Classification (NCBI taxonomy): domain Eukaryota; kingdom Viridiplantae; phylum Streptophyta; class Pinopsida; order Cupressales; family Cupressaceae; genus Cryptomeria; species Cryptomeria japonica. The sequence goes on along the minus strand of NC_081407.1, from coordinate 582,591,072 downwards.
AAACATATTTTATCATAAGGAACAATGGAGAACAGGTGTGATTTTTCATGATTCATGTTTTAGTATTGACGGTTTTGCACACCATTACCATGTGCTTTTCCACTTCTTTTGATCTATTTTAAATCTTCCTAATTTTAGGTTTTCTTCTTGTATGATTTCAGAATCTAGAAAATCATATTTCTCTCCCGTGTACATGACACATGGGTAGACAAGAGTATGTCCATTTAGAAAAACAATGAATCTTTGCAACAATGAAATAGGAACCACTAATGGCTTTTATAAATGCAGGTCAAACCCTTAATTTTTTCATTTTTCATTTTCTGTAAATTTCTAGATAATCGATGAGATCAATAAAGTACCCAAAACAATTTATTTTTCAGAAAAGGGCTTCAAATTTTCAAGTGTTTAACTTAACGTAGATTATGAAATGCAAGTATACAATATTTTCTCCCTAGTTTTGATATATTTATGGTGAATAGTTCGATCCTTGTGTAGTCGTGAATGCACAAGTAGGGGTTCTACGATTTCACATTTTGATGAAACTTCCAGCTTAGTCGATATATTGTTGGGATTTAAGCGGTGTAATTTCCCAATCACCACGATTGTCTATAACATCTAGTGTTGTATCCCATTGGAGAGCTCTGCCATAGCCAAGGTGCCATTTTGGTTATATGCTTTTCAAATGAAATATAATAGGATGTAAGGTTTCACTACTACACACTAGATGTTTTTAAGACAAAATTTTAGTTTTTTCTTAAATATATATTTTATGCCTAATTTATATTTTTTAATTATTTAATTGTCTTAACTTAAGACAATAGAAAAGAGTCTTTCTAAAATAAAACTTTTTTTCCCTCTCAACTCATCGGCGGGATTTTGCTCCTACGATGGCATCGCATTTGGCATGTAGTTTTCAATGGCGGGAAGGATTATGCAGATATCTCATTCGAGGGATCTTTCTCTCACTTAATTCAAGGGCTCCTTCAGAGAGCGGGAAGAGTCGACCGAGAATCAATAGGAGAGACTGGTTTGTGAAGGAAGGGGCGGTCATCCTACAGGTACTAATTTTGCCCTAACTAGGTATGATTGTGTTGAAAAATATCTGTAAATTTTGCAAATTGATTTTTAAAATTTTTTTGGTTAGTTAAGAAAGCTGTTCCTGGTGTTAATTGCATAAGTACTTGGGGAGGGGGCGAGCAACTGACGTAGGGTTACGGCTGCAATATAGAGACAGGGCGTTGGGGCCCTTTTCATGCGTTGTTTGACTGCAGGGGCTCTGGTGGTTTGTGAGCCCCTACCTTACCTAGGGGTGACCTCTACTATCCATTGGGTATTGCACTTGGCATGAGATGTCGAAAATAGTTGAACAACTGATTTCCAGAGCTTTTGGCATTGCTCTGTTCTCCCCTCTTTTCCCATCACTCTTATTTGATCTACTTAGGGTTTTTTAAAACGGAATATTTTCTCCTTGCAAATGATTTATAGTTAATACATTCTTCTCCATGTGAATTGAGAAACCTTCAACAAGGCATGTTGATCAAGGGATGTTGATCCATTTATATCATCTATGGTTGTCTTTTCTGTTTTAGGTTGTCTAGTATTTTATGTTCATTGTTATATGATTAAACGTGTATGTTTCCTAAAGACCCATTCGATTACCCGTGCTACCCTCTAAATGGATTCGTTGAAGGATTTGAGAACTTAACATTGAAGGAGCAAATTTTTACAAACAACACCGCAAACCTTATTCCAACTACCATAATGCAGATGACTATAACCACCAACATGGACAACATAGATATAATATTTGGGATAAACGTAGCCAATTCTTTATGGCTACTGTATTTTGCAGAACTAGAACCATCTGAATCAAGAATTTTCACTATTTTAATAGATGACCAAATTCAAAAGGGACCCATTAAATTTGAAAGAAATGATTCTATGATTGAGCTCGATTTTGTATGTTGATTTTACTATTTAACATTAAATATAGTCCACAAAGAGTCAAATTCTGAACTTGATGATGGTTTTAATGTCAGTGAAATATTTTTAGTTTGTGATTCTGTGCATTTTTTTGCTGAGTAATGCTTCAATGGCATCAGATATTATTCTAATAGATTTATTGTGGGATTATCTATTATACACTTTTTTTTGTATTCGTTTATACTAAATTCCATGGTTATAATAATTTTCTTGTAGGATTATCTATTATACTTTTTTTTAATATTCTTTTATACTAAATTATATGGCTATAAATTTAATAGTATAATTTTGATTTATGATGAAATGCATCTTATTACAACTAGAGGTTGTAAGATGACATCAACTTAACCAGATGTTGACAAGGAAAATCCTACCCTTTAATGTAGAGAAAAGGTAATAGATGGCTCTCGGCTCCAATTGGCAGGACTTCACATCCTTATGAAAATTCAATAAATGACATGATTGGATTTGATAAGATGACATACATCTTGCTTGAACAATCTCTACTCTTGTTACACTAAAAGGGGATGTGTCCAGCAGAAAAGTTGCCAGCCAAATTATTTGCGAGTATGCCACAACTTTCTTCGGTCATGTGGTTGTTCTATGTGTACCCTTCCCCCAGAAAGTTGCAGCAATTAAAAAAATGAACTCAGCTTGGAAGTAACTACAAAAGGTCTTGGCAACAATGTATCTTCAGGAGACATGGCTGAATGTTTCCTGCTTTCCACAAATACTACAAGATCATATGGTCATGCCTGCCTCATTATGCCTTGATCTGACTGCCTAACATTGGTCAACCACTAGCCATCCCAAGACCTTGTGTTGAAAGGATCTTGACTTCCAATACTGTGGTCTTGCCATTGACCTACTTTGGTCATCTGACAAAAGTGATATAATTTTAATTTCAGTTCAAATTTATATGATGACATTTTGATTGCTCAAAAAAGGGTTGTTGGACCACTATTGTAACAAAATGAGAGTTCCAATGGATATTAACAAATCTTCTCATTTATTTAGCTTGAAAGCACTATGCTTCTACAAATAGTCTTTAGTAAGGATATCATGCTTTGTAGAACACCAACAATTAGATTCTAATAAATACATTGAAGTGATACCTCCAACATTTGTCAAGCTATGGAATCTTACAGGATTGTAAATACCCATATTCTTTGACATAAATTATTCATTACAAAGTCAAAACTGTTAACCAATAGAAATGGTTTCAAAAACATTCATATAAACTTGGATACAATATTGCATCTAGCAATGGTTTCACGGGTGAAAACATGAATTTATTGAGAATCTGACCAATCTTGAAAAATTGTGATATTACTGACATCTTTTCTTAATTTTGAAGTTGTTGCTAATATCGTTTTCCCAAGTCCTTTTCTTACCAGTACAATAAGGTTAAATAAAAGAACATAGTAATATGAGCATAAAATCTACATATTTTGAAGATTAATGTGAGAATTATGAAAATCTTTTCTTTTCTTTTTCTGCAGGATACTTCAAAGAACTTATTTGAAGGGACCGATTCCTCCCACTGGAGTGCTTCAATTCTTAGATTGACACTTTCCCCTCTTCCATTCTTCTCTATCTCTTTCTTTCTACATGGATCAGTGTCCTTTGGTATGGGTCTTCTCTTCCTACGCATGGACTAAGTAAGTTTTTACTGAATTTTTGTCTAAGAAGTCTTGTACAGTTCTAATATTGGAGACTATTTTTTAATACAAAAATAGAGATGTAGCTTCTCAACAGGGTATTTCTATTGTAAATTTGGTTTTTGCTCAGTTTTTTTAGTGTTTTTGCAAGATATCTAAGGTTATTCTTTTATGTAAGAAGTTTTTGATTTCTTTGCTTTGAAATATGAAAGCGTTGTAGCTCTTACTAAAATATAACCGGTTCATTTCAAATCTCAACATAGATATGATATTCTTATTAGTAAGTTGTAGATAATAGTTCATTTGAATGTAATATAAGATTACACTTTCATGACATGGACTTCATGACATGGACATTCTTATGCACAAATATAAATTTCAAGTTATGTACATAATTAGCACATAGACTGCCCATAGTCACTTGATAAAGCACTTGTTAACTACTATAACATTTTTATTTTTCAAATATATGTAACCAGATCCTTTCAAATCTCAATATGGATATAAGTTGTAGTCTTTTATCTTTAGTGTGTCAATGTTGACAAGGAATAACCAGTCATTAAAGAGTGATCTACCCCAAAACTCATAACTCATAATCAACTTTTCACTTTTGAAGGTTGAATAATTTGCATCATTGGGTTTATATTCTTAGGGATACATCAAACACAAACTCTTCACAATGAAATTATCAAATAAGGTAACATTTTAATTCGACTCCAATGCTTCTTCCATTTCAATCAACTATTTTCTTATATCGTTCAAATGTTTCAAATATTGAACAAATCTCCTATTTTTCTGTGCAAAAGGCAAGGACTCCAGCTGGATCACAACTCTTGTTTTCATATGAGACTTTCAAATTTAGATTTGTATGCCTCTAAGAACCAGAAACAGATTTTAAGCAGAATAACTTTGAATCTTATGGTTAAGATTGCAACAAATTTTAATGGTCGAAATAGCAGGTCTAATTCAGTGTATAAGCATGTTTAGAATTTGATAAGTACGCTAGAATATGCACCACAAATGTAAGATTACAGCATGGGTTGGTCTCCAAAAAAACGATGAACAGTACAATATTACTAGAATTATAATGGGATCTTCATCATCCATGAAAGAACTTTTTCGTTTTGAATGAAGTACTTAGATCCAGTTTATGCCTCCTGAAAGCCTTTTTTTCTGGTTTTTAATGTCTTCAAAACAAGAGAATAAATATAGAACAATATCTCCATTAGGAAGCAGTTTGAAGGAAAATTTTAAGATAACCATTTTCTAATCCATGTACTTTATGAAAACTAATGAACGTTAATAAATGCTTCTCTAGGTAGATCCATATGTGTTTATTAGAGATGTCCAGATGATTCTAGATCCCATTTATTAATAGTTAATCTGTGAATAATATGCACAATGAATTTTCCGTACAATAGTACAAGATCCTATAGAAGGAAGTGGAATGAAAGAATTAAACTGTGAGCATGAAAAATGAATGCACTGTAAACCCAACAAGAAGTTGTCGGTGGGTATTTTTGCATTTATTTGTTTTTAACTTTTTCCACATGGTTCTGGTTAATGCTTTCCATTGCAGATCCTGAAGCTTAAAATCTAAGACATCAATCAGATTTCAAAAGTCTGATAATCATTTCAAGCCTGAAATCAAATGGAAAGTATTTATTACCTGCAAGCGGCTCTTTACATGAGCAAGAGTGAGGTCTTTGACATTCATGAGCTCTAAAACTGACTTGGGTGTTGCCCCTATACACAAAACACCAGATTTAGAGTAAGCCCAATTGACAAAACATTGAGATTGAATTGAGTTCAATTGCTCTACACATAAAATCAACAAATTTGGACAAGAAAAAATGAAAAGAGAATGCACAAGAGCTAAGAATAAACAGCTTAGGATGCTTACTTTCATGGCCTCCAAGGAGCTCAACTGCATGTACAAAATGGGCATGAAGGGTGCTAGTCCAACACATCTTGGGGGCTCTCATGCTTCTTTTATTGGGCAACTTCGAAGGCATAAATCTTGATTTATACCCACTATTAGTAAAGACACAATTTTCTCTAGAAACAATCTCAGGTTTTCTATTATGATCCTGAGAAATTCCCATACCCAGTTCAGGATGGCCAGGAAATTCACATTGATTCACAAAATTACCTCTAACAAACCTTTCCCCTACTTGTGCAGCCATGTCATGAAGATTATCAAGAATCGGGCCTGGTAATGGCAGACCTTGCACTGCTATACTGCTTCTATTAGAGTGTAGAGGATTACAAAAAAGATGGGGTGGAAGCCCTTGATTGATACTCCCTCCAAGCTGAAAAGAATGTATTGCAGGCTGATCAAATCCAATCCCTCTTCCATTAATCTCATTCTCTGCAAACCCACCAATACACAAGTGCATGGATGTTGCATCCTCTTGGCCTTTATTTGTGATGGCCTCTTGGTGCCCTTTAACAGGGACTGTGTGAATGAAATCCCCCCTTTCATTTTTGACTTTTTTTTTAGTGAATATTATCACCGTTCTTTGTAATGGATGTTGTAGCTGCTCTTTGTGTATCCTTCCCTGCCAATTCCTTTGGGGTCATTATGCATGCTAATATAGACTATTGGACTGCTTCTCTTAAAGGCTTCTTTATTTGTGATTGATCTTTATATCTAACGTACCATTTGTTTTATGACTGTCAAATACGTTACTGCATTGACTAAGATTAGCTCTATGACTATTCTAGGCTGCTCTTAATAATGACTATCTTCAGGCTGCACTTTGGGAGAAAAGACTTTTTTTAATGTCAAAGGACTTTAGGTCTACTATTATTTGTTGCTACTGTCTTGAGACCACCTTTTGACACTTAGATGCTTTTCTCTTTTTAACAGTGAATGGATTCATTACTGCAATTTGACTGTCTTTTATAATTCTCTTTGCTCTATACTTTTGGTGAGATTATGCTCTTTGGTGGGTTTGATGGCTATGCTTTGGCAAGTCATTGTGAATGACAAAGATACCATCTCTTTGGGATTTGGCTTTGTGAATACTTCCCCAAACCCTTGAATCATTATGGTTTTTCTTCTTAACTGTACTCACCATACATTTTGATCTTCTTTTTAGACTTTATAGTTTGTACCTTGTGTGGCAATAAAATCATTTTTGCTAAATTTTATATTCTCATGTTACTATTTCTGAACTTCAACCCAAAATCAGACACAACTATACATTCCTTTGAGACTACTGATGATATTGGGTATTCACTACTCATTGTGGCATGATTGCTAATATTATGACAGTCAATAATGACTGTAGCTACCCTTAAGAAATGATTGCCCTTGACTTTGTATGATCACCTCTTTTAATATATGCCTTCACCCTTTTCTTTTATTGCCAAATAAATCACTGTATTGATTGAGATTGGTTCTATGACTGTAGATATGATACCCTAAAACTTACTTTGGTCCTCATCTTGTTGCTTTTGACTACTGAAAAAACTGCCCCTATGATTTTATTTTTACTCTGCTATTAATAAATCTTACTTGTCTTTAGACTATTCTGAAGCTTCATTGATCTATGACACCATTGGATGGTGCTCTGTGATTGTCACTATTTTGGCTCATGGTTGTGTTGAGATGCTTTACCACTTTGAAGATGTTTGCCCATTCAATCATAGACCTAGCCTCGTTCACTATATTCTCTCTCTTACCTGGCTATTATCCTTATTGACTGTCATTTCTATTATGTCTCAGATCTTTCTTCTCATTGCCAAGATGACTATCCTTGGCTTGCATTTCCTTGCGCTGCTATGTCTATGTTTTGAAATATAACCCTGCCAATCTACTTTTTCAGGGACTGCCATCAATAACGACATGGCATAACAATCAATAATGGCATGGCATAATAAAGGGGTTTAGGCATATACCTTTGTGACTGCCTCCTTGTGGCTTTGACATGTGATCTTGTTTACAATATTGTCATGATTGCACTTTAAGACTTTGTTGAGTGTCCTTTATTTACCTCTGTCGTTGTCCTTGATTTTCTTTTGACATCTTGACTATTTCCTAGTGCTATGATTGTCAAGGCATTTTCACTCTTTTCCTAGCCTCTATTATGGTCGTTTTTTCTTTGAGACAGCCTTTCTTTTTGGCTTTGAGGGTCCTTTATTACTGTCTTTTGATTTTGTATAAGTTTTGTGTATCATTGTCTTCTACTCACACACAGATTGCAACATAGTATATTTACCTTCTTCAAAGGATCTTTGTTATATAGTTGTTATCTGCCACTGTCCGTTAATGGACTATCTACTACTCTGGCTTTAGACCACCACTACCCATTTATGGATGATTGTATCAATCCTCTTACTGCTCTTTAATAAATTTGTTGCTTTGTATATGTTCACAGTACTTGCTTTTAATGACTTTGCTTGATTTTTAAGAGTGTTTTGCTCAGTTTTTAATGCTCGTTTTTGGAGCTACTTAGGTATTTTGGGCTAAGTGTAAAATTTGCCAAAATGATCAGACTAAAGGTATGGGCACAAATGTAAGGTGCGATGGCATATAGCATATGAATGGCTTGAGCAAAATGCCGCAGAGTGAGTGTAATCTCGTGGCTGCATAGACTGCTGGGTATGCACAAAATAGTATTGTATGAATGCAGACTAAGCGAATGGCACAATGGAAAGCACAGGGCATGAACTGTTTGCCAGTGATGCCTCACAATCTACACAATGTGCATTTGTTGAAAGGGGTTTGTGATGGCTCAGAGCTGAGAGTTGGTTTGGATCGAAGTTAAAGAATGAAAATTCTTCCTTGTGCCAAAATTCTAGATCTCAATTCATAGTGTCCAGAATAAAGGTAATAAATGGTGATTGAATTCATTCCACCTTTAATGGTATTCACACATTATAGAAAGGAAAATAGAAACTCCCAAAATTACATAGCTCACCCTTCTATGTCTTTCCTGTTTCAATTTCACAGTATTTGTGATTATATGTTATAATGTGCTTTATAGTTTCTAAAACCTTTTCAACAAATCGACTTTTTGCATATCTTGCAATCATTGAATTCCATGAGGTGACACCTCTTTGAGTCACTGTATCAAACAGTTCATGTGCAATCCTTAGGATTCGACATGATACATACATGTATACCAAATCAGTTGTAATTAGAACATCTGGCAATTTTTTTGTGTTATCTTTTGATGGAAGCCTATACCCTGTTCCAAAGATGCCATATTGGGGCAAGAGCGAGGATGTTGGCGAAGTTTTTGGAGTTTGGGTCTACACCTACCAATTGCATTTGCTTGAAAGTTTTCAAAGCCTTCTCAACAATCCAGTTTGTGCAGATACTGCAATCATTGCAGTCCATGAGATCACTTTTTTTTATGATTCCAGCAAATGATTCACATGCCTTTCTTATACTTCCACATTTTGCATCTACAGAGCATTTGCAACTTTTGTTTTTTGACAAAAAACCTCCCTTTCGTTATGCTTTGATGGATCTCTATATGTTGCTCAAAGGGTCCCATTGGCACAGGCAGTGAGGATGTTGGTAAAGGTTTTGCAATCTTTTATTCACTTGAAAGTTCCTAAAGCCTCTTCAATAAATCTATATTGTGCATATACTGCAATCATTGTTGTCCATGACAACACATTTCTTTGAGGCATTTTCTCAAACAGTTCAAGTGCCTTGTCTATGCTTCTATGCGTGGTTCAACGTACATGAGTGACAGGTAAGGATTTTTATAGATCCTTACATAGGCTATGAAGTTTGTCAGTGTTTGAATAAATTCATTTTCTATTCCATTCATCATTCATGATGTGCGTGTATCAGTATATATGTATTCTCAATACATCTCAAGACTGAAATGAGGAATGCATTCTCTTTATACTTTTGATTTCAAAATAATTTAAAGCACATTAATGCCTGAGTAATGCATTCTGTTTATACGTTTGATTTCGAAATAAGTTAGACCACATTAATGCTCTAGTAAATAATATTTCTTGTACTTAGTGGGAATTCTTACATTTGGTGAATTTAAATTAAAACGCCTTTGTAAATCCATTTGGAAATTCAAGCTGCTTGTCGTTTGGTCAACACAATCTTTAAAAAAATTAGTCATTTGCGTCACACCAATCACATGCCTTGTGTCGTTTGGTTTTAAAAGTACAAGAGCCAGTATAATGGCACAAAACTGTGAATAAATATATTGTATAATGTGTGAGCTTTGTGAAGAAGAATGTATTTGGTTTAGCATATGAAGATGATCAGAATTCATCTCAGTCCATTAATGCCCTCTATATATTGGGAAACTCAAATAAGGCCTGGGGCCTTTTACATTCAACCATAATTGAATGCCTTCATCTGGATGCCCTATCCTGCACCAGACCTTTAGGTGGCCTTGTAAGCTTTGGTGAACTCTGTAGAATCAACTCCCTTCTAGCCGAAATGAAAAAAAAAAACAAAAAAACATCCAAATGACATATATGCTTGTGTTTATGTGCATACGCAAATGTGATATTTGCATATATATATAAGCAGAAATATGAGAACAATCGAAATATGTGCTAAAACTGCATCGTATAAAATGGTGTAAAACAAAAAACAGAAGTGCAAAGTTCTAAATTTTCACTCTTTTGACAAATTTCCTTACTTCAAACAACTACCGTAGCTAAAATTTATGTATTTTTGGGGACATATATGTAATTCACGAAAGCATCGATATAATTAAATTGAATAATTGTCCTTTCAACAAAATCTTTTCAGTCTAGGAAAGTTTGCGCCCTGAGTGACTGTTAGTAGCTGAAGAACAGGTGACCCCTGTAAATGGGACATCTAGTGGAAGGTTCTGCGCATAGGCTGCAACTCTCTCTCTCTCTCTCTCTCTCTCTCTCTCTCTCTCTTTTCATTAATATTATTGCTTGTATTATGGCATAAGGACCCTATTAATTTTTATGAGAGGGATTATTCTACTCGCTATTTTTCAGCTTCTAAAACTATTTATTTGTCTTTTTTTAGTTCCTTGCATTGATTTGTATTGCTTTATTTACTTGCGAATTATTTACTCATTTCTTGATCGCTGATCAGATGTTTGATAATTCTATATGAAGAAGGCTACAATGGATATACAAGAAACAAGTTTATTAACTATATACTTAGGTACATGAGCTATGGGATTACACAAGGTAATATATGTATTTAATATACAAACAAAGGAAGGCATTCATTATTTCAACTTATGTACCGAGAAATGATCCTTCATTTGAACCAAATTGGGTCAAGGCAATTCTTAACTTAATGCCATATTGCAGTGGTATGTCTATATCAAGTCAAAGGAGTAGAATACTTCTTGAGTAGGCAAATTGTAGACATAAGATAACTAAATTTACAGAACTTTTAGATAATCACATATTACACAAATCACTTAATAAACTACAATAATTGCATGGACTACATCTTGCTCCACCATCCAAATGCATTTGAAATAACTTGAGGAACATTTCTCAACTTTTTCAAGTTTATTGGAAACTTACATAGTTGTGAAAAGATTGTTGAGTGCTGATAGAGTTTTCACAACTCCTTGAATTGCTAAAAAAAAATATCCACAACCCCTTGAATTGCCGAAACAATGCAAGAATGATTGAATTGCAAAGGCGCTTGCTAAAGTGGTTCCAAATTCAGAACATATAAGGTGCAGATTCATTTCAAAGAACTTGAGTGCATGTACATTGTCCTATACAATATGTTTGACAAGAAAAGAAACTATAAGGAATGCCATGGAAAATTCCAGTGAATATGTATATGGTTGTATATGTGAAATATATACATATACATATAAGTTGACTGAATTGTTGTTGATTGTATATGGCTGTATATGTATATTTTTGACTGGCTCTTGAGACAATGTATATGGTTGTTCGCTGAATTGCAAAGGTGCTTGCTAAAGTGGCTGCAAATTCAGAACATATAAGGTGCAGATTCATTTCAAATAACTTGAGTGCATGTACACTATCCTATACAATATGTTTGACAAGAAATTTGAATTCCTAAATATGCATGTATACATTCAAAGTATATATATATTTATACATATGTAAAAACGTATGTAGATATACATATGCATATATGTTTACAAAATATTTAAGAATTTCTTAAAGTTGCTCAAATTTCTTCTCAAACATATTGTGTGAGATGATATACGTATACTCTAAGCTCTCAGAAATGAATCTGCACCTTAAATGTTTGGAAATATGAGCAACTTTAATGAATGCCATAGAAAATTCCCAACTAAGTTCCTCTCTTACTAATTAATCCACATTTATTTTCATTTTCAAATTTATTTTTCCTAACATATTCTGTTAATTCTTCATTGTTTTGCAGGTGCCAGATACAACACAACAAAACTATCCTTCCCTTAAACTTCCTACTGTAGCATGTCCTTCAACATCGACAAACTCAATCTTGGTATGCACAACCTTATTTGTTCCTCACACTTTAAGTGATCCACCTCCTTTGTTTTTTAACTGCAATCTTTCTTCTTTATATATACTCCTCTTTCAGGTATTCTACTTTAACCAGGGAACCACCATTTAATTTTCCATTTCCTCCTTACTATTTCAGGTATCTCTTTATCTATATTACACTTCCTCCCATTCGTATTATTACATTGCTTGTTGTGCTTTATTAATAACAAAAAAACATATTGAATTGATCTTCCATTTTACATACAAAGAACATAGTCGTTCACAACTTGATACTTTTTTTCAAATTAGATCTATTAAAAGGCTTAATTACAAATTCCTTTAATTCACATTTCAGTGCACTAAAAATTTGTTCAATAAACAATACAACCTTTCAATCGTGTTTATATATCCATTTTATACATGATTTCTGATGAATATTTTGACAATTGTAGGCGGATGACACAAGTTCTGCTCATCTCATACAACAACTTCCTGAGATTGATGCTCCACACCCTCTCTCAGACCAAGATCAACTTGTATGATGTTCTCCCTTGCATTAAAAAGAATCTTTGCATTTTGCTTTCTCATTTTTAGCTATTCTATTCTGCTAATGATGTTCCCTATTTCAATTTATTACTTGCTTTCTCTCTTTATCAGTAGTATAACTAATTATTGTTCACCATTTCATTTCACAGATAACATTAAAGGCCCCCTCTCAACCTCTCTTTTATGAACGACCACCACCACACTACTCTTCTCGGTTATCAAATCTTTGCCTCTTCTCGATTCTATTATATTTGACTTTTCTATTTTGTGACGTGCTTACGCCAAGGTATTATCGCGTTGTACAAACCTAAGTTTCATGTGTTTACTTTAGTGTTTCCTGTTTTAGTGGAGTTCATCATTTAATGGATTCCAACTCCGATATAAGTTTTACTTGTAATTTTTTAATAAGATGTTATTTGTTTCAAAGATTATTTGTTCAAGGATCTCCATTTTTATTATTCAAATATTATCAAAATGCTTCATCTCTGGCTATATACATTCACATTTGAAATTGGATGTACTTGCCTTTCCTTTAAAATGGTAAGAAACATACGTCCAGCTTTAGAGATGATTTTAGGATACCATACTGTATGGTTAGATAGAATCCTTAAGATATAAATAAACAAGAGAGATCCTATCATTGATTAGCAATTAAAAATTGGTTGGCATTTAGAATTATAATTTTCATGAATTCAATAGTTCATTATTTTATAAATTGGTATGCTTGCAAAAATGGTTTCTATTGCCACACGAGTCTAATGAACTACTTGAGATGGTGAGCACCGAGTATTTAATCATATTTTGTTCATAGATAACCTCTTTTTCAAATACACAATGGGTGCTTATCTTCACTCCAGGAAATTGCTTCTAGTTTTGGTAATATGAAGAAGAGAATATCCAAATAATCTCCTTACCATTTGAACCTCACACCATTTGTATTCACCTCTGCATAGATGTTTGAGAGAAGAACATAAGCCACAACATTTTTTGGATCAAAATTATGCCTTATTATGCTTCCACATGTTGCATACATGTCTACGAGAGCATTTCCAATAATAGTATCTGACAAAAATCTCTCTTCCATTATGCTTTGATGAATGTCCATACCCTGTTCCGAAGCTCCCATTTTGGCACAAACAGGGAGTATGCTAGCAAAGGTTGAGTAAATTGGCTTTACACCTACAAATTGCATTTGTTTGAAAGTTTCTAAAACCTTTTTAACACATCCATTTTCTGCATATCCTGCAATCATTGCATTCCATGAGACCACGTTTCGTTGAGACATTCCATCAAACAATTTACATGCCTTGTCAATGCATCCACATCTTGCGTACATGTCTATGAGTGCAGTCACAACTACATCTGACAAAAATCCCCCTTCATTAATGCTTTGATGGATGACCATACCTTGTTCCAACGCTCCCATTTTGGCACAGGTAGTGAGGATGCTAGAAAATGCTTTGGAATTTGGCTTTACACTTGCCAATTGTATTTGTTTGAAAGTTTCTAAAGCCTTTTCAACAAATCTATTTTTTGTATATCCAGCTATCATGGTATTCCCTGAAAGTTCATGATGAGATATTTTAACTAATTTGTGGCCTTTTTCTTTTACCATTCATAGTTCCATAAGAGGCATTGAATGTTCAATTCATTAGATAGGAGCCTTGCACTATTAAACTTCATAGCATGTGAAGAGTTCGGTCATTTCACTGTCATTAACAAATGATATTTGAAGTCAAAACAATGATGTGTTTAGAAAAAATATCCAAAGTAGTTAAACCAATGATGAACACAATGAACAATAAAACATCAATGGCATTCAATGAATACGAAAATGCACAGAGAAAGGAGAGCATTGCAACTCAAAAGTTCAACATATTCAAGCCTTCATGATAGATAAAGATCACTAGCAGTGAAACATTAAAGGCTTGAACACTTTATATGTAGCCTTAGATAGAAAACATAGGTAGTTTCACGAAGAAGCCCGATTGTTGAATGTTAAAATTCTACATCTTAACATTCCTAGTTGTATTGAAAAAGCCACTAGTGGCATATAATTGTACAAGAGGCATAATACTGTCTAGGACAATCATTAGAGAGCAGTGAACAATGAATAAATGGCAGTCCTCAAATACCCACCAAAGACAAACAACAGAGGATAGCCTAGAGACAAGAGGAAGACTATTGACAATACATATGTTGAGTGAATGATAGTTCCATTAAGTCTGCAAGCTAAAAGAACAGTGATAGTCATTTAGAGGAAAGTTTCAGTCCAACTTCATAGTGAACAAAGCTTCAAAATGCAGTCACATTGCACAGGGTTGTGACAGAGAAAAGAGTGACTACAAAGATCGTTTATAGTCATAAAGCTTCAAGAGAATATTTGCAATATACAAGAATTCAAAGTAAAAGGGCTAGTAAAATAGTGAAGAAGCAAAGATAGTCAAAATGTTTCAATAAATAGACAATGTTGACAATATCACGTTGATCTGTAGTAGCACCTATAATGAAAGCCATGTGGGAAGTACAGTCCATAGCTTAAGGAGACCTGTAGCAGTAGCTAGATTTCTTAACAATATAATTATTGTCAAGACAATGTACAAATCATGGCAATAATGGCCACAGTTCTTGTAATCTTGTATAGAATGGTACGATCATGATGAATCTCCATGAAAGATGACAATCAACAAGAAGAACAATCTTTTTATCAAATATCATAGTCCAAGATTATACTTTGCTGTTACAATTTAAGAATGCTGCAACATGAGAACGAGTTAGATTTAAGAAATATTAAATTATTCATTTACTGTTATGCATATAGAAAATACAGTGATATTTGATTATGATGCAGTGACTATATCATGCATTTAGTGTTCTTTAATTCACTGTATTTTCTATCATAACCTTCTCACTGTGTTATGTGGTCCTAGTTGAATATAAGCCCTCAAGATCATGTTTGACCATAGATCTTTTTTATACTTGTTTTGGCTTCTTTTTCTTAGGGCCTAAACTGTGATATTTTCTACATCTTCTGAGAACCCCCTCCGTGACTGTTTTGAAACATGTCTTTGCTGCTCTTTGTATTTCTTGGAGATCTTCATATATCTCTAGACTTGGGATGCTAAAAGACTGCTTTAGCCTAATTGTTCTTTTGGGTCCGCTCACTATATTTTGCATTGTTCTCTACTTTAGTGCCAACTGAATGTCCTTTGATACTTATAAACTCAAAGCATCATGACTGTATTTTTATTTCTATGGTTGCTATAAGCCTATAATTGACTTATAATAACACTGAAAGTCCTAGGTATATTTTAAATCTAAGAGTTAACTTGATTCAACATGATCTCTGTTCATGGGATGAGATCTCATTGGGACTGCTACAAGAGATGTTGGGCACTGCTTCTTCATTTTGATCCATGACTGTCATATTCATTGCTTATGCCTGCAAGAACATACTGCTCTTCTAATGCTCCCTTATCCTTTTTAATTCCTTTTGGGCTACATACTATGCCCTTCTTATTGTGCCATATACTGATATGTGATCTGAACACAACTGTCTTTGCAAGTATGAAGCCATTGTTTGATCTTGGACTGCTTTTTTGACACAAACTACTCATGACACTGTCATTTCTTTGTTTGACAGGGAATACCTTTGACTGCTATTGGAACCCTATCAAGAGATCCATAAGCTAAAATAGCCTTTACCGTCGTAGAATATCATTGTTGACAGTGTACTGCTATTGATGACTTGGTCTGATTATATGATTGTGCCCCCTTCATTCACATCACTATAGCTTCTTGAATGGACTATTCTGATTTGATATGGAAGTTTTGGACTATGAATGGTGCATTTGATGTTGGCATATGTGCAGAGTTTGATGACATGATGGTGTATGTTGTCATTGATGTCAATATGCTGAAGTATGAACCGGTATATTGAAGTAAGCAAACTGACAAGTGAACTGGTATGATGGTATGAAGTGAACCGGTATGATGGTATGAACCAGTATGTGCGAAAAGGTGAACCGGTATGTTGGAATGTGAACTTGTATATGCAAAGTTTGTATTGGGGTTTCATTTGATATGACTATCGGTTGGTAGTCTCGGCTTCAGGGTTTCTAGTTGATGCATTCTAAGTCTGTGTGATTTGACCAATGACATCCTGTGATGAGTTAGCATTGAAATGAAGACGAGATCGTGTTGCCACGTCAGCTTTGTACGCGTGAATAATCTCCTTGAGGATCTTGCATGAAGAAGATTGATTCTATCCACCTCGGGAATGAGCAAAATCTTAGTAAACAGTGGAGAGCGCGTGATGGGTTATCAATGTCCAGAAGCGGTGAAGAACGAACGATGGAGAACATCTTGAGATTTGTTCAAGACTGTTTTACTCTATGCAATGTGTTTGAACGGTCAAGATTGGACCGACTGTATTGTTAACCTAGATGCTTAGGGTTTTAGGTTTTGGCTACCGACCTAATTGTTGTCTATAAGGTCGATGATGGTTTTCATTTGAAGTTGTTGGCAAATGTTATGTGTGTATCCAAGTGAAGAGATACTTGATTCTTGCCAGACTAGAGAAGTGAGTAGATACCTGCAGAGTGTAATTGCAGATGTAAAGGAACTGAAGTGGATTTGCCTTGACATTAAGTGCTGTTATCAGATCAGTGTATTACCTGTTGACTTCTAACCATTTCAACAGTTGGAAAATCCTTTTATCAGGTAGCTTTAACAGGCCTTTTGTAAATCCTTTAACAGGGTGACTCAAAATCATTGAGTTCTTCAAATCCTCTTGCGAGGTAACCTTTAACAGGGTTTTAACCTTTAACCGGGTATTTAGCCATCCCTTAACCGGGTGATTCCTAGCAGGATCGGTTCGTAGCAGAACCTGTTGTAAAGTCTTTAACCGGACTAGGCTTCTAACAGAGCGGATTTCAAAAGAGTTCAAGAACAACTTGTGGGTATTCATCCCCACCATGATTTTTCCCAGTTGGGTTTCCACGTGAAAAATAAGTGTGTAATGTGTGATGCTTTTTCATGTGATGTTTTAGTGTTTTCTGTTAAGCGGTAATGCATGCTGATTCAGTGGTCATTATATTTCTAATGTATTACTTGTTTAAGCATATGGGTGAAGTGGAAATGAGATATTAGGTTCTAAGCATATGGGTGAAGTGGAAATAAGATATTAGGTTTTGTGAAGATCTAAGTGTTACCGGTTTATGACTTTTATAGTCACTATGTTTTACCTGTATTGCCTTGATTTAGATCGGTGATTCTGTTTACCGGTTAGTGTAGTCTTTGCTGTTTAAGTTGTTAAAAAAGTTTTTGTCTATATTGATTCAACCCCCCGCCTTCCCCCCCCCCCCCCAACCCTCAATATCTGTTGAGTATTTACTGTTCATCATTATTCATCATTTGATGGTTGTATCTATTGTCTTTGATATGTTGCTCTAATACATTTTGTGACTTTCTTTGATCTGCATTAGGGTTGTGACTATTTATACTCAGATATTTTGCTATGAATGTGCATTTGACATGACTACTATGAGAAATGATTTGTTTTTGCTTAGTGAGGGGTAACTTCATCATGTTGGATCTTCCCTTTTGGTGTTAATAACTAAGACACTACACTCTTTCTATACCCTGCTCTCACTGGCTGTGATTGTGGCATGCCTTCTATTGCTTATGGATTGTCATAATATTTTTATTATTCTCAGTTGTCATGACTGTATTGTTAACTGAAATCTTCATACTTGCAACAAGACTTCAAGGTTGTCCTCTTTCACAAATAACACTAGTGAACCTATGATGTTAACTTGGCCTAGTTCCTAATACCCTGCCTTATTGTGGAATGTCCACATATAGTTGGAACCTTATAAAGTCTTTTTCCTAAAATCTTTTTGCAGTCAAAGACAATAGTGAAAAGTGGTTGAGAGAATTGTTATGAAGCCATTATGAGCAGAGTTGAAGCCCTAATATATGATATGATCTCAATGATCAACTTATGTTAAGTGTGTTGGAATTAGTTTCTTAGCTCTCAAACAATTTCTTGCCCTTACCTCTACATTAACAAGCCTTTGAGTGACTTTAATATTTTGACAGTGCTAAGTGCTAAGGATGCGATTGTCTTTTTTTGCATTCTAATATTGATTACCTCTATTGTTGTAGGTGTAAGAGGTCTTATTGTAGCAGTCTGTACATGGCTTTGAAGGTCGTTTGTTGGGTTTTAGAATCCTTAAACATGCCGCTAAATATATCACTGTGTGTTGTGCTCTTCTTTAGATAACTCTCAACTCATTCTTCTCCGACTTTTGAGATAATGACATCTTCTTGAGCTGTGACTGTCCTTAAGATATTAAGCCTCTTGGAGTGCCCTATTTATGTGTATCTTTAAGACTGATTGAAGATTGTAATACCAGTCATCTTTGTTTATCTTAGTTTCATTGGTCCTAGTCATTCTCTTATGAATCTTCTGTTCATTATCCTTATAATGAATGAGTTCCTTTGTAACATTGGCTATTCGTGACCATTAATGATTGCTCTCAGAAGCATAATGATTTCTTTTGACCATGAGACTCTAGCCAAATGGAACACTTTTCCTGATAAATTGAATTTTCTGCTCAAACCAACAAAGATACCACTGTAGCCATATATGACACTTGAATGCATTGGACTTTGATCTTTTACCCTTTGTGGATTATCTTGATAGCGAGGTTTCTCATTGAGCTTGTATCATAACTTGCCACTGTCTTTTGATTAGACAGTGCCTTGACTATCTTGATAGTTTCGAGCACTTTTGGTATTGATCTCTATGACACATCTCATGTTTTGACTGCAACATCCTTTCATCTGGTGAAAACTGTGAAGTGTTTGGGTAAATGTTGATATGTCACCGTTTATTGGAGGTTATTCAAGCTTCCTTTCACTATTGTTTTGCACTACTAAAGAGACCTTCATTTGGTATACTGACTTATATTGTCCTATGACTGTTATAACAGATTCTCCTATCTAATACAATGATAAGATCACTATTATTGGGTATTATGCTATATTTCTTGGACAAATGACTGTCATTGTGAGATTGGGGACTATACACTCTTCATATGACCTTGTGATGGTCCTTAATAATAATTGTCTCATGAAATTTGACCATGGATCATTATATGTCACTCCCAATATAATGGCACTTTAGCAATTACTATTTTTTGAAGCAATCCATCATACTCTTAACATGTAGGCCTGTAACTTAGCATGTTGGGCTCAACCCTTATGGGAGCCACATTTTACCCCACATGCCATAATTCGATGAATAATAAGTTACTTTCCTTGTATCTGCCAATGAAGCAAACAAGTTAGATAAAACATCATATGATGATTTCTTCTTGATGATTTGATCTGCCATTTGTTTCTTGAGTTTATATGTTGAGCTAGCTGTTGTGATGCACATGAGGGTTAGCTTGTATGTTTGTAGTTGCGTGTGCATATATGGGATGATGACCCTTCATTGATCTAACACACTATTTTACTCAAATGTAGGTACTCAAGGGCAACGAGGAAGACAACCAAATGCAGGATGGGTGAAAGACTACAAATGACAGAAGATATCACAAAGAGGACTCGTCATTCAGGAAATGATAAGTCACCTTTCCTTATCTGCATTTAATTTTATGTTATGCATCTGCAAATATATAGTTTTTCCCTTCTTTTGCACCATATCAGTTAGTCTCACGACTTGTGTGAGACATTGTACATTCATCAATAAAAGATTGCTTTCTCAAAAATTTGTGTTCACTCTATTTCATATGCATTTGAATAATGAAACATGATATTGTAATTTTTTTTTTTTCCAAATACTCATGAATGTAATTCAGCAAAATAAAAATTATACCTTAGCTCTACCTAATTGAGCTAGTAGCAAAAATAGGTAACATGACCATTTAACAACAATCAATGATTAAATTAATGACTCAATATATAACTAAATTGATGACTAAATATATGACTAAATAAATCACTAATATGACTAAATAAATAACCAGATAACAACAATCAATGATTAAATTAATGATTAAATATATGACTAAATTAGTGACAATATATGATTAAATTAGTGACTATCATGACTAAATAAATGACCAGATAACAACAATCAATGACTAAATTAGTGACTAAATTTGTGACCAAATATATGACTAAATTAGTGACTATCATGACTAAATAAATGACCAAATAACAAAAATCAATGAATAAATTAGTGATTAAATCAATGACTAAATCGATGACCAAATCGATGACCAAATCGATCAATCAAAACAACCAATGGTTATGTGACCAAAACGATTTATGACCAACAATAAACTACCAGTGGTCACGTGATCAAATTTAATCAATGTATCTACAATTTTTGGTAGTTTTTTTAATCATATATTGTTATTTTTGTACTAGTGATACCAATACTTGTGATTTTCAATTTATATTCTAAGTCTTTCATCAAAGTTTCTAAACTTTCAGTTGTAGAGGTTGCTCTGTTATGAGGAAAAAGGGTATCAGGACCTTGTTTTAAAGCATTATAGGTGTAGGTTGTACCCGTAGGAATAGTGACTCCAACTCCATTGTAGGGAAATTTCAAACATTGATGATAAGTAGATGGCACAATTTGCATCTCGTGAATCCACAGTCTACCCAACAAGATGTTGTAGGAAAGAGGAAAATCAAGCACGCGACAAATAACATCTTGTTCTAAAGGTCCCACCCTAATCGGCAATAGTACCAGACCCTTAAATGTTCTTTCTTCTTCATCATAAGCTTTGATTGTTATCTTCTTCGTTGGATCAATGACATTATCAGGAAATCCCACCTGTATTAGTAAATTGTTTGTACAAATATTCAACCTGACGCCTCCATCTATCAAGACACACTTGACTCGGTGCTTATGGATCATAACTTCAATATGCAATGGCTGGTTATGCAGATGATTCAGTGAATTGTCATCTTCTTCAGAAAAAGACAGGTAGTGAGGGGCAGTGAGGTAACCCACCATAGATTGAAACCGACCCACATCTAAGTCTTTAGGGATGTTAGTAGTAAGAAAAGCTTTGTTTAGAATCTCTCTATGAGTAGAAGAGATTTGAAGTAGTTCGAGAATTGAGATTTGAGCAGTGGTTCGCTTTAATTGTTCAACAATGCTATAACCAGAAGAAGATGATGAAACCAGTTGTTTGGATTTAGCCGTGATCGTATCTGGCTATTTGTTTGAAAAAGTCGATAGATTTGACATTGTCAACATATTTGATGATGTTTGATTAGGAGAGGAAGAGTGAACTCCTTTGAGAGTAACCTTCTTTTGAGAGCGCGTTAGAACATTGCAGTTTGCATTTTATTTTATTTATCTTTATATATGATCACGTTGCAATATTCAGATTGGGAAGATTCAATTATGTTGATCACATTGTCATTGTTGGCATAGGTGTAATTGACTTTGGCACCTCCCTTGGATTTTGAGGAATCACCTTGTTCATAATCAGGTAAAGGATCTTTGAAGGCTTTGTGATCAAGATTAGTCGTATGGCTTCCAACAACAATTTTGCTAGCATTGATGAGGTCTTGAATCTCGTGTTTGAGTTTCGTGTAGTTATTTGTTGTATGACCCTTGTTTCGATGATATTCATAGTACTCGTTTTCCTTCCACCATTTAGGTTTGACCTCAAGATCATATGGTTTAGAGTTATCAGGCAATGTGATCAGTTCCTTTGCCAATAGAGTTTCAAAAGCTGACTCATAGGATTCACCTAGAGGAGTAAAATCACGCTTAGGTTTTGAAACCCAAGGTTTCTCTTTAAACCACTTTTGATTTCTTAGGCGTGTTTTTTGTAGCGCTTTCAGTTGCTTTGAGGGCTTGTGTTCTGCTAGTCAGGTTGAATACTACAGGTTTTGATTTTGGTTTGACATTATCAACCACTCCATCAGTAACAACATTTCAGTTATTATCTTTGTCATACTTCCAATATTTGTTTTTATCTTTGGAACTAGAGCCTTGATGTATTTTTTTATAAAGTGATATATCTCCTTTCCTTACAAGCACGTCTTCCATATTGAGAGCACTATCTACCATTTTGTTGAATGAAGGGTATACTTGCATTTGGATACTATATTTCAACTCAGGAATCAGATTATTGACAAGGATGCCCATTTTCTTAGAATCAGGAATGAGCCATGAATACCTAGAGAACGTCTTTCTCTAACGCTGAAGGAAAGTAAGAAAAGGTTCTCTTGTCTTTGATTTGGTATTACAAAGCTCAATCATTGTGACCAGATGGCGAATGTTATAGGAGTCTTGTTGTAAAAACAATTCAACCAGTTCTTCAAAAGATTTAATTCCTACACGCAAGCTTGAAAACCATTTCGTGCATGAAATCCATACATAGGGCACAAAATTCTCAGACATGGTCCTAGGGATCCAAGTTGCCATCATACTTATCGAACTAAGGAATTTCTGTTCTGGAAGGAAACAGAGGCATGTAGAGACTCTTGTCGAATAGAAAAGGGCAAATTGTGTCCAAGGAATATTTCATAGGAGATTTGTCTTTGTCTTTCATTTCTTTAATCTCAGTTTGTAGTTCTTGAAGCTGTTTTGTCACCAATGCTAGTGGATTATCATATTCTTTAGTGATAAGACTTTCAACATTGTAATTAGGGGGGAGTTTAGCTCCTTGTTTGGCCAACTCTAGAAATTCTTTTTCTTTGTCTGGGGCCATGATAATCTTCATCATCTTTTTGAAGTCTTTGTCTTTTTGACATTTTGCTATTGTTTCTTCTTCGGGTTGAAAAACTTTAGAATCGCTAGAAGAGGAATCACTATCATTAGCCTGGACACTAAGGTGATCACGAGCTTTACGTTTATTAGTCTATTTTTCTTGTCTTCTTTCAGACATATTGTAAAATAAGGATTGATCGAAAAAAAATTGTTTGAAGATGAAGGTTTGTCTGAGTATTGTTGTTCAGAAGATCGTCAAAAATTGGTTGCTCTTTGTAAAAAGGATTTGTTTGCAATGTTACTATCTCTTCATTTTTCTTTTTCTTGTTCTTAGAGGAGCTCCTGGTTTGAACATGCATTTACAACCAATGTGACCGAGATTGAGATGTGATGCAGATGTCAAGATTAAATCAAAGCTAGTTATGCATTTTAACGTAGTGATTGAGAGAGGTGACTAGGACCTAGTTTGGTTTCAGGAATGATCTATCCTGTGTAAGACATGATCTAAGCGACCTAGGTTGATTAAGTTTGATAAGCGATTGATAAGAGATTTGATAAGTTTGATAATTGATTAATTTGAACTGGCTGGGAGATAATGGACAAAGTCGTGCAACACAACGACAGAGGTACACTATCGAGGTTGTTTATGCGCAAGATTATGATGATCAAATTTACGCTCACCGCGAACTAATTAGGCAAGTATGACAGATCTGGAAAAGTATGCAAATAGACAAGTTCTAGACTGACAAAATCAGAGATTTGTACGACAGAGGATACTGACTCAGACGACAATTTGATAGGTTCTAGATGACATAGAAAGTTTCTCATACGAGTTGCTGCCTATAATCGAATGACAATTTAATGCTTACTAGATGATAGCTTGTCACAGACCATAACGACTCGTACGACAGAGTTTATAAGCTTAAATGACAATCTTTAGGGACCAAAACGATAGTTTAAATAAGCTAGAATGACAAACTAGAAGACTCAGATGACAATGTAGTCAACTCGTACGATGAATTAGGAAGCTCGTACAACAAATTAGGAAGCTCGTATGATAATTATGCTCATAGACAAATTTTTGACAAGGAGACTGAGTTTTTCGACCACTGAATTTTGATTTTTTCGGTGTTTTTGAGTTTTTCTAGTTTTTTAGATTTTTAGTTTTAGCTTCAGATAAAAAACACAACAAACATGTAAGATCCAAAGTGACATCAAACACATCACGCTAATTCTAAGGAAATTGGCTGAGAGGGAAAGCCTTTGCTTGTAAACTCAAGTACACACCCAATAGCTAATCAGAATACGTCCACTGAGTCTCAAGCAATGGATTCTCAATGCTGTATTAGCCGACTCCAAACGCTAATGGGGCACAAAGATTATCCCCCTTTTGAAGGTGAATCAAGTAGCTGCTATTTTAAAGTTCGTAGTAAGGATTTATGTTCGAAATTACCCCTTGAAGTCGTGCAAGCGCGATTAAGGCCTATAGCTCGACAAGGTACCAAAACAAGTCGTAGTCATGAAATCATGATTGAGACCGCTAGGCCCAACAAAATACCCGATATGAAAGATCTCAAAAGAGAAAACTCAAATAATCTCGTCCCTCGAGACTTTAATCCCGAAAGGCCTATTTATTATAGTGAGTTGGAATGCTTGGGTTTATCTATATTCACTTGGGTCGTTCTCATAGGGTGATTACTTTTTACCACTATGAAAGGCCCGTTAAAAGGTAAACAAATCTCAAACTTAGAAAAAGCTTCAATGGTTTGGATTTCTGATTATCTGTGCAGACAAGAGCATGTTGGCATCATGGTGGGCATGATGAAGTTCGAGGTACTTAAGAAGTTGTCATTGATGGCAATGCTAGTTCAGATATCATCATAACCCATAAAAAAAGGATTATAGTGTACTGGTAAGGAACAAGGGACTAAAAGCTTCCACCAGTGAGCAGAGATCAATTTACAGGAAGCAACTGGTAGTTGAGCTGAGTAAAGCAGGTTCAACGATATAAAGAAAAAAACTGGTAGCAGATCACAATGGTGAATGTAGATTTGATCAATTTAGAAAGTGTTAGTTGAAGTCAGAGTGCTTGATAGAGAATTGGCAAGATTTATGGCATGAACAGTTAGTTCCACCAGTATAATTGACGAGATTTGAGGAATGAACAAATTGGCACATAGAATGATTTTTTGAGTTCGAGTTTTGGAGGGACAGTTTGTGCCAAGATTGAAGATAGCTATATACATGTTTTTCATCTTGAACTAATGTTGTTGAAAAAGTTGCAAGTGGATTAAGGTTGAAAATAAGAGCAAAGGTGAAGAACAAGCGCAGTGCAGAAGGGTTCCTTATGAATCAGTGAAACCGTCATTGAAAAGAGATTGAAGCAGATACATAACGGATCTATACGACAGAAAAGTGTCATCATCAAATCAAATGACTTGTTTCTCTCTAATAATTGCAGCACAATAAAATCCCTTAACTGGGTGGACTTTAACATGTCCCTTTGTAATAAATCCCTTACCTGGGTGACATCTCAAATGATGATCCTAAGTCCTTTAACAAGGCTACCTCTAATAGGGTAAAGGTTCTAACAGGCCTTGAAGAAAATCCCTTATCCGGGTGGCAGCTAATAGTGTCTTTGTAATCTTCTAATAGGGATGGCTCCTCACCGGGCGTACTCTCCAGAATAGTGCAGATTTTGTGAGTTTCTACTGATACCGTGGTTTTCTCTTATTTGGGTTTCCACATGATTAATCTTGGTTGTCATGTGTGTTTGATTTTATGTGTGCATGTTTCTCAGTGATGTTGTTTATACTAATAAGTGTTAAGTTTGAATAGAAGTTTTGATTAAGGTTAAATATGGAATAAACTGGTATAGTGTTGATTCACCCCCCCTCTCAGTCACCGGTTAATAACAACAATTGGTATCAGAGCTTTGGTCCTCTAAATAAAAAGTGTAATAGCTTGAGGAAAAGATCATGGAGGAATACTAGAATCAGAAGCATCTTGATGAAGCTAATGAGACAATTGCTCAACTGAAGGAGAGACTGAAGAAATCACTTGCTAAAAGGAAGGAACTTTCCCTACAACTTAATGAGAGTCAAGATATTATAGATCAACTCTCTGATTAGAGTGGATTTGAAGAAGCAGAAGAGGTAGTCTCAGAGCTGATGGAAAAGAACAAAAAGTTGGCTGAAGAAATCACAAATCTAAAAAGAGAGCATGAAAGTCAGGACCTAAGAGTGACTTAAATACTAGAAGCCAATAGGATAACAAAAGAAAGAAAGAGAAATGCAGATGAAGCACTGTCAAAAGATGAAAGAGCCAAAAAGCTTGCTAAAGAAGCCCTAAGAGAAAATGATGCAATCATCATTCAAAAGGATGAAGAAATTTGAATTCTTACTCAAGAGAATACAATTATGTATGAGCATCTGCATGGCAAAACAAAGGAAAATGAGAAGATGATGAAAGAGATTGAACAACTCAAAAATGAGTTGAAAGCTGTAGATGAGAGAAATGAAAAGATGAGAAAATTTAATGAAAGCTCTGAGAAGATAGATGAACGATTAAAAGCTCAGAGGAGGAGACGACCGGTCTTGGTTACTCCGATACAGGTCCAATGGAAACTGGAAAATCATCTAATCACATGATGACGAAGGATGATAAAATGAACAAATCAGGAATGAAAGGTATGAAGTTTTCTAAATCCTCTTGCAACTATTATGGTAAATTAGGTCATAAGTCTGATGTCTCTAGAAATCGATCGGTTAGTCACAAGAAGCCATTCACCTTTGATGGTTATAGCTATAACTGTCACAAGTATGGACGCACTGCTTATGAGTGTAGACTTTGATCAAGTAGCATGTCTAGTAGAAGAAGCTTTAATGGATATTGCTTTACATGCAATAAATATGGACACAAAGCTGAAGAATGCATGTTCAAGAAAAATGCATCAAGATCTCCATCCAAACCAGTTAGCCCCAACAGAAAAAGTAATCAGCTCATTGCCACCTATTCTACTTGTGGCAACTTTGGTCATGTTGTAGCGAATTGCAAGTTGAGAATGGGTCAGAGAAACAATGCAGGACCATGGAAGACAATTGGTATGACATGTTTCAACTGCCATAAGATCGGTCATTTGGCTAGAGAGTGCAAGAACCGATCCTACAACTGGTGTGAAGATAGGAACCAGTTTAGCAAGAAAAAAGGGCCAAATGATTTGGAAGGAAAGAAGACAGTTGAAGAGGTGAAGAATGAAATGAAAAAGATGTGGACTAAGAAGGAAGAAAGTAAACAAGAAGAGAAGCAGTTTGAAACCAAGTCATTATCCACCGGTGATGACAATTCTTCTTCAAACTAAGCAAACTGATGCTCAGGGGAAGCACTTATTGAAAAATCATGGCTAATTCCCCATAACCAAAGAGGAAATTCTTATTTGCATTACTTAGATGAAGGAAAGTTGACATATTGTTTTGTAAATCTTCATCGGTGAATTGCTAAGAGTATAGGTGTTAAAGGTTGTATTGTTACCGATAGGGAAGTAACACCGGTAAATTAAAAATGTTACCGTTTGAGGTCGTGCAACTTTACCGTTGTAAAAGTGCATCAAACAACTAAACAAATAAATAAGGAAATGAAAGCTCATTTTGTTTACCTTGCTTTCATTTGTGCATTTGTGAGCTCCTAGTGCGATCAAAGGCTTTCTAAATTTATTAAGTGCATTACGTGCAAAGTTAGTTTGGAGATCAAGCGGTGAAGTTTTGATGATCGGAAACTCTAGCAGAAATGGTAGAAGAAGTCAATCAGTGAATTATATTTTTATTCATCATGGCATCTTCCATGTCCACTCCTGTGTTGGTTGAGGTAGTTAAGGAACCACAACCTGAGTTGAAGCTGCATCCTATGAATGCTGGAGAAAATGATATAACCGGTGCCCTATCATCTGTGCCCTTTGGTGTGTTACTAGTTGAAGATGTCTGTTCCTTCATCCACTGCAAGCTTGGAGATCTTGGAGACAAATTTATTCAAGATGAATTCAAAGGATTCTGCAACAATGGTCTATTGAAGGCAGAACATATGCATCTGAAGACCAAGGGTTTTTCGTATGCTGTTGATATTCCAAACCAATTCCATGCCGATTGGATCGGGTATGTGCTAAATACAGTACATGAATGGTTTCTATGGTTGGAAGTTGAAGCTCCAATCAAAATCACAAAGGATGTGATCCAAAGAGTAACAGGGTGCAATGAAATAGGCGAAGCACTAACCCTAAGGACAATAGCATCCGATGAGGTCACTTAGTTGACTCAATCCCGATATGAAAAGAGCAATGATAGTACTCAAATTGAGGATGCAAAAGTAAGGTTTGCATCTGCAGTGATAGCTTATAGAGTGTACCAATCAAGCCACATGAACAATGTGTTGAGCGGTTCTATCCGTGCAACTTACAGGATCATCAAAGAGGATGCAACATACGACATTTGTGAGATGATAAGGAGTCAATGTATGGTGAACATGGACCACATTAAGAAGCAAAAAAACAAATCATTCAAGTATGGTTCAATACTGGTATGTATCTTCTTCTATGTGCAAAATTTCTTTCGGGGTAAGGACAATGCAATGTGGTCTACAGATAAACCTATCACAGTTTAGATAGGTGAAATTATTAGAGACTTAGGTGATAAGTTTGGATAGACAATGTGGGGTTATTTTAAAGAATTCCAAACTAGAATGCATCAAAGAGAGAATCCCGACCGATATAGTTTAAAAGTACAAGGACATTATTTGCTTTCTTGTGGATACTGATTGTTGCATCATTCAAGTGGTCGAACCTAGAACTTTCTGGGTACCCGCTATGGGTTATGAGATCGAGGTAGACATTGCCAAAATATATGCAAACATGTTACTATCTAAATGTTGGCTTGATTATGATTGTAATGGATGACTTCATGTGTTGTCATTGATGACACATGTATACACACATATGTTCACATTGTCTTAATCATCTTAGTTAAAATAAACCGGTATTACTTCTAAGTTTTTGTATTGCAAAGCCGGTATTATATGTAT
Source organism: Cryptomeria japonica (assembly GCF_030272615.1). Classification (NCBI taxonomy): domain Eukaryota; kingdom Viridiplantae; phylum Streptophyta; class Pinopsida; order Cupressales; family Cupressaceae; genus Cryptomeria; species Cryptomeria japonica. The sequence goes on along the minus strand of NC_081407.1, from coordinate 582,561,615 downwards.
AGAGAAGTTCAAATGGTTTTGAGGGTGTCTAACTAGTATATGTAGACAACCGGTATATGCAAGAATGGCATGACACCAACTTGGAGATTCAATAGAGATCAACAAGGAAGCAATTGGAGGACAATCGGTCTATGAGTTGGAAGAGGTTAACTCTTAATCGGTATCGGTGTTCCAACTAGTTTCACTGATTGTGTGATGAGTTATCCCTAACCGACAGATTTGGTGGCAATCTATGATAAGTTATGTTAGATTGTCCAGATACGCTGCACCTAGGAAATTGTGATATGAAGTTCCTAAGCTGACATGAAATCTAATGTCTATATAATGATATTATGATGAACTATTTTTATGATGCGAGATAGAAGTATTAAGCTGTTGCGATTTACTAAAGGCATTGCAGAGTATGTTGGTGATGCAGTTTTGAGTGAGCAGAAGAGGATCTATTCAAGTAAGATGTGCTACTTCTAGATCACACCACCTGTTGTTTTCTCATAACTACAATAGTCAAATCCCCTAACTGGGTAAGCTCTAACAAGCTTCATTGTACAAATCCTCTAACCAGGTGATCCATTAGTTTGGATTTGAAATCCTCTACCGAGGTTACTCTTAATAGGGTACTACCTTTAACAGGGTATAGCTCCTAACAGAGGTTTGGGATCTTTAATAGGATTCACTCCTATTAGAGCAATTTTGTAGACCTTAACCGATCAGTTACCTATTACTGTAGATAGTTAACTTGTGAGTCCCATCTCACCGTGGATTTTCCTAGTTGGGTTTTCCACGTATAAATACTTGTTATGATGAATATTTTACTTGTTGTGGATGCTTTAATATCATTTTGGATTGCATGCATATTATTAAGTACGCTGGTTAACTGTCTTTATCGGTTAGTGTTTCGAGTGGTATTGTTTTTGTTGTCACTGATTCAACCCCCCCCGCTCAGTTCTTTATAAGTCTATCAATTGGTATCAGAGCCAAACTTTCTTAAGGCTTAATCGCTTGGAAGGAAACCCTAAAGCCACCATGGGGGATATGAGTTATTTAGAAATGGCTATAGTGCTTGATGCTACTAAGGAAGAGCTTGAAACCCTAAAGGTCATCTTTAAAGCTTCATAAGTCAAAAGGAGAGAGCTGACTGAGCAACTATTGGAGATATCTGATAATCATTCTTTAGATGAGGACAACATTGATGCATTGGTTGAATAAGTTGAAAAACTGAATGGTGAAAAGCTAAATCTAAGGAGAGAGCTAGAAGCCTTAACAATCCGTATGAGCCAAGATCTTGGAGAAATAAGGGCAGCTGAAGACCTAATCAAAGAAAGAGATCATGAGATTGATAAGATCAAACAAGAGAATGCAACTTCGCATGACCATTGGCATGAAGAGAAGGAAGAGAAAGAAGTATTGCAGCTAGATCTTGAAATGGCAACATCTCTAAGAGAGACTGACAAAACGCAATGAAGATCTTACCAGAGATCTCACTGAGGCTAATGGGAAGCTTGAAAAGTTCAATAAGAGTTATTCTATACTGGATGAGCAGATCCAATCTCAGAGAATGAAAGGTGACACATTTGGACTAGGTTTCAATACATTTGAGAAAGGAGAATCTTCCGGTACCAAGAGCAACATACACAAAGGTAAAACTACTCCTAAGGCTAACAAGCCTACCAATAAGAAAGCTTTTAAACCTATTTTCTTTATCTGTCATAAAAGTAGACATACTGCTAATGTGTGTAGAAGCAAACCTAATGAGAATAAAGGCTAAAAGATCATTGTTTCACATGCAACATGTATGGACATAGATCAGTTGAATGCAGATATGGAGCAAACAATCCGTCACCTCACATGAATCCAAGACCTAATGGTGACTAGAGAAGAAGCTATGACTATTGGCATTTGCGTGAAGATTGTATTGATGAACTATTATGTTGTCATTGATATCAATTATAACCGGTAATGATGTTGTTGTGATGTTGTTTTGCAACCGGTAGGTGAGCTAGTGAAGGAAACCGATATTACTTAAGAAGCAATGAGAATAACCAGTAACCCTACCTTTTGATGTGTCAAACCCTAACCGATGGAGCTTGGTGAATCAGTTGTATCGGTTTATGATCAAATGATGAACGGTAATGATTATGCGACATATGCATATTGTATGTGAAGAGTTTCAAATGGTTTTTGGCGCGTAGAGATAACAATTTTATCTTGGGAATGACCGAGTATATTGCATGAAGAGGAAATCGTGTGATGAGTTACTGGATTTGATGAAGCAGTGATCAAGGAGCGGTCGAGGTTGTCTTGAACAATGTGCAATATTGTTATGTAATCTAACGGTCATACTTGAACCGATTTTTTTTGTAATCTCTATGAGATTTTAGGTTTGTGATGTGTTATTGACTTGTTGTTTTGCTTATAAGGTCGATGAGTTGTTTTGTTGTAGTGTTGGTAATTTTGGTTAAGTGTTAGTGTGATTGATTTTCAAACCAGAAGGTGTATTTGCAGTATGTGTGATGGCAGATAGAAGCATAAAAAGGATCTGATCAAGCAGAGTAGTGCTATTTACCAATTCAAGAAACCCCTGTTGTTCTCTAACAATTACAACAGTCAAATCCCTTAACCAGGTAAGCTTTAACAGGCTTAGTGCTATCTAAATCCTCTAACTAGATGATCCATTAGGTTGGATTTCAAATCCTCTACCGAGGTTACTCCTAACAGGGTATTGCTTCTAACATGGCATTATAGTCAATCCCTTAATCGAGTGGTCGCTAATAGGATTTGTTCTTAACATGACTTTTTGTAAGCTTTAACAGGCTTGTCTCCTAACAGGGCGAACTTGAGAAGAGTTCAGAAGACTTGTGGGTATTCATCCCCACTGTGGTTTTTCCCATTTGGGTTTCCACATCAAAAATCATTGTGTCAAGTGGTGAATGGTATTTGTGGTTATGTTTGATATGGTTAATTTGCTTAACTGTTAAATCCACTTAGATGTGATAAGATGACCGACAGTAATCTGAAATGTGCTTTTATTATTATCAGTAAAGTATTTGGATGTTTTGGTTAAATGGTTTGGGAGTTTCAGAGTTGTTATACTGTTATTTTGATATGCCAGTCAAATCGGTAAATTGTCAATGCTATTGAAGTTTGTAGTTCAGTGTTTGAACCAGTTTTGTTCAGTGATTGACTTGAGAGATTGTTTTTGAGTTTGGTGTAAGTTTAGTCAGTTTTTTATCTACTAATTCACCCCCCCCTCTCAGTAGTTTTCCAGATCCTTATTGATTCATCATACCATCAATTGGTATCAGAACATTTGAGGTCCTCTAGTGTCTAAGGCTAATAACTTGAGGTAAAGATCTAGAAGAACATGATGAAGAAAGGTCTGGAGTTTAATAGGGAAAACTATAGGATATGGAGTGATAGAATGAAAATCTATATCAAGAGTCTAGGAAGTCAATACTGGGAACATGTTGTTACACAATATGTTGCACCTAGTGGGACTATGTCTGATGATCAAAAGAAAGAGCAAGAAGAAAATAATCAAGAATTAGAGGCCATTATCAGTTCTTTGTCTGATTCAGAGTATGTTGATGTCCATGGTCTGGAGACTGCTTATGATGTGTGAAAGAAACTTGAGGAAATCTATAGCGGTGATGAGCATGTGAAGATTGCCAAAGAAGAGAGTATAAGAGGTAAATTTGATGACATGCGGATGGCTGAAGGTGAGAATATTCAATAGTATGGTCAGAGGATCAAGGAGATAGTTGATGAGATCAAGAGTGCTGGTGGTAAAGTGGAGGATGCCATAGTGGTCAGTAAGGTGTTGAGAACCCCTTCTACCGGTCTACGCTATCCGAGTTGCAGCCATTCAGGAGCTAAAGTCTATTGATGAAACTAAGGTAACTCTTGACTCCATCATTAGTAAACATAATGCATTTGAATTAAATGGTTATGATGGTAGTGCTTAGAAATCCGAATCTGCATTTAGAGCTTTTGTTTATAACCCACCTACAAGGAAAAGAAGAGATGTTAGTCATAGTTATGATTCTAGATCCAGCAAAGAATTTGACGATGAAGACAGTTTGATTGAGCTTGAAGCATTGTCGGCCAAGCAGTTACTCAGAGGTACCGGTAAGTACATAGGTAAATTACCTTTGAAATGTTTTGCATATAACAAGATTGAACACATTGCAACTAACTATCCTAATGGTGACAATGAGCATAAGCGTGAGAAGTACAAGAAGTACAAAGGAAAAGGCAAAAGAGATTGTCTCATTGCAGTTGATGGTGGTATCACTAATGAGGAATCCGAGGGAGATGTTAATGAAGACATTGTCTTTGTTTCCATTAAAGAGGAGAGATATGATCAGAAGGCAATAGTTTCTCGCATGGATGGTTTTGACGATTGGATCATAGATAGTGGTTGTTCACACCACATGACCGGTGACCATAGTAAATTTCTTACTTTGAAGGAATTTGATGGAGGAGTTGTGAGATTTGGAAATGACTCACCCTGCATGGTGAAAGGAAAGGGAACCATTTCTCTTAATGAAAAGAGCAGTGCAAATGATGTCTACTGGGTTGAAGGATTAAAGCACAATCTTTTAAGTGTAGCTCAACTCAATGATAGAGGTTATCCATTAGAATTTAGGAATGAAATGTGCAAAATCTATGGGAGTTAAGGTGAACTAATTGCAACCAACAAGCATACAAAAGGTAACCTATTTCACCTAAATCCCAAAGTCAAAAACTATTTAATTGCTAAAGTAGATGTTAGTTGGCTTTGGCATCAGATATTTTGTCATATAAATTTTGATAACATTGTCAAAGTCGGTAAGTCCAAGGCGGTTAGAGGTTTTCCTCAGTTGGACAAACCGGTGAATGCTCTGTGTAAGGAGTATCAGTTAGGAAAGATGACATCCTCAACTTTTAAAAGAAAATCTTTCTCAGTAGAACATTTGTTAGATTTGGTTCATATAGATCTCTGTGGACCAATAAGGACTAAAATTATTCAAGGTGATAGATATTTTATGATCTTCACTGATGATTGCTCAAGAATGATGTGGGTCACATTCTTGAAGGACAAAATAGAAGCCTTTAGTAAGTTCAAGACATTGAAGAACTTAGGTGAAAAAGAAAGTGGTAAGAAGATAAAGTGTCTGAGGACTGATCAAGGAGGTGAACTTACTTCATAGGAATTCACTAGATATTGTGAAGACAGTGGAATTAAGAGGCAACTTTATGCACCTAAGACACCACAGCAGAGAGGAACAACCTGTTAGTTGTTGAAGCTATTAGAACGATGCTAATACAAGGAGTAGCAAAAACTTTATGGAGAGAAGCTATCAACACAACTGTCTATACTATGAACCGGATATTGGTAAAGAGAGGTAAGGATAAAACTCCTTATGAATACTGTTATGGTAGATCACCTAATGTCAGTTTTTTAAAGATTTTTGGCAGTAAATGTTTAATCAAGAGAGGTGACTATGTTAGTAAGTTTGATGCTAAGAGTGATGAAGGCATATTTCTTGGTTACTCAACCAATAGTAAGACCTACAAATGTTACACCAACCAGACAAAGAGAATCATTGAGATTGTTGATGTCTGAGTGGATGAGTATCTTGAAGTTTCAGGAGAAACCAGTGAGGAGAAAAAGGAAGATCCTTACATTCTAACTTTGGAACCAGAACTGGTGAAGCGAGAAGCTGGTGAAGTGAATGTTGTAGTACCAGTTCAACCAAAATAGGTAGATTCTGCAGAAGAAGATGATGATAGTCAGGAAGAACAACCTGAAGATAATGATCATGTTATTCCAAGGTATGTGAGAGTCAATCATAATCCTGACCAAATTATTGGAGATAAAGATGCTAGAGTGTTAACCAGAAGAAGAATTAGAGAAAATTCTTACATGATCTCCACTATTGAGCCAAGAACTGCTAAGGAAGCATTTGGAGATGATCACTGAATTAAAGCTATGCAAGAGGATCTTGACCAGATTGAGAAGAACAATACATGGACCCTAGTACCCAGACCGGTAAATAAAAATGTGATAGGCACTAAATGAGTATTCAGGAATAAATTGAATGAAGATGGAGCAGTAGTAAAAAAAAAGCTAGATTGGTATGCAAAGGTCATGCACAGGAAGAAGGAGAAGACAATGGCGAGACATTTGCACCAGTTTCTAGATTGGAAGGTGTTAGGACTCTACTTGCATTTGCAACATATAAGGGATTCAAGTTGAAGATCACAAAACCAGTAAAGGTTTTATGTGATAACACCAATGCAATAAATATCTCAAAGAACCTAGTGTTGCATGCTAGAACCCAACATATTGAGCTGAAATATCATTTCTTGAGAGAGAAAGTGCAAAGTAAAGATGTATTATTGGAGCATGTATCTACCAAGGAGCAACTAGTGGATATCTTCACTAAACCTCTGCCTAAGACTACTTTTCAGTATCTTAGAGGTCAGCTAGGGGTTGTGCCCCTACATGAGGTCAATTAAGCAAATGTGGAATACATCAGTTTCAAAGCTAATTGAATAATCTTGAAGTAGGATTGGTGTAGAGTGGAGTTATTCCAAAGGGGGAGCATCAAGTTGCAGATTGTTGATGCAGAATAGTGAAGTATGACACTGCATGTTTTACTTTCACTTTGGGATTGTTGTCAAAGGGGGAGAATAACTATATGATTATGGGGAGAACAATTGTATGGTTGATAGAGAGAAGATCTATAACCAGTTACCAACTGAAGACATGGAGACTCAGTTGAAGAAGAGTACATGGTAAAGTGTAAACCATGATTCCTATACCTGTGTATGTGTATTACTCTCAATCATCACAATCAAGGGTATTGATATTTGTATTGCCATCAATGCCAAAGAGGGAGATTGTTGGCATTTGCATGAAGATTGATTTGATGAACTATTATGTTGTCATTGATGTCAATTATATCTGGTAATGATGTTGTTGTGATGTTTTGCAACCGGTAGGTGATCTAGTTAAGGAAATTGGTATTACTTAAGAAGCAGTGAGATCAACCAGTAACCCTACCTGTTGATGTGCCAAACCCTAACCGATGGAGCTTGGTTAATAGGTTGTATTGGTTTATGATCAAATGATGAATGGTAATGATTATGCCACATATGCATATTGTATGTGAAGAGTTTCAAATGGTTTTTGGCACGTAGAGATAATGATTTTATCTTGGGAATGAGCGAGTACATTGCACGAAGAGGAAACCGCGTGATGAGTTACAGGATTCGATGAAGCGGTGATCAAGGAGCGGTCGAGGTTGTCTTGAACAATGTGCAATGATTTCTATGTAATCTAATGGTCATACTTGAACCAATTTGTTTGTAATCTCTATGAGATCTTAGGTTTGTGATGTGTTACCGACTTGTTGTTTTGCTTATAAGGTCGATGAGCTGTTTTGTTTTAGTGTTGGAAATTTTGGTTAAGTGTTAGTGTGATTGATTGCAAACCTAGAAGGTGTATCTGCAATATGTGTGAAGGCAGATAGAAGCATGAAAAGGATCTGATCAAGAAGAGTAGAGCTATTTACCAGATCAACAAACCCCTGTTGTTCTGTAACAGTTACAACAGTCAAATCCCTTAACCAGGTAAGCTTTAACATGCTTAGTGCTATCTAAATCCTCTAACCAAGTGATCCATTAGCTTGGATTTCAAATCCTCTATTGAGGTTACTCCTAACAGGGTATTGCTTCTAACAGGCAATTATAGTCAATCCCTTAACCGGGTGGTCCCTAACAGGATTTGTTATTAACAGGAATTTTTGTAACCTTTAACAGGCTTGGCTCCTAATAGGGCGAACTTCAGAAGAATTCAGAGTGCTTGTGGGTATTCATCCCCATCGTGGTTTTTCCCATTTTGGTTTCCAAGTCAAAAAATCATTGTGTCAAGTGGTGAATGGTTTTTGTGGTTATGTTTGATAAGGTTAATCTGCTTAACTATTAAATCCACTTAGATATGATAAGATGACCGATATGATAACTCAATGATGAACCACTAGTACCAAACCGGTACTGAGAGGGGGGGGGGGGTGAATCAGTACAAACACAAATACAGTCCAAAACCGGTTTGATATAAAATACTCCAAATGACTGATAAACAGGGATACCGGTAAAACAGAGTGCAACCGGTAACATCCAGTATAGCTCAATCAGTCATGAACCGGTCACTCAATAAGCTTTTCTCTTAGCTCAATACCACATTATCATTATATTCTCATGCATAAACTAGTAAACTTAACCATCAAATCTTCACAACAGTGAGTTCAATATGTTTTATAGACAGACATAAAACATACAACCTTCATGTGCTTAACAGATAAAACAGAGCATCACAAGACAAAAGCATTACACATGACACACATATTTTTCACGTGGAAACCCAACTGGGAAAAACCACGGTGGGGATGAATACCCACAAGCTGCTTTTTGAACTCTTTAGAAGTCCGCTCTGTTAGGAGCCTTGTCCGGTTAAGGACATTACAATAGCTTCTGGTAGGAACTGATCGTGTTAAGGATCACCCGGTTAAGGGTTAAACCTGGTAGGGTCACCTTGTTAGAGGATTTTAAGAACTCAATAGGTGAAAAGATCTCCTAAGCTTCTCTAGCTTCTCAGAACTCATTAGCCTCGAATTACTCGGTTAAGGGATTTGAAACAAGTCGGTTAAGACCACCCGATTTAAGGGATTTTGAGTCAAGCCAGTTAAGGCTACCATGTTAGGGGATTTTACAACTGTTGAAGTGGTTAGGGATCAACAGAAATTACAATGATCTGTTAACGATACTCAATGCTAATGCAGATCCGTTTAGGCTCCTCTTTTCCTTTTGCACATTCACTTTGCAGGTATCTATCCTCTCCTTTGGTCTGGCAAGAATCACGTATCACTTTCCTTGGATACGCACTCACAACTTTTGCCAACAACCTCAGACAGAAACCCAACATCGACCTTATAGGAAACATACAGGTCGATAGCAAAAACCCTAAACCCTAAACCTGTTAGGTTGAGCAATTCAAACGGTTCGATCCTGACCGTTGAATCATACTGCATTAAATGCACCAGTCTTGAATCGATCTCAAGACATTCTCCATCCTCCATTATCCACTGTTTTCACGGTGGTTGATAACCCATCACGCGTTATCACCGTTTGACAGACTTCACACATTCCCGGGGTAGATAGGAATAGTCATCTTCATGCAAGATCCTTCAGGCACACAGAGCTTATGTGGCAACACGATCTATCCTCCATTATATTGCTAACTCATCACACAAAGATCACCGATTGAGTCACACAGACTTGAGGTACACCAACCGGAAACCCCGAAGTTGAAGCTGCCTACCAACGGGTAGTCATACAGTGCTTCCATGTGCCGATTCCCATAACTACATGCCGGTTCACTTTGAACAAATATGCCGCTTCACTTTGGCATATAAACTGGTTCACACATATGCCGGTTCCTCTCTCTTCACTTATCACATGTGCCGGTTCACACACTGTCTCATATTGACATCAATGACAACATACAATATCATTATGTCTTCATGTCGGTTTACATAAGGCTCATGCCGGTTCACATAATGCCAACACGATAGTAATATGAAATGTGCTTTTACTATTGCCATTTAAGTATTTGGATATTTTGGTTAAATGGTTTGGGAGTTTCAAAGTTGTTATACAATTATTTTGATATGCCAGTCAAACCGGTAAACTCTCAATGCTATTGAAGTTTGTAGTTAAGTGTTTGAACCAATTTTGTTCAGTGATTGACTTGAGAGATTATTTTTGAGTTTGGTGAAAGTTTAGTTAATTTTCTATCTACTTGTTGACTCTAAATTTTACCTTAAATGTGAACAACCTTATGAGAAATTCAGTGATGGGGGACCTATTGCGCAAAACTCACTAAATGACCTCCAAGTTTAAGAAGTCGACTCTTCATTATAATTGGGGAGGAAAAGGGAAGGAGGAAACTTAAAGAAAAATGGTCTACACTATTTAGGCGACGCGCCAAAACATTTTGGAAAAACATTAACAACATATAAAACCTAGAAACATCTGGTTTTAAAGCCCATTCAACAATCACTTGCCCAAACCTATTCAAAAGAATAATCCAACATAACACTCATCCAACATGAAATGATATTAACTATTCATTCAACAGATAACAAGTCTCAAAACATAGTTTAATCTGCGAAGTCTCACAACAAATATCACATAAGTTATTGAGCTTGAAAACAACACAGAAGTCAATATATATCAAGTTTCAAATAGAACCATCATAGAGGCCATATGCACAATATGATTCGTCTATCATTCACTAAATTAAATCAACATAAAGGCTTCTTCAAATGAGCCAAAATTCTAAAAACTCTCTGAAAGTTTGAATCCCTAAAACAAGGAAAACATAAGCATAAATAGAGCCCTCGACTCTGCTAACAACTCACATTATCAACAACCTTCCAGCAACCGCTTTTGATCAGAAAACCTATTGTGGCACCCTGCGAGATCATACCCAGCAAAATCACCCCCGAAGTTATTTCCACCATATCATGGCGATCTCCATACTTGCTGAATAAGAAAACCTTGATGTGAATTGCATCCTGACTCACGAACCACCATGGGAGACAAACAACAACTCTAAGGACGTCTGAAAAAGAGCGCAAAAACATAACCAAATCAGGCAGGGCTGAGGCACCAATTGTCCTTATCCTCGCATGATGAATGGTGGGTTGAGAGGAATGTCATGTCATAAAAACACGAGCCACTTGACAAATCTGCGTTCCCCCAAACTCTGAATGGAAGAAGCGAGTGATCAGAAACAACGTCGAGACGACATTTTGCTCGTGCGTTTTGTATAGGGAGCATAGTTCAAAAATAAAAAAGAATGGGTGCCACCAGATCAAAATGCCGCCTACTACGGACGACTCTAGAATAATGTTAACATTTCTTGGCGATTAAAAGAGGAATTCTGCCTACGGAATGCTAGATCCCAAAATTGTTGGTTCGGAGACCAGACTTCATGTCAGAACAGGGTAGAGCAGATCGAAGACCTAGTGCAATGGAAACCATTCTTCCTTGGAGGGCAACACTTGCGCCTCTAGATTCTGGTAGTGTCGATCCAAACAAATTATCTCATCAAATACCAAGCTTGTCGGTTCATCATGGATCAGTTTTAAGAGCGTGTAGAGCGGAGCTAGGGGATGCAAGAGACACTCGACCTCTTCCGCCAAAATGGGATTGTTCAGGCATTGTAAGAAGGTCCCATCTTGCTGAAAATGCTCTACCTAGTTTAACACTTGTTCGATTCCTAGTATAGAACCATCCGCAGGAAACAAAGAAGGCAGACCTAATGAAACAAACTTCTCAATGCACTGCTTAATGTCCAGGATTGAAATCTTTAATGGCTCAAGTGTCGTTGATACTGTTGGAATAAAAGGAATCCAAGAACACTGAGAGGGGGGGGTGAATCAGTGTTCTGCCAGTGATATAAGAATTTACCTTATTATAACATACACATATAAACCGGTAAATGAAGAAACATATAACATGAAGTAAATAAACCAACCACATGAATGAACACCATAACACACTAAAATTTATATGTGGAAAACCTCAAAGAGGAAAAACCACTGTGGGATTTGTGACCCACAATATCAATTCACTGGCCATATGAGAGATATTACATAGCATGGGGGCCTGCACATGCATGAAGGCACATTGCCTAGAGCACACTGCTCAACACAAAAGAGTCTCACTGACTATAGGCTTTTGCTGAGATAAAACAATAATGGTGAACTCACAAAATGCATCTGCAATGCCAAAAAGAGTTCTGGTTATAGCTCTGTTATGTACTGACTCATAAACCCTAAACCCTTTTACCGATAACTCCCTTACTCTAAGAAAACTTTACAAACTATTTATTGACCATTGCATGATATTACTTTTGCATACAAATGATCTACATACATATCCTTTGCATCGATTTTCTTCTCCACATTCATTGTATTCATTGTCCTATATCAAAATGACCTAACAAACTGACTTATATACCCGTTACAAACAATATGCCTTATGTCGAATTACAACACGTTACAAAAGATATTCAATGTCGGCTCTATATAATAATTACAAAATGATTTTACAAATAAAACCTTTTCCAGATCCCAGACTGATGTCGACTTCATTGTAGGATGTTGGTTCCGGTGTCGATATCTGTCGATATATGTCGGTGTATGCTTTCTACATAATCCTGTTGCCATCAATGACAACATATGAATCCAGTGAGTGTCAATTACCAACAATCTCCCCCTTTGGAATTGATGGCAACACTCATGTGAAAAATGGATTCCCTGTCGGTTGAACTGAGCTGAAACATGCTCCCCCTGAGTTGATTGACCACGATTGCATTTATATCCTCCTTTGATTCATACACTCTCTGTCTGATATCCTCCCCCTAGGATTGTATACACACTTTCCTTTTCATTTCATTTTTCACATACATATACTCTCCCTTTGGCATCAATGCCAAAGACCGGTGAAAGAATTGTTAGGAATCTATGCAAAAGAATGAATAATTACAAATTACTTACTGGAGCTTGACCAATTTCAAGATTTACGGATAAGCTTTCTCTAGTAACTGTATATAAGTATTTGAGCCGGTTTTGAATGTTTTAGATATGGATACAAGTCCACTTAGTAAATTTGCAAGTGATTCTTTCTCAGTGACTTTTGCCAGTGTGGGCTTCGCAAGATATCCATGCATTCCCTCTTATGTACACCAAGTGATTCCAATTTTGGACTCACCAAATCTCTGAGACTTCTGGCTCTCTGAATGATCTTATCTCCTTCCTTTTCAAAAGAAAAAAATTGGTTCTCCAAAGTCAAAATTTGTCCATCAATAGATGTTGTGAGTGAAGTTAGTCCATCAAAAGAATTAGAAATATTAGCAATCTTTTCTTGTAACTTCTTTATCCTCTTATCTACATTTGTTGTAAGAATCTCTATATTACAACAAACCCTGAAAATGATAGTACACTGTTTCAAAGAATTTTCAATAAGTATAAGTTTCTCTTCAATCTTCCTCTTTTCTGTCTTAATAATCTGGTCAAAAGTGGCTTTCTTAGCCAAAGTAAATATTTCAAGTGCTTGGCTGTCGGAAATCTGCTATAGTGATTAAATTTTTTTACAGATGTTCTTTGTCAATTCTTTCAGCTTGCCGGAAGGGCTGGCTTCATTTTCAATCATACATTCTGGAATCAATCTGTGCAAAAATGTTATTGACTGGTCTATTATTCCCTTGTCTGCAGATCCCTCCTTCATTAGTTTTTGAGCAACCGTCACCATTAGCTCTGTGGGACTCATCTCTCTGATGGATTTCTTCTCAACTTGATAAGTGCCAATTGTCAATTTTTTTGATGAGGAATCATCTACCGGTTTGGTACTGGATATTTGTGTAGCTTTACTCTTATCAATCTCCTTTTCCTTTTTATCGTTTCCCTTATCCTCTCCTGATGTATCCCTTTTATCATCCTCTTTTGCACTAGTGGCTTTGCCACTTGGTGAAGTATCTGTCATTGTCGGTGGATTATTATCCACAATATATCTGTATCGTGTACATTACCTTGCTCAGACTATAAATATGATGTCTCTGTTGGTTTAGCCTATACACTCTTATTAATTTTAGGTCGATCTACGAGTGGAGTCTATACGGACTTATTTGATTGAGAATTATCTACCGGTTCATTCAAAATTTGATCCGAGCTTCTCAAAGTTTGTTTTCCTTTCAATCTTTCCAGAATAGTGGGAGTTGTTGCCTTAGCAAATTCTTCTTGGGAAGTAAGAAAATCATGATTCTTTTGGAAAAAAATAGCACATCCTTCTTTGGTCTCATTTATTATTTCATTGACTCTACCCATCATTAAGCTTATTTGTCGAGGTTTGCTGCTAAAGATTGTTCTATTTGCAACTTCTATACATCTTTTTATTTCCTCATTATTTATAGAACCACAAATGCCTAAAAGGTAAACTTCTTTAATCTCTTTGCCCCTCCCGATTGTTAGATTCAATGACAGTCCCAAAGACATTGAGAGGGGGGGGGGGATTCAGTGTCTAACCGGTTAGCAGAATATTTAAACTTATTTAAAACTTTTCATCCTAACACAGTGCCGGTAAATAAGAATTAATGCAACAAATAAGAATAACAAAGACAACATAGAGAACACACCATAACACAAGATATTTAACAAGGAAACCCGGTGCGGGAAAAACCTCGGTGGGATTTGTGACCCACAATATTTACTCATTGACCAATGAATAAATACTACTTACAATGAGGGGCGTGCACATGCAAGGAGGCCAACTGCCTAGAGCTCACTTCTCAGTCACAAAATAGGAGTCACACTGACTACAAAATGGATTATCAAATCCAATACAATGTACTGCTCAAAAAAACATCTCATATGCCAGGTTCAGTACCGGTTTAAGCTCAGACAATAACCAAAACCTTCGCTATCAACTTATCACCTTATACAAAATTGCATTATGCTTATGATCCATCATCTTCCTCTCTATCATTAAAATGAACTATAAGATCTCATACATATATGAGTCTTTTACAATGTATCATGTCGGCTTACAAAAGATATTTACATTACAAAACAATAAACAAAAGTTTATTCCATGTCGGCCTGAGTGCCGGTATGCATTGTTGCCGATGTCGGTGAAGTGCCTGCCGGTGTATGTAGAAATTTATTGTCAGTGCTGGTGTCTGCCGGTTGGTTGCCAGATGATTTCCAGTTGGTTGCCATCAATGACAACATCAACTATTCTCATAAGAGTGTAGAATGCCAATATTGATTGCATCTAATCTCCTTGCATCCAACTTATTATACAAAGATAAAGGAATTTCCCTCAAAATCTCTACCAAAGCCTTCTTATATATGTCTAAATATAACAAAATTGCTTCTTCCATTTCATTTTTCTTATTGTCATCTAAATGCTCGTAAAAATTTGACACATTCTTCAAAATTCCATCTTTATGTACCTCATCAATTAATTCTGCACAAGTCATATTACCATATTCAATTGCTTCATCTATCTCACTCTTTTTCTTCTTCTTGTCGGGGGTTTGCAGGGGCGGATGGAGTTGAATTCCTCTTCTGGATAGGTTCTCCTTCCGGAGGTGTGGATGTTGTTGTCACCTTTCTTACTAGCTTCCTCCTTGGTTCCATCTTCTTCTCTTCTACCAGAGGCTTATCAACTTTCTTCCTATGTACCCTTCTGAACGCAAGAGGTTGATTATCCTCTGTATCAAAGTCAGGAGATATGAAGGTTACTACCCTCTTTATCTCTGGAGCACTTTTCACTTTAGTCATTGCCAGTTGATCTACCGGTTTAGATCCAGAACCTAGTTCTGTATCTATCCTGTGAATTATATTCTAAACGAAACTAGACATTTTGTCTATTTTCTTTTTCCTCTTCTTATTGAAACCGGTTTTAACTTCAAGTGCCTTCTCCTCTGCAGTACCAAAGTGTTCAGTCTTATCCTACAGATGTCGTTTGATATTTTTGAGAAAGGCGTCATGTGTTGCCAGGACATTGACTTCATCAGGTCCGCAGTGTTGACAAAGCTAGTTGGGCATTTTCGAAAATTAATATCTCTTTGCTCGGGACTCGTCTTGAGAAACCGTTTGGTAGATTTCATGCTTGCATATTAGAGTACATGCCTGTTAGATGGGGAGATCCAGAAACGTGTTTTGACCGACTTGAAAATTACGTCTTCGCGATTAAATGCGAAAATTGTGGCGTAATTGCCTGAAGGTTGTAAAATGCGGATTAATGATCCGAAAATGACACCGATCATTTTCAGAGGTGTGTTTAAGGTGTCTGAAGCATTCCAGAGGCCAGTAGCTTGAAAACGAAATTTTTTTTAGTCGGACCCACTTTGGAGCCCGACCTGGCTCATGCTCGCAGATTGATTTTGTTGGCGACTTTGTTTAATAAAAGATTTTCAGAGTATCTAAATGCGGGTTTTGATTATGAGGCATGTTATAAGATGTGATGATGAATGGTTTGTGAAGTGAATGGTTGTGTTATTCCTTTCTTGAGAAGGGGAGGCATGAAACTTCAGCAAATGAAACCCAAGCAGATGTAATTCTGCTGGTGGAAGATAATTAAAATGAGGTTCCAAACAAATGCACTGTGGAAAGCGTTTAAAAAAAAAAAACCTTCATGCAAATATCATCCCCTCTATGAGGTGTATTGTGTGGCAGATTGGAGTGGAGTTAAAATTTTATACAAGAAGATTCCAAGACAGCCATAGATGCCTATGATAGTATTGCATCAAAAGAAGCTTTAAAACATTCACAGCCATAAGACCTCAGTCCACATATCAATACATTGCTATGAACAGAGAGCAGCATGTTGAAAACAAACAATTGACAAAGGGCAAATTGCTCACGTGGTTAATGAAGGACTGCAGAAGATGCAAAGTAAATTCCAAACTTCAGCTGCTATCCTCTCCTCCCTCACGTGCCCCCCATCTCCCTTAATGCTGGATGTGTAGGTGTGTTGGAAAGTCTGCAGAGCATGCTGGACATGGTGATTAAGAAGAAAATGCAGCAAGTTAAAATAAAAAAAGCATTGAAACATATCAAGTTCCTCTCCCCGCTGGTGGCCTCCTCTCTGCAACGATGCCCACATCCCTCCCTGCTGTGCATAATTTGGGCAAGGGTAAAGTTGAAAGTTTTTTTCAAGCCAATGCAAACAACAAATGAAATTGGTCTTTCCTCCCTTGCTGCGTTCAAGTGGCAAATAATGGTTTAAAACTAAAGCAAGGTAAATGCCAGCAGCTTGTGTGGTGGTCTTTAAACTCCACACTATCATCTCCTCTTGCGTGGTGTTTAGAATAGGCTGCAGAAACTCCCAAGCAAACACAATTACCATATCTAGAGCAAATCTCTTCCTGCGTGGTAGTTGAAAAGCTCATAAAAAACTTTAAGGAAAACGCATTTGGCATATGTAAATTGCCATTCTTCCCCCTTGCGTGGCCAAGTGAATGGAGTGGCAGTGTAGAAGACTGAGGAGAGGCATTGGAAGTTTTATACAAATGCATTGGCTGCCATTAAAACCCAAGGAAAAACCTTCAAGATGCAGGTACAGGCAAAAGCCTTTATCCCACATTGGCTGGGAAGTGGTTCTTTTTTGTATTTAAAAGCAAAACCTTACTAATGTAATATGTCTAGGCCGTAAAGGCTTTTGACGGACGGTGCCTATGGGCGCGCAAGGTGGGCCCACGCGCAAGCACGGATCCCGAGGCAATGGAGCAGGTGATTGAGCGGAGATCAGGTGGACCCCACGTAGGCACGCTTCCCGAGGCAGACCGACAAAATTTTGCAAAGAAATGTCAGATTAACCGGTGATCAGGTTGTAGAGGATCCGACGAAGCACGTGATTTCGCAAGCCGAAGATGCACGCGAGTTACACCTTGCGAAGTTGCGAAAAGGGTAAAGGTCGAGCAAGTTCGATGGAGATCAACGGCTCGCGTTGTTTCGCGAAAGAAAGATGCACGTCGGATAAACCCTACGAAGTTGCGAAAGCCAGGTGGCGCACAGGTGGCGGGTCCAGTCAGATGTCTAGCAGGCGGGTCCCAGTGAGGTGGTGCCTAGGTGGCGTACACGGGGCAGCCAAATGGTAGTGACAAAGCGGATGACATGGCGATGATGAGGTGTCATCCCAGGTGGCGTCCGGTCAACCCCATCAACCAATCAGGTCCTGCCACGTGGCAAGGCGTCAGAGCACATCAGAAGCAAAAAATTAAAATTAAAATTAGTTTATGATATAGTTCTGACTATATTGAATAAATGAAAAATTTAAATGATGTGCACAAATGGGGAATGAATTCGCCCAGGGCGTTATATATTTTCGGAAAGCTCTCGGAATGAGGAATCTGATTATGAAGTTAATTTTGACGAAGATCAGATATTTTGAAAGCAGTTTGGTTGAGATTGAAATTCAGTTAGAGAGGAGACACTTGGCAATTCAGTTGCAGATTTGATTTGGTTCCCTCCTTATTCCCAATTCTTCTCAGTTGTGAGGGTTCCAAAAAATTTGGAAAATGCTCCAGATTTGATGGCTTCCACTTTCTGAATGTCATGACCCAAATTTGTAAATGCTTCGGTTTGGTTTCAGGGTATAGAGATTGCAGTGCAGTGTTGTAAATGTGGTTTTAGTTACAGGTCTTGCTTGTGTCAGGCATGAGTAAATTCATCACAGTATTGTCTCTAGGTATGTATTTCATTATCATGAATTGAATCCTCAAGGAGGATGAGATTTGTCAATTTCAAGGAAATTTTTGTGACTGTTTATAGGTATCCTTCAAGGAAGGTTTTAAACTCTGTAGTCAATCATAAATGATGAAATATGTTTCTAGATCTGATAAATTTGTGAATGAATCAAATAGTGCATAAATATAAGGTATTGGTGCATGAATATTTTGTTTAAGAAAAATAAGCTTGCATCTATGATTCATGTTTGTAGTTCTGTCTGTGACTGTGTTGCCCAATGAACAAGGCACTGGTCTTTGCAAGTTTGGGGATGTTTTCAGATTAAACAAATTAAAAGATAAATCTATTTCCCTTTATGTTTAGGGGTTAATGTTCTATCCTTCCAAAGCTCTATTTCACCTATTATTTGTATAAAATCCAACCCATCTGTACATGTTACTTAATTTGGTGAGCTTGTGGAATGGTTTGTCTGCTCATTGTTGATGCAGTCTTATGTTTGTGATTGTTGTATTCAATGCATCAAAAGGGTGTCCCCCCCTAGGTCTAGCAGAACCTGAAGTGCAGGAGAATCATTAGGATCCTATGTTATGTTGTCCAAGCCCTGAGATGTTTCATTGATTGAGATTGGCTATCTCATAGATAGATTTACAGGTGTCTTGGGTTATCACTTTTGGTGAACAACACATTGTACATCCAGTTCATCTGAACTTGAGAAAAATGGGCAAGTGGTTCATTGGGGATTGAACCGAGGTCCCTAAGGGCGGGAGTTAAGAAACAATCATAAAATTTATAAGCATTGTAAGAAGCCAATAGAATGGGTGTCCAAGCTGACACTGACATCTTGTTCCCTGACTCATCACAAACAACCAATCACATGTATTGGTTGAAGAAGACCTCATTTTGGTGCAAGAGCAGGTGAACAATGACTAAGGCGAATCTGAAACACCGAAACTAAGTTAGCTACTTTATCATTTCTCTGACTATGAGGACAGAGAAGTCAAAATGGAAAGACCCCTTTTGCTTCCGACACTTGAACAGGAAACCTATCATAGTAGCAGTGATCTCCTAGTCATTATCGTGATCGCATAACCATGCAAGAGTCGACGGAATATCCTTGAGGTGATCATGTCTCAAGTCACTATAAGACAAGGGGAGTCTTGGGAGTCCAGATGACAAACTTCGATTAAGGGCACTGTGACAGAAAGAGACAACATCTCTTCTGGTGTTCCAAAATTCTTCCATGATAGCTTCAAAGAACACCTTCATCCCTTCAAAAATGGGACGACACATCATGTGCCTTATGGCCTCTAGGGATATTACCATTTTGAGGAAAGCCACTAATTGAGCAGGAAATGGGGTCGAACCCGTTGGCACACACGGCCAAGAACTCTGGACAGTGCAAAACTATGGGGACCACAAATTGAGGGGTGCCACTGTTCTAGAAATGAGTTGTCGTGGATTGCGGCTCTTCTCTATGATGAATCATCCTACTGCATGCGACCTCTCTGAATGTTTTGGGCTTCTTATGGAGCTTAGGATAGATAACACTCTCAAAAGAATCTATCACTGTAGATGTGTTGCAGGTAAGCATCTTGGACTTGGCCTTAGTTCTTGGATATTCCGTCCTGGGCGGAATAGCATGGGAAGAATAAGAGAGTTCACCAAAAACTTCTACCCATAATCCTCCCTGAACAGAACTTGAGAGAGTCGCTTCCACTTCCATTTTCTGCAAGAGAACACTTCTCTCGACTCTTCAAAAGTTTTTTAGGCTTTTAGGTTGCAAAATGAGCAATAAGATGAATATCTGGCGACCTTCTTCTTTTAATGCACTACATGCCTAGATCTTCACAAAAGAAGGCGCTTAATGACGAGCGTCCATTTTCATGTATGCCAATTCATTTTATAGTGGCAATTAATCTTGAGGAAGACGAGCGCTTCCATCTATGATTCCCAAGAGAAAACCTACTCAGTCCACCGATAATCGAAGCCACTTGAGATAATATGCTTGTCCGGATGGGTCTCCCCCTTAATGAAGAATATCGGTAGCCAGTAGGGCTCCCACAAGTTAAGACAATCTTGCAGGGATTATGGTTTAAACGCGATGTGCCTACACATACGCGTGGCATCTGAGGACATCGCCTCTTTCTTCAAGGTACCGGGCAAGGCATTTGCCAACTCCAAACCAAACTTTGCCTACTTGTGCGAATTGATGAGGAATGACAGGTGCGTCAAAATTTGAGAGAACTGGTGTCTTTAGCAATTGTCACCTGGAGCTGAGAATTTGTTATAAAAATGTCTTTTCAGACATTCCTTTACACAATATCAGCTTCAACGACAGAGCTTCTTCAAGAAATGGATACCCCCATTAGGCTCGTTAGTAGTAAGGCTCAGGTTGCTTTCCTCAGAAATATTTCTGACCAAAGGATGCAGAGGATGACAGGGTGGAAGAATCCCTTTATCATCGCCGCTATCAAATGGGTGCTCGGTGAGGACTTTATTGACAATGTGGACCAATACCGTGTAGACATGAACATTTGTTTGCGTTTCGTGGCTTCATTGTTAGATTCTGGAAGGACTGAACTTCTAACCTCGGAGCTCACTAAAGCACTCTTCTCTTGGGATTATCTAGGGGGTTGGAGGATGTCATGGCATACCACGTCCCTTTTAGAGGCCAGCCCCTGGCATCGGATTTGAGGTGTTTCATCACTTTTGGTGTGGAGGTTTAAGAACATTGACATTGTCATCTCATCACTTTCAAGCGGAGCTCGCTCTAATGTGTCTCGTCCGAATCCACCTGATAGTTCTTGTTTTGGATGGCACCAAATGGTACACCAAATTCTGCGATTACATATTCCCATGGGTCCCGACTTTGCACGTCCAACCGAATCTGGTTGTTGTGTCCATAGCTGAGGAGCCTGGTGATGTTTCTGATCATGAATGGTTAGAGGGAGAGGATGCTGTAGACGATGCTAGAGACTCTGATTTCCAGATGGAGGATGATGAGGATGAAGAGGATCCTTGAGGAAATGGCAACCTGTCTTTGAAAACTTCAACTTGCTTTTTTTTGTTAAAATTAGACCGGAGGCCTACCAATGAATTGTAAAAAATACTCATAATATAATGATTTTCTCTTTTGCTTAATTATGGCATATCTTGTGACTTTCACTTTGCCTCGGGAGAGAATGAAGGAACATAATTAAATAAATAAGCCACACAAAAGCACTATTTACATTATGTACATTAGAGAAACACCGCTACTGAAAAGGCTTAAGGTGGAACCCGCTGACCGGGATCCTGAGAGAGTCTCCTTGCATATCTTGAAGATCAAAAGAAATGAACCCTTTGCAACCTATAATGCATAAGGGTCCCTCCTATAACCCATCAAATTTGGCATGCTGACTGGGTTTGGCCGCCCTTTCGTTTTACTTCAAAACAGGGTCACCTTGTTTGAATTCTGGGTCAAAACTCTTTTTATTGTCAAACCACTTCTTGATGGTTTGCTGAAGGTTTTAAAGAGATGCGAATGCAGGTTCCCTCGCCTCTTCTAGTTCCATAATTTTTGCCAACCTTGCGTCCATGGGATCATTCTCTGCCACTTTGATAGACTTAAGTAATTGCAAGGCTGGGATTTTCAGAGACATGGGAAACAGTGCATCTTTACCATAGACCAGCTTATATGGGGAATTATTTAAGACCTGCTTGGGCGTTATCCAGTCAGCCCATAACGCGCTCCTCAAGTGGTGATGCTACTCCCTTTTGTGCTCTGAGCCTATCCTTTTAATGAGTCTGATGAGATTCTTGTTAGTGGACTCAGCGAGTCCATTTCATTGCAGATAATAGTTTGAGGAAGTTTTTAGGTAAGTACCTTTGCTGAGGGAAAATTGGGTGATTCGTGAACCTACGAATGCATGTGCGTTATCTGATATTATGGTCTTTGGTAGACCATATCGGCACACTAGATCCTCCAGAAATGTCAATATCTCGGTCTCTGACGAATTCTTCAGGGAAACAACTTCGGACCATCTGGTGAAGTAGTCAGTAGCGGTTAAGATCCACTTGTGTCCAACCGATCTTGGAGGATTGATCATCCCTATGAAGTCTAGTTCCCATTGAGAAAAGGATTCCTCCACCATTACAGGCCTTAGTGGCATCGCCGCTTTTCTACAACTACCATTGTAATATTGGCATTCTTTGCACTCCCTCACCAGGGTGTGCACATATTTGACCATGGAGGGCCAAAAATATCCGGCACGGGCGATCTTGATGATGGTAGTTTGTGTCAAAACGTGACCTCCTGATGAACCATAATGAAATTCATGTAAAATCTTGATAGCTTGGCTTTGGCTCACGCAACAGAGTAGGATTCCATTAAAATTTCTTTTGAAAAGTATGCCATCCAGCAAGCGGAAACCATTGTTCTGCAATCTATAGAATATCCTCTTTTCGGGAGGGAGGTCTTCAAGAAAACTCCCCGTCTTCATGAAATGTTTCTGAGCCTCCATCCAACATGTCTTTGCTGGTTCGGAGGTGACCATTATAACTTCTTCTGTGGCTACCTCAGTTTCTCAAGGTCCGAACTCTTGGGCTATGTATTTGCAAAACCTTTTGCCGTGGATTATCTTGGTTGGCTTGACATCAATGTCGTACTCTAGGATTTTGGTAATCCAGATTGCCCTCTTCTCTGTGATGTCACCTTCCATGATATATTCTCTGACTGAAGGATGAGCAACATACACAATAGTCTTATTACAGGTGAAGTGTCTAAATTTTTTAAGGCCCTTGACTACAGCCAAAGCTTGCTTTTCAATGAAATTATACTTAGCCTCATATTCATTTAGATTCTTGGAATGGAAAGATATAGGGTGCTCACCCCATTTTTCTACGTCTTTCTGGGTCAGGACCGCAACAATGCTATAGTGGCTAGAGAAAACATACATTATGAAATCCTTAGACATATCGGGGTTGGATAGCATAGGGGCTGAGAAGATAGCATCTTTAATTTTCTTGAAAGGCTCCTTAGCTTTGGGAGTCCATTTGAAATGTGTTTCCTTCTTAAGCATCAGGGTGATAGGCCTCACCATCCATGCAAAGTCTGAAATAAAGCGGCTAATGAAGTTAACCTTACCTAGGAAAGACTGGACCCCTTTTAATTGATAGGAAGGGGAGGCTCCTTTATTGCCTTAACTCGATCAAGATCGATAGAGACTCCTTCCTTTGACACTACGTGCCCTAGTAATTTTCGTTGTGGGACTCCAAAAATACATTTCTATGGGTTCAAAGAGATCCCAAATTCCAGACACTTTTGGAACACCAGCTCAAGATGATCAAAATGATCTTCTTTGTGTTTTGAAAACACGGTTAAGTCATCCAAATATATAAGTATGATTTTGTTGATAAGCTCCTTGAAGGCCAGGTCCATAGCTCTTTGAAAAGTTGCACCAGCATTTGACATCCCAAATGGCATTTTCTGATAAGCAAATGTTCCCCATTTGGTCATGAAGGTTGTCTTATGTTGATCCTTTGGTGGTGTAGGGCACCTCTTATTTTCATGGCGCTTTCATGCCATTAGGAGTGTCTAGTGTTTATTTTATGTTTACTTATGTTGTCATAATGGGTTGGATCTCAAGGATCACCCTAGATGTAATAAAATGCCTTTGTGGGGTCAATAATCTCTCAGGTGCACATATAAGCCTAGAGGTCTATTAGGCCATGTGTGCTTGAATCATGGAATTTTGTGTTTATTATCCTAAAATATTGTCTTAGGTGTTTTAAAGGTTAATTATGTCCTTAGATATGTTTGGTAAGGTTTTGGTTCTTAGGAATTCAAAGACGCAAAAGATGCATTAAAGTTGTCATTGTTGTCAAAGCAACTTTTGAAAAGTTGCCGGTTGGAATATAACCTCTTTCCAACAGTCACAACTATTTCAAATTTGGTTGTGGTCATTGAGAGGAGCCTATTTGTGCTTGTACAACCAATGAGAAAGGATGGTTGAAGGAAAAAAATGATTTGGAGAAGTTTGGTGGAGAGGATGAAATGAAATAAATTTGATTTCACCTGAATTCTATTACTTTTTCGTACTGTCCATACAAAACATTGAATCATTTTGTAAAACTTTGGCTGGGAACAGTAGAACAGTAAACAATATTTCATATGAACCTGGTCTGACCCCTTTAAGTGGTGTTTGGGAGGAGATATCGACAATTTGCTTCTACAAGTCCGAAAACCCTTAATTTCCCTAGGGTGTTGCAAAGATGAGGCCCTAACTTGCGATCTAGTCATTGGCTCTCAATGGCCTTTGGTAGGATGCAAGTTAGGGAGGTGTATTATGAGATTCAAAAGGGGAAAGATCAGGGGATTCGGATTGGTTATTTTACCACCAAGCCCTAGCCTAAACTTTGTCATAGTTTAGACTAGTACAGTCAAGAATTGATGGATTGCATGGTGCCTGACATTAGAAGGAGGAGTTATATGGTTGAATTGGTACATTTAGATGTTAGAAAATCCCTCTGAAGCAATGGATATTCCTTGCGGTCCCATTCCCGTACACTTCCTTTGTAACCTAGGCCTAATTTGATCAACTAGGTCTGTGACCCAAGTAGGTGTCTAGGAGTACCAAAGCAAGTTGGGGATCTCGTTCTTTGAAGTCTGAGAGAAGTTCCAAAAGGGTATTTGAAACTACAATTATAATTTACATTACCATCTATTTCACATAAACAATAATTGTTGTCAAGTCGGCCTGGAATGCCAGTATAATCTTCTGCCAGTGTAAATTGGATGCCGGTGTGAATTAGCCTTGTTGTATCTACTGGTATTGGTAGGTGAAGTCTATTGCCGATTGATCATGTGGAACTTTGTTGCCATAAAAAATAAGAAGGTTGTGGAAGGTCTTGTGAGACCCTAAGGGCATAGTGAAGGTGTTTGCCAATCCTTGTGAGGGATAAAGTTCAAGTTTTGGTTTTGGCATGAGTTGAGGCCTTCATAGGCTTGAGATTGTGAGAATGAAAGGTGAGAGAGTGTGTGGGGTTTGGCACACTACTATTGAAGACCTCTGCATCAGGTGGTATCGAAGCCCTAGAAGAACTTGGGAAGAGTTTGAACCATGGGAGATAGGACAGAGGGACAAAGTGAAGAGGAGATACCCTCTAGAGTCACCAATGTAGAATTGAATAGGATAGTGAGGGAGAAAGTAGCCAAGAACAAAAGGATGGAAGGAGAACTAGCAAAGTTGAAGAAGGATCAGGTTGGGAAGGAAGTTGGCTCAGACTCTGGGGAAGAAGAAGGAGGAGAAGAACAAGGAGAGAACCCAACTATATGTGCAAATCAAAGGCAATTCATTGAAGCCCTTAAGAGAGTGGGTGGAAGAGACACTAAGGAAAAATTACCTATGTTTCAAGGGAAGATGAATCTAGAGGAGTGCATGGATTGGATTGAGGCCTTAGAAAACTATTTTGAATATGAGGAGGTGAAGGATAACCAAAGAGTAAAGGTGGCTAATTCAAAATTGAAGGGTCCTGCCCTTAGTTGGTGCAATGTCCTACAAAGGGAAAGAATGGTGGAAGGTAAGAACCCCATCACTCCATGGAAGTAGATGGTGTTAGAAGTCAAGAAGCAATTTTTCCCTGAGGATTATGACATCATCCTACATAAGAAACTACAAAATTTGAGGCAAAAGGATTTAGATGTTAGTGCTTACACCAAAGAGTTCCACAAAATGACACTTAAAGCAAAGATACTGGAAAGTGAGACACAAAAGCTAGCAACGTACATGAATGGCCTTAAGTTCAACATTCAAGATGAACTCAGTTTGTTTAACCCCGAATCAGTGCATAAGTGTTATCAAATGACACTTAGGATTGAGGAGAAGCAAAAGAGGCGAGGAGAACATCATAATAGAGGATGGGGTACAAATTTTTGAGTTAAGGGTAGATTCAATGGTAGAGGATAATACTCTAAACCCCAAGGAGAAACAAACTGTCAGGAATATGAGGGAGAATCAGGGAACAAAGGTAGTTTTAGAGGGAGAAGAGAAAATGGTAGAGGAAGATTCGGTGGAAAATGACCTAGTGTATTTACCGGTAGGTGTTTCTCTTGTAACCAGTGGGACATCAATCCTTTAGGTGTCCAGAGAAGTAAGGGAATGGTGGTCAAGGTGGTGAAAGAAGAGTACATTTGATTTAAGAGGAAGATAGTCAAAGAATGACCTCCTACCACCCATCAACTTCAAAGTCTGCAGACTCGAAGCAAGGAGAGCTCTTGATGATAAAAAGGACTCTCTTGGAAGGAACCAATAAGCAAAGAACCACCTCAGAGGAGATCTCTTTTCAGAACCACCTGCAAGGTAAAAGGTAAAGTTTGTAAGGTCCTTGTAGATTTTGGATCTATAGATAACATAGCTTCTGTTGAGATGGTCACCAAGCCTAACTTGCAAAGAGTGCCTTATCCCTATCCTTATAAGGTAGCTTGGTTGAATAAGGGACAACAAGTGTTGATTAGTGAACAAGTTTGGGTAGAATTTTCAATTGGTGAATATAAGGATAGAGTGTTGTGTGATGTGGTAGAAATGGATGCTTGTCATTTATTACTTGGTAGGCCTTGGAAATATGATGTGGATGCTAGGAATGAGGGTAGAAACAATGTCTACACCATCACAAAAAATACAGAGAACTTTACCATGACCCCTCTCTTAGATGACAGTAAGGATAAACATATTGTGACTAGTGTCATGCTAGTAGATGAGAAATAATTCCTGAGGGATTTGAAGGAGAAGGATACTCCTTGCTTTGACATAGTTGTCAAGCCTAGGGATGAACCTAAGAAGTAGCCTAAGAGAAATGAGGCAAGAGTAAAAGTTGGGCCTAAGGAGGTTCAGGATCTACTAGATAAGTATAAGGGAATTGTTGCAGACAGTACCACAGATACTCTACCTCCTCAAAGAGAAATCAGTCATTGCATAGACCTTATACCAGGTGCTACCCTACCTAACAAGGAAGCCTATGAACTGACCACTGGACAAAATGCAGAAGTTGCCAGACAGATCCAAGAGTTACTTGAGAAAGGGTTCATTAGAAAGAGTATAAGCCCATGTGCAGTCCCGATAGTGCTAGCTCCTAAGAAATAAGGAACTTGGAGGTTATGTACAGACTCCAGGGCTATCAATAGGATAACAATAAGATATAGCTTCCCAATGCCGAGAATAGAGGATTTGATGGATTGTCTAAGAGGGGCCAAGTACTACTCCAAAATAGACTTGAAGAGTGGTTATCACCAAATTAGGATCAGAGATGGAGACCAATGGAAGACAACATTTAAGACCAATGAAGGCTTGTTTAAATGGATGGTAATGCCATTTGGGCTTTCGAATTCCCCTAGTACATTTATGAGGTTAATGAATGAGGTTCTTAAGCCCTTTATCAATCATTTTGTGGTAGTATACTTGGATGATATACTAATTTTCAGTAAATATAAAAATAAACATCTGATGCACTTGGATTTGGTATTGAAAAGGTTGCATGAGGAGCAGTTGAAGGTCAACTTGGACAAGTGTGTTTTCTTGTAGGAGTAATTGGCGTTTCTTGGATTTGTTGTTTCCAAAGGTAATCTCAGAATGGATCCATCTAAGGTGGAGGCAATCCTCAATTGGCCCACACCTAGATCTGCAAGTGAGGTAAAAAGTTTCTATGGCTTAGCAAGTTTTTTATATAAAGTTTATAAGAAATTTTAGTGGGGTTAGTGGTCCTATGATAGATACCATCAAGGTGGAAGAAAGTGTCAATTTGCTTGGAATGATTAAGATAACAAGTCTTTTGATTATTTGAAAACAAAGATTGCAGAGCAACCCATCTTAGTCCTTCCTGATTTTCATAAGGTATTCACTATTGAATGTGATGCATCTGAGAAAGATATAGGAGGAGTCTTGAGTCAGGAGGGTAGGCCTGTGGCCTTTTTCAATGAAAAGTTAAATGGAGCAAAACAAAAATATTCAACCTATGATATAGATATGTATGCTCTGGTACAATCTCTTAGGAAATGGAGACACTATCTATTACCTATGGAATTTGTTGTTTACACTGACAACCATGCTTTAAGCTTTTTGAATAGGCAAGAGAAATTCAATCATAGGCACATGAAATGGATGGAGTACCTTCAAGCTTTAACATTCACTATCAAGCATAAGAAGGGAATGGCCAACAAAGTTACAGATGCCCTTAGCAGGAGGAACTTGGTATTCCAAGAGATTCAATTAGATAGCATCTGAATCACTGCTATGAACGACATGTACCAAGAAGATGCAGATTTCAAGGATGCTTATGAGGTTTGTCAAGCTATGAATGAAAGGTATCATACTGATTTTTCTAAGTATATGCTTCAAAAAAGGTTTACTTTTCAAGGGTAGTCAACTTTGTATTCCTAATTGCTCAATGCGGGAGAATATTGTCAAGGAGAAGCATTATCAGGACATTTTGGACTTGATAAGACACTTGAGTTGTTTAGAAGGTTTTATTTTTTGCCAAGAATGCAATCAGATGTGAGGAAATTTGTTTCAGAGTGTGTGGTGTGTTAAAGAGATAAAGGTACAAGTTTGAAATGTACGTCTCTATACTCCTTCACCAATCCCTACCAAACTTTGGGATTCGGTCAGAATGGATTTTGTCTTAGGCCTTCCTAGAACTAAATCAGGTTATGAATGTGTCTATGTTGTGGTAGACCAGTTTTCAAAGATGTCACATTTTTTATCATGTAAGGTTAAACATGATGCTTCTAATATTGCAAGTTTATTCTTCAAGGAAATTGTAAGACTTCATGGGTTACCCTTGAGCATTATCTCGGACAGGGATCCTAAGTTTTTAGGACACTTTTGGAGAACTTTGTGGCATAAGTTGGGGACTAACTTGTCTTTCTCTTCTGCTTATCACCCTTAATATGATGGGAAGACTGAGGTAATAAATATTTCCCTTGGAAACTTGTTAAGGTGCTTGACCAAGGAGCATGGAACTACTTGCGATACCATTCTCCCACAGGAAGAATTTTCCTATAATGACTCTGTGAACAGAAGTACAGGGTTAAGTCCTTTCCAAATTGTGTATGATACACATCCCAGGGGTATTCTTGAACTTAGAGATGTGAAGAATATTGATAGAAGGAGTGGTCAGGGAGATGAATTTGATGAAGTCATGAAGGATATACACCAACAGTCAGAGACAAACTGATTCATACCTCTGAGAAATACAAGCAAGCAATAGATCTAAAAATGAGAGATGTTCAATTTAAAGTGGGAGATATGGTGATAATTCACCTCAACAAAGGAAGACTCCCTAAGGATAAATACACCAAGCTACTCATGAAGAAGATAGGTCCTTTCAAGGTCCTTAATAGATGTGGGAACAATGCATACAAAATAGATCTACCCCCTTATGTGGGACTGCCACCTATATTTAATGTTTCTGATATATATGCATATAAGGGTGTTGTTGATGATTTTTGTGATGTAGGTCAATCTGATTCCTCTATTGCAAACATGATAGAAGGGCTTCCTACACAACCCAAACCAAAAATTGAGTGTATTTTGGATCAAAGGGTCAGCAAGAGAACAAGGAGGAAGACTTATTTGGAATACTTGGTCAAATGGAGGAAGAAACCTTTTGAAGATGCTACATGGATGACCTCAGAAGCCATTGAGAGAACATGAACCAAAATTGCAGACATACCCACTCAAGGGACTTGAGTTTCTTTAGCCCGAGGAGTATGGTGGAGGGCACCTCTTCTTTTCATGGTGTTTTCATGCCATTAGGAGTGTCTAGTGTTTGTTTTGTGTTTACTTATGTTGTCATAATGGGTTGGATCTCAAGGATCACCCTAGATGTAATAAAATGCTTTTGTGTGGTCAATAATCTTTTAGGTGCACATATAAGCCTAGAGGTCTATTAGGCCATGTGGGTTTGAATCATGGAATTTTGTGTTTATGATCCTAGAATGATGTCTTAGGTGTTTTAAAGGTTAATGATATCCTTAGATATGTTTGGTAAGGTTTTTGGTGCTTAGGATTTCAAAGTCGCAAAAGATGCATAAAAGTTGTCATTGCTGTCAAAGCAACTTTTGAAAAGTTGCCGGTTGGAATGTAACCTCTTTCCAATGGTCACAACTATTTTAGTGTTGGTTGTGGTCACTGAGAGGAGCCTATTTGTGCTTGTACAACTGATTAGAAAGGCTGGTTGAAGGCACAAAATGATTTGGAGAAGTTTGGTGGAGAGTATGAAATGAAACAAATCTAATTTCGCCCGATCTGTTAGTTTTCTATACTGTCCGTACAGAACATTGAATGATTTTGTAAAATTTTGGCTGGGTACAAAAGAAAACTGAACAATATTTTATATGAACTTGGTCTGACCCCTTGAAGTGGTTTTTTGGAGGAGATATCGATAATTTTCTTCTACAGGTCTGAAAACCCTTAATTTCTCTAGGATGTTGCAAAGATGAGACCCTAACTTGCAATCTAGTGATTGGCTCTCAACGACCTTTGGTAGGATGCAAGTTAGGGGGGTATATTATGAGATTAGAAAGGGGCAAGATTAGGGAATTTGGATTGGTATTTTTACCACCAAGCCCTAGCCTAAACTTTGTAAGGGTTTAGACTAGTACAGTCAAGAATTGATGGATTGCATGATGCCACACATTAGAAGG
The DNA here is from genome assembly GCF_030272615.1 of Cryptomeria japonica. Classification (NCBI taxonomy): domain Eukaryota; kingdom Viridiplantae; phylum Streptophyta; class Pinopsida; order Cupressales; family Cupressaceae; genus Cryptomeria; species Cryptomeria japonica. The sequence continues at coordinate 582,530,631 of NC_081407.1, read as the reverse complement.
AGTTAGATGGTTGAATTGGTACATTCAAATGTTAGACAATCCCTCTGAAGCATTTAATCTTCCTTGTGGTCCTTTTCCCATACACTTCCTTTGTAACCCAGGCCTAATTTGATCAACTAGGTCTGTGACCCAAGTAGGTGTCTAGGAGTGCCGGAGCAAGTTAGGGATCTGGTTCTTCGAAGTATGAGAGGAGTTCCAAAAGGGTATTAGAAATTACAATTATAATTTTCATTACCATCTATTTTCCATAAACAATAATTATTGTCAAGTCAACCTAGAATGCCGGTATAATCTACTGTCGGTGTAAACTAGATGCCGGTGTGAATGAGTCTTGTTGTATCTGTCGGTGATGGTAGGTGAAGTCTATTGTTGGTAGGTGAAGTCTATTGTCGGTTGATCCTATGGAATGTTGTTGCCATCAATAATAAGAAGGTTGTGGAAGGTGTTTTCCAATCCTTGTGAGGGATAAAGTTCAAGTTTTGGTTTTAGCGTGAATTGAGGCCTTCATAGGCTTGAGATTGTGAGAGTGAAAGGTGAGAGAGTATGTGGGGTTCACCACACTACTGCTGAAGAACTCTGCATCATCTGGCTTCACCAGTACTTGATTATAATCCGAGAAACCATCTAACATTGAGAACATCTCTGACCCTACCACCGTGCTTAACAACTGTTCCATTGGTGGCAAAGGATAATGCTCTTTTAGAGATGCTTGGTTCAAGTCCTTGAAATCCATGCAAAGCCGGATGTCCCCATTCTTTTTTCTAACTGGCACCAGATTGGATACCAGTGTACTGTGCTTGATGGGGTAGATGATTTTTTATTCTTTTATCTTTTTCAACTCCCGGGACATAAGGGACTCAATTTTTGGATTGACAAGTCTCTGCTTTTGTCAGATCGGTTTGGCTCCATCGGTGAGCTCAATGGTGTGCTGAATGATGCTGGGATTGTACCATTTCAAATATTCATAGGACCATGCTAGTACATGTACATATTCATCACAATATCATGCCAATCTCTTTTGGTCTTCTGGAAGGAACCTCCTTTCTGACCTTGAGTATTCTCCCACCTCCTACCGACATTTTGGCATAGTCTCCTTTATCAGCTGTAATATTTTGGCTTTGATTTTTGGCATCATCATGGTCGAACAAAATTTCTAGGGTGATTAATCTGTTAGGGAGCTTGTTGGATTTCAACTGAATGATTTGATCCTCATAAGCCTCTTTTACCTTAGGTTGTAGTTGATCTGCAAAGTCCCTTGAGTTTTGAATGAACAAGGCGATTTGGTCATCGCTTTCAAAAACTTACCAGCGGGTGTCATTGTCAGGAATAGCTGGCCGAACAACCACATAGACTGTCTGGGAGTTGGCTAGCAGATCCGTAGCAGGGTCAAATTGTGATCCAATTGTAGCCATTTGATCAGTAGAAGCATTTGTTTTTCGAGGAATTCTCTGGATATTGAAAGCATCGAAGCTTTCGATCAGATCCCATGTCCTATGATGGTAGGATCTCATACAAACAAGTTTGATGCTAGAGATTCCTCGAACCTGGTGCACAACCAACTCAGAATTGCCCCGAACTTTCAATTGCTTTATACCCATCTTCTTCGCCAAGCTCAAGCCTTGGATGAGTCCATATTCTGCTTCATTGTTAGAGCATGCAAATTGTAGACGAAAAGACTTTAGGATCCATTCACCCGAAGCTGAAGTGAGGCAAATCCCAGCCCCTGAACCTACTTTGCATCTTGCACCATCAAAGTGTAGGGTCCAGATTACAGAAGACAACTCTTCTTCAGTTAATGGTTCTTTGGTAAGTTTTGGAATGACCTAGTTTTCATAAAAAATGTAGTAAGCACCTAGACTTGTGGCATGGTAATTGGAGTATGGGTCAAAGTCTATGAATTCATTGAGAAAAATGTCTTGATCGGGTGGAATATCCCCAGTCACTTCCTCATCCTCCAGAAGGTCTATGGTTTTCCTTTCTTCATTTGAGATGGAGGTATGAGTGGGTTCAAAATTGAGCATGGCTTGATCCGCTACGTGTTCTTCATGAAGGGGCTCTTAAAGGATTTTGAGTTTGGCACCACACTGGGTTTGAAGGATAAGGTGGGACCAATCTAAGGACAAGTAACCTCCTATTTTGGCAGTAAAATCTTGAGAAAGGCAGAGCCCAAAAACAGGCGGGATGTCGATAACTACCACTTCTTTAGGCACGGTAACACTAGGAAACGTGAACAATGTCAATAGAAGGTTCTTGATAAGACCCACAGTCTAGACTTTATTTCCGTGTAACTGCATAACACCCCTATTTAAAGGCTCCTATTTCATATTCAAAGCCTCAATGATTTTCTTAGGCATGACGATGGTGCTAGCACCAGAATCTATCATAGAATTATACAAAAGTTTATCCCCAACTATGAGGGTCAGATAGAAAGGATTTGGTTTAGGCTTACCTTTCATTTGCGATTTAGGAGGCGTGGCTTCATTTGTCAACATGGTGGGTGATGTAGTACCCCTGCCCTAATCAATCTCTAATCTTGGTTTAATCTTGGTTAGTTTATCTTAATATATTGTTATAGTCAGATGTTGATTTAACGCATAGCTGTTGATGTGGTGTTCACACTAGTTGTGTGCAAGTTATTCAGTGTTCCTATTTCGTGATATTAGTATCGGACTAATGCTTTCATTAAATTTTATATATGTATGCATGTATGACTCTTGGTTGCAGGAAATTTCAGGTACAACTCCGCATGAGTGCGAGGTTCGTCTTCACCTGAATTTGCAGGTTTGAGTGTACCTCTTTAATCCTTAGAGTTGGATTAGGTGGTCGTAAGACCCTGGTTGACCTTCGTCGTGCTCAAGTGAGCATCGTCAGTCGTCGTCGGTGTTCCCTTTTTGTTTGGGTTTGCAAGTCGTCTGTTTGGTTGACCTTCTCGTTTTGTGTGCTTGGTGTGCATGGTTAAATTGATTAATCAGTCCTTAGTAATTATCTTGTTTAAATATGTAATTGTGCATTAGAGATTAATGGACTAGATTAATCGGGTTTTCGTTATGCGATTTTCGTTGATATGAATTGCTTATTTTAAATTGGGAGTAAATTCGACTAAATGACTGATTCTGAATATTAAATGCATTTTGAATATGCTATTGAAAAGAAAGTTATGTATTTTATCGCAATAGAGTTAATAGTATTCTGTTGGCCTTTAAAATTTGAAAGGCTAAATTTAATTAAATGAGGAAATCGATTTTGGATTTGAAAAGCAAGTTAATTTGTTGCAATAGTTAGAAAAGGATTAAATGTTGAGAATTATTTGTAAATAAGAATTTTAATTCCAAAAATGGAATTTTGGGTCAACTCTTCCATATAACCCAAAATTTGGGGAAAATTTTGGAGGATGGACATTTTGGAGAATTTTTGGTTGGAAAATATTTTGGGATGAAATTGGGGGTTTTGGGAGGAAAGGAGGTTCTTCTGGATCTGGCAGGATTGGGCTCTCCTTCAGCTCTTCCAGGAATGCGTATGAAGGTAGGATTTACCTTAACTGTTATTCCTTGTTGTTATGGAGATGGTATGTGGGGTGAATGAAATTGATTGTTGTCAAAATCCAATGTTTTAATTGTTATCAGATTTAAATTTGGATTTGTGGGTTTACATCCATGCTTTAGTTTGTGTTCTTCAAGAAGATTTTATGGCTGTATCATTGTGTTAATATGATCCTCTTTGCCATGCCTGGTTTTGTTAATAAAAATCAATAGATTTAATGGAGGTGTGTTATTCTTCACAGCTGTTTGGGTGTTTGAAACCCTTTTGTATTTGGGAAGAATGTTTATCATCAAAAATATGACACCAAACACAGTTCGTTTAAACCGAACTTTTATTAAATCGAAATTCTTTATCAATTTTGTGCTGGGCGTTTGTGTTAATTTTCGGATTGGGCGTGCTTGTTTAACTGTTTGGGTTCGGGTTTGGAGGGCGGGGAGCGGAGCTCCACTCGCTCCTCCTCCCCTCCCCCGCTCGTCCTGCTTACTCCCTTTCCCCGCTCGTTACCGTCTTCTCTTGCTCGCTGTGCAACAGCGGCCGCGGCCCACGATGGTGGCCGCAGGGCGTCGCGGGACCTGCGGGCACCACCGTGGCGCCGCCCGCGAACTTCCTCCGCCTGCGGCTAGGGTTGGGCGCCCAGCGATCCCAGTTGGGAGGTGGGCCCCGCCCTCGCTTCCTTTTTTTTAAATGCGTTTTTTTTTAAAAACATAGTTTTTTTAAAATGGTTTTTTTTAATGTATTTTTTTATCATTCAAAAAAAAAATGCATATGATCTTAATATCATTTTAATGTAAGTTATTTTATTGTTAAGTTTTATTTAGTTTCTTAATTATGATAAGGTGGCATCAATCTTGATAAATGTTAATTGGATATTGATTAATTTTATAATAGAGTTTATAGGTGAATTAATTATTCAATCTCATTTCATGACTTATGCTCTCTTTCTGATTAAGTTCTAAAACTGTTAATTTCGCAACTGAATATCATTGATTATATTCTGATTGATCTTGGATTAATAAATTCAGATTTTACCTTCTAGCTGATTAGAGCATTTGGCTAATTGAGGTAGTATTGTGTAAAAACAAAATAGAATATTATGCTATTGGAAAATCGTTGAAATACGATGTAATTACTAATTGATGATGTTAAATATTATCTTAGAACATATCATTTGAGTAATCGAGAAGTAAGTGAGATAATTTACCATTGATCATTAGAAACTGAAACGATATGCTTTTAGAAATGATTATCTTCATTAGATCCTCTTTTTATAATTATATTTCCGTGATCCGTATTATGCATCTGGGTTTGAAAATACGAAACTGTAGAGGTCGAGTTTGAACCAGTATGTTAATGATGTTTTGTTGGAGATTAAATATCTTATTTATTTGATTAATGGTTGTCTGAATTTTATTAATATGAATTGGTTTAAAAACTCATTATGGCTTTATATGTCTGTTCAATGCTTTGGACCTTAGAGAGTTAGAAAACCAAGAACAACCTATTCCTAGATGAGATAGATAACTGTAATCTGATTTAGATCTTGTAGAAAACTTGATCGACTTTTAATGTTTAGATCAATTCGGAAAGATTGTATCTGTTGAATATTCCTATGCGAGTTTAATTTCTGTATTCGCTTTTGATTATGAAATGGCAAGTCGTGCTTGTTTTGATGGGACCCTGTCGTATGGAATGATTTGGGGTGCCTGTTTCAGTCCTCGATTCCGAGTTGACTGTTGTATTGTGATGTTGTCATAGTTGGTCTTATCCTTTTGTGTGAGTCGAATGATGATTCGTGGTTGACCTTAGTTGGTCAGGTCTCTAGTTAGAGTACCGTCTGTAAGTGTTCATCTTTGAGTCGTGTTTGACCTGATGGTTGTCTCTCCCTTCTTGAACTCCGTTCGTCTGACCATGCCTATTCCTTGGTTTTGAGTTCGTCTGAGTTTAGTCTAGTGTCGTATGGGAAAGTGGCTTTCGATTGGGGGCCGCGCCCAAAGTGACTGTTGGGTAACCCGTCAAAAGTGAGTCTAATAAGTGATAACCTAACAGTAGATTAGAATGTAATCTCTAAGTAAGATGAATGTGCCTCACACATGGGACGAGTGCTATCATAGACTCGACATGCTGTGAGAAGGCCTGAAATGGCAAACCATCATCCTTGTCTTCACGAGAGGATGTGTGGGTCCACATGAGGCTTGGATGGGCTAGAAGCTCGGATTAGGTTGCCGGAGTGACTCAGTGTATGGGGCCGGGACCTATGAAGACTTGCCATGGTAACCATACCAGGTTGTGTGATGACACTTGTCCCTACGTTCGCTAGTGTGTTGTCGTTTTGTCCTGTTAAGAGTACCCTTGTGGGTCGTCCTTTTGTTTATGCCCTTGTGAGTGTCAGTTTCATGATAGACCTTGGGTGGTGATGACTCAGTTTTATGGATGCTCTTCTGGACTTATGTTTTTAGCTTTGATTATGTTCAGCTGGATCCTGTTTTTTTCAGGGATCGTTTATGTAATATTGACCGATGCGGTCGTTTGTATATTGTTTGTATATCGCCTTGATGGCCGGATTGTAATGGTGTAACCTCTTGTATTCTTAACTTTATTAATTATCAGAGGGGTCTTGTAGTTGAGCAGACCCGGAGATGTAGCCCTTTAGGGGTGAACTCCGAGATCATTATGGTGTTATGTGATGTATTCTCTTATGTTTCCTTTATTCAGCTTTATCATGTATGATTAACTTTTGTTAGAATGGTTAAGTGGATAAATGGAATTAACTTTAAATGCTTATATTCAGTCCCTTCTTGAATGCCACGTTGATCGAATGCGTAAGTGGTTTAGATGAGAATTATCGTAGATGCATGTATGTAATCGTCTTTTAAATGCAATAAATTGGAGTCTGAAAGAATGTATCTTAGAGCAATGGAATCTATTCAGTTGTGGTTAGAAAATTAAATATGCTTGAAAAGATCTCTTATGTTATGATGGAATCCTAGTGTGTTAGGATATTAGATGTATGGCTTATAATTTTAAATGAAAAGCTTGAATGAAGATTATGGATAGATCTTATGGTTGAATCTTTGCTTGTGATTTATATTTCCGTCCTTTGAAAGAAATTGTCCTGATTAAGAATTATCTCGTTATTAAGATAATCAGCTTGTAGGATTAATTGTGTGAGTTAAGTAAATTGTGATATTTAAGTAATCTCGTTGGGAAACTCTTTAGATGTTAGTTGTTGTCTTCCGCTATGTAATCTGAATCTTTGATATCTTGTTGTATCTTAATGTGGTGTAACTTTAAAAAATATTTTTTTGCACTCTATTCTTGTGTTATGTCGTAAGCCCTTCGGGGTTTCCTGGCGGGGCATTACAGGTGAGCATGATTTGTCCGTAGAGGTGTGAAACCTTTCTTCACTGATGTGCAGAGCTTTGGTGACATTTCCGCTTGCATTTTTTCCCACCTCGGACATGGCTTCTTTTAGTCGATTCTTTTGTTCTGGGATACTAAGGAGATCCCATAAAGAGACGTTGGTCGGGGCTCTTTTTAGTTGTTCCACCATGTCTAGTATTGTCGGCACCAATGCCTTTGGCTCTCTTGGCTTATAGGGGATAAACTCCTTTCTTGGGTATGTGATAGCAACTATGGGTTGTTTAGGAGTTTTATCTGCATTCACTCTCCCCAGTGTGTTTATATTCTCCCCAGTGAAGCGAATTTTCAAGTGGAGGTTGTAATCTGATTGCATTTGGGGATCCCCCAAGTTTGATGTGGTTGCACCATTGATGAGAACGATATCTTCATCCTCCATACAAGAGAAAAGTGCGTGGTTCAAAGCTATCTCTGCCTCTTGTTGTATTGACATACCCTACATTTGGGCAATGAGAGACACATTATCCATGCCAGGGGATGCGTAAACCAAATCATTTAGTACCATTCCTAGGTTTCGTTGCTCTGCAATTTTTTGTTGCAAATTGCCTCTTGGACAATTTATTGGAGCGTGGGCATTGTTACATGGAAAACACCAAGAATAAGTATCGTCTGCTAGATTATTTTGCCCTACTATCAACTCCTTATCAGTGTTAGGGTAGAAGGTTTGAAAAGGATTGGGTACCAGAACTATTTGGCCATTTGGCTGGCTTGGGGGAGTTTTGTTGTTTTCATATTGGTTCTACTGATATGTGGGTCTATTCCCTTAAAATGTTTTTTGAAAAGGGGCTCTAGCAGGTGGGATTTGAGACCTTTTCAGATTGACGATCTTGTTTGAGAAGGTTCTCAACAAATTTTTCATATCACTGACCTCAGTGGCCAAAGACGATTATGAAGGTGAATATGCTTGCTGGGGATTGGGGTACATGTACATAGATTGAGGAGCAGATGTGTTGGGCATGGCCTCTTTAGAGGCTTGATTTGATAGCTCGGGAAAGACATACATGAGTGGTCGTGGCGCAAGCTTCTTGACATCGATCAAATTATTTTATGCTTGGATTTTTATTTCAAATGCTTGTGGGAGGGTATTGCCTCCTAAAGATTGAATCATTACCGATATGTCACAGTTAAAGGCTTTCAGATAAAGGACGAACACCATATCTACAGGAGGGTGGTTAGACAGTGGTATTCTTTGCCAGTTCCTCTAGAATCTTAAGTTGAATTCTGTCACTGCATCTTGAGGGGCTCTCTTTATCGTAATCAATTGGTGCATCAAAGATGACCTATTGGCCTTGTCGAAGAATCTCTGAAAGAAGCGGTCGCCTAGCTGATCCCAATCCACTTTAGTGTTTGGACCCAGGGATTTGTACCAATCTAGAGCTCTTTCTTTAAAATATGCCAGGAGAAATCTCAAGGCTATATTTTGCTCGGTGATACAATGGATGGTGCAGACATTGGCTATATCTTGTAGGTGTTCCCCAAGGGTCTTGTGACATTCTCCAGTAAATTTAGGGATGAACTTTAGTGCGGCAGAGGGAACCAGTCCCCATACTACAGGTGAAGTGGAGGGTGTATATAGTGAAAATGGATAACAACAATAATTGAAAGGCTATAATGAATTCAAGCACAAAACCCTAGCCTAACAACAACAAAGATCCACCGTAACATATGAAGATTACCTAAGACAATGCAAATCAAATGGAATCACAAAGATTATACCATCACATGTCCAATCGGGTTTGGATCTCCATTCTTCCTATCTCCATTGATCTTGCTTGATATATTTGCTCTCAGATTTTATATGTGCACAAGAGTTCAACAAAGAACGGAAATGTGGTTGCAAGTAGGATCGCATATGAAAGTGCAAAGGCGTAGTGTAGTCAATTGATCAGGTAGTTAGTTCGATAATGAAGGAAACATCTCCTTATATAGAAGACACTATATGAAATGGAGGGATAAGATTGAGAGGTGTAAATGGTAAATGGTCGGCTATGATTAGAGGGTAGGTAGAAGAAATAATAAAATAATGAGAGGGTAGGTAGTGTATGAATTAAGAGATGAATGACATATGTCATAGGTAGAAAAGGTTAATGAATTAATTAAATAAATAAAGATTCATTTAATTCATAGAAGAAGTGAGATAATTAAATAAATAAAAGTATTTATTTAATTTAGGAAAAGGATAATTTAAATAAATAAATGTATTTTTTTAAATGACAAAAAAGGCTAGAAGAGGATAAATGAATTAATTAAATAAATAAAGATTTATTCAATTAATAGAGGAATTAGGTTTAAAGTAATTAAATAAATAAAGATATTTATTTAATTTGACAAGACAATTTTAGGTGTCTACATTTTGCCCCTCTTTCAGACAATGCAGCTTGTTGCGTTGTTTCAAAGAAGATAATATGAACTGATACAAAGTTGCCCCAAGATGGGAATGATATGCCCCCTTGAGAGATTGGATGAAAATGTTTGGAAAAATCGCAGACAATCTCTTGATAAGAAAGAAAGGCTAGAATGGACTGATCAGATAGAATAGAGTGACAGAGTCACGGGATAACGAAGACTGACTAGGGAAATGAGGGCTAGGGTAGTCTATAAGATAGACCACGAGGGAAAAACATCCTCATTGTCATCCGCACATCCAAGAGGTCAGAGTGCAGAGAGAGAATAGAGCAGCAACAGTCAACAGCGATGGCATTGGTGCACAGATTCGATCGCGTTCGCCGATTTTAGAGGCCAGCAAATGCAGGAGAGTCGGTAAGTATCAGAAAACTTCCTTGTACTTTGTCGCAATAAATGTTGTCATTAACGCATGTTAGGTAGCACATTTAATGCATTCTAGAATATGTCAAACAAGGTCAAAAAATGTCGAGACACGTTTGTGCTGGTGCTAGGCGCGTCTGTGTTTGTGCAAGGCGCGTTTGTGCAGAGCAGGCACGTTTATGTAGTATGTAAGCGTGTTTATGTCATGAAGGCGCGTTTGTGTCTTCAAGGTCAAATCAACAGTTCTGTGATGAACATATGCTGTTGATTGGATAAGCTGCTGAGAGGATACACTCAAGCAGGACCTCTAGGGAAGACTAGAATAGCAGATAGGGCTGAGATTGACAATTCTATGATAGAACATACGTTGCCAATTAGGAAACTACTCAAGAGGATACACTCAAGAAGAGGCCCTAGGATAGGATAGATTGAGGCACTTTGTGATGAACAGTGAGTACCAAGACATAGTACTTTGTGATGAACAGGGAGTACTATTATGAGCAGCACTTTGTGATGAATAGGGAGTGCTAATATGAGCATCACTTTGTGATGAACAGGGAGTGAAAAGACACGTAGTATTTTGTGACGAACAGGGAGTACCACTAGGATAAACAACAACACTTTGTGATGAACAATGAGTGTCACTAGGATAGAGTATCATAAGCACTTAGGATAATAAGCAGCATTTTGTGATGAACAGGGAATGCCACTTTGACTGACACAACTAATTTTCTTGACTACATGAGTATTTACTTATGCTGGAGTCACGGGAGAGATTCCCATCGACTCAGAGTTTATGACCAGAGCTGACATTTGAGGACATAGCAACGATTGAGGTTATGGGTTTGCGATTCATTCTGTATGTGCCTGAGTTTCGGGCGAACATGGGGTTGCTGACTGCGCTAGCTGAGAGATGGCACTAAGAGACATGTATGTTTCATTTGCCGATGGGTGAGATGACAGTCACCTTAGAGGATGTTTACATGATACTGAGGATATCGATCGATGGGGAGTTGGTTCCTTATGATCGAGACGGAGATAGGGATGTACTGAGATGAGTGTTTGAGGATCTAGGATTGGAGATGAGGGCAGGTCACGTGGCTTGGGATACCATGACATGGAGAAGATTAGCACTACCGACAGTATTGGCAGGAGTGATTAGTGGGTTCCTGTGTCCGGATGGGGTGACACGAGGGTTGGCTATGGGTTGGGGGATCACCTTGGAGACACTAGTGACACATCATACCAGATATGCCTGGGGACCGTCCGTGCTGGCACACTTGTACTATGAGCTTCATTAGTTTGTATACCATGGATCCGTAGGATTGACCTGCGGAGTGACATTATTGCAGGTATGGGCTTATGAGCATCTGCCGGTTACCCGACCGATTCATTTCAGAGGCAGGGGCCATGGGCGCTGTTTTGTTCACTTATATGATATGATTACCTCGCAACCACAGATTGGGAGATTGGAGCATTAGCACAAGGTCATCGATGAGATTGACACTATCCAACGTTATACAGAGGCTAAGACAACACTGAGGGCAGGGAGGCAGGCGACAGAGGACACAAGAGCAGGTTATGCTTATGTTCTGAGAGCCAGGGAGGAGATAGGCTACTGAAGATACCTATACTATGGGGTTGTGCCACCAGAGTAACGGGCCATGAGCTTTCAGAGACCATCACCGACGACCACTGGAGGGAGGGATAGGAGACAGGCGTCCAATGGTGGGGTTATGTTTCCTCCACCGCCACCAGATAGAGGGGACATGAGAGATGATCCTGGGGTGGGTACTTTTAGGGCTCAGACTCTATCGAGGCCAGCGGCTCCGAGGGAGGGAGTTTATCATAGCCTTAGAGGGCTCCCTATGTATAAGTTTTGTACCATTCTGTATTATGATGTTGACACCATCGGGTGATTGTAGCCATATGATTTGGACATAATTATATCATGACACTTATGCTTATATATATATGAGATGATTCATCTTTGCGGCAGCTATATGCATGTGTACCTATGTGATGAGATGTTTCATGATATATGTTTCTATGTGATGGTTATGATATGGATGCAAATGTGTACATGATGAAATGCAATATTTTTGTTTTTTTATGTTTTTAATATGTTATGCTAATGCAAATGTGAATGTATGAAATGCAGATGAATATGATAATGCAAATAACTATATACATGATGATAATGTAAAATGTGCTAACATGTGTTGTGTGCAGGATGTGATGCAATTGTGATATCTATATGTATGTATGAAATGCTTATATGTGGTATTGCTGGTGAAACTACATGAGATGCAAATGTTTTTGGCGTGTCATTATACTCAGTTGTGTGATAGCAGGCTACACGGACTCGGGAAGGACTATATGGAAGTCAATCAAGAAAGGGGGATGAAAGGTAGAAGATATGAAAGTGAAAGAGCTTCTTGTGCATTATCATCATTGAGCTTTATTATGGCAAAATAGGTTATGACAATCGAGGCATATGTTCGACCCAGGAAGTTATTGTACCCGTTTGCATGGAGATCAGTCAGTTACAAACAAGGAATGCCCAGTTCATACTAGACTTACAGTGTCCTCATATCCTTAGACAAGTCATAACATTACTAAGAGACAATCCACAGACAACAAAAGAAAAATAGGTAACGATACCCCATCCTCGCCTTTCTAGTCAAAGACATACTGGAGATAGAATCTCTAGTCAGAGACATCCCAGAAAAGCTAAAAGACATGTCACCAAAAAGATAAAATCAAAAGAAAACCAAGACTCGACACCAACATCCATTGTAGTCCTCAAGTTTAGTATCTCTTGTCACTTGTATAAGTCGTATTTGATTGTGGTCACAATGTTTACTTTCACAAAAATGATAGATAGCACTGAACCATATGTTGTCTGAGTCTGTTGAAAGATTTGATTTGTTGAAGTCCATTGTTTTCTATTGTGTCTCATCTAAAACTGATTGAATCTATGAAACTGATACTTTATTGTGGAGAAGATGAAACTTTATTGGGGATCTGTGATGCAAATGCTGCTTTATTGCGGATTGTGCGCGGATAGACTGAAGAAAAGTAGAAAAAACTGTACTCCTCAAAACATGTGATGCTCTTAGTTCCACACCCATCACTAGACGTAGGATTTGCCTTAGCCACAGATAGGAGGTGATTTATTATGGATGGAAAGGGTGAAAATGAGGGATTATTATGAATGGCTAACCAATCTTGGGTAGATCAATAACAAGCCATGATGGGAATGGGTAAGTTTATTATGAATGAATAGGCCGTGAGTGTGTGAAAAGTGAAAGGATGCGATGGAATCCTGAAGGAGAGAGGAGCAATGTCTCTACGCATGGCATTGGTGACCCAGTTTTTACCATGGTACTTGCCCAGGGCGCCATCGAAGTGGTTTTCATCGTTGGACGAAATGTTTTTCTATTTTTCATTTTTTTTTTGTGTCACAAGGCACCTGTTTGCCAGGTTTTCACCAAGTAATGATTTTTTATTTTTATGATTTTTTTGTCTTTTTGAATTTTTGATTTTTTTTTGTTTTTTTGAATTGTTTTTGATTTTTTTTTTGTATTTTTGAATTAGGATACTCTGAAGGGCTATGTGTAAAACCTGTGAAGGTGCATGCTGTTGATAGGATCTTCCAAAGGTTCACCCTCTGTGGTTGATAGCTGATATGCACCAGATCTATAGGTTGCTGTAATGATGTAAGGACCAAGTCAATTTGGTTCGAACTTGCCCTTCTTCTCTCTGTCTTGCTGATTATTGGGATTTTCCTTGAGAACTAAGTCACCCACTTCAAATGTGTGAGGCTTTACCTTATGATTATAACTGCATTGTTCCTTGATTGAATGATGTGTATCTCGAGTGACTATCTTCCTTGATGAAGGAACCGAGATAGAATTACTAGTGTGTTTACTACACAGGCCTGTATGCGTGTCACTTGAAGAAGTTTGGGCATCCTTGATAACAAAGTCCTTCAAGGATGCTCCATTAAAGGTACATGATGTATCGCCAGAAGGGAAAGGATGTGTGGAACAAGTAGATGAGTGATGAAGGCTTATGATTGTGAAAAAAAGTGAAAGTAGGATAGCATGATGGAGACTTATGATCAACAAGTATGCTTTTTGACTTAAAATTGTAGAACGTTTGCCCCCAGTTATTTTGATGTTAGGGGAGATCAACTCTTGTTCTTTTTCCTTTATAGTATTTTTATCCTTGACTTTGATTTTTGCAGAGTTCAATAGCTTTTGATTTTGATTTGGACTAAAGGACTTTTCTTTATTTTTGACTTTTAGATTTTTCTTTTCAAAGCTTGATTTTTCATCCCCAATGAGTAAGGGCTTTTTTGATTCTTGTTGATCCAAGTCTGGGAGAGTAGTGGGAATAGAATGAGTGGATGAAATGGTAAGGCTTGTGAGTTCTCAAGAGAGCTGGCGATACACTCAATAGATTCTTTGTTGGAACCACTCTTAGGACTATTGATATCAAGAGTTGCTTGCACCACTAGAGGAGATTTGCATTCAGATTTAGTAGCCGCCACACTAGGTGGTTCACACCCAATTCTTTGCAAATTGTTTATAGGTTGTTTCTGTCGACTGAATACCTTAGGAGATAGTGGGAGTTGATCAACATGAAATATATACTCACCACATCCAATGTCTTTAACCTTGAATTTTTCTTTGAGCTCTGTTTGCTTTGATGTTGAAGCTTTTAATGATTCTGGATCCACATATGCTGATGAAGGAATAGCTTCTCGATTGACTGGGATTGTTATTTTTGATATAGGTCACAGATTGTTGCTATATATGAATGGATTTGGGTCATCTTTGACGGTCACTTCAACTCTATTGTGAGGGAACTTGATAGATCGATGATATGTAGATGGGACTACGCTCATCTCATGAATCCATGGACGTCCTAGCAATATATTGTATGTGAGATCGAGATCAAGGACTTGACAAACCACATCCTTAGTAATTGGCCCAAGTCTGAGAGGTAAGGTGGTTGTTCCCTTGGATGAACGCTCTTCATCATCATATACTTTGATGGTAATTTTGTTTTTAGAATTTATAGCTTTATCAGAATATCCCATCTGTTTAATAATGCTCAATGTACAAATGTTTACACCCACTCCTCCATCTATCAGGACTCGTTTTATTCGATTTTTGTGTATGAAGGCTTCAATGTGTAAAGGTGCATTATGTAGCTGAGTTACAGAGGCGTCATCAGCTTCTGTGAATGTAAGGGAGTATGGAATGGAAAGGTATGCCACCATGGTTTGAAACTGGTCCATGTTCAGATCAGTAGGAACAAAAATGTCTCTCAAGATTTTGTCAAGAATAGCTTTATGTGTGGGGGATATGCTTAAGAGCTCAAGGATTGAGATAAGCGCGGGTGTCTTCCCTAACTTTTCTACAAGGTCATACTCAGGTTTGGTCGATGAAGAAGCAGTGTTTTTAGCTGGAGCACCTTGCAAAGTGAGTTTACCTTGACGAGTTGTAACATTACATTCAGAGGTAGGTTTGGAAGAAGATCCAATTCCTTTTAGGATGATTTTGGGTCTTTGGGTAGAACTCTCAGGCGTTTTGTCCTTGATGATAATGGTAGAGACATAATTATCTATTGAAATGTGATTGATAGTTGAATCATAGTTATAGGATGCTTTGGTATAGTTAATTTGGTCATCCGTGGCTGTAGCTTTTCCCTTGTCATGTTTTGGGAATGGTTCCATAAACATCTCATGTTCTTGATTGAATGAGTGTCCTTCAATCTCAATGTCACCTCTATCAATAAGATTTTGTATGATGTTCTTTAGTCGATGACAATTACCTGTTTTATGACCTTTGCTCTTATGAAATTCACAATATTCATCATCATTCCACCAATTTGGTTTGACCTTTGGCACATATGACGGAAAATCTGGAATTGTGATTATCTTGTTTGCCACTAGCTTTTTGAAAACGGACTCAAGTGGTTCTCCCAATGGACTGTACTTCCTTCGTGATTTTGAAGTTGTTTGAGTATTCACTTGATTGTTTGTAGAACTTGATCTAGAAAAAACGATTTTGGGTCGTACTATATTGGCATCCACAACACCATCATTGACTGCATTCTTATTTTTATTCCAAAATCTTGGCTTATCTTTTCCTTTAAAGTCATCTTTGTTTTCCTTGAATATTTTGATGACTCCTTGTTCAATTAGGACCTTCTCTATTGCTAAGCCTTTTTTAATGACATCCTTGAAGGTGGACAAACAAGCTTTTCTTAAGTCATAACCAATGTGTTTGTTAACATTTTGAGTGAACATCTCTACCATTTGTTTTTGTGGAATTTCACAAGAGCATCTGCTAGCTAGATTCCTCCATCTTTGTAAAAATGATGAAAAAGATTCTCCATCTTTTTGTTTGGTGTTGCACAATGTAGTGACTGATATGTCTGTCTCTATGTTGTATGATAAATGTTGGATAAATGCCTCAGCTAAGTAACCCCCATGACTTAATTCTAGGTGGGAGTTGGGAGAACCATTCCATAGCTTGATCGCCTAAGCTCTGTGGGAATAATCTCATCAAATATGTCTCTTCTGTTGCTACTTCAATGCAGGCTGTGAAAAACTATCTTATGTGTGCCTTAGGATCCCCTTTTCCTCTATACTTATCAAACTTAGGTGTCATAAAGTGTGTAGGAAATGGAGGCATTGGAATGCTTTTGTCAAATGGATAGGGACATATGTCTCTCATTGTGTAAGTTGGCTTCAGTGTATTTATGTCGTCCATTTTCTTTCGCAAGTCGTTGATTTGCTATTCCAAATTGTTCTTAGGTGGAGATCGACTTCCTGAACCATACCCCATGCCTAAACCAATGTGTGGAGGAGGAGCATGTTGCATATATGGATGGTATTGATCATACACATGTTCATATGGAGGAGGTCTCTAATAATGCTGCGTATATGGACCACTTGGTATAGAGTCATGATGAGGAATGGAATATCTGCTTTGTCCATGTATACCATACTCTATAGGAATGTCATGAGTTTGTTCTAGTGTGTTGCCCCCAAATTTGACGTGGGGTTTCCTTGTGTCCAAATTTTGAGCATGCTTTTGAATATCCAATTGCTTTGGTGGTAGGTCCTTAGCATTAGCATGTGATTGAGTATATTTTTCTGCATAAGACTTCCATAATGGTCTGTGAAGGTGAATATCATATGCTTGACCATGTGCATGTTGTACCTCTGGTTTTTGAAACAAAGATGATGGTGATTCAGGCACCATATGTGGTCCTCTATTGCCTCCACTATTAGGCCTCCTTTGATCCTGTAAAGCGGAAAATCGAACCCTAGGTGTTCCCCCACTCCATGGAGAGAGAAAGGAGGTCACTAGGATTGACGGTTTTCACTTAGGAGAGACTTTACATTCAAAAGAGGGGTTGAAACCCACAAGATCCAATCCCACACAATGCAAGATTGGATTCTAAATGAGTTTCAAGGGTTAAGACATCAAGGATACCCTCTTTTGTAAAGAATGTAGATAGAAAGATTTTACTAGGAATGCATGTAGAAGCAAGAAAGATTCACTTATAAACAGAGATAGGGATATGGGATGAAGCTGCGGACCTGGAATTAGCAGTAAAATGTCGAGGCGGTGCTGTTCTGCAAATTTGAGCGAAAGTTGACAGGACGATGGCGCCCGGAGTGCACACAGTCCTCCGAAAAATCCGCGAAACGAAGGGGGATCTGTTCATCTCTGCACAAGGATTCCAGATCTTCAATTACAGTCGCGTACCTGCAACCTACACACAGAAAAGAGAGGACGATTGGGGGGTTAGGGATTAGGGGTTTGCCTTTAGGTCAAACCCCGGTTTTGGAATTAACCAAGAAATGAGAATGCTGTAAATGTAAATGTTTGTAATGTAATCAAGTACTGATACCTTGTTGTAAGAATGCGAAGGTGTAATGATGTTGTATGTTGTATGTTGTAAGTGATCTCCTCTTCAATGGTTGAATCCTTGTCTTGAATGCAACACCTAGCCTTGAATGGAGACCTAGAATGCTCAATTGCTTGAAGGGATGCTTGAATGCTTGAATGTTTGAATGTTTGCCTATCGCATCTGCCTCTTACACATATTTGTTTTTCCTCCTCCCTTTTTCCGAGAGGGGAAATGTAGTTTATATACTTGTCAATTAGGGTTAGGAGACTGAATTTTCCGACCTTAGGCCGACCTAGGAGCATTATTTTCCAAATTGCAAACTTGAAGACCTGATGCCCAACAAGAGACTGGGCCCAAAATAGGGTCAGTATGCTGTATGATAATTCATGTATATCATATGTATGTATGCATAATTGTTCTTCATTCCCTAATCAAGGAAGGTCACCTAAAAGAAGGGAACACATGTGTCTTTTGAGTCAACATGAGAGAGACCAAAAGAGATCTCAATGCTTTGCATCGTCCTCAAGTAGACAACACTAAGGACAACAAATAGAAGAATGAGAATAACACATAGAAGAAGTAACAAAAGTGATCAAGAGAGGAGGAGAGAGTCTGCTATGCTAATGAACTAGTCTAGCACGTCATTCATCCCCGATCTTGCTGATCATTATTTCGCGAAGGCAGGAAACACGCTAGAGGAGGAACATCCAACACAACAGATGGAGCTATCACAAGATCCAAACAAGGGCTATGTTCATGTTCCAAGCCACGTTGTTCTTGTCTAGGAGCTAGGATAAGTGCTTTAGAAAATTCGTTAGATAAATGGTTATCAACATCAACGTATTCATATTCACTATTAGAAGAAAGAGGAGTAACATTTTCATCATGAATAACATTTTCATCTATATCATCATCAAGATTTATAAAAATAGGATCTTTAACTCGCACAGGATCAAGACCATCATGCATCTTATGTTTAGGAGATTTCGGCTCAATCGTCGGCTGAGGAGAAAATGGAATAATACTGGCTGAAGGTGTTTTGGGGGATTGCAAAGTTTGAAAAGTAGCTGCCTGAGCTCTAAGACGATGCTTTCGTCGGCGTTCACGTGCAGAACGATTCCGTCTAGTCTTAGTAGGAAGTTGAGAAGATTGAGGAGGAGGAATGTTCTCATCCTTTTCACTTGGGTGTTTAGGTTGTGGTCTCTTAGGTTGAACAATAGGAGAAGAGGAAGGTCTCTTCTCTCCATAAGAGGAAGGAGGAGGAACTGCTCCATATAAGGGAGGAATATTTGGTTTAGGAAGGAGACCAAGTCCATGATGACGAGGAGGGATATGTCTACTTTTAGGAAGTTTATTAGATATAGGCATAGTCACGTTCATAGGAATGGGTTGGGAATCTTCTTGAGGAAAGACATTAGTTTTATCTTTTAAAGGAAGAACTTCCTTCTCAAGAATGATAGGAATATCAAGTTTGGGTGTTCTAGGTTCACATAGAGATCTGAAGAAGTTTGGGTGTTTTTGTGAAATAGGGGCCTTCAACAAAACGATTTTGTTTTCAAAACAAGCTGCACCAATTTCGTTAGGCTAGATCTGAAGATGTTAGCTCAAAATAAGCCAGATCTGAAGATGTTAGCTCAAAATAAGCCAGATCTGAAATCCGAATGACGAAAAACCAAATAAAAGAAACACAGATGCGGTTATCAGAAACACAAACGTTATATAAATTCACAGACGTGGTTCAATTTGACACAGATGTGGTTCTTGAACACAGATGTGTCTGAAAACCTTATAGACGCGACTAGGGAACACAAACGCGTACTCGGAAATCTGCGAAGAAAAAAAATAAAATACTGTCGAAGGCGTAGACGCGATTCTAGTTGTCAAAGACGCGGTAGAAAATAAAAAACACGATCCGAGAGTTTGCTGACGTGAAAATTTCACAATGTCGTCGAAAATGTCAGATCTGCAACTTCAAAAACACAAAATCTGCAACAATAGATGTTAAATGCAAAAGAGACAGGAGTCCCACCAGGCGTGCCAAAATGTATACGGTGAAAATGGATAACAACAATAATTGAGAGGTTATAATGAATTCAACCACAAAACCCTAGCCTAACAACAACAAAGATCCACCATAACATATGAAGATTATTTAAGAGAATGCAAATAAAATGAAATCACAAAGATTATACCATCACATGTGCAATAGGGTTTGGATCTCCATTGATCTTGCTTGATATATTTGCTCTCAGATTTTATATGTGCACAAGAGCTCAACAAAGAACAGAAATGTGGTTGCAAGTAGGATCGCATATGAAAGCGCAAAGGCGTAGTGTAGTCAATTGATCAGGTAGTTAGTTCGATAATGAAGGAAGCATCTCCTTATATAGAAGACACTATTTGAAATGGAGGGATAAGATTGAGAGGTGTAAAAGGTAAATGGTTGGCTATGATTAGAGGGTAGGTAGAAGAGATAATAAAATAATGAGAGGGTAGGTAGTGTATGAATTAAGAGATGAATGTCATAGGTCATAGGTAGAAAAGGTTAATGAATTAATTAAATAAATAAAGATTGATTTAATTAATAGAGGAAGTGGGATAATTAAATAAATAAAAGTATTTATTTAATTTAGGAAAAGGATAATTTAAATAAATAAATGTTTTTATTTAAATGAGAAATAAGGCTAGAAGAGGATAAATGAATTAATTAAATAAATAAAGATTTATTCAATTAACAGAGGAATTAGGTTTAAAGTAATTAAATAAATAAAGATATTTATTTAATTTGACAAGACAATTTTAGGTGTCTACAGGGGGAATGAGAGGGCTTCCGTTATTCAATATAACAAAATTTCTAGGAGGAACCTGCACCATTATCATAAGACAAATTGTAGGGAAGATAGCTAAGCTCTGGGAAGAAGAGGTTGTAGGTGAATGGACGTTTACCAGCGGTGGAAGGAGTAAACTAGGATTTAAGGCTGTTTGACTCCTGGTAACGGGCCTGTGACTCATAAACTAGCTTAGGCTTATTCAAAATTTGTGTCCCACCGGGCGTGCTAGAAAAAAGAACCGTTGACTCTAAATTTTACCTTAAATGTGAACAACCTTATGGGTAATTCAGTGATTCAGGACCTATTGCGCAAAACTCACTGACTGACTCCAGGTTTTAGAAGCTGACTCTTCATTATAATTGGAGAGGAAAAGGGAACTAGGAAACTTAAATCAAAATGGTCTACACTATTTAGGCGATGCGCTAGAAGATTTTGGAAAAGCATTAACATCATATAAAACCTAGAAACATCCGATTTTAAATCCCATTCAACAATCTACTTGCCCATACCCATTCAAGAGAATAATCCAACATAACACTCATCCAACATAAGATGATATTAACTATCTATTCAACAGATAACAAGTCTCAAAACATAGTTTAATCCGCGAAATCTCACAACAAATATCACAGAAGTTATTGAACTTGAAAACAATAAAGAAGTCAATATATATCAAGTTTCAAATAAAACCATCACAGAGGCCATATGCAGAATATGATCTGGCTATCATTCAGTAAATTAAATCAACATAAAGGCTTCTTCAAATGATCTAAAAGTCTAAAAACTCTCTGAAAGTCTGAACCCCTAAAACAAGGAAAGCATAAGCATAAACAGAGCCCTCGTCTCAGCTAACAACTCACAACATCAGCAACCTTCCAGCAACCGTTTTTGATCAGAAAACATATCGTGGCACCCTTCGAGATCATATATAGCAAAATCACCACGAAGTTGTTATTTCCATCATATCGTGGCAATCTCCATACCTACTCAAGAAGAAAACCTTGATGCGAACCGCATCCTAACTCACGAACTACCATGGGAGACAAGCGGTAGCTCTGACGACATCTAAAAAAGAGCACAAAAACAGAACCAAATCAGGTAGCGCGGAGGCACCAAGTGTCCTTATCCGCACATGATGAATGGTAGGGCCAAGAGAAATGTCATGTCATAAAAACCCGAGCCAATTGGTAACTCCGTGTTCCCTCAAACTCCGAATGGAAAAAGTGAGCGATTAGAAACAACGCCGAGATGACATCTGGCTCACGTGTTTTGTACAGGGAGCATAGCTGGAAAATAAAAAAGAATGGGTGTCACCTGATTCAAAATGCTTCTTACGGACGACTCCAAAAAAATGTTACACTACCGATTCGCCCCGCCCCTCCTTTCAGTAGTTGTCCATATCCTTATTGATTCATCATACCATCAATGACAACCAGGGAAACATTAACTGGTAGAAACCCTATGTCAACCAGTTTAGTCCATATGAAATTGAAAAGGTAACAAATGTGATTTGCACCATTCGTAATAATTATGGACATGTAGCTATGAAATGTAGAAGGATAACTGGAAGAGGTAATGCGGGACCTTGGAGATCATCTGGGATGGCTTGCTATCATTGTCACAAATTGGGACATAGGGGAAACTTCTGTAGAACCAGGAAGAACAAACCGGTTATCCACTCTGAAGATGAGAAAGGTAAGTAGAAGGTCAATGTAGAGGAAACCAAATATGAGATGAAAAGAATCTAGAAGAAGAAGAGTGAGGACAAGCCTGCAAAAGAATCTATCCCTTCACCTAGTGTGGAGAATCCTGCACCAGTGAATTAAGCCTTTCAAACAGGCCTAAGGGGAGCATAACGGTAAATTTACTTCCAGACCCCTTGAAGAATGTGTGGTAAAAGAGTTTTGCATTTTGAGTTGTTTTGTGAGAATTCTTGATAACATTGTCTATCAGTTTTCCAAAAGATTGTCAATTGGTTATATACCTATTAGTATTCAGAAGTTTTGTTAAGCGGTATATCAAGGTTTATTACCCTATCGGTTGAGAAATTAATGCAGTGGGTAAGTTTATAAAAGTGAGTTTTACTATGTTATTTTTACCCTAATTGCATTCAAAGAAGAGTTCTTGAGCACCTACAGAGCGAAAAGAGAATTGCTAGCTGATTGTAGAAGGATTTGTGTTACGGATTGAAGGATTTAATCGTATTCAAAGATTAGTCAAGGCAAAATGGGTGTACATTCGAGAGATCAACTGGAAACCTTGCCAACACAAAGGAGTTAAGGTATTCTTTTGTTAATCTCTCTCAAATTGAGTTTATCTAGAATGGCATCATCGTCTAAGAAAACAGAGAGACTTATGATTACTGCTGAACCTATGGAGTCTATGGAATCAAACAAAATAGTATCGTATAATGCATTGTCTCAAGTTCCTGATGGTGTTATGTTCAAAGGTGATTTATCCAGTTATATTGACTGTAAAATTAAGGATTTAGGATCACTATCAATTTATTCTTAACCCAAATCTTTATGTGATAAAAGTGGGAAAATCAAACTCGAGTTCATTAGGGTTCATGAAAAGGGCTTTCATAATGCGACATATTTTCTTGAAGGTTTTGAAGAAGACCATGTTAAGATAATTCTTATTCATGTGCATGGAGAGAATATGTATCTTGATAGGTCGCATACAATCATGAAGGAATAAATTCATGTTGTGACTGGATTTTGGCAAACCGGTGAAGTTCCAAAGCTGAGGAAAATTTCAAAAGAGTGTGATTGCACTAACTCAAACCACCTCTGACGGTCATGCATTTTCAGTCAACAACATTAAAGACCCAACATTTAGGATTGCAACTATGGTCATTGGTTATAGAATATTTTATTCTAGTAGGATGAACATTGTGCTATCTGTTTCTGTGCATGCAGCTTACAAGATGATTGGTGAGAATGCAGATTATGACTTATGCGAGGCTATAAGGTGCCAATTGATGTTGAACCTACAATCAATTAAGAAAGACAGTAGTCAAAGGTTCAAATATGGTCAACTGTTGATTGGTCTATTCTTCCATTTTCAGAACTTCCTACCAGGAATTGGTGATATTCAATGGTCAAAGGACATACCGGTAACAACTCAAATCAAGAACAACATTAAGGATGTAAAGAACACATTTTCTGCTGCTATGAACAAATATTTTAATGAGTTCCAAAAGAAGATGAGCATGAGGTTGAGGCTACTTGAATATGTGGTGAAAGACTTTGCAAAAGACATTTGTTTCACGGTTACCATAGACTTATGTCTTATGGAGGCCTTTATAACCCAGGGCAGATGAGATGGAAGAAATGAGTTATGAAGTCAACTATGACTTATTAATCAGTTATGCCAACAACCTTTTGGAATCTCCCAAGGATAAGAAGAAAAAAATATTGGTAACTTACGAGGAAAGAAATGCATTTGCTGAACCTAGTATTGCCAAAGAGAAGAAGAAGAAGAAAGTTGAGCAAGCACCTCTAGTGACCATTGGTACAAGGGTGACAAGAAGTGTTCAAGTCAAAAAGGAACCGACACCCAAAGTATATGCTAAGAAGAAAACTGCAATGAAGAAGAGAGGTAGGCAACTCATTCTTCAAGTATAATCTAAGGATACTGACATTGAAGAGGAACCAAAGAAGATGAAAGCAACTGGTAAGAAAGCCATATCAATAGGAGACACTTTAAAGAAAAGTATTCCTATTCAAGCTTTATCTTACAAACCTATGACTGATTTTGAGAGAACTGTAAAAACATTAGGGAGGAATAGGTTTGATAATGTGAAAGAATGTTTTGATTTATTTGATGATGATCAAAAGCAACAAATTGTTCAAGAGGTAATCAACCACTTATGTCAATACAATCGGTTACCTCAAGATATTGAAAAGGATATTTCTGATTCTTTGTATTCTATTCTTGTAAATAAGTGGAAAATGGCTATTGAACAAGATCAACAAATTATTGATAGAATTTGCATTCAATATTTTCCCAAATTACCTAGAGAAGAATTATTAGCATTACTTGATAATTTCAAAGGACGGTTTCATTTTAAGGCAAGAAGATTGTAGTTATTGAATGGAAAGGTTCAATCTATTGAAGTTGAAGCTCATCCAATAGCTAGAAATATTCAAAGGATGTATGAGCAAATGACGTCTCATAAAACTAATCAAACAAAGACTGGAGCTCAACTGGAGTTAGATGAAGAAGAAATTATTACACCAAATATTTTTCTATCCTATTAAGCATAAGGATGACACTACTTCTCTACCTGTTATCTTTGTAGATGATATTGATGAAATCCAGGACACTATTTATACAACTGGTAATATCATTGAACCAGTTATAGAACCTTTACAACAACTGATCATTACTGTTACATAGGAAGCAGCTGAAGCACCGGTCATTCAACCGAGTGTGGATATTCATTCGCCACCAGAAAAAAAAACACCAAGTGGAAAATCAACTGCCATTGGTTACAACAGATACACAGGAGAAACAAACAAAGACAAAAATAGAGAAAGAGAAACCTGAGAAAGAGGTTGAAGTGAAGGAAACTGAACAAAGAAAGGAGGAATAGAAAGAAAAAACAAAGGAGAAGATAGAAGATGAAAAGGAAAAAGAAAAGGTAAAACAACAAATTGGTGATGAGGATGGTTCAATAGGCATCTAAGCGCCTATAGATGTAGATAATATGAGTGCATCTGAACTCATGGAGATTGCAAGAGTGATGCAGTCTAGAGCTGAAAATAAAAGATTGAAAGAGCAGAGGAAGGAAGCAAAGATGATTGATACTGACATATCTTCCACTAACCACATTAAATGCTCGCTTGCTAATTGAAAACTTAACACATTTGTTGGTAAAGAAGAAATCTATCTTCTCACCATCAATCAAGGGTAATTTGCATGATTTTCAACTTGCTGCAATACCCCCAAAGGGTTACTTCTTAGTTGGATGAAGAATTTCCCACCGATGGAAAATTATTCTGTTCTATCGGTGTAGAGACAATTTCATCAACTTTTTGATCCCTCTTCTTTATCCATTGTTTCGAAAATTCTTACTTTACTTCATCTACCTTTTCTTTGCCTTCCAAACTGGATCCTTTATTGTTTTCCGGTGAAGTCTTGCTTCTATAAAATTTTGCAATATGTCCAATCTTGTTACAAGCATAACAAGTTACATTATTCCTCTGAATAGCCTTTCCATATGCTACGCCGGTTTGTGTTCTGCATTGATTAGATAAGTGCCCAAATCTTCCACAAACATAGCATTTCACATTCATTCTGCAATTTTCTGAATTATGACCAATTTTGTTGCATTTGGAACATTGACCAGTGGGTGCATTAATATTTTAATTATTTCTAAGTTTACACTGATTTTCTCTATGACCATACTTGTTACAGTTAAAGCATTTCCCATTAAACTTATAAGCATTAGGTTGTCTTACCGGTTTACTGTGATCTTGATTATTTGCAGTACCAGAACTTTCTCCAATCTCAAATCCAAGTCCATTAGTATCTCCATTAGGCTTCTGACTCTTCAACATGTCATCAAGCTCCTCTGAAATTTTCTTGAATTTGTCCTTCTGTTTATTTGAGGTAGCCAACTCATTTTCGAGAATTCCCATTTGTCTCATAAGCTCAGTTTTATCATGTTGCATGTGAATCAGATCTATCTTCAACATATCATTTTCATGACTAAGTCTCAGATTTTCATTTCCAGCATCATTAAGTCTCCTAGTAAAGTCTTCTTGATTCTTCTTCTTGTCTTCAATATCTTTACATAACCTCATAGTCATATCTTGCATTTCATTCTTCATATTAATGTTTTCTTGTCAAAACTTGTTTGCAAGTTCTCTAAGAATTTCTTTTTCATCATCATCTTTCGAAATCTTCTCATGAATTTCTTTTATTTTATTTTGTGCTATAGCAAATTTCTCCTAAAGTCCTTTAATGAATTTCCGTGCAATCTTCAGATCATCTTCAAGTTTGATATTCTTCAATTTCTCTGCATCAAAATCTTCAAGAGATCCTTCCAACTATTTTCTTAAGTTCTCCATCTGTACCAGTGTTAGAATCTTCCTCAAGCTACTAGGCTTTTTCGAATAAAGGACCAAGCTCTGATACCAATTGTTAGAATCAATGACAGTCCCAAAGACACTAAAATGGGGGGGGGGGGGGTGAATTAGTGTCTAACCTGTTAATAGAATATTTATACTTATTTAAAACTTTGCAACTCAAAACATTGTATCGGTAAATAACAATTAATGCAACAAATAAGAATAACAGAGACATCATAGAGAACACACCATAACACAAGATATTTAATGAGGAAACCCGGTGTGGGAAAAACCTCAATAGGATTTATGACCCACAATATTCACTCACTGGCCAATGAATAAATATTACTTACATGAGGGGCCTGCACATGCAGGAAGGCTAATAACCTAGAGCTCACTGCTCAACTACAAAATAGAAGTCTCACTGACTTACAAAATGGATGATTAAATCTAATACAATATACTGCTCAAATCAGCATCAACTATGCCAGGTTTAGTACCGGTTTAAGCTCAATCTATAACCAAAACCTTGTTGTCCTTATAGAAAATTCTTCTATCAATTTCACATCATATCATTCCTCTTTCACTACACACATCACATACCAAAATGACCTACAAGACTTCATACATATACGAGTCTTTTACAATATACCAGTTCGGCTTACAAAAAGATAATTATATTACAATAAAAGATATTTCCATGTTGGCTTGAGTGCCGGTATACTGTTGTCAATGTAATCCGAATGTCGGTAAAAGTGCTTGCCGATGCCAGTGCTTGCCGGTGTATGTAGAAATCTTAATGTCGATGAATCCTAGTCGGTTGCCTATCAGTTTGTCAATCAGTTTGCCATCAAACAACACAACAATTCTCATAAGAGTGTAGAATGCCAATAGGCTCCTCATTGGGCGTACTCCAAAGTAGTGCAGATTTTGTGAGTTTCTACTCACACCGTGGTTTTCTCCCATTTGGGTTTCCACATGATAAATCTTGGTTATCATGTGTGTTTTATTTTATGTGTGCATGTTTTTCATTAATGCCGCTTATACTAATAAGTGTTAAGTTTGAATAGAAGTTTTGATTAAGGTTAAATCTGGAATAAACTGATATAGCGTTGATTAACCCTCGCCCTCTCAATCACCGGTTAATAACAACAGAGCATACTCTCCTACCTCTTATATTTTTCTTAAAACACAGTATATATCATGAGGTTGTAGAAATACAAAGCAATGGGGTTACACATTGCAAACCAAACCATTAACAATGTCACCAAGGTTGAGAAAAGTAACCTTTTTTTGAGTAATAGATCATATTAAGGCCTCATGATTAGTAACAGGACAATAACAGAAAAATTATAGAGCTGAGATGATTTCAAATAGAGGTAAAGGTGTCAATTTTGCTAAAGAGGAGAAGACATCTAGAAAGGATTTTATATGTATGAACCTTGTATATGGTTTCTATTACTACTTACAAAGTTGCCATTAGTTTTATGTCCAAAGTCATTCTATATACTCTGGTCAGTTATTACTACCGAAACATTCAGTCGGTAAGCACAGAGCAATCGGTTATAGGAGAAAGTAGTCATAGAGCTTAGTATACACCGAGTTGTCTATCGAGTAACACTCTATGTCTATCGAGCAACAAAAATGATATACCGAGTGAACACACACCAAGTGAAACGTGTTACCAGATTTATTGAACCTAGACACATATGATAAATGTGTTACAAGATCGAGGAACAGGGAATCATTATCACTTAGGAATTTGCACCTTAAAGATTTTGTATGATCTTGAGGTCATCTATCCAATGAAATATTTTGTATGGTTATTCATTCGATGAATCATGTTTGTAAGATCGAAGCATGAACATATCACCGACATAAGAGATCTATTTATACAACATGAATTGAGGATCAAAAAGAGAAGGTGTATGAAGCAAGACATGTGTAATAGATAAGGAAGCACTGAGTATTGTGACTGTTAGAGACACAAAGGTCACCAAGAAGGATTTCAGAGAATAGTCAAGGAACAGAGTAAACAAAAGGGTTTACCGAGTTAATCTATGGATTACTGAGGTATGCTATAAGCAAGGTAATCTCATTTTGAGCACATAGAATCTGCTATAACATTTTAGATGTGAAGTTGGAGATATTTTGTAATATTGTGTTGTTATATTTTGAGTTGCAAGAGAAACCTTTAACAGGGCAAAAGACTCTAACAAGGTCTATAAATTGTAAAGCCTTTAACCAGGTGCAACATTTAGAATAAGTGTTGTAAAATCCTTTAGCAAGGTAGATCTAACAATCTTGATACTCCTAATAGGGTAAGCTATCAGAAATAGCTAAACATGTAGCTCTAACTGGGCAACCTTTATTATTGCAGTAGTGAAGTTGTGGGTGCCATCCCCACCACAGTTTTTCTCTCTAACCAAGAGTTTCTGCGTAACCAAAATATGTGTTATGGAGTGAATCATTTTATGATTATTATTTATTTATTTTAGCATTATATTATGTTACAGCAGTTTTTGGTTTATGTATAATAGTAAGGTTATTGTTGAAGAAGAGATTTGTAGTACTGATACACCCCTCCCCTCTCAGTACATTAGCTTTCCATATTGGGCCTAACAATTGGTATCCGAGCTTGAATCTTGGAAAAGGGTTAAATTGCCTAAAGAGAAAGATCTTATCAATGGAAGGCTATAGACAATCTCGGAGAATTGTGAATCTTCAAAATAAATTGGATCATGCTAATTAAGTGATTGCTGACATGCAGAAACAATTGCAAAAATCTCTGAAAGTTAGAAGAAGATTGTCTGATGATTTGCAGGACTCTCGTGAGTTAGTGGAACAAATTGAGACATCATCTAAGAACAATATATCTGAAGAGACTGAAGAAATGATTGGAGAACTGAAAGAAAAGAACAAAGCACCGACTGATCAGCTAAAAGCTATTAAAAGAGAGCTTGAACATTTCAGCACACAGATGACTGAAAATCTTGATGCATTGAGGACAACCGAGGATAAATTAAGAGATCTAGAAAGAGAAAAACAATAGCTTGATGCACATCATGAAGCAAATCTGAAAGATGATGAGAATCAAGCATTGAAACTTGAAGTATCAAGGTTGACCGATGAACTTTAAACAGAGAAGAAATCCAAAGAAACACTGAAGAAGAGTTATGAAGCATCAAAGATGTTGGATGAGCAACTTAATACAAAAAGACCCAACAAAGTTGCAGGACTCGGTTACAAAGGAAAAGACTCTACCGAGAAGGGAATCCACACTACTGAGAGAGGAGAATCATCTAAGCAAGCTGGAAACAAAAAGAACATCAAACGAAGGAAGCTTATTTGCAATTACTGTGGAAAACAAGGACATACTGCCAACATGTGCCAAATCAGAAAAGGTAAGCAATCGAATGTCACAAGGTCTAATGGTTATTGTTACAATTGCAATAAATATGGTCACACATCTAACCAATGTAGGACAAAGTCTGTTAGCAATTATCAGAAGGCAAAATTCAAAGGGTTTTGTAAAAACTGCAATAGATATGGACATAGTACCGAGAAGTGTTGGTTTAAGCAGAAGAACTATATGTGGTCTGGACACTGAGCAAATACTAGAAGCTACCGAACTCACACAGATCTTGACCGACAGTATACTACAGTACCATGGGATTACAATACAAGGAAATGGTGTGAATGCTGTGGAAGATATAGACATATAAGTGCCAACTGCTTTATAAGGTTCGGAATGAACAACCGAAGATCATGGAGAAATCCTGGTATGACATGTTTTCATTGTCAGAAAGTTGGACACTTGGCTAGAGATTACAGAGATCAACTTAGATGAGACACTGAGGAAATAAGAAGCAAATTACAGATGATTTGGAAAAAGAAGGAAATTGTTTCAAATGAAGAAAGCACCTTACCTACCGAGTTAGGTGCACCTATTCCAAATTAATTGGTGAAGGTATGAAGGGACTGTTGGAACCCTAAATTTTGCAATTTTTAGAATTCCAGATTCCAAGATAAGAAATGAGAAAAATTCTAAATATATATATATATATATATAGAGAGAGAGAGAGAGAGAGAGAGAGAGAGAGAGAGAGAGAGAGAGAGAGAGAGAGAGAGAGAGAGATGATTTGACACATCCAGTCTACTTTACCAGAGATAGATGGATTCTTGCTATGCCCGCATGGGGCATGCATCCCCAAACAGAGCCACTGTTGGAACCCTAAATTTTGCAATTTTTAGAATTCAAAATTCCAAGACAAGAAATGAGACCATATATATTGAATAGGTACAAGTAATATGTTTTATATTTGTTGCACAATATGAAACCATAACATAAACACAATAATGTGCATAAAAAATGGATTGTGAAGCACCAAAGGGGGTATTTACATCATTTAAAGACCATTTATCCATTATATACCCATAAAATAGCCTTAAAATACCTCTAATATGCCTAAACAACTTGTAAAGTGACAATTAATTACATAAAGTAAGGCAATTTCGGGATTTGGAATTATTTTTATTTAAAAGGGGGGTGTCTTTTCACCCAGAGGGGTATGAAAACCATTCAACCACATATATATGTGTGATGTAAAATGTAAAGAGGGGGAGAATAGAGAGATACAAGAGGTGGAGGTAATTTTGTACTTTTAAACTTTTTTATCAAAAATAACCAGTTGCATTTTCTTTCTCATATGTGTTGAGAGTTAACATATTTTTAGAAGGCAGTTGCTTGTGATATTATCTAAAGGAGATAAGGTTATTTGTGTTCTTCCAGTGAAATTTTGTGTTTCATATTGTAGATTTGGATAAAAAAAGATTTACTTGTGAATTGTAATTGTTCCATGTATTTCTTCCTTGGATGGTCTCTTAAAGTTAGGGTTAAATTCATTCAAGCGGCTTACAATATAGACATTGAAGTAGAGCTCATAAGAAACAATAACTGACAGATTCGCCGAGAGGAGGTGGGTTTAAAAACTGTCTCATAAATTTACACAATAAGTCTTGACGAAATATAAGACTTTGTAGCCCAAATAAGAGGAAAGGCACTGATCATTTGTAAACAAACCCTTTAACCATACCAGTTACCCTTTAATTTTAAGCATTAGGATTAGTAGAGTAGGTATAGTAGGTCATTTAGCCAAAGTGTAATATATATACTTTTGTAAGATACATAGATCAATACACACATATGAAATCAGTCTGTTTAAGAAACTTATGTCATTCTGAGACTAGGAGATATCAGATTAAGACACTAAATCTGCTATAAAAAGCATTGGTTGAAGGAACAACTAGTGAGTAGGTATACCAGCCTAGGTCATGCAGAGCCTAAAGTGAGAGAGTTAGTAACCAAATAGGTTCACTCTATAAGTTGGCCAAGTCAATTGGAGGGTTTGATCATAGGAGTTGGCATTTCTTTAGAACCTATCCAATCTGTTGATTTGAGACCCAACAGGGACTACATTCTCTCAAGGTTAAATCTTAACAGTTCCTATTTTATCATGTACTTAATTCAAAATCTGCATAGCTAAAGATGCATTGAGAAATTTGAAATTTTATCAAGTCTTTTGGAAGCCTGTTTAGTCGGTAAATATAGGAAGTCTGGCTATTCGGTAAAAGCATAAAAGGGAAGTGGTACCAAGTGCATTTAATGTTTTCTTACCTAACTGAACAGAGCTCGACAAGGTAAAATTGTGTACTTAAAGCTTTTGCGCGGTCATTTTACACTTACCAAGTTTTCAAGAAAGCAGAGAAAAGCAATTCAAAGGCGATCAAACCTCCTCCGAAGCGAAATTCAAGGTATTTACATCAATCACAATGCATTGTGAAGCTAGTTTACTAATCATATCAGTTGTGAATATCTGTTAAGTGGAAGGCGTCTGCCGTTTAAAAGTTTTCAAACCCTAAGGATCTTTTGTTAAGTGATTATCCGAAATTTGAAATGGCACCTAAGATCCAGAAGCCCATTGTTGTTGAGAACATTGAAAAGCCCTCACTGAAATACTCTCTAACTCCCAAAATAACATTTGAACCATATGATAAAATTGCATTTTCACTCATTCCGGATAGGGTTTTACTAGTTGAGGATGTCATATTCTTCACTAAGTGTCGTGTTGAGGAACTAGGTCATGTTGAGATCAAGGACACATATGATGAATTGTGTACCGATGGAAAACTAGATAACAAGTTTGAACACATTAAAGTCAAGGGATTGACCGAAGCCCTAACCTACCCGCGAGTCTTCAAACCCCAGTGGGTTAAATTTGTTTTGAGTAGATTTCATGATGACTTCATGTGGTTAGAGGAGCAACCATTCAAGATCACCAAGGAAATCATCCACTTGATCACCGGTTACCCTATTTATGACCATGCTCGAGCTCAGAAAATGATTTCACAGAAGGAATTGATCACTTTAACTGGAGTAGAATCCGATTGCAGAGGTCTAAAATTGAATAATGTCATAGATGCAGAGTTGAAGTTTGCCATTAGAGCCATAGGCTATTGTTTCTTTCAATCAATAAGGGAAAACAATGTACCCTGTGCAACAGTTGATTTAGCCTATAAAATTGTAAAGAAAGGTATGAAGATTGATCTATGTGAAGTGTTGTTGAAAAATCTGTTTGAAAATCTCAACACCATAAGGAAGCCAAAGAAGAACAACTCGACAAACACATTGAAGTTTGGATCACTTTTGGTATGCATGTTCTTCTATTTTGAGAAATTCTTTCCATCAGTTAGTAATGTAGTTTGGGAACTACACCGACCAATCACCCATCAAATCAATGACTTCATCAAATAGCTAGGTGATAACTTCAATGATATCATGGATGATTATTTTAGCAAGTTTCAAGAAAAGATGCATAACAGGTATATGATTCCACCCAAGTTAGTGGAGAAATACAAGGATGATATATGCTTTGAAGTAGACACCGACTACTGCTATGTCAATGCGGTGGAACCGCGAACTTGATCTTTGCCACCTATGGGTTATGAGATTGATTTTGACATTACATAACAACAGATAGATGCTTCTCTTGCTCTACCAAGGCATGCTACCGAGATGAGATACGGTACATATGAAGAAGTTAAAGAGAAAGTTAAAATGAGCATTGTAGCACCAAAGGCTACAAGAAAAGCAACAAAAATGATTAAGGCATTAACAAAGAAATTTGGAGAAGGTTCTTCCTCCACACCAATCAAGAGCATTCAAGTGATGACTGAGAAGGAATCTGAAGCCCAAGAAGCAGCTATTACATCGAGCAACGAGTTGCCTAAAGGGAAAATTTTGAAAAGGAATAAACATGATACATCAAAGGTATCACCGACTCCTTCAATAAAGCGGATAAACACAAGATCATCTGCAGTGTCACCGAGTAAGAAACCAAAGAATGTTGCCGCACCAAAGGTAACAAAAACTTATAAGAAATCTACTCGGAGACTCATTTTGACTAAAGAGTCCAGTGACACCGAATCTGAAGACGCAAGTAAATTTCAGATTGTTAAGAGTCAAAAGGAAGATGTACACATCGTTGATAATTTCTGTGCTAATCTGAAACACTATGGTGGATTTGGAGCATTTTGATATGTTAAGTATGAATCCATAAATGATGAAGAAAAGAAACAAATAGAAGAAGTTGTAATCTGCACACTTTTGAAATTCTGATTGGTCCCATTGGAAGTAACTAATTCTTTTCCAAAAGAATTGTATTTGCATATTGATAACAGGTGGAAATATGCTATGGACTTGGAAAAAAAGATGAGAGAAAGAAGTCTGGTACATCTCTTCTCAGACATGTTGGTAGATGAGATCAATGAACATCTGGAAAACTACCAGACAAACTTCCTAGTCAAGAAAAGAGCCTTGAAATTGATGAATGACCTTTATCTTGAAGTGGAGAATGAGACCAAAGAAAAGTGGTAGGAAATCTTTCAAATCAAGAATGCTGGTGAGCAAGTTGAAGTTGAAATAGTTGATGTCACCGATCAAGATCCTGATATCACCGAGCAAGACCCCGCTGATACTATACAAATTGATGAGGATATCATGGACACTGAGGTACAAGAATAGGAAATGATTGAAGGGAATGCTTATGCCAAACTGGTATCCAGTGAGTCAGTTTTGGACCAAGTTCAACCCTATCCTCTGGTCACTCAGCATGTTTCAACTGAGACACCTCAGGATACTGAACAAGGAAAATAGGATCACAAGTCTACAGAAGAAGAAGCTACTTCTCAGGCCACCAAGGAACAAACTTCTCAAGCCCCTTCTAGCATTGAAAATGTTACAACTGAGACCCAGAGCAAGGATTCATCGAAGGCTACATCTGAGGTTAAAGAAATTGACAAAAGTGTTGCCTCTACCGAGCAAGCTACCGAGGGTCAACAAGCCTCCCAAGCCATTGTATTAGTTTAACCGGTGAAAACCTCCTCATCTAAAGAAAAGAAAATAAAAAAGCATAGTTTCAAGTTAGATTTGTCAAAACCAATAGTGTTGCCAAATGTAGACATATCCAAATTAAAAGGGCAAGCACTTATTAAATTTTGGTGAACTATGCAAAGCCAAAGCAGAACAAGAGAAGCAAATGGCTATACAAAAGAAAAACAGAGTACTTCAGAAGGTGAAAGCACTATTAACAAATATGCTACCTGAAGCTACAGTGACAAAAGATGCAGCCATCCATGGTCAACTGGATGAACTCCTAACTAAAATAGAGACATCTGGAGTAGACGCATCTGAATACTTGAGCAAATTGAAGGACAAAGAGCTCACTGCAAAAATGATTGAAGAGGTACAGAAAGCCATTGCTATTGGCAAAGTAAAATTTGTCAAATTTATTGCTGAGTTGTCCCCTCAACTCAAGCGCATTCTTTCTTTATTTCAGAAACTCTGTACATTTTCT
Organism: Cryptomeria japonica; assembly: GCF_030272615.1. Classification (NCBI taxonomy): domain Eukaryota; kingdom Viridiplantae; phylum Streptophyta; class Pinopsida; order Cupressales; family Cupressaceae; genus Cryptomeria; species Cryptomeria japonica. The sequence continues at coordinate 582,495,141 of NC_081407.1, read as the reverse complement.
TTATTCATTAAAGATATCAAGAATAAAACAGAAGTGATTGAGAAAGAGCTCACTGATCTCTCCCATACATTGACCATTGAGCCAAATTCTATTAAGAATTTCTATACCAAGTTACAAAAGCTGATGGCTCAACAATTGGAACTTAGGAATGAAGAGCACAAAATAAAGATGGACATTATGACTCTTCAAACCTTATTCATTCCACACTTGTCCTTCATCCAAGAACAGATCAACAAGGCTACCTCTTTATCCACTCAGCCAGAGGGAAGCACTTTAGATGGACTGATTTCACTGTTAGCCGACATTATAGCTCAGAATTCACTCATGGATAGTGTCAAGGATGCCCTCTCTGCCACTCTCACCGATGCAAGGACAAAGTATAAATCCATTTTTGACCAGTTGCCTCCACCGAATGGTAACTAAGTTTTGATGTTTGTAAAAAAGGGGGAGTATAGTATATAGTGTATATAAGATAATTTTGACAGGGGGAGCAATGAATCGAGCAGTGATAGCCGAGTAGTGAACCGAGCAGTAAATATATAATATTGATCGCAACACATGCACAATCAGAGTTATGAACAGTATATTGATAAAGGGAGTATATCTGAGTATACTATTTCATTGACAAATGTATATACTGTCAGTTTAGTCAAATTTTGTAAGTATATAGATTTTTGAGTTATGACTTTGAAAGAAGTTTGTCAAACATCTCAACTAATGTCAAAAGGGGAGATTTTTACTACTTACTAAGTTGCCATTAGTTTTATGTCCAAATTCATTCTATATACTCTAGTCGGTTATTACTACCGAAACATTCAGTCGGTAAGCATAGAGCAGTTGGTTATAGAAGAAAGTAGTCACAGAGCTTAGTATACACCAAGCTGTCTACCGAGTAACACTCTATGTCTACCGAGCAACAAAAATGATATACCCAGTGAATACACACCGAGTGAAACGTGTTACCAGATTCATTGAACCTAGACACATATGGGAAATGTGGTACAAGATCGAGGAACAGGGAATCATTATCACTTAGGAAATTGCACCTTAAAGATTTTGTATGATCTCGAGGTCATCTATCCAATGAAATATTTTGTATGGTTATTCATTCGATGAATCATGTTTGTAAGATCGAAGCATGAACAGATCACCGACATAAGAAATCTATTTATACAACATGAATTGAGGATCAAAAAGAGAAGGTGTATGAAGCAAGACATGTGTAATAGATAAGGAAGCACTGAGTATTGTGACTGATTGAGACACATAGGTCATTGAGAAGGATTTCAGAGAAAAGTCAACGAACAGAGTAAACAGAAGGGTTTACCGAGTTAATCTATGGATTACCGAGGTATGCTATAAGCAAGGTAATCTCATTTTGAGCACATAGAATCTACTATAACATTTTAGATGTGAAGTTGCAGATATTTTGTAATATTGTGTCGTAATATTTTGAGTTGTAAGAGAAACCTTTAACAGGGTAAAAGACTCTAACAAAGTCTATAAATTGTAAAGCCTTTAACCAGGTGCAACATTTAGAATAAGTGTTGTAAAATCCTTTAGCAAGGTAGATCTAACGATCTTGATACTCCTAATAGGGTAAGCTATCAGAAATAGATAAACATGTAGCTCTAACCCAACAACCTTTATTATTGCAGTAGTGAAGTTGTGGGTGCCATCCCCACCGCTGTTTTTCTCTCTAACAAAGAGTTTTTGCATAACCAAAATATATGTTTTATGGAGTGAATCATGTATGATTGTTATTTATTTGTTTTAGCATTATATTATGTTACGACAGTTTTTGGTTTATGTATAACAGTAAAGTTATTGTTGAAGAAGAGATTTGAAGTACCGATTCACCCCTCCCCTCTTAGTACATTAGCTGTCCATATTGGGCCTAATAGTTTCTTGAAAGCCAATTAATAACCAATTGCATTTGATACCTAATAGGATTATGATAAAGGGTTTAGATAGTGATATAATCATTAAAAGAGAATGAGATCTTCAAAATGAGGATATCAAAGGTCAAATAGAAATCCAAGAAACAATAGATGAGTACAATCATCATTTGAGGCATTGATACATAACATGACATGTCTCAAGTGCAGGGTTTGACTTAAACATCAAATCTTTTAAGTCAAATAAGAAATGTAAGCTAAAATGAAGCTAGGAGATTCTAATCAGAAGTAGAAGGTTAAGAACAAGTTGAAAAGATAAAGATAACAATGTAATATGACATGTGATGATTTATGCTCTTTTAAAAAAATTCCACGCCTCAAGAAGACTTAGTGAATATCAAGTCCTTCTAATATGATAACAAGATTGGTCATCATGCCAATAAGCTCAATGCTAGTTTTAAGGCACTGAAAATAAGGGATTTTGAAGAAACTAAAGCAGTTCAAGCCCAATTTAAGGCCCCATTTGGGTAACACACCACTTAAGAAAACTTTTGGGTCCACAAGCTGCATGTTTAGAGTAGTTTTGAGTGTTTTTTTCAATGATTTTAGATCATATTCAACACAAGAGGTTAATGACATTCAAGAGGGAGATGAAACCAAGGTTGGAGACTACCAATTAGAGTCGAGAACAAATATTAAAGTTGGAGTTTGAACATCAATTACATCTTTGAGTTGAGGAAAGCCTCATTCTTATATAAGTCCTCAGTCTTCTTCATTTCTCTTTCAGTTATTTCTCCTTTCTTGCAAAATACAACAATAAAGAAGCATTGTAGCTCATTTTATTTTTCAATTTTAGAAGTAATTTTTTCAGATTGTAATGCAAAAAAATCCTTTCAATTCAATAAAAAGTAGCAGTTCCTTTTTAATATTTTCCTATTTTGTGTTGTGAATGGATGATTGGATGTATCTATTTTGATTTATTGTCAAATATTTTGTTTATGTCTCACTCAATCAATATTAAGATGAGGAAATACATGTTTAATTCTAGTCATATATTGTGATAAAGAATCATGATGCATTGAAGTTGTGAATATTGATAATTTCCTTCATACAAGCATTAGATATGGTCTTTTCTATGAAACATTTATGGATTCCATGTTTTCATTTGAGTTGTGGAGAATTGAACCTTTAGGATTGAGTTGATTGTGAGTCTAGGATAACGAGAAATTTCATAAAACATTGGTGCATATCCTATTGGTAGCTGTAGTTTCATTTCAAGAAATCTTTCTCCTCTTTTCCCAAGAAAATTCCAATAGTTTTAGGAGATGTTATAAGGGAACTGACCCGTAATCTAGAGATTCACCTTCATCATGAGTGACCCATAGGCTCAAAGGTGTTTCCATTTTTCACGAGATTGCTAAGCGTCAAAGCTTAGCATTCAGAATGCAATCCTTTGTGACAACAATATAATAGCATACACAAATATTTCTTACATGAATCAAAATTGTACATAGAATTTGAATTAATCATGTGGAAATTTTTCTAAATCAGTAGCTTTGACATACAATAGCTAATTCTAGGATGCCTTATCGATACCAAATGTTTTCTGATAATATTTTGAGAAATACAATAGTTGATTCTATGATGTCTAGACAATATCAAATTTTAAAAAATAGTATTGGATTTTTCAAGGTCTGAAAATCTCTCATTTAACACTTCAATTCATGGATATTCCTTATTGTATTTTTCAAGATCTCCGACTCTCTCATTTACGACTTGAATTCATGGATATCTCTATCCTTGATGTCTAGGTGTTGTAATTGATGTCAACCCTAAGTGTTTTTTCATTGATGTATCAGGTGCAATTATGGTATTGATGTGTGTTGAGATGTTGATAAAGCTATGATGAAGTTCATTGCTAGATGTCAACCATCAACTTGGTGCTGATGTCTATACTCAGTGTGTTGTAGTGTCTTGATGATGAAGTTTAGGATTGGATATCATGCCTTGTTTATTGTCACCAGAGCTATTATCATTATGATATCTTATTAAGATGAGGACTAGAAAAATTCAGACGAGGATTAGAAGTATTGAGATGAGGATTAAAAACATAGTGATAAAGTAGTTACAGTTCTATGATATTGTAAAAGCTACAAGCCATTGTTCTATCTTTCTTGTTGCTCCCGAGTGAGAAAATGATTCTACAAGGATGTTCTGGCCTCTATAGGTTGGTGAAGTGTGAAAATGCAAGAAAGTGTTATGAAAACTATTTGGGAGAATACTATGTATTCCTCCAAGCCTAAAGCTATGTTCTTTCAGTTTGGGATTTAACGTGTATGTGATATGGATGTTGCAGTACTATCTTTTGAGGTCTCTAGTGTTGTTATAGATGTTCTATGGTAAATGCAGTCAATTGGTAGGTTGGTTTTTGGTCAAGACTGGTTCAGATAATGCTTCACATCTCTCTACATTATTGTTTCTACTCATGCAAAGTAGTGGACATGCTTATATTGTCTATGTAGTGTCTCAATTCAAATTTCAAGTGATGAAGTTCATTGCAAGTATGTTTGATTAGGTTCTATCTCATGACTATGTTGTTTGGATCCTTGAGTATAAAGAACTCTATATTTTTTTGGTTGCACCAACTTTTTTTGGCATGACATTGTGAAGAGTGTATGAGAATATTGTTAGATGTTCATGGAATGTATTTGTGTAGTCTGTATGATAGTGGTTGATCTTTTTGCTGCCACATTTTTTTTCTATTGGTTTCCAAGGTCTTTTGTGGTTATTTGATAGATAGATCTTATTCTCTTTCTTGTCTAATGCATCTAGAGGTCTACACAAACATTAGCAGTTGTGTTGAGTTTTCTTTGGGCCTTCCTATGTCTTAATTTGAGTCACATTGAGTAAATTCATTTGGAAGTTATGTTTTTAGGTTGAATGGTAGTGTTACATGTTTCATCCACACATTACGCTATTTTTTACTTGGGAAGATGTGTGCTAGTATGTTTTATGTTTGGGGATGCATGGAAAGATGTATTAAAGTTTTTTAGGTCTACTCTATCTCCTAGTTTGGACCAATTCCACTATAATATGTTTTTGAGGCTGACTTGTTGGGGTAATCCCTTGTCTCCTATTTTGGCTGACCTAATTTGATGTTTTCCATGCTTACGGAGGATACACACACACACACACACACACACACACACACACACACACACACACATATATATATATATATATATATATATATATATATATGAGATTAAATTAGTTTCATGATAGTGAGTGTTTGGAAAAGTGTGTGGTGGAATTTTCGGACCTAAATTTCTTAATGGTTGGTTGAGGCTGTATGTAAAGAGCACCTACATTCTAAGGAGACTGTTGGAGGTTGTGAGTTGAAGGCTTATTAATCGTAAGTCAAATCTTTATGCATCCTACTCTAAGATAATGGATCTCTTGAGGAGGTCCTTTGTATCTTTCTTTGAGGTAGTGAGCTTCTTCAACAAGTCCTCCATGGAGCAACATGCTTCCTTAGGTAGCGAGCCTTAAAACAAATTGTAATATTTGTTCATATATTGTGAGTTAACTCTCACCATGGTTTCTCCATTTTTGGATTTTCCATGTAAATCTAGTGTTGTCTCATGCATCGCTCTTCATTTATTTATATTGAATTATTATTGATTTTCTTAAGGATATTGAATTTAAATTGCACTAAAGATTGTAAGTTTTAATGACACTAATTAACAACTCCTCTCAGTATCTGGGTGTGTTCAACATGAAGAACCTATAGATGAATGTATTTCTAGATCTCTTTTGGAATTTATTATTAAATTTTTCTAATGTTGAACCATTAGATCTCTCTTTTTACACATGTAGAAAATTTCTCTAACAACATGAGACCTATGACATCTCCCTTTTCTTGAAAATTATTAACTTGTGCATTGAGTCTAGTAATAGAGTAAACTTAAGTCATATAATTCATTTTAATATTTCCTACCCAACTTGTTCATTTATTTATTTTATTTATATAGGTATTGAAATTAATATTTGATTATGGATCTCATTTGGTGCCCTCATGGAAGGAATTCTTTGACTATTTAGGTTTAATATAAAACCTATCTTGCCAAAGAGGGTTCACCCAAGTCAATGAAAAATAAATGCCAAAAAGTAAGGGGTGCCCAAGCATTTTTCTTGAGACCTAAGAAATTTCTTCAAGTGAAAGTTTTAATCTCCATCCAATCATCCTACACCCTCCTACCACCATACCATGTAGCCTCCTAGTATGCGTAGGAATCTAAAATTGGTCAACGCTTGCGGTGTCATACTTTAATGTTTGCATGACCTTCTTTTAGGGTTTTCACGCTTGATAACTCTTTCTTCTATGTTGCACATTTGTTTTTTATCATTTGTTGACATCTTGTCATTCTTCTATATTTATGTCCCCTTTGATTCTAATTCTCTCAAATTTGAGTTAGGTCTTGCCAATTTTAATTTATACTTTCAATTGGTGATCGTAATCAATCTGTCATATCAGTTGGACTTTGTTGTAATCCTAATCTATGTCAATTAGGGTTTTGTCCTAAACCTTTGTCATTTTGAAATATCAATTTCCTCATTGAATTTTCAATCAATTTGGATCTTTGTCAATCAATCATTATCAACTTTTTATCAATTTTGATCAATTCGTCATTAGTCCTTGTCAATCTTTTTGTCATTCAACCTTCATCAAATCGGCCTTTTATCAATCTATGATAGATTTGTCATCAATCTAAATTAACCATAAATCTTCGTCAATTTTGGATCAACCGGTCATTGGTCCTTTGTCATTTATTATTTATCAATTGGATCCTTTTGTCATCTTTAACCAATTTGTAATTGGCCTTTGTCAATCAATGTCATATTAATATCAAGTCTTTGTCATTTTTCCTTTTGATTGTGATCCTCGTCATTTATTGGTTTTAATCATGTCAAGACCTAGTTCATTTCTATTTCATCACCTAGGGTTTAATGATTAGTTCATTTAATGCTTTACTAACACTTCCCTTTAGGTTAAATGATTTTATTCATTTATCCCAAGTGTCCTATGTCATAATTAAATTGAATTATTTAATTGGCTATTCTTCATCCTTTTTGTGAGCTAATTAATAAATGAAATTCATTAATTAGTTCCACCTAATTTCTTAATTTTTAAATTTCTTTTTGTTACCTAATTTTCTTCTAACATTTTCCACTAATTTCTCCTCTAAATTGGGCTCATCTTTCCATGCTCAATTTGTCATAAATTGAAAGCTATTTCGTCTCCAAGTTGTCATTATTTCATGAGAAAATTTTATGGATAATTTGTAATAATCAAGTGGCTATTTTCCCTCTCAATCTTGTCATAATTGGTGAGAACAATTTTCTCTCAATTTGTCATTATTTTGACAGCAATTTATTATAAAATTTGACATGTAATCATGCCAATTTTCAAATTTGTTGCACTTTTCAATTGCTCATCAATTTTGGAGATTCTTATCCTATAAATTGAGCTCTTTTCTTCAATCATTTCTAACCACAATTTGAGTGCCCTTACCTTGTCACTTTCAAAACGCTCTTTGTAATCCAACTTGCTTTCATTCAATTGCGTTTGCAGGTGACACCCACATTGAGCTAAAGGAGAAAGAATGCCAATGGAGGTCAATGAAGGAGATTTTTGCATATGGTTTGCATTTTAGTTTGAATATCTTATCTTCATTCCTTTATTGAGTGTATTAGGAGTTGATTTCATTGCAATTTAGGTTTGTGGTTCCCTAATTCTATTGATATGATGCTTTCCCCTGATTTCCTAGTTATAGTATGCATTGTTCTTCACTGTTGTTTTGCACATTGTTTTGATTTTTGTTTTAAAAATTGTTAATTTTTATTTTTTTTCATTTTAGGGGTTTTATTGCTTACGACACCTTTTCATATTTTATAGCAATTAAATTAATAATCATGACATGATAAGATTTTTCTATTATTTTCCTAACTCCAAGACTCAATTGATTATTTTGTACTCACTAATCATTCATAACAAATTTAAAAATAGTAATTTGTCATCTTGATTTACATAGTCTAAACTTAAATCTAGGTTTTCAACTGAAGTTGATTTGTGCATAATTGAGCATCTCCAAATTCTTTGTTGCAAAATATGCTAGAAATCCTATTAGCTCAAAGTCATGGAGAAGCTACCCATCTTACTAACTACTCCAATCAATCATCATAGATTGCAGGAAAAAATACATACAAAACCATGTACCCATAGAAACATGATATTAAACAAGAATAAAAAACTCTATTAACAAGCAATAACATGTTTGAAATTTATCTATATTCTACTTTATTTAAATGAGAGGCTAGAAGACTAAAGTTTAAGTTTGCAACAACGTCCTTATTTTGTAAGCTATTCTCATTCAAATAAAGTGATAATAGATATAAATATTCCAGTTTTCTATGTTCTAGGTTGTCGAAAGTTCAATGTTGTAGAAACTTGCAAAGATAAAAATAGTATGAATAAACACCACTTGCTTCATTAAAATTTGACTCCTTGCAAGATTTTTTATTGATAGTTGTCAATCATACCATAGAATACAAAAATATTTCTTACATGAATAAAAAACTATACATACAATTGATATTTATCATGTGGGAAATTTTCTAAATCAATATATTTCACATACAATAGCTAATTCTATGGTTTCTTTAGGATACTAAATATTTTTCAGATAATACTTTCTCATACAATAGTTGATTCTATAATGTTTTCATATTGTCAAATGGATTTTTCAAAACCTCTATCTCTATCATTTACCACTTCAATTTATACATATTCCTTACTAAATCCTCTCTCATTTACGACTTCAATTCATATATATTCCTTACTAATTTTTTCAAGGCCTATGACTCTCTAATTTACCACTTTAATTCATGCATATTCCTTACTAAATTTTTCAAGGTCTCTAACTCTCTCATCTACCACTTTAATTCATGCACATTTCTTACTAAATTTCTCAAGGCCTCTAACTCTCTCATTTACTAAATTGATGGATATTCCTCATGATTTCAGGATATTTTTCCTAAGGAAATATTTTGTCCACATTAAAGCTTGTTGCAAGTTTAGAAATAAGTGGAAGTCATTATTTTGTATAGTTCTCTAAACAATTTTTCTTCTCTTTCTACATTAACTATGTAGGTATTTTTCTTCCATAGGTATTCTAAATCATTTACATGGATTGTAAAAAGTTGAAAATGTTATGTCTACAAAGTATAGCTTGTTCTTCTCTTCCTCTAACTAATAAGCGAACGCAAGTGGCTTTTGATTTCAAAACTATGCTGCCCTCAAATTTTGATCATAACATTTACAAAATTTTGTTTCCTCCAAGTTAAAATACATTAGTAAATATGGTACTATAGGAGGTTGTGCAAATGTTTTGAATCATTTATGTAAGACCTTTATTATATAAGCTAGTTTATCTTAAATTGACAAAAAATTACACAAGACTTAAGAATAATAATAATAACATTGAGCAGAACATACTCCACTAATTCTCCCACATATGATTCAATGAATGACCTAGATGAGAATTTGATAGTAGAATTCAAAACATAGCGTATTTATTAGTGTGATTCCTTAAGTTAGCACATATGAGAAGGATACTATATTATGATGAATGTAATCTAAGACAAGATGATCTAACTCATATATGTTGTGTATTTTATATTAAAAAAAGAGAATGAGAAAGTTTAAAATTTGTATTTACTTTTTGTTAAATAATTAAATTTATACACCAATCGATGTTAAAATTGTGAATTTAATTTATTGAATTAGATTCATGTACTGACCCAAATTCGTATAAGATAGTTTAGATATCTAGATATAGTTTGAGATTTTTTACTATGTTTCTAATGCTCATTTAATTAGATAAATGTTTTAATTAATTTTTATACATAGCTAAATTAAATAGCATTAAGTTTAAATCATATTTATTTTAATTGTATGTAGATATTTTTCACATGGTTGATCAAAGCTTAGATGATCACTCTTAGCCTAGTGTTCATTGTGATGATGACAAAACTTCTCACCAGTCTATCTAATTAGGTCCTAGTGATTCTATCACTAATGCTAGGGCTAAAACCTCTGCTAATATCATAAATAGATTGTAGTGTGCTATACAACAGCTTGAGATAAGAAAAAATAACACCCGTAACTTGCCATATCCAGATCTAGGAGATGGCGGACTTTGTGGGAGGAGGTGAGCGGCGAGCGGGAAATTCAAATTTCAAACAGGGTGATGGTGGACTTTCTGTGCCTGGTGCTGGTGATCATGCATGTTCCCAGGCCTCCCAGGGTGCTGTGGGGGAGAAGGCGACAAACAAATTGGTTGAAGATAAAGATTCCAAAGTAGGGGACCCACATGATAGAGGTAAAGTAAAGAAATGGACGGCTCTATTTGGAGTCAGGTCTTTGGTACATTCTAGACTTCCAGAAGTTAAAAGTCTTTCTGATCCGACGACAGGGGTTTTTGCTATATTTGTGCCGGATAAGTTGGTTGATTGGTCTGTATCTAGTCTGGCTATGACTTTGGTTGGGCGATTTGCTGGTTTTAGACCTAAAATTGATGTTGTTAGGAACTTTATAAGGAGAAAATGGTTTCTCAAAGGCCAAGTGGATGTGGCGGCTTTGCCTAGGGCGTTTTTCTCATTTGCTTTTAATAATGAAGAAGATTTGAGTAAAGCACTCTGTGAAGGTCCGTGGATGTCCGACAAGTCAACTTTGGCTTTACACAAATGGGCTCCTAACTTACCATCGGATGATTCCTTCTTCGTATCGGCTCCTGTGTGGACACGTCTTCTTGGCCTTCCATTGGAGTTTTGGAATGAGGAGGTTTTTAAAGGGATTGCAGGCTCCTTTGGGGAACTTCTGTCGATCGACCCAATGACTGCAGCCAAATCTAGGTTGGTTTTTGCTCATATTTGTGTTAATGTTAATCAAATGACGGATATGCCTCAATCCATTGAGATTTTGTCTAAATTGGGGAAATGGACCCAAGTGATTGAATATGAATCTCTCCCGTTTGTGTGTTTTCATTATAAAAAGTCGGGTCATTGGGCGAAATCCTGTCCTTCCAAGAAGGGTAAGAATAGTAAAACTGATAGTAATCCGAAGGAGAAATGGCAAATGAAAGGGAATAATGATGCTCCACCTTCATTGTTAATCCCTGAGAAGGAAGCGACCGAGTTGGAAAACGAGGAAAATAAGGGTATGAATAACTACAAGGAAAACTCTGATTGCGCATGTTCTAATAGTCAAAAAGAAAGTAATGAGGAGGGAGAGGATGGTACTGAAGACCTGGTTCAAAATATTGAATCTGCGGATATGAAGGTTGATCTTACCATCTAGGGTAAAGTTGTTGATTTATCCAGTAATGATGTTTCAACTTCATCTAATAACAAGGAAAACGAGGAAGAATTTAATGAATCTCAGAACTGTAATATCTTAGAAACGGTGCCTTTGTTGTTATTAACCAATGGAAGTCCTAAGCAGACTGGAAATATGAACCTGAACTCCCAATGTAAAACTCCTCCCAAAAGCACGGAGACGGTGGGTCTTGAGAAAAATCCTAGGATTTCTGGTAATAAAGAAGACAAGTCAAATAAGGGAGGACCCAATGGAGGTATTTCAACCAGAAGCAAGAATAAGAAGGTTGCAGATGTTGGAAATCAGAACAAAAAATAGGGGAGACCTGTTACTACTTATCAAATTGCCATTAGTTTCATATCCAAAGTCATACTATATTCTAGTCGGTTAGTATTACCGAATCATGCAGTCGGTACACACAGAGAAGTCGGTATGGACAGTCTAGTTGGTTACTGAAGAAAGCAGTCATAGAACACAGTATTCACCGAGCTGTTTATCGAGTAAAGGTTCATGGCTACCGAGTGGTATAATTAACTCACCGAGTTGATATTCACCAAGTAAAACGTCTTACTAGATACATTGAACCTGGACATACACATGAAAACATGTTACAAGATCGAGGCACATCTAACCATTTTTGTGTTGGAAATTGCACTAGGAGATTGTGTATGATTACAAGATCAATCTAACCTATGAGATATTTTGTTTAATCGAAGAATCTTTTTGTAAGATCGAAGCAATAAATCAAATCACCGCTGTAAGAGATCTATATATACATCATGATTCAAGGGTTAGATATATGACACAATATGATGTGATAAGAGATGCAATGAGATAGCAGTGTGTATGCATGAAGGAAGACTGTTACAGAGACACAAAGAGGTCACCGAGAAGGTTAACAGTGAACAGTTGAAGAACAGAGTAAACCGAAGTATTTACCGAGTTTCATTATGGGTTACCGAGGTATGCTACAAGCTAGGTAATCTTATTTAGAGCACATAGACTCTGCTTTAGCATTTTAGATGTAAAGTTGCAGATATTTGTAATGATTATATTGTAATATTTTGAAGTTGTAAGAGAAACCTTTAATAGGGCAAAGACTCTAACCAAGTCTATAAATTGTAAATCCTTTAACCAGGTGCTACACTTATATAGTGTTGTATAAATCCTTTAGTAAGGTAGATCTAACTGATCTTAATACTCCTAATAGGGTAAGCTATCAGAAATAGCTAAATGTAGCTCTAACCGAGCATTGTTTATTATTGCAGTAGTGAAGTTGTGGGTGCCATCCCCACTAAAGTTTTTCTCTCTAACCAAGAGTTTCTGCGTGACCAAAATATATGTGTTATGGAGTGAATCATGTATGAATGTTATCTGTTGATTATAGTTTTGTTTTATATTACTGCACTATTCTGTTTATGCATAACAGTATGGTTATTACAAAAGAAAAGTTTTGGAGTACTGATTCACCCCTCCCCTCTCAGTACATTAGCTTTCTATATTATGAAGATAATTTCATGGAGTATCAAAGGGTTGAACGCCCCCCACAAGGAGGATGTGTTGCATAATATTGTTAGAGATCATAAACCGGATGTAGCTCTTATTCAGGAAACTAAGATGTGCAAGGATAAAGTGGAAAAAATTAGAATTTTCAAAAATAATGGGGTGATTGGTACTAGCTCGGAGGGTGCCTCAAGAGGCACAACTATCTTTTTGAATCAGAATTCCATTAAAGGTAAGGAAATTGCTTCAGGGGTTAACAAGACTCAGTTTTGCTTGAGCATATTAGGGATAACTTTGTCTTGGTTATCTCTAATATCTATGCGCCTAATACTAAAGCTCGAAGAGCTAAATTTTGGAGTCTGGCAAAAGAGAGACAAAGGTTTTCAGATAAAAGTTGGATGATTATGGGAGACTTCAATACCCCCTTAAAAGAGGATGGAAAGATGGGAGGCCTTCCTTTACAGTTAGATGGAAGACAAGATCTCATGGACTTTATCAATGATTAAGATTTGATGGATGTGGATCTTAGAGGGATTAATTATACCTGGACCAATAGAAGAACTAGCCTTGATCTCATTCAAGTTAGGTTGGATAGATCCCTGATCTCCCCTGATTGGATCTCTAAGTATAATTGTTCTTTGGCGTCTATCATTAAGATTGGTTATGATCATTTTCCTATCTCTTTCACTACCAATCCTACTTCCTCAAAAAGTAATTTTCCGTTTAGATTGAAAAAGCCTGGTTATGCGACCCCTCCCTGGAAAACCTTGTTTCTGAGTGGTCGAATTCGGAGGTTGAGGGTACTGCTTTATTCAGAGTGGCCAAAAAGCTTAATATCATCAAAGCCAAAGTCAAAATCCGGATAAAGAGATTTTTGGAGATATCTTCAAAATGAAAGCCAATATTAAGATAGATATTAAAGAAGTTCAGGGTAAAATTCAAGTGGAAGGCCTTTCTGAGGATTTGAGGAATTATGAAAACAGGATGCTTTCCAAATACCATGAAATTATCTCTAATGAAGAAACCTTTTGGAGACAAAGATCAAAAGCGTTATATTTGAAGGAAGGTGATAAAAATACTCGGTTTTTCCAGGTGACTTTTCTTAAGCATAGGGCGGCCAACAAAATCTCCAGTTTATCCAGTAATAGGGGTATTTTTTCGGATGAAGATTAATTAGAAAGGAAGCTGTGGATTTCTTTAGTAATCTTTTGGGTGGTGAGGAGTCTCTAGATATTAGAAATCAAGACCTTGCTCAAGCTATCCCTACCATTTTAAGTGAGGATGACAACAAAATCTATCTAGGATCCATTCGAATCAAGAGATCAAAAAGGTAGTTTATTCTTTTCTTGGAGACAAGTCTCCTGTTTCGGACGGATTCCCTATGTTTTGTTAGCACATATTTTTACAAAATATTTTATGCTATATGGAGGCCTTTTTCTTTTATCAAATGAGAATTTATTGTTGGTTTGTATATGTAGGAACTTTATTAGCACAGGTAGAGTTCCCTAAAAAGATCAGCTATTTCAAGAGTATCAAGGTATCACTTGGGCAGACTAAGGGCATGCACTAATTATAGACTGCACAAGGAATCCATTATGGAAACGTTTGTCAGTAGAGAAGTCATTATGGTATGATCTAGGATTGTCTTCTAGTATGTATCAGAAGCTGTGGGAAAAGTTGGGATCACCAATATTCAGGATGGATGGCTCATTTGTGTTGGATTGCAAAATTTCAATTATCAACATAAGTAATCCCGATGAAACAACATTGGCAAGCAAAACAAGGATTATCAGCATGTCTTATACTGATGAAACAAAAGGTGGATGCATTGGAGCACTTAAAAAATACTCAACACGGTGCGCGCTCTTGAAAAAATCATACCATCGGGATAGCTTGTTCTGAAGAAGCAGGAGGTGATTGTTTTCTACCGGCTTATCGACAAAACGTAGAAATTGTTATACGGATAACCTATGAAGCCATCAGTGTAACTTGTGACGATAAGGCAAAGCGGATCATTGACTTATAGTATCGGGAGATAGGAAGTAATGAGAAAAGTCTATCTCGATACCCGATGACTGAAGGGAACCGAAGGCGGGCCCAACAGAAAAAAGGACCATATCGGAGTAGTCCAAAAATGGTTAGGCCGATCCTCAATAATTTGAAGAATCGGATCACAGAACTATCGGTATTACCTATACCGATAAAATAGAATCAGAGGTATAAAGCATAAAGGTACATCAGAGACTTATCAAGACTTCAGGAGGAATAGAAAAAGGCTATTTCAACACCCGATGAAGATAGAAGCACCTGCAGGGATATCGGTGTAAACTATAACGATAAGGTAAACATTAAGTGAGGACTCATCAGGACATCGGAAGAAGAAATTTTATGCTATGCCGAGTCCCGATAGGATTGTTAAGGTAGATGGTGAGTTGCTAGGAGTTCTTCGGGGTGAGTTATGTCGATAACGCGGGGGACTTAGTCAGAATGCGGATTGGTATATTGAGATCATTGGGGCATCGAAGGGACATAAAATGAAATATGTCGATACCCGATGGGTTAAGTAAAAGAAAACCGAAGGCGAAGGCATCGAGGAGAGTTATGCTGATGGAGCATTAAAACAAAAAGCATAGCTGAAACTGAAGGAGTGCTCATCGGGATAAGAGAAAAATTGTTATCCCGAGACCTGATAAGTCGGTCGGGATAGCTTGTGCCGATCATAAGGTGAAAAGCAGTAAAGTCATAACAAATGACACCAAACAATTGAATCATCAGGAAAAGTCTCACCGATTAGCCGTTGGAGGTCCTATTGTGAAAAACTTACATAATGGCTTCAATTAAATGCATCTATTGAGTAGGTCTGTTGCCACACGAAGAAAATCCATCAAGATTGTGGTAATTAAGTACAAGATTGGACTCCCTGGGATATGTAACCAGTGTTGCATAACAACATTCCGCATAGTGCTATTGCAAAAAGATATCAGGTGTTTATTGAGAAATATTCTGAGTTGCTGAGCATAGAGTAAAGAAATTTACAGAGATGGAAGGGTCAAGCTCAAAAGGGAAGCGAAAGGTTGTTGAAGTATCTAGTACCACGACGAAAAAAACTGAAGGGTGAAGTCAGTGAGGCTCGAAGAAAATTAAACCAAGATATGATTGATCATATGGACTCTCTATGAGCTAGGTCACGCAGAGCTAAGGTGAATTTTCCTATTCACAACTAGCTGGAGGACATATACAGAGAGATTGGAGATGTACTCAGAACAGTGCGTGGGCACAAGTTGTTTCTTTTTCATTACCTCGACAGGGATGAGCCTATGCCAATTTCAAACCCATGGAACACCAATTTAGGTAAATTCGTGGTACCTAATGTATTTGTAAATATTGACTTATTGAAGCTCCTGGTAAGACATTATGATGCAAACAAGCGATACATTTTGTTGCCCGATGGGACTGATTTTGTTCACTTTGTAATAGCTACAATTCAGGAAGTTTTTGCAGTGGATCTGGAGGTAAATGTGCCTTTATCATTTGTGGATTTGGAAGAAGAATACAAAAAAATGGATACTACTTATCAGGGTTGGAACCTTGCTATCCACAAAGCAGAGAAGAGGAGGCTAACAGAGGAAGATAGTCCTCCTTATGATATGACTATTTTCAAGAAGTATCTATAGTATACATATATGGTTTGTGGCCAGGTGGGAGGAGTTGAAGCTCCTGATGTGGAAAACATAGGACCATTGGTTTTAGCAGCAGATATCCAGAGAGATGAGCCTAGAGCTTTTGATTTTGCTTCATACCTGATGGACAAACTGCATGAAGGCTTCATAAACTTGAAAGATAATCCAGACAAGCATTTCAAGCATTATTCGCTGTTAATGCATATTATTTTATTTTATGGGAGATTCAGGGGATTATGGTCAGAGGGTTTGAATGTAAATACAACAAGGAAGAATGGATAGGATCAACCAGTGTAGTTGTGGGTTTCTTTCTGGGATTATAGATATGTGAATTCTCATTACCTCAAATTTGAGGAATTCTTTGTTAAACCAATTTTCTTGCTCTTTGGTGAGCCTTTGCAGGGATCATTTTCTGAGGATGTCAAGAAGTTTCTTAGGCCTCACAAGCACAAAAATCCAAAGGTTAATCACAATTGGGGTGATTGGTACTCATGCCAAAACTTCACTTTTGTTCGATGCTACGGATTCGAGGGTTATCCCTATGTGTTACCAAAGCCTGCACCAGATAGGATTTCTTTTTTGGATATTGTAAGGCAATTAAGTGTCTCTAATGCCAAGAATTTTGGAGGTACACACAAGCAAGCCTTCCTCCCTGGTACACTTCATTTCCAAGATTTTAAAGTTGTATGTATCAGAGGATATGAAGTTATTGACAGGAAGCTGGTGGATGAATACAACCTGTTCCAACACATGTCTAGAACGCATTATGATCATGAGGGTTACATCCATACAAGCAGGAAGAGGCAAGAGTTGGGAGATTATTTTCATCAGGAGGATGAATTTGAAGACATGTGTAGAAATAAGGAGGTGGAACAACTTGCGGATGTTATGGAGACCTTGGAGAATAAACTAGAGGAGAGAAGGCAAAGATTAGAAAACATGGAGGAGGAACCAAACCAAAGTGATTCAGGGGAGAACGAAGTAGTTTCCAAGCTTCAGGCACCTGAGAAAGAAAAGGATCCAGAAGCATAAGATAAGCTCATCATAGTAATGAAGGAAGAAACAAATGAAAGAATGATAGAGCATGTTTCTTTTGTATCAGATGATTAATTTATAAAGTCTAAGGAGTTCAAATCATTCCTGTACCATTTCAAGGGTAAGAAATTAAGGGAAGCAGTGCCAAATATTACCCTTGAGAATGAGGCAGAAATGAAGAAGAGGTTGAAGGAAGACATCAGTATGAAATTTGAGACTATGTCCTCACAAAAGGGGAGGCAACTACTAGTAGAGGCTGGAATAATTGTGTTTCCATGTTGGGACCTAAGTGCCTCGTTTATCTTTGATTCTTTGCTGCACTCAGATAATAAGGACATGAAATTGAATATCCAAGGAGCAAAAGATATTTTTATTGGATCAAGGTAGGATCCAAATGAGGAAGAAATGTTGTTGTGGGCCTTATACCCTCCCCATAAAAGGCCAAAAATCATAGATGTGGATAAAGCTTTTGGTCACATGATGACCCTGAAAGTTGGAGAGGTAGATCCTATGGTCACGACTGATATAGGTATTAATATTTCAAAATTGAATAAGGCCCATATGAAACATGAGATAGCAGAGAAGAATAAATATAAGACCTTATATGAAGAAACCCTTAAGAGGAGTGGGCATCTGATCCCTCAAATTACTGATTTAGGAGGTCAATGGAAGAAGAAATTTGAAAAATTAGCTTATGAGCACACCAAGTTGAAGAGGGAGATGAAGAGCATCAGGGTTGACACTGCTTGTGTTTTGCTGAGTAAAAGATATGACAATATGGAGAAGGCGTTGGACAAGTTCTGGGAAGTATATCAGAGGAACATGGACAATATGGTGTCAAACACCAGAATTCGAGATAAACTTAACTTGTTGCTACATGATGCATCGACCAGGGAAAAATTAAAGAAGAAGGTTTAGGGTTTGCTCGTCACACATGATGAATTCACAAAGGAATTGAAATCTGAATTCGACGAGTGCCAACAAATTGTTTAGCGTGGGGTTCCCCATTTGGTAGACGATGCAGGGGTAATTAAAGATAAGACCATATGGATTTTTGAGTGTAAGTCTTTACTTAGTGCAACCCAAGCCATTGACAAAACATATATCCTTGGTATGAATGAAATGGCCGACTAGTTCGAGAAATTTTACACGATCGAGAACATAGCCAGGGATGCGATCTTCAACGCTACAACCTACAAGGATGCGGGATATTTGTGGCATATTCAAAAGTGTGGATAGTGGTTGGATCGAAAGTCTTAGTTCATTGTTTTAGTTTTTGTAATTTAATTGACGATTTAGTTAAGTTGTTTAGTTATTGTTCAGTTAGTTGTTAGGATAATGGAAGGGCGTGTCCTTCCATTCATATCTCTTAGCATATATATATTTATAATGAGTCATTTTGTATGTAAAGGCATCTAGTATTGAGAAAAAACATACTACCTAGAAGGACTACAAGTTATATGTATTAGGGAAGTCTATAGAACAAAGAGGTATCTTTTTATGCAAACAGACTATAATGGAGTATTTTCAAGTGCAACTTGCGTATGGAATCATCTTTAAAGGATTAATATATGAAGGTTCATTGTTTCTTTTCTTAAGTATTGTGCATACTTCTGTGTTGATGAGTTATTTTGTCCTCTTGATAAATCTGTCATATGATTTTCTATGATGTGCCATCACATGCTGTTACATTAAACGTGAGATTGGGTTCTTCATTGTTGTGTATCACATACTGAAACCTTCATAGTTGATGATTAATATTGTCTGAGGAGTTGATAGGATTTTTTGTCCACAAAGTGTCATAAATACCCCTGGATAGAGGTACTGGTCTGCTATTTATCTTTTAAGGTTTTGGTTGGTCATGCATTCTAGGTTCTTGATAGAGAAACATTCTCCCTCAATTCTATATGAACTGATCTTTACATATTTATTTTCAGTCTTGAAAGCATTCTTATTCTCAAAATACTATTATAATCATTTTCATTTCTTTTCAATGGCATTTACTTAAAGCACATAATAAAGCATAAATTGCAAAACAACAATTTGCCAGTTTTTGTAATTTTCTAAAAGGCTTAAATCCACTTTAAACAATCTCTTTTGTGCTTGAGAGGAATAGGTATACCCACCTAGGTTCAGTGGAGCCTTAAGTGCAAAGGGATTTGGTCTTCGACCATCCCTGTTCGTTGGCCAAGGCTGGTTGGATTAGTTGAGGATTTGGCAAACCCTTAAGTTTTCGAATTTGTGGTTTTGGGAACCAACAAATTGGCGACTCTGCTGGGGACTTGTGATAAGAAGTATTCAAAATTTCTGGTGGTTTCATTTTAGACTCTAGTGGAGGAAAGATCCCGAAAGATTAGTAAAATATATTGTTCCTCTTAGGAGGTGGCGACTCTACATGTAATATATGAGTATAATTGGTATGTTGAGAAAATAAAAGAAACTCCTAGAAATTTGTCATTAAGATTCATGCAGGGGAGGAGGTCTCTGCACAAAGGACAAGAGAATCTTGTTCAGTTGAGTCCCAAGAAAAGGAACAAAGGGAAAAAATCAAACATGGCATTTGAAGGATATAAGAGATTTCCTAGTAGGGAGGAAGATTCTTTGCCTGCTGGCAAATATGAGAATAGAGAGGAAAATCTTTTTTATAAAATAAATTCTTAGGATAATAGACATAGCCATGATGAGATCATGAATGTTGAGGAACATGAAGAAAAATAGTGGGATGATCTTATTCTTAAGATGGCTGATGAGAATGCTGATGATGCCAAGATGGCGAAGGCACTTAAAATGAAACCAGATTGGGTGTTACAGAAACTAGGAATAGAGAAATAATATTTCAAGCCCCAAGACAAACAAGGTAGGAGAAGAGAGAGGTGAAACAAGTAGACAAGTAGTTCCAAAATATAGTCCCCCTCATATGAGAAGAATGGATCAACCTTTTGTAACTTATGACAACTTGTTGGTGAGTGAAAATAGAAGATGGAGGGATGTGCATAGGGATCAAAGTGAAGAGAGGCAGGAGGATGGAAGATGGAATGGAGATGGGGGAAATTATGGGAACCAGATTAACACAAATAGGGGTAACCATGTAGGAAATAATGGGTGAGGCATCAATCAAAATAATGGACAAAATAGAGGTAACAATGACAATTATGGAAGTGGCAATGGTGGAGGTAGGAACAATGGTAACAATAATGGCAATAATAATGGTAGCTATGACAACAATAGTGGAATTATGAACAATCAAAGCAACCATCATGTTGGCGGCCAACCCTTAATCATTCAAAGGTACAGATAATTGGATTTCACCGGCATTCTTGGTTACCCAAATCAGATCACTAATGATTTGAGATTAGCGATCCCAAAATTTTCAAGAAATGAAGTTGATTCAGTAGAGCAGCATGTTATTGATGTAAAAAATATCATCGAAGAATTTGAGATTCCTCATGAAGATGTATTCATGAAGTTGTCGGTTCAGTCTTTGACAGAGGATGTGGGGGAATGGTATAGAAGCCTTCCTGACAGATGTATTTGCAGCTGGCAGGAATTTGTGACGCTATTCTTGGAAGAATTTGGGGATCACAATGATCCTTCATTTGCATCCCATGAATTAACAAGCATAAGGAAGAATCAAAATGAATCAGCTGTTGAATTTAATAAAAGATTTAATAAAGTATTAAATAGAATACGCAAAGATGTCAGACCGATTGATTCATTTTTGATTAACTTTTATTTAAGTGCTTTTGATAGTAAAACTCATTATGAGATTTTGTCTCATAGACCTAACATGTTACAACAAACATTCAAAACAACTGCTACTATTGAAAATAATAGGAAGGTGGCTGGGAAAGTTGCTAAGAGAGATGATCCAAAGCTGTACAACTCTAGGGTTCCCAGGAAATATGATCTTACTCAAATCATGGACATGCTCAAGGAATTAAAGGGTAAGCAAAGTTATAATGAAAGGTCATCATATAGGATAATAAGCAAATAAGTTACAATAGGTCGAGGTTGCATGACATGCCATATAACACAAATTGGAAAGATGGAAAACCAGTAAAACCAAATACCAACAAAGAGACTCCTGACCCACTAAAGAAAACCACAAACTTTGTAGATGAGTATCCATGATGTGATGTATGTAATCTGCCTCATGCTACAGAACAATGTGTGATTGCCCAGGGCTTGATAGAAGAGGAAGATAAAAATGAGGATTATGAACCAACTATGAATGCCCTCTCATCTGATCCATATTGGGGAAGAAATGAGGATTTATATGAAGAAGAATAATATTCTGATGTGCACCAAAGAAGAGAAAATTTGCAATATGGTATACAACAGATTTTTTGTTGATGATGATGAAGATATCCCTACCTTGAGAAAATTGTTTCAGGAGGAAGCAGTGCCTTCTTTGAGAAATCTGACTGAAGAGGAGAAGAAATCTTTCACTATTGCAGCTGTGGAACAAGTAAAAAAGTAATTACCAGCTGAGAAATAGGAATGTAAATAATGAGCAGGGCAAGCCAACAGGTATCTTCGCCAAGCTCACAAAATCGGGTGGAACCAATAGTAACACAACCAAGGGCAAGGATGCAAGTGCCAAGAGAGGGAAAGAACCGAAAAAACTAAACAAATTGAATTGCCAAAATTGGTCAAACCAGTTGAGAGGAAATAGATTAGTAAACCTTCTTCAAACTGTGGAACTTTCATGTCTCAAGTGTTGTCTCAGGTAAAAATTTCTATGCCTTTGCTTGAAGTGATGAAATTTCCAGAATATAAGGATGAGACCCTGAAGATTATATCAAATGTTGGTGATATAAGTAAAGATGTTTTTAGGTTGAAAGAGGATCCTCCAGTAATCTACTTAGGCACATCTATCACAAAAAGCCTCACACAAGTTGATCCATTCTATTTGACATTGTTAATTAACAATAAAATGGTTAGGAACTGTATGATAGATTCAGGGGTAGCAGTGAACATCATGACTGAAGATGTTATGAGAGAGCTCCGGATGAATGTTGACACACCTTGCTGTCTAGGCAATGGTCAAATTTGGTGGGTGGTCATGTTCATCTCGATCTATCCTATGCTACTATTCTAGTCAAAGGGACAACGGTGAGGATAAACAAAGAGCCAAGATCCCCATATCTCATAGAAGAGGTTGATCCTGATGAAGCAACTTACTTTTGCCATTCAGATATGGACAACTTTCAGGTAATTATTTCTAAACCTCTAGAGATCAGTAAAGTTACACAAACAGTTAAACAAAATGAAAACTAAATTTGGAAATTATACTTTGATGGTGCCTGCAGTAAAGAAGGAAATGGAGTAGGAGTTGTACTTATTTCACGTAATGAAAAAAAAATTAAACTCTTTTTTGTTGACCTTTGAATGTACTAATAATGTTGTTGAATATGAGGCCCTCTTATTAGGTCTTAAACTAGCAAATAAGCATGGTATCAAGTTACTAATGGTTTATGGTGATTCAGAATTAGCCATTTCACAAGTTAGAGGCAAATTTGCTGCAAAAAATGAAAAATGAAGAAACTACAGGAACGAAGTTTGGGATCACATTGAATTATTCGACGCCTTCTCCATCAATTGGACTGAGAGATCCAACAATATTTGGACAAACGTCATGGAAAACTTAGCTATCAAGCACAACAAAATCCCTTTGGATGACACTACCCAAGTGGAGATTAAGACCAAACCATCAGTGCCTGATAATGTAAAAAGGTGGCAAGTTTTTAATGATGACAAGGATTTACTAAAATTTTTATTTTGTGAAGATTAGTATGAGCACCAACGGATTGATTGGAATGGACTTGTGGAGGACAAAGATGAAAAATCAACTGTACTTGAGCAAGAAGTATTTCAGCTAAAAGCTAATAAAATCCCAAAACGATTAATAGAGGTTGAAAGAATGTTTGATGATAAAGATGTAATGAATTTCAGGCCTAATTCAGGAGGATGTGAAGAGGTGAAAAAGGTAAACTTGGGAAGTGAAAGCAACCCAAGAGAAGTGTATATTGGAAGGAAGCTCACACCAAAAATCAAAACAAAATTGATTAATCTGCTGATGAAGTATAGGCATGTTTTCACTTGGTCATATGATGACCTTAAAGCGTACAGGGAAGATTTGTTCCAGCATGAGATACCTTTGAAGCCTAATGCAAAACCTTTCAGACAAAAGAAAAGGCCTATAAATCCTACCTTGGCTCCTAAGATGAAGGAGGAGTTAATGAAAATGAGAAATGCAAGGATTATAGAGCCTATAAGGCACTCAACATGGGTATCAAATTTAGTACCAGTAAGAAAGAAAAATGGTGATATTAGGTTATGTGTAGATTTCAGAAATCTAAATGTTTCATCTTTGAAAGATAACTATGCTTTGTTTAAAATGGAAGCTTTGTTGTAGAAGGTCACATGGAATGAGTTGTTATCTATGATGGATGGCTTCTCAAGTTATAATCAAGTCAAAGTTAGGGAAGCAGAAAAGTTCAAAACTGCTTTCACTATACCTTGGGGTACCTATGTTTATGCTAGGATGCCTTTTGGACCGACAAATGCAGGAGCTACATTCCAGAGAGATATGGACATGGCCTTTGAGGGAATGATTGATTGTATCTTAGCAGTGTATCAGGATGATATGACTGCTCACTCTAAAAAGGCAGAAAATCATTGTGATGATCTGAAATTTTTTTTTTTAGAGCACTAGAATATGGCATATCTTTGAATCCTAAAAAATGTCATTTCGGGTTACTGAAAGAAAATTATTAGGTCATATTGTCTAAAAAGATGGAGTTAGAATTGATCCAGAAAGGATTGCTTCTATTGATAAAATTCAAATTCCAAAAATTGTTAAAGCAATCCAATCTTTCTTCGGTCAAATTAACTTTGTGAGAAGGTTTGTTTCAAATTTCTTTGAAATCATAAAGCCTATTGCTAAAATGGTGAAACAGGGCGCTGAAATAAAGTGGACTAATGAAGCACTTGAAGCTTTTGTAAGTATCAAAAGAGGCATCAAGGAAGCCCATGTTTTAAAATCACCCAATTTCTCTAAACCCTTTCAAGTATTTTCATTTGCCTCATTCCATACTATTGCCGCTGTCATGTTACAAAAGAATGATGAGGGTCATGAACAACCAGTGAGATTTTTTAGCAAAACATTACAAGCATCATAATTGATTTATAATTTGAATAAAAAACAGGCTTATGCTCTTGTGAAAGCTGTGAAATCTTTTAGACCCTATTTTGTTGGTACCACTGTTATTGCCTATGTACCAAATGTTGTTGTTAAAGACATTTTCAGACAAACAAAAACTACTAGGAGAAGATGCAGATGGATAAACCACATTGAAGAGTTCAATATTGATCTACAAATCACAAAATTGGTAAGAGGTAAAGGTTTAGAAAAGTTGATGGCAGAATCCAATCTTGAAGCAGCACAAGTAAATCAGGTAGAGCTGGAGGATGTACAAATTAGCATTGAAAGGTGTCCCTGGTATGCAAATATTGTATATTACTTGAAATACATGAAATGTCCGGATAATTTAAATGATAGTCAGAAGAGAACTTTAAAGATTCAAACATCTAGGTATGTATTACTTAATGGAGACCTATACTGGAATAATAGAGATAGTGTTCTTTTATTATGTTTAGATGAGTGTCAAGCCTCTGTTGTTTTAAAAGATTTACATGAAGGTGTATGTGGCGGTCACTTCCCATCTAACACTACTGCTCATAAAATTCCTAATACCGGTTATTACTGGCCTCAAGTTTTCAAGGATTGCCATACTTATATCAAGAAATGTGAGGCTTGTCAAAAGTTTTCAGGGAAGCTTAAGTATAATGGAGTCATTCCTCTCAAACCCATGTATACGAAGGAAACATTTTAGATGTGGGGTATTGAATTTATAGGTGAGATAGAAAACAAACCTAGTGGTGGGCATAAATGGATTTTGGTGGCCACAGATTATTTTAGTAAGTGGGTTGAAGCCATTCCCACAAGACAGGCTACTAGCAAAGTTGTGATAAAGTTTCTTTTGGAAAATATTTTGACTAGATTTGGGGTACCTTAGAAGATTGTGGTAGATAATGGGATGTGCTTCAGATCAGATGAGTTCTTTGATTTCTGTGAAAACTATGGTATTACTTTTTCATATTCATCACCTTATCATCCTCAGGGAAATGTACAAGTAGAATCCATCAATAAAAACTTGTTGAAGATTATCAAAAGGATGTTAGATAATAATAAGAAGGCTTGGGAATTAAAATTGGTCTTAGCAGTATGGGCTGACAGAGTGACAGTTAAGAAATCCACAGGATTCGCTCCATATGAGCTAGTATATGGAAAAGAAGCGCGATTGCCCTTAAACAATTTGCTCCCAGTTTACAAATTTGTTACATAGGAAGTTTCAGAAGAAGTAAACTTTATGGAAGATAGGTTGATGGCATTGGCTGAGTTAGATGAATGTAGAAGGGAAGCTCAGGAAAGAAACCTACAAAGACAACAAATTGTAAAGGCTCTATATGATAGGAAGGCATGTGACAAGTCTTTTAAAGAAGGGGAATGGGTGTTAAAATGGAATGCCAAAGATCAGGATAAAGGGAAGCATGACAAGTTCGATGCGCTCTGGCTAGGACCTTTCATCATTTCAGAAAAAAGTGGAGAAAACTCTTATTACTTGCAGGATACTCATGGTCAAGTGCAAGAGTTCCCAGTTCATGCTTAGTATCTTAAGCATTTTTTCTATTGATGAGCAGGGAGTATTTTTGTATTATAATAGTTTAATTTTATTGTTGCTTTCTGTTCTCAATTTTCATGTTAGTATGCTTTCCATAGATAACTAGGATCTTGCTATGTCCTTAAAGAGAACATACATCCCCAGAAAGAGCCACTGTTAGCACATATTTTTACAAAAAATTTTATGCTATATGAGGCCTTTTTCTTTTATCATATGAACATTTATTGCTGGTTTGTATGTGCAGGAATTTTATTAGCACAGGTAAAGTTCTCCGAAAAGATAAGCTATTTCAGGAGTATCAAGGTATCACTTGGCCACACTAAGGGCATGCACTAAGTATAGACTGCACAAGGAATCCATTATGGAAATGTTTGTCAGCAGAGAAGTCATTATGGTATGATCTAGGATTGTCTTCTAGTATGTATCAGACCCTATGGGAAAAGTTGGGATCACCAATATTTAGGATGGATGGCTCATTTGTGCTGGATTGCAAAATTTCAATTATCGGCATAAGTAATCCTAATGAAACAACATTGGCAAGCAAAAGAAGGATTATCAGCATGTCTTATACCGATGAAATAGAAGGCAGATGCATTGGAGTGCTTAAAAAATACTCAACATGGTGCGCGCTCTTGAAAAAGTCTGATTATTGTTTATAAAGATATGAATATTGTGTGAATATTGTCTATTTCTTTTCCTTGTTTTCACCCATGTTGTTGAATAAGTCTGATAATTGTTTCCCCACTGGTATGTCAAATCCAAGATTCTTGTTGCCTATACCGGGCACCTGTTTAGTTATGTGTAGCATTAAGCATACAAGTAAATTACCAAATCTAAAAGTCCCTTTCTTATCCTTCTTGGATTTTCCTAAATTTTCAATCAATTCATCTTTTAGCCATTCACATACATCAATTTTCACATTCTCTTTTACCATATCATGTGCACTTTTTATGCATAAACTTGGAACTGAGTTAAGTATGTTTGCATGTGTTGTTTTATATCCTAAAATCATGCTAACAAATCTCACATTTATATCCGTCACATCATTAACCCTTAAAGACCTTCTGTCAGATGTTTCACCAGTTAGGTTCATTACCAGGTCATTTGAGACCTTCTTTGTTTTATTTGGTTTGCTACCAATGGAGGGTAACCCTGTTACAACTTTCACAGCTTCCTTCGTAATTTTATGGATTGAATCTAACCAAAAGAATGCACCATGTACTCTACTTAACACTATCCTAATAACTTCCTTGGGGAAATCCGGAATGCTGAGAATTTATGTGAATCCTAGGGTTTCAATAATTTGGTGTTCAGGTTTTACTTTACCGGAATCATCATAGATAACAGATTTGTACATGTTTTTGATTTCTTCATCTCCTAATTCTTCTATATGGCAGTGGATATAGATTCTAGGGTCTTCTGCATAAACAACTCCTTTGGGAATTTGGGAAAAAGCACCTACATTGTCAGCCTTTTTAGCTATCTCGGGAACTAGCTGAAATATAGGCCTAGGGTGTTTGATTACCTCGACTACGGTAGGGTTTGCTATGAATTCAGGTGCAGAGGAGGATGCCATGTTTATAAATACCTTTTTCTGCCTTTGGAAGGATTGATTGCTGAAATGTCTTGCCTCTTTGCTCGAAATGCCTTAGCTCTGGAGATTTCACGCTCTTCGAATGTTTGAATGCTCGGTAAAGCAAAATGGAGCCAAAAACATTAATTTATAATGCCAATTTGCCAACTACCACATTTAATGCTTTCCTGTTAAGTAATCACTTAACATATCTACCGGTATAGAAGTAAATTCAACTTCTTACATCAACCGATGGAATAATAGCATATGTCTCATTGATTGCCAAACCCTTAAGGAAATTTCTTCAATTTGATGAAGAGACTCCTGCCGGTGGAGTGTTATTCTGTTTTGCCGGTGGAGTGTTGCTTGGTTCTACCAGTGGAGTAGTATTCCTATCCACATTTAGTTTTGATTTCCTGATCCATTGTTTTGAAAATTCTTGCTTAACTTCTTCAACTTTTTCTTTACCTTTCAAACTAGAACCTTTGTTGTCTACCGGTGATCCCTTACTTCTGCAGAATTTTGCAATATGCTCAATCTTGTTACATGCATAGCAAGTCACATTATACTTCTAAATAGCTTTCCCATAACCTATGCTAGTTTGTGTTCTGCATTGATTAGATAGGTGTCCAAATCTTCCACAAACATAACATCTCACATTCATTCTGCAATTCTCAAAGTTATGACCAGCTTTGTTGCATTTTGAAAATTGACTAGTGGGTGTGTTGATATTCTGATAATTTCTAGATCTACATTGATTTTCTCTATGACCATACTTATTACAGTTAAAGCATTTGCCATTGAATTTATAAGCAGCAGGTCGTCTTACCGGTTTTCTATGATCCTGTGTGTTTGTAGTACCGGAGCTTTCACCAACTTCAAAGCCAATTCCACAAATGTCACCTTTAGGTTTTTTATTCTTCAGCAAGTTACCAAGTTCTTCTGAGCTTTTCTTGAATTTCTCTTTATGTTGATTTGTAGTATCTAGTTCTCTTTCTAAGACTTCTTTCTGCCTCATTAGTTCATTGGAGTCATTCTGAGTGTGCATCAGATCTCTTTTCAACAAATCATTTTCATAGCTGAGTCTTATGTTTTCATTTGCAACATCACTTAGTCTTCTAGTCAAATCTTCTTCATTCTTTTTTCTATCTTCAATTTCTTTACAAAATCTCATAGTCATATCCCGCATCTCATTCTTTGTTGTCATGTTCTCTTGTTTCAGCTTGTTTATCATATCATTAAGAGTTTCCTTTTCATCATTCTCATTTTGCATCTTTTCACAAAGTTCTCTTCTCTTGTTTCTTGAAATAGATTTTCTTGAAGTGCTTGAATAATATCCTGAGTAGCCTTTAGATTATCTTCAAGTTTGATATTTTTCAATTTTTCTGCATCATAGTCTGAGAGAGCTCCTTCAAGTTGCTTCATCAAGTTTTCCATCTCTACCGGTGTCAAGATCTTCCTCAAGCTATTAGGCTTCTGAAAATAGAGGACCAGGCTCTGATACCAATTGTTAGGATTCCCACAGATACTGAGAGGGGGGGGGGGGGGGTGAATCAGTATCTGACCGGTATATTAAATTTCTTAACTTAAAACATGCATAACATATTAATACTATGTACCAGTAAGAAGAAAGTAATGCAACAAACAGAGATAATAACAACCACATGAAAAACACACCATAACACAAAGATTTAATGAGGAAACCCGGTGTGGGAAAACCTCGGTGGGATTTGTGACCCACAATATTCACTTATTGGCCAATAAGAGAGTATTATTGCTACAAGAGGGGCCTGCACATGCAGGAAGACTAATTGCCTAGAGCTCACTGCTCAAATACAAAATAGGAAGTCTCACTGACTTACAAAATGGATTATATAAATCCAGTGTCTTGTACTGCTTCAAAATAGCATCTATAATGCCAGATCCAGTACCGGTTTCTGCTCTGCTTCATACATAAACCCTTAACCTAGATTTCACATAATAGGTCTGCCTTATTTCGCCTAATTACATTCCTCTTTCTTACTTACAAATGTTCTACAATGATCTCTCTTATATAAGAGTCATTTTACAACTTGCCAAGTCGGCTTACAATGATGTTACAAATAATAAACAAAATATATTACAACAAAAAATCCTGTCGGCCTCTGTGTCGGTATGCTTCCTTTCACTGCCAGTGCCGGTGATCTATGTGTCGGTGTAGAGTCTGATCTTGCTAGTGCCGGTGGAATGCCTTGCCGGTGTCATAGGATTGTAAGGTTGCCATCAATGACAAAACCTTCAATCACCTACAATGTCTCATTGGAGTGTGCATATGCCAACAAAAATCCTTTGATCATCGCTGCCATCAAATGGGTACTTGGGGAAGACTTTATTGATGACGTGAACAGATATCATGTGAACACGGATGCCTGTTCATGTTTTGTGGCCTCATTACTGGATATTGGGATAACTGGTTATCTGATTTCGAAGCTAACTCAAGCGCTCTTCCCTTTGGAATATCTAGGTGGCTTGGAGGAAGTTGTGGCATATTACGTTCCTTTCAGAGGTTTATTCCTGGCTTCAGATTTGCAGCATTTCATTACCTTCAGAGAGAAGGTGACTTGGTATCCTCTTATAAGCGGCCTGAAGACCATGTAATTGTCATCTTATTGCTTCAAGTTGAGCTTTCCATGAAGTTCCTTCTCTGGGTTCATATGATAGTGCTTGTTGTGGTTGGCACAAATTGGTACACTAAATTCAGAGATTACATCTTCCTGCGGATCCTGACGCCGCATATTCTTCCAAACCTGGTGCTTGTGTCGATAGCTCAAGAAATCAACAGTGACTCTAACCATGAGTGATCATAACAAGATGATGGTGAAGATGAAGATGATGATTTTGAATTCTGGATGGACAAGGAGGACTATGAGGAAGACCCCTAAAATAATGCCACCCTATTCCAAAAATTTGTCACTTTACTTTTTAAATATAGGTCGCAGGCCTTCTATATGTATTGCTCAAAGATACTTATATAATATAATGATCTCCTTTTGTTTGCTCGAGGCGTATCTTGTGGTTCACTTTTTTTCTTCTTGGAATGCATGAGGAAACATAATTAAATAAATAAGGCATGCTAAAAATACATTATTTACATTAGGAAAGTCACTACTTTAGTGGAAGGGTTTAAGATGAAACCCGTTAACCAGGATTCTGAGAGATTCCCCCTGCATATTCTCGAGATTGAAATCATTAAACCCCTTAAAATTCATGATGTTGAAGGGCCCCTCCCATAAACCATCAAACTTAGCCTGCTGACCTGGCTTGGCTGCCCTTTCATTATATTTCAAAATAAGGTCACCCTGTTTGAGTCACGAGTCAGAACTTTTCTTGTTATCAAACCACCTCTTGACGGTTTGTTGGTGGTTTTGAAGGGACTCGAATGTCGCCTCCCTTTCTTATTCTAGCTCCATAAGCTCTGCCAATCTTACCTCCATGGGCTCATTTTCGGCCACCTCGATAGACTTGAGTAGCTGCAAGGCGGGAATCTCCAAGGATATGGGGAATAAGGCATCCTTGTCGTAGATCAGCTTGTATGGAGAGTTCTTTAAAATTTGCTTGGGTGTGATCCGGTCCATCCATAACGTGCTTATCAAGTGGTGATGCCACTCCCTTTTGTGTTCAGACCCCATCCTTTTAATGAGTCTTCTGAGATTCTTGTTGGTGGAATCGGCTAGACCATTTCCCTGTGGATAATAATTTGAGGAGGTCTTCAGGTAGATACCTCGTCTGAGAGAAAACTGAGTGACTCATGAGCCTGTGAATTCTAGGGCATTGTCTGATATTATGATCTTCAATAGACCATACCGACACACTAAGTCCTCCAGGAATGCTAGTATTTCTGCCTCTGATGAATTCATTAGGGGGACAACCTTAGACAATCTGGTGAAGTAGTTAGTAGCAGTAAGGATCCACTTGTGTCCGACTGAGCTTGGAGGATTAATCATTCCTATGAAATCCAGACCCCATTGAGAAAAGGGTTCTTCTACCATTATGGACCTGAGCAACATTGTTGCCTTTCTGCACCTACCACTGTAGTATTGGCATTCTTTGCATTCTCTTACTGATGGTGCATCTTTAAACATCAAGGGCCAGTAATACCCAGTACAGGTAATCTTAATGATGGTGGTTTGTGATGAATAGTGGCCTCCCGATAGTCCATGATAGAATTTATGTAAAATCTTACTAGCTTGGCCTTGGTCTACGCAACAGAGTAGGATTCCGTCAAAATTTCTTTTAAAAAGCGCTCCTTCAACTAGGTAGAAACCACTATTTTGCATCCTGTAGAATCTCTTCTTTTTCAAGAGGGAGGTGAGCAAGGAAGATTCCATTCTTCATGATTTTTTTTTCATTCTCAATCCAACATGCTTCTATTTTCTCGTAGGTGACCATTACAACTTCCTTTGTAGTATTCTCAGCCTCTTGAGGGTCAAACTCTTGTGCTATATATTCTCACAAGCCTTTACCGTGGATTACCTTAGTGGGTCTGACATCAATGTCATATTCTAAGATTTTGGTAATCGAGTTTTCTGTTTTCTCTGTAATGTCTCCTTCCATTACATATTCCCTAACTGAACGGTGAGCAACATACACAGTAGTCTTATTGTAGGCTATAAAATGCCGGAATTTTTTTAGCCCTTTGACAATGGCTAATGCTTTCTTTTCAATAAAGTTATGTTTAGCCTCATACTTTTTTAGAGTTTTGGAATGGAAAGCTATGGGATGCTCACCCCTTCTGTCCGCATCTTTCTGGGTTAGTACCACGACAATGTTATAATTGCTAGAGAAAACATATATTATGAAATCCTTAGACATATCAGGGTTGGAGAGTACTGGAGTGGAAGAGATGGCATCTTTGATCTTCACAAACATCTCTTTTGCTTCAAGAGTCCATTTAAAATGTATTTCCCTTTTAAGAATTAGTGTGATAGGCCTCACCATTCCAGCAAAGTCTGAGATGAAATAGATAACAAAGTTGACTTTACTTAGGAAGGACTAAATGCCCTTCCTGTTGATAGGGAGAGGAAGCTCTTTTATTGCCTTCACTTGATCTAGATTGATGGATACTCCTTCTTTTGACACTATGTGTCCCAATAATTTCCCTTGCAGGACCCCAAAGATGCATTTCTTTGGGTTCAATGAAATGCCAAATTCCAAACACTTCTGGAAAACTAGCTTGAGATGATCGAAATGATCTTATTTACGCTTTGAAAACACCGTCAAGTTGTCCAAGTAGATGAGGATGATTTTATTAATCAGCTCTTTAAAAGCCATATCCATAGCCCTTTGGAAAGTGGCGCCTGCATTTGACAATCCAAACGACATTTTTTGGTAATGAAATGTTCCCCATTTGGTTGTGAAGGTTGTCTTATGTTCGTCTTCTGGCTTTGCCAACACTTGGTTATAACCTGAGAATCCATCCAGCATCGAAAACATCTCTGACCCCGCCACAATGCTTAACAATTGTTCCATGGGTGGCAAAGGGTGATGATCTTTTAGAGAGGCTTGGTTCAAGTCACAGAAGTCCACACAAAGCCGGATATCCCCATTCTTCTTTCTGACTGGTACCAAATTTGATACCCATGTACTATGCTTGATGGGGCAGACGATCTTGGACTCTATCAATTTCTTCAATTCATGTGTCATAAGAAACTCAATCTTTGGATTGACAGGTCTCTATTTCTGTCGAACCGGCTTGGCCCCGTCAGCGAGATCAAAGGTGTACTGAATGATGCTAGAATTGTAACCTTTCAAATCCTCATATGACCATACCATCACGCCCACGTATTCATCACAATATCGAGCCAACCTTTCTTGGTCTTCTAGGGGAACTTCCTTTCCGACCTTAAGTGTTCTCCCATTCCCTACTAACATTTCAGCGCAGTCACCTTTATCGGCCGTGAGTTTTCACTTGTCATATTTAACATCATCATGGTCAAATAAATTATCCAAGGTGATCAACCCATTTGGGAGCTTGTTGGATTTCAATTGAATGATTTGATCCTCGTAAGCCTCCTTTACTTTAGACTAAAATTGATCAGCAAACTCTCCGGATTTTTCAATGAACAGAGCAATTTCCTCATCATTCTCAAAAACTTGCCAGTGAGTGTTATTGTTTGGAATAGTTGGTCAAATGATCATGCAGACCACCTGGGGGTTAGCGAGCAAGTCCACAACAGGGTTGAATTGTGACCTAATAGTGGCCATCCGATCAGCAGATGCATTTGTCTTTCGAGGAATTCTCTGGATGTTGAAGGAATCAAATCTTTCAATCAGATCCCATGTCCTATGACGGTAGGACCTCATGCAGACATGCTTGGCACTTGAGATTCC
Organism: Cryptomeria japonica; assembly: GCF_030272615.1. Taxonomy (NCBI): domain Eukaryota; kingdom Viridiplantae; phylum Streptophyta; class Pinopsida; order Cupressales; family Cupressaceae; genus Cryptomeria; species Cryptomeria japonica. The sequence goes on along the minus strand of NC_081407.1, from coordinate 582,460,897 downwards.
TCGGACCTGGTACACGATCAACTCGGAACCACCCAAAAAATTCAGCTGCTTTATGCCCATCCTCTCTGCTAAACTTAGGCCTTGGATCGACCCTTCATATTTTGCTTCATTATTGGAGCAAGCAAACTGTAGGCAGATATATCTCAGGATTTGTTCACCCGAAGGCGAAGTAAGGCAAATTCTAGCACCTGAACCTACCTTGCATCTTGCACCATCAAAGTGCAAGGTCCAGAGCGTAGAAGACAACTCTTCCTTGGTTAGTGGACCCTTATTTAGTTTTGGGATAACTTGATCCTCATCAAAAATATAGTAGGCCTGTGGCATGGTAATTGGAATATAGATTTGAATTTATGACTTCGTTGCGAAAAACTTCTTTCTCTGGTGTAATATCCCCAATCACCTCTTCATCCTCTAGAAGTTCTACGATTTTTCTCTCCTCATTAGAGATGGAGGTATGAGTAGGCTCAAAGTTGAGCATAACTTGATCAACTACGTGCTCGGTGTGTAGGGGTTCTGAAAGAAGTTTGAGCTTAGCACCATGATGGGTTCGGAGGATGAGGTTGGACCAATCTAAAGATTGGTAACCTCCTATTTTGCCAGCAAAGTCTCGGGAAAGGCAGAGGCCAAAAACAGAAGGTATGTCAATAACTACTACTTCTTGGGACACGGTGACACTAGGACACACAAACAATGTCAGTAGAAGACTTTTAATAAGACCCATAGTCTGGATTTTATTTCCATCTAGTTGCATAACACCCCTACTTAAAGGTTCATATTTAATGTTCAAAACCTCAGCAATTTGCTTAGGCATGACGATGGTGCTAGTACCAGAATCTATCATAGAATTGTGTAAAAGCTTGTCTCCTACTATGAGGGTCAAATAGAAAGGGTTTGGTTTAGGCTTACCTTCCACTTAGGATCTAGGCGGTACGACCTCGTTTGTCAACACCATCGGCGAGCATGATTGTTCTACGAGGGGCGCAAACCTTTCTTCACTAGCTTGTGAAGAACTGGCAACATTCCTGCCAGCATGTCTCTTCACCTCTAACAAAGCTTCTTTCAACCGATTCTTTTACTCTGGGATGCTAAGGAGATCCCATAAGGAGACATTGGCGAGGGCTTTCTTTAGCTGCTCCACCACGTCCAATACTGATGGCACTGATGTTTTTGTCTCTCGCGGCTTATAGGGAATAAACTCTTTTCTTGGATATGTGGTAGCAACCATGGGTTGTTTAGGAACTTAATCTAAGATGAACCTCTCTCGTGTGCCTACATTCTCTCCCATGAAATGTCTTTTTGACCAGAGGTTGTAATCTGATTGCACTTGAGGACCCCCCAAGCTTGATGTGATTGCGCCATTTGTGAGCACATCGTCGTCATCCTCCATCCAAGAGAATAATGCATGGTCTGGAGCTATCTTTGTTTCCTACTCTATTGACATACCTTGCATCTGTGTGATGAGAGACTCATTGTCCATGCCAGGGGATGCATAAATCGAATCATCCGAGGCAACACCTTGGCTTCGCTGATCTGCAATTTTTTTTTGTAAATTGCCTTTCGGGCAGTTTCTTGGGGCGTGGCCATTGTTACATGGAAAACACCAATAATTGGTGTGATTTGCTAGATTATTTTATCCTATGGTCAACTCTTTATTGGTGCTGGGATAGATAGTTTGCAAAGGATTGGGAACTGGAACTATCTGGTCATTCGACTGACTTGAGGAAGCTCGGTTATTCACATATTGGTTTTGTTGATATGTGGGTCTATTCCCTTGGAAATTTTGTTGGAAGGGAGGTCTAGCAAGTGGGATTTGGGATCTTTTCAAATTAATTATTTCATTTGAGAAAGATCTCAACAATTTTTTCATATCATTGACTTATGCTACTAAAGATGAGGGAGAAGACATACTTGCTTGTTGGGATCTGGGATACACATACATAGATTGGGGTGCAGATGTACTAGGCACGGTTGGCTCAGGAACTTAATTTGATAACTCAAGAAAGACCGGCATGAACGGTCGTGGCGCAAGCTTTCCACCATCAATTAAATTATTTTCTACTCGGATCACCAAATCATATGCATCTGGGAGAGTATTTCCTCTAAGAGATTGTATCATCATAGATATATTTGAATGAAGATTTTCAGATAAAAAACAAATGCCATATTCGTAGGTGGACGAGCGGACAATGGTATTCTTTGTCAGGTCCTCTAAAATCTCATATTGAATTCTGTCACTGCTTCTTGCAGAGCTCTTTTTATGGTAATCAATTGCTACATTAGGGATGATCTATCAGCCTTGTCAGAAAATCTCTCAAAGAAGTGGTCACCCAGCTGGTCCCAATCAGCTATAGAGTTTGGACCAAGAGATCTGTACCAATGTAAAACTTTCCTTTGAATGAAGCTGCAAGCAATCTCGGAGCTACAATTTGATCTATAATGTTATGGATGGTCTAGACATCGACCACATCTTGTAGGTGTTCCCTCGGCATCGTGGAACATTCTTCGATGAATTTAGGGATGAATTTTAGCATGAAGGTAGGAATTGGCCCCCAGACTGCAGGCAAAACAGGAGGAATGAGAGGGCTACCGCTATTCCAAGTCATAAAGTTTCTAGGAGGAATCTGAGTCATTGCTTTGGGAACAGGTACTGTAGGGAAAATAGGTGGATTCTAAGAAGAAGTAGTTGTGGGCAAATGGACGTTTACCAGGGGTGGGAGAAGCAAACTCGAATTTAAAGTTGTTTGGCTCCTGGTAACAGGTCTATGGCTCATATACTTCAAAATTTTGGTTCCATTGGGCATGCTAGAAAAAAAATTGTTGACTATTAATTTTGCATTAAACTCTAACAGCCTTATGAAAAATTTAGTGATGGGGGACCTTTTGCATGAGACTCACTGAATGACCTCCAGGTTTGAGAAGCCAACTCTTCATACAATTGGGGGAGAAAAGGGGAAGAGGAAAACTTAAAACAACAAGCTACACTACTTGGGCGATGTGCCATAATATTTTTGAAAACACTAACAGTATATGAAACCCAGATACATGCAGTTTTAAATCTCATTCAACAATCTACATGCTCTGAACTATTTGAGAGGATAATTCAACAAAAACTCATTCAACATAATATGACATTCATCCAACAAATAACAAGTCCTAGAACATAGTTTAATCTGTGGAGTCTCACAACATATATCATAGAAGTTATCAAATTTGAAAATAGCATAGAAGTTAGTCTATTAAGCTTTAAATAAGACAATCATAAAGGCCATAGGCACAATATGACATGTCTATCATTCACCAAATTTAATTAACATAAAGGCTTATTCAATGGGCCAAAGTCTAAAAATATCTCTAAAGTTTGAACCTCCTAAAAAGCAAAAAAAGAAGGCCTATATAGAGCCCTCGGCTCCTAACAAACAATACGCAACATCAACAAAATTCTAGCAACCGCTTCTGATAGGAATCTCCCAGTGTGGCACTCCGCGAAATGCTACCCAGCATAAACGGCCTTAAAAGTTGTTACCTCAACCGCATCATGGCGAGCCCTGCACCTGCCAAACAAGAAAATTGCAGCGTAAATAGTATTTTGGTTCACGAACCATCATGGAAGACACGCGACAAGTCGGGGGAGACCCGAAGTCGAGCGCAAAAAGAGGACTAGAACGTGCAACGTGGGGGTACCAAGCGTCACTACCTTTACATGGGGGATGGTGGGGCCGAGAAACACATGCCGAGGAAAAGACTTGGACCACGCGGCAACTCTAGGTTCTCTCAACACTGGGCAAGAAAAGCGAGTCGCTCAAAGCAATGTCGAGACACCACTTGGCACGCATGCTGACAAACAGGAAAGCGGGCCAAAAATCAAAAGAAGGCGCAACCACTTAGCGAAAAATACCACGTACAAACGATCACAAAATAATATTAACACACCCCATTAAGTCACCAAAATTATGGATAAATGTTGATTCTTTCCATGAGCCCCTTCATTGTTTCATTTGGCCCTTTTTATTTTTTCTCGAGGTCTTTTCCTTTTCCTTGCCACGTGTCAGTTGGGGACAATTTTGAAAAGGCCCTTTTCTTTTGTTCTTGTCGTTCTCCACCTTGATGCCGTGTGTCCTCTCTTAGTGTTTTTGTTTTTGTTTTTGACTGGGGCCCACTGTTTCAAGCTAATCCCACCATGCGTAAAGAAGACAAGGTTTCTCCAGGAAGGGAAGGAAAACACTCTTAAACTCTCTGCTTGCCTATTGCGTGTCTTGTAAGTTTTTGAGAAAAGAAGGGGAATGAAAGTGTAGGGAGCTCCACCTGTTTGCCACACATCAACAAGGATTTTTAAAGAGTGTCATAGCTTGTGATATACAAGGGTGCAATCCAACAATGGTTATTTCATTCTCAGACCGAGAAGATAGATCTATTCGACCATTTTTGTCAAGGGTTGTTACACCAATAATGATGACAAAAAAGGTGTGGAGATGTAGGGGTAAACGACATGATAAGTAGTCATGTGAGGAGGGTAAAGTCTTGGTTGTTTCCTTGATATTTGTGCCTATGTCTGGGTCTTTAAAAGGGGCAAAATTTTTTTTTTAGGGGATACAGATTTAGAACAAAAAGAGGAACTATGTAACTTATTCTTTAGCATTTTCTTTGTTTTTCATAGCAATCTGAAAAATTGGATTTTTCATAGCAATCTGAAAAATTGGATTGTGCCAACTTTTGGCCTTTTCATATGTTTGTTTGTGTTTTATGGGATAATGTTCTATCACATTTTAAGAGATATTTAAAGCTTTTGTATCTGTTTAATATTTGGTAAGCATGACTTATGTTGGTTGAATCATGTTTTAGACTCTTTCAATTCAATGTTAGCTATGTTTAAATTACATGATGTTGCTTGTGGATTCTTGCTTTGAACAATGATTATGGTGTTTTAGCTTTTAAATTGTGCATTTCATGTATTATTTATTGTGCATCTAGGGTTTCAAAGTTATTGTAATACCCACCCTAGCGACTTTTCTTGGCATGGACATTATTTGTTATATTTGGTGATGTTGGACTCTATATTTCCTTGTTAGAGTAGATGATGAGACATATTTAGTTATATTTGCACCTTTATGGTTCAATATGTTATCTGATGCATTAGTGAGTTAGGGGTTTCATTGGTTTATGTACATGATTTCATTATGATAATCTTTTCATATGGCTGCTATATTTTATATTTATTATCTCGAGCTAACAATGCTAACCCAACCATGCTTGGAATAGATTACTATATGAGATATCCGTAGGATGAGGGGAGGTAGTTGTAGTTACTCTACGGAGACCCACACGATGTCGCACTCCCCCTCCTTGTTTATCATTTGTATATGGATATATATTTTGGTGATGCAAGATTGTAGGTACTGGGCATCGACTCCACCTGGCTACACAGGTCTGAGTGTGCCTCTAAATCCTCGAATGTTGTTGCAGAGATAACACCAAGGTTCCCACAAGTAAACCTATTGGACGTAGCTCTCCTGTTTAGGAAAATCACCCTATCCTGAGGGTTGGGCAATGTCATGTTTATGATGGGTATTGGGTTGAGTATTTTGATTGGTTCGGACTTATATTGTTCATATTTTTTTTTTATTATTTCTTTGATATGATACCTACACATTAAATGATTTAAGTGGTTTATGTTATGTTGCATTAAAAAGATGAAACAAAAGTAATATATATATATATATATATATATATATATATATATATATATATATATATATATATATATATATATATTCGCATATATGGGTGCACGCGCACACACACACACACACACACACACACACACACACACACACACACACACACACACACACACACACACACAGAGAGAGAGATATATATTGTATGTATGGGTAAAATAAGATTTGTTTTTTATTAATTCTATATATAAATAAAAAGGATAAAATAAAAAGATCGAGGTTTAAAATAATGTTATATTAGTCAATGAGTTTTGAACCTATGACTTCTCTTGTATGAGTCTTGATAGTTACCATTGAGCTATATGTGTTATTTGAGATTTTTATTAGCTATCTAGTATTTAGTATGCTTATTTATGTGGGGTATCTATTAAATTTTAAATAAACTATTATAGTTAGTGTTAATAAATAATACCAACCATAGAGGTTGGAACGGTTGCTTCCCGTAAAAGAACCTCTCCAACTATACAAGTTGGTATTATTTATTGAAGTTTGTATTTTTTGAGAAGGGGGTTGGTATTTTCCGGGAAGGTAATAAGAAGGAATTTGAAGGTTTAGGAGTAGGAAGAGAGATTTGCATAGGAAGAGGTTGGATTTTTGCTTGTTTTTTCTCAAAGGATTTTCTCCGCGGGAACCAAGGTAGGCCTCATTCCAGGAAAAATCCATGTGGCTTGCTTGTGCTATGCTTGCATAATTTAAATAAATATTAGATGAAAATTTAAATTTAAAAATCTGAGTGTTATTCTTGAAATACTTTCTTCTGCTTCTTTCTTTGTTTGTGCCTCATTCCAGGAAAAATCCATGTGGCTTGCTTGTGCTATGCTTGCATAATTTAAATAAATATTAGATGAAAATTTAAATTTAAAAATCTGAGTGTTATTCTTGAAATACTTTCTTCTGCTTCTTTCTTTGTTTGTGTAAGGGATATGCTTGGCTGGGAAATTCAACCTGGAGAAAATGAGTGTCATGTTGGGAGTAATAACTCTTGTATTTGTTTTAGTTTTATTTTTATAATTTTTAATTGTCCTAGTTTTGTTATTTCTGATTCTGTTATTCATAACTTTCACTATGGATATTATTTGTCAAATCGCTTCGGTGAAAACGTATAAATCTAGGCGTACTAATTTAAAATTAATTTATGAACATACTCTTTTACTCAACTCTATCAAAGAGGGTTTTAAATAGTTTTAAGAAAATTTATTTAAACTTTTATTATAATCTTTGGTTGATGCTAAAATTAAATATCAATCATTATACTATTTTCTCGAATATATTTCAGTCTTCACTCAAACCATTTATCAAGATAAATATCTATTAAACAACAAGAAACATAGTTCAATTTTAATAGGTTTTTGAGTTGTTCTTTGGGTTGATTTTCCTTCTTAGGGGTTTGGGTGCTTTCTATAGTAGGTACCTCTATTTTAAAGACTCTAATTCATGTATGTGAGGTGTTCATGATAAAAATAAAATAAAATGTTTTATATATGTTATGTATTGGCCACCTCCTTCTCATGCTTGATTGTGGCTTAGGGATATGGGTCAAACTCATCCTTATGGTTTGGAGTACATGGGAGAGTACTTGAACTTATATGCTTATTGTGTGAGATGAATTATTATTATTTTTATTTGATAAATGTTTTGAGTAGGGTAACTAGATACCCTAGGTGGGTGGCTCACTATAGGTTGCCAGGACCCAAAGTGGTTTCTAGGAGATCCTATGAGTGGGTTTAATTCAAGTGATAACCTTTTTAAAAATGAACTTGGGTTGGGTTGGGATATAACACACTAATACAAGATAAATGATTATTTTAGTCCATATAGGCCTGTTGGAGTATCGCGACCATTGTTACAGGCTGGGTGGATCCTTTTGAGAGGGGACCGCAGTACATGGTAGGTAGGGTGGATCCCAACATTAACGCTGTATGATGACACTCAACTAGTAGGTGTTCTGGTTCTCTCTCTCTCTCTCTCATGATGTTATTTGATGTTGTTATGTGATATGTGGTTCTTGTTTATTGTTTTGGGGAAACATGTCTCATGGCTTTAGTATTGCCCTAGTACTTGCGTGGACCTTGGTTTTATCTCCTAGCACGGGGGAGTGGACCTTTGTGGTTCCACGTGGTTGGGTGGTAAATATTTTTCGAGGTGCGTTCGTGATCTCTTTTGATGATGCTTCTTGATCCTTGATTGAAGATGTTGAAGACCTTTCTTTTGAGCTAGTACATTCAAATATTGTAAAGATTATTTGTAAGCCATGAATGGCCTCATAATAAACATGTAATTTTATGAAAAGCATTGTAAAAGGGAGGGTAGTTTATAGGAACTATGACAAGGGATGATTACTTTGTATTTGAAACAATGTTTTTAAAAAGTTATGTTACCCTTCCTAACCTATCCCTTTATGAGCTTATTGTGTTGTTATGAAAATTGAGTAGAAGGCATTAATAGAAATTGCAATTGCATTATTATATATGTTGTTATCAAATGAAAAGTATTAATTGTATGGATGTTGTAAATAATAATCAAGGGGAAAATGATGCAAAGGATAGTTGTTCATTCTATAGTGGGATTGGGATTGTTTTGTACTTTTACTTTGGTCTCAAATGAAATGATAAAAGCTTTGTAGTGTATTCAATAGATAGTAAAGTTAATGTGTTGTGAAATATTATATCATGCTCATAATTAAGAAGATCATTGTATGTTTATTTTATGCACATTATGTTATGTGTTAAGCTGTTATATCTTTCAATTATGTTGATGAACATTAAAGGGAACCTGTAAGGGCATTAAGTATGTTTACTTTCTAGAGGTGGTAGATGTATGTTATATTAAAAAAAATAAAAATAAAAATTGTAGCATATTTTGGAACTTTTGTCCTTGTCCTACCGGGTTCCCTGGCGGGGCATGACAGTTATGGTGTATGCCTTAGTTCATTTGTTTAATTTCAGTTCTCTTTCTCTCCCTTTTCCCTTTTCATATGAAGAGACGGCTTCTAAAATCCCAGAGGTTGTTCATTGAGGCACAATAGGTCCCCTGCTCAGTGAACTTCTCATAAGGTTGTTGTCTTAAAAGAAATTTAAGGCATCAATAGGTATAATTGGCAACTAGCAATAACCAATCTTGCAAGGGGTGAAATTTTATGTAGGCAAATGGTGTTTATTTATACTCTTTTTATCTTTGCGAGTTTGTCAAAAAAATTGGATTTTCTAGAACCTAAAACATATAAAAATGGAGTGTTCGGTGATTTCTCGTGAAAATTTATTTTTATTGTCATTTTATTCGAATGAGAGGAGCTTCCAGAATAAGCATGTTTCTACAAACATAAACTTTAGTCTTTGAGCCTCTCCTTTCTTTAAAGTAGAATCTAGAAAAATGGCAAGAATGTTATTGTTTTTAAATAGATTTTTGATTCTTGTTTAATATCACATGTTCCTGTTGGTACATGGTTTTGTGTGGGGTGATTCCTACAATCTAAGCATAGATTGATGATTTGTTGGAGTAGTTACCGTGGTACGTATTTTTCAACAAAGAATTTGAAGAGATTGAAACATGCACTAATCAACCTCAATTGAAAATCTATATTTAAGTTTAGAGTATGTAAATCAATAGAAAAAAATTACTATTTTTCAATTTTTTATCAATGAATAGGAAATAATAGACCGAGGCTTGGAATTAGGAAACTAATAGAAAAAACTTGTCACATGATTATTAATTGAACTTCTATAAAATATGAAAAGGCTTCTTAAGCAATAAAAACCGTGAAATGAAAAAAAACCCTAGTAATGATTTTAAAAATAAAAATCAAAACAATGTGCTAAACAACAATGCAAGATAGAACAATGAAGAACAATGCATAAAAGGACGTTGCACGACAAGGTGGCGAGAGGGTGTAAGGTGGTTGGATGGAGATTAACAGTTTGGCTTGAAGAAATTTTTTTGGTAGGTCTCAAGCAAAATGCTCAAAACCTCCCTTTTTATATATTCATTTTTCATTGACTCAATAAAACCCTCTTTGTTTGGATAGGTTTCAACGGAAAGCTATCTGGTCAAATAAGTATTGCCATGAGGGCACCATATGAGCGCCATGTTGGTTTGGCCGAAACCCCCTTGGTCAAACCATCTCTGGGTGAACATATTTTATTGACCTAAAATGTAACACAGGTTTACAATGCTTTTACCTTGATCTATGTACATGTATACTCAAATGTTAATCTCAATACCTATATAAATACAATAAATAAATGAGCAAGTCGGGTAGGAAAATTGAAAATGAATTAGATGATTTAAATTTGCTCTTGTACTAGACTCAATTAACAAATTAATAATTTTCAAGAAAAGAGAGATGTCATGGGTCTCATGTTGTTATAGTAATTTTCTACATATGTATAAACAGAGATCTAATGGGAACATTAGAAAAAAATTAATATAAATTTCAAAAGAGATCTAGAAATACATTCATCTATAGGTTCTTCTTGTTGAACACACCTAGATACTAAGGGAGGGGTGGTGAATCGGTATCCTTAAAACTTAAATTTTTAGCACAAATTAAATTCAATATGCTTAAGTGCATTAGCAACAATGAGGACCAATCCATAAGAGAACACTATATTTACATGGAAAACCCGAAAAAGGGGAAAACCATGGTGAGATTTAACTCACAATATATGAATAAGTATTACAATTTATTTTAAGGTTCACTGCCTAAGGAAACACCCTACTCCCTAAAGGACTTGTTAAAGAAGATCACTACTTCAAAGCAAGATACAAAGGACTTGATAAAGATATTCACTATCTTAGAGAATGTTACATGAATAATTGAATGACAATGAATAATCCTCCAATAGTCTCCTTATAATGTAGGTTCTCTTGACATACTCCTCAAACAAGGAAAACATCAAATTAGGTTTTCCAGATCAAGAGACAAGGGATGATCCCAACAAGTAAGCCTCAAAAACATATTGCTTTGAAAGCAGTCCAAACCAGGAGATAGAGTGGAACTCAAACAACTTATTACATCTTTCAATGTATCCCCAAACATCAAACATTTTGGCACACATCTTCTCAAGTCATAAATAGGGTAATAAGTAGATGAAACATGTAACACTTAACTAACGGCCCAAAAACATAAATTTCAAATGAATTTACACAATGTAGCCAAATTAAGACATAGCAAGGCCCAAAGAAAACTCAACACAACCACCAATGGTGTCACAAACCTCTAGATGCATAACACATGCAAGAGAATAAGCTGTCTATCGGATAGCCACAAAACACCTTGAAAACCAATACTAGACAAAATGCAGCACTAAAAAGATTAGTCATAATCATGCATACCACATAGAGACATTTCATGAACATCCAAATACATTCCCATACACTTATTTCACACTATCATGCCAAAAAAGTTGGCAAAACCAAACAAATATTGAGTTCTTTATACCTGGAGAGCCAAACAACACAGTCATGAGATAAAACCCTATCAAAAATACTTGCGGTGCACTACATCACCTGAAACTTGAATTGAGAAATCGCATAGACAATATAAGCATGTCCACCAAAGCTGCAAGAGAATTTTTTTTTTTTGGAGAAATGTGAAGCATTTTTTTGACCAATCCTAACGAACAACCAACTTGCCAACATACTACATTTACTAGAGAACATCTATAGCAACAATAGAAACCTAAAAAGATAGGAGTGCAATGTTCACAACACATACATGTTAAATTCCAACATTACAAGATCATAGCTTTAGGCATAGAGTAATGTATAGCATTCTCCCAGATGGTCTTCATAACCCTTTCTTGCATTTTCACACTTCACCAACCTACAGAGACCAGAACGACCTTGTAGCACCATTTTGTCACTTAGGAGCAATAAGGGAGATAAGAACATTATCTTGTCGAATGCACAAGACAACAAAACCATAACCACTTCATCACCATTATTCTAATCCTCATCTTAATATGATATCATCATGATAACATCTTTGTTGACAACAAACAAGGCATGACATCCAATCCTGAACTTCATCATCATGATAACATCCCCATTGACAACAAACAAGGCATGACATCCAATCCTTAACTTCATCATCATGATACTACAATACACTAATTATAGACATCAACGCCAAGTTGATGGTTGACATCCAACCTTGAACTTCATCATAGCTTCAAGAACATCTCAACACACATAAATACCACAATGAACTTGATACATTAATGACAATACAACACTAAGGTTTGACATCAATGAAAACACCTAGACATCAAGGACAACAATCTCCAACACTTCCTTCCAAGAATGAGTTCAACATGTGCATGATATATTATATATGAAATCTGATATTACAATGATGGTTAATTCAAATAGTGAAAATATTATTTCAAATGCATAAAAATATTGTCACATCACTACTTAGAGTAATCTAATCTATATTTGAAGATTGGAAGGTCCTTGTTGAACCATACTATTATTCCCTAAATTTAATATATATGTCATGTCATATTGAATCCTATATACTTCAATGTTCTTTGTGCCTAATATATTTGATCAAATATGTAAAATTATGAAGTGGTGTTGAAATCAACTTAGATATTCTCTTAATGGTTTTTGCATTATGTTTCTATAATGATGCATTGTCTATATTAAGTCTCTTATATGTACATATTTTAGTTGAGTGAGATTTGTATTAATCAAATAATTTCATAATGTTTTTTTAAGATGTTGATTAAGGTGTGAGAGGTTTAAGTTTTAAGTACATAACTTGGTCTAGAACGAGTGGTGGTAGATTAAATTTCTCAATGTAGTTTTCCTAATCCTTGATGAGCATGTCCCACAAGATTATAATCATTTGAATAAGGTTTTGCATAAAATATAGTTATAATCTATAGGAATAAGACACACTAATAGAAGATGATTTGGAATTAAGAGATTAATTGTTTAGATCTAATTTTATGCTATATATGTACATGTGAACTATGACTAAATGATAGGAAGGAAAAAAATATTATAGAAAAATATATATCAAACAAAGTGCTTATAAAACCATTACAAAGCTCTATCCCAAAAGTTTAATTTTTAAGTTTGCCAATCAATAATTTATCATCAAATCTAAATGTTCATAGTTATCAATTAAAAACATTAATGTATATATAAAGAGTCATCTATAAAACAATCATAATTATTATATAAAAAAAGATTAACTCAATACTTGGCTCATAATGTCATCATGTATAAGGAATCAAAAGGTTTGGTCATATTGTAATCATCTACATGAACAACTAACAACATAGATTTATTCATAGGATATAACATTGTCACTGAGAACATGAGTAAACTAGAAATGTTATGAAATGTAAAAATATTGATCATCATGCATCACATCATCATGAATGAGAGGGGATATGTGGTCTATAAAAGGCGTGACTCTATGGATGTAAGACAATCAAGACAGGTGGAAGAAAGATCATCATGCACAAAATGCAATAATATTAGAAGTGAAGTCAACAAAACTACATTGAGGAGAGAGGTTCAATTAAATTAAATATGCTAATTACTTTTGACATGTTGAACTTATATGTAAGTGAGGCACATCATGTTTTTAAAAGGCAAGTAATTGGAAAAATTAGGACTATACCGAGATTTTCAATTCAAATATCAAGCTAAATGTGGTAACTTTGATAAACTTAGAAATTTAAATATTTGAATAGAGAATGCTATGTACACATGCGACTCTAATTGGAAACTATGTTCAAGTTCTCTATGATTGAAGAGGTACAATTTATCTAGCTAAACAAATGCTAGAGATAAACTAGACCCTTCATCTCTAAGTGAATTTAACTTAGACAATTTAAAAGTTAATGTAGAACATTAGACTAAGAGTTTAATTCTTTCCACTTAAATTGATATGTTTGGAATATTTTATAGAAATCAAAAAATGCATACCTTGTCTTTATCTATAATATCTTTGCATTATTTCTTCCCATAAATTTCGTTTCTTTTATGTTGATTATGACTGTGCAACCTTATTTTACCTTGTCCTTTCATTTCCCAGTCTTATTTTGTTTCAATCGTTAAAAAAAATTATTGAGTTTTTTATTAGGAGGCCTTCGTTCAAAGGTCTCTCATTAAGAATTTTTTTACACATGAAATGGCCTTTTGTTCGAAGATCCCTTTGAACAAAGGTGCTTGCCTATGCCTCCCCACCATCCCTCTTCAATTTTCCTTAGAAATTTCACTTTCAAATCTTGTTTTAGACCTTCAAATGGAATGATATTGACAAACTATTTTGCAAGATCATAGCCCTAGAAATGAGGTTTCCAACAAGTATAGTTTTAATATATTTTGGTTTTATTATGAATTTATTTTTATGTTTATTGAACATAGATTTTTCATTGAGCAGCAAGTTCTCTCTCAACAAATGTGGAAGAATAGTAAATTAGTGAAAAAAATCTAAAGAATATCTACATATATTAAATATCGATTTCCATGTTTGAACCAAGAAAAAATGAAATTTTGATACATACAAAACAAGCTATGCATTTCAACATACACCTATACCTAAATTATAATTACTTTGATTCAAAACTTAATTAAAAAATATATACGCAACAAATCGTTATGAAACAAATTGTTAGCATTGGATATTAGTGTTACAAATCTATATAAAAAAATAGAATTTTATCTTTTGTAGAAAAAAAGTTGTGCTAGAAAAAAAAAAGTTATTAAAAGTTGTGTAAAACAATTATAATTTAATCCAAAAAAATTAAAAAATATATTTAGAATATACAAACAAAATCTCACAAATCACTAGCTTGCATCTTCTTCAAATTCGTAATAGTTTAGCCACTAAAGTGTTAGGAAGTGAAGATATAGTTGAAAATGTTGATTTCAATGTCCTACTTCAGCCAAAATTGAGACTCATTATTGTAGATTACCCTGATGTATCTCAATATATATGCATATTGATAAATGATATAATCTTTTTGCAAATTTGGGTTCATTCCCCTAGTCTCCACCCATTAATTCATACATATTATTATGCAATTAACCCCTACCTTATCTCCACTTTACCATATTCCTATGTAACTTTCGTTTATTGTACCTATTCAAGCACTTATGCATAGACATTTTATTCCCACCTTGATACCACCATATTTTTTGTGATGGTTGGAAGGTAGTTGCTAACTATTTTGATCATAAGTTTTGAACCATAACAAGATGGCTTCTTCTTATATGCATTAGAAGTAGACTGATGAGATCTGAAAGTTGTGTTGCTCTCAAAATTTGATGAGCCAAATCTATGCTCATGGAGTCAACCCCATACTTATAGATTTGACCTCTAACATTTTTAAATTTGAATTTGAATTTTAGCTAGCTATTACCCACCATTTCTTGTCAAGAGCCAACCGAATACATATATGTGCAATTTATTGCTATATACTTGTATTTGAAGATAATTAATTTGCTTTCTTTTTAGACATTTTAAAATTCTCTTGCTCTTTTTCATTCTAGATAATTGGAGAAATTGATATCAACACATTTCAAGTTTGGTACTTTAAAAGGAGTAAATAATTTGCATTCATCATTCAAGGCCCATTGCTTATTATCTTCAAATCTTGTATACAATTTTAAGGATTGGCCTAGGAAAATTTGTCTTTGTGCTATGAAGAAAAAAATCCTTCGAAGGTATTTTTTAAAATATTATCAACCTTAAATTAATAGAAGTAGCAAAACAATTGAAAATCAACTAGAAAAACAAAAAGGTAGAATTCCATTGTGTGTAGAGACAAATCTAGACTTAAAGATTAGTCTCTAACCATGACCCATAAAAAATTTCTCTAATAAACTATAGAACCCAACTCATATTCTAAGGCACTTGTCATATTGAAAGATATTATTTCCTAAGTACATTCAAGTCTACTATTGGCACCAAATTTCAAAAAAATTGCATTCAAATGCCGGGTGCTTCCGAGTCTAACAAGTCTTAGCTATCCTCAAATATTAATTTTCTTATCATTTTAAAGAAAAAATTCTAGTGTTGCACTCACAACCCTTAGAAGTACTGATGCAACTTGTAAAAATTTGTAAAAGCAATTAAATATTGAAATCCACTAGATATGTTGTGAAATCTCTTACAAGAATGTTCTTAATAGTATTTCTCTTAATATGGCAAGGTTTCATATCAAAACATCTTCTGATTTGTGAAATATTGAAAGTTCAACAATTTACAAAAGCAACTAAATCAGGTGTTCTACAACAGTTGAAATGTAATGGTTTAATGAGTAGTTTTAGAGTGTCATTATCAATAGTATGGCCAATTTTCTAGCTAAAAAACCACGTTGTTTAAGAGATCAATCTTTTTTTATTTTTTTGGCAAGAAACTTGCAAATATATGATTAAATCGGGAGTCTTATTAACTATGACATAAAATGGTTTAATAGGAAGTCTTATGGAATCATTATTGACAATGTGGCAAGATTTTGCAAAAAGATATGTAGTCAATTAAAAGTTGTGCCTATTTTCTCCTTCACCGCATTCACATGTCTAGCACAAGTTTTATTGAAGGATAGAAATTGCAAATTATGGTTTAAGGTTCTGAAAAGGAACAAATCACAACTCAAGAATATGAACTCAAAGTAAAAGATTGTGAATTACCTTGGTTTTTAACCTATAAGTTGAGTATTCTAAAGGTTGTGAATTGCTACCTTTTCTAACCTATAAATTAAAATTTTAAAAGATTGTGAAAATTGGTTCAAATATTGCATAACAACTGTTCTTAACCATAACTTGTGAATTTAAGAAACTGGATTCCATGCACTTGATTCCATGCACTTGATTGCTTAGTTGAAGAAAACTTATGATTTAGATGTATGCTACCCATATTGCTATATAAAAACAGAGATAGCAAAGGAAAAAAGAGCTTGCGCTTTTGCGCTTGCGCTTTAAATGCTGATCAAAGAGTTTGGTTAGGAAAACACTTCAAAGTGCTCAAAAAGGGAAGCTATCGATATGTGCATGAAAGAAATTTAAGCAAAACAGTTATAACTGATCAAGAAACTGATAGGAACATGCCATCTCATGGAATACCAAGGATGCAGGATATGTAGAAAATGGATTCATGAAAAGTCTTCAAAAAGTGGAAAGTAATTTGCAAATTACGTAGAGCATATAAGGATAAATAAGAACGATAGTGCAGTATGCAGCAATGATAAACACTGGATCTTCCAGGAAAATGGTTCAGAAAATGTTGTCCTAGAGGAGACATGTGCTGTCTGCAAGTTTAAAGGATACACAGATCGTTGGATTCCATTGGATTGATAACTATTTTCTCCTTACTGCTATGAATTGATGTTCCAAGAAAAGATCATTAGATTCCATTGGAAAAGAGTTTTTATAGAATATATCTACATGAATTTCAGTGAAGAAAAATGGAACTTCCATTACCAATGGTACAACAATTAATTAGGTATATACCAATTTCACCAGAGCCTATACAGGAAGTACTGGAATATGTTATACCAATTTCACCAGAGCCTATACAGGAAGTACTGGAATATGTTAAGTGTAAGTATCACAATCCTCCTATGATTGTTTATGAAAATGGATTTTTTCAAAACTTAATAATAATTCTATTTCAAGCCTTACAGCTTTGAACATTCAATACAGGATTCATATCCATCTCGGCTTGATGACCAGCAATGAACGGCATACTAGAAGAAACTCGTAAACATGATGAACCCTAGTACAAGAGGAGGAGTTTAATGTGAGCTTTTACAAAATGGTACTTCAGCTGGATCATTATGTTCTTGCAAAAGTTCTTAAAAGAAGAGATTATGACGACAAACTTTGGCAAATTGTTTAGGAAAACTAATGCAAGGAAAGGATGTTTAGCAAATGTAGGTGGAATGCATGTCCTTGAAGATCAGGTTATTATTGCTAGATCTCAGTTTGAACAGGTAACTCATCGATTGAAAGAAGACACAATGCTCACTACAGTAAAACTAATAACTTGTTCTTTCTCAAAAGTTATAATGGAGGACTCTTAGAGAGAAATTCCCTAGAGACTTCCTTGCTAATACTTTTTACGTAAAGATTTTTGGAATTGAACAATTTAGTAAAGATAATAAAGTGTTGCATTTGGTTCATATGTGTTCAATGTATTTTTAAGTTATTACTGATTTTTTTGTGTCAAATTAGTAAATTTTTTTTTGTGTAGAACATCTTTCATTTATTGAAATGCTTATTAATTATGCAATCGATGTAGCATCACAATCACATCTTGGTATCTTGGTTTGAATGTGTTGAACCAACTTATCTCTTTATAAATTAAGATTCGCTATCCTTCTTTTATCATCGTTGCATATCAAAAATATATTTTGTGGTGAAAACTCCTTGTATTTTGTAATAAGTTGTAAAATCTTAGTTGGTATTTGTGTGTCCACTGTGAGGGTTTCTACGACTCATTTTTCTTTCGTTTTTTCTTTTCTCCTTTTGTGTTTTTGAGTTAAAAGCATACAAAAACTACAAAATACCTCTCAATCATAAGAGGGAGCTGTCCTCTCAAACACAAAAGAAAGTTGTTATTTCAGTAAAAACTTATCCAATTATTGAAACATTTGTTACTACTCATTGAACAAGTCACACTAAAATCTAAAATAACAAATCTGCTTACCAACAAATATCAAAGATCTTCATTGTTGCCATATATTCTTCTACCATAGAGCTAAGTACCATCTTATCTCATATGAACTTTCTTGATTTAACTCTTGCATATTATTATATTATGAGTCCTAATTGTCATTTGTTAATCTAGATTAATTTATGCATAATTGATTGCATTTACTTATTTAACCTAGGTTAACTTTAAGAAAGGTTTATTTTTCTTTCCAAAATCATACCTTAAGATTCCACCTGCACCTAGAGTGTCCTAATAATGTTTTTCATTTTGCAATGCAATGGTTAGAGAAGCTATTCACATAGCTTTATACTAATACTGTCCTGGTTTAGCTGCTATGAACCATAAGTCTCTTAGTTCAAAAAGGCATATAAGCATTTGCCGCTGTGGATGCAAGCATCTAAAAGACATCGATACCACTTTTTTATTTATAATTTATATTATGGAACAAAGTTAAACAATTTGCATCGATGTTAAATAGATTATTTTCTTTTAGAACGAATGCAACCTGCAACAGGCATAAATGCTACATCCAACATTATACAAAAATATTGATAAGATGGACATAAAATAGTAATAAGATATTTGAGGAATTGGGATTGGAGACAAAATAACTTGTGTAATATACCACTCATGATACTGTTTCTTTGGAACCATGCTACGCTCCATTGACATTATTTTGAGAGACCAATACTGCATGTCAAAGGATCAGTAAGGTGACACATTGGGGAGCATGTTTTGTAATTACTTTTGATGAAGCATAATGAAGTATCTTGTTTCATATTAATTTACAAATTTGAACCAGTTCATATTATATTGGGAAATTGTTTTGATAAGTTGTAGCCTAATTTTTATTGTAGGTCAAATCCGCCATTAGTTTCCGCTGCTTGTAAGTCATATTTTCCATTAGCTTCTATTTCTTGGTACTGTACTTCTAGTAGACACCAAGATAAGATGACTAATAATGTCCTTTAAGACAGAAATTTTAATGATCTACAAAAAGTATGTCTACTTGTTAAGACAATTGTTTCCTTGACTGTTTAAGTATTACAATAAATTTTCCAGTTTGATTCTCCTGGTTTCAGAAATCATGGTTATGATTACCAACGTTTTGTTAGCTGTTCCTAATAGAGTTATATAATGGGCATGTCAGAAGAAAGTATATTTCATCTTCTATGCCATTCTACTTACAGATGTTATGGGTTCTTTCTTCCCAAGGTGTATTTCAGATGTTTCATCTACGAGTTTCATAATGTAGTTCATGTGAGTTGGTTCTTAGTTTTGTAATCGTAATTTTCCACGAGTTTCATCTTGTGAGGATCCATGTGAGTTTCTAATTTGTGGTTGTTGATATTTCGTTAAACCATATTTCTTTACATTTATTTGGTTTTTTTCATTTTTGTGGAAATGGCCAATGATTTTGGTTTGAACGTATGATTTTAGATTGTACATTACCTATAATTTTATAATTGATAAATTATCCCAGATGACCCAGTGTTTTGACAATTTATCTGAGTTTTTTTAACAACTTTTGCATAGATCTTTTTTAAAATGATTATTGGAAATGAGGGGAATCCTATCTTCATGAAGATTAGCAAGCTCATATTTGTGTAGCATTTTGAGTCTTTAGAGCTTCATTTTCAAAAGGGAAACATAGCTGCATCCATGATTAAGAAAAGAGTAAAGGACCGTATTACTGTTAACTTTTTGGAATAATTTATGATAAACAACTTGTGTATATGTTCAATCTTACAGATCTACATATTAATGTTCATATTACAAACAACTGAAAACTACATTGGACATTTTATACAAAGACAATAATGTGTTACAACTGCCATGATGTAGAACAGCCTTCCTGGGATCAGAGCTCAACCAATACAAATTCCATTGGAACTGGCCTTAAATCTTTATTAAGGATACAGTACATCATCTTAAATTTTCAATTCCATCTCAAATGATGAATGCAAATGTATGAACTGAACACTTAACAGTGGCCACAGCGACAATAGCAAATTATAAATCATGAAGATTGTGAAATTGTTTTGTTAATATAATCCTTCCCTTTGTCTAGGGCTGCGGCGTCTAGAACCACAACAAAAGTAACATATGCATACACAAATAACAGTAATCCAAAATTTTGGTCCCCTCATCTTTATCCTTTTCTTGCCCTTCTGAACACAGCTGCATGAAACATAGTGTCTAATCAGTTAACCACGATGTAAAGATAATTAAAATAGTTCATCAAAGAAGACAACTTTACTTCCTATAGCTTCAACTTGTCAAGTAAATTATCTACATGATTCCAGGTCAACCTACATACACTTTCTACACAAATGATATTATAGAAGGTTTGAGCTGTACAAACACCACCGAGAAGCAAGTACTGGCCATGCATTAAACATTAAAGCTTGTCATCCATTTGTATGGATATGTGAAACAGAAAAATGGATGAACAAGATCCCCTACTTGAACTTCAAGAACAAGAGTATCTGACCTAGGTTGAAGAGAACTTAACAACTGCACAATATCTATGGAGTTATAAAAGATACTGGGATACACAGCTTAATTTGGGTTCATATGAGCCACTTGCCCATACAGATCCTTTTCCTTTCACATAACTGTCATTCAGAGGCCCTTTTCTCCTGTCCTGCACGTGAATATGCTTGATTTTCTTAAAGAACTTTGGAGTCACAGAAGGTAATCCAAACTGTATGACCAAGAAATTGGGGTTAAGTTAAATGCCTTCAATATCCTTGATCTTTTCTTCAAGGTAAAGGAGTAGGGAAACCATCCCTAAAGTGATTTCTAAATTCATGATTGAAGAAGGTGACAAAAGAACTTGTATTGCTTATTCTTTAGAGGTCAATGGATTTAATAAAGGAAGTTTTCTTCGGTGCATTCACGAATCTGTAATTTCATTTCAATATGGCCATCACGGAAGGACTTGAAATGAGTTGATAGACAAAAATTGGTAACAAAATGAGACAAGTAGGTTACAAAGAAGAAAACGGAGAATTTTTTGATGGGGCACCATGCTTAGATACAACTCCCTTATCTCCTTAATTAAAAGCGATATGGAAGCATCCATATACCATCACATTTGCATTAAATTCTCATGGTTGGGGTTCCGTCTGTATTACTTAACTCCAGTAACACTCTTGCAGAGCATGAGGATATTTCACAAGTGGAAAGGGTATGTCTCAGAAGCTGTGCCAAAGGGTAATAGCTTGCTCTTCATTAAAATTGTAAAATTCAAGGTCAAAAAAAGGAAAAATTTCTTTGCATAAAAAACTTTCTTTATATGCACTCAGTAGTGCCTTTAATGATTGAATCAAACAGAGCAGAACGATTATATAAGGAGTGATGGCTAAATGATGAAATCCAGTAGCTTTTGATTTTGCGAACTTCCGAACAGTGGAAATATACTTGGTGCTGAAGATCGATATTACCCTGTGGGTGGACAAGGTGATGCAAGAATTTGATTTTTTTCATGTCATATATTTATTTTCCCAGTTTGGTTAGCATCTCACCAATAATTTTTTTACCAGGTCTAGGGTTCCATAACCTTTATACCTTCACAATTTTACCAATAAAAGATGACAGCCCTTAAATTTACAAAAAGAATTTGAGACTCGGAAAACCTAACCCCCATTACACTGTCATTTCCTTTGTCAAAACAATCTCTAGAAATAATTTCAAATATATGAAGGGAAACATCAGAAAAGATGAAAACTTGTGAGCTGGTTCACACTTTGCAACTCTGTATTCTAAATTTCTAATCATAATTCCTTGAAATGTTCAGATTTTTTCATGAGGAAAATCGCCCAAAAGATAATCACATGGTAACAAAAAACACAAAATTCATATCCAAAATAGACCACCATTAAAAATCAACCAGAACTTGCTCTAGACCATCCCTACCATACTTGATGAATCATGAATATATAAAATTATCCCACAAAACTATCCAGCACTAAAAAGTATACCTACATGCACAAAAATAACATAACCCAACAAAATAAAACTCAGGTTTCAATTATTTCAGGTAAGCTTCTATCACACATTGTCTATTAATCATACTTATAAGACATATTGCCATTAACCCAGGGGTTATTGTGGAATGCCAGTTAAGGTGTAAGAATCCTAGGGGCTTCCTGATTCCCCTGTTTAACAAAAAATCATAAAACCCTGTTTCTAATATGTATGGATATGTGGATCAAAAGTATGGATAGATTCAAAACCCCCTAAATCTACTTCATGAATATGAATGCCGGTAACAATTACACAAATTTTATAAAACTATAAAAGATACTAGGATACACAGCTTAATTGCAGTTCATTTCAACTACTTTTCATAAAAGAATGATCAGAGTTCACATAAGCAGTCTGCTATAACTAAATATGTCTGATTCTTTCAAGGAATTTTAGTGCAACATTATGGAAGCTAAACAGGATGTCCAAGAAACTGGGATAGTTATAAATGCCTCTAAGGTAAAGTTGCAGATAAATCATTCCTTAAGTTGCTTCTAAATGCTCAAGGGCCAAATTCCTTGGGAATGAGTTCCTACATTTATTTTTTCAAAGCCAATTAAAATATATAATCAACCTAGAGCCCCTTGGCCTCTGAAGAATTGTGATGCAGATCAATTGATCAAAATTTGAAACCAAAACTGTGTGTTTAAAAAGACATACATCTTCCGATAACAACAAGAGTGATGCCATGAAAACTCAGGCACAAGTGGAGGTTGTGGAACGAACCCATCTCTGCATGCCTGTTTCAATTTAAATACAAAAAGAAAGGAAAGGCCAGTTTAAGTTCCACAATGCATTTCTGCACAAAGTACTTAAGTATGAGGTAATATTGATGATTACATATATATGAGATCCCCTGTAAACCTGGCTGTGCTTCAACTATAGGGTATCCAAAAGCTCTGACTACAAACAGAAGCAGAAAATGAAACAGTTTGAATAATAGAAGAAAGACAATTAAAGGCTGGTGGATGGCCAACAAAAAACAGATCTTCTCATCAATGGGGTTTCTCTTTTCCTATGAATCCCTTGCTGGCAAGATAGATGAGCAATGCCTCATAAGTTAACCATAAGAAAATGAAGGATGCAAATCCCTAGAAATAAATATTGGAAAATCAAAGCAGTGCTGAAAAAGGAATAAAAAGGTCCCAGGTTAGTGATGCATTGCTAGTTATGCCTTATCTATTCATATTGTTTTATTTAATATCAAGATTTATTCACTTATGGGTATTTTACAAATTATCTGAAAACCAGAAGCTCTACATGTATGGATAGAGGATAATTTCAAAGAATTCAATCTACAATCTATGAGATATATACTTCCATTTCTATAAATTTAAAAAAAAGAATCAAAATCTAACGAAAAAAATCCCCATTACACCGTGTCCTATATCTTGGGCCAAAAATAATCCCTAAGAAACTTCAGAAACCTGAAATCTTTTAAATTGTTACACTTTGCAGCTCTGTGCTCGAATACTTTGGAGTGTCCAAAGAGAAAAATTGAAAACAGCATGCCCAGAACAGCCCACCACAGAAAAATCATTTAAACTCGATCTAAGACCAATTGTGGTATAATCTTTAATCTAATTAGGAATAACAACATAATCCTATCAAATAACAACCATAGTCCAATTTACTTGAGCCCAGCTCCAATTAAACATTGTAGACTAACCAGACAACGGAAATCAGTTAAATGGAAGCATATCATCCATGCAAATGCCCTGAAACATGATACTGTTATATAATTTACCCATTTATCTAGAATTAAGATCCACAGAGCTAAAAATTCCAAGAAAAAAAAAAAGAAAAGGCTTTGATTGAGCTTACGCGTTAGCCGATAGGAAGTCCTTTGGATCCGATCTCCTGCTAAAAACGATGCAGATGATTAAGGAACCATAATTAGCCTTAATGGTTGTCAAGCTGTTGGACTTTGAACGCTATTTGTTATATGGTTTCGTAAAATGTGAAGAGCTTGGTTGGCCATCTGATGAATCTTATAAATTCATAAAACTTTTTGAAAAAAAAAGGAAGAAAACGTGTGTAAGCGGGGCTGGCTTCCACCCGTCAACGGCTTTTACATTTATTTTTATGTAAAAATGGGTGGCGAAGAAATCTACAGCGTTTTATAACAAATGTTTGTTGTGATGCCCAATTGCTGGTTGAAAATGGATAAAAACAGAGCTGGTTTCGACACTAATTGTACATGTGGGCCCTAGGCAAATCTTAATGGGTCTCACAATTGAATAAACTATATAGTTGTAGTTTTCCATTTGTTCTCATTTTCATTTTTTATTTTTAATGTAATAATTTAGGGCAAGGGACTCGTTCATATTTTAACAATTGTTTTTCATTTCGTTAATTAAAAATTGTTGATGGGTCTTTTGACACATTCAATACAGATTGAGTGTTTCCACTCAATCTCTTTTGAAAGAGGTAGGAAAGGTAGTACTTTAGACCTTCAGAGGTCACTTTTATTGGGTCACAACAATGCGGATGGTTAAGTGTTTGTTATGGCATGTTAAACAAGAGGGTATGATGGTTCCAAGCTGAAAGGTATAAGCTTTTGATCTATTTTCGAAGCTAGAATATTAAAAAAACAACAAAAGATAAGACAAGGCAATAAGAAAATGAATGATCAATATTATATCCAACCAATATTATTAGCAAAATCCAAGAAGTGTTATACAATTAAATCATTTAACATGCTAGATATTAGCAACTCAAACATGTAAATGAAATCAAACTTTTATTACTTTTCTTTTCAGGTGTTCATTTTATTCTCAATCGCCATTATGCATGCATAGATTAATTTATAAAAATGAAGATACTTAATAAACTTTTAAATCTATCATGAGTTGAGGAAGTTGTAAGAAAGGAACACTACCAAATAGTCATAAGAGATATCCAATAAGATTGAAAACCACGAACTTCATTGCCATTATCATTCAAAATATACTAGCAAATCACTGATATTTTGGTTCACAACTTTCACAAAATACTCCAAGAAATGAAATATTGAGAGCAAGAAAATATTAAGTACTACAAGCTAACTTAGGACATCATATCATCAATTCTTGGACCCTAATTATGAGTTTTAAGATTGTATTTATAGGGAGAACCCTCCTCAAAATCAAGGATCAAAATCTTGTCAAAATGGTGGTAGAACTAAAGACCCAAAGATTGTATTTTGGGTCTTAGTTCTTAGCCAACATGCAAGTTGTTGGTTGAGAACTAAAAACCCAAAATAGAAATTTCCTCAAAAAAGTTTTGAAGTTCTACCACCATAAGGGAAAGAAAATCAAAAGAGAATCAACATGGAACTTTCCAAAAGATGGTGGAG
This sequence comes from Cryptomeria japonica, assembly GCF_030272615.1. Taxonomy (NCBI): domain Eukaryota; kingdom Viridiplantae; phylum Streptophyta; class Pinopsida; order Cupressales; family Cupressaceae; genus Cryptomeria; species Cryptomeria japonica. The sequence goes on along the minus strand of NC_081407.1, from coordinate 582,435,114 downwards.
TGAACTAAAGTGCGAAAGATGGAAATAGAAAATTTGTCACTGCACTAAGGAAGAAGAATTTGAAAGGAAGCTTGCTATTCTTGAGCTAGAGACAACAATGGTGCATGGTGTAACTACATAGTGGAAGAGAGTTACCAATTTGGGACTAGAGTTAATTGCTTCTAGTATGTTCCCATGCGGCTGCTTAGGCAGGGGTCCCATGGAGGGGGCTTAAGCTCTATTTTTAAGGAAGAGGTGGTCCCATGAATTTTTTTTTTTGGCTACGGGATTAATTAGAATCTTTTCCCAAAAAATAGAGCCCCTACCTTTTAGGCTTGAAAGTCTAAGTTGGTGAAAAACAAAATTCATGGGACCGCTAGCTTTAAAATATTCCTAAAAAAGCTCAGCAGCTCCAACTCTATTTTTAGGAAGCCCCCCTCCATGGGACTCCACCCTTAGCTTATTTTTGCTAGCAGTGGCTGCTCAATTTTTTTAGGAAATATCTATGGAGCTAGTGTCCCCATGAGCATATATTTTTCTAATTATATTTAAGAGAAATCTTAAAATTGGTATTAATAATATTAATAAATAATTTGTGCACAAGAAAAAATAGAAATAAAATGTTAAAAAAAAAGAGGGAAACAAATTTGTGGAGCCACGTGGCATTTTTGGCAATATGCAGTTGCTACTTATTTTTAGGCTTGAAAGCCTAAGTTGGTGAAAAACAAAATTCATGGGACCGCTAGCTTTAAAATATTCCTAAAAAAGCTCAGCAGCTCCAGCTCTATTTTTAGGGAGCCCCCCTCTATGGGACCCCACCCTTAACTTATTTTTGCTAGCAGTGGCTGCTCAATTTTTTTAGGAAATATCTATGGAGCTAGTGGCCCCCTGAACATATATTTTTCTACTTATTTTTAAGAGAAATCTTAAAATTGGTATTAATAATATTAATAAATAATTTGTGCACAACGTGGCATTTTTGGCAATATGCAGTTGCTGCTTATTTTCAGCCCCCCCCCCCCTATTTTCCCATAGTTGCTTAGCTTATTTTTGCTAGTAGCTGCTGCTCAACTTTTTTTAGGAAATATTTGTGGAGCTGGTGGCCCCATGAGTATTAATTTTTCTGCTTATTTTTAAGGGAAATTTTAAAATTGGTATTTAATAATATTAGTAATAATTTGTGCACAAGAAAAAATAGAAATAAAATGTTAAAAAAAAGAAGGAAACAAATTTGTGGAGCCACATGGCATTTTTGGCAATATGCAGTTGCTGCTTATTTCCAGCCCCCCTTACCCCATGTCCCCATGTTGCTGCTTAAATGTAAAATCTGCTTAAAATTAAGCAATTGGAGTGTTCCCATGGAAATTTTTAATTAAGAGGAAGGGATGAATTATAATCTTTTCCTATTTTCGTGTAGCAGCCACTGGTTAAAACTTAAAAATAAGCTTTGAAAAAAAGGGGGGGCTGAAAATAAGCAGCAACTGCTTATTGAGAAAAATGACAAGTGGCTCCACAATGTTTTTTCCCTTTTTTTATGTTTCTAATTTTTTCTCTAAAATTTAGGTGAAAATTTATTATTATTAAAGATTATATTAAAAATAGAATTTAAAATAACTGCTTGTTTTTATAAGCAGCAAAATTCAACTTTCATGAGGCCACTAGCTCCACAAATTGCTGCTAAAAAATTTGAGCAGGAGCTGCTAGCCAACCAAAATAAGCTAAGCAGCAGCATGAGGACCTGCCCTTATTTTCCTCCAGCTTATTTTCAATTCCTAAATAATAGCTGCTCCACTTAAATAGCAAAAGATTATAAATTATCCTTTACCAACTATTTTAAATTTGCATGGGAACACTCTAACTGCTTAAAATTAAAGCAGAAAATGGAGTTAAGCAGTCGCATGGGAACATGAGGTAATCCAATGGCTCTTTGTTAGGCACATCCTTCAATTTATTCTAAACTTCTCCACTCTCGGAGCTTCCTTCAATTTATTCATAGTGTCCACCAAGGTAGTAATAAACTTGGTTACTCGCTCTACTAATAGAATTAATTCTAGGCATTCATTCAAAATCTATTCATCAAATTTCCTACTAGGACCAAATTTATTTCCAACTAGCTTGTCCCATTAAGCAAGTGTTATTTCTTTAATTTCCAACCATCCTAAATCTTCTATGTACAAGTGGGCCTCAAGGTTGCTAGTTTTGAAACCTTCAAAAATTGAATATTCTTGCAGTATAGGAGGATGTTCTTTTATCATTTTGGTTCTATACTACTCGATGACAATCAACTTAAACTCTAATTTACCATTTCTACTTCAAATGAAATCAAAATTTTCATCTCCCAAAAGATCAGCTTTTTGGATTTCTCTTGCATCAAGTTCTCTTATTTCCTTCAACAAATCATTTTTCTTTTGATATTTTTGGGTTTCTTTATCCCATTGATTGGCCAATGTGGCCATCTCCACTTCAACTCTAGTTGCTTCCTCATAAACATCATAAGCATTAACCAAAAATAATTTGATCTTGCCTAACTTTTGAGTGGCCCACAATACGAGTGTCTTGTTTTTCGTGGCATATAAGGGATCCATTTTTGTCCTCAGAATCAAGGTAGGTACTTCTATTCCTACAACTTGAAAGGCTAAGGGAGTGACCATGTCCTTAATAAATTACCTATATTGAGATACATGTCCCTTTAACTCTTTCTTTGATTAATATTCCTTTTGCAATCTTAACTTAATGGTTTTAGTGGTGGCATCAAATGTGACTAGCTCTCCCCATCTTGTTTGTTTCCCTAAATTGACTTTGGTTACTTGGTAATCTGAGAGAGATAATTACCTATCATCTTTATTTGCAGTTAGGGTAGCTATATTTGTCACCATTTCTCCTTTGTCATTTTTGGAAGTGACATATAGTGTTCTTTCCCTCTTGGGCTTCATTGGTGTGTTTACTTCCATGATCATTTCCTACAAACTTACTCTCTTAACTACTTTCTTCTTCCTTTTTCTCAAAATTTAATTTTAGCCATGTTAAGGCATCAAAATTAGTTCCAATATCAGTAGATGGTCCCATAGAAGAGATATATTGGTACTTGTATGCTCCAATACATCAAAATATAGTTGTTTCTTCTTTAGACCTCCTTGGAAATATCTTTAAGAGGTGGAGGAATGTATTGGTGTTGAAAGGAGTTTGCTTGAATTTTGGCCAATTCGTAGGACTTCTTTCGTTCTTGTCCTCCTACAAACCTTATCAATTCTGTTTGATCTTCTTTAGTGATCACCATTCTCAAGGAATATTGGTCTACATTTATCTCCTCTCCTCTATGTTCTTTAGGAACTTGGCTTTGTTCATATTCATGAGCATTATCAACTGATGGATCAGTAATTAGGGCTTCCAAATTGGATGGTATTTCCACATTCTAATCTTATAAACCCCCATGTGTTTGTTCTTTTTCAACTACCTTAGGGTTCTCTCTTGCCCCTTTGGTGGATGTTGGCTCAATTTGATGTAGGAGCATCCTTGATTCATGGCAATCTTGCATCGACCAAAAACATTTTCTTTCAGTTTGTTCCTATTTTGCAGTTTCAACATTTATTTCTATGTTTTCTTGTATTTTCTCTCTGAACCTTGCAGAGCTAGATGTAGATCATGGACATATTCATTTTCCTTGTCCTAAGTCCCTGGAACATTTGGATCTTTTCCCGACAAGTTATTGCTTCCGGAATCCAAGACAGTTTTCTGGCCTAGAACATCATGATCGCTTGGACCTATTATGGCTATTGGTGAATATTGCAGATCATTTCCATATCTTGCAGAGCTTCAACTCATTGTTTCTAGCATTCCTTGGCATGTGGACGACCTTCCCTTAGCTCCACACTTCATCCTATGGATTTTTCAGATGGATCTCTTTGGCAGAGGTCAACCTGGTGGTTCTACACGTTTCATCTTGTTCATTGGCATTTGATTCTTCTTGGGCCAATGTGGATCCACCTTGATCATATAAATCAATGTAATTAAGCATTTATTATCAATTTCTTAGAGCATAGAAGATCAATCTTGAGATTAAGAGGTTCAAATTTGACCAATATTGTATTTGAGCATGTATGTATTCAGGTCAGTGAGACGAATCTTGTAGCCCGCTTGTTGTCGACAGATTGTAATTGGTTTTCATGATATATTTCAGTCTTTTCTACATTTCCTCCATCATATTGTCTTGCTTCCATTGTGTTTACTCTTTCTACACATGATGGATTGTTCTCTTTCAAGACCCTCCTAGTCATGACTACACCAAGTGGTATCAGAGCAAGTTTTCCATTCCAGAGATTGCATTTGTTGGCAATTGACACTCAATTGGTTGGTTTCATTATGCTGTCATTGATGGCAACATGGTATCTTGTTTCAGCTTCATGTTTTGGTTCAGTTGTGTACTAGCAGACACTTCACAGACACTTCACTGGCATCGATAGGATGGAAGGATTTTCTTTGGTTACCAGAAATGCAGGCCGACATGGTTTAGAATCCGGTTATCAGTATTGGAGGCCGACATCTTTTGGATCTGACATTGACAATTTTTTTTGATATTCATGTATTTATGTTATCTAGCCGATATGTATATTTACATTGTAATTATCTTTATAAGCTGACATAAGGCATGATAAACTGTATAGGGTATATAGGTCAGTTGGATTAGATCATTTTGTGATATGTGATATCATGTGAATATGTATTAGGAAGGAAATAATGAAGGAGATGCGAAATATATCAGAGAAATCATATATGTGAGGAAATTTATGTAAGGGTTATTCCGGTAAGAGTTTAGGTTTTCAAACCGGAATAGACAAAGCTTAACCGAGACTGTATTCAGGCATAGAAGATGTTATCTTAGAAGTTCATTTGTTTCTCCAGATTGTAGTTTGGATTTATATGTAGTTAGTGAGGCTCCTTTTGTGATTGAGCAGTGTGCTCTAGGCTGTAAGCTTTCCTGCAAGTGCAAGCCCCTATATTTTGTAATATCTCTTCATATGGCCAGTGAATTGATATTGTGGGTCACAAATCCCACCGTGGTTTTTCCTCTTTGAGGTTTTCCACGTATAATTTTGTGTGTTATGGTATTCATTTATGTGATTGGGTTATTGGTTTCTTTACTTCTTTCAGTTCTATATGTACTGGTATACGGGGTTGTGTATGCATGTTTTATTAAGGTTAAAATTGATCATAATAGTAGAAAACTAATTCACCCCCCCCCCTCTCAGTGTTCTTGGATTCCAACAATTGGTATGAGAGCCTTGTACCTCGGAGGAAGTTTAACAGCTTGAGGGAGATCCTAAATCTGGAATCCATGGATATGGGTTTGGAAAAGCAACTTACGATGGCACTTGAAGATTATGATTCTGATAGGATGAAGAACTTAAAGGTACAAGATGAATTAAATTTTGCTAAGGAATTCATTCTTGTCCTATAGGAGAGGTTGTCATCTGTTCAAGCTAGGAGGAAGGAACTTTTGCAAAATCAGGATGATGAAGAGAAAGATGCACTTAAGGAACAATGTCAGAAGCTGAGTCAGGAGAACATAGTTATAAGAAATGAAATGCAAGCTATAACTATGAGAATGTCTAAAGAGATTGAAGATCGAAATAAAAAGGAAGAAAATCTTGTTGTATCTTTGAAGAACAAATTTGAAGAATGTGGTAGGTTGGTTCAGGAGAATGATATGTTGAGAACTGATTTAGTACAATCCCAGAGTAATGAACAAGAGCTTGAGAGACAAATGATAATTTTGAGAGATGATCTGACTATTGCAAGTGAGTATAAAGAAAAATTCAAGATTATTTCAACACATCTAGATGAGTTATTGAAGAGACAAAGGGAGAATGGAGATTCCAATGGACTTGGATTTGAACAAGGATAGTGTTCGGGTACTGCAAACGAAGATCAAAACCATAAGGCATCGGTAAGGCAGTTCAATGCTTATAAATTTAATGGTAGCTATTTTGTTTGCAATAAATTTGGTCACATGGATAGGCAATGTAGAAATAGAGCAAATAAGAACAACAATTCTGCTCTCGGTCAATGTTCTAAATGCAATAAGTATGGTCATAAGACAAAAGATTGCAGAATGAATGTAAAACATTATGCATGTGGAAAAATTGGACATATGGCTAATCAGTGCAGGTCAAGCAATTATACCGGTTTTAGCAAAGCAATTCAAAAGAACAATGTTACATGTTATGCATGTAATGAAGTTGGACATATTGCTAAATTTTGTAGAAGCATAAATCCACCGGTTGGTAATGGAGGATCAAATCAGAAGGGGAAAGAAAAGATTAATGAAATCTGGCAAGATCATACCCAGAGATGGGTTAGAAAGACTGAAGAACAATCAACAGATGGGAATGCACTGGTTACTTATTTCGACAAAGGAGGTTGCTCCTGCACAGGCAGGTAGCTAATCCGGTAACTGAGGCAAATGCCTTAGGGGTAGGCAAAATTCATGAAGATGTTGCATATGCCCCTGGAAGAGGTTCTGGAGGATGTTCCAGACATTGGAGATGCTTATCCAGCATGGATATGTTTTGTTCGAGATCTGGTATTTTTCACGGGAAGTCATTGATGTCAATGAAAGATTAGGGTTTTTCTTGGAGGATAAAAGGTTGAATCTACTTCATTTCTGATCACCTTGCATTCAGAGCAATTAAAGGTGATTTAGTGCGATCATATATCTTCTTGAGCGATTTCACCGGTGATTGGAAGAAGTCTTTAGGGTTTTTCACTGGAAGCAATTCACAGGTATTTATCTTTAATCATGGAAGCAGGATCATCATCTGTACCTATTGTAAGGTAGGAATTTGGAAATCATCAAAGCAAGTAGCAAATTAGACTAGCTCAATCACGAAAACTAAATTGCAATGATAACAATCCTAAAACATTCAATGGAGACACGAAAACAAGACATTCAAATCAAATGCAAACCATCACAAATGCGAATATCTCCTCCATAATTCTCCATTGTCCTTCTTTCTCCTTCAAATTGCTTTGTTTGTGGATCTCACCTACAAATGCTAAGGCATAATATGAAAGAAAGATTGTTAAGATGGAATGGCAGCGTAAGGGTACTAGAAGCGTGATTGATTGATCCGATCCCTGATTGAAGAAATTCATCCAATTTATAGACAAATTGGAGAGATGACAAGATTAGCATGAAGAGATTTGAAAGGAAATTTCAAATCAAGAATGACAAATATGACAAATTATGACAAAATTGACACTTTCTATGCAAGATTGATTGATTGACAAATTATGACAAAATTGACAAGGTTGAAATGTCATTCCCATGAAATTAAGGGAAATATTAGAAAAATAGGAGAAAATAGAAAATTAGATGAATTGGAAATTAGGAAATTAGAAATTGATGAAAATTAGGTAAATTAATTAATAATTTTTCATTCATTAATTAATTCACAAAAAGAGAAGGAATTAATAGCTAATTAAATAAATATTTAATTGTGACAAGAAGACTTAGGATAAATAAATAAATAATTTAACCTAGAGGGAAAATGACAAACAAGATTAAAAGAATAAATCATAAAACCTTAGAAGATGAATTAGAAATGCAAGGACGACAATTAGGTCTTGACAAAAGATAATTAATGTAGGGTCGATTTGATCATGGTTTTGATTGACAAAGGACCAATGCTAACAAATGATTGAGATTGATAAAGGGATCAAATTGATAAGCGCCAATTGACGAGGAACAATGACTAATTGATCCAAATTGACACGATTGAAAGAGGACAAGGATCGATGACGAATCGATCGCAAAATGACAAGATTGACAAGGACAAGGATCAATGACGAATCGATTGCAAAATGACAAGATTGACAAACAAGATTAAATGAATAAATCATAAAACCTTAGAAGATGAATTAGAAATGCAAGGACGACAATTAGGTCTTGACAAAAGATAATTAATGTAGGATCGATTTGATCATGATTTTGATTAACAAAGGACCAATGCTAACAAATGATTGAGATTGGTTGACAAATTGACCAAGATTGATAAAGAGACCAAATTGATAGGCACCAATTGACGAGGAACAATGAATAATTGATCCAAATTGACACGATTGAAAAGGACAACGATCGATGACAAATCGATCGCAAAATTGACGAGATTGACAAGAGGACAAGGATCGATGACGAATCGATTGCAAAATGACAAGATTGACAAGAGGACAAGGATCGATGACGAATCGATCGCAAAATGACAAGATTGACAAGAGGACAAAAACCCTAATTCTATCATCGATTAGGATTGATGATGTCCAAAATGATGATAAATGAGCACGTGCATTGATGCGACAGGATAAGATCGACCAAAATCATGACTGAAGATTGTTATCGACAAGACCAAATTCGAGAGTGAAAAAAATGAGGAATGCAGAAGAAGGACTCGATGCTCGCAAATGATAAAGACCAAGTGCGCAACATAGAAGAAATGTTAATGCGACACAAAAAACCCTAAAATAAGGCAATGCGCAGATGTTAAAGTATGACTCCGCAAGCGTTGACCATTTTTAGACGTCTACATTTTGCCCCTCTTTGAGACAATGCGATTTTAAGCGTTGTTTCAAAGAACAATAATGAAAATTCCCCCGACAATAACAATGACATATGCATGCCGCCTCGAGGAATTGGCCAGAAAAAATCTAGAAAAGAGGCCAATTGATTGATAAGAATGACATAAGACGATAGGTTTGAACGGATTAAAAATCGGAGGTCGGATGCACAAATGAGAAGCAGTGGAAGGCACAAAAGACCGCGACCAGACTAACGAAAGAAATGTTAGTAAGAAGAAATTAGACAGAGGACAGTTAGAGATGAAGGAAAAACTTGCTTTCACCAATGCACAGAAGTAGGTGAGAACCTTTATTTAATGTAGCAAAGCGGATGCAGAGCATCATGGCATTGAAGGCCAAAGCTGAAACGCAACCCATTTTGCAAAAGACAGACACATCGCACACAAGGAATGAGTGAATCATCCTAGGGTGCATACATCAAGGGTTGAGGTAGGTGCGATGTTCACAAAGCAAACGTACTTATCACAGACACCCAATGATATAATTGCCCCAGTTTGTGACAAACATTCCACAAACAGCAAACACAACAAAAAAGAGGAAAGGGACCATGAACCATCCCGGTCACTCTAAATCACGCAGTGACATCCTTGAGCAACATAGGAACATGATCGAAGCCAAAGATAAATCAGTAAAAAGATAAGACTCACCAATTTGACCAAGTCAAACAAACATTCTGATCATCATTGTCAAAAGTGGAACACAAGAATGATTATGCTATCTGGTCCAGGGAATGCCGTACCCCGTCTAAGACAGGACACAGTCTGGTTTCGAGTATACCACACCCTGTATAAGACCCATGATAATAATGACAAGGACAAATGATATTGATGTTGATTGATTGATATGACAATTTTGATCAGTTTGAATGTTTGGTTTGATAGAAAAGTTCATCTGTTAATGCATGATTTCATTAAAGTACAATGTTTGATTGATTGTCGTTAGAGGTATGCTCAGCGATTTGTCTATGCACAAAGGGGACCATTTATTGACAAAATGAAAAATGCCAAAGAAATTGTTTTTGGATTTTGATGTTTTAAGATTTTTTTTTTTGTTCGTTTTTTCAGGACTTTATTTGACTTTTTAAGGATTTTTTTCAGGACATTATTTGATTTTTAGGGATTTTTTCAGGACATTATATGATTTTTTTTTTTTATTATTTCAGGACGTTTTTTGATTTTTTTTTGGATTATTTCAGGACATTATTTGATTTTTTTGGATTTTTTTCAAGACACTATTTGAATGTTTTTGGATTATTTCAGGACATTTTTCAATTTTTTATGAATTTGCCCCCAGTGTCTAGCAAGGCAAGGAATATGACAGGTGAATAAATAGGCTTGCTGAAATGTTGGTGGATAGAGGGAAGATAAAGGCCTTTTATTATGGAGACAATACGGATGCAATTTTCAAGGGCTATTGCGTGATGGGACAAGAGACTGGATATGACAATGCAAAGCAGGAACATGGCATAAGGGACATGTCAAGAGGTTTTTGAAACCATGTTTTGCGTTTCACGCCCTTATGTCAGATCAAGATCAAGGGATAGAAAGAGTGTATGGATAGTGATAAGATATGGATAGGATAAGCAAGACCAAGAATGGTTAAGGGACATGGACTGAAGGTCGGGATAGGATACGAGATAGTGGCAAAAAGTTGCAATAAGACAGGGAATATGGATGAAAAGTTATAATAAGCAAATGGATGAATGACCAAAAGCTATGATAGACTAAAAGCTGCAAACAAGATGCATGATGATCATGACGATCCTTAGCCTTGTCAAGATCAAAGGTGGAAAGGGAAATTGGACATTAGGGACAATAAGATATGAAGGGTAATGACATGGTATGATAGGATAATGAAGGGCAATAGGATATGAAGGAGGAAACCTGCCCCCAAGTGTGGTGTGCAAGAAGTTCATAGATTACGCATGACGCCTGTTTGCCAGGTTTTCATCATGGTACTTGCCCAAGGCGCCTGTTTACCAAGTTTTCACCAGTGGACGAATTATTTTTGCTTTACTTTTTTTCTCTTCAATAATTTTTTTCACTTTTTTTTTGTATTTTTTTTTTTTGTATTTTGACTTTTTCAATAGAAGATGGACACATGATAGGGGATGGAAGAGGACTCAAATATCTTTTTGTTTTTTTTGGATAGTAGCCTTAAAAAAAAGGACCATGACCTTTAAAAGCATGCTCAAAGACGTTGGTAGGATAAGGACATGGAAAATAAGATGAAACTAAGGCAAGGATTTATGCAAAGGATTGGATCAAAGGGATCGAAGGATGGAAAATATGCATTGGATAATGGATTGGGTATTGGAAGAACTGTGCTTGAGTGGATAGAAATGTTGGCAAGATTGACATTGGCACACACCTTGAGGGGTGATGGACTGATGGAGGAAAAATGTATTTTGGATATTGAGATTTTGAGGAAGGAATAGCTTGGGATTTTGGGACATAAGGGCCCAAAATGGATGAAGAAGGTGATGGAGGAACAAATTTGAGAGGTTTGGATGGAGGAATATCAATTTTGGATGCCAAGTTGGATGTTTCTTTTTGTGCTTCAAGGAGCTTCTTAGGGATCCACATGGTTTTTGATTTTTCATGCTTTTGTGGTTCCTTGGAGTGCATTGCTTGCACAAGGGATTTAGGAACCCATATATATTTTGACTTTGCTTTATTTTGCTCAGTGGGCCTTTTTGACCTTTTGGATTTTTCTTTTTCTTTATAGATCATATTGTTTTTTTTTTTGACATGTCAATTATATTGGACATGTCTATCCTTGAATACATGTGGATTGCTAGACTTATGACTTTTATACTTGACATTCAAATTGCTTGGAGGGGGAAAGGAATGCATGGATGGATATGAATGAAATGGAGTTCTTTTGGATTGATGAAATTTACTCAAGGATGTGTGCCTTTGCTGACCTTGCATAAAGGATGAAGGGATATAAGGACCTAAGATGGATGAAGGGTATGATGGGGAAGGGATATGTTTTGATTGTGATGGAGGGATACCAACGTCTTGAGAGTGAGTTGTGTAGACATGACCCTTAACATTTTCTTTCATATTAAGGAGTTCTTTCTTGTGAAGGTCTACCCCTTGGCCTTTATGAATATCTTGACTTGTAGGATACTCTTTTCTTTGGGAAGAAGACGCGAGTCCATTATGAGGTGGATATGATATGAGAGAAATAATGGGATCTTGAAGTGGATCGGATTGCACCAAAGTGGAAGAACCCATTATGCATGTCGAGGGTTCATGAACATCTTGCACTAACACGTTAGGATCATAAGGGGGACTAGGATTGTGTAGTGGACATGGTTCAATGACAGGCTCTTCAAGAGATGGAATGGGAGAAATAATGGGATCATCAAAAGAAATGCGATCTTGGAGTGTATATGGAGCATTAAGACAAGGAGATGGAGGAACAAAAGGATCTTGTGGAGGATTTAAAGGAATAATTTGATCTTGACAAGGAGGAAGATCATTGGAATCCTCTTTAAAGGTGCTTTGCTCTTGACTTTTAATGGGATCATCAGAAAGGATGGAAGGGATATCTTGATCTTTCTTAGGAAGTGGAATGCCAATGGGATTTGAAAGGACATTTTTTTCATGAAATGGAAGGGGATCGTTTGGGATTGGATGGACTGGGATATCTTGATCTTGCTCGAGAAGTGGAATGTCAATGGGATTTGAAAGGACATTGTGTTCTTGGATAGAACTGACATGAATAAGTGAATCATCGTGAGTGTCTGGGAACATGGGGTCCTGGTCAACAATTGGATGGGATGATAAGGTTTAAGGATCTTGATCTTGATTTTCTTTAGGACTCATTTCTTCATGCTCTAAATTATCCTCTTGACATGGGGTTGGACTTTGGATATGCATGGGGGATTTTGTCAAGGGATTAATGCTTTGGCACGAAGGAAATGCACTTTGAACATTTGTGATGGATTCTGGCAAGGAATCAATGCTTGAACATGAGGAAGAGGGACTTCGAATGGGGTTCTCTAAAACAGGTAATGGCAATAAAGTGCATGGTGGCATTGGGTCTTGTATTTCTGAAACATGACAAGGATGTGCATCATGAATTGGATTATTTTGGCAATCAATTATGGATAGCCCTTGGATAATTTCATCCTTGGGTGTATTATTTGATGAGGACAATATGGAAGTTTCTTGTGAAACTTCTAAAGGTGTAGGGATAGATGCCACTGGAGAGTCAATTTGTTTGCGGGGCGATGAGGCATTGCTAGACATAATTGTATTATCTCGATCTTCCTCAAAGAACTCACTTGGTAATTTCCTTAAGAGCCTTGCAATAAAGCCACCTTTCTTTTGAGGTTTTGACATGGTTGTATCTGGAATTTGAACTTGTTTGGCAAGAATTTGGTCTTGGTTTGATGTCATGTTTTGATTTCGAACTAGATGTTGATCAATTTGGTTTGACATGTTCAAAATTTGGCTTGGTGTGTGCTGCAACCTTTGTATTTGAATGTTTGGTTGTAGTTGTTGACATTGAGATGTTGATTGAACTAGTTGATATTCCACCATTGGTTGAACTATTTGTGGACATTGTATAGTGGGTTGGACATATTGTTGAAATTGGACCATTGGTTGTGTTGGTTGAATATGTTGGACTATTGGTTTTGTCTGTTGGAAATGTTGGAGCTGTTGAACAATTGGTTGTGATGGTTGAAAATCTAATTGATAGTAAAAAAATTCTTGTTCTTGTTGTGAAGGCACGCAATGTTGTTGTCTCTTTTCTTGAAATTGTTTCATCATCTCTATTTGTGAGAGGAGAGCTGGTATGTTTGATCATTCAATAAGAGATCTTACATCAATTGGTTCAATCTTTGGATTTCGACCTGGAAATTTTTTAAACATTTTGGACATTTGTAATCTATTCTTCTCAATGTTTTTCACTTTTTGTTCCAAAATCTCCTTTTCTTGAGCTAGTTTCTCCTCTAGGTTTTGTATTTGGACATTTACATCATCATGATAAGTTTGATCCAAGTTCTGAGACATGTAGAGATTGGATTGACATGATTGATTTCTCAATTGTGATGACATGGCTTCATAAGAAGGTTGAGATCTGATTTCAACAAACATGTCACTATGCAATGCAACTAATGGGATTGACAAATGCAACCTAAAAAGGACGACAATGCAACTTAATGTTTTTGTTGTTTTTCAAGATTTTGACAAACTTTTTGGAATGCAAACGTAAAGACTCAACCTTGGGAAGTTGAAATGAAGCCAAGACCTTAAAGGACAAAGGACCAAATGACAAAAGGACAAAATGACAATGTCTCCCCTATATGCTTGGATACTAAGCTAGGTTTGACAAAAATGATATTGATGACAAAAAGACAAAAGTTTGATAAGGTCTAGACTTCTTAATAATGACTTAGGGTTTATTCAAATATTTGGATTAGTCAAGTATGAAAAAACCTAGTTTTTGAGAGTACACACAAGAAAGCAATGATTATGACAATGACTTAGGATATGACATGACAATGCAATGATAAGGATATGCGAAGACCAATGACTTGGAATATGCGAAATGCAACCTATGCAACCTAAATGGAAATCTGTCTTGGATATGGCAATGAAATGCAAACTTAGGTAAATGATCTTGGACCTAAGTGCAAAATGAGGATGCTTGCAATGAAAAGGACTAAAATGAAAGGAGATGACAATATGCCTTAGGACCTAAATGGGACTATGCAAAACCTAGCCTAAAGTGACATGAATGTTGAGACAAAGTTTTTTTTATTTTATTTCAATGTGTTTGAAAGCCATGTTTTGAAAATGTTTTGGACTTTGTTGGATGGATGTTCTCTTTTTAAAACCTTGTTTAGACAATGTTTGGACTTGTTTGACAAAATATGTTTTGTGACAATTGTATAATTCAACTTTTGACAATCACAAAAGACAAGATGTTTGGACTTAGACCCAAGACAATCATGCTCATTCACAACAAATCCTATGGCTGGCAAGGGCAATATCTTTTGAATCCTCTACTTGAAATACAACACTTAGCCAGATAGCTAGACACTTGGCAACACTGGCTCCCCCTTATAGTGCACTCACTTCTCGGGCATACCAAGCTTCGAGTTCAAGGGGCATCACTTCCCAAGAACTTGCTATCTCTAACTAAGGAGTACATGAGAGGTGTCTTTGGCATGCACGTATCACAACGCTTGAGCCAACAGATAGAAGGTTTTTGGCATCTAAACAAGAGCTTCTAGTAAGGGCATCCGTTCGGGTGGGTATTGATCCGGTGAATAAATCATCGCAATACCATTCCAGCACCTGTTGTCTACAACTTTCGTTGCATCCATAGTTATTTAGAGTGGTTCGGAAGAGCTTGGCTTCAGCCCATCACCACTTAGGGTCGTTCCCTCTCACCAATGCCTGTGCGAAGTGCCAGGTAAATCGGGAGGTAGGCCCAATTATAAGGGTTAAAACTAAAAGCAATCAAAACATGCATGGTGTTCATTAACCTTTAGGAAACTAAATGTGCAAGTACTTTAAAAATCACATGCAAGGTGTTTTAATAGAAGTCTTTGACTGTGTCCTGCATAAGATTTGTTAGTAGTTTCATTCTTAGTCTTTGTCACACATAATGCCAAGGTGCTGCACAGAGAATCAGTACCAAAGAAAACCAGAATATAAGAACAGAATGCAAAACAAAGTAATTTGCAAGTAAAAACAATGATTTTCACCTCTGTTTCTGGCCTTACACAGGCGCAGAATGTCTCAACATAGGTGCATAATGCCTTGACATAGGCGTAGATCCCTTTGACAAAGACACAAAATTCATTGACATAGGCGCAGATCCCTCCTACACAGGCGCAGAAGTGCCCAGAAAGCCCTAAGTTGTCCTCTTTCTTGGGTTTTTACCTGCAAATAAGCTCAAAAGCACTCAAAAACACAGTTAAGGGATTAGGTTCACGTCGGGTTCACCAATTAATGTATGATAGGAATTTGGAAATAATCAAAGCAAGTAGCAAATTAGACTAGCTCAATCATGAAAACTAAATTGCAATGATAACAATCCTAAAACATTCAATAGAGACACGAAAACAAGACATTCAAATCAAATGCAAACCATCACAAATGCGAATATCTCCTCCATAATTCTCCATTGTCCTTCTTTATCCTTCAAATTGCTTTGTTTGTGGATCTCACCTACAAATGCAAAGGCATAATATGAAAGCAAGATTGTTAAGATGGAATGGCAGCGTAAGGGTACTAGAAGCGTGATTGATTGATCCGATCCCTGATTGAAGAAATTCATCCAATTTATAGACAAATTGGAGAGATGACAAGATTAGCATGAAGAGATTTGAAAGGAAATTTCAAATCAAGAATGACAAATATGACAAATTATGACAAAATTGACACTTTCTATGCAAGATTGATTGATTGACAAATTATGACAAAATTGACAAGGTTGAAATGCCATTCCCATGAAATTAGGGGAAATATTAGAAAAATAGGAGAAAATAGAAAATTAGATGAATTGAAAATTAGGAAATTAGAAATTGATGAAAATTAGGTAAATTAATTAATAATTTTTCATTCATTAATTAATTCACAAAAAGAGAAGGAATTAATAGCCAATT
This sequence comes from Cryptomeria japonica, assembly GCF_030272615.1. NCBI lineage: Eukaryota > Viridiplantae > Streptophyta > Pinopsida > Cupressales > Cupressaceae > Cryptomeria > Cryptomeria japonica. Next base: position 582,418,868 of record NC_081407.1, on the reverse strand, counting down.
AAATAAATATTTAATTGTGACAAGAAGACTTAGGATAAATAAATAAATAATTTAACCTAGAGGGAAAATGACAAACAAGATTAAAAGAATAAATCATAAAACCTTAGAAGATGAATTAGAAATGCAAGGACGACAATTAGGTCTTGACAAAAGATAATTAATGTAGGGTCGATTTGATCATGGTTTTGATTGACAAAGGACCAATGCTAACAAATGATTGAGATTGATAAAGGGATCAAATTGATAAGCGCCAATTGATGAGGAACAATGACTAATTGATCCAAATTGACACGATTGAAAGAGGACAAGAATCGATGACGAATCGATCACAAAATGACAAGATTGACAAGGACAAGGATCGATGACGAATCGATTGCAAAATGACAAGATTGACAGACAAGATTAAATGAATAAATCATAAAACCTTAGAAGATGAATTAGAAATGCAAGGATGACAATTAGGTCTTGACAAAAGATAATTGATGTAGGATCAATTTGATCATGATTTTGATTAACAAAGGACCAATGCTGACAAATGATTGAGATTGGTTGACAAATTGACCAAGATTGATAAAGAGACCAAATTGATAGGCGCCAATTGACAAGGAACAATGACTAATTGATCCAAATTGACACGATTGAAAAGGACAATGATCGATGACAAATCGATCACAAAATTGACAAGATTGACAAGAGGACAAGGATCGATGATGAATTGATCGCAAAATGACAAGATTGACAAGAGGACAAGGATCGATGACGAATTGATCGCAAAAAGACAAGATTGACAAGAGGACAAAAACCCTAACTATCATCGATTAGGATTGACGATGTCCAAAATGATGATAAATGAGCACGTGCATTGATGCGACAGGATAAGATTGACCAAAATCATGACTGAAGATTGCTATCGACAAGACCAAATTCGAGAGTGAGAAAAATGAGGAATGCAGAAGAAGGACTCGATGCTCGCAAATGATAAAGACCAAGTGCGCAACATAGAAGAAATGTTAATGCGACGCAAAAAACCCTAAAATAAGGTAATGCACAGATGTTAAAGTATGACTCCGCAAGCGTTGACCATTTTTAGATGTCTACACCTATCTTTGTTGCAAATCCGACTGTTGTTGAGGTCAGGGACTGTCCCAGGCTGACTTTCAATCAATATCCGCATGTGGCTACCCTAGATGATTTGGTTGGCACTTTTTCCCATGTCCCGGAAGGAGTTGTGTATGTCAAAGATGTAAGAGTTTACATTCATTGTCATATTAAGGTTTTGGGAATGTCTAATATCAAGAGCATGTACATGAGTGAGCTAATGGGAGATTCTGGAAAGGTTAAACCTAAGTACCAGCATATTGAGGATTTAGGGTTTACCGACATTCTGAACATTCTGGAAATCGAAGATGAAATCGTTAGGTATGTTTTTAGCAGAGTGCATGGAGAGTTTATGTGGTAAGATAGACCATATGAGATAATCAAGGAGACCAACAAGGCATGGGTTAAGTTCTTTGAAGAGAACTGTGGTTTTTATACTTCACCGGAATAAAAAATAGATACTGCAGACACCCCAGTTGAAGGAAAAGGAAAGGGAATTATGGGTAGTTCACCCTCAATTTTGAAAAACATTAACATAGTGGAAATTAAACCCCCGATAGATACAAATGACAGACAAATGTTGAGATACCAAAAAATATAGGGAGTGTAAAGGTTGATAATGTATAGGATACTAATGTTGAGGACAACAGTCCTCCGGATACAGATGTATAGGATGAGGTTACAGTTCCTATGGAGGAACCGACAGTTACTGAGACTGCACCAAGTGGCAAAGCTACTGGTGCAAGTGAGGAAGCTATAAAGGATAAAACATCAGAGGAGAAGAAAGGGGAATTTGGTAGGGAACCAATAGTGAGTCCATCATTGTTATCAATTGACACCTCGCAGGTTGAAAAAGAAAAGCATAACTGAGATGAGTCCTATTGAACTCATGATGATGGTTGCACAAAATATGATGAAGGAGGGATCCATAGATAAAGGGATAAAGGGATTATTGATCATTCTATCACTATTTTGCATAGACTAGTCCCAGAGTGCAAGTTTGATAGAGAAGCGAGCCCATCCAACAAGCTTAAGAGAAAGCACATTTCAAAGGATTTTCAATCCTTGTAGCAGATACCAAACCGACAAGCACTGGAGAGGTTCACATAGGCAAAAAGAGCTACATTTGATCAAGTGATCGAGTCTAAGAGGAAGAAGATTAATGAAAAGTTGAAATTGATAGACAATTCTTTAAAGCAGTGTACAAATATTTACAAAGAATGTTGTAACACAAATGTACTTACAGTTAACTTGGATAAGAGGATTAAGGAATCTTAGAAGAAAATTGCAAGTATAGTCAATTCTTTTGATGGATTGAATTCATTGACTACATCCATTGATGGTCAGATTTTGGTTTTAGAAGCCTAGATTTCTATTCTTAAGAAAGAAAAAGATAAAATCATAAGAAGAGCCAGAAGTCTTAGAGGTTTGGTGAGTCCTCGATTGGATTTCCTCACTGTACATAAGAAAGAGTGTATGGATATGGTTGGTAAGCCCACACCAACTGAGTTAAGTGAGAAAGAGTCATTTGCTCATATGCTAAATGGACTTGTATCTATTTCCAGCACTTTCAAATCAGGTTGGGATACTTACCTTGAGCTATTGGAGAAGGCATATCGGGATATTTTGCAAATATGTTAAGCTTTGGTAAGGTATTTTTGGGATATTCATTGTACAATCTTTTCATTCTTCATCCCGGTTTTGGATTTTTGATACTCTTTTTGGAATTTTTGATGGCATTGATGTCAAAGGGGGAGAGATATAGATGTGAAAAAGGAAAAGGGAGTTGTATACATTAGGGGGAGACATGGAGATATGGAGTATGGAGTATTTTGTATTGATGGATATTCAGCTTAGGGGGAGCAAGTTCAGGATGAAACTGACAGATGAAACCATGATCATTTTTCACATGAGTGTTACCATCAATGCCAAAGGGGGAGATTGTTGGCAATTGACACTCAATTGGTTGGTTTCACTATGTTGACACTGATGGAAACATGGTATCTTGTTCCGACTTCATGTTTTGGTTCATTTTTGTACCAGCAGACACTTCATAGACACTTCACCGGCACCGACACCGGCACTGACACCGACACCGACAGGATGGAAGGATTTTCTTTGGTTATCGACAATCCAGGCCGACATGGTTTAGAATCAGGTCATCAGTATTGGAGGCTGACATCTTTTGGATCTGACATTGGCAATTGTTTTTTATATTCATGTATTTATGTTATCTAGCCGACATGTATATTGACATTGTAATTATCTTTGTAAGCCAACATAAGGCATGATAAATTGTATAGGGTATATAGGTCAGTTGGATTAGATCATTTTGTGATATGTGATATCATGTGAATATGTATTAGGAAGGAAATAATAAAGGAGATGCGAAATATATCAGAGATATCATGTATGTGAGGATATTTATGTAAGGGTTATTCTGATAAGGGTTTAGGGTTTCAGAGCGAAACAAACAGAGCTTAACCAGAATTATATTCGGGCATAGAAGATGCTATCTTAGCAGTTCATTCATTTCTTCAGATTGTAGTCTAGATTTATATGTAGTCAGTGAGGCTTCTTTTGTGATTGAGCAGTGTGCTCTAGGATGTAAGCCTTCCTGCAAGTGTAGGCCCCTATATTTTGTAATATCTCTTCATATGGCCAGTGAATTGATATTGTGGGTCACAAATCCCACCGTGGTTTTTCCTCTCTGAGGTTTTCCACATCTAATTCTATATGTGATGGTATTCATTTATGTGATTGGGTTATTGGTTGCTTTACTTCTTTCAATTCTATATGTACTGGTATACTGGTTGGTCTATGCATGTTTTATTAAGGTTAAAATTGACCATACCGGTAGAACACTGTTTCACCTCACCCTCTCGATGTTCTTGGATTCCAACAACATTATCCTATAAGATTTTGTTGTAGGGTGGCGGATTGCGAATCCGGCCTACAATTGGAGAGGACTTGTGTGAAGATGGCGTGAAGAGGAAATAGGAATGGTGGAGCATGTGGAAATGCAGATCCTATTGTGATGGAAATGTTGAGAGGAATTGCAACCTGATTAGAAGATGTTGAAATGGCCCAAAGAAGAGGTTGACATGTTGAAGATGTGAGCAAAGATGAAGAAGAAGAAGTGCCAGAAGAACAAGTAGAAAACCCATTGATGAATGATTCGTATGAAGAAAGGTTTATAAGATCATTGTCTAGAGCGAATACCAGACCGTATTTTAGTCCACAAGATTATGATGGCAAGTTGGATTCAAATGAATTGTTAGATTGGATCATGGAGATGGAAAAGTATTTTGATTTTGAAGGCACTGTAGAAGATAAGAAGGTAAGAAGGTAAGATATGCTTGTACTAAGTTGAAAGGTCATGCATCACTTTGCTGGGAACATTTACAGGTAGATAGATAGAGAAGAGGTAAAGAGAAGATCAAATCTTGGGAGCAGATTGTTACCAAGCTAAAATCAAAGTTTATGCCAGCTAATTATCAAGTGAATCTGTTATGAAAGTTACAAAACCTAAAGCAGAAGGAATTTAGTGTGAAGGAGTATACCAAAGCATTATACAAGTTGAATATCAGATTCAGACATACCAATGATGATATTGAACAAGTTGCTGGATATTTGAATAGGTTATGGATGTCTATACAAGATGAACTTAGTTTAATCAAGTTCCAGAGTGTTGAGGAAGCCTATCAATATGCTCTGAAGGCCGAAGAAAAGTTGAAAAAAAGACATGAGAAAAAGAAAAGAGGTAGAGGTGGAAGGTTTTCTAAAGGAATATTTCAAGGAGGAAAAACCTATTCCAAAGGAAGAGGATCCTATGCAAATTAGAACAAGGACAAGTAAGTTAGCGAATATGGTAGTTCATACCGCAAGGATGACAAAAAAATTTATCGGAGGAGAGAACCTGATGGATACCTAAATGAGGGTTATGGAAAAGATGATAGAAGGAAAGAAAAAAGAGTTTTTAGAGGAACTTGCTTTAAGTGTGGAGGAGAAGGACATCGTGCCTTTGAATGTAGGAAGGCAGAAAGCAGTGTACGAATAACATTGGTAGAATAAGACCATAGAAGATCAACTAACAAACCAGAAGATGGGGAACTCTTGATGATGATGAGAGCTTTGTGTCATACCAGAGATGATGAGGAACCCTTGCAGAGGAGGAATTTGTTCAAGACCAGATATAAGGTATCCAGAAGTGTTGTAAAGTTGTAATTGATAGTGGTAGTTCAGATAATCTTTTTTTGGAGGAGATGGTGAATAAGCTGAATCTAGAAAGATTGAAACACCCTAATGTTAGATAGATGAGAGGGGGGGGTTAATCAGATAACCTCAATCAATAATTACTCTAATCAGATTCAACCTCGGTAGCATTTACTTGATATGCAACTTATGACTATAAATCATTCAAACTCATAAACAGATAAATATGAAACATTAAATCACATTTGACACTAGATTTAACGTGGAAACCCTAATAGGGAAAAACCAATGTGTGATTTCATACCCACAAGAAAATATACTCTTCTAGAGTATTCTCGGTTAAAAGCAAATCCTGTTAAATATTACATACACATTGCTAGATGTGACTCGGTTAAGGGATTTCCCTCAAATCTGTTAGAATCTTCACTTTGTTAGAAGTGAAATTGTCAAAGGATTTCAAACACTCATTTAGAATGTTACCTTCCAAGAGGATTTACAAATAAGACTGTTAAGTCCACTCGGTTAAGAGATTTCCTGTCACTTACAAACATAAATAACAGTAATAAAATATATCTTCAACTTCACATCTAAAATGTTAAATCAGATTCTATGTGCTCAATATGCTCAAGATAATCTTGTCATAAGACTTATCTTTCTCCTTGCTGGGCTTCTCAATTTGTTCTTCAATTAGATCTTCAATCTTCTGTACTCGGTAATCACCTCTGTAGCATCACTGTGCTTTAGTTTGCCCGCTTTCTTATTCTTCAACTACTCTTTATTTATAAGCAATTCCCAACCGCTTAATCTCCTTAATCACATTTCCCATGATTAATCTTAGCCATTAGATCTTCAAACTTGACTAGGTTCATTGTATCCTTCGATCTAAAAAACATTTTATCTTGCCTTGAAACTTGTATCCTTCCTTGGTACTTGTGCTCGGTTAGGACCATTCAATCTATCTTGTAGATCTTACTCTTGAATTTTCATTGCCGTTGATCCTTAACAAACTTCTTGCACGACATTCCTATCTTCAATAAACCTCCAGCTCATTGGCATCCTTCATTAAATAATGTATACACTTTATTTAATGCATTCTGTTACTGCTCAGTTGATACTCGGTTAATACTAAACTTTACTCGGTAGACATTCTCTTCTCGGTGACTTTTTCATTCATTAACCGACATCAGTAACCTTGGAGTTTACCGACTAGCTCCTTGCTCAGTAAAATAGAATAGTGTCAAACCTTTACTCATTCTATTACATGAAATATTTTCCCCTTCTAGTTCAGTCTTTGAATACATATATATAGGATATCAAAACTAACAAAACATCATAATCTCATCACTGTCAAACTCGGTAATAGTTGCCCATTGAATAACTTATTACTCCCCTTCATTTTCACATTCTTTCTGTGTCACTTACTGACATCTTTATACTCATCAAAACATACTTTTTAAGATATGGCAACATCATACTAAATTAGAAAATCAATTGCTTGACATCAATGACAATAATAATATTAAGACAGTAATCATCCTTTTTCAATTATATCATTCATCTCCAACAACCTTCTCAATATCATCAACCATCAAACTTATTGTAATGCCAACAATCTCCCCCTTTGGCATTGATGGCAATACCAACTTGATTTATTCCAATTTCTTTAATTTTCTCCTGTTATCCTTGAGCTGTAAACAATCATCTCCCCCTTTGACAACAATGCCAAAAGTAAGACCGATCCATAATTACTCCCCCTGTGAAGTAATTTCCTTGCAGTTCAAACATATACAAATGTATCTTGGTCAGAGCAACTTGTCTTCATTCACTATATCCTGCACAACTTTAGACATCCTTCTAAAGTGTGTAAATCAGCATCAACTTACAAATAGTATTCTTTGGAGTCATAGAATTGATTTTGTCACCGAACTCTGTCAGTGAGTGCTAGATAGGGGTAGGACCCCTAACTTACTTCTGAGATACTCAAAAGTGTCCCTTGGCAGTGGCTTTATGAAGATGTCTGTGATTTGTTCCTTTGTGCTAACATATTCCAATGCACCATTCTTTTCTTGAACTTCTTCTCTAAGATAATGATACTTTATAGAGATATGTTTGTCTTAGAGTGCATTACTAGATTCTTCAAAATTTTAATAGCACCTGTATTATCACAAAATATAGTTACTGGCTCGGTAACTATCTCATTCATTCTTTCCAACAGTTGTTTGATCCATGCTATATTGGTATAATTCAATGCTGCAACAACATATTCAACTTCAGCTGTTGACTGTGAAATGCATCCTTGTTTCTTGCTAAGCCAAATTACTAGTCTTTCTCCCAAAAAGAAAGCTGCACCGCTTGTGCTTTTCTTGTCATCAATATTTCCTCCCCAATCAGCATCAGTATAGACTTTTAAGTCAAAATCATTCTTTTCATATAGTAGACCATAATCTTCAGTGCCTCTCAAATATCTGAAAATTCTCTTGACTACTGTCATATGAGTTTCTTTGGGATCTATAGAAAATCTTGCAGCTATACCTACTACATGTGCTATATCAGGCCTGCTGTGAAGTACATATTGCAACTTTCCAATTATAGATCGGTAAAGTGTCTCATCAATAGATGCAGATTCATCATTCTTTGATAGTTTACAATTAGTAGTCATAGGAACACTTACAGGTTTAGAATCCTCCATTCCAAATTTATTTAAGATTTCCTGCATATACTTGGATTGAGTAATAAAAATCCCATTTTTCATTTGCAGTATTTGTAAACCTATAAAATACTTTATCTCACCGATTAATGACATCTCAAATTCTTTGCACATTTCATTTCCAAAGTTCTTACATAAAGAATCATTTCCACAAAAAATAATATCATCAACAAATATGGCTAACATCAATATTCCATTCTCATCATTCTTCATATACATGTTGTTCTCACTAGTCCTTATAAATCCAATCTTTAATAAGTAAGAGTGCAACCTTTCATACCATGCTCTAGGTGCTTTCTTTAGACCATATAAAGCTTTGTTCAACTTACATACCTGATCTCTATTCTTCTCTTCAATAAATCCTTCAGGCTATTCAATATAGACTTCTTCTTCTAGTATACCATTCAAAAATGCAGATTTAACATCCATTTGATATACCTTGAAATTTTTGTAAGCAACATATGCCAACAATGTTCTTACTCCTTCAAGTCTTGCTATAGGTGCAAAAGTTTCTCCATAGTCTATTCCTTCTTCTTGAGCATAACCTTTGCAAACTAGCCTTTGCTTTATTCCGAATGACCTCACTTTTTTCATTTAGTTTATTCCTGAAAATCCACTTTGTACCGATTACATTTTTCTCTTTTGGTCTTGGGACCAGTGCCCATGTTTCCTTTTTCTTGATTTGATCAATCTCTTCAGTCATAGCATTTACCCAATCTTCATTTCTTAATACTTCTCTTACTATCCTCGGTTCAATTTCGGATATCAAACATGTGTTGTGTCTCAGTTTGTTCCTTGTCATTACTGGAGCATCCTTATCTCCTATAATCTGACTTGATGCATGATTTCTTCTGACATATTTTGCTAATATAGGCTCGGTAGGCTCTGGATGATCTTCTTCATCACTCGGCAACTAAGTATTTTCTTCATTGGCTTTCTCGGTAAAATTGGTCGGTTGTACATATACAAACTCTTCATCATCTTTTGGTTCTTTGGAGTTTCCTTCATCATTCCTTTCTGCAAATTCATCAATTTTCACATTTGCACTTTCCACAATTTTGTTAGATGATTTGATCATACATTTAAATTCTTTACTCCTATAGGAATAACCAAGAAATGTTCCTTCCTCACTTTTCTGATCAAATTTTCCATTTCTACCATCTTTGTGAACATAGCATCTACTTCCAAATATTTTAAAATCACTTACATTTGGTTTCAAGTCATACCAGATTTCATAAGGTGTCTTTATAGTTCCTTTCTTCAGTTGTACTCGGTTCAAAGTGTAAACTGCAGTGCTTATTGCTTCTCTCCAAAATATTTGAGGTACTCTCTTTTCTATTATCAAAGTTCTGGCACAATCTACAATTGATCTGTTCCTTCTTTCAGCTATTCCATTTTGCTGTGGTGTGCTTGGTGTTGACACTTGTCTCTTTATACCATGATCATTGCAAAATAAGTTAAATTCATCAGAAATGAATTCTCCTCCTCTATCAGATCTAAGACATTTCAACTGTCTTCTTGTTTCTTTTTCAACTCTTGCCTTATACCATTTGAACATTTGAAAAGCTTTTTATTTCTCTTTTAGAAACATAACTGACATCATCCTTGAGTAATCATCCACAAATAATATGAAGTATTTATCACCATAGTAACTTTAAACTTTCATAGGACCACAAAGATCAGTGTGTACAAGATCTAACATTCTTTTAGAAGTGTAAGACTTACTTGCAAAGCTTGATTTTGTCATCTTACCCATCTGGCATCCTCGACATATTGCATTCTCAGGTTTTTCCAAGCTTAGTAGACCTCTTACATGATGCTTCTTACTTATTTTGATCAGATTATCAAAATTTACATGACAAAACCTTTTATGCCATAACCAGGTATCTTCTATTTTTGCATACAGACAATTGTTCCTAGTTGAGTCAAGGTGAAATGTATTACCTCTTGTTTGAATCCCGGTAGTAGCCAACTTTCCATGTTTGTCATGAACTTTGACAATTCCTTTATGAAATTCTATTCGGTATCCTGTATTATTTAGCTGTGCTACACTCAACAAATTGTATTTCAGACCTTCAACCCAATATACATCATCACATTTAGCATTGTCAAGAAGTGTAATAGAACCTTTACCTTTCACAGGACATGGTGCATCATTACCAAATCTTACATAACCTCCATCATAATCTTCCAATTTAACAAACTTGTGTTTATCACCTATCATGTGATGTGAGCAATCACTATCTATGATCCAAGAATCATTTTTATTTATGTGTGATGTTAAGGCTTTTTCTCCATACTTTTCTTCATCCGATCCATCTTTGATAGCCACATATACAACTTCCTCAGTCTAAATCTCATCAGATTTATCGTCATTGGATTCCTCATCAGCTACTAGGCATGTCTTTCTTTCTCTCCTTCTGAAGTCTCGGTGTCTTCTGTATTGGTTGTCTTTCTATCTGTCATCTAGGTAATCTTTCTTTTCATCATCTTTGTCAAGGCAGTTAGAAGCCATATGTCCAATTTTATCACAGTTAAAACATTTTAAAGGTAACTTCCCTTTATACTTACCTTTGCCTCTCGGTAACCTTCTGGCCAATAATGCTTCAAACTATTCTTGCTTTCTGATTTCCTCATATATTTTGTGTACTTCTTCCATGTTTTTGTGAAATCTCTCACTTGCTCCACTATGATTTCCTTTAGCATACTTAGACATTCTATCATTGTAATCTTCAGATTCACTGAGATGAAAAGAACTGAATGCAGATTCAACTTTGTTTATCGAAGACCCACTATTATCAAAATTACTTAACTCAAAAGAATGTAGCTTACTGATAGTAGCATCCAAGGAGATTGGCATGTTTGGTACAGACCTCAATTCATTTATTTCAGAGACTCTAATGGCATAAGTAGGTAGAAGTGTTCTCAGCAACTTACTTGTTACATCCTTTTCTTCAATAGTTCCTCCTGCTCCTTTGATTTGATTGACAGTTTCCTTTAACCTTTTACTGTATTGGATTATGTTCTCACCTTCTTTCATTCTCATGGATTCAATTTGTCCTCTTAGAGTGTCTTCTTTTGCTCTTTGAACATGTTCATCTCCACCATACACAGATGTGAGCTTATTCCACATTGCTTTGGCATCATTACAACCTTCTAGATCATTAAACTTTGAGTCGGTCAAAGTTGATGTTATTTCTATCATTGCTTGAATGTGTTCTTGCTTTGCCTTTATTTCTTTCATTGTCATAGGGTATGTGCTAGGTGCACTGTAATGATTCTCCAGATAATATGTTGCATATTCTCCAATTCCTGATAAGTGCATCTTCATACTTTTCTGCCATGTGGTGAAACTTGACTTGTTCAACTTTGGTGCATCCCTTTTATACATCTTCAGATCTTGCCTCAAGTACCTTTAAAATTTTTCTTCTGGAGTCCTAGCTCTAATACCAATTGTTAGATAGATGAGAGGGTTGGGGGGGGGGGGTGAATCAGATAAACTCAATTAATAATTACTTTAATCAGATTCAACCTCGGTAGCATTTACTTGATATGCAACTTATGACTGTAAATCATTCAAACTCATAAACAGATAAACATGAAACATTAAATCACATTTGACACCAGATTTAACGTGGAAACCCTAATAGGGAAAAACCACTGTGGGATTTCAGACCCACAAGAAAATATACTCTTCTAGAGTATGCTCAGTTAAAAGCAAATCTTGTTAAAGATTACATACACATTGCTAGATGTGACCCGGTTAAGGGATTTCCCTCAGATCTGTTAGAATATTCACTTTGTTAGAAGTGACCTTATCAAAGGATTTCAAACACTCATTCAGAGTGTTACCTTCCAAGATGATTTACAAATAAGAATTTTAAGTCCACTCAGTTAAGAGATTTCCTGTCACTTACAAACATAAATAACAGTAATAAAATATATCTGCAACTTGACATCTAAAATGTTAAAGCAGATTCTATGTGCTCAATATACTCAAGATAATCTTGTCATAAGACTTATCTTTCTCCTTGCTGGGCTTCCCAATCTGTTCTTCAATCAGATCTTCAATCTATTATACTCGGTAATCACCTCTGTAGCATCACTGTGCTTTAGTTTGCCCGCTTTCTTGTTCTTCAACTACTCTTTATTTATAAGTGATGCTCTGCAAAATACCCAAAGGTTAGACTAGAACCTGTAGTCGTATAACACACAAAACACACAAGAAATCGTTAGTGTTATTCAACCAAGAACTAATCTAAGCAGGCATATCAAAAGAGATGCTAAGATCATGCTAACATATTTAACAAATGACACAAATGTAAGAAGGCATCTCCAAATGCCTCTTAACATGTTCTTAGCTCCTTCTTCTTTGTTCCTCTCCTCTCCAAGTTCCAAAATAATGTAGCTCTCAGCAACTTTTTGCACTATGGATGCTTATGGAGGTTTAAGATTGTAGATGATCTCAAGCTTATGCAATGCAAGTGTAAAACAAACTAATTAAACATATTATGAAAAAGAACTAAGATTTATTTTAGTCCAAGATAACAATATATTAGTGATTTATGCTAAATGATCTCTAAAATTCACTATAGATTAAATGCATACAAGTTTTCAAGATTTTGGATTATGAAGAAATGAGCTCTATTTATAGGTAAAATGGAGAAATGGATGGTTGAGATTAAGTAATCTCAACAAGGGCCAGGATTGAAAGATATTCAATCCATGTGAGGGCTTTCAACCCAATCCCAGGATGACAAGTGTCAATGTGAGATAGGTTGAGAGGAGAGGGAATAAGCATTAAATGCTTGACATGATCTGGGAGTTAACTTGGGGGTTAGGGTCAAGGTTGGGTTGAGTGAATAAATTTTTTATTCAAAGAATAAAGCTTTTATCCAATGGATAAACTCTTATGCAAAGGCAAAAGGGATAACCATGGTCAAAGAAATAAATGCTTGAGGAGACACATGAGTGCAAGTTGAAATAACCATAAATGGTTATGTAAGAGCCATTAATGGTCATGTAAGAGCCATTAGTGGTTTTGGAAGACTTTGGAGGTTAAATTGTTGAACACACAAAGCATTAACTGCTTTTCAAAGACTTTGAAGTCTTTGAGAAGTGACTCCAAGTTGCTTAGGAATGTGACAATAATTAGGGGATGGATTAGGTTAATTAGGAAGGGGTTAAAAGAATCTAGAAGGGGATTAGATTTGCAAGTGGGTTTGGTGGGTGAGGGAAAATAGGATTTTTATTTAAAATAAATTAATTTATTTCAATAAATGTGTGCAAGTTGCATTTGTAGGAAAATGCAAGTGGGGGGGGATAAATGATTTAAATAAATGTTTGATTTAATTTATTTAAAAGAGGAATAGGGGACTAAATGAAATAAATATGATTTATTTATTTAATTGATTGTGAATTTGGTTTAATGAATTAATCTAAAATAAATTGAATAATTTATTTAATTAATAGGAGAGTGTTTTGAAGATGAATTAATTAAATATTAATTTAATTAACTGATGGCTAGTGGATTTTTAATCAAATAAATAGGAAATATTCATTTAATTAAATTGGATAGATTTATGTGACTACAATAAGCAATTCCCAACTGCTTAATCTCTTTAATCACATTTCCCATGATTAATCTTAGCCATCAGATCTTCAAACTTGACTAGGTTCATTGTATCCTTTGATCTGAAAAATGTTTTATCTTGCCTTGAAACTTGTATCCTTCCTTGGTACTTGTGCTCAGTTAGGACTGTTCAATCTGTGTTGTAGATCTTACTCTTGAATTTTAATTGTCGTTGATCCTTAACAAACTTCTTGCACGATATTCCTATCTTCAATAAACCTCCAGCTCATTGGCATCCTTCATTAAATAATGTATACACTTTATTTAATGCATTTTGTTACTGCTTGGTTGATACTCGGTTAATACTGAACTTTACTTGGTAGACATTCTCTTCTCGGTGACTTTTTCATTCATTAACCGACAACGGGGACGACGACGATGAGTGGGGGAAAATTACGGTGACAACGAAGGGTTTCTATGGGGGGAAAGGGGTGAAAATAGGGTCATTTGTTACCGCGACCAATGTGAATTCAGAGCTCTGATAGTGACCTTTTGGAGGAGTGAGCAATAGTCAGGATGCCGGTACCCATTGTAGAGCATCATTTCGAGTGAGTCCGTCGATTCTAGCGGCCAGACGACTATGGACCAACGGTACGCAAATTTGAAATTTTGAATTTTGCACATTTTTGTCATGTTTTTTGCTGAGTCCAAGTTGAGTAAGGACAATAGCGCTGAAACTAAGTTTTGGCACTTTTGTCCAATTAACTAGCGCTTTTGTGTCACAATGGCGCTATTGGGCTGTTATTTGAGCGCTATTGAAAAGATTAGTGCTATTGTATGCATGTTTAAGCGCTATTATTTATTTAGCGCTATTGAGGGGTCAATTGAGTGCTTTTGTCTTTAAGCAACGCTATTGCATAGGTCTTGTAACGCTTTTACAATTTTAGCGCTTTTGTAGGGTTGATTAAGCACTTTTGTTAGGGGTTTAGTGCTATTGTTTGCAAGATAGCGCTTTTGTTTAGGAAAATAGATGCCCCAGTTTGTTTGAACAAAAATCTCCCGAAGCCAATGATGGATAAATATGGATGTGAAGCGAGAGTTGTTTTGAACCATAGTAGCCCTGATGAGACTTAGGTCATTAGGATAAATGTCTGTTGAAGTCTAGGTGTGCCATGATTGCTTACCTGTTGAGACCCGAAGATACTTGATCAAAGTATTTGTTGATAGTCTAGGTTTAAACTTAAGAAAGTTTGAAAACAAAACAACTGATGAGGGTTTTGGAGGGAGTACAAGGACAGGAGCCGTCTGTGGAGGCATTGGCTAGGGAGGTACAAAGAGCAAGTGGAGAGGTTGATTATTGGCGGGGTCTATATGAGTAGGTGGTGCCAGCTAGTCAGCGAGTACTGAGCTATTCACAGATGCGACAGGCCAGATCAGAGCGATCTCAGAGGATGCAGAGCAGTGGGGGTGTGGTGGGTCCTCTACGGAGAGATAGGTTAGGGGGTACAGGAGCTAGTGGGGGTTTGATGGGGCCTCCATAGAGAGATAGATCGGACGGTGCGAGGACTAGTGGTGGAGCAGGTGGTGATGGTGGTGCAACATCTGGTCAGAGTGGTATCTGAGAGAGCATTTTGCATGCATGTATGTTATCATTTTTATATTTGGACTATAGCTTGGATGGCTCTTGGTAGCCGATTTTTGTAGACTTCATTGTACTCTGATACATGAGATGATATATATGAGGAGATCCTATATTTTGATGATATGCATTTGATATGTATGGATGTTATGTAGGATGGTGATTTGATGAGTTTATGCTTAGATGGATATGTATATATGTATGAATTTATGAGATGATTCCTATATGCATGCTTTATGATGTTGGATATTGACATATGAATGCAGGTATATACATGTGTGCATGTTTTGTTTGATGTATTGCTTTATGTATGTAATGCCATGATGATGATGTATGCTTATTGTTGGTCACAAATTCTGATTTCCCTCCTATCCTCTTGTAAGAAAATGAATAACTCTGTCTGCATACGAAGAGATCGGGGAAATAGAACTCAAGAACAACATATAACAAGGTTTGAGAACCTTCTACACTTTGAACTTGTCTGAAGTTCAGGTGGGTATACCTTTTGTGAATAAATTCACACTTTTAAACAGAGATCCACATTAAACCAATGCATAAAAACCTATGGACCTCATCACCTTTGCAAATACTTGAAAACATTTGAAAAGAATATGCATATATATTCAATATTGATCACCAAGAAGGTTATGGAACCTAGAAAAACTATACCAGTGCCTTATTCTGGGCTTCAGAGTCACCTAAGCTATACAAGAATTCTGAATTTGGACATTTCAATACATTCTATGACTTCAACTTCATTAACTTAATATATGCTTGACATATATGTAAGTTTTTCCTTTATGCTAAACCTGTTCATCAAATTCAAGTAGAAAACACTACTGATTCACTAACAGAGGGGTTCTATGTATATTTAATTCCTCCCCTTGAGAGAAAAACCTAAAATACCTCTGCAAGATTGCCTTGCAATCCCCATCCAATCAAATAACCCTTGATTATTTAGAAGAACATAGTAAATCAATAAATGCATGCAAGAAGACAACAGAAATGTGAGCTCAAAATGATCTGGACTGTATATTGATATCCATCATCAAATTCTACATCTAACTCAGAGTAATTCTTCAAATCCAGAAAAGGCCCCCAAATATATTTTTTCCAGAGTTTTTTTACAAAATTCTTGAGGTCCTTACAAATGAGAAGAAATTGGAAATATGAAGAGGAGGGAAAAATTAGGTCTGCAACCGAAATTGCCAAATGTCTCATTTTCCAACTGAATTTCAATTCCTTCCTTTTTCCCATGGAAACTTCTCTCAAAAGATCTGATCTTTGTTGAAACAAACTCTATAACTACATTCCCCATCTCGAGAGCTTTTCGGTGATATATGATACTCGCCATTTTGACCAAAAATGGAGCCCTGGGCGAATTAATCATTCATATGTGCACAATCATTTAAATTTTTGAATTTTTAATATAGTCTGAACTATATAATTAACATGCATTTAACTTTGATTTTTGCTCTGATTGTGCCCTGACGCCTTGCCACATGGTGGGACCTGATTGGTTGATAGGGTCGACTGGACGCCACCTGGGATAACACCTCATCACCGCCACTTGTCTGTCCATCTGTTGCCATCTGTGCACCACATCATTGCCACCTAGGCACCATCAAGACGAGACCCGCCTACTGGATATCTGACTGTACTTGCCACATGAGCGTCACCTGGCTTTTGCCATTTTGCATTTCGCCTTTCGCCATTTCGCGGCCTCTAACGAGTGAGCATCTCACCTTTGCGAAGCAACACAGATCATCCGATCTCCTGAAACATGCACGATCTTTACCCTGCTCAATTTTCGGAAATGCTTTTCGCCATTTCACGGCCTCTAATGTTCGTGCATCTCTCCTTCGCTAAGCAGTATGGATCATCGATCTATCTCGGACATGCTTGCTGGTTAAGTCGACCTTTCTCTGCAAAGTTTCGTCCGTCTGCCTCAGGAAGCGTGCCTACGTGGGGTCCACCTGTCGCTATCTATCACCTCCTCCGGTCGCCTTGGGATCTGTACCCATACGTGGGCCCACCTTGGGCGCCCAATGGGCACCGTCCGTCAAAAGCCTTGATGGCTTTGACATTATGCATTAGTGTGAATTTGTTTATAAATACCAGAAAGTTCTCCTCCATAGCGAATGTGGGATAAAGGCGTTTTTCTGAGAATGCATTTCCTGAAGCTTTGTCTGAGACTTTCATGGCTGCCAATTAAAATTGCAGAAAGGTAATATGGTAACTATGCCACACACCATGGTTAAAATTTTTCTGCATTTGCTACCTTACTACATGCCACATGAGGGAGGGAGGACTACCGAAGCAATACATTTGCTTGAGTTTAATCAACGCCCTTTCACAAACCACGCACAACAAGGAGAATGGGGAGACCACGTGATGGAGGATATTGTTGAAATTTGGAGCATTTCTTTGCATCTTCCTGCAACCCCTTTGCCAAACACCAGTCACGTGGGGCTTCCAATTTGCACATGCTGAACCTACAAACCTTTCACGTGACCTGCCATCTTGCCTTTTGCATTGGTTGGGAGTTTGAAAGCTTCTGGCACTTCCACCTGTTGCATGGGAGGAGGATTGGCTTTTACTTTGCTGATGGTGTTCTATGTTGCCCCTCACCATATAAGGAGGAGGGAGGATTGGAATGCAAACCATATGCAAGTAGCTGCCAAAAACATTTGCTAACCATTTTTACTGCTGCTGCTAACTTCATCGCTAGGTGTAACACTCTGTATGCCACCAACAAATATCTCCAAAGATGGATTCTTTATGAGATTCTCAAGTGTCATTCCATGAGCTGTTCCAACCAATTGGATTCCACGTTGAGCAATGGTACTAGGTGCCAATTCCTCAAGCTCTGTCCCAATTTCATCAATTACGATGGTCTCAGGCATATGGTTCTCAACTGCTTCAATCATAACTTTGTGTTGCATATTAACATTTGGGACTTGCATTCTTCGAGCATTTCCAATGCCTGGATGAGGTATATCTCCATCACCAACTATCTCATTTGATGAGGGGGGACTGCTGTAAAATTGCAGTTGTGAGTAGACCTCAACGCTACACGTTACCACCATAGTGCAGAGAGGGAACTTTAGCTTTGAAATACTGTTTCATACTGCGTTGGGGCTTGGGCTTCAACACATTTGGTACTTCCAATGCCACACACACAACAGAGAAAAGAAAATAACACTTTCTTGGAAGTTTATAAAACGGTCTGCTATGCTGAATGGGAATATCTAGCAATACACCAATATTCAGAAAGATGTCTTTTAGAGCGTCAATATCCTCACCAATTCTCTTTGGTAGTTCCATAAGAGTCATCCCATCAAAAATGTCAATAATCTTATCATGTTAACAATATATTTCTCTCTTTGGCCTACACATTAGCATTTAAGATATATGTCCATTCATCCATATGTAATCAGTCAAATGAAGTCACCTTTCACCATCCTACTGACGAATTGCAATTGAGCCAGGTCGGGCCCAAAAGTGGGTCTGAATAAAATTTTTTTCGTTTTCATGCAACTGACCTATGAAATGCTTCACGAACCTTACCCATACCTCCGGAAATGATTGGCATCATTTTCGGATCATCAGACTAAATTTTGCAACCTCTAAGCAATTACGCCATATTTTTGCATTTAATCGCGAAGACGTATTTTTCAAGCTGGTCAAAACACCTTTCTGGAGCTTGCCATCTGACAGGCATGTACTCTGATATACAAGCATGAACACTGCCAAGTGGTTTCTCAAGACGAGTCCCGAGCAAAGAGATATTAATTGGTGAAAATGTCCAACTGGCTCTGTCGACACTGCGGACCTGATGAAGTCAATGTTCTGGCAACACATGATGCCTTTCTCAAAAATATCAAACGACCTCCGTAGGCCCTCAAATTTGAAACATAGTTACCTTGAAGTACATATTAAAACTTGGAAATCTCAGTTCAATCACAAGACTGACAGGATGCAAATGGTGCACTCACAAAAATGGCTACATTAACTGATACAACACTGAAAGTATGGATCATTGAAAATGATAGTTCAATGAACCCTTCTGCAAACCGACTAAACGGATTGGCAGAGGCTTGAAATTTGAAACATAGCTTGTCATTTATACCAGCATTAACCCAAAAGAAACATTATGTCATAACACTTACTGAGGCAACTTTTACACTTGTGCAATACAGGACTCCGACTAGCTGTCAAAATAGGGACTTGCCAAAACACACAAACTACAAATGGATTGATTTTCAAAAACTGAGCAAATTGATTCGTTAAGACTTGAAACTTCGCAAGCTAACTCACATTTATGCATACAATTGAATCCATTTTGAAATTATTCATGAAAATCAACAGGGCAAAAGATATAATCGCTCAAAGTAGGCTACTCAATAAAATCTGCATTTGTGCCTAAAATGCACTTTCAGCTCACCCCTCGAAATGGGTACCTGGTAAACTAATCCAAACTAATTTTTGAAAGTTGCACATCACTGAATAGGCCAAATGAAAGGTGTGTAACAATTTTCCCAAGCCTTACCCCTTGAAAATCAACTGGCTCCACTTTACCCCCTATAACTAGGACATTCAAACTGACTCATTTTTGATCATTTGGAAATGCAGGGCAAAATTTTGAAATGGGCCTCTAAACTTGACTCAAATTTTAAAAAGTCCCAACAGTGGCTCTGATTGGGGATGGTTGATTGCAAGATCAACACAAGAATCTAGAATCAATGGTTAAGCAGACCACCCAAAAAAAAGGATCACATCTCTTCTCATCTCAACTCTTTTAAAAAATAGGGCTTCCTATTCTACCCAAACAACAGGTCACTTTATTGAAAACCACACAACTGAAGCAAAGCAACTATACAAGATATACAAACATACTGACAACTGATCACAAACTGCTCATACAATCTTCAGTATTTACCTCTGTCAAAAATCTGATTCTCGTCACTTGATACCATGATCCAAACAAAGACACCTTTCAATAACAACTGAGCATAACTTTTAAAATCCACCTCTTTTGTCTCATCACTGTAACAACTGGTGTGCTTACCTTTGGTCTGATTCTAAACTTTGTAATCACATGCTATTTCAACACAAGTAAAATCGTGAGACAAATCACAATAGAGGCCTTCCCACAAGTTGCCATACCTTTCACTATCCCACTCAACTCTATCATTTTCAAGGACATCATCATGCTGAACTTCAAAAGTAAAACATTCATTTTCAACATTGCAATTCCTATCAACACTCACCTTGTTATCATTTAAATTCATAGAATGAGGGGCATTACTAATCAACTGATGCAAACAAGGAACATAAATGTGACAACCCGGATGTGACACTTCACTATGCTGGTCACACTCTATACTCTCCTTGTTTATCAAACTCAAAACTTCTGCATTCTCAAGATCCTATTCATGGAAAAGAATGCATACCTTTGGCTGAAACAAATCCTCAGCTAAGTCTTTCTCTTTCAGGCTTACATCCACCTGAAACACTTCCATTTGTGGTCTGAAATAATCATCACACAACCCATGCCTCTTATCTTCATCATGAAGTAATTTTTTACAACCCATGCTACTGCTGTTCAGAACTTCATTAGCATTACAAACTTGTTCACCACAAGGGGAAATCTCAACATTTTCATCAATGAAATCAACATGATGGACATTTATACCAAAAACAAAAAACTCCAAATCTGGTTCAAGCATATTATCAACATTCACATCCTCTTCATGATACTTCAAATTCTGAAAGCATTCAAATATGGGTTCATTTAAATCTGAAAATAAAACATTATTAGCACTTTCACTCATGTTTTTATCTTCACAAACGCCTTCATTTTCAGATTCATAGCTAAGGTACATAACTGGGTTTCCTCCCCTATCATCTTCACAAGATGAATAATAAGAATTCTCATAACCACTTTCAGCTGCATGATTGGCATTCATTTGCTGATCAAAAGAAAATGAAACACTTGTGCCAAGATCGTTCTCATTCTGAAATTGATCTTCATTGTTCATTTGCATACCTTCAAGGTGTTGGGAATAGAACTCAATGTCCTCATAATCAGCAACACCACTCCATTCTGAAACACATTCATCACTGGGTATACTTGCACTGAACACATCATCAACATCATTCACATTTTCATTTTTAGATTTATCAGACTTAACCAAAATCTGATTTTCATCATATTGCACATCTTCACTTACATAACCAGCAACATTTGGTGATCCTTCAGTATTTGGTATTTGAACATCAAATACATCAACAACATTTAAAAATCGATGGTCATTACCATCATTGTTTTCAATTTCACTATTCTTGAGAGATGCATGATTAACTTGATAATTTGCAGTCACATAGTCAGCATAACCGACATACAAATCAAATGGTACATATCCCTTGTATATATCAATCACCGTATCGGCATTATCATAACATTGCACACTAATCATTCCATCATTACTGTGAGAGGCAACCGACATTAACAACAGAGGATCTTGACTCTCATTCAAATTTGAAGCACATGCATCAACAAAACCATTCAGAACTGCAGAGCTTGATGCACCTAGACAAGGAATGATTGGTTCAGCTTCACATGGTATTTCACCATTGAAGGCATTTTGGCATGAAACAATAGCAGACACAAATTTCTTGGCTATCCCAAATTTCAAATTATTTTCAATATCCCTAGCTGTGTTAAAAGCTTCATACAAAGTCTTAGGTTCTTTGTTTCTCAATAGGAAACCCATCTTCTTACCGAAAGCACTCATATAGATATCCAGACATACTTTATCATCAAACTTATACTTTTTGGAAATTTTAGTCAATGCTTGTGAAAACCTGATATTAAATGTTGGTACCAATTCATCTTCCTTGATTTGTATATAAGTGAACTCTTTCAGCAAAGCACAATCACTCACTTTTTCATCAAATTGGTCTATGAAATCTGAAATCAATTCTTCCCATGAGGTAATAGAATTCACTGGCAAAAAAGAGAACCAATCCCTTGCATCCTCTTTCAGTGATTGGATGAATAACTTCATGCACACATCCTCTTGGAAAATTTCAAATTCTCCTATCAAATCTGAAACTCTTTTCACGTGTTGACATGCTAATTTTGATTTCTTCCCACTGAATATTGGCAAATACTTTCTAATTTATATGGGTATGGGATTTGGGTAACCCAGAATACCTTCAAAGTTTAGAGCAGCATAATACTTCATACTGAAACTCTTCCTATTACATGGTTGTTCTGGTTTACTAGGCATGGTCATATGTGGAAATACACAAGGCTGAAAAACTTCACTATTCATTTTTCTTCTTACTCCCACAAATGATTATACAATCTTGGATAAAAAACTTCAAGCACATATCATCATACTGATCTATTCATAACATTGCTTGACACAAATCTTTCTCAAATTTGCATACTATGAAAGATCATATACACTGGATATTTTAGCATCATAGATATGCAAATTAATTTGAAAACCTCTTTCCCTCTAGACTAGTGTTGTTCACTAAATGGGAAAACAACATTACACATTCTAATTTTCAGAACAAATATCTTTGCATTTGAAACCTCTGAAAATACATGGGTGTTTGCAGCTGTATAAAACTTGTAGATATGAAGATTTACTTCACTTTCAGCACGGTCTTTTATCACAGAGTCGCCACCTCTTGCACAAAGGATATTTTGAACAACAGGATACCATTCAACACTTATTTAATTCTCTATTTCTCTTTCAATCTTGCTGCAATCAATTCACTCCAAGCTATAAACACTGGTGTGAACCACAGAGTCGCCACCCAAATAAGGAATTGGGGAAAAATTTGCACATAGCTGCAAGAACTTCTTACAACTCTCAACAATGCATTCATTGTTACTCCTTCATAGAATATGACATGAAACACATATCATTCTACAAATCTATAACAAGGAACATTCTCTAACATAAAATTCAATTTCAAAACTCTGTGCATACACAATGGACAGACTGGCTGGATATGAAATTAGGCAATTCTTATTCAACAATTCCCCAGCAGAGTCGCCACTTTTGTTGGTCACAAATTTGATTTCCCTCCTATCCTCTTGTAAGAAAATGAATAACTCTGTCTGCATACAAAGAGATCATGGAAATAGAACTCAAGAACAACATATAACAAGGTTTGAGAATCTTCTACACTTTTAACTTGTCTGAAGTTCAGGTGGGTATACCTTTTGTGAATAACTTCACACTTTTAAACAGAGATCCACATTAAACCAATGCATAAAAACCTATGGACCTCATCACCTTTGCAAATACTTGAAAACATTTGAAAAGAATATGCGTTTATCTTCAATATTGATCACCAAGAAGGTTGTGGAACCTAGAAAAACTATGCCAGTGCCTTATCCTGAGCTTCAGAGTCACCTAAGCTATACAAGAATTCTGAATTTGGACATTTCACTACATTCTATCACTTCAACTTTATTAACTTAATATATGCCTGACATATATGTAAGTTTTTCCTTTATGCTAAACCTGTTCATCAAATTCAAGTAGAAAACACTACTGATTTACTAACAGAGGGGTTCTACGTATATTTAATTCCTCCCCTTGAGAGAAAAACCTAAAATACCTCTGCAAGATTGCCTTGCATTCCCCATCCAATCAAATAACCCTTGATTATTTAGAAGAACACAGTAAATCAATAAATGCATGCAAGAAGACAACAAAAATGTGAGCTCAAAATGATCTGGTCTGTATATTGATATCCATCATCAAATTCTACATCTAACTCAGAGTAATTCTTCAAATCCAGAAAAAGGCCCCCAAATATATTTTTTCCAAAGTTTTCTTACAAAATTATTGAGATCCTTACAAATGAGAAGAAATTGGAAATATGAAGAGGAGGGAAAAATTAGGTCTGCAACCGAAATTGCCAAATGTCTCCTTTTCCAACTAAATTTCAATTCCTTCCTTTTTCCCATGGAAACTGCTCTCAAAAGATCTGATCTTTGTTGAAAAGAACTCCATAAGTGCATTCTTCATCTCGAGAGCTTTCCGGTGATATATGATACTTTCCATTTTGACCAAAAATGGAGCCCTAGGCGAATTAATCATTCACATGTGCACAATCATTTAAATTTTTGAATTTTTAATATAATCTGAACTATATAATTAACATGCATTTAACTTTTATTTTTGCTCTGATTGTGCCTTGATGCCTTACCACGTGGCGGGACCTGATTGGTCAATAGGGTCGAGTGGACGCCACCTGGGATAACACCTCATCACCGCCACTTGTCTGTCCACCTGTCACCATCTGTGCGCCACATCATCGCCACCTAGGCACCATTAGTACGGGACCCGCCTGTTGGATATTTGACTGTACCTGCCACCTGAGCGCCACCTGGCTTTTGCCATTTCGCATTTCGCCTTTCGCCATTTCGCGGCCTCTAACGAGTGAGCATCTCACCTTCGCAAAGCAACGCAGATCGTCCAATCTCCTGAAACATGCACGATCTTTACCCTACTCAATTTTCAAAAATGCTTTTCGCCATTTCACAGCCTCTAATGTTCGTGCATCTCTCCTTCGCTAAGCAGCACGGATCGTCGATCCATCGCGGACATGCTCGCTGGTTAAGTCGACCTTTCTCTGCAAAATTTTGCCCATCTGCCTCGGGAAGCATGCATGCATGGGGTCCACCTTTCGCTATCTATCACCTCCTCCGGTCGCCTTGGGATACGCACCTGCACGTGGGCCCACCTTGGGCGCCCAACTGGCACCATCCGTCAAAAGCCTTGATGGCTTTTACATTATGCATTAGTGTGAATTTGTTTATAAACACCAGAAAGTTCTCCTCCACAACGAATGTGGGATAAAGGTGTTTTTTTGAGAATGCATTTCTTGAAGCTTTGTCTGAGACTTTCATGGCTGCCAATTAAAATTGCAGAAGGGTAATATGGTAACCATGCCACACACCATGGTTAAAAGTTTTCTACATTCGCTACCATACTACTTGCCACATGAGGGAGGGAGGGCTGCTGAAGAATTACATTTGCTTGAGTTTAATCAACGCCCTTTCACAAACCACGTACAACAAGGAGAATGGGGAGACCACGTGATGGAGGATACTGTTGAAATTTGGAGCATTTCTTTGCATCTTCCTGCAGCCCCTTTGCCAAACACCAGTCACGTGGGGCTTCAAATTTGCACATGCTGAACCTACAAACCTTTCACATGACCTGCCATCTTGCCATTTGCATTGGTTGGGAGTTTGAAAGCTTCTGGCACTTCCACCTGCTGCATGGGAGGAGGACTAGCTTTTACTTTGCTGATGGTGTTCTATGTTTCCCCTCACCATATAAGGAGGAGGGAGGATTGGAATGCAAACCATATGCAAGTAGTTGCCAAAAACATTTGCTAACCGTTTTTACTGCTGCTGCTAACTTCATCGCTAGGTGTAACACTCTGTATGCCACCAACAAGTATCTCCAAAGATGGAGGAGGGAGGATTTGAAATGCAAACCATATGCAAGTAGCTCCCAAAAACATTTGCTAACCGTTTGTACTGCTGCTGCTATCTTCATCGCTAGGTGTAACACTCTGTATGCCACCAACAAGTATCTCCAAAGATGGATTCTTTATGAGATTCTCAATTGTCATTCCATGAGCTGTTCCAACCAGTTGGATTCCACGTTGAGCAATGGTACTAGCGGCCAATGCCTCAAGCTCTGTCCCAATTTCATCAATTACGATGGTCTCAGGCATATGGTTCTCAACTACTTCAGTCATAACTTTGTGCTATATATTAACATTTGGGACTTGCATTCTTCGAGCATTTCCAATGCCTGGATGAGGTATATCTCCATCACCAGCTATCTGATTTGATGAGGGGGGACTGCTGTAAAATTGCAGTTGTTAGCAAACCTCAATGCTGCACGTTACCACCATAGTGCAGAGAGGGAACTTTAGCTTTGAAATACTGTTTCATACTACATTGGGGCTTGGGCTTCAACACATTTGGTACTTCCAATGCCACACACACAACAGAGAAAAGAAAATAGCACTTGCTTGGAAGTTTATAAAACGGTCTGCTATGCTGAATGGGAATCTCTAGCAATACACCAATATTCAGAAAGATGTCTTTTAGAGCGTCAATATCCTCACCAATTCTCTTTGGTAGTTCCATAAGAGTCATCCCATCAAAAATGTCAATAATCTTATCACGTTAAAAACATATTTCTCTCTTTGGCCTACACATTAGAATTTCGGATATATGTCCATTCATCCATATGTAATCAGTCAAATGAAGTCGCCTTTCACCATCCTACTGACGAATTGCAATCGAGCCAGGTCGGGCACCAAAGTGGGTCCGACTAAAAAAAAATTTGTTTTCATGCAACTGACCTCTAAAAAGCTTCACGAACCTTACCCATAGCTCTGGAAATGATCGACATCATTTTCGGATCATCAGACTGAATTTTGCAACCTTCAAGCAATTACGCCACATTTTCGCATTTAATCGCGAAGACGTATTTTTCAAGCTGGTCAAAACACCTTTCTGGAGCTCTCCATTTGATAGGCATGTACTCTGATATACAAGCATGAACACTGCTAAGCGGTTTCTCAAGATGAGTCCCGAGCAAAGAGATATTAATTGGCGAAAATGGCCAACTGGCTATGTCGACACTGCGGACCTGATGAAGTCAATGTTCTGGCAACACATGATGCCTTTCTCAAAAATATCAAACGACCTCCGTAGGCCCTCAAATTTGAAACATAGGTACCTTGAAGTACATATTAAAACATGGAAATCACAGTTCGATCACAAGACTGACAGGATGCAAATGGTAAGCTCACAAAAATGGCTACATTAACTGATACAACACTGAAAGTACGGATCACTGAAAATGATAGTTTAATGAACCCTTCTGCAAACCGACTAAACGGATTAGTAGAGGCTTGAAATTTGAAACATAGCTTGTCATTTATACCAGCATTAACTCAAAAGAAACATTATGTCATAACACTTACTGAGGCAACTTTTACACTTGTGCAAAACAAGGCTTTGACTAGCTGTCAAAACAGGGACTTGCCAAAACACAAATTGCACACGGATTGATTTTCAAAAACTGAGCAAATGGATTCATTAAGACTTGAAAATTTGCAGGCTAACTCACATTTATGCATAAAATTGAATCCATTTTGAAATTATTCATGACAATCAACAGGGAAAAAGATATAATCGCTCAAAGTAGGCTACTCAATAAAATCTGCATTTGTGCCTAAAATGCACTTTCAGCTCACCCCTCAAAATGGGTACCTGGTAAACTGATCGAAACTGAATTCTAAAAGTTGCACATCACTGAATAGGCCAAATGAAAGGTGTGTAACAAGTTTTCCAAGCCTTACCCCTTGAAAATCAACTGGCTCCACTTTACCCCCTCTAACTAGGCCATTCGAACTGACTCATTTTTGATCATTTGGAAATGCAGGGCAAAATTTTGAAATGGGCCTCTAAACTTGACTCAAATTTTAAAAAGTCCCAACACTTATGATGGTATGGACAGGATCTTGTGCTTCATGTTGATATAATGATGAGATAATGATATGCAATGATGTTAATGCAATGTTTTGAAGGAATGATTCTATGTATGTAGATGCATCTAGATGGTGTTTTGGATGAACGTAATATGGATAAACAAATGCAAAGTACAAATGTTTATATGATGATGTCTAAATGAATGCATACGTATAATGTAAATATAAAATGGTATGAACCAATGTTTGAGACAAATGGTTTTTTATGATTCTAAATGTCCTAAATATGATGAAGTAAAATGATAATGTGACAATAATGCAACTTATGGTTTAATAACTGCACCTTAATGCAATTAAAAAAAGGATAATGAATGCAATGTAAATGAATCTTACAATGAGCATAATAAGACACTTAATAATGGATGAATGAATGCACTTTTTTACTAATGAATAGATAAATGAATGTATGCAACGATAAAAGGATAATAAAGGATGATAATATGATAATGGACAACTGACACTAAATGAATGCATAGTAAATGGCTAATACAATCAAGGACAAATGGTTTATATGTATGAATCTAAACATTATGCAATGATGAGATGATATAAGAAGACTAATGTTAATATATGATAGAAATAATTAACTTCTATTAATGACTAGGGGAAAATTATTCTTAATGTAGACTTTATTTAGGAAAATATGTGTAAGTACACACACACACACACACACACACACACACACACACACATACGTGTGCTAATTTACATATATATATTTACGTATGGATATTTAGGTTAAAATTCTTTTTATTGAAGGTATAATGTAACATTTTAACCTATAAGGTCAATGTTGGCCAAAAATTTAATAGTTGATATTTAATATCTAAGGGGAATTAAGTTCGACTTTAATATGAAATGAATTTATTAGGCAAATATTATATTTGATTTGGTCAGCTTTATTAGTTAAATTTAAAAACGTATTCGCGTTTGCTCAATTAATTAATTTTAATATGAGTTAACGTTATTTTATTTAGCCTTGAGTATTTAAATACTATTGAGATAATTAATATCTCTTGATTCATTAGTGGAGAATTTTAATTAGGGGGAAATTAGTTAAATTAATTAATTAAGTTGTGACGACCCTTTTGGGGATATAATTAGTCTACCTTAAATGTTAACGCTATAATGGTTGAGTTAATTAAACCAACTTTAGGAACCCATCCATTTAACACATGAGTTAACCCTTAGCTCAGATAAATTTAGTTATCGCATTTTTATCCTCGAGTAATTAGTTAACCCTTAGTTAAGACAAAACTTATTTATCCCCCCTTTAGCGTAGAATATTTAGTATTTTATGTTGTTTAAAAAAAAATTGTTCTTCTGTTTTTGCCCAAAAGTTTGGGCATGACATATAGTTTCTTATTTATATTTGAAGCCATATAGTTATATAGCTTGGTCATTTGATCACTATTTAATAATATTAAGATGATTGCTTTTAGTATCTAACTGTAAGGTTGGCTACAAGTTATTTGTCGTCAAATGATGTTAGCATTTCAAAAGAATCTTTTCATTATTGTACTTTTCAATCATTAGTATATGGTTGTCAATGTCCAAAGTGTAGATGTTGATGTGGATACTTTGAATATTTTGATACTATGTTTAAAAATTATGAATCAATTTAATTATCATAATGTTTTTTTATTCTCACAAGGTGTATTGATCCTTAATTTATCAATATTTTACATGAACTATTATCCTTAAAAGTCATGTAGATTTTGATGTTTAAACATGTTGAAACTATCTTTAAAACAAAGCATTAATTTAGTTATCATGTTGTTGTTCTATTCTAGAAAGGTGTATTAATACATAGTTTATTAATATTTTATATGAATTGTTATTTTTAAAATTTTAAAGATTATTTATGAATTATATGATGAAATTAGATTTGTAGTTGATATAATTTGTATTTTTTATAGAAAAAATTATGAGGAAACCTTAGTCAATAAATCATATGAGGGAATGTCGAGAGTCAACAAAAGAAGCACATATTCTAATATTACTGAAAATATTTAAGTAAAAATGTAGTAAAATTTACACATTTATTCAACAAAACCTTACTTTTACACATTGAAGAATCAATTCCCAACATTATTCAAAACATATTCCTTTAACTAAATTTTAAATTAAAAATCACATTTAATATATCCAAATTCAACCTTATTTTTTAATTATTTGGTGAAAACATTTATTTTCAACACATGTAGAATAGCAACATGAGATGATTTTTTTTAATCATGAACAATAATGATTGGTGCCCACATCATAAATTACCCGCTCTAAATTCAGTCACGATCATTGAAAAATGCATGTTAAATGTTTTATATGATTGATAGAGACTAACATTTTAAATAATAATAATAATAATAATTAATTTCGTTTTGATACCTTGATTTTGTGGGTCCCATGCACAGCAGCAAAAAGCATGGAATAGTATCTACCATTGATTTGGGCGGACCAAAAGATAAAGAAAATAATTTAAAAAAGTGTAAAATAACCACTTTAAGCTAAACATTCATTTGGCTGTATAAAAGTGAGAAGAAAACAATGAGCCAACACATTTTTTAATCAGTTTCGTTTCAATATGGGACGACTTTAGACTTTAGACTTGGTGAAAAAATAAATAAAAAATATTGTTGTATTTTGTTTTATAACTCTTAAAAGAAATTGACTTGGACCTATCTTTAGGAAACCGTATAGTTTAGAATAGTAGGGAAAAAATTAATCTTCATAAATATTTAGGTTTAGTAAATTAAATTAAATTTGGGACGTCAAAACATAAATGAGAATTTAGATTTGTATTTGATTACATTGATTGAAAAGTAAAATGAAAATAAAAAGAATTGAAATGAGAGCATGTTGTGAAATCAGAGAGAAGGGAATTAGTTCAATTGTGAGAGAGGATAAATAATTAGAAATTAAGATTAGATTTGGAAATAGAAGGTTACAACAAATATATATTTTAGGACATTTGAATTTGTGCAAAGATTTAGATCAAGGTCATGAGAGTAGCCTTAATGCTCTTGAGTGTTGTCTTGCATTAAAAATTAGTTTGTATGCATTTATACTTACAAATAGAGGACTTGGGGATGTTGATAAACAATGTGAGAACCTATTATGGCAATTAGGAATCCTTGACTTATTAATTGATTCAATAAGATTTAGATAAGTTGAAAGACAACCAAACATTATATGTGACAAATGCATAAGTAGTTAACTATTCGTAAGAGAACTGTGATTAATGTCTAAGTAGTAGACTAAGTGTAAGAATGGGAATATTGACAATATTAATACAAGAGTTGATGTGTAGAGACGTGACTAGTATAAAAGTGAGATATAAAATAGGTGTAAATGTTATGTGATCTTTTTCTAAGTGAAAATAGATATTATTAATGACAATTTACTTAGGGTGATGGTGTATTTTTATAGATGTTTTAAATTTGTAATTTTATTTTTTGACACACGTGAAAAAGGGTAATGGTAATATTAGGCTAAGTTGGTTTAGGGGCATTATAAACCTAAATTTACAAATACAATAAATTTTCAAGGCAATCATGGTGACCTTGACCTAGGCAATATTGATATGAGAATTCTAATGCCCGCCAAAATACCCTAGAGAAAATAAGCATCTAACATACTAAAAGGAGATTTAAAAAAAAATCAAAATATCAACTAATGCAACACATAACATCATCTTCTAATTATATTCATTATTTAATTAACCAATATGAATATACATCATAGCCCATTGATTAAATTACGCAAGCAAAAATAAACATAAGATCATTAACCTCTCCCTAGGGTACTTCAATGTCATTACTTAACTAACTACCATAATGACATCCTTCTCACATGATAATCTCTTCTAATAATAATCAACCTTTTGTCGAATGTATCATATTCATTTACTAACCATGAGATATGCAACCTACTAATTATTCACTCACTGTGATATGCATACTATTCTACCATTTAGCCAAAATGACATATTTACTTCTTTCAATGCTGGACTGATCCCCTTTCTTAAGTTCATTTTATAACCAAATCCAAATGTGCTCAATCCCTTATCCATTTTCTAACTACATGATCATATTCAATCCACACATGCACTCATATTCCTAGCATGATCATTTCCTTAACATAGGTTTTCCAAATGCATAATGCAAGAATCCTAATGCTTCCCTTAGATCCATACCATGTTTAATCTTCTATATTTCCAATGCAATCTTAGGAATGACATCATTACCTAACATAATATTGAATAACAACCACAATTCCTACATTGTGAACTTTCCTTTAACTTAAGGTCTTTCACACGTTAATCTACATCTTAATTGATAACCATGGAATTTAAAACAATACAAATAAATACATAAATCAATTTCCCTTCCAAGTCTAATTCCAATACAAAGATGGCATTTTCATGAAACCATTTACACTCATTATACAAGATCATCACCATACATCTCATAGTCTCATTATTGTAATTCATATCATAATCCTATTATACCAACTATAATACAATTACAGAAAAGATACATCTTGAGCATTGCTCCTTCCTAATACATGATTCAAAGATATCCATTACATAAATCTGCTACATGAAACATCCATAAGTTGCTACAATGAGAAGTATCCACATCCATGCATGAAGAATCCAAGAGAACATCCCAATGGTTGAAAAGCACCAACCAACCGACCATGTGGAACCAAAGGTACCACCCCCCGTGCTAGGATATGACACAAGGTCCCAACACGCACTCTATATCTAGGCTAACACTCTACAACCAAAGAGACCCAAGATAACAAGGACTCTCAAGAAGGAACCAATCACAACACTCACAAGTAAGAAACTCCCAGAGGCTTACAAATCAACAAGTCATGAATGTGTATCAATAAGGCATGATCACAAATCAACAAGGGGACACATGTAGGAGTGGAGTGTCATCACATGCCATCCTATAACAAATACTATACATAAGGCACAATCCTGATGGACATGTGGAGCCATCTCAATGTATGAGAGACCAAGGGAGATTGACTTGCCATCGCAATGGCCTTCCCATGCCTATCCTAAAACATCCTTCATAGGATCAATTCATGGGGCTCACAACTATTCATTATCTTGATTAGTGAAGTATTTACCCATCCCATTAATTTTATTATTATGTTATCACTTGGTTGCATCATGGTAAACTTCCAATGTGCCCTGGTGGTCTAGATTTTATGCATCCTTACAAGGAACCTCATGCAAGCCTATCTCTCATGACTACAGTCATCACAAGGAAGCTCACTCCCCCTAACATGGCCCAAAACATAAATGCAACAAGAGGTTCATAAACAACATATAGATCCAAAAACCATAATCAACATCATGCAGCCATACACATACATGGTCATCCAATCATCATAAATCCAAACAACAACAAGGAGCCTCATAACAAGATATCACATCAAAGACATAAATAGACAATCAACTATGCCTGAAATATACACCAATAGCAAGGCACATCAACTTGTTGATCAAGAGCAATAACCCAACCCTCTCTATCATGGCTTCTCAACAAGATAGAGGGCACACAATCTTAAAAGCATTCCACAACACTAAATAGAAGTAAAATTCATCAAGAATCATCAATCAGAATCTAGGAAACATCATCAGATAACCAAAAATGCCTCTGGTACAAAATCAACTCAAGAAAATCTGGAAACAAATCAGCAAACTGACAAAATATTCTTAAACCACAAATTAGCACATATGGATACCATAATAGTGCATTTGATCAATAATGAGGCACTTTTGATCATTTTTGAACGCATTTGACACTTACTAAAGTGCATGTATTCACTGTTTTTGCGCATATGGACAACAAATTGGCGCATTTAACAAACAGTATGGCGCATATGAGAAACAAACTAGCGCATATGAACATATGTTTAGCCCATATGGTAAAATAAATGGCGCATATGACTCAGAATAAAAATTGACAGAAAAAGGCTAAGTTTCGAATCCAAATTAAAAATTAGACAAATAAGACTAAGTCCAGAAATCAACTACACTAGAGACGCCTAGAAAACACCTTCGAAAAGACGAAAATGAATCGAAATAACATAAAGAAGAATAGAAGATCTCTCAAAAATATGTTGCACAATCATATAGTCAAAACTTCACATGAAGACACAGAAGGACTAATAAGCTCAACATTACACTCAAAACAACTTTAAATGAAAAAGAAAACCAATACATTCTCTTAAACAAATCAACAACTTCATAGGGAGATACAGAAGCTCCTCTCATAGGAAAGCCAGTCAAGAAATTCACAAAAGACTAAACCAACTAGAATCTCAAAGAAACCCAAAACAAACATCATTCACAGAGATCAGAACAAGATTTCATGTAGAATGAGTACATGGAAATGCACAGAATCGTGAACTCACACAAAACTCCCGACCAATAGAAATAAACTATTTTTCTCCATTCCTAATGTTTAACCTTATAATATAATCTATGCACATAAATATTTCTCCATAACTATAGTTTAAGCTATACAAATATTATTTTTCTCAAAACAATTGCACATGGTCATTTCTGCATACGCGGTGCATACACATGTAGAAATAAAAATATACAAGAGCAAAGATCTCCAACCTGCAACCCATGTTATGGAAGAAAACTGACGAAGAGCTCCAAATCCAAATCCAAAATGCAAAACCACAACCTCTAGAAAAAATCCCAAATGCAAGGCCAAATCAAAGAGCCAAGAAGAACTTTCAAAGAAAATTTTTCTAGAAGAAGCAACTCAAAAAATATCTCGGCAATGAAAATAAAAAGCATGCAATGAACCAAAAACCCTAGCCTCCACAAGAACCAATCAAAATATTCTATTTTATAGTTTATTTTACCAACCCACCTTATGTTATATTTTATTCTCCCATTTCAAATTTAACCAATGAGAGTAAAGGGTAGGTAGAGTAAATATAAAATCTGTTTATACAACCAAGTGGGAATATATTATTGTTTTATTTTAAAGTGTTTATACACCCCACTTAAATAAAAGTCAATCTATATAAATAAAACATAAGCAACAAATAAATAATCAAATGGGGAAAATTAATAATAAATAAACCAAACAAAATATTAAATACCAAATAAATATTAAACCATAGGCAATTAAATAAATAAATAAAGACCAATCTCAAAAAATATTAAACAACCACAAAATAAATAAGCATTAATTATCAAATAATTAAATACTCAAAGCCTATAATTCAATCAATTAAATATATTAAACCAAACATCAAAGACCAAATAATTGCTCTAAGCACAATTAAACACATAATTAAATAAATCCACAACTACGAACATACTCACAACACCAAGAAGACCAAGCTTACTAACTGACATGGTGAATTATGCCAAGACTTTGATGACTTCACAGTGAACAACTTAGACCTAGAGTATGTGTAGGGAGCTCATGCCATCTCTGAACCACATGCCATTGGGATTTTAAGACACACTCAGACCTATGGAGCCAGGTGGAGTCAGTGTCTGGTACCTGTAAATCCTGCAACCACAAAGCAACGATACGACATATGCATATATCTCATAGCATAAAAGTGATAGGGAATCGCGACGACACATCCCGCTCGCAATAAGTGATGTGACATTGTCCCTCTCACAAATAAAGTCATACAATAAGCAAACACATCTTATATACAACTCATAATATGTAATCATGAAATAGGGTTAGTGTAAGCATAATAGCATCAAATCCATGATCAATATAAATCATCAATAATCCATCAACATAGTAATGCATATAGAATCCATCAAATCACATGATCAATAATGATACTAGTGTAATCATCCATATAAACCATCAAAATAGCATAGGTCCAAATAATGTCTAGCATCATAATGAGTACTAAAACACATATGTAATCATAATCCAAAACACTATAAGAGTCTAGATAAGTCCATCAATATGAAATAAAAGTCAAGTCTAGTCAAATCAAATCAAGTAAAGGGTGGTCACTACAAGAATTAAGATTGATAAAAAAGAGTAAGGGATCATTGAGTGCACCAAATTAGAAAAATAATATGTGAGAAATATGTAATTAGGATATTAATGTAAAGTGGCTTAAAATGAAAGGAAAAAATGTAACAGTGCACACTTTTCACCTCTACAAAAATTAATAGCAACTTAATTGTTTTAAGCTTACTAGTTAAATGTATTTTATAGAGAAAAATATGTATAATTAAAGTTGTAACTATCTAATAAAATTAGTAAAATTATATTTATCCTTGACAACATTTCAAATGTTTTATTCATCTTTTAATAGAAGGATAGAAAATATTAAGGAAAAAATTTCGGATAAATTTTGATCTTATAACAAACAACAATCTTAGCCAACATAGTAAGGGGAAATTTTTTATATTGTTAATCACTTAAAAATATTTTTCTCATATGCATATCAACATTACACAAATACAAACTTTAAAAAGCATAACCATGAAACTAATATAAACTCCTTTGGAGCAATAGAAACCACTTATAGAAGACCAAGAGTCATAACTTAGAAATCCATTTATTTATAAAGAATCTCCACACTAGAGGTCAACTATTGAAGACTAACAATCAAAACTTATTATTCCAAATAATATGTCCAATGAGAACTCAATGTTTTAACCATTTAAGTCAACTCCTTGTATTATTTTTTAAGAAATATGAAGGTAAGATGTTTCTTGATTACTCACGAGATCAAGGAAGATGTAATAACAAAATGGTTATAACCTTATTGTCAAGATTTTAGGTAACCATAAAGAGGACTAGTAAAACTTGAACATAAAAGATAGTTATGTTTAATATTCAATCAATGTAATCAAAACAAAATAAAAAATAAAATAAAATGCCTCTTAAAAAGAATGATATAAGATATTACTAATGCCACTAAATTGATAACCACTATTAACACTTTTCTAGTTAAAATGAGAGAGAATAAAGTGATTGGAAATACTAATATGGAGAGTTAAGGAATTACTAATATGGAGAGTTAATTTAACTAGAGGATAGTGCACATTTTAATACTTTTTGGGTGATATATAATCTACAAAGAAGGAATATGATA
Source organism: Cryptomeria japonica (assembly GCF_030272615.1). NCBI lineage: Eukaryota > Viridiplantae > Streptophyta > Pinopsida > Cupressales > Cupressaceae > Cryptomeria > Cryptomeria japonica. The sequence continues at coordinate 582,381,887 of NC_081407.1, read as the reverse complement.
CAAGGCCCTAGTAGAGAATGATACTAAGGGAGAGGAAATTAATTATTCAATTTAGTAAAAATTAAATAATAAGGTAGATGTCATCCAACATGTCTGATAATAATTTAAAAAATTTAGAAACTATTTTGTGTATTAAGGTTTTAATCAAACCCTTATATATTTTGAATAATCATGTGAGGAAGCATATAAGTTTCTTATAAAAGAACCATTTTTATTGCAACCTTGATAGATGTATTGAAGAGGGCATGGAAAGAAAGTCATGTTAATCATACTATTGATAACAACTCTCTTACCATATAGATAAGGTTGTGTGATGATTAAAGCGTCAGATAGAGAAAATATTGGGCCCAACTAAATATAGATGGATTTTAAGTTTATTTTGAAACTAATTTTATGCATAAATGATTTAGTTGTGTTTTACATATTGACTGTAACTATAAATTATTTCATTAAATATGTGAATGATGCAACCTTTGAGTTGAAACTATTTTAAACTTATATTAATAATAATGACTAGAATTTGTATTTAGATCATGAATGAAGATTTCATTTCAATTAGAATTTAATATAATTTATTGTTTTTTAAGCTCCCCTTTATTTTATATTTTACCAAAAATCATCTTAGATTATTGCTATATATTCTGGGGCATGAATAAAGGCCTCCTCTTAATTAGAAATCTCAATATTAAAGAGAAGAAATTATTAATGCACCTATTTACTTTGAGCTAATGTTGGTTTAAGATCTACTATGTGACTTTTCTCAAAACCATGATTATTGTTTTGATCACATTTGAATGTAATCCTTTTAAACATCTTTTATATTTTTCAAATTTAAGTCAATACAAAAAAAGAAAAGAAAGAATTGTATGTGGGAAAAGCGGGGCTATAAAATGTGAAAAATGAAGCTCCAAGAGGCTTGTCCACACACCCACAAGACTTCTTGGTGAAAGTTATGGAGTCATGAAGAATGACTCAACTTCCCAAGGATGGTTCCATGGTTCTCTATCTCACAAGGTCCCTCAAGCCAATGCCTTTGCTCTCAGATCACTGAGCAAAGTGGCTTAGGGATGACAAATGCAAGAATGAGGGATGCTTTTGATTGATTTTAACATGAGAATGCATCCTATCTATGCATGATCCTACAAATGCAATAAGCTAGATTATAAGATGACAAGATTAGTAGTAATACTATCCTAACATGATATACTAGTTATATGATTTAAGCTAATGATAAAGGAAGTAGTCTAAAATGTTTATTAGATTAATTCCTTTTGCAAAGAGAGACTATATGTGGTAAAATTGAGCATAAATGAGATACTAAAGCTTGCATGGATCTTAGATAATAGATTTCTTAGATTCATGGATCCATGGATTCATCGATCCCCGAAATAGAGGAAGGAGAGCAATATTTATAGCAAAAATAGGGCAATGGATGGCCAGGCTTGAAAGAGTTAAACAAGGGTCAAGATTGAAAGTTGTCAATCCGTGTTTTCAATTTTCACCAATGAAATGGTGACAATTGTCAACATAAGGTTGGTTAAGAGGAGATGTAAGAAACATTAAATGCTTGAGAAGACCTCATGGTTACCCTAGGGGGTAAGGGTTAAGGTTAGGTTAGGGTTATCCATTGGATAAATCTTTTATCCAAGGGGTAAACTCTTGTGCAAAGGTTAAAGGAATAACTATGGTCAAAGCAATAAATGCTTGATGAGACCCCTGGGTTAGATGGAGGTTGAGTTAGTCAAAAAGTCTCTAACCATGCCACTAAGGGTTAGTTAACCATTAATGGTTTGAAGACTTTGGGGACAAATTTGTAAGAGTCCTTCCAAATTTGGGGGCATTCAACAAGTTATCTTGTTGAATGGATAAAGGCTTTAATGCATTTTGAAGACTTTACTCCAAATTTGAGAAGTGACCTCCTCAAATTTAGGGAAAGGGGATAGTTGATGGGTTTGGGTTAATTGATTAGGATTAGATGGATTCTAGAAGAGTTTAGGAATAGGGTTTAGGATGCAAGTGGGAGATGTAGGAAAGTGCAAGTGGGTGAGGAAAAATAGAATTAATTAAAATAAATTGCTTTATTTCAATTTGGTTGCAAGTTGGGGATTTTAAATAAATTAGATTTATTTAATTGGGGTAAACTATTTAATTAAATGTGAATTTAATTAAAAAATAGAGAGAAGGGTTTTAATTAAATAAAATGATTTATTCAATTAAATGATGCAAAAAGGGCTTTAGTGAATTTAACTAAATAAATTGAATAATTTACTTAATTAAATAGAGGAATGTGGGTGATTTAATTAAATTGGATTTAATTAAATAGAGGAATGAACATAAAATATTCATTTAGGAATATGGTCATTTTTATGCGTCTACATTTTGCCCCTCTTCGAAGTGACGTGTGTGCACTTGTTGATTCAAAGAAAATGATGTGTCATTATGATTTGTTTGTGATCAATTTTTAAGTCGTGCCCCAGATTTGATAAATGATGTTGATAATGCCCCCTCGGGAGATGAATCAAATTTTTTAAAAAAAATTTGATTTGTTTTAGATAAGTTCGATAACATTGTAAATTTTGGTCTATGCTGAATGCGGAAATTGATTCATCTCTTGATAATGATGTTGGGTAGGTTGGCATGAGACACCACGAGCGATTTTTGCATTCCTCCATGTAACCCTAATGTCGATTTACCCTATATAAAGGGAAAAAGTGATTTCTTTTGTCTCATTTGTGCTTGTTGACTTTGGAGAAAGCGACACTTGGAGAGAAGTCAACATGTCAATTCCGTATTCTTCTCATCGATTCAAGCGCGTTAGGAGGTATTGGAGGCCTGCCGCGTATGGACCATCAATAAGTCAACCTTTTTGACCCCTGTTTGATTTTTGATTTTGTCGTTTTTGGTCATTTAAAAAAAATTTTATGCGGATTTTTACGTTTTAGCGCGTCGGGTCAAAAGGGTAGCGCATACGAAAAATTTCGTAGCGCGTAGGTTTTAACAATAAAGGGTAGAGTAAAAATTTTTAGGCTAGCGCATTGTTAGGTTAGTGTAGCACATAGGATGAGGTTAGTGCACCGGGGGCACAGGGTAGCGCATTGGGTAAAATGGGTAGCGCATAGAAAATATTCAGCGCATAGGGCTTCTAGGGGGTCGCATGGGTAGGTCTAGATAGCACATAGGTGTGACCTAGCATAGGGTTAAGTGTGTAGCGCACAAAGAAGATAGAATAGTGCATGGGGTAGTTTAGCGCGTTTGGTAGGTTAGGTAGCGCGTTGGAAGAAAAGGGTAGCGCATAGGTTTCTGCTAGCGCATAGGGTTTATTGGGTAGCGCACTGAGAAAATAGGTTAGCGCATGAGAAACAACTTAGCACTTAGACAAGATGTTTTAGCACATATAGGAAAATTTTTGGTATAGTGGGATCTGGGAATGAAGAAAATGGGTAGGGTGATGTCAGTTCTGTCAGGATAAGTGTGTTTTGCTAGTCTTCATGTCTGCTGCTATTGGTGTGTTAAGTGTGTCCAATATGAATTCTGATATAACTTGATTTGATTTGTGATGTTTCAAGTTGATATAGATTTGATGTGATTTTGATATGATGTGGAACTTGATTTAAATTGTTCAAAGTTTTCAATTTTTTGATATGAATGTGTTTGATATGAATTGTGGAGCTTGAGTTGTGTTACAAGCTGATATGGATGTGAAACTTGAGTTGTGTTACAAGTTGATATGAATGTGAAACTTGAGTTGTGTTACAAGCTGATATGTTTTGATGGATTGATATGATGTGGAACTTGATTTAAATTTGTTCAAAGTTTTCAAGTTTTTGAGATGAATTTGATTTTGATATCCATGTGTTGATGAGGGAACTAATATTGGACTTGCGTTGCTTTGTGACAAGAGTGTCTTGGAGTAGTATAGTCATGTGAGAAATTTTTGAGACCGTGGTCCTTGATACCATGATTGACATAGGCTGATAGAGACATTATTGAGAGGTGTGGTTTGACCTCTTTGTTAGATATGCCTCGGTTTATCATAAACTGAGGTTTATTGACAGCATTGGCTAAGAGGTGGCACAGTGATACAAACACCTTTCACTTGGCAACAGGTGAGATTACAGTGACCCCAGAGGATTGCTACCAGATTCTATGGACTCCTGTAGTAGGTGCATTGCTACCCTACGAGAAGACAGAGGAGGGTGGGACTGAGGCACTTCGCCAGATTTTTCAGGATGACACTATTTGTGGGTATGAGATCCCCTGGCAAGAGTTTTTGGATTTGGATTACGCGCCTCTTCCATCAGTTCTGGCAGGCTTTATAGGTGGTTTCTTATGTCCCGACCGTAGGTCAAAGGGGCTATCAGTGGGATGGGGATTGTTAGTAGAGGATATGGTGATGCATGGTCATCGATTTGCATGGGGGTCAGCTATGCTGGCCCACTTATATAGGGATTTGCGTGAGGTAGTGTATTTGGGTTACGACAGTCTATCATCTGGAGTGACACTGCTACAGGTATGGGCATGGGAGCATATCCCCGCAACTAGGCCACTGGCAGATAGAGATAGGTCTGTTGGATGCGTGTACACATATGGGTACAAAGGGATAGTTGTCCAGCGTAAGCTGGGAAAACTAGAGCATTGGAGGAGAGTGCTGGATGATATTGATATGGTCATCTGGCGACCATATATAGGTTGTGAGGTATGGGCTGAGGATGAGATGGAGATACCCTATGTCTATATGACCAGATATTTGATAGGGCAGATGCCCTTTGTGATTGAGAGGTTTCTGCATAGCCGGGTGTTGCAACAGTATGGTCGACAGCAGGGGATTCCACAAGGAGCATGCTTTTATGCTCGATGGAGACAGGATATTTTGGATTGGGGACCAACGATTGATAGTGGGGTGGCAGTGGAGGAGTTCTTTCATGCAGCCGACCAGATTTGGGATTATGCCCCTGAGATCGTGGATGCAGGGATGACTGATGAGTTTGCAGCACTCCTCACAGCACAGGCAGTGGCTAGGATATCTGATCCAGCTGAGATGATTCCAGCTTTTTATGATGATGAGGAGGTAGATGAGGGGGGTGGTGATGGAGGAGGAGGGGATGGAGGAGATGGTAGAGGAGGTGGTTGAGGGTGGTGAGGGGAGAGGAGGAGATTGGATCGAGGGAGACTTGATCAGGGGAGGAGAGGAGAGAGAGGTGGAGATGGTGGTGCCAGAGGGATACAGGGTGAGAGAGTAGGGCGGCGGGTGGCGATGGATAGGGGGAGAGGAGGTTTGGCTATCAGATTTGGAGAGGAGGAGCGGGTTGGCGAGGTGTTAGCAGCGGTGGGAGGGTATGATGATTTCAGACAACTAGCCCAGAGGAGGAGTTTAGATGTTTTACCTCCACCAGCACCAAGGATAGTTAGAGGAACAGAGGGTACCCCTTCACAGGTACCCTTGTAGATGCGGATTCCGATGCATGTGAAGGATGCATAGATTAGATTGTTGCAGTTGTCAGTGCAGAATTTGTAGACATAGATGTTGGTGCATCAACGTTAGATGACATAGCTGACCATAGAGCGGGATACTGCTTTGGAGCGGTTGGGTCGAGCCGAGGCTCGAACAGAGGCTTTAGAGGGAGCGGTAGTAGGTGGCCCGATGAGAGATACCTTGAGAGAGTTGGCTTTGAGAGCCAAGGAGGTAGAGTATTACAGGAGACATTATGAGGATGCAGTGCCCAGGGAGTGCTGAGTGTAGAGTTTTACACAGTCGAGATCTAGTCAATCTCAAGAGACTAGGTTGAGGACGGAGAGCAGAGGCGTGACAGGGCCTCCTAGATAGGATCCCCCTGGAGATCCAGGTGCTGGGACATCTTCAGCGAGACCGTCTCCCTTAGGAGATAGTCATACATGAGAGACATTGTCTCCATCGTATTTTGATCATTGTATTGTACTTGGCACATAAATGACATATTTTGTACATTGATCATTTTTTGAGATATATATATATATATATATATATATATATATATATATATATATATATATATATATATATATATATATATATATATATATATGACATTATTTTCTTTGATCTTCATGTGATGTGTTATGGATGATGCGGTCTATATGCTTTTGTTTATTCTATGATGATGCAATGCTTAGATAGATGTATGTGATGCGATATTTGATGAATATGATGTGATAATGCATGATGTTGTGAGATGTATCTTGAAAATGAGATGTATGATATGATATACTGTGAGATGTATCTTGAAAATGAGATGCATGATATGATATGCAACTAATTGTAAAATGATATGCAACTAATTATAAAATGACATGCAACTAATTGTTTTTGAGCATCCTCATTCTGTATTTGTCATCCCTGTATAGCCACATGCTGTTTTCTTTCTTTGTATGTATCGTCATTGAGCATTGATTTGTTGTGGATATGTTAAAAATTTATACAAGCATAATGGTATAATTGAACCATAATGACCTGAGAAAAATTTACATGGTTTTTGATTTTGCAAGATACCACAAGTGTTAAGGTATAATTGAACCAGGACAACTTGAGTACGGATTGCGTATAAACAGACAAGATTAAATCATTTGTATGCGTAAAGTGGAATCATGTCTTCAGTGATATGTTGTGAATCACATCTCGAGACAAGTATTTACACAGTACAAATGATCGCCTCACATACAGAAAACTAAGAAAAATATTGGAGTCCCTATGACGTTCTCTAGCTTTGAAGCATTGTTGAGAAAATTTAGAGGATCCAACAATTCAAAAAGTTAAAGTGCAAAAATAGTCAAAACTTTATGCAAGATGCAACATTTGATATTTCAGAAAATCATCCATCATATTTTGTGAATCCTGTTGAGCGATCAATGTTTTGCTTTGCGATTGGATGAGTGTTGTTTTGCTGGATATGAAGTTATGAGTTTGCGACAAGTTTTGATGTTTCGAACGTGTTGCAAGTTTTGATTACTGCCCCTAGTCAAGTGTACTTCTTAATGTGGATATGTACAGTGATTACCAAACCATGGTGAGATGCGGTGAAAGGATATGCGGATAAACCAGGATAGTGACTATGCTAACTATGGCCTGGATGGATATTGTGCTAAAAATGTTGGGCGATGGCCGATAGTGCTTTATTGTGGAGATAATGGTATGGATATAGATAGAGGAGCTATCCTCTCACAATAGCGTTTGTGGCCAGGTTTTCACCAATTGCTTTTATTGTACCTTTTTGTTTACCTTTTTCTTGATTTTTATTTTTTATTTTTTATTTTTTGATTTTTCCATGCATTAGATTACTCAAGTGTAGTATTTCTTCAGATGAATGTTGTTAGTTGGTTCATCGAGCACATCTCCTTCTGAAGTTGTTAGTTGATAGGTGCCTGATCCATAGGCTGATATGATGACATAGGGACCTAACCAATTAGGTTCAAATTTCCCTTTCTTTTCCTAATCCTGCTGATTCCTAGGATTTTCTTTGAGTACTAGGTCACCAATTTTAAAATTTTTGGGAATGACCTTGTGGTTGTAGCTCCTGCACATATGTTGCTGATATGCTTTGAGATGAGTGTAGGCACGTTGACGTCTTTCATCTAAAATCTCAAGCTCTTGTAGTTAGTTAACTCGATACTCTTCATCTAGGATTAAGCCTTTCAAAGAGACTCTAAGAGATGAAATTTCTACCTCCAAGGGAAAAATTGCTTCTGATCCATATACCAATGAATAGGGTGTAGCTCTTGTAGGTGTGCGGATGCTGGTTCTGTATGCCCAAAGTGTTGGATTGAGTTGTAAATGCCAATCTTTGCTTGCATCATTCACTGTTTTCTTTAGGATTTTCAATATTGTTTTGTTGGATGCTTCCGCCTGACCATTCCCCTCTGGGTAGTAAGGTGTAGAAAAATGATGTTGGATTTTGAATTTTTCACATAGTTCTCGCACATCTTGGTTCTTAAAAGGTCATCCATTATCTGTGATGATGGAACTCGGAATACCATATCTGTAGATCAAATAATTAAGGATAAAAGAGGCAATTTATTTCCTAGTCACTGTGGTCATGGGGACTGCTTCTATCCATTTTGTAAAGTATTCTGTTGCAGTTATAATGAACTTGTGTCCATTTGAAGATGAAGGATGAATTTTGCCGACCAAGTCTAGTCCCCACTGATAGAAGGGCCAGGAAGTTGTGAATGGTTGCAGTTCCTATGCTGGTGCATGTATAAGATTGCCATGGATTTGGCATTTAGGACACTTTTTTGCAAAGTGATAAGAGTCTTTTTCCACTGTTGGCCAGTAATATCCCATTCTTAGAAGCTTTTTAGAAAGAGTAGTACCACTTGAATGTGTGCCACGGATACCTTCGTGAAGTTCATGTAAAGCGGAGTCAGATTCATTACGATCAAGATGACAAAGAAGAGTACCATCTATACCTCGACGATACAAAGCATCAGCAGTAAGAGTATAATGGGCGGTTTGCTGGATAAAGTTGCGCTTTTGGTTTCGGGATAGGTCAATGGGTAAGATATTGTTCTTAAGATAGTCATAGATGGGTCCATATAATGGAGAGTCAGAACCAGTAAAGGCATAGATAACATGGTATTTCAAATGGTCATAGGTAGGGGAGAACAATTGCTCTACCTGAAAATCGTAATGATTCTGTTGCTCTGGAATTTGTAGTAGTGAAGAAATAGTAGCTATGGCATCAGCTGCTCTATTATCCAACCTTTGTATTTGCTTGAAATCATCCACCATTCGCTTGTAGGGTAGCAGCTTGTCATCCTTTGTCTGATAGTCATTGTTGATTTGATTGATGACTAGTTTTGATTTGATTGATGACTAGTTGTGAATCTCCATAGACTTTTAATTCGGTGATCTGCCATTCTATGACCATTTTGATGCCTATAACCAATGCCTCATATTCAGCAATGTTGTTGGTGCATGAAAACATAAGCCTATATGATCTTGGTATAGTGTGTCTTTTAGGAGTGATAAACAGAATGCCAGCACCTGAGCCATGTTGTGTGTAGGATCCATCAAAATATAAGGTCCATTGTTTGGTAGAAATAGCCAGTACGTCCCTGTCCAAAAATTTGATCTCCATAGTTTGTTTTCTAGGTAGTGGTGCTTCTGCTAGTTGATCTGCAATTGCTTGTCCTTTGATAGCTCGTCGTTCTATGTAGTGGATGTCGAATTCACTGAGGATCATGACCCACTTAGCCAATCTACCTGTAAGAGCTGCCTTGCTGAGTAGATATTTGAGAGGATCAATTTTTGCAACTAGCTTAATTGTGTGAGCTAGCATGTAGTGTCATAATTTTTGAGAGGCAAATACTACTATTAGACAAGCCTTCTCAATCAATGTATAGTTTAATTCATATCCGTTCAATGTCCTGCTGATGTAGTATATAGCTCATTCCTTGCCTTGTTGATCTTCTTGTGCTAACAATGCCCCTAGTAAGATGTTTGTTGTTGAAATGTAGAGAATGAGTGGCTTCCCTACTATTGGTGGTACTAGAACTAGTGGGTTCATTAGATACTGTTTGATTTGATAGAAAGATTCTGCACATTGGCTTCCCATCTGAATGGTACATTTTTATGTAGCAAATGATTGAATGGGAGACTTTTATCTATTAGTTGAGCGATGAATCGCCTGATTGATTGGAGTGGTCCTTGTAGAGATCTGAGCTAGCTGATGTTCTTTGGTGGTGGAATCTCCATAATGGCTTGTACCTTTGCTGGATCCACTTCAATACCTTTTGCTGAAACTATGCACCCTAGTAACTTTCCTGATGTAACCTCGAAGACACACTTCTTAGGGTTGAGTCTGACTTGGAATTTCTCCAATCGATCAAAAATCTTTTCTAAAATGCTTAGATGTTCTTCTTTGGTGAAGGATTTAGCTAGTAAATCATCTACATAGTCTTCCATGAAGGTATGCATCATGTCATGAAAGATTGTTGTCATTGCTCGTTGATAAGTTGCTCCTGCATTCTTTAAGCCAAAAGGCATGACATTCCAACAGTACATTCCCCAAGGATAGGTAAATATTGTTCTATCTTGATCTTCTGGGGCTATCTTGATTTGATTATAGCATGAAAAACCATCCATTAGTGATAGCATTGCATGGCCTGCTATGAGGTCTACAATTATGTCGATACTGGGTAAAGGAAAGTCATCCTTTGGATAGGCTTTGTTGACATCTCTGAAATCAGTGCAGATTCTGATATTGCCATCTAGTTTTGATATTGGTATAATGTTGGAAATCCATTCAGCATAGTCAATGGGTCGAATAAATCTGACGTCTAATAGTTTCTTCAATTCAGCTTTAACCATGAGTGCCACATGTGGATTCATCTTTCACAATTTTTTCTTGACTGGCTTAGATCCTGGAGCAATGGAAAAGTGGTGCATGATTAATTGTGGATCAATCTCGAGCATATTTGCATATGACCAAGCAAAGTAGATTTTCTTTTCTTTAAAAAAATTGATAAATTCTGATCTTTCTGCTTCCGTCAGAGATTCTGCAAGGTGTATAGTTTTGGCTGCTTCTGTAGTACCAATGTTGATTGATTGAGTGGGCTCAATCAATATGGGTGATCACTCATGATAATATTCAGGAAGAGTGTCAATTCTCCCATCCTTAGGTGCCTTAAAAAGGTTTTCACCCTCAGATGCGTCCTTTATTTTTACTTTTGTGTTATCTATTGCTGCCATTGACTGGTTTTCAGCAGTTAATCTTTTATTTGGTTCATTTTTGTGATTGAGAGACTTGGCACTCCTCTGATTGCAGACATCGTTACTTTTTTTATTGGTAGAGTCTGTTTCTAGGTTAATGATACATAAGTAATGGATAATAGATTCATCATTTGGGAAAATTGGTATATCATGAGTTTCAGGTTCATCCCAGTCTATGAGGTTAGGAAAGACAAGTGGTAAGGAATCATTTGGTGGATCAAGTTTTGCTGTTGTAAGGGTCAGGATGGAAGTATCATCGTGATTGGCCGAGGTGTTAAAGAAGTTAAGGATTTCATCGAGGTCTTCGATGGTATCATCTTCCGTATAGACTTGTGCATAATGTTGCTGCTCATTTTTCTTGGCCTCATAGATATTTTGTGGACCAAATTCAAGTGGTCTAGATTCCGTGTTGTGTTCTTCTTGAGAGATGGGTGTATTACTATCATTTGCACAAATATCTTCAGTAGTATTAGAATAGCTAACCCATTCATATTCATTGGAATCAGTCTCAGAGGTATTATCCCAGATTCTAGCAGTGCTGTGAATTGGTATGTTGTAGGGTGAGAACAGGTCTTTGATAATTGAGACAAGTTTGATAGTTTTCTCTAATTCTATGTCAGATCCTGCTTCCACTCTTTGTATTTATTCATATACTTTCTCTCCTCAGGGAGGAATGATGTAATCCAGAGGGGAGTCTTCTTTTTTGGATGTTGATTCTTGAATATGATGTGCTTCTATAGTAGATGCTTCCTTCTTTTGGTCGATAGGCTGCTTTTGGCATTGTTCTCGTTCTTGATGTTCATGTTCTTTACGTATTGTCTCTGTTGACTCAAATAGTGCCTCCTACCAGGAGTCTTCCTTGTACTTCTTTTTTGCTTTCCATTGAGGTTTTTGATATTTACACAGTACCTTCTTTGGTAGTAGAGTGAGTTCAAAGCCCAATCCCTTTTTGTCTTTACTGAATTGTGAAGGAGGATCCAATGGTTCTGTGACGCCTTCCTAACACTTACCAATAGGTCCTTTACCATTGTATCCCATTTTTTGCATGATAAAGTAGCCTTTTCCATATAGGTGTGTGGGTATAGCTACTTCCACAATAGGTGCTCGGTCTTCTTCCTCATCTTTGTATAGCCAACTAAGGATATCCTTTTCCTCGGATTCATGTGCTAGAGTGTCGAGTTGAATGAATGTGCCATCAAACTTGGTGATGGGATGAGTTGCTTGATGTGTTGATGCGGTAGGTAATCCATGAGATCTAGGTGATGTTGGTAAGTTGGCCAAACACATGGGTTCCAAAGAGTATTCTCCCATGCCTTTTTCTTTGATCTTCATTTTCTACTTGAAATCTCTAGGTAATGATTTAGACTTTTCTTGTTGAAGATCTTGTGCTGATGAATTTTGTTTTTCTCTATTATGTGGAACCAGGCTACCTTGGGCTGCCCCCATTGCATTACAATGTTGAAATGGATTATGATCAACTGATATAGAAACCTCCTAGCCATTATAGGGAAATTTGACACATTGGTGATATGTAGAAGGCACTGCTTGCATTTCATGTATCCAGGGTTGACCTAATAAGATATTGTATGTGAGATCTATATCTAAGACTTGGCACATAGTATCCTTTTGTATCGGTCCTACCTGAATAGGAAACATCACGGTTCCTTTAGATGATCTTTCCTCATCATCATATGCCTTTATAGTGATTTTCTTGCGTGGATCAATAGACTCTTCAGAAAAGCCTAATGCACGGATAAGTTTTGAGGTACAAATATTAAGTCCAGCTCCTCCATCTATTAATACTCATTTAACTCAGTGTTTATAGACTATGACTTCAATATGGAAAGGAGTATTATGTGGGTGGCTCAATGAGATATTATCATGCTCAGAAAAAGTGAGGTTATGAGGTCCTGTTATATGAGCCACCATGGCTTGGAATTTGTCAGCATCCAGATCTTGAGGTACATTTGTTTCGAGTAACGCTTGTTCCAATATGTCTTTGTGTTTTGGTGAAAGTTTCAGCAACTCCAGTATAGATATTTGAGTAGGAGTTTTGCATAGTTGACTGACTAGATCATATTGAATTTTGGGTATGGTGTTTGTTGTTGACATATGTCCTCTCAAGACATATTTTTGAGCTCTCGTTGTTACGTTGACGGATTCATGTTCACGCCTATCTTTGATTGTTATGACGCTTACTTTATTGTCTACAACTGATATATGATTGATGGTGTTATTGTATATGTGATTGATACAAGCCCCATGTGTATCATTTGAGGTTGAAGCTCCATCTTTGTTGTAGTTTGGAAGAGGATTCTTAAAGGCTCCATGATCACCGTTTGCCTTGAGACCATCCATCATTAAATTACCTCTATCAATCATGTCCTGAACAATGTTTTTCAGTCTCATGCAATCATTTGTTTGATGACCTTTGTTGTGATGAAAATCACAAAAGTGCGAGTCATTCCACCAAGGTGGTTTGATTTGTGGTTCATAGTTGTTGATTGTTGTTTAGGGTTTAGGGTTTAGGGGTAAAGAGATAATTTTGTTTGCCAGGAGTTCTCTGAATGCTGACTCCAGTGATTGTCCCAATGGTGTGTAGACACATTTTTGAAAATTGTTGGTGTTACCTTGTGAATTGTTATTAGGCCCTCGATTCGTGTGATTGTTTTGAGCATTGTTGGCGTTGTTGGTGTTGTTGGTGTTGGATTGACCTTGATTGGTATTCGGTGCGTAAGTGTTAGTGTTTGGGTTAGCACCTTTGATATTCTTTGTAGCTTGAGGATTTCCTGATAATGTGAGTACGGGCTACTTAGATTTTGGATCATGTGATTCATTGCCTCCGTCATTTCCATTGTTTTTGTTTTTGGTCCAGAATTTAGATTTGTCCAAATTGTTGTTGTTTTGGTTATTGTAATGCAATGAACTTGTTCCTTCTTTGAAGAATTTTAGTGTTCCTTTCTTGACACATGCTTCTTCCACTTGAATGCCATTCTTAATCAATTTAGCAAAAGATGGTATGCATTGGAGTTTGAGCCTATAACTCATCTCACCGTTTAAGTTGTCGATGAAAATTTCCATTTTCTCCTTTTCAGGGATATCTTGAGGATATCTTGAAACCATACGCCGCCATCGTTGAAGGAAAACCATGAATGTTTCATTGTTTTTCTACTTGGTGTTACAGATGTCTAACATGGTGAAAGAATGTTGAATGTTATAGGAATATTGAGTTATGAATTTGTTGACTAGTTCATCGAATGATCTGACGGGAGGTGTGATTTTGGATAACCATTCCATTGTTTTCCCTCCCAAGCTTCTTCGGGATAACCTCATCAAATAGGTAATATCATGAGCGAATTCAAGACTCATTGTGAAAAATTCTCAAACATGATCACGGGGATCACTTTTCCCATCATATTTGTCAAACTTAGGAACATCTGAGTTTGGAGGAAAAGGTACGATGTTCAATCTTCTATCAAATGGATAAGGACATATTTCAGTTAAGGAGTACCGTATTGTTGTACCTTGTTGCATGTCTTGCATTTGTCTTTGTAACATTTGCATTTGTTGAGTAAGAGCAATCAAAGGTGCATTGTTTTGCTGAGGGAAGAATTCTTCTCTTGCATTAATTCTAGGCTGAAATGGGGTATGGAATGGTGTGTTTTGTTCGGGGATGTTTTGCTCAGGTATGTTTTGTTCTGGTATATTTTGCTTAGGGTCATGTGCATCTTCTTCTCTTTGTCGTTCTTGATATTCGTAATGTTGAGATCTTGTTTTAAAAATGTTTGTGTCAAAGTCTTCAGGAAGTTTAACCCCTTTACTTGTGAGCATGAGTAGGTATTTTTCCTTGTCATTTTCCATGAGTCTTTCCACAAGTTTTTGAAATGAAGCGCTTTCTTGACATTCTTGGAGAATTTCTTCAAAAATTTCGGCATCCTCTAGATTCGGATGCTCGAAAGGATTTGATAATCTCTGATTCATGCTGGATTCTTATTACATTTCGCTTTGTTTGTTTCGTTGAGAGTGAGTGACAACAAGCATCTAGTAGAAGCTTTCTATGACAAAAGGCATGAACTCTTCTTCAATGTTTTGTTTAGGAGTTGGTGGTTCAAATTGGGGGATGTTGTAAGTGATGCACTCATCGGGAAAGAATGCTGGATTGATCTTTCCTCCACGATTTATTTGTTGACTGAACACAGATTTTTGACAGAATGCTCTAGTCTTCAAAGGTTCCTTGTCAAATTTGTTTGATTTGTTCACAATATATAATCGTACATGAGGAAGGAATGTTCGATGAGATATGAAGAGTTGACAATTGATGTATAAAATTTTTTTCTTTTGGCAAGTTTCAAAGAACTTGGTTGTTGTTTCTTCAACTTAGTGTTATGATAAATATTCTTTCTTCTCAGAATATGAGGATTAGTCATGCACAAGCGATCAATGGTTTCCTTTGAGTTGTTTTGGATTCAGTTTATCTTGTTTTGGAAACTTAAGTTTTACTTTATCAAAGTGAAGGTTTAGATGCCCCCTCACAACAAAGTGTGTCAAATGATATGGAATAGAGCTTTCCCGATATGGAAACTTGATTTGACAACTTGGAGTTTTAAACAAGTGTGTTTTGGGATAAAAATCCATGTGATAAAAAGGACCTATTTGCCACTTGTGATGATGTTTCTTGATTTTGATAGGATAGACATGTTTATTATGCGTCTTTTTTTCAGATTTTGGACAACTTTTGTTTGATGAGAAACTTGCTTTGGAAATAACTTTTGATACTCTATTTTTTTTTGGGTATTCTGATTTGACGAAGTTAAGGCTGATGAAAGGAGGTTTCCGAAAATCTTTTCAAAATTTTCTAATTTGACATCCTTTTTGCCCCCTATTTTTCTGGTTTTGACCACATGCTAAAACAGAGATGCTATATGCTATAGAAAGTTCTCAAAGCGCTAAGGAAAATACCACACGTACTATGCTGTCCCTTGCTATGCGATAACTGGTTTCACTAGTTAAATTTGTTTCAATTTTGGTTTAAAAGATCATGCACTAATACGAGTCATTGACGCGCTACTGTTTATACTCTACGCGCTAAAGGTTAACTTCAACGTGCTAAGCTGATACTTCAACGTGCTAAATTGTTTTTAGAATGCGCTAATTGCTACTGCTGATTGTAGATTTTGGTGAAGCGCTACCGTTAAGACTTTACGCACTAAAGATAAGGTTTGATGTGCTAAAGTATGGTTGCTACGTGCTAAGAGGTTGCTCTTACGCACTAAACTGTCCTGACTTGATTGTTTTCTATGATTTTTGGAACTTTGATTTGAGTTTTCAGTGATGATAGATGATTTTCTGAAGTAACAAATGAAGACACAACACCAAAGAAGTAACCATTTTTGCTTAATCTAAACAGTAATTGTATGTTTCGTGAGGATGTGTTCAAATCCCCAAAGTTTCAACATGTTTGGATACCAAGAATACACTTCAAAAAGACTCTTTATTCAAGGGTCATAAGTAATACTATAGCCCACTAGTTTCGATACTCCGTTAGCTCAAACAGCCGTGTCACCCCCTAGAGGGCGCCCATTTTTTTGCCTTTTGCCAGAAATTAACTCAAAGTGAATTGCTTCACAATTGAATAGTTATCTTGGGAGATATATGGTGAGCGATCTTGGGGGCGGATTCTTCCCCACCCTTGCACTATGATATTACAAATGTTTGGTTACTGACTCGGCTCAA
This sequence comes from Cryptomeria japonica, assembly GCF_030272615.1. NCBI lineage: Eukaryota > Viridiplantae > Streptophyta > Pinopsida > Cupressales > Cupressaceae > Cryptomeria > Cryptomeria japonica. Next base: position 582,365,410 of record NC_081407.1, on the reverse strand, counting down.
AGTTTCTATGCTAAGGTTCATAATAAAGCTTCATGTTCGACCGTCAGTGATAAGCTCCATCATGAGGCTTCCCAACCTTTAGAACAAAGGCTTTACGTATCTCAAGGATACTCGGGGAAGGCTAATCACTGCACGCAACTATTGAAAAGGACTTTCATCGCTTTCCACTTTTGATTATAGTGGGTTGGAACACTTGGCTTCAAAGTTGTTTCCCACTTAGGTTGTTCCCTTCACATCGGCCAAAAATGGCTTTAAGAGTTTTTTAACCCCTCAGGAAGGTAGGCCTGCTAAAGGATTTAAATGCAATAAACACTGAAAGCGTAAGAGTGGTCTAGATTTTTGATCACCCAGTTAAGGGGAGAGCATATTCCTTCCACTTTCATAGCAAAGCAAACAAGTGTTCTTTTTAACTCTTTATTGCAATGATCTGTTAATATCTATATGGAGACGTTGCTCCACAAAAACATGGTGTTTATTTTATCCCTTCAAAGAAATGATTTTCTAATCTAGGAAAAGAACCTGGTCAACAAAGCAGAACTTTGATCTTGGTGGTCAACAAAAGAAATCAATAAAAGGGGAAGGACTTCCCTCTTTAACTTGAAAACAAAAATTTTGACAAATGTGGTTTCTTTTACTTTACAAAAATTTGAAGTTGATCCTTTTAAACACCAAAGGATGGTGAGTTTGTTTTTAAAGCTTTTTGCAAAATGAAAGATTGTCTTGTTCTTTTTAATAACCCAAAAAGGAAAGTTTTTCTCCTATGAAAGCAAGAAAGATTTTGATTGTGGTTCTTTTTAGGTACCCAACCGAAATGTGAGTTCAGTTTTAAGAAAAATTAAAAGAGGTTCAAATTTTAAATAACTTATCTAAGTTAGTAAAAACTCTAAACTATCTTAATGATCCTAAAAATGGAGCTCCTATCTGCAAGAAAATCATTAGACAAATGTGGACTTTAACAAGTCTAATTTCGCACTTGGTTACAACTTTTATTTTTTATTTTTTATTTTTTGCCTCAGTTTGTGATGCGCTACAGATCAAACTGTACGCGCTACAAAGTAATCCAGATGCACTATCGAAAAGGCCTGAAGCGCTAAACTATTTTTCAAATGTGCTACTCTATTTTTCTCCCATGTCGAGACCTAGAGGAAAAGATTAGTGGAGACTATGCGCTAAGGTAAATACTGCACGCACTAGGCAATATACCCCACACGCTAAATAGTGCACTGGATGAGCTAAAAGATCCACCAAATGCGCTAAGGGATGTTCCCTACACACTAATTCTTGTTTCCCACGTACCTGCAAAAGTGTTTATTTTTTAAAACCAATTTGATTAATGGGGTAGGGCCCCATGGTGGGCGCCAGAAATGTATACGGGAAAAGCGGGGCTATAAAGCTTAAAATGTGAAAAATGAAGCTCCAAGAGGCTTGTCCACACACCCACAGGACTTCTTGGTGAAAGTTATGGAGTCATGAAGAATGACTCAACTTCACAAGGATGGTTCCATGGCTCTCTATCTCACAAGGTCCCTCAAGCCAATGCCTTTGCTCTTAGATCATTGAGAAAAGTGGCTTAGGGATGACAAATGCAAGAACGACAGATGCTTTTGATTGATTTTAACATGAGAATGCATCCTATCTATGCATGATCCTACAAATGCAATAAGCTAGATTATAAGATACCGAGATTAGTAGTAATACTATCCTAACATGATATACTAGTTATATGATTTAAGCTAATGATAAAGGAAGTAGTCTAAAATGTTTATTAGATTAATTACTTTTGCAAAGAGAGACTAGATGTGGTAAAATTGAGCATAGATGAGATACTAAAGCTTGCATGGATCTTAGATAATAGATTTCTTAGATTCATGGATTCATGGATCCATGGATTCATCGATTCCCAAAATGGAGGAAGGAGAGCTATATTTATAGCAAAAATAGGGCAATGGCTGGCCGGGATTGAAAGAGTTAAACAAGGGTCAAGATTGAAAGTTGTCAATCCATGTTTTCAATTTTCACCAATGAAATGGTGACAATTGTCAACATAAGGTTGGTTGAGAGGAGATTTAAGAAGCATTAAATGCTTGAGAAGACCTCATGGTTACCCTAGGGGGTAAGGGTTAAGGTTAGGTTAGGGTTATCCATTGGATAAAGCTTTTATCCAAGGGGTAAACTCTTGTGCAAAGGTTAAAAGAATAACTATGGTCAAAGCAATGAATGCTTAATGAGACCCCTGGGTTAGATGGAGGTTGAGTTAGTCAAAAAGTCTCTAACCATGCCACCAAGGGTTAGTTAACCATTAATGGTTTGAAGAATTTGGGGACAAATTTGTAAGAGTCCTTCCAAATTTGGGGGTATTCAACAAGTTATCTTGTTGAATGGATAAAGGCTTTAATGCATTTTGAAGACTTTACTCCAAATTTGAGAAGTGACCTCCTCAAATTTAGGGAAAGGGGATAATTGATTAGGATTAGATGGATTATAGAAGAATTTAGGAATAGGGTTTAGGATGCAAGTGGGAGATGTAGGAAAGTGCAAGTGGGTGAGGGAAAATAGAATTAATTAAAATAAATTGCTTTATTTCAATTTGGTTGCAAGTTGGGGATTTTAAATAAATTAGATTTATTTAATTGGGGTAAACTATTTAATTAAATGTGAATTTAATTAAAAAATAGAGAGAAGGGTTTTAATTAAATAAAATGATTTATTCAATTAAATGATGCAAAAAGGGCTTTAGTGAATTTAACTAAATAAATTGAATATTTTACTTAATTAAATAGAGGAATGTGGGTGATTTAATTAAATTGGATTTAATTAAATAGAGGAATGTGGGTTATTTAATTAAATTGGATTTAATTAAATAGAGAAATGAACATAAAATATTCATTTAGGAATATGATCATTTTTATGCGTCTACAAGAATATTGGAGTTTGAGTCTCCATTTTTCCATTCCAACTTAAGAATCATATATATTTCATGAGATTGCTTAGATCTTTTGGTTAGCTCCATTTTCTATAATTTCTTATAACCTCCCAAATAAAATTGTTTATGTTTATGTTTTGTGTGGGTTTTGATAGGACATAGGCCCTATTAGTGGCATACATGTCTATTATTATAGTTATAAACCATCTAATGGTCCTCCTCTTCACTCTAGCATGAACTATGTTTTGTTTCTCATACATAGGTATAATATCCCCTTTTAACCTAACATAATTTTGCTTCTTTTTATTTAAAAAAATATTAGAATAGTATAGATTACACGTGTTAATGGTATTGATCCCTCCATGAAGACTTTACAAACATGCAAACTTCTAATATGATAAGTTTGAATTTCATGTTTATTTAATATTTTTATCAGTGTAAACATACAAATTTACATGTGTAAAGAGAAAAGATGATGAAATTAGTATAATTTAATTTATTTTCTATTTCTTTTAGTGCATCAAATCTAAAAAAATGATCCTTTCATTATTTTGGATGCTTGAGAGATGATAGATATAAAATAAAATTTAATAAATGTCTTTAAAGACTATCACTTAACATCAAATTTTATAAAATGTGTACTTAGTTACCTTAGGATAAGCAATTAGGGGGATAATTAGACAAAAATTAAATTAATTTTGTTTAAAGGATGAGACCAAGTCCATATGGTGTTGACTCTACAACCATGGAAACAACCATAGGAAATGTAATGGTAAAATTCAAGTAGCCAAGATCTATGTCAAGGTAGGTATATGGATTAATATCAAAATTGTGTGAGAAACACAAATTTATTAGAATATGTGAGAGAGAGGATAAGGTATAGATTACTAAAATTTGAATGTATGTGTATGTATGGATAAAAGGTTAGGGGAATGGGCTCAAATTTATACAAGATTATATCATGTGTTGGTATGTGTAAATATCAATCAATTTACTTAAAACTATGTAAAAAATAAATGGCAAGTTGCAAATTTTACTAGTAAATTTTTTTCCTACTTTTAGATGTATGTGAACCCTAAAATTATTGTCCATCTCATAAAATTATATAGCACTCATCAAAATACATGTAAAGTAAATATTCAAACATTGAGGGATTCAAAGGGGAATACATATAAAGTAATGGACCCTACAAGATTTAATTGTATAAGTTCATCCTTTGGTATGCTCTCTACATGAAAACCTACAAGAAAAAATGAAAACAAATGTAATGAGTATCTTTTATCTCACAAATTATATTTATGTACAAAATATGATCTTTCTTAACTATCTAGGAATTATTAACTTCAAGATATGAGATAAATTAGGAGATTCCATTCCTTTGGAAGATGATAATGTCTTGTCTGATTTAGTGTCTATAAGATGATAAGATGCATAGGGTGCAAGACATATCATGTAATAATTCAATATAGTCATAATAATGAATCTATGGAGCACTTATTACTACCTAAAGTTTCAAGATAGGAATTCTGGCACTTAACAATACATTCCTCTCTTCAATTGGTTGCATTTATAGAAGGTGAAGAATTGATGGAGATGGAAAACTAGATATTAAAATTAATATAATCTATGGATAATAATATAAACATGAAATCATATAAAATCGCAATAATGAGTACATCATATAATGAGCATGTGTAATATATAAAATATAGACCCAAGGTATGATAATCATATGAGGGATAGAGATAGGATATAGAAGGCAATATTCACCCCAGCATGGGCATATAAAATGGTGATGTAGCCCTCAATAGTAAAATATATCCCTACAAGTACATAGGGAACCAAAACAACATATGCCCCCAATGTGTCATCTAAGAGCATGAACACACAATGGTGTAAGTAAGGTGATAAATCCCTAGTGGTTGTAGGTGGAAATATGGTAATGTGTGGGGGAAGGTGTAATACCCAAATATATAAAATATGGTAGTATAATCATAGGGGATGACATGATACTTCCAATGTAAAAAGTGTAGCTATGAAATCCTAGGTTTTAATAAAGGTAAGGTTTTATACTCCCTAATCTAAGGATGCAAACATGATAGTTCAAAGTCTAGAGAGGGAAGATATGATTTTCCTAAATTTACAGATGTAAAATGTTAGTCTCAAGAGTGATGGGGCGAGATATGATCCCCCCCAATCTAAGGATAGATGCTAAATATATGGCAAGGGGACTAAAAATGGTATAAAGGGTACACTTTAGAAGCATGATATAATAATGTAGGCTAAATAAATGATGCTTAAATATAATGAATCAATATATGCTCAATAGGTAATCAATTTCTCAATAATATGAGGTCAATTAAGAAACATGCAATAATCAAATACTAAGGAAGAAGAATGTGCATAAGAATAAAATAGGAAGAAGGAAACTGACATGGTAAAATAACATGAAAAGATGCAAGGACTATAAAAATATAAAAGAATAAGAGGCAAAAGGTGTTGGCAACATGTGCTATCATTGATGTCAACTTGAGGTCATTGGTGAAGTTGAAGAGGTTGATAAATAATATGTGTGGTGAGACCTTTGATAGAGATGGTTTGACTTATACTATGACATTTTCAACATGATTGATGACAATTCGAAAGACCACCAGTTGTATCCATGAAAGAATATCAGTCTAGAAGTATAGTAAGTATATAGTAACACATTGTTACATATGTTTTATTCTTTGGTTATGGGATGAAGTTGCATTTGTTGATGGCTACATGTTCAAGGAGATAGTTTATTGATATTTAATATTGGATTCATACTTATTTTGTTAAGGAAGTTTGTCTAAAGGTTGAATAATGCATCTTTACTAGGTCTGCCAGTTGATATTTTGGTCTACATTCTACCACATTACATTTTATAGTTATGTGGTTTTATATTTATGATTGGCAATATGTAAGGAGTCTAATTCTTGGATTTCAAGTCATATCCACTTCTGTAAATATAGTTATAAGTGTATGTTCTCTGAATTACACTTTAATGATTCAATGCATCTCATTTGACCCACCAGAATGTGCATTCCTCCATGGTGATTGGTATGCTTTTGCAAATTTGGGAACATTTTCAAGATGGTATAAAGATTTAATACTATGAGTTTCAAATAAATGTGTACTTTACAATGCTATATCTTATGTATTGAGGTGTCACAGTCTACTCAATTTGTCTTGTTTATAGCAGTTCAATTGGTTTCTCCACTTGCGCTAAAATTTGAGGATCAATTTCTTTTGGAGATGATTGAAGAAATGTTGTTTATGGTCTAAATTTCTTTAATCTTGGCCCACATTATAATTTTGGTTTTGACCCAGTGCTTTAAAGATAAATAATTAATAATTTTAACAGTGGTGTTGATAATTGGGTTGACAGTGTGAGATCCTTCATCTGTGGTTGATCCTGACCTATTCTAATTGCTTTAAAGGATGTGATAAGACATGTTTGAAGTTCAACTATGTCTTGGGTCATGATCAAATTTTTTCAATGATACATGTGTTTGAAGCCAACATATATTGGGTGACACGTTTAATTTGATAGGTCCTATTGTAGTCAACCTAATTTATGTTTTGGGGTGTTGTGAAGGATACATAAGGAAGGATAAATCATTTGATGAGTTTTTAAGTTTTGTGGCATATGATGTGATGTGTGGAATGATCTGGTGAATATATTAGTTGAGTATAAAGCATATGGAATCAGTATGACAAATTAATTATGCTACAAAGGGATCACAACATCAACATCTAGGTTAGATTCTTCTTCTACAATAGTTCATATTCATTTTTTTCATTGTAACATTCATATATCCTGCTACCAGATAATGAGTCTCTTTAGTAGGTCCTTGTTTCATTATATCTATCTTTACAAGCCTTTTTTGGGGGTAGTGAGCTTCCTTAGGCAGTGAGTCCTAAAAAAAAATTGTAATATTTGTTTCATATGGTGTCTGTTAACTCTCATCATGGTTTTTTCTTAATTGGGTTTTCCATGTAAAAATCTTGGTGTTCCTATGTGGTAAATGTTTTGTTCTTTTTCTGTCTTTCAACATATTTGATTTAATGGTTAAATGGTTAATGAATTTTTAAGATTTAGTTAATATTGATTCACCCCCTCTTCGCATCTAGGTGTGTCCACCAAAACTTGTAGGTAAAGAAATTGGCCTAATTAAGTGAAAGTGAAAATGAAAACATAAAACTAAGAGTGGATAAAAAATAAAAAAGTGGGAAATTGAAAAAAAAGGATCAACCCAAGTAAATGAGCAAAAGAAAAGGAAAAGGTATTAAAAGCAAAAATATGAAAAATTATATGTATAATATAAAATGTAAGTGAAACAAGAAAAAAATGTATATCATAATGCCTAAGTGGGGGAAAATAAGTGTGTAAATAAATACAAAAGATAAATACTTGTGTAAAGCAAAATAAATAAGGCATGATAAAAAAAGGCCAAAGTCAAAACACAAACAGAAAAATCAACAAGGTAAAGATGAAATCTAGGCTATAGTTATATATAGATCTAGGTTATACTTATGCTTGTAAATCATTGAATGATTTTTTTGGTGTTATTTTGGGAAAATTAAATGGTGGCTCGTCCATGAGATGATCCTCATAATCATCTTATTTTTCTTTTGTTTTTTAGTTTTCTCTATATGTTTCTTTCCTTTTCAAGTATATGTGGTTCTTCTTGGTTTTTCTTCATTTTAGGTAAAAACACATATTCAATATGTATAACATTAGGCACTTCTTCATATAGTGAGAGTTCGGGTATTGCCACATTGCCCCATCATAAACCCAAACTACACCAAATCCATAAAAAAAGAACAAAATAACTTCCACAATCACAAGAAGATTTTATTTAACAAAAGAAGGGATCAAATGACAATCTCTGCATCTTTTGAGAAAAGCCAAATTTACAACTCTCTTTGCTAGTTTAATCCTTAGGAATTCAAGTTGCTTCGATTTTATAGATAATTCCATCCCATGAAAGGAATCGATTAATGCTATGAGATTTCTACAATCCATACTATAATTCTCTTAATTTTTTCTAGATTCGGTTGTGTATGCAATTTTTTGTCATCAACGTTTTGAATCACACTTTGTGATTCATCATTAGGATGAAAAAAAATTCCAAGTCCAGATGAAAAATAGAAATAGAATGATTATAATGAATATGAGAACCATAGGCTCTCAACAATATTAACATTAAATGATCTTACAATAACATGGGTGTATAAGTCCCTACAAAAAACTCTTATTATAAGAAATGCAAGCCCTCCTAGAAACATGGAAATCATATCCCTAACAAAAAAATTCTCTTAGTGATTCATAGAGAACCAACCATATTTTGTGGCTCTTCTCAAACTTATGAACCCCTCAATGCATCACTTTATTAACATTTATATTGAAATCCTCAATGTATCATTTTCTTATCATTTATACGTAACTCCTCTCCTCAATGTATCAAGTTTTATTATCATTTATATGTTCTCTCTGGTAGTTTAACCATCATCTCTGCAGTTACAAACCTAAATGTCATCATTAATTTCATTTTTATTCCCTACATGTTGTAGACACCTAAAATTGTCATGTCTAATTAAATAAATATTTTCATTTATTTAGTTATTTAAGCCTAATTATTCTATTTATTTAATAAATCTTTATTTATTTAATTAATTCATTTATCCTCTTCTAACCTTTTTCCTCATTTAAGTAAATACTTTTATTTATTTAAATTATCCTTTTCTAAATTAAATAAATACTTTTATTTATTTAATTAATCCCCTTCTATTAATTAAATGAATCTTTATTTATTTAATTAGTTCATTAACCTTTTCTACCCATGACACATGTCATTCATCTCTTAATTCCTACACTACCTAGCCTCTCATTATTTTCTTATTTCTTCTACCTACCCTTTAATCCTAGCCGGCCATTTATCTTGTACACCTCTTAATCTTATCCCTCCATTTCCTACAATGTCTTCTATATAAGGAGATACTTCCTTCATTATCAATCCTCCTCAAATACGCATTCTAGCATTCAAACTTTCATATGCGATCAAGCCTACTTATTGTGGTTGAATCTATTTTAGTCTTTCAATATTGTTGTTTCCATTTTTACCATAAACACATGTTATTATTGAAAACCCTTCAAATTCTATGTGTCTATATTAATGTTGGACAAACGTCATAGCCTATTGGGTGTTGGTCATTTATCATAGAATAAAAGAGACTAGGGGAGAGGGTCAAAAGTGGGGCACCCTATGTTTGGGCCACCGCGTGGAGTGCCACATATGCACATGTTGACATCAACCTACTCTACCACATAGTCAAACTAGTTATAAACTTAGAATAATCCTTTTTATCCATCTTGGACTCGATATACCACATGTTATGGTGCAATTGGTCCAAGGTGTCAAAAAAGGGGCCCATTCTTGGATCGATAAGTTATGGTGCATGTCATCAAGGAAAAATGGCATGTCAAGGTAGGCATCTAGAAGTTGTATTGTCTATGTGGTATGCAAGAAGTCTACCACCCTCTATGCAGGACAAGCTGCATTGATATTGTGTCATCCTCTAAATGTCATCCAGCCAAAGGCATTTACTACATGTCTCATTTTATTTCACCTACCTGTTTTCCACCCAATATCTAACACAAGAACCACTTAATGGTTCATTTCATCCATTGCTTTAACTTCGATAACATCTATTCCCACTTTTGTCCTTAATATATTAAAAATTTCCACTTGTCCTAATTCCTTTTGCTACAAATTTTTTGGTTTTACCCTTTTTGATTATACATCTAGTATTGGTGAATACAAATTCATAACCTCTATTACACATTTGACTAATGCTCAACAAACTATGTCTCAAACCTTCTATATAATAAACACCATTAGTTTTATGCTTACCATTAATCAAGATACTACCTTTTCCACAAATTAGTGTGTTAGCATTTGGTATAACTGATACAGATGAGGTGATGCAGTTGAAGATGGATGACTGGACAGTAAAGGATAGAAGTTTATTTGTGATGAAGAAATTGAGATTCTATAAATAGATGACATGATCAGTTATTTGTATTGTCATTGATGTCAACTGATGTTCTTGATGTTCCTGATGTCTTGTTTTTTCATCTAAGTGATTTGGTTTACCAAAAGACTGGGTTTACCTGTAGTGAGCTAAAGTTTGTGAAATAGGACTTTAACCAGTAAAGAAGAGTTGTTTTGATTGGATTGGTTGATCGACGATGTTTGGTAATTTGTGGTTTGGATGGTGAACTTGTATCATGGAAATACGTATATGATCGGAACTGAAACTTGTGGAGATTACCAGAACGCGTGTTTCAAATTTTTGATGAAGTTTTGCTAAGGTTTTAGTAGGGTTTAAGGACCGGTGAAGAAATCATCAAATCGATAATGATTTATGTTATGACGGTGATGAACGAAAAGTCTACATGAAGTTGGTAACATGGCACAACCTGCGTGAAAGATTTAATTGTTGTTTTGGCATGATTCAAGGAAGATTTTCTAGGGAATCAACGAAATGCTTAGTAGAGTATTTTGAGGATACAGATTGGATTTCCATGATGGGTTATGATCAACCAATGGTTGACATTGCATTGTAATTTGTTGTAATGATTTGTATAACAATTTGTGATGATCTCTTATGATTTGAATTGTAAATTCATGATGTAATTAGATTTTGTGGCCGACCTAGTTGAGATGGCTATTTAGGATGACACAATTGATGTTTATTGTGTCGATGGTCTTAGAGAATGTGTTAAGCCATCCAAGTGAAGTGTGAGATCTACCTGAGAGTTGCAGAGTGTTGTGTATAAATGGATCCGATCAAGAAAGCATTGAAGTGCAAGTAACATATCATTTTCTTACTGTTGTTCCCTAACAGCTGCAATAGGTTAAATCCCTTAATCAGATAGGTCCTAATAGGCCTTAAACATTTAAGTCCCCTAATAGGGTAGCTCTCAAAAGAGTATTAAATCCTCTCATGAGGTTGATCCTAGAATATCATCAAGTTCCTAACCAGGTGACTCCTAACAAGGTCTACTCTTAATCGGGCATATTGTAAGCTCCTAACAGGGCGTACTTCAAAAGAGTACAAAGATTTGTGGGTGACAACTCCCACTGTGTTTTTCCCTATTTGGGTTTCCACATCAAAAACTTATGGTGATCATGTGTGGAATATTTTTCATGTGATGTTCTTGTTTATGTTTCATTTCATGCATTGTTTTTGAGACATTGGTTATGATGTTTAATCCGAAGTTTATCACAGGTTATCGGTACTGATAAGAAGTTGTTTGATAGTTTTTTTGATCTGATTAATAAGGTTAATGAGTTGGTAAATGATCAAGTTTATATGATTTATTTGGTGGTGAAAGTATTGATTAATGATTTGATTAATGTGTTAAGCAAATCTGATCAAGAGGGTATTAGATCTAATTAAAGAAGTTGAGATATTCGTTAAATGATTTCAGATCCGAGAAAAGATTTTTTTTGAGTTAAAGTTTCAATTGGTCTTAGTACTGATTCACCCCCCTCTCAGTACTAATCAGATCCTTATAGGATTAACAATTGGTATCAGAGCTTTGGTCCTCTATGTGCAGAAAGCCTAACTGCTTGAGGAAAAGATTTTGGGGAATTCAAGATGATGAAGAAAGAGGGTCCCAAGTTCAACAAGGATAACTACAAGATCTAGAAAGACAAAATGAAGATCTACATCAAAGGTCTTGGTGCACAATATTGGAAGCAAGTTGAAACAACATATGTTTCTCCTAACACTACTTCCTTGATACTGGATGAACTCATAGAACAACAAGATAACATGCAAGCCCTAGAAGCTATTGTAAGTACTTTATTTGATTTGGAATATATTGGTGTTTAAGGATTGGAAACTGCAGGTGAGGTTTGGGAAAAGTTAGAGACAATCTATGGAGGAGATGAGCATGTTCAAAGAGCTAAAGAGGAAATCTTGAGAGGAAAGTTCAATGACATGATAATGCTTGAAGGAGAGAATATTGGATAGTATGGTCAGAGAATAAAAGAAGTTGTTGGTGGCATAAAGAGTGTTGGAGGCAAAACAAAAGATGATACAATAGTAAGTAAGATGGTCAGAGATATTCAACCTTAGTATGCTATAAGAGTATCAACAATCCAAGAACTTAGATCTATTTCAAAGGATAAGGTAACTATTGATTCATTGATTGGTATGCTTACAAATTTTGAGTTAAATAGTTTTGACAATAGTGTGACAAAATCTACTAAATCTACCTTTAAAACTTTTGTTACTAGTTCATTTGCTAGAAAAGGAAAAGATGTATGTCAAAATCATGAGTGCAGGACAAGTCATGGAAGTAACCGGGAAAATGAAGACAATGAAGATCAAGTGATGGAACTTGAAGCATTATTAGAAAAGAGATTTCCAAGAGGCATTGGTAAGTATAAAGGAAAGCTACCTTTGAAGTGCTTCTCTTGAAGTAAAATTGGTCATATTGTTTCTATTTGTCGTAACACCAATAATAAAGAGAAGTTTAGAAGATTCAAAGGAAAGGGAAAGAAACATTGTTATGTAGGAGTAGATGAAGGCATGACTGATGAGGAGTCAAAAGAAGAAGATGACAATAAAGAAATTGTGTTTGTAGTTGTGAAGAAGGAACTGTTAGATGAAAAGGAACTAGTATCTCATATGGAGAATAGTGATGAGTGGATTGTAGACAGTGGCTTCTCACACCACATGACCAGAGACAAAATTAAGTTCATAACCCTTAATGAGTTTGATGGAGGTGTTTTTAGATTTGGAAATAACTCTCCTTGCATGGGGAAAGGTGAAGATTCAATTTCTGTAAATGGGAAGAGTAATGTTGATGAGGTATTTTGGGTTGATGGTCTTAAGCACAATATTTTAAGAATTGGTTAGCTCAATGATAAAGGTTATTTGCTTGAATTTAAGAGTGGAGTCTACATAATTCTTGGAGGTAATGGTGAACTGATTGCTACCAAGAATAAAACTAGAGGTAACTTATTATATTTGAATAGTAATATTATTATTTGTCTGGATGCAAGAATGGAAGACAGTTGGTTATGGCATAAAATATGTTGTCATGTTAATTTTAATAATTTGGCTAGGATAAACAATTCAAGTGTTGTAAGAGGATTACCCCAACTTCTCAAACTGGATAGTGTGATATGCAAAGATTGTCAAATCAGTAAGATGACCTCTATTTCTTTCAAGAGCAAGAATTGTATTTCTGAGAATGTTTTAGATTTGGTACATACTTCAATCTTTGTGGCCTTATGAGAACAAAGAGTTATTATGGTGATAGGTGTTTCATGATCTTCACCGATGACTATTCTAAAATGATGTGGGTGACATTTATGAGAGAGAAATTAGAAGCATTTAATAAATTTAAATCATTTAAAGCTCTGGTTGAGAAGGAAACTGGTAAGAACTTGAAGTGTTTAAGATCAGATCGAGGTGGTGAATTCACATCTGATGAATTTGTTAAGTATTGTGATGAACGAGGTATAAAGAGACAATTTTTTTCTCCAAGGACACCACAATAGAATGGCATAGAAGAAAGGATGAACAGAACAATAGTTGAAGCTGCAAGAACCATGTTATTGTAGGGTAATGTATCCAAAATGTTTTGGAGAGAAGCAGTCAGTACTGTTGTAAACACTTTAAATGGGGTACTGGTAAAAAGAGGTAACAATAAGACACCCTATGAGCTATGGTATGGAAAAAATTGTTGTGTTAGTTATTTCAAAATATTTGGAAGTCAATGTTTTATCAAGAGAGATAACTACACTGAGAAATTTGATGCAAAATCTGATGAGGGAATTTTTCTTGGTTACTCTTCTAAGAGTAAAGCATCTAAATGTTACAATAAGAGAACTAAGAAAATTGTTGAAAGTGCTAATGTAAAATTTAATGATCTATATGATGAGTATGATGGTACAAGTAGATCAGAACCTGAAAAGGATGATAATGAGGAAAATTTTGTGATCATTGAACTGGAAGCAAATAATAATGAAGAACCGACAAATGCAGAACTAGGTGCTCAACTGATAAGCGATGACAGTGAGGAAGAAAATTTCATTGATCCACCATCATACTTCTTCAAAGTCATAAACTTATCTTTGTCTCCGGTCTTATGATTTGAGCATTTAGAATCAATGGTTCATGATCTTGGTTTAACTTTAGCATGTAGTGTCATCTTCTCTTCCAGTCTTTTGAATCTATCCTAATTTTTCTCTTCTATAGCCAAGAATAAAGATTCTTCATTTGAGTCTTCAACATATTCTTCTTTAGATGAATGAGACTCCATAGAGAAAAAACTCTTTTTCTCTTTATCTCTATCATATGTTCTTTTATGAAAATCATGTCTTCTATATCTACTTTTATTTTCATCATCGTTATCAAATTTTCTGTAATCTTCTTTGTATATGCATTTAGAAGCATAATTACTAGTTCTTCCACAATTAAAGCATTACCTTTGTACTTTCCAGTTCCTCTCTTTAGTATTCTTACAAAGTTTTCTTCAACCTCATCTAGGTTCTCACTTGTTTCCAATTTGCCTCCTAATATCCTTGAAATGTTAAATGCAACTTCTCTTTGATAATATTTTATATCTTCTATCTCTCCAATTTCATAGGTAGACAATGTTCTGATAAGCTGATAAATTGTGTAGTTATTCAGGTCATGACATTCTTCAATAGTACACTTCTTTGGTTTGTAGGGTTTTGTCAATGTAAACAAGGTCTTTCTGATCACACCACTTTCTTCTATCATTCCACCAACAACTCAGATAGCTTACATGGTATCATTCACTCTATGTGTGTAACTCTCAACACTTTCACCATGAAGCATTCTAAAACCTTCAAATTTCTACTTCTTGGGTCTTCGAATCACCTTCATTTGCATAAAAAAACTTTTTTCAGATTCCTTTAGCTTCTTTCATTCCTTTAACCTTTTCAAATACTTCATCACAAAGACAGCTGATAAGTATTGTTCTAGCTTTTTCATTTGTATCTTGAGAATTAATTATATCCGGAGTTCATGGTCCATTCAGAGGGCGTTGATAACCAATTTGAATAATCTCCCACATTCCATTCTACAATGCTTCCAAGTAAGACTCCATTCTTTCCTTCCAATAAGTAAAGTGTGTTCCATCAAACGTTGGTGCTTTAACATGAAGGTCATGCACCCTCTCTAGATCTACCTCAAGTAGTTAAGCTTTCCATAGAGGAATCTTTCTCTGATACCAATTGTTGAACACCTGGTAGGACTAAGAGGGGGGAGGGTGAATCAGTCTGAAACTTCAAAATAGATTATTAATAACAACATTAACTTAAATAGAAATAACACATTAATTATCAACACATAAGCATCAACCATCAACACATCAACACCAAATTTATGTGAAAAACTCAAAAAAGGAAAAACCACAGTATGAATAATAATGACTACAATATTTTAGGCTTACTACTAAGAAGCAAAAACACTTGAAGGTCTTGCAGAACTAAGTTGCACAACCTTAGCCAAGATACAAAGAGGACTTGCTCAACTAAACATCACTTCTACAAGACGAGATACAAACTACTGTCGGAGGACTTACTGTGAGCTAGCAACAAATGAAATAGTTCAATTGAAATTGAGAAGGATTATCCTAAACATTAAATTATCCTTGAACAGCTGGATTAAGCAGCCAATATCATGTCAAACATCTCTAATAATCTTCATTGTCACAACACACTATCTTGTAGAATATATCACTTTCAAAGCTCTTCTAAAATTGACTTTCACATCACCACAAACTCAAATATACTTGCAAATCATTCACATACACTTCTCACACATTCACTTCTCATCCACACATAATTCATGCATCCGCACATCGTAAATATGAGATACAACATTAAAATCTTAATTAAGGGTCAGCCAAGATAGAATAAGCAATATAACACAAAATAAGCCAACCGGACCTAAAATACTTAAGTTTCTCCACTCGAGTAGAAAAAAGGAACCAAAACATAACAAAATACATCATTCCATGATTGATCCCAAAATCTGCACATGCTAGCACATACTCCAAAGGCATTACCAAGTATAACATGTATACATAATCAACCCATCGACCACATAACCACTTCCAATGAAAAATACTCAATATAGATCTCCACACGCCATGGTGAGACTCAAATTAACATCTCAACACATCTTCCAACAAATATCTAAACCAAAAGAATATGATCCACTAAACCGCAATACAATTAGCAACATATCTTGAGGTCACCAAAAGTTTTCCGTGCCACCTTGAAAAGATGATGACACAACAAACACCAAAAACATTAACTGTAACATAAAACATAACTTTGCAACAACCAAAAGCATATCCAGACCAACATCCATCTGGATAACCAGGTTTGACATCAATGACAACCAAACAAGCTCATGCTATCAACAAACTCGAGTCATCTCCAACATAATCAAGATGAAGAAATGGAGAACAGATGAGGTTCGATTCAAATGTTAATAGAACATGAAATAAAATGTAGAACAATTATAATTACAAGATCTAAAAATCAAAGATAAAAAGAAAATCAAAAGCCCAGGATAAAACCCTAAAGGGATTTAGATGTTAGGTCCACCATTTTATATATGGAAAAGTAAAGAGTATAAAAAAATCCAAGTAAATTAATTAAATCATAAAGAATAAACAATCTAACCTTGGCTAAAGAGCTAACATATATTATATTATTGAAATAAATACTTATATATTTAATAATTAAAATACTATTGCATATCTCTAGATCTAATGTTAATTTTTTTATGTAGATAAATAAATTTTATTTGATAAAATTTATGTTTAGTGTTCCAAGTCATTTCCACACCTATAAAAATAATCACCACATACACAAATATAAATCTTGGACGGAGCTCTAAAATTTCTTAAAATTAATACTTGGTACCTATTTGTTTTGATGTCTAGAATGTGCTATAATGGGTTTATGTTTCATCTCTTTTTATAGCCTTTTATTAGACTTAACTTAATACTTTCATGTTGATATGTTGTAGACTTTGATCTTAAATTGACACTTTTCATCACTTAGGATATTTATGGGTCCAATGATATGTCTATTTAATGAATAATGATATAATATATACAAATACTTAAAATTATTTGCGGAATGTGATGGATTTGAGTAATTAGTGCTATATGTGATGTTTTGTGTATTAACATGTTGTGAAACATTTTAGCTAAGCTTATTGAAGCAGTTCCTACAACCAAGACTGTGCAAGTTCCTAAAATATTATAGTTGGAATGTAGTTTGAATAAGTCAATAGTGGCTTGATTATCCAAAACCATTGGAGAGTGATATTCATTTGAAGACTTCTTCAAGTGCACTTCATCTATCTTAAATATTATTTTTTAATGTTTTGTTATGTTGTTGTAAATGGATATAATACCTTGAAAATGGTTAAGTGGAATAGTCCTATTAGGAAGTTTTTTTTATCTTTTTTTATGAGTTGTCAATAAATCTCCTCCTAGATGAAAGGAATGAGTGCCAACTAGGTATAGGGCTAGTTAAATGTATAATATAAATGAGCTTGAGAAAAACCAAAAATGGTTAATTATTAATGGATATTTTTAGTGTGAGTGTGTATGATGGTAGCATGTACGCGTTTGAATGAATATGAATTACTGAGTTAATTATCCAATCTTGTCACTTATTTGAGAGTGTATTACCTAAGGAGGGCCCACTTGAGGCAACACATCTTTGAGTTTTTTTTATGCATCTTAGTTAGATACTTTGATTTCACTATTATACTTAATGTAGCTATATAATAACATTCTAGTTATTATAGTTAGTATCATGTAGTAGTGTTGTTTCCCTTATTAGGATAACATAAGTATTAATGTTGAATGCCTTTACTGCATTTGTTCTTGCTATAATATTTCATTATCAGTTGTTATCATTTTATGAAATTATTTTCCTCCAATTTAGTTTACTACAATAATTTTTTGTCAACTTAGGACAACAACAAGTAGAATCATAGCGCACATACAATGTTGACCCTTTTCATGTATACATCCTAGGGTTGACAATCTAAATGTAACTTGTATTCCATTAGGAGTTGCTCAGTATTGGATAACTAATCCTTGAGTTATAAAAGTTGTTAGGTAGGCCTTAATCACAAGTGGAAATAGATATTTTTATATGCTACTTGAAAATGATAATGTCTATGGAATGAAAATTTCAAGTACAACAAATAGAGCGATGAAGTTGGGAAAGAAATTCATAGGGAAGATTTAGGCAATTGAGCCAAAACAAATATGGAAAACCTAAAACATGGATGGTAGGGGAATCATAATCCACGATGGATTTATGAAGGAGGTTAATGGATTGACAAATGCACTCCAATCATAAGTATGAAAAATTGATATACAAACAAGGGCAGATCTTAGATAGATTACAACGTGAATTGGCCATTTCAAAAGTAGAATGACATAAACAAAAATAGATCCAAATTCAATAATAGAAAATTTCAGAGGCCTATCCAAAATCGAGGTAGATGGGATCTTTTGTGGATGCAAAGGCGATGGCAGAATCTTCCAAAGAATCATATTAGTAACACTAATCAAAGGCAACATCAATCTTATGGGACAAAAAATAGATTATCATAAATCCTTAACAAACAAGGGTTTAAGAAATGAAGGAATGGGTAGTCTATTGAATGCAAATTCTTCAAAGAATTGGTGAAATAAAGGAAAGATAGTGCTAGGGCATGAGGGTGGAATTCAAACCACTAAACCATGGGAAGGAAACAATAATAAGATCAATGGGGAAGGCACATCAATCCCATTTTAAATAAAACCGGTATGTTTTCGATTCCTCATTGTTCAAATTGATGAAACGAAAATCAATCAGGATAGAGAAAAGCTTACAAATATAGCCATTTTTATTAAATGGGGTGGAGGGTTGAAGGATGCGGGAAGTATTGAGAATTGGTTTTATTAAAAATGAGGTCCCCAAATATGTGTGAAATCACTTCCCAATGGTTTCTTCTTGGTAGAATTTCCCAATCTAACAGAAAAGGAAGAATCTTTAAATAGTGGGCCACACTATTTAGAAAGACTTGGAATGCACTTAAATGAATGGTATATGCATTTCAACCCATGGAAATACAAGATTAACAAAGGCCTAGTGTGGATTAGACTATATAACATTCATGTGGAATATTGGAGCAATAAGATACTCAGAGATATTGGAAAGGGAATAGAAAGTTTGAGATCTATGGATCAAATATTGGAAGATAGGGTATAGAGATCATATGCCAGAATATGTATAGAAATAACCCCTCAACAAAAATTGTCTACAGAGATAGAGCTACATTCCAAGGATGGAATGGGAAGACCTTTTAGCCCTATGCCCTAAATGCAAATCAAACATTCATGATATGTTAGATTGCAATGGGATAGTTGAAATTTGTGGTGGTGAAAAATTATGGTTTCCACCATTAGAGGGAGAAAACCACTATTTTTTGCTTATGATGACCATCACATTCAAAAGAAGGGGAACCCAATAGATTCAATCACAAATCAACAAAGATTCAGATTTAATACTGATTGAATTGATTGATTTGGGGTCTTCTTTTGTAAGTTGAATTGCTGAATTTAGATAAAGTATTGGAAATAAAGGTAAAAACATGAGAACAGTAAGCTACAGATGCGAGATTGAGCTTTATACCTGGATCTGATAAATGCACGTAGACTTAGATCTAATCCCTAAAAAAGCACCTAAAATGTCGGGACCATGGTGCCCATGACCATGGTCCTCTACACTTTTCACACTGAAGGGGGATTGATTTGTCTTTGTAAATAAAGTTTATCCTAAAGATCGTAGATCCATACATGTTTCCTACACACAAAAATAATGGGAAATAGGTTGGGAATGGGGGTTTGCCTATGTAATGCCCTGCCAGAAACCCTAAAGGAAAAACATCACAATCTATGCAACTAAGGGTGAATTAATTTTTTTTTTTTTTTAAAAGAACAAGTGCTTGAATTAAACCATTGCACATCTAATAACATAGCAAAAGTCTAACACATGATTCCCTAAGGGTCACCAACAAAGATTACTTCGTAAATTATATTAACACCACGGAAAAACCTACTGTTCAGCTTATAGGAAAATTAAATGTTTAAGATAAAAATTCCACAATGAAAGAATTCAAAGTACTCCAAAGCAATCATTTAATATATACAAAAGAATTAAGTAACTGAAATAACATGCATTCCAATGTTTCTCTATTTTACAATATTCAAAAATACATGTTTACAAAAATTACACCATGAATTAAAATGTTACAAAATGAAGGTTACATAAAAGTTCTGATACAATACCTCAAGATTTGAACTGAACAATGGTCACGAACAAGAGTTGGTACATGAACCACGAACCAAGAACTCCAACGAAGCCTTTCCTTACCTGAAGATACATTCTGGAACATCCAATGGGAAGTGGCACTACCACCCGACCATGCGATCCTGAAATGGAACCACCCCACCGTGCTAGGAGATAGTAGAAAACCCTCAAGCAAGTAAAGTAAAACAAGTACGAAAGAACTGCAAGACTCTGCAAACATCCATGTGACTCAACTCACAAACACTAGTGACTCTAAGGAGAGAGTGTCATTGCATAGCTTACGATGGATACCATGGTACAACCTCCTAGGTCCCGACTCTCTATCCTGGTAACCTCTCCCGGCTTTTGGCTCCAACTAAGTCTCATGCAGACCCTACCAATCCTTTCATGAAGACAAGGTGGTAAGTTTGCCATTCCAGGCCTTCTCATAACATTATGAGCCCTGTACAAGCACTACACCAATGCACGAGGCACATTATCTTAATTAATATTTATTCTAACCACCCCCTAATCAATTATTAGGTTATCACTTTTTAACTGACTTTCGACGGGATATCCTGTCATCCACTTTGGGCATGACCCCTGCTCAAAAGCCACTCTCTCTCATAGGACACTACAGGAAAGGTCTCTCTACGAGAACTTCTATGGCGAAACAAACAACCATACCCAATCCTAACATACCACAGGTGAAGGATACACAATCACTAACCCAAGATTGACAATTTGGACAAAACACACAATGGCTCACATCAGTAAGGTTATACAACAACACCTGACCAAGGAAATATAATAACATTGAACACAATTGCATCTCAACCAAAATTACAATGGAATTTAAACTTGACTGCTTACACCTTTTACACAAAACCTAATACAGACAATCTTTTCATAGAATAGCCAAATGCATAATAGCTTGCAAATTTAAGATTTTCAAAAAATAAGAATTACAACTATTTTAATACAAATAAATCAATGTTGACATTTGTTGAGAAAAGAGGTAAATAAATCAGGACACATAGAAATATAGAGAGCTTAGGCGATATAAAATTAGAATTTAAAACCTTACAAGGTGTCGATATTTCTTAGCGAAAAGACATAATATCTCCCGTAACTTTTATCATGCTCTCTATCAACTAGCCTTATAATTCAACTAAGAGACTAAATATCCCTATTCACTACTATAGCAATTAAATTAGTTAATATCTATTTCACTATGATTTCCATTCCTCTATTTTAAACAACTAATAATTATATTTTCAATTAACAATGATATAAGCATAATCATATAAATAACCATAACCTATGTCTAAAAATACAAATTCCACCCTTCCTTAAATAATAAACAAAATCAAATGATACCCTAACCTCTTTGCAAGCTTGAATCTGATTTGTGAAACTTCTAACAATCTTCCACCAATTAGCTCTATGCCTTGCTTGTCAATCTCAAACTTGATATTCTCCAACTCACTATTCTCCAACTTGCTATTCTCCAACTTGCTATTCTCCATTCCTTCGTTGCATCTTCATCCCCCTTCTTTTCCCACTCAACGGTTATATATAGTGTAGCTGTCTACCCACTTTCCTACTTTCGGGCTATCTCTACTAGAGGTGGATTGATTCCAAGTGACACCACTCAAGACCTAATTACAACATAACAGTCCTAATCGTAATTGAGCACCTATGTGTTCATCATGTAATTTTCTTCATTAACCATTCCACAACACCACACCACTAAAGTGGTTAAATCCTTATTTATAGATAATACATATGGCTTTGACTTCAATACTAAATTGACTTTACTAAAAATAACTTCCTAACAATATGCAAGGTTAAATTACTATATAATACATGTTGAATTCCTACCCTTACATTAATTCCTACCCCTACATTAATCCTACCACTACATACCTTAATGGCAAAGTTTGCATAGTAATCGATGCCACTTTCTACTTAGGCAGGTATGTTGCAACGTGGAGAAGTCTTTATTTAAAAAGGGAGGAAGCACGTATAATAAAACGGAGGGGGGGTATGTATAATGAAAAGGGAGAAGGGTGGTCGGTAGTAATACCGACCCCTCCCTTTTTTTAAGGGGGTGGTCGATATTACTATCGGCCACCTTACCTATTAGTTTTTTTAAAACTTTATTAAAACTTACAACCCGCCACCTTCCTTTATAATAATTTTTTTAGTTTTTAATTTATTTTAATTTAATTTATTTATTTTTTATTATATTTTTAATATATATAATTAATGACTAATATATATATATATTAATCTTTATTTAATAAATTAAATATATATGTAAATATATATTTCATTTTTTCATTAAAGTAATATTTATAATTTTTTTAAAATATGTTTTTATATATCATAATTACATATTTATATATTTGTATATGGTCGATTCATATATATATATATATACACGACCGATTTCACAATTATTTAACTACCAAATATATTTAACTAATATTATATAAAAACTGTATTATTGTAACCAAAATGATGCTTAATAAAGATGTATTTCTTTTTGTATGAAAGATAATAAACATTCGATATATAGTACGTTACATCGTAAAATCCAACTTATAAATAATCCTATTAAGAATAATCAACATAATTGAATATGACTCATAATTACCTACACGTATATGTATATGTATATGTCTGAGTCTGAATCTACATATTAAATACGTATAATGATAGTATAAAATTTGAAAACCAAAGATTGAATATAGTTTCGATAATTCACCTTATTAACAATTTTTTACCTTTCACAAACAAATAAAACATAACATGCAGTAATTAAAACCATTAACACACAAACTAAGCAAACCTCAAGCAAATACTCGTAAAAGATCAACAAAAAAATACGAAGGCCGAACAAACTGACCGGATGACCAACTGACGACACTCACACGAGTGTAACTGAATCAAATAGGGTCAACTACTATCTCCTCCACTTCCATTGGAAAATATATAAGGCACGCTCAGACCTGTGAAGCCAGGTGGAGACGATACCCCGTACCTACCCGGTACTTGTACCTGCAATATTCTACATCATCGAACCACACATGCATATATACAATATAGAAAACGCGACATACACACTAATGAAGGAGAATCGTGACGTTTCCTATCTCACCAAAATGAGTGAAGGAAAATCGTCCCCTTGTATCCAATACACTCACAGACACACAACATATAATTCCACATTGCATAGATAAAGTAAGGTGTCAGTACATAACAATAATCCATAAAATGCAATAAATCACAAGTACTGAAATACTGCAAATAAATTATGCATCTCATATTCAGATAAAACGTAAAATAGTGTCAAATAAGTCTGAATAACAAATCATGGTAATGTATCCACTGAAAGAAAACAATAATAAAATATGAGTCTAATGAGTTCAAATGAGTAGGGGTACTACATTCTCCCCCCCAAAACTAGGCTTACTCTTGGAAGCCTAAAACAAATACGAATACAACTCTCGAAATAGGTTTTGCACCAGGAACCAAGTCTATGTGAAAGTCTATGTCTCACTTTGGAGGCATACCAGGAATATCCAATGGAAATACATCAACATACTCTCGAAGAATAGGGTGACTATCAAGAGCGATTTCTCGACTCTTTGACTCATCCACGTCCTCAAGAGTAACTGCAAAAAACTAACACCCTCTATGCATGTACCACTTAAGTTGCATAGCGGAGATCATACGTAAGGATATTGGTCTCGAATCTTCAACAATTTCCACTTTCTTACCAAGGTCATCTAAACACTCCACTGTTTCTTGCGATAGTCTACACGAGCCTTGTGAGAAGATAGCCAATCCATTCCCAACACAACTCCATAAGAACCCAAAGGAATGACTCGAAGGTCAACTGAAGTAACTATGGTTCCTAGATTCAACTCACAATTGGGAACAAAGGCATCTACAGAAACATGGACACCTGTAGCCAACTCTACTAGCCACCTCCCCTAGTTTTCTTAGCCATGACCTAGCACTGTATAGAGAAAACGGTTTAGACCTATGGCAAGGATAAAACAAGGGAAACACAAACATTAAGACCTAAGCAAAAAAGTCAAGTTGAATAGGCTCACTACAAACCCAGAGTACCCAGTGTTGAAACATGGCTCTGATACCAAGTGTAATGCCCCACCAGAAACCCTAAAGGAAAAACATCACAATCTATGCAACTAAGGGTGAATTAATTTTTTTTTTTAAAAGAACAAGTGCTTGAATTAAACCATTGCACATCTAATAACACAGCGGAAGTCTAACACATGATTCCCTAAGGGTCACCAATGAAGATTACTTCGTAGATTATATTAACACCATGAAAAAACCTACTGTTCAACTTTATAGGAAAATTAAATGTTTAAGATAAATATTCCACAATGAAAGAATTCAAAGTACTCCAAAGCAATCATTTAATATATGAATGTGTCTATGTATCCAAAATGAGAGGAGAATACCTCCTTATATACTCAAGCTCGTTGGGAAATTAGGCAAATTTCTGATATAGGCTGACATAGAGAAAGGTTTCCCATTCAAATTTGAGATGGGAAAAGGGTTTAAATTGGGTCCCAATTAGGGAGGACCATAGTGTGGCACCATGGTCTCGGTGAGGACCAAGGTGCCACACCCTGGTCCTACCATAATATGGTGCTAGGATAAAGGGGTAATGCAAGGTAAAATGTGATATTAATACCATATTTGCATGATGCAAGCATAATGGGGTCCTAGTCAAGCATAGGGATGCGAACAGTAAGGTGAGGGCCTCAAATATGGTCTAAATTGTAAAGGGGTACAATTTAGGACACTACAAAATTGACAGTGCCAATCAATATAATCAAAAGCTATCCCAAAGCCTATCGGAAGGGATAAGCACTTTAAGCAATAACAAGCACACAAGAATGAATTAAAATTTAGACATTATGGTGGATTTCAGTATAAAAATGAAGCACAAGATGGATTCCCCAAGTTTCCTTACTTTTGAAGAAATGTGTGGCATCAAATCCAATCTGGTAAGTGAAGAACATACCTTGGTCATCAAAGAGCTTAACTTTGATAAGGTGGAGATGGTAGCAAGTCTTAATAATGTGAAGGAAAAAAGACTTCAACTATCGGCATGGAGTATCTTACTGAAACCCCAAGCTACACTGAAATCTTCATTTTCACCAAGACGTCACCAATGCTACTTTGAAATAGACCTTATTCGTGTAGCAACATAACTTCATCTAACTACTTACACCATTTTACCAAAAGATAATCTCATGTTGAACTGTGCCAAGACCCATCCAATGTCACAATGATATCGGTAAGAAGAATGATCTCTATGAGTGGCTTGATGAGCCAAAATAATGGCTCCATTTTGTCAAATCTTGTCATGAAACTCTTGTTTTGATAATATGTTTGGGTCATAGGACTTTCCTTGTTGATGTCTTTTTCTAGTATTTTTGGACCTGATTTATCCTATACCTAAGCTTGTTCACTAATGATCTTTATACAGTTAATCTATGAAAATTACCTAAATTATATGGTTTAATTTATACTATGTTAACATCAATAGATACACATGTTTTTGTGCACGTTAACACCATGATGCAGGGTCAGTTAATATGAAAAGGTGATTAAGCTTGTAGTTTAAAGATGCATCAATATGCCGTTGGATGTAGACCCAATCAAAGTGGAGCAACATTGAAGAAGGTCATAATCAATTGACCGCTTCCTCAACAGAGTGATCCATGGAGCATTCATGATTGTTCCTAATGGAACATAAATCCAGGAAGGAGGTTATGCATTATTTTCTCAGCAGCAGAATAGTTGTTGTTGTTTTACATTTATGTGTTGACTTCTTCTTCTAGTGTAATTAATCATGTTTGCCTATTCCTCTGGGACATGGGTTGATCAGTTAGGATTTTGTTATAAGTTTTCCTATAAACAAAATGTCTCTATCTTCTCACGAGAGTAAGAAGAAAGAATGACCATAGAGTTAGTAATATTCAATTTTTTAGACTTATGTATGTGCAGTCGATTTGAAGTAAATAAAAATAATGGTATTTTGAGTTTATCAGTTGTTATCTGATTTCTAGATATACTCATTCAAGGGGACCCACTTGGTGAGTATTTCATATGTGTTCTTCAGTTAATTTCCATTTTGTTACAGTTGTTGTTTTGGTATTAGACTGTTCCTGCAGCCACTGGAAACAGTTCTTGTGTTTGTTCCTACAACCAAAGCAGGCAGAGTAGTTCTTGTTTGTTGTCTAGAACGTTGTCCTTAGCAGTATTTTCTTAAGTTATTTTCAATTGAGAGTTTTAATATAGTATTAAGTTATCATGTTTTTGCGTATTTGTTTCATAGAATTTCCTTTTTCAGTAGTAGAGTAATATGGTTGCAATTTGAGTTTTAGGGCACATATAGTGCCAACCCATTTCAAGTTTACGCCCCTAGTCGATAAAGTAAATGAACCTTTGCTACAAGAAAGGTATTTGTTCAATAAGGATGTTTTATCTCTAAGCTGAGTCTTTAGACCATAGTTTCTATTCCAATTGCAAGGACCAACACTTTTAGCGTTGTTGTCGGGGATGGTGCCAAACTAAGAACCTGTTGTAGCCGTTAGTTATAAAATCTTTCATTTTGTTTTAGATTTAGTTCTTAGCATATATTTATAAAATTTGCATGCATAGGAAAAGAAGAGATTCATTATGAAGATTTCTTCCCTCGCATCCTGCACTTGAAATAAACTCAAATCAAGACCCAGATATAAATCCTTTTGCTAAAGCCTTTGTGCGAGCTAGAAATCAAGGTGTTTTTGATTTATTAAAAGGAGACCTTGATTTCTTGAACAAAATCCCTGAAGAGAATATTTTACCTTTGGTTTTTTATCAAGGACCAATGCAAGGAAATCCTCTAGGAGGCCTCCGCCCGTGAACCCAACATTTGAATTCCCTATTCCAGACCTACATGATAATGCAAATTTGAAGAATATACCAAACTCTTCCCTTCCAAAGTTCTATGGCTTGGTTATAGAAGACCCAGATACCTTTCTGTTTGAATTTGATAATCTCTACAGAAGTTATGACTATACCACTGATGGCCATAAACTCAAGCTATTTCCTGCTACTCTGAAAGAAGCTGCTCTTAGGTGGTTTATGAGTTTAGGTAGAGATTTAATAACTACTTGGGATGAAATGGAGGAAAAGTTATTCGAAAACAATAAAGATTACTGCAGAGGAATTTATAGACATGGTGATGATATCTTCTGGATGACACAAAAAGAAGATGAAAGTCTGGAAGATTATCTTGAGAGGTTTTTTTTCAGTGTCGAGAAATCTAAGCATAATACCTTGAGTGAAGAATACTTGAAATTGTTTTTTCTAAGGGGAATCAATGAGGACTGTGTTGAATCATTAGACCTTATGGGAGGAGGGGATGGTACTCAAACTCAATGGGATGACATCAAGAAGATGTGTCAAAAAAACTTCAGGGCTTCTGCCAAGAAAGGAAGATATTATAGGCCTAGATCTTCAGTGGCAAAAGCATCTACAACTATTTCAAGAATGGAGATAACTCATTTGCTAAAGGATTTTATGGATGATGTTATTAATAACATGGCCACTTAGTTGGATACACTTCAAGGAAAGAAGAAACATGAAGAAGTAGAGATAATTCTTTCTTAATTTTGCCCTCATTGTAGGCAAAAGAAGAAGGACTACAAATGTAAGCTCCTTGCTAAAATTTAAAATCAATCAGCTCATCCAGATTTCAAGATAGTTTATGAAGATGATGGTCATCTCTTCTATATTGCACAACGAAGGCCATGGCCCCCAACACAAGGTATACCACAAGATCCATTGTCTTTTTCTGGTTCTTATGGGAATGCACAAAACAATCAGTGGCAACCCCAATATTCCCATAATTTTGGAAATTATACTCCTCAGTCTTGGAATAAGTACTCCCAAAATCCTTGGCCTAATTATTAAAACCCTTCCTTTCAGTGGCAGCAACCACAAGGCAATTGGTCACAACCTCAGGGTAACTGGCAACATACACCTCAATGGAGGGGAGGTCAGCAATGGTCAAACCAATCCTCTGGTTTCCTATAGCCACCACAACAATCCCAACGGCCAACTTTAATGCCACCAACTGCTAATACTACTCCACCCAAAAACACTCAACTGCCAACACATTATGTTCTGAATCCTAACAATAAACTTCAGCAATAGCAGCAAGTTTATTCAACTGATCCTAATCAATATCATGCATATTCTCTCAGTATAAGTGATATTCACTTACGATCAGGAACAACCTTACCTACCCCATCTCCTCCATTTATAACCAAATTACCATCTGAGGAGATTGCATAGGATACTAAACCTGACCAGCCTATATATCCTAAACAAATACCTCAATCTAAAACTTTAGACACTATCAGAACACCTCCATTTCCACAAAGATTGCAAGTAGAAGTGACTAGGCAGTAGGATGAAATAGATTTTGATCTTATTATCAATTAAAACATATATGTGTAAAGAATCCACTATTCCAAGCTATTAAGGATATTCCCATATATGGTAAATCTATTAAAGAGCCATGTTTAAAGAAACCTGGACAAAAGAAAAAGGACCCACAAACAATCCATGTAATGGGACAACTAGCATATATTATGTTAGGAAAAGTTACAGTCCCTAAGTATTCTAACCCAGGTAGTCCTATTGTGAAATTAGTCATAAATGGAACTCAAATTAGGAATGCCTTGATATATTTAGGAGCAACTATAAATGTTTAGACCAAGGATGTCATGCAGCAACTCAGTGTTACTAGTCTTTGGTCTACTCCAACAGTCATGTAGCTTGTAGATAGCTCCACTATTCGGCCTGATGGGATAGTTGAGGATGTTGTTGTTACATTAGATTCTTAGGAATATCCAACTAATTTTATGGTACTCTCCTAAGGCAACATTTGGGGGATATCCAATAATTTTTGGAAGACCTTGGCATTCTACAACTGATGCATATATAGGGTGAAGATCAGAGGATATGACCATTTAAGATGGTAACACATCTAAAACACTCACACTTTACTCTCTTGCACAACCACAACTTGATCAAGAATAAGTAGTATGGCTAGATGTAGGAGAAGAAGAAAAGGAACTCCATTCTGTTCAATAGCTTATGATGCTGGCTAGGGAACCATTCATGTAACTCCAGGAAGATGATAAGGTACTCGCTAGTATCATAGAAAATCATTATGGTACAAGTCATCAGTTATATAGTTTGCCAACATGTCCTTTGCATATTCTCGTTCCATCTACCAGTTCTTTGGATTCTCCTACAATCACATAAATATTTCATACCTTGTTGTCACAGGAAATCCAAACCCCTTGTTTACCTGAAGTGTCTCAAAATGAATCAAGTACTCAAGTAGAGGTTTCTTCAGGAAGATATTTGAATATCAATAGTTAGCTTATAGCAGACCAAAGATTGTCCTTCATAGAACTACTCAAGACCCATAAACAAGCCTTTACATGGGACTATCATGATATGAAGGGATTAGATCCTAAATTGTGTACTCCTAGGATTTATATCCTAGAATATTGTAAGCTATTTAGACAACCTCAGCGAAGGATTAATCCTGCATTAATGGAAATAGTGAAGGAAGAATTGCAAAAATTACTTAATGCGGTGTTCATTTACCCTATATCAGACAGTTTATGGGTATCTCCTCTGGTTATAGTTCCTAAAAAAGGAGGTAAATGGAGACTTTGTGTGGACTATAGGGAGATCAACACTGCTACTAAGAAATATTATTTCCCACTTCCTTTCATTGATCATGTATTGGATTCTTTAGCAAGAAAACAATATTTTTCATTTTTGGATGGGTTTAGTGGTTACAATCAAATTAGGATAACTCCAGAAGACCAGTAAAAGACAAACTTCAGCTGTCCTTAGGGAATGTATGCCTATTCAGTTCTTCTGTTTGGTCTGTGGAATGCTCCTCCAACCTTTCAGAGAGTTGTCCTCAGTATGTTCTCAGATATTTCTCATGATTGCAAGGAAATCTATATGAAAGGTTTCATTTCTTATGGGTTACTTTTGAGGAAGCATTGCAAAATCTTGGCAAAGTGTTACAATAGTGTGAGGATCATAATTTGTCCCTAAATAGTGAGAAATGCTTCATGATGATGCAAGAAGGGATAGTATTGGGACATCGCATTTCTCACAAGGGTATTCAAGTTGACCCTACCAAAATAGAGGTAATAATCAACCTCCCTGCCCCTGCAAAACAAAAAGATGTAAGAAGTTTCTTAGGCCATGCAGGGTACTACAGAAGATTTATAAAGGACTTTAGTAAGATGGTAGGACCTCTATATTCTCTCCTAACAAAAGAAGCTGAGTTTGAATGGACACGAGCATGTGAAGAGGCATTTTCCAAACTCAAGGGAGCTCTAACCCAAGCTCCTATACTCAAAGGACCTGATTGGTCTTTCCCTTTTCACATTCACACATATGCATCATATCTTTCAATTGGAGTAGTTTTGGGACATAAACAAGGAGTTTTAGAGAATGTAATTTATTATATCAACAAAAATCTATAGGGACCTGAATTAAATTATACTTTCACAGAAAACAAGATGTTAGTTGTTATCTATGCCCTCAACAAGTTCAAACACTACATCACTGGCTATCAGATATTTGTGCATATTGATCATGGAACCATCAAATACCTTATGAATAAAAGTTCTATTACTGGCAGATTGACACAATGGTTATTATTGATGCAGGAATTTGACATCACTATCATTGACAAGCCAGGTAAGGCAACTGTTGTAGCAGAATTTCTATCTAGAATTAAAACAAAGGATGATCCTACAACCATTTATGATTCCTTCCCAGATGAGCATTTGTTTTCAATTAATGTGCACACTCCATGGTATGCAAACATAGCTAATTACCTAGCAACTTTTAAAATTCCTCCTCATTTCTCACCCAAAGAAAGAAGGTTACTTGTAGAAAAGAGTTTCAATTTTTCATGGATAGCAGATTGCTTATTCTATACAAGGCCAAATCAAGTTATGAGGTGGTGTGTTCGATAATATGAAACTTATGATATCCTTCATGCCTGTCATGATGAACCTTGTGGAGGACACTTTGCTACCAAGAGAAAAAATATAAAGATCCTGAATACAGGTTATTATTGGCCGACTTTCCATAAAGATGCAGTCGAGTATACCAAAAAGTGTGATAGATGTTAGAGGATGGGCAGACCTACTCGGTCTAATGAGATACCTTTGTACCCATAGGTAGTTGTTACACCATTTGACAAATGGGGATTAGACTTTGTTGGGCCAATTGATCCACCCTCAAATGGTAGATCATAAATTCTGGCGTGTACTGAGTATGTTACAAAATGGGCCGAGGTAAAAGCACTCAAGCACGCAGAGATAACAAAGAAGCATAATTTTTTTATGAGGAAATCTTTACAAGATATGGAGTTCCGAGGGAGATAGTGACTAATCAAGGGGCACAATTTACTTCCACTTTGATTATAGCCTTGGTTAGTGAATATAATATAAGGCATAGAAATTCAACCCCCTACCATCCTCAAGCCAATGGACAAGCTGAAATCACCAATAGGGATATTGAATCTATACTAATCAAAACAATAGCCCTTCACCAAAAGGATTGGTCTAGTAGGTTGCTTGAAGCAGTTTGGGCATATAGGACCACATGGAAAACAACAACAGGTTTTACACCCTTTGAGATGGTGTATGGGAAATTAGCTATGATGCCTATGGAATTTGAGCATAAAACACTTAGAATAGCCATAGCGTTGGATATGAATCTCTTCGTAGCTCAACAAGATAGGATCCTAAAACTTAATGCTTTAGATGAAATCAAGAAATCTACCCTGTAGCACACAGAAACAATTTAGAATCAGCGCATGAAATGACATAATAAATATATCAAAGACAAAGCATTCAACCCAGGAGATTGGGCCCTTCTATATGACTCTAGGTATAAGGACAATTTGGGTAAATTGCAGATGTGTTGGTTAAGGCCTTATGAGGTGATTGAAACATTTCCAAATGGTGCAGTATGATTGGCCACTATTGATCCTATAAAATTCAAATTGTTGATAAATGGTCATCGTTTGTGCCTCTATCATAAGTTGCTTTCCAAAGAGGAGTTCCTGTAGCAATTCACTATTCCAGAAGGTTCCTGGATTCCTGCAACAAAAGAAGGAAGCCTTGCCATCCCACCTTCTTCCTAAATTTCTTGCCATGCAAGATCATAATAAATACTTTCGTATATTATGGAAGTACCCTTCTTTGCAATAAATATTCCATCTCCGTACTCACCAGTCACTCTTCCATATCATTCCATGTCATTCATTTCGCCACTTCACTTGTCGTATATAGCGGATCTACTTCATGCACGATGGATTTGCCTCAACTATTTTCATTATGGCACGATACCAGGTACGGTCGTGTGTATTTATTTTTTGTTTCATACATTTATTAAACCATATTTTGTATAATAATGAAATTTGCATAGTATTCATTTTAGTCATTTTCTGTATGTGTGGACACCTGCTACACCTTAGGTTGGGGGCGAGTACGATTCTTATATCATTTCAAATAAATTTTAAATTTTAAATTATTTCCCTTTTATGTGACATTATGTACTTTGATTTTATTTCTATACCTTCCACCCCCGCCATTTCTCTTCGCTTGCCTTTCATTATTTTAAATTTTTGGCTGAGTTTTTTGCAACCGGAGCATATTTTCTTGTGAGAATTTGCAGAGTTTAAACTTGGGTATATTTCTACAAGTGGTGAGTTTTGAATATCAGAGTTACAATGGGTGGTCTGATAGTTCATCATGAGCCTACGATGCATGATGTCCTCATACAAGATCATGTTTGTGAACCTGAATTCTGAAATAGCGGTTGGCTAGATTATTTCCTGAAGCTAATAGAGTTTAATGAAGATATTGCAAGAGAATTCATCTGCACATTTTCTAATGGGGAAGCTCAGGTGAAGGGGTTGAGACTTGTTGCTATAGAAGTGAGGATTGCAGAAGTAACAGGGTTGCCAGTAGACAGGGAAAAATACCTTGAAACAAAGGACGCATGAAGTGCGAGGGTAGAGTTTACACAACTATTTGACCCAACTTTGGTAACAGACAAGCAGGGGACCAGACAAGAATTCCTTCCCCTCAAATGGAGAGAAATAACACTATATATTATGAATTATTTGACTTACGAAGACAAATTCTCATGCATGTATTCTCACCATTTTAAGCTCCTAAGTCATCTGCACCATGGGAGGAGAATGAATGTTCCTAATATATTGTATAATATTTTTTCCATCAGTGTAGCGGAGACACAGAAAAGTAGGCCTCACTTTGTCACTCATCATTGTTTAATTAAATTGTTGGTTGAAAGGTCTCTGAGATATGTTTCCCAAATGACCTAGGATGAATTTGTTCAAGTTAGAAAGTTTAGGGTAAATAATATGGGTCGAGAAGAACAACCCCCAACTCAAGAAAGGGAAAAATTAGCAGAAGATAGTCCTGCCCTTGAACCCTTATCCTCCAGGATATCACCGGTTGAGGATATTCCTGCAACATAGGAACCCTTGCCAGAAGAAACCTTGTCAGAAACCGCAGAAATCTCAATAGGGGTTCCATCAAAAACCCCAATAAGAACTAGGGTCGCTGCACAAAAGGAGAAAGGTAAAGAGAAATAGGTTGACATGGAGAAGAAGAAGGAAAAAGGAAAAAGTGTAGATTCCACCCCTCCTGTCACAAGGAAAAGGAAAATTCCAAAAGAATTCTCCTATAGTCACTGAGGAAGCTGTGGAAACACCTGAAGAGCCTACAGAAAATCATCCTGCAGCCACCGAAGAAACGCCTTTGAGAAGAAGTGGTAGGCTTTGAAAGAAATATAAAAATAAAAAATAGTCAGAGAAACCGATTGCCAGCACACTTGTTGATTCACCATCAACGCAGGAGCCGAGCAGTCCTTTTTGGGACGTTATTTCTTTGAGCTCACCTATAGAGCCACAGGAGGCTCGAGAACCTGAGGATTCAAGCAAAGAAGGAGATAAAGATGAAGAAATCCCTCATGAATAGCCACAAGAAGGTATGGACATGGAAGGGCTTGATAATTTGGCCTTCGTTGCATTGCAGATTGATGAAGTAGAAGGCGGATCTAGGAAGTCAAAACCCAAAGCACCAATTCATAGACCGCCCTCCTTTCTTACCAGCCATGTTGCTGCTCTTGCCTTTTATAGAAAATGGGAGTTATAAAAACAAGAAATGCAGAAACAAATTGATCAGCAGAAGAAAATAATTGAACAAAAAGATGAGGAAATTGTTGAACTCAAAAATAAGGTGGATATGGTAGTCACTATGATACCACATCTCATGCAGTGTAGGGTGCCACCTTGAGTTTACTCCTTATATTTGAAAGAGTAGCATATCTATTTTCAGTTAATGATAATTGTCAGAGATCTAAGTCCTTTGGAAACACCCTAGGAGTTTTATCATGTTTATGAAACGTTTCCTACAGCCATTAAAAATTTGTTTTGAGAGTTTAACTTACATAATTATGTTGTTCCTAATGATGCTAACTAGAATCCTCTTCTTTATATTGGAGACATTCAACTCAAAGCTCTCATGTCATGGATCCAAAATGAAATTACCAGGGGAGAACAATTTAGGATGTATAGGAAGGATGAACTTGATCTCCCATTGCCATTAAGAGATGAATCAAGGGATCCAAGATGCCTTTATTATGATTGGCAAAAAAAA
The DNA here is from genome assembly GCF_030272615.1 of Cryptomeria japonica. Taxonomy (NCBI): domain Eukaryota; kingdom Viridiplantae; phylum Streptophyta; class Pinopsida; order Cupressales; family Cupressaceae; genus Cryptomeria; species Cryptomeria japonica. The sequence continues at coordinate 582,330,182 of NC_081407.1, read as the reverse complement.
TTATATAGACCAGACTATGCAAATGATATTCTACCCATGAGAGGAAGTATTCAAAGAATATCAGCACATGGCTACAATTGAGGGTCAGGTAGCAATTGGACATTTAGTGCAGCATTGGAATAGTCTACCTAATGAGTTGAAACAATCTGAGCCACATTCATTTCCAAACTATCATGCATCACTTAGACGAGCACCCAAATATATATATTTGGGTAGAACAAAAGAAAAACATTGGTTTCCCCTTAGTTTTTAGCTACATATCCTTCTATGGCCACTAATGGGATGCAAGGATAATGACCCACCTTATAATGAAGAATCAGAGTGCACCAGGTGGACACGGTTGGAGAAGATGAAAGGATTTTATTGGAGCTTGGCTATAGGAGGATATGGATAGGTTACCCCTGATAATTTCAGAATTAATGCAAAGATTAGGAACTTTCCTGTTGCTGGAGGACCAACAAGAAGCTAGGTTGGGAGGTAATGATGAGCCAAAATAATGGCTCTATTTTGTCAAATCTTGTCATAAAACTCTTGTTTTGATAATATGTTTGGGTCATAGGAATTTTCTTGTTGATGTCTTTTTCTAGTATTTCTAGACCTGATTTATCCTATACCTAAGGTTGTTGACTAATGATATTTATATAGTTAATCTATGTAAATTATCTAAAATTATATGGTTTAATTTATTTTATGTTAACATCAATAGATACATATGTTTTTGTGCATGTTAACGCCATGATGCAGGGTCAGACAAGATGAAAAGGTGATTAAGCTCACTGTTTAAAGACACATCAATATGCCATTATATGTAGACCCAATCAAAGTGGAGCAGCATTGAAGGTCATAATCAATTGATCGCTTCCTCAGCAAAGCAATCTATGGAGTATTCATGATTGTTCCTGATGGAACATAAATCTAGGAAGGGGGTTACGCTATATTTTCTCAGCAACATAATAGTTGTTGTTGTTCTACATTTATATGTTGACTTCTTCTTCTAGTGTAATTAATCTTGTTTTCCTATTCCTCTGGGACGTGGGTTGATCAGTTAGGAGTTTGTTATAAGTTTTCCTATAAATAAAAGGTCTATATCTTCTCATAGGAGTAAGAAGAGAGAACGACCATAGAGTAAGTAATATTTAGTTTTCAGACTTATGTATGTGCAGTCAATTTGAAGTAAATAAAAATAATGGTATTCTGAGTTTATCAGTTGTTATCTGAGTTCTGGATATAATCATTCAAGGGGGCCTACTTGGTGAGTAGTTCTTGTGTGTTCTTCAATTAATTTTCATTATGTTATAGTTGTTGTTTTGGTATTAGACTGCTCATGTAGCCATTAGAAATAGTTCATGTGTCTGTTCCTGTAGCCAAAGTCAGAGTAGTTCATGTCTGTTGTCCAAAACTGAAGCAATCACTGGTGAGGACATACCTCAAGGAGATAAATCCAACCAATCGGCAAGAGTAAACACAACGAAAACACATAGATATGATGGAGGGAATGCAAAACAGATAATTTTATTGCATGAAATTTGATTATGTCCAACCGGTAACAATCGGGTTACAACATACTGGTACACAAGCCTGGTAGAATAGGTCACACTGGGACCTTGAATCGAAATATCTATCTTCTAGGCATAGTCTATCTATCTGTACTTCTTGATTTTATGATTGATTGCATTTTAAAGAATGATTGCAAATATATATATAGATGCAAAGGATCTGGTCGGCCCAAAAAGGATCAAAACTCGAAGAACAAGACCTAACATGCAAAATGAACAAGGTCGGCCTCTGCTAAGAGATTCCTCTAGAAAATAAAAAGGATGAAACATAGAAGGTCGACCACACACCAAGAAACATCAAGATCAACGTACCAGGCTCTATAAGCTTTAGAATAGGTTCTGGTAGATCACTAGAATAGGTCTCAGGAAACCGGTAACAAAGGAACAACTGGTAGCAAGAAAACGTCATGGAAGCTGATAGCGATATCTTGATGAAAAGTGATCCAAAAGGATGTTGTTTGAAAGAAAGAAAGATGATCAAGTCTTCAAGTATAATCCAACTCCACAGGATTTAGTGAAGCAAAACTAGGACACACAGAAATGAAAATTGAAACTGCAAATAAAACAAAAAATAAATGTTTTTGGTTGATGCAAGATTGTTGTGAACCAGAGATGCTCCTGCATCAGACATCCGAAGTTAATGAAAAAGTGAGCCTCTCACTTTGCTTGGGTCAGAGGGAAACCAAGGTAGTCTACCTCTACCTGATAAATCCATGATGAATCTTCAACTGGTCTGCTCTTCCACTTCACAAGATATTCCCTGTACTGACTGTTCCAAGTACTACACCTAATCCTACTATCCAAAATCTCTTCAATCTGATATGGTTCCTTCTGGGGCAATTGTTTCTCTAAGTTTGCAATAATGTCCTCACTAAATTCTGGTTCATGGTACTCATGAAGATCTGCAACGTTGAATATAGGCAAAATACTTAGACTATCTGGTAGCTCCACTTCATATGTATTTCTAGAACTCAACTTCCTCAAAATATTACAGGGTCCAAACTTCTTCATCTACAACTTATTATAAGTTCCAACCAGGAATCTCTCTTTTCTCAAGTATACCACCACTTCATTGCCAACTTAAAATTCCTTATGTCTCCTTTTCTCATCTGCCTTCTCCTTATATTTTCTATTCATGTCCTCCAAATGTTGTTTAACCTGAATATGCAATGTTGTCATGTGATCTGGAAAATCTTCAGCTTCAGAACTCTTCTGGTCTTCACTCCTAATGTGTCTCAATTCTTCTATTCCTCTAAGATGCACTCCAGTAACAATCTCAAAAGGTGTTTTCTGGTACTTCTATTCATTGAATTTTTATAGGCAAACTCTGCCTGTGGAAGGATCAAATCCCAACTTCCAGTTTTATCTCCCACTAAACATCTTAACAAGTTTCCCAAACTCCAGTTAACTACTTTTGTCTGTCCATCAGTTTGTGGATGAAAAGTAGATCTGAACTTTAAATCTATCTTCATCTTCCTCCAAAGTGTTCTCCAAAAATATCCAACAAACTTAGTGTTTCTGTCTAAAACTATGTTCTTAGCTAATTCATGCAATCTCACCACTTCCTTGAAAAATAGGTCTATTACATGCAATGCATCTAATGTCTTCTTACAAGGTATGAAATGAGCCATCTTTGAAAATATATCCACTACCACAAATATAGAATCATTCCCTCTCGATGTCTTAGGCAATCCAAGTACAAAATCCATGCTTATATCCTCCCAAGGTCTTACTGGTATTGTCAAAGGTTTATACAATCCCACATTCTAACTACTACCTTTTGCAACTTGAAAAAATCTACAACTTTGCACATATCTCTTAACATCCTTATGAATCTGGGGCCAAAAGTATTGCTCACTCACCAATGCAACTATTTTATCAATGCAAAAATCTCTAGCTAAACCTCCACTATGTTTCTCTTTTATGAGGTTCTCTCTCATGGAACTCTTTGGTATGCACAACTAAACTCCATTGAACAACATCCCATCCTGAATGAAATAATCCAACCCTTTGCTTCTATCAACCATAACCGCTTCTCTACATGCTTTCCAAGGTTCTGTAAAATTCGGGTCTTCATCATACAAGGTCTTCAAATCTTTAAAGCCTAATATTGTCACTGTCATCTTTGTCAACAAATTCGTTCTCCTACTTAATGCATTAGAAGCTTTGTTATGTTTCCCACTTCTATTCTTCAACACAAAGGTGTAACTCTACAAGAATTCTACCCATCTCATATGTCTCTGAGTCAAATTACTCTAACTATTCAAATACTGCAAAGCTTGATGATCTGCATACAACAGAAACTCCTTAGGAAACAAGTAATGTCTCCATTTCTTAAAGGCTTAAACTATGGCATAAAATTCATGATCATACACTGAATATCTCTTCCATGCATCATTCAATTTCTCACTGAAATATGTCACCACTCTCCCTTCTTGACTCAAAATTGCATTGCTCCTATTGCAGTTCCACTTGCATCACAATCCACTTGAAATACCTTATTAAAATCTGATAAAGCCAACACAGGTTGCTCAATCACTTTCTACTTCAACAATTCAAAAATTTTGTTTTCTCTGGTGGTCCACTTAAATTCCTTCGGATCTCCCCTCATGGTCTCAGTCATAGGGTTACAAACTGAACTACTATTTTTGATAAACTTCCGGTAAAAAATACCTAATCCATGAAATGATCTTACCTCTCCAACACTTTCTAGTGTAGGCCACTCAACAATGGCTTTCACTTTCTCAGGGTCCATCTTCAAACCATTCTCAGACATCACAAAGCCCAAATAGATTAACTCATCCTTCATGAAAGTACACTTCTTAATATTCATCAACAACTTTTCTTCTCTCAACCTCTGCAAAACTTGTCTTAACTGCAACAAATGCTCCTCTTTTGTCTGACTGAAAATTAGAATTTCATCCAAATACATAATAACAAACTTACCCAAAAATTTCTTCAATACCTCATTCATCAGCCTCATGAAAGTACTCAGTGCATTAGTCAATCCAAAAGGCATCACTAACCATTCATATAGTCTTTCATTTGTCTTATATTTTTTCTTCCACTCATCACCTTCTCTGATCCTAATCTGATGATACCCACTCTTCAAATCTATCTTTGTAAAGTATTTTTCTCCACTCAAATAGTTCATTATGTCATCCATCCTAGGAAAAGGAAACCAATATTTCATTGTGATCTTGTTTATTTCTCTTGAATCGATACACATCATTCTCCATTCTTCTTAGGTGCTAATACTATTGGTACTGCACAAGGGCTCAAACTTTCCCTAATCAAACCTTTCTTCAATAGCTCCTACACTTGTCTATGTTGGTATTTTGGATATGTTGATATGGTTTTGTCATTGATGTCAACACCTATTAACACTTATCAACTCTGGCACTTTGGAGAACTGGCAATGTTCACCGGAAAACAAATGACTTTATGCACAGTCACCGGTATCTGGTTCACCGGCAGGATATAATGTCCACCGATACTTGGAATGACATGGAAAATACTTGGTTATGTTGAAGACATTGTTTGGACACTTTGTCTTGGAGATTTGTTCATTGGTATATTCGTATTTGCATATTTGTTGTTACCAACAAATAGGTCTAGAATAAGCACCGATAGACTTATCTATTCCAGATCAGCACGACATGCTTTGGAGATGATTTATTATTGTTGTAAATGCATTAAGCCAATATGTTGTATCGGTTATTGCATCGGTTATTAATTTACTTGTAAATTATTTTTATTGTAAAATATTTTAGAGCCAACCTACTAAAATTGGTCTTAGGTTATGGTATATATGTAAGATCTTATTTGTAAGATCGATAAGCGATTGAAGGAAGGGTTTATAAGAAGGTATATGCAAGAATAAGCAGAGCTATACATGCAAACATCATTTGAAGGTTGAAGGAAGGTTTTTGTGAAGGCATCTCAGAACTACACTGGTACTAAATCCAGCATATGAAGATGTTATTTTGAGCAATACATTATTATTGGATTTAACCATCCAATTGTAGTCAGTGTGACTCCTATTTGTGTTTGAGCAATGAGCTCTAGGCGCTTGGCCTTTTTGCATGTGTAGACCCCATTTGTATACACATACTATCTGTAGTAGTATCATTTGATTGTGGGTAAGGTTTCCCACCATGGCTTTTCCCCTTATAGGGTTTCCACATACAAATATTGGTGTTATGCATTGTGGATCTTATTGTCTTTCTGTTTCATACATTAATCTTTATCGGTACTGCAATTAACTGATAAATTGTCTATCGACATAAAGTTTGGTTTACCGGTACTAAGCATTTGGTTTGGATAAGTTGTTTTTGGTTTAAATTTATTTGACAGCTGATTCACCCCTCGTCTTAGTTGTCTCTGAGACCTAATAGTCTATTCATTTCTTCATTCTCTGTTGGTGTCAAATGGTGTGCAGATTTGTTAGGCAAACTAGCTTTGGGAACCAAGTCCATGCAATGACTAATACTTCTAACATGTGGCAATCCATTAAGTACATTATCTGAAATGATGTCCTCATATTCTGTCAGCAAATCTCTTATCTTTTTCGGGTGTTCTCCTTCCGGTTCCGGTCTCCCAATCTTCTTAGGAATTAAGTAAAAACACACATTCTCATGTCTCAATCCATCCATGAATTTTCTTTGATCTACTAAACATATTCTAGTATTTGTACAGACTTCACTCTTCAAAGGTTCCTCCAAAGGTAAAAAGGTTTGCTTCATCCCATTGGCCACTATAGTGTATGTATTCTTCCTCCCATCATGTATCACACAAAACTTCATCATGATAATTCCCAATTTTCAATTTTACCAAACACTGTTCACTTACTAACAATTTATGTTCATTCTGAATCCATGCTATCTGATAAGGCTTAGGTTGTTTCAATCTCTCCAATTTCAACTTATTCACCATCTCTTCTAAAACAAGATTATCTGAACTACCACTATCAATAACAACTTTACAACACTTACTGGATACCTTACATCTGGTCTTGAACAGGTTCTTCCTCTGCAAGGGTTCTTCATCTCCTCCAATATAACATAAATCTCTCCTCATCATCAACAGTTCTCCATCTTTAAGTATTAACAATGGAGTAGAGCGGGGAGGAGAAGGGGAGCGGTCTGGCCCAAAATTCAATTTTTTTGGGTGGGAGAACTAGTTCAGCAATAGGAGATCCAGGGAGCCCTATAGAAGGGGAGAGTTCAGATGGTAATGAACCCGATGCTCCTTTGGACTCGGGGGACCCAAGAGGGGGTCCTAGATCATGTGAGGAGAAGATAGCAGCAGGAAAGGGGAACAGTCAGGTTCAAAATTTAAATTTGGGATGTGGTAAACCTGAAGTAGTTCTAGGATAGCAAGCGACAAGCGATTTGGAGGACACAGTGTAAGGAAAAGAATCTAATGGGAAGGATCTCGAGAATCTACCAAATTTAGGGGATCTAAAGGGGGGACCCAGATCAATTGGACACATTGGTAAATGGTCCTCTTTGTTTAAGGTCAAACCTAAAGGTAAGTCATCCTTGCCCCCAATTAAAAATACCTCGAATGTATCTCAGGGTAAGTTTTCTATTTCTGTTCCTGACCAAATTATAGATCATAACATTGCTCGAATGGAAAATACTTTGATTGGCATATTTTTTGGGACAAGACTAAACATTGAGGTCGTTCGTGGGTTTGTCAAGAGGAAATGGAACTTGAAAGGTCAGGTAGATGTGGTTGCTACAAATAAAAGATGCCTATCCTTTTCTTTCTCTTGTGAGGAGGATCGCAGAAATATCATTTGTAATGGTACTTGGGTGATAGGCAAATATTTAATGTATATCCAGAAATGGTACCCTAATGTGGGAAGAGAAAAAAAAATTTATGGTCCAAGTTCCAGTTTGGATAAAGTTACCTAGGATCCCAATGGAATATTGGGAGGAAGATGTGTTTGTAGGAATAGCCAATGCCTTCAGGGAGCTTATCACCATTGATCCAGTCATGACATCCAGAAGAAGACTTATTTATGCTAGAATCTATGTAGGAGTTGGGCCCGAAACGGATATGCCAGAGGAAATAGAGATAGAATCAAAACTTGGCAAATGGAAGTAGAATATTGTTTATGAAACAATCCTTTTTGCTTTCTTTCATTGTAAGAAAGTAGGGCACTGGGCTAAAAAATGCCCAAGTAACGTGGTCAAATCTCAATCCCAAACTAAAATATGGAAAAAGGTGGACAACTCTTTGAAAGCGTCACCTTCTAATGGTCTAGGTCAAGAAAAATAGTCCTAGGTTGGAAGGAAAGAGGAAGTATTAGTCAGAGAGTTGGGAAATGAAATGAAGAAAGGAGATAATGAAAAGATCACCCATTAGGAAAAGGAGCAGAATGGCAAGGATTCAGATGATGGAGAAAGAGAGTCACAAGTCAGTGGCCAAAATGAGGAAAAGGAAAAGGATAAGATAGAACAAAACTCAGATAAGAGTGAGAATAGAAATAATGGTCAAAATAATAAGGGAGATAATCAATCCAAAGACAATAAAGAGGAAGGAGACAATTTTAATTTAGTATCAAATTCTGAGTCAGAAAATGGAGCAGGCTATATCCAAGATGCACAACCTGATAACATCCTTGATCAAGGGCTGTCGGAGATTTCATGAGCCTCTCGAGCTCTGGTAAAGTTAACTTTTCTGGAGGAAAATGAACCAAAATGGGGAGATGAGGAAGACATCAAAAAGGCATTAGGAAAGAGTGAATCAAAGCAGGAAGAAGAAGAAGTATTGGAGGATAAAAGTAAGATTAAGAACAAAAAAAAAAATAACAACAACAACAATAATAATACATCAATTAGAAATACTAGAATTATACTTGGGGATGTGGGAGCTCAGCATACTTCTCCAGGAAGATATTCAAATGCAAAGAAGAGGACTATGGAAACAAGCAAGAATATAGTGGATGGGACTCAAAGAACCATCTTTGAGGTAGGTATTTCTAAAAAACCATGAAGATCATCTCTTGGAATATTCGAGGATTGAATAATCCTCACAAACATGATTTAATTAAAAGTATGATTAGAGACAAAAACCCAGATATTTTTTTGATTCAAGAAACCAAAATGTCAAAGGAAAAGGTAGAAGGATTGAAAACATTTAGTAATGGAGGAGTTAGTGGTGGTAGTTCAGAAGGAGCCTCGGGAGGTATTGTTACTTTCTGGAATAAAAATAGTGTAGAGGGAGAAGTGTTGATTCAGGACAACAATCTAGCTTGTATCAGATTTAAGCATTTGAAAGAGATTACCTCATGGATCTTAACTAATGTGTATGCTCCTAACACTAAGACTGACATAAGTGATTTTTGGAAAAAATTAACCTTGTTAAGAAGTAGGTTTGCTAAATATGGGTGGATGATTATGGGGGACTTCCATACCCCTTTGAAGGAAAATGAGAAAAAGGGAGGGAGCCAAACCAATCTGGATAGTAGATTGGATTTAATGGACTTCATCAATAATAATTCTCTCCATGACCTAGATTTGCAAGGAGTTAAATACACCTGGACTAATAGAAGGAGCGGTGAGGACTTAATTCAGGTCAGACTTGATAGAGCTCTTATCTCTCTGGATTGGTTTAATCTTTACTTTTGTTCTTTATCTGCCCACATTAGGGTAGGACCGGATCACTATCCTATATCCTTCATGGCTGATGCTAAGAATAGAAGAAGACACTTCCCTTATAGATTTAAGAGAATGTGGACTAAACACCCGGATATGGAAAGCAAAATCAAGGAATGGCGGTAGGCCAGAATTGAAGGTAATGCTATGTATAAAGTGGTGAAAAAGTTGAAGTTTGTGAAAGAAAATGTTAAAAGGTGGAATGAGAAATGCTTCGGGAACATATTTGCTATGAAAGCCACTATTCTTTCAGATCTAAAAGATATTCAGGATGCGATTCAGAATAATGGATATACCAATACTTCAAGAGATGTTGAAGATGAAATTCTTATGAGATATCATGACATAATAGAAAAAGAAGAAACTTTTTGGAAATAAAGGTCAAGAAATTTTTGGTTGAAGGAAGGGGACAGAAACACTAAATACTTTCATGTCCACTTTAAAACATAAGGCCATCAATAGGATATCACATATCAAAGTTAATGGTAGAATTGTTGAAGAGGAAGAATCTATGAGAAAGGTTGCCATGGAGTTTTTCTCCAACCTCCTTGCTAAGGATCATATTTTGGATCTACAATCTCAAAAGAACCTTATGGACTGTATCCCAACTATCCTGGAGGTGGATCAAAACTCTTATCTAACTAATATCCCTTCCATTGATGAGATTCTGAAAGTTGTCAACTCCTTTGAAGGTAATAAGGCTCCAGGCCCGGATGGTTTTCCCATTTTCTTTTTTTAAATGTACTGGCATATTGTTGGAGATGATGCTACCAGAGCTGTGAAAAAGTTTTTTGGTGCTAGAAGAATTTTGAAAGAGATAAATGGCACTTTTATTGCTCTTATTCCCAAAAAGATGGGAGTCGATTCCATGGATCTATTCAGACCTATAAGCCTTTGCAACTCTCTATACAAGATCATCTCTAAGGTTCTGACTTCTAGAATCTTGAAGTTGCTTCCTTTTATCATTTCTCCTTAGCAAAGTGGTTTTGTCCCTGGAAGACAAATCTTGGATTTGATAATTTTGGTCCATGAAAACATTCATTCTTTGTCTAGTGCTAAAAATGAAGGCTTTCTTCTAAAGATTGACTTATCCAAAGCCTACGATAGAGTGGACTGGGATTTAATGATGAAATTTCTTTCGGATTTTGTTTTTTTGTGATAGAAGTATTAGTCTTATTAGGAAATTACTCTCTTCAGCCTCTTTTTTTGTCTTAATTAATGGGTCTCCATCCCCTTTTTTCAAGTCCTCAAGGGGACTCAAACAGGGAGATCCTCTATCTCCGGTTATTTTTATTATCATGGCGGAATGTCTAGGGAGATGCATTGGAAAGTTGGTTGAGAAGGGGGAGTTTTGTGGATTGAAACCATCTTTAGCGGATCAAGTTTGCTTCCATCAGCAGTTTATGGATGATTCTATAATTATGGGGCAAGCTTCATTGCAGGATTCAAGGAGTTTAAAGAAAGCATTGGATAGTTATGGGTCAGCTACTAGGCAACTTATTAATTGGTCTAAAAGTTTTGTTTACTTCATCAATACTCCAAAGATAAGAAAGATAAAAATAAGCAACATTTTGGGGTGTCAATTGGGGAGTCTTCTTGCTTCCTATTTGGGGCTCCCCTTATGCCAAGATCCTCTTGATACTTTCTGGGGAGCTCTGGTGGATGGATTCCATAAGAAGTTAGCAGGTTGGAAAGGTTCTCTTCTTAGCCAAGCTAGTAAGATTCGGCTATTGAAATAAATCTTCAAATTATTCCACTTTATGCCATCAGCCTTTTCACAATTCCTGCCAAGTTTGCAGAGGCTATTGAAAAAATTCAAAGAAATTTTTTGTGGACAGGGGTCGAGGAGAAGAAGAGAATGAATCTGATTATGTGCGATAAGATTTGTAAACCAATAAGAAAGGGAGGTCTGGGTCTAAGAAGAATAAGAGACATGAATGAATTTCTTATGGCCAAGAAAATTTGGAGAGGGTATAATAACCAGGGAGAATGGAAACTGATATGGGACAACAAGTATAAAAGGCAATATCCTACACTTCTAAGCTTCCTCAATGCGGAAGATATCCCAATTGGATCCAATATCTGGAAAAATGTTTCTAGAACTAGAGATCTAATTGCCAAAGGTGTAAAATGGAAGATGGGGAAAGGAAACCTTATCAAATTATGGGAAGACACCTGGTTGCTCGAGTCCCCTTTGAGTGAAAGTCCTGATTGGAGTATATTTCAGAACCAGTGCAAGGAAAAATATGGCTCTATGGTGAGTGACTACTAGAAAGATGGACAATGGAAGGATTTATCCCAAGTTGATCCTTCCTTGGGAAGTCTGAACAAAATAATGAACTCCATGGTGGTGGTGGAAGATGAAGATCAATTAATCTGGAAACTCATAGAAAATGGTAAATTCATTGTGGCCTCTCTTTATTATCAGCAATTTTCTAAAATGGATAGTCCTTGTTGGGCTAAGGCTTGGGTGAAAGGCCTAACTCCTAAAATTAATATTTTCTTTTGGACATCACTTCAAGATAAAATTCTAACTATTGATAACCTTAGAAAAATAGGCATGTGTATGCCTAGTGTTTATTTTCTTTGTATGCAGAATGAGGAGACCATTAACCACCTACTCTTTCATTGTCCCTTCTTTGCTGATGTCTGGGGAAGATGTTTGGATCACTTGAATATCAGTTGGAGTTTCCTGGAATTAGTTCAAGAGGTTTTTAATTCTTGGAAGCACCAATCAAGGAATAAGTCTACTAGTTTGTTGTGGAAATTGGCTTTACCCCATATGTGTTGGGGTATATGGAAAGAGAGAAATGAAAGAGTGTTCAGAGAGAATGTGTCTAAGGCTCAAATTGTGTTTGAGAAAATAAAAAAGAAACATTTTGGAAAATATTAATATCATAGGAGGTATTGTTAACCCTCAAGACAAGGATGATCAAATCATCTTTAAGAAGTGCATATTAAAAGGATGAGATTACTTTCAGACTAATCCTAGAGAGGGTGTGAAATGGGAATGTCCTCCCAATGGCTGGATGAAAATCAACTTTGATGGAACTTCAAAGGGTAACCCTGGTAATGCGAGATGTGGTGTGGTCCCAAGGGATGAATGGGGAAAATCCAAAATTATTAAATGCATACCTATAGGAAATCAGACTAATCATGTTGCTAAGGCTATGGCTCCTTATCATGGGATGTTCCTAGCAAAGGAAGCCAACTGCACCAGAGTCTAGTGTGAAGGAGACTCTTTGAACATAATAAACTGTTTGAACAAGGAGTTCCCTCCATCTTGGTTAATAAACAATGCTATTAAAGAAGCAAAGAAAATAAATGACACATTTGATATGTGTGTTTTCAAACATATGTACATGGAAGCAAATTCGTGTGTTGGCTGGGCCGCCAACCTGGCCTGCCAAATGGAGGAAATCATTACTATTAATGGTGAGAGTGAACTTGTATATGAAGTGAAATCCTTGTTCGATCTAGACAGTATCTAGATGAGGCAACATGGCATCATCAACCATAATTTCTAAATGCTTCTTCCACTTATTTTGATGCAGGTTGACAACGGCGGTGATGAGTGTTTATTTAAGTGTCTTTTTATAATTGCTTGGCATGGATTAGGGGCAACTATAGAAACCAGAGAAGAAGAATCAAATCTGAGAGAAGGAAATTTAGGGACTGCGAAGGAAAAATGGGAGGGAACAAAAAAAGGTTCTAACCTACCTCTTGTTCAAAATGGAGGAATAATAGAGAGGTTTGGGAAATTCTTCAGGAGGGGGGTCTAAGTGTGTTTATGGAGAGGCTTAGTGGGAAAGATCCAATGGTCACTAAACACTTTATCAAGAATTGGAAGAATGGCAAAGTTTTGGTGGGGACCCAGATGATGACTGTGGATGAGGAGATTATTGATGAAGCCACAGGGATGATGACAGAGGGCATGAAATTCTATAGAGATTGTAGCATCTCTGATAAGGAAACGGACAAATTTCATGTCATAGAAGGTGAGAAGAAGAAAATGGTGAAGGTTGACAACTCCTATCACTCCCCAAAACAGATATGCGGGCCATGGAGGTTCATTTTGTTCGCTACAATTACCTATATAACGTTGGATGATAGGTTTACGGGAGCTTACAAGCACCACTTTGTATTACTCAACCATTTTTGCCATGGGGAAAAGGTAAGCCTGCCATATTATATTGCATGTTCCATGGACCGTACTATCAAAGAGATACAAAAAGACCCCAAGGGCGACCATGCTCTTCATTGGGGTCTTATGGATCTTGTGTATAAATTGCTGAAAGGGAAATGCATTGAAAAACCTATTAAAGGTAAAAATGCAAGGGATGAGGACACAGAGAGTGTGGTTAGTGGTTTTAACTTTGACTCGGAAACTGAAGGTGAGTCAGAGGAGCTAATTAAAAAAGGGGAGGAACAAGGGAAAGAGGAAGAGGATAGTGGTGGATTCAGATATTTCAGAGTTTGACGCTGAGTCCTTTAAAAGTAAATTCATCAAAAACAAGAAAGGTAAAGGCACCAGAAAGGAAACCCAGAGGAAGAAGATCATCAGCATGGGAGGTAATAAAGATATTAATCAAATTTTGATTGATTCTCATGAGGAGGCAGAGGAGGATAAAATTGATAATGGGCAGGGTAAGGAGGGGGATGATATTCTAGTTGTGGGCAACAATGAGGATTTGAATACTCAAGGTCTGCAGAAAGAGGATCAAGAGGACAAAAGGGGAAAATCTAGTGATTGTGTCGGAGAAAATGAGAGTATTAAGGGTTTTTGTGATACCGTCAGCCTAGTGGTGAAAGACATAGGCAGCCCGAAGAAGGATATGAATGTTGTCAAAAGAGACACGATAGGCAACAAACCCCTATCTGAAAATGTCAAAGAATTGGTGGTAGCAATTAATAATGTTGAAGCCTTTGAAAACATGGTGAGTTAAATTATTGAAACTGAAAAAAAGGTTAAGGAAATGGAAGGAAATAAGGAGGTGAAAGGGATGGAAATAGCTATGAACAATCTGGGCAGCAGAGTTGACAGGATGGAACTCATAGTAAAGAAGATAGTTGAACAGAACTTCCAGATTCTCAAAGCCTCGGTGGAAAACATGAACATTTTGATTAACAGATTTGATGATATCAAAGATAAAGAGGGCAATAAGGATCAACTGGACAAAAAAGGTCATAAGAAGAGAACTAGAGCCAATACCAAGAATAAGGGCGAGATCAAGGGTCGAGAGTTGGATGATTTAAAGACCTCTATAAACAACATGAAGCAGATGGTGGTCCACGTTAAAGATATCATGAAAAATATCTAGTTGTCTCGGTCTCGGTCTCAGTCTCTATCTTTGTGTTGTCTTTTTGCTTTCCTTTTGTTGTCTTTTGTGGTTCTTCATGTTATGTGTGATGAGATCCCTTTTTGTTTGGATGGGATCAGTTTTTGTTATTGGAGTGATCAAGCATGGTTATTTCTATCTCTATTGCTCTCCTGATTTGTAAAAGGTTTGGGTTCCTTTCAAAAACCTGTTTTTACTTAATCAAAATAGTTCTCCATCTTCTGGTTTATTGTGTGATCTGGTGAGGTTCTCTTCCACCATTGTTTCTCTTCTGGTAGCCTTTATCTTCTTACATTCAAATGCACAATTTCCTTCTCCTTCACACTTAAAGAAAGTTCCTCTAAATGTCCTCATTTTAGTAACCATCTGGTTCTCTCCTCTGGTAGAATTTTCTATCATCCTTCCAATATGAATTACCTTCCTTGCTCACTTCCTTATCCTTGTTCTGATCTATAATGGTTCCTCTTCCTCTGATATATCCTCTTCCTCCTTGAAATCTTCCTTTGGTAAACCTTTCACCTCTACCTCTTTGTCTCTAATCATGTCTTTTGTTCAATTTCTCTTTAGCCTTTGTTGCATACTAGTAAGCCTCTTCAACACTTTCCAATTTGATCATACTGAGCTCATTTTGTATAGACATTTGCAATCCATTCAAATATCTTCCAATCTATTCAACTTCATCATCAACATGTATGGATCTAATGTTCAACTTGTAAGATGCTTTAGTGTACTCCTTCACACTAGATTCCTTCCGTCTCATATTCTGCAACTTCCAAAACAAATCCACTTCATAATTCATCGGGGCAAACTTTGATTTTAACTTAGCAATCATCCTATCCCATGTATTAATATTTTCTTTACCTCTTCTCTGTTTATCAACTTGTAAATGCTCCCACCAAAGAGATGCATGACCTTTCAACCCGGTATAGGCACACTTCACCTTCCTCTCTTCTATAGTGTTTTCAAAATCAAAATACTTCTCCATCTCCGAGATCCAATCCATCAACTCATCTGAATCTAACTTCCCATCATATTTCGGTGGGGTAAAATGAGGTTTAGTGTTTGCCCTACTCAAAACCCTTAAAAACCTTTCCTCCTTCGGATCAACTACCAGTAGATTCACTTGTTCTATCGAGGCTTCTTCTCCTTCATCTTCGCTTACATCTTGAATATGTCAGCCTCTTCTCTAGACTGTCTCCACTGCTTCTAACTGGTCTGCTATTCCTTGCAACATCTCCATTACAGTAGGGTCTACATTCCCACGCACTCCACCATTCCTGGTTCCTCTCCACGCCATTGATACCATGCAAAGATGTCACCGGTGAGGAGGGACCTCAATGAGATGAATCCAACCGGTCAGAAAGAGTAAACACAATGGAAACACACAGATATGATGCAAGCAATGCAGAACAGATAATTTTACTACATAAAATTTGATTACATCCAACCGGTAACAACCGGGTTACAACATACCAACACATAGGCCTAGTAGAATAGGTCACACCGGGACCTTGAATCAAAAGATTTGTCTTCTAGGCACAGTCTATCTATCTGACACTTCTTGATTTTCTGATTGATTGCATTTTAAAGAATGATTACAAATATATATATCGATCCAAAGGATCCGATCAGCCCAAAAAGGATCAAAACCCAAAGAACAAGACCTAACGTGCAAAATGAACAAGGTCAGTCTCCACTAAGAGATTCCTCCAAAAAAACCAAAGGATGAAACATAGAAGGTCGGCCACACGCCAAGAAACATCGAGATCAATGTCCAAGGCTCCACAAGCTTTGGAATAGGTTCTAGTAGATCACCATAATAGGTCTCAGGCAACCAGTAACAAAGGAACAACCGGTAACAAGAAACTGTCATGGAAAACTGTAGAGATATCTTGTCAGAAAGTGATCCAAAAGGGATGTGATTTGAAAGCAAGAAAGATGATCAAGTCTTCAAGTAGAATCTAACTCCATAAGATCTGGTGAGCCAAAACTAGGACACACAGAAAGGAAAATTGAAACTGAAAACAAAATAGAAAAGAAATGTTTTTGGTTGATGCAAGATTGTTGTGAACCGAGTATGCTCCTGCATCAAAAATGTTGTCCTTAGTAGTATTTGCTTAAGTTATTTTCAATTGTGAGTTTTAATATAGTATTAAGTTATCATGTTTCTACATATTTGTTTCAAAGAATTTCCTTTTTGAGCAATAGAGTAAAATGGCTGCAATTTGAGTTTTAGTGCACATACAGTATCGGCCCATTTCAAGTTTATGTCCCTAGTCGATAAAGTAAATGAACCTTTTGCTACAAGAAAGGTAGTTGTTTAGTAAGGATGTTTTATCTCTTACCTGAGTCCTTAGACCATAGTTGTTATTCCAATTGCAAGGACCAACACTGCTTGAAGAGACTTGCCAAACACCAAGGTCACACTGAAATCACTGTTTGCTAGACTTCGCCAAGACACTAAACAAGTCACACCAAACTTTGTAAAACTTGTTCTTTATGAGAGGTTTCAACTAGCAAGTTTGAGGCACACTTTCTCAATATTCTTCCACTTGACGAAGAACTTATTGGTACCTCTTGAACACTTAGAGACTACTAAGAATCATGTGCTCCAAGGCCCATAGAGTTAGCACACCATTTGAATGTAGTTCTCACATGCTTTGTCAATGTATTTGCAACATTTTTCAGAGTATCCACCTTCTCTAGATTAACCTTTCCATCTTCCACCATGTTACGAACAAAGTGATACTTCACATCAACACATTTCATCCTAGCATGGAAAGTGGGATTTTCTGACAAACAAATGCCACTCTGACTGTCACAACAAATAGAAATTTGCCTTGCATTAAACCCATCAAAACACAACCGCTTAAGCCAAATTATAGTGCCCCTCCCTGATTCATCCTTTATGATAGTTGTGATAGATATTTATGGATTTGTTTACGTTGATTTTATCTTTGACATTAGTAGATTCATTATGATTATCATGGTGATATTGATTCTATGCTTGGGTTAATTATTGATGTTTGGTTAACAATTAGTTTCGTGAATATTGATTGATTAGGAGATATGATTCATGATTATTTTTATGAAGATTTATCTTGCATTACCCCTAATTTGATGTTTACATTAGATGAAAGTGATGTTGATGTTATTCATTATGTTATGTCCTTACTATGTGCATGGAAGGGATGATGTCATACCACTCATTGCGAGTGGGGTGTGATGTTGTGATTCTCTTTCCACCAGTGTGTCTACTATGTGACTGTATATATATAAATATAAGTTGTGCATAGACATTTGGTGTTATGCAGGATTGTAGGTACTAGACATCGACTCTAGCTAACTTCAAAGGTCTGAGTGTCTCTCTAATCCAAATGGCAAGTGGAAAATGGAGAATGATATAATGTCCTATCACATTCTAGGCCTAGTTGATACCTTGTTAGTTCTAGTATTTCGATTAAGTTGTCATGTGATGTTTATTTAATTATTATGTGTGCTGATTTTATTGTGGTGATTAATTAATTAAATAAGATTTATTTAACTTTTGTATGTAATTAGTAAATAATATTTATTGTGAGTTTATAATATATTATAATCATTTTATGGAAATATTTTATTAGACCATTTATATTTATGCAAGGAAAATTATTTATTATATCTTGAATGATTTGTGGGAGATATTATTGGTAATTGATTTATTTAAGTATTTATGATTATATATGAATTTAATTATTGATTCATTTATTTATCTATTTAATTGTTTATTATTTATTATTGTTGTGCATGTGATATTTTATGGTGTAGATTATTTTTAGTGAAAATTTTATTTTTCTTTTTCTTGGTGAAACTAGTTGTTTTATTATATTTATTTGGAAATTAGTTATTTATTGTGAGAATTCTTTATTTGTGAAAATTAATTATTATTATTTTATCTAGTTAAGTGGGTGTAACCACTAGTTCTATTTTAGTGGATTATTATCTTTATTTGGAATTTATTATTTATTATTTCTTGGTTGTCAAGAAAGAGTTATCTATTTATTGAGTATTTGTAATTGGTGTTTTATTAATTGTTTTTGTGAGAATTATTTATTATTATTTATGTTTTACAATGATTTATGATTTAATATTTGGGTTAGTGCAGGATCAAGGGGGGCCAAAAAGTGGCGATGTGAAAAAAATAGCCTTCCTCACTCGCCTAAAAATGCGAAAATCCATGTTGACTTTTTGCTTGGCCTGGGTGTCAGTACACCTTGGCCTGGTAATTACCTTTGCAAATCGGATATCCGATAAAATCGGATATCCGATTTTTATTTGTAATTTTAATTTAAAATATATATTATATGTTACGTATTATATTATATATAATATAATATAATATTATATTATATAATATAATATTAAATTATATTATATTATATAATATAATATTAAATTATATTATATATTATATGATATTGTATTATATTATATATTATAATATAATATAATATTATATTATATTATATTATAATATAATATAGCATAATATTATATTATATAATATAATATTATATTATATTATATATTATATAATATTGTATTATATTATATATAATATAATATAATATTATGTTATATTATATTATATTATATTATAATATATATAATATAATACAATACATATTATATAATATAATAATATATTATATAATATATTATTATATTATATATGTTATTTAAAAATAATTTAAGTGTTGAAATCGGATATCCGATTTTCTGATACTTTTATATTTAGACAGCGACAGTCCTGTGAGGCATTTTTAACTCACGGGTCGCGCGAATTTGTCAAAATCTGATATCCGCTCCATCTGATATCCGGTTTTTTGATAGAAAATTGCTAAAAAATTGATTTAGAGGTAAGAATTTTGTCGTTTTGAATCATTTTCATTCATTTTTTGTATTTTTTGTGAATGTTTATTTGATTTTTCATTGAAAATATGGTTTTTTTAAAATCAAATACCTAATTGTTTAAATTTGTTAACTAAATTTAATTGTTTACATTCAATTAGGTTAAAAATGGGAGATAACAATGAAAACACTGACCAACCACAACTGCAACAACCAAACCCTCATTTGCCAAACCCCCCCTCAATTCAAGATTTGATTGCACAAAATTTGAATGAATTGAGGGGGATTGCAAAAGTATATCGTAGGATCCCTCATCTAAACCCATTGTTTGATCCTCTCACGTCGATCGTAAAAAGTATGGAAACCATGACTGAGGAGCACGATGCCACCCTTTTGTGGCGAGATTCTATGAAGGAAAAATATGCAGATGGCTTGTCATATAAGGATATCAAGGATCTTGAGATATCCAAAGCCGAAATCGCCTCATTGTTTGTCAATCCCCGTACTGGTCAGCCTGTAGATCCCAAAAAAATAAAACTTTCTATCAAATGGTGCACAAATGATGGGATTGTGAAAAACTTTTGGGATCGTTGGTGGATGGTTTTCGACAAACCACCCAACAACAATCTTGAAATCCCCTTCTATTTCATAAAAAAATTGTATGCTGAGTTTGTTTTACAGAAACATGTGAACTACTTTGACATCCAATCTTTCCAGGGTGTAGGTTTAGGTATGCCCCAAAATAGACCTGGGGTAGTCAGAGTAGTCTAGGGCCCATATGTCCCCCCTCTTCCTGTTGATCCCCCACCTGCAGTTCAACATCTTGATATCATTTGTGAGGCGGCTTCACGGACCATATTGGCTATTCACTCTTTGAGTAGCCTTTTGGTTTCTCAGGTTGCGTCAGTAGCTCAGCCTACTTTTGATGGTAGCGGTGCATCAGGTGGTGCTGACACGTCATCCTCGGCTCCACACATATGCATGCCACATAGTTGTGTCATGTGTGGGCACGTATGCTTGGGTCCAGTTGGACAACCCGTTGATCCTGCTGAGGACAGTGCAGATTACGAGGTGCATGAGATGCATGATGCACCAGAGGTTATTACACAGACTGGAGGATACCCTGGGGAGTCCTCACATGCTAGAGGCGAGGAGGCACCGTCATCATACATTGATGATGTATTGGTAAGATTTGTGTTTTCATAGTTCATGTTATATTTTAATTAAATATTTATAAACTAGATAATATTAAGTACTAATTTTTATTTACATGGTCTATTTAACAGTTGATGACCGAGGATGAGTTGAGACAGATTCAGGAGGGCACCTTGTCGGCCATTTCATTTGGCCTCGATAGCTTGATGGTACATATATTATTGCACCTAGTCGTTTGTATCTTATTGTACATACATGCTCATCATTTATATTTGTATTAATTAGATTATGTAGTAACTTGCATGTATATCTTATTTTACTCTTGTAGGGCACAAGCAGCATGAGTGCGGTGCAGTGTGATCTAGGATCTGGTAGTGCAATTGGAGACAAGGGAAAGGTAATTGAATGCAAATATGATTGAATGAATAGTTTAAATAACTTATAGTGATTATACATGTATAGACATAGATTGATAGTTTCATATACTTGTTGTGTATATATATAGAGAATCCTTGGCTTCACATCCTTGATGACTACACCTAGTATACCTAAAGAAGAAGAAGAAGAGATGCCTCGAGTAGATGTGTGTTTATTATATTTTTTGATTAGTAGATATAATTTGTTATTATCAGTGGCAATTATATGCTAACTTGTATCAATGTCATGTTTCTAAACATATGTAGGTTGTTTATGAAAATATTCAAAACATACCTCCTCTACTGAAGACATACATCAAGAGTCCTACAAAGCTGAAGATAAAACATGGAGATGAGGTAAACATGAATAGTTCAATTAAATAGTTCATTTTTATGTTAACTGTTCGAATGTGAATTATATAATATAACTAATATTAATCGTGGTTTGTTTTTCTTGTGCAGGATCCTTCAGAGCTGAGCAGTGCGGTGAAGAGGATCGATTTTGATGATCCATCAGCAGCTTAGGATGTTATAGATAGTTTTGGGATGCTTACATGTCTAGTTGGCATGTATATTTTGTATATGGACATACATTCACGTATTTAGACATACATTTTGTTTCAGTTGGTGTTTATGCCATATTTGTGTATGGACATACATTTGTAATCATTTGACATTTTTATATATACAGAAGTTGATATTCGATCATATAAATTGTTGCTCATCTGTGTGTGGTGTTATCATGGAAATCTTTAATCTTCATTCCAATAATTAACAATGGTTAATAATGGCTATTTAATGAACAATACAATTCATTTCATTTCATAGTAAGTGTTGTTTTTATAATGAACAATATAATTCATTTAATGAATAATACAATACAATTTATTTAATGAACAATACAATTCATTTAATCAACAATACAATAAAATTCATTCAATGAACAATACAATTCATAAAAAATACAATTAATTTAATGAACAATACCCTACGCATGCTCCTATTTTGGCCCCCCACTCGATCAAATGCTCGAGGTCATACCCTACCGACATCGTCCCTTGAGCGCCCTAAGTGCTCAAAATTGTCAAACTTTGACGGGCCCTAACTCAGAATCTATGGCACTTGTGAATGATCTGTTTGAACCTACGGGGCCATGAGAGGGGTCCCTACAAAAGCCTATCTCAGTTTTTCAAGTTTCCCTACGGTTTTATTAGGGCAGCAATTTTTCGGTTGGCGAAAAATCATCAGTCTCACTCAATGGAATGTTGTCGCGTGGCCAATTTCTCGTTCAGCTCATTGTGATGATGAACCATTAGCTCTGACATGTCCAGTTAAGCATAATTACCCTACGCATGCTCCTATTTTTCCCCCCCCATCGATCGAACGCTCGGGGTCATACCCTACTGGTGTCGTCCCTTGAGCGCCCTAAGTGCTCAAAATTATCAAACTTTGACGGGCCCTAACTTGGAACCTATGGCACCTGTGAATGATCTGTTTGAAGCTACGGGGCCACAAGAGGGGTCCCTACAAAATCCTATCTCGGTATTTCAAGTTTCCCTACATTTTTATTAGGGCAGCAATTTTTTGGTTGGCAAAAAAATCGTCAGTCTCCCTCAATGGAATGTTGTCGCCTGGTCGATTTCTCGTTTAGCTCGTCGCGATGATGAACCATCAGCTCCAACATGTCCAGTTAGGCATAATTACCCTATGCATGCTCCTATTTTTCCCCCCCCACTCGATCAAATGCTCGGGGTCATACCCTACCAGCGTCGTCCCTTGAGCGCCCTAAGTGCTCAAAATTGTCAAACTTTGACGGGCCTTAAATCAGAATCTGTGGCACTTGTGAATGATCTGTTTGAACCTACGAGGCCACGAGAGGGATCCCTACAAAAGCCTATCTTAGTATTTCAAGTTTCCCTACGGTTTTATTAGGGCAGCAATTTTTCAGTTAGCAAAAAAATCGTCAATCTCACTCAATGGAATGTTGTCGCCTAGTCGATTTCTCATTCAGCTCGTCGCGATGACAAACCATTGGCTCTGACATGTCTAGTTAGGAATAATTACCCTACACATGCTCCTATTTTTCCCCCCCACTCGATCGAACGCTCAGGGTCATACCCTACCGACGTCATCCCTTGAGCGCCCTAAGTGCTCAAAATTGTCAAACTTTGACGGGCCCTAACTCGGAATCTGTGGCACCTGCGAATGATCCATTTGAACCTATGGGGCCATGAGAGGGGTCCCTACAAAATCCTATCTTGGTATTTCAATTTTCCCTATGGTTTTATTAGGGCAGCAATTTTTCGGTTGGCAAAAAAATTGTCAGTCTCACTCAATGGAATGTTGTCGCCTGGTCGATTTCTCGTTCAGCTCGTCGTGATGATGAGCCGTCAGCTCTGACATGTCTATTTAGGCATAATTACCATATGCATGCTCTTGTTTTTTCCCCCCCACTCAATCGAACACTCGAGGTCATACCCTACCGACGTTGTCCCTTGAGCACCCTAAGTGCTCAAAATTGTCAAACTTTGACGGGCCCTAACTCAAAATCTGTGGCACCTATGAATGATTCGTTTGAACCTACGAGACCATGAGAGGGGTCCCTACAAAATCCTATCTCGGTATTTCAAGTTGCCCTACAGTTTTATTAGCGCAGCTATTTTTTCGGTTGGCAAAAAAATCGTCAATCTCACTCAATGGAATGTTGTCGCCTGGTCGATTTCTTGTTCAGCTCGTCGCGATGACGAACCATCAGCTCTGACATGTCCATTTAGGCATAATTACCCTATGCATGCTCCTATTTTTCCCCCCCACTCGATCGAAACGGTCGGGGTCATACCCTACCGGCGTCGTCCCTTGAGCGCCCTAAGTGCTCAAAATTGTCAAACTTTGACAGGCCCTAACTCATAATCTGTGGCACCTGCGAACAATCCGTTTGAACCTACGGGGCCATGAGAGGGGTCCCTATAAAAGACTATCTCAGTATTTCAAGTTGCCCAACGGTTTTATTAGGGCAGCAATTTTTCGGTTGGCGAAAAAATCGTCAGTCTCACTCAATGGAATGTTGTCGCCTGGTTGATTTCTCATTCAGCTCGTCGCGATGATGAACCGTCAGCTCTGACATGTCCAATTAGGCATAATTACCCTATGCATGCTCTTGCTTTCCCCCCCCCCCCCCACTCGATCCGACGCTCGGGGTCATCCCTACGCATGTGACATCCATGAAGGGATATGAAGGGATATTTTGTAAACAATCAAAAACCTTTAATGATAATCAAGTTGAAGCCTTGAGATTTATGCAATATGGTTCAAGTCCAAAACTGTACCCTAAGAGCATTTTGATTTTACTTATGTCTTGTGTATTATAATAAAGACCAATTTGCCAATGTGACATCTTCATATGAGAGAAAAGCTTCATTTTATCTCAATATAGTTGTACCTGTTTTATTATTAGAAAAAATAAATATACAAAGATCTGTTATTAGTATCCTCTAGATTATGGATTTGAATTGATGTTCTCAATTAGTTATTATCTGTTCAACTTTTCCTCATAAGGCACAACCATCTGGTGGTTATCATATGAGGACAACCATCCATGACTTTCAAAGTAATTGATATTTATTCCTACACCTCACACTCACAAGATTAATAATAAAATGACATTTATGATTCATCAAATGCTGACAAAGTCTAATCAAAGTTCAACTTCAAGATGTATACAACATATGATATTCAACTTCAAGATGCATACAACTTACCATATTCAAGCTCATGCCAACCACCACTTGGATATTGTTATATGTCGATTAAAGTACAATATATGTAATAAAACCATATAGTCTTACAAAAAAGCCATCATAGACCATCTATGTCGATTAAAGTACAATTCATTTGTAACAGGGGCACACTCACAATCTGAAGTTGCAAAGCCTTGTGGGAAGCATCAAATTAGAAATTTATTAATCTGACTCATACTACTGTCAAAAGCATCACAAATGCTACTGCTAGAGAACACCATGCTCCATTGTGGAGAGAATATTAGGTGCATCTGATGTCAGCATCTGAAAATGAAACAATGTTATTCAATTGCCAAAATCTAACTGACTTTATTTTATAAACCATTAATGAATAAAAATAGACAAGGTTACCTGAGTGAAAGTTCGATGACCACTTTGACTAGTAGGTGTTGATGTTGAAGGCCCAACATTAACCTATTTACCTAACGATCAATGTCAAATGTTTGATTCAATAGATCATCTGTCATGACAATTTGATCCACTGCAGATGTGTCCTGGCCACATGCATTTTAATCATCTTCATGATAATAAATACAACAAGACCCACAATTTAATCTCATTAATGCACAAAGGAATATGTACCATCGCCAAGAGAGGGTCTCGTCAACAACGAATGATCTAGCATGAACCTATATTTTTAAGAATTGTTAGTCTACACATAAAATGCATGGATGAACATAACGGATTTATGATAATCACTTCAACTGAAATGCATGATAATAAATGAAAAGGTGGGATCATATACCATAAAAATACGTCCCTTTGAATTATATCAATAGAACCCACTATGTTGATGCAAAAATCGTAATGTGATACTGTTGTATATCATCAAAAAATACCTTCATGAGCATAAAGGTTATGCGATAATTATATCATAAAAAATTATCAAATAGTGTTCTCTAATAACAAAAATTGTAAAGCTCATCAAATGCATGATAATAAGTCATGTTGCAAAAATACGTCCCTTCCAATTATATCGAGTGTACTCGCTATGTGCATGCAAAAACCATGTTGCCAAAAAAAAACTTTCATCAATAGACCTACATTTTGAACACATCCTTAATATACACGTAACAAACTTGAACATTAAGGTTTAATGATCATTGTTTGAAATGAAATGCATGATAAAAAAATAAGGCACCATTAAAGACCTACTACTCAAGTGTGCCTGAATGGTCATCTCTTTGTTTAAGAGTATCCAGTATTGCTTCATGATCAGCAGTAGTCACTGTCCATAGCTCTTTGGTCTTCGGTTTTGCTTGATGCTTCAACAACTTGACATTTGTAGCTATAATAAGGTGTGAATACATTATAATGGTTTTGTGTCTCTCATAGTCTTCAAATGCAGGTATGCCATTCTTTCTAATCATATATGTTCGCAACCAAGTTCCCACAACAACAACTGAACCTGTAGGATATGTGAACCCATCATCATCTGTCACTGGTTGTGTTAGCTTTTGTTTTCCCTGTACACATTGTGCCAACCAATATTCTGATCTCTCTTCATTCCCTTGTGGTGCAACAACTGCAAAAACATGTCCTGGTTGTACAAGATCTGATAGACGATCATACTCAAGTGAAATTTCCATGTCATCGTTTGACAAGGATATTGTTTGAGATAAAGGAGTTAGATAGTGGGGAACCCATGTATCAACCCACTCACTTGACTCACATTGATGCCAATCACACTGAAGAAAACTTTGACAAAAACAAGCCAACGCTCGTGTCCAAATGGTCCATGTACTTGCATCTAAGCTGAGAAATGAATGCATCTTTGAAGAATCTTTAATTGTTTGACAATCCAATCTATCTCCCACTGTTCCCTCCTCAACCAACCAAAAGAATCTGCTCACTACTGAATCAAGAGTACACCTCCATGTGACAATGCTAAACTACACCAATCAACATTAGAATGTGCATTAGAGAAATTTGCACCTGAAATCCTCAATTGCTCCTTAACTAGAGCTCTCTTCAAACATGCACCTGCTCCATCATACTCTCCCTTCCCATGCCCCGCCTCAAAAAAACACCAAATATGAGGTATACGCCTCTCCACATGCATTCTACTCAACCAATAAAACATACACGCATTCTTGAATTGACCCGTACAGTTATCTGACCATATTATATGTTGGTCAATTGCAATATCTTTCTCATGCAAGAACTCAAAATAATTCTCGAAAGAATGTTGCACATACTCGGAGGAGTGTGATCTATCATCGCTCATATAAAAATGATACTCCCTGATTATCTTCCTTTCCTCTTTTGTACTATCAAGAGCATGTCTATATGTAATGTGAACAAAAATAGCAATCTGGACTGAATTGTAGTACTGAGACTGTACCTCATTCTGTGGTTGCAATGTATAGTTCTCTGCAAAATCAACCACCGATACAATAGTGCCAATCGGGAAAGAGTTCTTACACATCCTGAACTGTTGATCCAACCACTGAGACCTATGGGTGTGCCTTGCATACTTGTAGACACAATATGACCCCTTAGGACACAATATGATCCCTAACGACATGATTTGGTGTCTTAAGGGGTCCTATGGTGTCGTTAGGGGTCATATGGTGTCCATAGGGGTCATATAGTGTCTTGGGACACCATAGGACCCCTTAAGACACAATATGACCCCTAACGACACAATATGACCCAAAGCGACCCAATATGGTGTCATTAGGGGTCATATGGTGTCCTAAGAGGTCATAAAGGTTCATGGGACACCATATGACACCTATGGACACCATATGACCCCTAACGACACCATAGGACCCCTTAAGACACCAAATAATATTGTTAGGGATCATATTGTGTTGTACGGGGTCGTAGGACATAATATGACCCCTAACAACATGATTTGGTGTCTTAAGGGGTCATATGGTGTCATTAGGGGTCATATGGTGTCGTTAGGGGTCATATGGTGTCTTGGGACATCATAGGACCCCTTAAGACACAATATGACCCCTAACGACACAATATGACCCAAAGCGACCCAATATGGTGTCATTAGGGGTCATATGGTGTCCTAAGAGGTCATAAGGGTTCATGGGACACCATATGACCCCTATGGACACCATATGACCCCTATGGACACCATATGACCCCTAGTGACACCATCGGACCCCTTAAGACACCAAATCATGTCGTTAGGGGTCATATTGTGTCCTACGACCCTGTAAGACACAATATGACCCCTAATGTTATGATTTGGTGTCTTAAGGGGTCCTATGGTGTCGTTAGGGATCATATGGTGTCTTGTGACACCATAAGACCCCTTAAGACACCAAATTATGTCGTGAGGAGTCATATTGTGTCCTACGACCCCGTAAGACACAATATGACCCCTAATGACATGATTTGGTGTCTTAAGGGGTCCTATGGTGTCGTTAGGGGTCATATGGTGTCCATAGGGGTCATATGGTGTCTTGGGACACCATAGGACCCCTTAGGACACAATATGACCACTAATGACATGATTTGGTGTCTTAAGGGGTTCGATGGTGTCGTTAGGGGTCATATGGTATCCATAGGGGTCATATGGTGTCCCATGAACCCTTATGACCTCTTAGGACACCATATGACCCCTAATGACACCATATTGGGTCGCTTTGGGTCATATTGTGTCCTAAGGGGTCATATTGTGTCTTAAGGGGTCCTATGGTGTCCCAAGACACCATATGACTCCTATGGACACCATATGACCCCTAACGACACCATAGGACCCCTTAAGACACCAAATCATGTCGTTAGGGGTCATATTGTGTCCTAC
This sequence comes from Cryptomeria japonica, assembly GCF_030272615.1. Classification (NCBI taxonomy): domain Eukaryota; kingdom Viridiplantae; phylum Streptophyta; class Pinopsida; order Cupressales; family Cupressaceae; genus Cryptomeria; species Cryptomeria japonica. Next base: position 582,301,590 of record NC_081407.1, on the reverse strand, counting down.
GAGGTCGTAGGACACAATATGACCCCTAACGACATGATTTGGTGTCTTAAGGGGTCCTATGGTGTCGTTAGGGGTCATATGGTGTCTTCGGACACCATAGGACCCCTTAAGACACAATATGACCCCTAACGACACAATATGACCCAAAGCGACCCAATATGGTGTCATTAGGGGTCATATGGTGTCTTAAGGGGTCCTATGGTGTCCCAAGACACCATATGACCCCTATGGACACCATATGACCCCTAACAACACCATAGGACCCCTTAAGACCGTAGGACACAATATGACCCCTAACGACATGATTTGGTGTCTTAAGGGGTCCTATGGTGTCGTTAGGGGTCATATGGTGTCTTCGGACACCATAGGACCCCTTAAGACACAATATGACCCCTAACGACACAATATGACCCAAAGCGACCCAATATGGTGTCATTAGGGGTCATATGGTGTCTTAAGGGGTCCTATGGTGTCCCAAGACACCATATGACCCCTATGGACACCATATGACCCCTAACAACACCATAGGACCCCTTAAGACACCAAATCATATCGTTAGGGATCGTATTGTGTCGTACAGGGTCATAGGACACAATATGACCCCTAATGACATGATTTGGTGTCTTAAGGGGTCCTATAGTGTTGTTAGGGGTCATATGGTGTCCATAGGGGTTATATGGTGTCTTGGGACACCATAGGACCCCTTAAGACACAATATGACCCCTAACGACACAATATGACCCAAAGAAACCCAATATGGTGTCAGTAGGGGCCATATGGTGTCTTAAGGGGTCCTATGGTGTCCCAAGACACCATATGACCCCTATGGACACCATATGACCCCTAATGACACCATATGACCCCTTAAGACACCAAATCATATCGTTAGGGATCATATTGTGTCGTACGGGGTCGTAGGACACAATATGACCCCTAACTACATGATTCGTTGTCTTAAGGGGTCCTATAGTGTCGTTAGGGATCATATGGTGTCCATAGGGGTCATATGGTGTCTTGGGACACCATAGGACCCCTTGAGACACAATATGACCCCTAACGACACAATATGAGCCAAAGCGAACCAATATGGTGTCATTAGGGATCATATGGTGTCTTAAGGGGTCCTATGGTGTCCCAAGACACCATATGACCCCTATGGACACCATATGACCCCTAACGACACCATAGGACCCCTTAAGACACCAAATCATGTCATTAGGGGTCATATGGTGTCCTAAGGGGTCATAGACCACAATATGACCCCTTAGGACATAATATGACCCAAAGAAACCCAATATGGTGTCATTAGGGGTCATATGGTGTCCTGAGAGGTCATAAGGGTTCATGGGACACCATATCACATAACTATCATTAGGGGTCATAGTTATGGGTCGTAAGACACAATATGACCCCCAACGACATGATTTGGTGTCTTAAGGGGTCCTATGGTGTCCCAAGACACCATATGACCCCTAATGACCCCATAGGTCCCCTTAAGACACCAAATTGTGTCGTTAGGGGTCATATGGTCTCTCTCTCTCTCTCCTTCCTTCTCTCTCTCTCTCTCCTTCCTTCTCTCTCTCTCTCTCTCTCTCTCTCTCTCCTCCCTCCCTCTCTCTCTCTCTCTCTCTCTCTCTCTCTCTCTCTCTCTCTCTCTCTCTCTCTCTCCCTCTCTCCCTCTTTAAAATATGACTAATAAAATCCAATATCCGATTTAATCAGATATCAGATTTCTCCCATGTGGTAGTTTACTTCATAAATGGCGGCAAAGGGAAATTCATCGGGGACCGCAAATTTTTGTACAAAAATTGGATATCGGATAAAATTCGATATCCGATTTCATCCGATATCCGATTTTTGTACTCAAATTTTCAAATTTCAAATTTTGGCTCCGGAATGCTTTGGTATTAGGCTTGGAAGTTACAAGCCTAGAAAGTCAACTGAAAAAATGTGTTTTTCAGTATTCCTTGGTTTTCCAGACTTTACATTGGTGGCTGACGACTTTTTTTGTAGCCAAAATTGATAAAATGAAAAGGGTTTTTTAAGGATGTTCCCAGCTTTCCAACAATATAAGGCTTGTCTTACTTCGACTTTAGTAAATAATTATTATTTATTTTCTAATTGAATTCTGACAATAGTCCTGATTGATATATTGATTGAAAAACACTCATAACTTTCAAACGATATAACATTTTTTGAAACCGAAACATGCGTCACATCCTATGCTTCGTCTACTATGAGGAAAAATTTTAAAAAAAAAAATTTCATAAGGTTTTGACCAAGTTAAGGTGGTCAGATGTAGGAGTTTCTAAATTTCTAAAAAGCTGTAGTAAAAAAATCATAAAAAATTAAAAAAAAATATGTGTCACATCCGAACATGAGTCTAATACTTATATTATAAATATTATAAAAAAATATTAAGATTTGATTTTGATTAGGGTGGTCAGACATACGTTTACTTATTTTTTTCCTGAAATTTTAGTACCACTGCATTGAAATTTGAAATTTTCATCAAATAATATTTTTTTTTTCCAAAAAACAACTAGTAGCTTAGAAACTACATTCAATTTTCTATATATTCTCTTCTTACATATTTAAAAAATCATGTTCACAACTTATTCAAATTTTCATGTCAAGTTGCATAACTCTGATTTTTCTGAAATTTCATTGCCACTTAAGGGCCTGTTTTGGCACACCATGATCCTGCACATACCCATTTATTGTTTTTATTTATTATTTATTTCTTATTATTTATTGTTTATTGTTTATTGTTTATTATTTATTATTTATGATTTTTTTAATTTATTTTTTTGATAAAAGTGGATGAGACCACTAAAATTATATTTATTATATATATATTTTATATGTGTCTGGTTCAAAGAGCACTGAAGGGAAAGAACTAGTAAGAAAACCCTTTAGTATTGCTCAAAAGAACATAAACCTATCTACCCATTACAAAAAGTCCATAGGCATACCAAACCCCACAGATACATTGCAATACATTGCCATTCACATTAGATATAAAGGAAGTTGTAAGAATCAATCTAGAAGAGAGCATCTGAAGATGGAGCCAAGAATGTCCAACAAAATTCAGTGCCATCACCCCAAAATCCAACTTGACTAAACACCACAAGAGTCCAAAGCTCTGAAGAAAACAAAACTCAGAGCCATGAGAGAACCAAGAATAAGAGATCCTGCCATCACAAATATGGCGAGCAAACATAAACTGATCCAAATAAGAAGCAGAGAAGGATATTGAAGACCCTCAGGAAGAAGGATGAGACCGATCCAAAGAATAATCCAAAGCAATAACCAAAGGAGTAATAATAGAATAAGAAACCCTTTACAATACCCCATTAACTGCTCTTTCCAATTTCTCAGAAAAAGCCACCATCCACCGAATTTGGCAAGTATTCTCCATAGAAAATAGAACATGATGTTAGAGTGAAAAGCAAGACAAAGATTGAATGAAAGCCATAACTACCCACCAATAACAATATAACAGAGAACAAGATTACCATATCATAGTTATCTCATCATAAGAGAAAGATGCTAACATGAAGTTGATCACGCAATGATAGAGCTAGTTGTTACCATAATAACCCCAATCATTAAAATAACTCCCTGAATCACAGATCAATCCATGATGTCATATGAAATGAAGAGAGAATAAAATTATTAAGGTACAAAAACCTCATGGAAAGGCATCAAACAACCAGTCGCAATGAAAAATGATTACCAAAAACAAAGGATCAAATAGATACTATTCAAGTACCTCTGCCGTATAGATACTGACTAATATGTAATGATTGCCAAAATCCAAAGAGATTCCAAACTTACAAAAGAACTTCAAAATGCCTACCAACCAAGATAACCAAAAGCTGACCATGCAACCGAGCAAAAATAACTCCACCATCCAATCCAAAAGATACCCCTCCTACCCCCAGACTTTGTGCGGAGGTACTACCAAATATGACTACAACAGAAATGTTGCCATAAGGCAGGACAACATCCCCCCTATAGCCATATAGGGAAGTAACAACCACATAAAGCAAGGAGACATGAGAAGGCACTAACACAATAGGCATCTCAATCCAATAGAAGAAACCCCAACAATCTTCCTACTCCATGAGGAAAATCTAACATGAGATATCAATAACACAGATATTGTCATGAAGACCATCACCTTTACTACAGATACTAAGGAAAGAACCACACGAAGCATTGATAGTGAAGTAGGTATCCAAGAAGGAGGGCCACTTGCTAAAAAAGCATCTTCATGCAAGATACATGAATGTCTGAGGGAGAAACCTCTAGGACATCAACACCCTCAACAACAGCCTTATTTGCTAAAAAATCTGCAATGATGTTGATCTCCCTAAAACAATGCGAGATAGAGAAAGTGGAAAAGCATTTTAACTACTAAAGAATGTGATCTAAGAAATATTGTAGATGCCAAGATAGACATTTCTTAGCTACAATCGCTTGAAACACCACCATGGAATCACCTTCAATGATAATGTCTTTAATGTTTAATGAAAGAGAAAGATCAAGCCCAAAGGATAAAGCCTGAAACTCAGCCACATTATTGGTACCATGCCCAATTTGTTTACCTGCAGCTTTGATGATATTCAAAGAATGATAAAAAATAACTACTCCAACACCAGACCTTCCCAGATTCCCCTTGGAAGCCCCATCAAACTAAAGTTTGAATGAAGGTAATGGAGGAGGATTCCATCTAGCGAATTTTTGTTTAACCAAAGAAGATAGACCACCTGATACAGCCCCATGGGAAAGCATCAGATGAAGTGTAGACCATTTCCAAGTGACCCAATTATCCCAATGAGAGAAACAACTGAGGTGATCTAATTTTTTATAGATGAAATAAAGTACCACCTCACTGATGGAGGTTTGAATTTTACCAATTACTTCAGTCAAAGTGACATATTTATGATTGAAAATTCTAGAATTTCTTTCCAGCCAAAGATTCCAAATCACCAGTGATGGAGCCACAACCCAAAGGGATGAATAAAATGAAGAGGAAAACAACAAGGGCCAGGCCATGAAATGCAAAAGTATATTGGGACCTATCGTAGAAGACAAGCCAAGCATGCCAAACAACCAATACCAACACTCAGAAGCAAATGGACAAAACAAAAAAAGATGGTCCATAGATTCCATACAATGACCACAAAAAACACAAGGGAATACAACTGTAATCCCAAGTCTATCCAAACGCATCCTAGTGAGAACCTTATCTTGGACTGCCAGCCAAGAAAACAACCCTACTTTAGGAAGACAAGCCGGATGCCAAAAAAGATTAGTAGGCCAGCAAGGGGTTGATGAAGTCTAAACTAAAGAATTATAACCATCTTTAACTGAAAATGAACCAGCAGCACTCTTAATCCAAACCAAGGAATCCTCTTTATTTTGGAAAACAAGGTGTCTTTTGTGAAGTTCTTCCACAAAAGCAAGTTTAAGATTGTTATCAATAGACAAGGGAGGGATAATCTTCCATTTCACAATCACACAAGGACCAGTGGAAACAATTTCAAAATAATCCGCAACAAAAGGCCCCCAAAGCTCTGATAGAATACCAAACAAAGGGGACCAGTCTCGGAAAGCTGAAAGGGCAGAGTGCCCATTCCAGACTTCAACCCAAAACCAGATTTTCTTCCCATTATGGACAACCTAGGATAGATGTGGTAAAATAACCATCCTACAAGATACCAAAAAATTTGAGAATGTTGAACCTTTTGGAAGAGATGAAGCAGTAAAAATCCTTTCTCTGGAAGAACCCCTTAAATACTTAGCAAACATGATGGCAGCCCTTTTACTATGTGGGTCAACATATAATTTCCATACCAATTTTGCCCCCAATGCCTTATTCTAAGCAACTAAATTATGAATACACGCACCCCCAACTCTTTGGGATGACAAATATTGTCCCAAGCCAAGAGAGGGATCCTCAGCCTATCACCCAAGTTATCATTCCAAAGAAAGTTCCTAAGGGAAACCTTAATGCTCTTAATAACTCGGGGGGGAGCCTACAAAATAGACATCAAATATGTGGGGATGGCATTCAAGACTAACTTAATTAAAAGGATTTTACCAGCCATCATAAGCCACTTATAATTTTAGGAAGAAATTCAGGAGGATATTGTATGAACAATTTTATTCCAAAAGGAAGCATTTTCCGACCCTAGAAAAAAAGGAATGCCCAAGTATACACACGGGAGAGTCCCTACTTGGAAATTCAAAAAGCGAATGAGTCTATCTCTAACTAGAGGGGAGACATGTTAGGATTCCCAAAGATAGTGAGAGGGGGGGTGAATCAGTATCTGACCAGTTAGATAATTTTCTTAACTTATAACATGAAAAACATATTAAAACTGTGTACCGGTAAACCAGAAATAATGCAGCAAATAAGAACACCAACCAAAACTTGAAAAGCACACCATAACACAATATTTTAATGAGGAAACCTAGTGTGGGAAAAACCTCAGTGAGATTTGTGACCCACAATATTCGCTTAGTGGCCAATAAGGGAATATTACTGTTTACAATAGGGGCCTGCACATGCAAGAAGGCCAAGTGCCTAGAGCTCACTGCTCAGTTACAAAGAAGCCACACTAACTTACAAAATTGGATTATACAAATCCAATGTCTTGTACTACTTCAGATCAGCATCTGCTATGCCAGATTCAATACCGATTTAAGCTCTGCAATATACATAAACCCTTATCCTAATAATTCGCACATTTGGTATGCTATTTTTTTTTTCATACTTTGCACTATATCTCTTATCTAAATGATCTACAATGATCTCATACATATATGAGTCATATTACAATCCTCCATGTTGTTTTACAAAAGATTTTACAATTAATTATAAAATACATTTATACAAAATTCCTATCGGCCAGGGTGTCGGTAATCTTCTTTTTGGTACCAGTGATCTATATGTCGGTGTAGAGTCTGTCGGTATCGGTGCCTGTGTTTGCCTGCCAGTATCACATGATTGTAAGGTTTCCATCAATGACAATACCTTCAATCACCTACAATTTCTCATTGGAGTGTGCATTTGCCAACAATCTCCCCCTTTGGCATTGATGGCAACACTCATGAGAACAATCAAAAAGTGTCCAAAATGATGTCCAAAAAGAATCTGCCAAAATTGTCTTACCAAAACTGTGTGCCAAAAATGTATGCTCCCCTTGAGCTGATGATGTCATGTTTTGATCATTTTTCTCATCGCACTGCTCCCCCTTTGACATCAATGACAAAGGTTGTCACTCACTATTAGTGGAGTGTGATTCCTGCCTAGATTTTTGTAACTGGTGGGTTACAATCTGGAAAATATCTGCCCAAACCAAATTTAAACTGCCAGTGAATCTTTTGCTATCCTGTAATGCCTCTTGTGTTCTCTAAAATGTACCAGTGAGTATGTGCATTTTCTCTTCCGTTGTCTTGAGTCCAGGAACCAGAGCCTCATAAATTTTTTTTCTCAAAGAAATGAGGTAATCTAGTTTAGGACCAAGTTTACATTTTAAGCTCTTTACCTTATCCTTTATTCTCTCTTTATCCTTTTCTAACTTCTCAATTTTCTCTTCAGGATCTACAATTTTCTTTTCTATTTCCAAAAATGAATCTGATGTGCCTATTAGATTGTCAGCAATATTGTTAATCTCAATTTGTGTTTTGTTGATCTCTGAATCTATGTCCTGTGTCAAGATGTCAGTTTTGCAAGTATCCTTGTATAGTTTCTTGAAATCCAAAATCGTTTCTCCTAGTGTCGGTAATAAGGTTTTTGTTTGTTCCTTATTCTTCTTCACTATTTCCTCAAAGAATTTCTCTTTCTCCTTATTCATCCTCTATTTGAATGTGTCTTCATTTATTTGATCAACTGTCAAAATGTTGGCGGTGATGAATTTAGACAATGTGTCTAGTTGACCTAAAGAATCTTTGCTATCCACAATGCACTTGGGTGCTACCAATTTAAGAATAGGAATTGTGTCATCGATATCCTTATAGGCTTGGGCAATACACTCTATGATTTTCTTTATTGATTCCAGTCAGACCTATGTTTCATTTGTAGGCCAAAATTCTGCTATAGAAGTATTAGATGTCTGCCCAACTATTTTCACAATATTCATGTTGTCGGTTGTAGTGATAACCTTGCTTGTTTCGACCTCTGGTAGGTCAGTTTGTGTTTGCATTTCTATTAGAAAAGGTTTAGGCTTTTCAGTTTTAGCCGGTGGCACTGTCTCGATCTGAACCTGTGTCTCAACCTATTTCTATTCCGGTTTCTCCATCTGTGTCTTTGTATGCACTTTCAGTTTCTCAGTTTGTACCTTTGCACTGTCCATTGCCGGTTCTCCTAATTGTTTTTCAGTTTTATCTACCGATTCTTCTAATGTTTTACCAATGGTGTCTTCTTTCGGTTGCTTAGTTTGAGTAGGTTTTTTTGTGCTTATGTTTACAATACCGTTAACCTCAACCTCAACATCTGCAGCCGGTGACTCAGTAGTCACATCTTTCTTTTTATCCTCAGTGGTTTCTCTGTCAACCACAACATTTACTTCTTGTGTGTCTATATTCATAGTGTACAAAATTTTGGACTCGGGATTTGTATCCTCTTGAGGAGTCTCCATACTCTCTGTAGCCGGTTGATTGTCTGCAGTTTCTACTGGTGGAGTATCCAAAGGAGGTGGGGGTAAGTTATCAGTTATCTTTAGGCTTGGAGGTCCACCTACCTTACCTTTCCCCTTATCCTTGTCCTTTTGGTATACCTTGATGGTCTTAGGTCTTAGCAGCTCTTCTTGTTTCTCTTTTTCAACAAAGAATATGTCCCATTGGTCTGCAGTTTCTTTTGTTATCTCATTCACTCTTCCTGCCATCAGTGCTACATGTCGGTGAGCAGTTGAAAATACTATCTGGTTTGCCTCACTGATTAATTTGTCTATCTCATCAGGTGAGTTTACTGGATGCACTGCAAGTAATTTTTCAATTTTTATCTTCTTGTCCAGCTCAACAATAGCTACCCTTCTATCTTCTAGTCTTCTATACAAATCATTGGGTATTTCATCAACAATTTCCATCAAAAATTTCTTGTAAATATCCAAGTGTAAAATTACACTATTTTCTATGCTTTCTTTGTCATCAACGGAAAGTGTGTTGTATAGTTTGCTAATGTTTTTCAACTTTCCATCTTCTATTATTTCACTAAGGAGTTTATCCAGTGGAGCAATATCTTATTTTACCTTCTTCTTCTTCTTAGGAGTTAACTTTTTAACTGGAGGCCTCACTGCTTGTTTCTTTTGTCTTGTTTTTCTAGGAGTGGGTGAGGGTACCGGTGAGAAATTTCTTTTCCTTTCTACCCTTTTGAATACCGTTGGTATATCACTCTAAGAAGAAGTTCCAACCACTGAAAGATGAGTTTTCAGTTGAATTCCTTCCAACTCACTTTCTTTGATACCAGTTTGCTTCAATACATCTTCCTTAAATGCTTTTGCTTGTCTAGTGCCTTTTCTTACTGTTTGTTCAACTTTCTTGACTCTTTTCCTAGACTGAATACCACTTTCTATTGTTTCAGCACTACCAAAAACTTTCTTAGAGGGTTCTTTTGGTGTCTCAAGGAGGTCTTTTTCATAAGTTTCAATAATGTTATCATCTGTTTCATATCCCATTTCAGATACCCAGATAGTCCTAGGGACAACTGCCTCCATCCAGATTTCAGCCTTTTTAATTACAAAGCATATTTCCTTCTGATATTTATCTACAATTTTCTGTGACAATCTTATTCTTGTCTTCATTTGAGCCTTCAGTGCTTGAAAGTGTTTGTTTATTTTTCTCTCGGTTTTCTCCCATGTTGTTTAATAGATCCAATAGTTGCTTTCCTACCGGTATATCAAAGCCAAAATATTTTCTACCAATATCAAGTACTTGCTTAGTAATGTACAACATTAAACATACAAGTAAATTTCCAAATCTAAAGGTTCCTTTCTTATCTCCTTTGATCTTTTTCAGATTGTCTATCAATTCATCTTTGAGCCATTCACACACATCTATTCTAGTGTTATCATTTACCATGTCATATGCACTTTTAATACATAGGCTAGATACTGAGTTCAACCTATTTGCATGTGTAACCTTGTAACCTAAAATCATAATTATAAATCTGACATTGATATCCTTCACATCATTTACCCTTAGAGACCTTTTGTCAAATGTTGTGCCGGTTAGATCTATCACTATGTCATTTGAGACCCTTTTAGTTCTGTCAGGTCTGCTACTGGTGGAAGGTAACCCTGTTACTGCTTTAACGGATTCTTTGGTGATCTTATGAATTGAATCCAACCAAAATAATTCACCATGGACTCTGCTTAGGACTATTCTTATCACATCTTCAGGAAAATCAGGAATGCTAAGAATATCCACAAAACCTAGGGTTTCTATTACCTTGTGTTCCAGTTTGATATTGTCATTTCCATCACAAATGACAGTTATATACATTTCCTTGATTTCATCATCTCCTAATTCCTCTATATGAAAGTGTATGTATATTCTAGGATCTTCAGCATATACTACTCCTTTAGGAATTTGAGAGAATGCACCTATGTTATCATCTTTCTTATCTATTTCAGGAACAAGCTCGAATACGGGTCTAGGGCACTTGATAACCTCAATTATAGTAGGGTTTTCTATAAATTCAAGAGTGGAGGAGGATGCCATGTTTATAAATACCTCAATATGCCTTTAGGGATGAGTGCTTGGATGAACTACTTCACTTCTTCACTAAGGATGCCTTTGCTCAGGAATTTTTGCGCTCTCGAAGATTTGAATGCTCGATGAATCAAAAAGAGCCAAAACACTTGCTTTATAATGTTGTTTTCTCCAACTACCACATTTAATGCTTGTCGGTTAAGTCACAACTTGACTTATCTACCGGTAAAGAAGTAATTCATCTTCTCACCATCAACCGAGGGTATAATAGCATTTTTTCAATTAGTTGCTAAACCCCCAAAGGATTTTCCTTCAGTTAGATGAAGAGTCTCATGTCAGTGGAGTGATACTCTATTTTGCTGATGGAGGATTATTCCCATCAACATTCTGATATGACTTTCTGATCCATTGCTTTGAGAATTCTTGCTTTACCTCTTCAACCTTTTCTTTACCTTTCAAACTAGGACCTTTGTTATTTGTCGGTGAAGTCTTGCTTCTACAAAATTTTGCAATATGTCCAATTTTGTTGCAAGCGTAACAAGTCACATTGTTTTTTTGAATAGCTTTCCCATATCCTATGCTAGTATGTGTTCTGCATTGATTAGATAGGTGTCCAAATCTTCCACAAACATAACATCTTACATTCATTCTACAATTTTCTGAGTTATGACCAACTTTGTTGCATTTAGAACATTGATGGGTGGGTGTATTAGTGTTCTGATAATTTCTAGATCTACACTGATTTTCTCTATGACCATACTTGTTATAGTTAAAGCATTTCCCATTAAATTTGTAAGCATTAGGTTGTCTTACCAATTTACTATGATCATGATTGTTTGCAGTACCAGAGCTTTCACCAATTTCAAAGCCAAGGCCATTTGTATCACCATTAGGTTTCTGATTCTTCAACATGTCAACAAGTTCTTCTGAACTTTTCTTGAATTTCTCCTTGTGTTGATTTGCAGCAGCCAATTCACTTTCCAAGATTCCTTTATGTCTCATAAGTTCATTTGTGTCATTTTGTGTATGCATCAGATCTATTTTCAACATATCATTTTCATGATTAATTCTTGTGTTTTCATTTCTAGCATCATTTAGTCTTCTAACCAAATCATCTTCATTCTTCTTTCTATCTTTAATTTCTTTACAAAATCTCATAGTCATATCTTGCATCTCATTCTTCATTGTACTATTATCTTGTCTCAGCTTATTTACCAGATCATTAAGAGTTTCCTTTTCATCTTCATCTTTCTACATCTTTTCACAAAGTTCTCTTCTTTTGTTCCTTGCTATAGTGAAATTTTCTGGAAGTCCTCGAATTTTAGGTTGTCTTACCAATTTACTATGATCATGATTGTTTGCAGTACCGGAGCTTTCACCAATTTCAAAGCCAAGGCCATTTGTATCACCATTAGGTTTCTGATTCTTCAACATGTCAACAAGTTCTTCTGAACTTTTCTTGAATTTCTCCTTGTGTTGATTTGCAGCAGCCAATTCACTTTCCAAGATTCCTTTATGTCTCATAAGTTCATTTGTGTCATTTTGTGTATGCATCAGATCTATTTTCAACATATCATTTTCATGATTAATTCTTGTGTTTTCATTTCTAGCATCATTTAGTCTTCTAACCAAATCATCTTCATTCTTCTTTCTATCTTTAATTTCTTTACAAAATCTCATAGTCATATCTTGCATCTCATTCTTCATTGTACTATTATCTTGTCTCAGCTTATTTACCAGATCATTAAGAGTTTCCTTTTCATCTTCATCTTTCTACATCTTTTCACAAAGTTCTCTTCTTTTGTTCCTTGCTATAGTGAAATTTTCTGGAAGTCCTCGAATAATATCCTGTGTAGCCTTTAGATCATCCTCAAGTTTGATATTCTTTATTTTTTCTGCATCATAGTCTGAAAGAGTTGTTTCTAATTGCTTTCTCAAGTTTTCCATCTCTACCGGTGACAAGATCTTCCTCAAGTTGTTAGGCTTTTGAAAATAGAGGACCAAGCTTTGATACCAATTGTTAGGATTCCCAAAGATACTGAGAGGGGGGGGTGAATCAATATCTGGCCGGTTAGATCATTTTCTTAACTTATAACATGAAAACATATTAAAATTGTGTACCAGTAAACCAGAACTAATGCAGCAAATAAGAACACCAACCACAACATGAAAAGCACACCATAACACAATATTTTAACGATGAAACCCGGTGTGGGAAAAACCTCGGTGGGATTTGTGACCCATAATATTCGTTTATTGGCCAATAAGGGAATATTACTGTTTACAATAGGGGCCTGCACATGCAGGAAGGCCAAGTGCCTAGAGCTCACTGCTCAATTACAAAGAAACCACATTGACTTACAAAATTGGATTATACAAATCCAATGTCTTGTAGTGCTTCAGATCAGCATCTGCTATGCCAGATTCAATACCGGTTTAAGCTCTGCAATATACATAAACCCTTATCCTAATAATTCGTACATTAGGTCTGCTATATTCTTTTTCATACTTCACACTATATCTCTTATATAAATGATCTACAATGATCTCATACATATATAAGTCATATTACAATCCGCCATGTCAGCTTACAAAATATTTTACAATTAATTACAAAATACATTTATACAAAATTTATGTCGGCCAGGGTGTCGGTAATCTTCTTTTTGGTGTCGGTGATTTGTATGTCATTGTAGAGTCTGCCGATGTTGATGCCTGTGTCTTCCTGCCAGTATCACATGATTGTAAGGTTGCCATCAATGAAAATACCTTCAATCACCTACAATTTCTCATTGGAGTGTGCATTTGCCAACAAGACATTCACAAAAAAGACTTTGGACTTATGATTATTAACACTTTGTCCAGAAAAAGTTGCATAATCATAGGTAATTTTCTTAATAACTCGAGCCTCCCTTAGAGAGGCTACCCCAAATAGAAGTGTATCATCCACAAACAAGCAATGGGATTGTAGAGAAAGGAGGCCATCTATTCTAATGCCTGACCATAAACCAGATGATGTAGCATTAGATATGGCCCTACTTAACGCTTCTGCCAAAAGAATAAATAGAAAAGGAGACAAAGGATCCCCTTGCCTAAGTCCCCAAGAGGAAGCAAAAAACCCTGAAGGGGAACCATTAACCAAAATAGAAAAGTGAGCAGATGATATACAAGAAAACACCCACTTAACCCAACATCGTGAAAATCCCAATCGATGTAAAACAACCCTAAGAGCCTACCAATTAACCCGATCATAAGCCTTAAGCATGTCTAGCTTAAGTATCATAATCGACACCTTTTGTTGAGATATGGAGTGCAGAATTTCATGAGCTACAATCGCACCTTTAGATGTTTCCCGACTAGGTACAAATCCTCCCTGTTCCAGGGAAACAATCTGAGGAACGAGCTTAGAGAGCCTAACCAAAATTGCCTTAGTAAATATTTTATATAAAGTAGTACACAAGGCAATCGGACAAAAATCCAAGAATAAAGTAGGATTATTCACCTTCAGAATGATAGCAATAAGAGTAGTATTAAGCTCTCTCATAATAGACCTTTTTCTTCTAGATTCCTCCAAGGCTAACAATACATCAATCCCTGTAAACTCCCAGCACTTTTGCAAGAATAGTGTCATAAACCCATCCAGACCCAGTGCCTTCTCTGGATGCATGGAAAAGACTATCTCTTTCAGCTCAGCCAAAGTAATGGGAGCCATAAGCATCTTATTATCTTCTTGCAAAACTAATGAGGGGATCGAATGCACAATCTCATTATCTAACGCAACTGGATCTGTTGTAAGAAGTGACTTAAAGAACCTAACGGCTTCAGAAGCAATCTCTTCCTCTTCCACCAATTTGTTCCCATTAGAATCAGTAATACAGGAAATTTGATTATGCAACCTCTTGAGCTTCAATGAGGAATGGAAAAACTTAGTGTTTCTATCCCCTTCGGAGAGACAAAGGTCTCTAGACTTCTGCCTCCAATAAGATTCTTCCCTAGCCAAAGTCTCAGTCAGTTGAAAGTTCAACAACTTCAACCTATCATACAAAAGAGAGGACATTCCTAAAGCCATAATGCTCTTATTAATTTGTTCAATTTCTTCCTGAATCCTGGCCTTTTCTCCAAAAATGTTCTTGAAATGTAATACATTCCACACCTTAATCCTATGCTTTAAGAAGCCCATCTTCTTAACAAGCTAAAATATCCAAGACCCAGGAAAGAATGGGGCAGATCACCACCATTACTTTAATGAAGGTAGGAAAGATTGATCCCGAAACCACATTGGCTCAAACTTAAAAGGTAACTTCCGAGGTGCCGTGTCCTAAAAAATAGTAAACTGAATAGGAAAATGGTCAGATCTAGTAAAGGGGAGAACTGAGGAAACAAAGTCCTATCCCGAATTGAACCAGTTTTTTCATTATCTTATTGGCTAGATCAGAGTTGAGAGAAACCTTATTTGTATTGGCAATAACTTGCACCTAAGCAATAAGCTGCTCATTTGTGACAATATCAACATCCCCAGGATGTTATGAGCTTTTCAACCCTTCAGGAAATTGTGTCTTAGACCCTAAGACTTCCCAAACTTAGCAAAAGACATTCCCTTAGGTAAATCATCATTAGAATTATTCAAAAGAGAACCATTCACACACCCAGTCTTTGAGGAAGGAACAAAACGATGAGGAGCCTTTGTTGAAGCTTAAGGAATGAAAGTTGTCTTCGTAGGGGAAGTTAAAGCAGCAAAGACATCTAAACAATTCTTTCTCCAAACAAACAACTCTGCATTCCTATCAAAAGAGGATTCAATACCACCGGAGCCAAAATGAATGGTTTTCGTAAGAAAAAATAAAGGAGAATCCATAATCACCGAAGAACAGCCAAAACTCCCAAAAACTTTTAACAAATTTTGGCGCCAAAGACCAAAAGGAGACCGAATATTACAAAACTTCAGTGGAGAAAGTTTAGGTGAAATTAAAACACATATTTTTACAACCACCACCCCATCCTCAAATTCCGAATGAGACAACATAAATTTGCCAAAAGAATCCCCAATCTTAGTTAAAATAACAGATTCAAAAAATTCTGATGGCAACAAAGGAAGTTTAAACTAGGTAGGGACCTATTTTGGACCAACCCTAGAGGATGCTAGAAAGGGCTTCCAACTTCCTAAAAAGATCAGATTCTTTCCAAGCTAGAAAAATTGAACACACAATGCCTTATCTCTAGCAGATGCAGAATCAAAAATAACAATAAACAAACTTGCAGAGAGAACATGGAAATATAAAGTGTCATACCAGTTTGCATGTATTTTATAATGGAGCTTAGACAGAGGAATAGAGTCACCCCACACCTGGATAACAACTGCCAAAGCCCGAAGATCATGTGCCTTTTCCCCCAAGATAACATTTGAGGTGTCAATTAACGAAACTAGGGACGAAGCAGGCTGTGAGGGCAAAACAACATTCGACACTTGACCTTCTAAGCTCTTTGTTAATGGTTGTGATTTAGCAGTCACTCAGTAGTCCAAGAAGAGCCTTATTAGTAGAAACCCTAGCATGATGAATCTACTTTTGACCACCCTTTTGCCAGTTTCCTTTATTCCTCAAATTACGACCCCGATTTCCATTGCACTAAAAAAACCCTTTGAAATACACAGAAGTTGGAAATTCAGATGTTTTTCCCCCGCCATCGTAAGCAGATGAAACTAGGGCATCAACCCATTTTCCTCTGCGAAAAATCCATTAAGGAATGTGTTTAGCCTAAATGCTGAAAGGATCCTTGGGGGAAGGCAGATCTGCCACCGCCTCATCTCCCCAACACCTCTGCGACTGCATGGCGAGTGCACCTCTCCAAAACTCGCACTCTGAAAGCTCGCACTCCCGAAAGTATTGTAACCAATTTTTTTGTTGTAGACAATATTGTTATTATTATTTATGATTTATTATATATTATATATTTTTTATCATTTATTGTTTATTGATTATTATTATTATTGGTATTACTACGCAAGTGGTTATTTTATTATTTATTATTTTATTATTCTTTTGAGTGGGAAATTAATTATTTATTATTTATTTATTCTTTTTGAGTGATTTATTATTTATCATTTATTATTTTGATATTTTATGAATTATTGTTTTATAGATATTATAGTTTGATAAATTAATTTAATATTCATAATTTATTTCTTTTATTTGCTTATTCAATTATTTATTTATTTTCGCTTTATTTTTATTGGCTAAGTAATTGATATTTTAATTATTTTTCTCTTTGTTTTCGAAGGTGAAGTGGAGTGAGCTTTATGTTCTGCATTGAAATTTTTAATTGGGTTTTATGCATGAGGATTATTATTATTATTATTTAGGATTTTTGCTTTATATTTTTTTTAAGGCTTTTTGGAGAATTTTGAAGAGAGTATTTGCATTATTGTTGCATTAGCTAAATTTTGGGAGAAGTTATGCATTGTTGTTTTGGAGGATTTTTGGTGAATTGGGAATTTTGGGTGAAGGATTGCTTTTGGATTTTGAAGAGATTTTATGTGCAGTTGTTCATTGCAGATTGTGAATTTGGGAATTTCCTAAAGGAACACAATGGACCATTGAGAGGGGGTGAATCAGTGGTAATAAATAAATTAAAATTACTCCTAAAAGATTTAAGCTTAGTGACAATAATAATGAAGCAATGAGTAGAGGTATCAAACACATAAGCACACACACATAAGAGGCACAACACATAACACAAGTGTATACAAGGAAACCTCACGGGGAGAAAAACCTCAATGAGAAATCTTGTTGGAGTCCACTGCTCCAATCTTGCCTCACAAGTAAAATTGATTACAACATTTAGGGCACCAACCCAAGGAGCACCAGCCCCTAGCTCTGAGAACCCACTCAGAGAATACAATGAATGTAATTACAAAACAAATTATGCACCTTGTTACAAATGAGATTTTGTGACACCTTATAGATCTACTCTTGAGATTGACTTGTATTTTTTCTTCTCTCTTTCCCTAGGCTTCAATCTCAGCTCGTTGCTCTCTATCTGCCTTTGCTCTTGTTCTGTACGTTTTTCTCTCTATCTTCTACTCAGCTTACTTCTCCCTATCTGCCTCTCACAGTATACACAACCCACTATGATATTTGACTCTTCTCTCCACACTTTGATCTCTGGTTCTCTGCTTTCTACATGTGTCTACAAACAACTCTCTTTTCTACCCTACAACTACACTCTCTTGTTCTTTGCTTTCCTTTGTTTTTTCTCTCTATCTTCTCTACCCTGCCTCTTTATGCTTTCACTCTCTGCGACCACACTCTCACATCTGTCTCTTTTTCCCTTGCCTCTATCTCTGCTTGCTGCTATATTCAGAACATACTATAGGCTTAACTGCATGTTCACATTGTTCTCTTACTATGAGAAAACCATCCCAGTCTGATCACATTCACTACCCTACTCTTCTCTTCACTGTTGCATTCCTTTATAGACACCTGCACATAGTTGATCTCACCTTAACTCATCACACATTAGATAAGACTTATTTTCCTTGCTGTCATACCACATGATTAGTACAATTTCCTATGCAGCATGCAGATTGTTCGTTCAGTTGGTTTGCATTCTCCCAGTTGGCAATTCAAGTTTCAAGACCCACGAAACTATATTCATGATCAACTTTGAATCTAAGTCATAGATCTGTAAGATTCAACCAAGTGGACTTGATCTCAATCATCATTGTGGCGGTTCCACGCACCACATCAACATGCACCTTAGTTTGAACAATGAATCATTCTCTATCTCCTCTACTACTTGTCCTCACAACTCTGCCATCTCAGCTTCCTCATAGCTATCCTCTCTCTGCATGATCATTTGCGTATCTTCTCTGTCTTTTGTCCACACAACTCTCCCATCTTAGATGCTTCAACCACCATTGTCAAATCTCATCCAAATACTTCTTCATTCAGTCAACTCTATATCTGTAAGATCAACTTCCTCACCTATAGCTATCCGATCTCATAACCTATCTATAAGATTTGATTGATCATCTTGAGTCATGTACCTATCTGCTACTGGATCACCATTAATGAAATCTCCAACTACTTGCCCTATATGAATCAATCACTAGCTTCACTTGACCATCAACACCCTGTTCAACATTTTTGCATTTCTATTTGACCACCTGGACCACACATGTTATCATATTTGACATCCAAGTTGCTCTATCAATTGTAATCATCATCCTTGTGGACTTCTGAGGCTACCAACTTACAGACACATCTGATTTGTCCCTCAACCTCTGCATTGATTGGATCGACCAACTGCCTCATTTAGCATCCTAGTATATCTACTTGATCACTTGAGGTACACATGTCTTCACATTAGTCATCTAGGTCACTCGGTCAGGACAGGTCAACGCCCATGTGGTCTATCAAACTGTCTAGAGGCATGCTCTACAAGCCATCGGGTTAACTCATTCTGATGAACATCCTTAAAAACACTATCGATATAGTTTTAATTGTCAAGATGACATCCTACCTCTACTCCGCCTTCACAATCTATCATGATGACCATGTAATGTCTTTGGTCTCTTTGGGTATCTCATCAGGAAAACATATCTTGATATAAATCCTTCTTTAATTTCACATATCGCCATAGGCTATCTCGAAACACAATCTCCAAGTTGACAAACCTTATCAGCATAGGTTACCCTGAATAGAAAGACTTCACGCCAAACGCCCACTTATCGGGATGACCATCACTATCGACATAGCAAAAATGTGCTAGAATGACAGAATAAGTTATATCAATGCCACATTGTCTACCTCCCTTTATCGATATAGGAATCCCAAAATGCATACTCCGCAGTGACAAACTTAATCAGCATAGGCTACTCCAAAATGCACACTCACCAAAATAGCTAACACTATCAAATTAGCTTCTAGACACTAACCTATCAATACAAACCTATTATGATGACTCAACTTGAACATGCATTGGCATAGCTACTTTGACACTGAACTCCAGAGACCTCCTCCATATTGGCATATGTTATTCTGATGAATTCAACAATGGGTCTTTTCTACTTTTTCCTCTATCGCCACAGGGGTAAGTAGTCATTCCACCTTCAAAAGATACTCTGAAACATGCCCTTGGTCTCCTGGTCGGCATAAGCTATTATGATACGATGATATCAGAGTAGTTAGTTCTATCGGTATAACACAAACCTGTTACTCTGCCTATGTTCAGTTATCCTGATAAGTAACTCTGCCTTGACATTCGGTATTATTATCTCAATCCAACACAACACTAAAGAGACTCCTCGTGACCTGACATCGACCTGAATTATGCCGATAGTGATTTCCTCCACGCGACTTGGTATTGGCCAAGCTATTACGATATGACCACCAGAGTATACATTACCTGCACAACACTTGATCAGTATAGCTATCCCGATCTGATCACATCTACAACCTACAACACTTGTTCCTCTGCATCCTCTTGGCATCCCTACAACACTTGTTGACATCAATCACAATAATTCCAAAAATTTCATTGTTGCTATGGATTTACATGGGTGATTCCTGGATTGAGGTTGTGCTTCTACTATTTTCAAATATAGACCTTTCTTCTATTTCGAGGTTGGAGATTTCTTTGCTCTTGTTATTCTAATTTAAGGATTTTGATTTTGAAGGGAAAAGATTGTCTACTTTGTGTCCGAATTTATTTTTTGGGTAGTAGGAGAAAATTGGTATATTGCTATTATTGCTATTTTCAAAATTGGAATTTCGACTACTATGTAAATATGGGTATGTTGGGTATTTGTCGTGATTTGTCTCTTGTATGTATGATTCCTCATATCTGAAAATAATTTTGTATTTTATTTCCTATGTTTGGGAAGTTTGGAGTTGGGTTAATTTATTTTCGAGAGTGATTTTTGTATGGGATTTGTTGTGTTTTAACTCTTTGTGTTAACTTTCCATGTTGTGTAAGAGATTGGTTTAATCTTCTTCTTACTATTGTAATTGGTATTCTTTATTGGGTGGAATCTATATACTGAAGTATTTTGGAGTTGGTATTTGGATTATACCATGAATTTTTGTTGGAAAATATATTCAGACCCTTTTATCCATGCTTCTAGGCTTGTATGATTCTTTATGAGTCGTTTTGGATTGAGTCAAATTTTGTTGGTGTTCTGGAAGTCCGTTTTATACACTTTATTTCTTTTCCATGTCGAAAATTTTATCTTTTGTATATGCGCTATCTAAATTTGCAAATATGCTACTTCATTTTATATGTACTCTATTTATTGTTTTTTATGCGCTAGCCTATGCGTTAAATGCATCAGTCTTTACAACAAGTGCTAATTTGTGATTTGAAAGTGCTAGAGGAATTATTATATGCGCTAAACTAATTTGTAAAAGTACTGAACAATTATGTGAATGTGCTAAAAGATTTATCAAATGCTCTATTATGGTAATTTTTGATATTTGGATTATTTTCGCCAGTCTCTGTGAGACCAAAGACTTTATTTTTGGACTTGAGATTATTGTGATGATTTTTCAGAATTGATTATTTGATCTTTTGGGAGGAATTTGTGATATACTTGATATTACATATGATATGCTCTCATGGAATTATGTTGTGCTTAAAAAATCAAATTATTGTAATGGTTTAGTTTTTAAATATGGGAACCATTGGACTATGCATTACAGGTGATTATTAATTTGTTTTTTATACGTAGATCATTGGAGCATATTAGGGAAAGTGGCTTCCAAGCGAGTATCAAAGTCACCACCAAGAGGTTCCATGTAAGGATGCTTGAGGGACTACCAAGATGTTCCTTGCAAGGATGCTTGAGGATCTCATTGTAAGTTGTTTTATAAATAACAGATAACCTTAATTAATATATTTAGGGGATTGGGTAGTATTCACATTAATAAGATAATAATATGTTTTGGTGCCCCACTCATGGCCTAGAGTGCTAGTTCAGGCTCAGAATGAGATTGGGAAGGCCTTGACTATACTCCCTTGTCTTCATGAGAGGTTGAGTTGGTTCCACATGAAAGTTACCTACCAAGAGGTTCCATGTAAAGATGCTTGGAGGTCTACACTACCAAGAGGTTCTTAGCAGGGATGCTTGGAGGCCTAGACTACCAAGAGGTTCTTAGCAAGGATGCTTGGAGATCTAGTTGACAACATGTGATGGTACTTTTCCTTAACTATGTGTCCATGGTCTTAGCCTTGTTTTATGGAAGTCTTTGGCATCAGTCTTGTTTATATTTAAGCCTATGTTTTGTGTTGGCATCTTTGTTTATGGTATTTTGTGATTTTATTTGGGAGTTAGGTGTCAGTCTAAGCTTAGTGTGTGTGGGATCTTATATCATTCTCAGGGCACGAGGGGTGGTTCCTTTTGGTTCCACATGATTGGGTGGTTGATGTCTTTTCTTCCATTGGGATATTTTCTCTGTGTTGGATGTTTGTGAGCGTGATGGATGCTTCTACATTTCAATAGTTCTTGTAATATGTATTCTTGGAGCATTTGTATGTCATGGTTTCCTAATTATAGCAAATGATGTATATTGTAATGATCTCATGTACATGATGTAATATGTAATTTGTGAATTTTCTAATATTTATTAGATAAATATGGATATTAGTATTGTTAGTTTAGGATTATTTGATATTTAATGGATTTATTATGCCAAAGGTATTTAGTGGAATTTATATGATTACTTTTCTATGTGGTTTATGGTGAAATGAGTAATAATGTTAGTGGGAAAATCCAATCATTGATCATGGTTAGTTATTATATATTACCTTAATGATGTTGTGGTTAAGTGATAACATTGTGATACCCTAAAGAAGGTTACAATCAATATTGTAAGAATGTAATGAATTTAAGAATGTAAAGGATGTATATATGTTTAACTATTTATATGACTATTCCGCTTGTGTACTTTAGTTCATATGTTCATGTTTAATTTGTGTATGGAATTTATAATGAGATTGTTGAGCTAATGTAGATTAATAATGTATTGTTGTAATTTTTTTTTTAAATGATCTTTACTTTTCTAGATTATGTGTTAGATTCTCTAGGGTTTTCTGGCAGGCATTACATCTGGTATCAAAGCCCTTGTTGTAAACACTGGGATCTTTTGTTAAGGTTGTAGTCCTTAGTTTTGTGTGTTGTGTTATATTATTTTATTTCCTTGTGATTGTTCTTCGGAATATGTTTGGATAGATCATTAGGACCTTGGAGATTTTAGATGGTTTTGCCTCATGCTCTCTCTCTCACATCCCCTCTCAAAATCATAATTGTGAGCAACATGTGTGTTTGTTCTTGTGCATATCTTCTTGATGTAAATAATGTTTAAATGATTATATGTGGCTTTGATTTGCCTTATCATTTCTAGTGCTTACTTGATTCTTATAGATTGTTTTTAGTATATAAATGACCAAGTTACAGAATAGGAGGGATGTTGTTTGTGTGTTGTCTATACTCTCTTAATTGATGCTATGCCTAAAGGATTATCTTATTACGTAAGAGTAAACATTGCTTTACTTATGAACACTAAAATGAATTATCTTTATATTGCATATAAATATGACTTATTATTGATCACGATGTGTATATGAAGTGCTTGCATGAAATGCATCTATATATAAATAGTAGTTTAATGATATATTTCTCTTCCCTTCCTCTCATATCTTGATAGCAATTGATGATGTATTGGTACCAGTTAGAACTATTGAGTGTTTATATGTGATCCTGAATGTAAGAAAATATTGTCCATATAGATCATATCTTACAACAAGGGTTTAAAAATTCTAGTGGTATATGTAGTGTTAGGAGATTTTATGAAAAGTTGGATTTACATGTTTAGAGAATGTTGGAGGTATCACACTAGATAATGAATATGGTATTCCTAGAGAATTTAATCATCCGTGTATGATCTTGCATGCATATATTGATTGATTGATAATGTTCCCTCTCTCTTTCCCCTCTCTAGATAAAGAATATATAATACTTAGGAGTGTATTTAATATTAAATATAAGTATTGAACCCGCATTGGTGAATAATATTTTGCATGTTTTAAAAAGAGGAGTTTGGGTTAGAATAAATTTGCATTGAAGATCAAAATTCATGTATTGCATTTATGGTTTCTATTTAAGAAGAATGAGTTAGGTAGAATATCTTTTGCATGAATAATGGAGGAAATCTTATAAAATATTAGGTTAGTAGATCATGTTATAGTATATGGGAAATTTGGTTCATTGTATGTATAATTTGTAAAGAAAATTTGAAATAGCTCCTTTGTGTCCTTATTTGATTTGGAAGAATAAAAGTCCTTAGTTTCATGAAATATTTGTGTGGTTTGATAAAATGTTTTGTTTGATCAAGCAAATAGGTTAAGAAATGATGTTATTTGTTTACCTTATTTGAATGTGATTGTTTATTAATTCTAGTAGAATGGTTGATAATGAAATTAATAAGATTATAACATGTTAATAGTAGTGAATTTTTGTAAAGTTGCTAGAAATATTAAGGTTGTTAATGATCATATTTAAGGGTTGATAGGAGATGAGTTTGACTAAATATGTATATATTTTAATTAATGTGACCTTATATGTAAATAAAATTGTTGCAAGTAAGGCTATGGTATTTAGTTACATGCTTAAATGGACAAAGTGACTGGCTAATGGTATGTTGTGGTATGTCATCGAGTGAATAATTAAGAATCTGATATATATTTCTATTTCAGTCGTAACCTAGCAAATGTGATTATCTTGAAGATAGGACATCTTAAATAAACAATATTTGTGCAATGAGTGTATTCCTTGTGTAAGTATGATATAATTTACCTCTTCCTTGCATAGGTTTTTCATAAAGGATAATTGGATAAATTTTTGAAAAAGATTTTATTGTTTTAAAAATGGTAAATGGTTGAAAATAAGTATGAATTATGAATGTTTTTAATGTTGTATAAAATTTTATTTTGAAAGGTATATAGATGTATGGATAAATTTATGTCTAATGTGTCTGGTGTATATTCTCTAATGCATTCAGGATAGTGTGTCCTTGGGTGTCATGCAGAAATTACTCCCTCTGGTGTGGTTGATATTAGTCACCACGTGATATGGTTTGAATGTGTTGGTTGAGTTGTCTCAAGATATTTGTGAATTGTATCCAGTGTTGTTGGGGATAATCTGATTTTTGGATTTCTTTATGCTAGGACTGGTCACTAACTTCTTCTTTCTATTTATTTTGTGACACTAGTCACATTTTATTTATTATTGATTTTGCCAAAAAAAATCATGATTTGATGTTGAAATTGGTAATCTTTCCATTTCGGCTTTCTCTTTCAATGTTTATTATGGTTATTTTGAATGTCTTGTATTATTGGCCCTAGTTATGTGGTAAGTGTTATTTATACCATGTTCATTTTTGAACCTCTGGTAGTGAGTGTAAGGGACGACACCACAGAGAAGTGCACTAGGCATTGTAGGCAATTAGATAATATTAGTGATGGTTGAGTAAATGGAATATGTTTTTCCTAGCTAAAATGAATTTCCAAGTTCTCTAGACTATAATAAATATCAGGTAGAAGTGTGTGTATGTAAAATATGGTGCAAAATGAATATATGTATTCTCATTTGTGTAGAAGTTAAAGAAGTGTTGTTATGCTTGAAAAGTGTGGGTATTTGTGATTGTGTTATATGGATACTAACTTAATTATGGAAATTATAATGCTACTCTACAAAAATCTTGATCAATTATGGTTTCTTGAAGGTCTTTGAGTAAATTAGTATGCTTAATGTAAATAGAGAAAAGCTAAGTATCCTACATCTTATCTTCTATGTAGTGCATTAATTAGGAGTGATTGAAGAATATGAAGTTACACTTTTATTGTTATTAACTACTTGGAATTAGGAAAATGTTTGGACTAAGATGTTTTATTGTTGATGAATTATTTAATGAAAATATTAGATATGAATGTTTCTAATTATTTTTAAATAAAAGTGTAATTGGTAATCATTTGAATAAAGTTTCAAGACCAATGTGTACATGTTTTCATCTTACTTGTGCGACTTCCAGAAGCAAGTCGAGCCCAAGGGGGAGGATGTAATGCCCCTCCCCAGTTATTCCTTTATCATAGTTGTGATAAATATTTATGGATTTGTTTACTTTGATTTTCTCTTTGACGTTAGTGGATTCATTATGATTATCATAGTGATATTGATTCTATACTTGGGTTAATTATTTATGTTGGGTTAACAATTAGTTTCATGAATAATAATTGATTAGGAGATATTATTCATGATTATTATTTATGATGATTTATCTTTCATTAACCCTAATTTAATGTTTACATTAGATGAAAGTGATGTTCATGTTATTCATTACACTATGTTCTTACTATGATGTCTTACTGTCTATGTGGAAGGGATGATGTCATACCACTCATTGTGAGCGAGGTGTGACATTGTGATTCTCTTTCCACCACTGTGTCTACTCTGTGACTATATATATATATATATATATATATATATGTGTGTGTGTTGTGCAGAGACATTTGGTGTTATGCAGGATTGCAGGTACTAGACATTGATTCTAGCTAGCTTCACGGGTCGAGTGTGTCTCTAATCCCAATGAAAAGTGGAAAATAGATAATGATATAATGTCCTAACACATTATAGTCCTATTCAATACCTTGTTAGTTCTATTATTTTGGTTAAGTTGTCATGTGATGTTTATTTAATTATTATGTGGGCTGATTTTATTATGGTGATTAATTAATTAATTAATTAAGATTTATTTAACTTTTGTGTGTAATTAGTAAATAATATTTATTGTGAGTATATAATAGATGCCATCTTTTCTACAAAAGAAAAGATTTCCCCATAATCAATTCTCTCTATCTGGGAATAGCCTTTTGCAACCAACCTAGTTTTGTACTTTTCATCACTGTTATCCAGACCAATTTTCTTATTAAATACCCATTTGCAGCCAACAGGTTTTCTACCTTTAGGCAAGGGCACTATATCCTAGGTTTCATTATTCTTTAGTGAAGCCATTTCTTCATTCATAGCCTCTAACAAGGAATCTGAATTAGACATTTCAACTTCCTCATTCACGCTCATAGGCTCATCAACATTAGTAATCAAAGCATTAGAACAATTTGAATCCACCATTGAAAAACCACACCTATCACATTGTCTCCTCTCCCATGTAGACGTCCTCAATGGCTAAGGTGGAGGTTATTCTTCTTCTTCATCAAAACTCTCAGAGTTGCTTGGTCTCTCCTCTCATTTAGATACACATGGATTTCAAAGTTCCTCCTTTTCTGGAGTTAGACTAATTTCAACTTCATCTTCCTCTTTCTCTATCTTTTTAGGCTACGAATCAACTAAGGAAGGTTTCAGCTCATGGAAGATCACACTTTTTCTATACAATACCTTCTCAATCATAGGATTCCAAAGTTTGTATCCCTTCACATCCAGGCCATAGATAATTAAAACACACTTAATAACTTTATTTTCCAATTTATATCTATTAACATCAGGCACATAAGCATATGCCTCATAGCTAAAGACATGAATATGTCTTAGAGAGGGATTCTTACCAGGACATGTTTCCATAGGCATCTTATCTACCAATGCTAAAGTGGGAGATCTATTCTGGAGATAACATGTTGAGGACACAGCCTCAGCCTAGAACTTCTACTCCAAGCTAGCACCACTCAACATGCTTCTCACCTTTTCCATCAGAGTTTGATTCAACCTTTTAGCAACTCCATTTTGTTGTGGAGTGTAAGGTGTACTTTTGTGCCTCTTCTGAAAGGAACAAGGCAACCACAACTTCCATTTTGAAGGTGGTTGTTGTACTTTCAATAACCATCACCAAATGATCATGTGTCAAGCAAGGAATATAGTAGAAGCATACAATGATCCTCATCCTCAATCTTCACTCCCACATAATTTAACTATACAATGATCATGTTGAATGCATTTAGATGGTCTACAATAGATGTCCCTTCACTCATCTTCAAAGACTATAAATTTTTCCTCAAGAACAAATTATTTACCAGAGACTTTTCTTTATAAATATCACCAAGTTTCTTCCACAAAGCAGTTTTTGTCTTCTCCTCATGAACATTCAAGAGAATAGAATCTATGAGACATAACCTTATCAACCCTTTAGCTCTCCTATATGTGGAGTCCTTTTCTTCTTGTTTCATGCATGTTGATTTAGTTCCAGACACTGCAACCTAGAGATCTCTATCCACCAACAGGTCTTCCATCTTGAGTTTCCATAACTCGTAGTTTCTACCATTGAACTTCTCAATGTCTACTCTCCCTTAGGTGTTTGTCATCTTCAATCTACAATTTCACACACTAGTGCTCTACAAAACTCCCATTGCAGAATCAACACAAAAAACCATCCAACCCATAAGGATAACACAACTGGTCAGGCTTTGATACCACTTGTAAGGAAAGAAGAGTGTGGAAAAACCTTCCAAAATGTCAATTACTAAGAGGAGAGAAGTAGGAATGTAATTTAATTTCAAACTACAGTCATGAAGATACATAATGTAGGAAAACAAAGCAAAATGAAAAAATTCACAATCACACAGAGTACACTAGATTCCTATGAGGTGGTCATACTTCCATATAGTGGATCAAACCATTTGCCAATGTCACTATCTATATGCCCTAATGGTGGGAGGGTTGGCTCTCTATTCAAATTTGAGAACATGTGACTCAGGGACCCCACTATCATGGATCTGATGAAAGTTTGGTGGAATAAGATCAAAATTGGTAACCATTCCAAACTTTACCTTCTCACCAAAAAGCTTTCCCATATTAAGCATAAAAAAAAAGATTGGACTAAGATGCATTTTAAAGATATATATGAAGAGAAAGCTAAAATAGAGGAGCAACTCCAACAACTAAATGAAGTTGTCATCTTAAAAATAATGACATCAATAGAATTTAGAAAAGAAAGAGAACTCAAGGCCCAACTAACTAAACTATTGGCAAGAGAGGAAATATATTGGAGACAAAAATCTAGAGAAATATGGTTAAAAGAAGGGGATAAAAACACTAATTTTTTTCACAAATCTAGTAATGTTAATCAAAGCATAAGAATAATTATATAAATACAAAGGGAAGATGGCATAATGACACAAACCATGGAGGAGGCAAACCAAGAAGTAGTGAAATATTTTCAGTCAATATTGAATAGAGATGCTCCAATTCATAATGATGAGGGTTATATTTTTAAACAAAATACCTTCATTAATTAGCAAGGTAGATAATCTAGGATTATACAAGCTAGTCTCACCAGAGGAAGTTAAAATTACCACTTTTCTATTTAACCCTGATAAAGCACTAGGACCAGATGGGTTTTCGACTAGATTCTTTAAATTCTTTTGAGATATTGTGAAGGATGATTTATGAAAGGTGGTAGAAGAGTCCAGGAAAAAGATAATTATGCTTGGGGCACTAAATCATACCTTTATCGCACTAGTTTCTAAAAATAAAGAAGTTCAAAGCATGAATGATTACAGGCCAATTGTACTATGCAATATGACTTAAAAAAACATCACCAAGATCATAGCTAATAGGCTAAAAACTATAATCAATTAGGTGATTTCAAATGAACAAAGTGGTTTTTCTCTAGGAAGGTCGATTGTGGAATGAATCATTGTGGTTCATGAAGCAATTCACTCATCTAGAAAACTCAAGTTTCTTGGTATGATTATCAAGTTAGATATCCTAAAAGCCTATGATCTTGTGAATAGACATTTCCTCCTTGAGGTCTTAAGAAAATTTGGATTTGAGGATAGATGGGTGGAATGGGTTGGAAGTTGTATCAGATCTCCAAAGTTCTTAGTGCTTATTAATGGTATGTCTCGTGCTTTATTTGAATCAACTAGAGGGATCAAGAAAGGTGACCCTCTCTCACCTTATTTTTTCATAATCATGGTCAAAGCATTGGGCAGAGCTATTACTCATTGCAGGCTTGAAGGACAGTGGCAAGGTATAAGCACTACAGATGGTATGGACCCAGTCACCCATCAACATTTTGTTGATGATGTAATCCTAATTGGGAAGGCTTATAGATGTGAAGCAAGGTCTATAAGGAAACTATTAGATGACTATACCATGGCCTCTAGACATAGTGAAATCAGAGGTATTCTTTTTCAACACTCAACCCAATCTTCAAAGAGAAATAATCAAAATTCTTGGACTAAGAACAACAAGTTTCCTAGGGAAATTCTTGGCGATGCCACTTTTTGTTGGGTTGAATAAAATTTGTTATTGGGAAGATCCCATTAACATATGCAAGAAAAGGATGGTGCTATGGAATGGAAAGTGGCTAACATTTGATGGAAGAATTCTAATGATCATAGCAGTTTTATCTACTATGTCAATTTATTCTATGTCATGTTTGAAGATCCCTAGGGTAGTAATAAATAGTCTAATCAAAATTTTGAGGAAATTCTTTTGTAATTACACTAATGACACTCAAAATTTCTCTTTGATCTCATGAGACAAGATTTGTATGCCTCAAGAAGCAAGAGGGGCTGAGGTGAAGCAACTCAATATCATGAATGTTACGAAGGGTGCAAAACTTTTTTGGAGTATGTATCAAAGCAACTCAAAATGGGTTTAGTTATTAAGGAAGAAATTTTTGGATTCTAAATATCCCATCTGAATCCTCACTATAAGAAACCCCCCCAAAGGCTCTACCATTTGGAACTTTATACTTGATAGTAGGGACCTGATTATCAAACATATCACCTAGGATGTCAAAAATGGATAAAAGGCATTGTTTTGGGATGACTCATAGGATGGTCATGAAGAACTATGTAAATTCCAGGATTTGGAAGGCATCAAGAGGGAAATAGTTAATGTTTGCAGATAGAAAGTTAGTGACTTTGGAAATATCACAAGGATTAACAACATTCCAAAATGGGAATGCAAGTCACTAGATGGGTTGAATGCTTCTCAATATCAAAAAGACAAATTAAAAGAAATCTTAAAATACAAATGTATTAATGTATCATATCAAGATGACATTATACGATGGTGAACATCAATGGATGGAGAATATAAGGTCAAGGTTGGCTACAAAGTGAAAGAAGTTGCTATGGAGGACAAGCAATGGCCGAAGGACTTATTGTGGGGAAAGCATTGTATACTGAAAGAAGGGTTCTTCTCGTGGCTAGAAATACATAATAGGATTTTGACTTAGGATAGACTGATCAAGCTTGGCATCCTTAGCCCTAGAAGATGAATGTTTTGTAAATGCAGGGATGAATATGTCGACCATATATTGCTTCTATGCCCTTTTGCAGAGTATTATTGGAAACATTTAACTGCAATTCTCAATTTGCAAGGCCCTATACCATTCAAGTTGAAGGGTTAGTTTGCTATGTGGCCAAAATGGAAACAAAAAGGTGTGTTTGGGTGTCTATGGTAGATAATCACCTCATTAGTTGTAGGGGAACTATCTAAGGAATGTAACAGAGTAATATTAAAACATCAAACTATGTCAAGAGACAATCTTATAAAGAAGATGGAGGCTCTAACTATGGAATTATCAAATTCAGCTGGTAGAAACAAAACCTTAAAAGGAAACATCTACACAAATTTAGATGAGAAAATGGTTAAACCATTTAAAGTTCTAATCATCCCTCCTTTACTTGGAAATAACACAAATAATCTAGCAGAATCTAGATAGAACATAAAATGGAAGCCACCTTAGCCTGGGTGGATTGAAATCAATTTTGACAATGCCTCTAAGGGAAATCCAGGTCCAAGTGGCATTGGATGTGTAGCTTAGGATGAGTCTAGAGTTGTTATTGTGGAAAGAGATAAACTAATAGGAGTTGTAACTAACAACTTGTCAAAATTAAGGGCGGCATTGAAAGGTTTAGAATTGGGAAAAGAGATTGGAGCAAAAAAAATCATCTAGAAGGTGATTCTCTTATAACTATCAATGCTATAAGACAAAATCAAACTCCAAATTTGATGCTAAGTAAATGGTAATGTCAATTAAAAGGTTAATTGATAGTTTTAAAAACTTCACAATTAGCCATGTATATCAGGAGGGTAATGACATGGCAGATGATTTGTTAAAGAAGGCATCAGAATCTAATCTATACCAATAATATGAAATGACTTTGGAGGAAAACAAAATTTTAGGCGACATGTGCGAAGGAGATAAAGATCATAATAAAATCTTATGCCATATATGGGAGGATAATATCATGATGATTTTGCATTATTTAAATCAACTCAAGTATTGATATAAGACGCATAGACAACACATTTCATATAGAGATATTAAAGTTGGCACATATTTAGGGAAAAGCTAAATTATTTGAGAACCATCTGGCATTTTATTAAAATCTAAAATGCAACATAATTGTAGTCAATGGTGATTATATAAAGAGATTTGTGGGTGAGGCAAAGCAGCTTTTGTCAATTAATCTTGTGAGTGGTGACATTACAATATGGATACGCCTATATTGCTAAGGGATACGAAGAGACAAATGAAATTTATCAAAGATATTATTGACAAGAGGCTTGTCTCTATCATGAAAATGGGGCATCATTTAGTGCTTCATGTGATGAATGAAGTTTTGGGTGATGAGTTTATGTGAGCTTATCACTGTTATAGAGTTAATTCAGACATTGTTGCAATGTTCCTTGCTTTGTTGTTTTTTGGAGTGAAAAAGGGTAAGGAAAAGAATCTATGCCAAACCCTCTTTAAGAATGAATTCCTGGACAAAATAGATGGGGTTTTGGACAATGTCTTTGTGCAATCAATTATTCCCATGCCACAAAATTATTATATGGTGAAAATTGGGGATAAGGAAATTTGAATGTTTCCCCTTATTAGGACATTGAAAGAGGAGGAATTTGAGAAGAGATGGGAAACAATCATAAGGAACGTCATGTTTCTACAAAATCTGATGGGTGTTGTTAAAAGTGAAGAGGATGGATGGGTCAACTTATACATGAAAGAGGAAGGTTTGTTGGTTAATGAACCTAGGTATCCAATATAAACAGAAAGCTTTGATGTAGAAAAATCTAATGATTAATGGTTAGAGGATGAGTTAAAATATTTCATGGCAATGGGTCATGAACCAGTTCATTCTACTTGCAGCCATGAATTCCTTGTTGTGTATCAATTCGAGATGGAGCATCAAGCCTTGGGAGATGTGTTAGATGTTCCAGAGGATGAAGATGAAGAGGACGAAGAAAATGAATAAGGGTCATCTAGCTCAGGTTATTATATATATGTTGTTCTATTTATATTGATAAGATATGTTATAGCTAATTTTGTAGACCCATTTTGAATTATAAGGGTTGCAAATAGGGACTAGAAGTTATAGGGGGAGGAGATATTTTATAGAATTGGCATCTCCTTAGATGGATGCAATACCAGTGACTAGACTACACCAAGATGAAGGATTTAATCTATATGAGCATAAGATTAAGATAAATGTATGCAAGATTAAGCTAGATGGATGCAAGATTAAGCTAAATGAATGAATATTAAGCTAGATGCAAGCAATCATGATTAAACTAAAAAAAGCTAAACTACGATGCAATAATCTCAAAGTACAATATTTTTAATGACTCCAGAGAAAAAACTGCATAATAACAATAAATCTCCAGAGTGTCTTGAGTGAGAGATGAAGGTTGAATTTATAGAGACTCAAAAGAGAGACCAATGGTCAAGATTGATTAACAATGAGTGGTTGAGATTTCTTAAGAAAAACACAATCAAAGTTAATTGAAATAATTGAGAGATAAAATTAAGTTAATCTTGAGATAGATTCCAATTGTAGCTTGATTGAATGCATTCAGATTATAAGTTTGAGTTTGCATTGGAGATAAATTTAGTTGATTCCATGCACTTGAGATAAAAATAGTTGATTCCATGCACATGAGATAAAATTAGCTCAAGATTTTTATTTAGAAAAAACTTTTTCAATGCAACTAAACCTCTTTCCTCAAGAAAATCTTTGAGTTTTAATTTTAGAGAAAATAATTAATTCAATTTAATTGATTTTTCTGATTTCTCAAGTTATCTCAATTTTAGAAAAAGAAATATCTTAATTTTGATTTCTTCTCTCAATTTAATTCTTTCTTTTGCAAATTAATTCCTTTTTTTGTGATTAATCTCTTTTTGTAAATTAATTCCTTTTTTTTGTGATTTAAATGGAAATTTTATTTATTAATTAAATATGCTAGGATATTTAATTAAATAAATAGGAAAATTGATTAAAATGATTTACTTGGAATGATTAATTAATTAAATAAATATTTAATTAATATACAGTGATTAATTTCCCATGTGACATTAATGATTGAAGAATTAATTAATTAGGTGCTCAAGGTTGATTTAATTGCCTTTGATTAGGACCTTGGTGATGTTGTCGAGATTAGGGGTCCATGGTTTAGGTGACCATTTTTAGGGTATTACATTTTCCTCTCTTTGAATTAATGTGCAAGTAGTGCGTTGGTTCAAAGAATAGTTGATGTCAAATAGATATCAATTATGAACTTGATGGATCACAAATCGATGAAGAGCGAGATGTTCGGGCTTGATTTGAAGCAATGAAACTGAATAGATTGATTAAAGCAATATCGATCATGAACTTGATTGAACTAGGACAAACAAAGAGCGAGATACCGTTCTTGAACTTGATTGATCAAAAAACAAGCATTGATCTAGAACTTGATTGAACTAGATTGAGCGAGAGACGCAATTGATTCCAAACTTGATTGAACAAGAATCGACTAAGAAAAGCGATGAAACCGATTCCAAACTTGACTGAACAAGAACTGATTAGCAAGAGAAAATGTACAACTTGATTTGATGTGATGAAACTGAACACCAATTTGAAGATTGATTTAGATAAGGACAAAAAAGTGATATGCCCCTAGAGATTGCTTTATTTGACATTGAAGAATCTCAACTTAATATAACGTGATTTAGTTAAGATGCCCCTAGTAACAAGGTTTGGTTGACTTTATTTGTTTGAAAAGATTTTTTTGCTTGACTTTAGATGAAGATTTGAAAAATATCTCAACTTTTGAATGAGAATAATCACTAAAAGGATGTTATGAGTTATGATGTAATGAGTATGCCCCCTTGGGAAAGAATCGAAAGATAGCGAGGGTACAATGATTGTAGGCAATTTTGACAAGAGAAAAAGAGTTAGTGATGATAATTTAAGCACGAAGATTGAGGTAAGAAGATTAATTTGAGATTAGAGTTGAATGGACTGCAAAATGATTTGAAAATTGACTTGAGAATAAAAGTGCTAAGTGGTTAGCATTGTGAAATTTTGACTAGAAAATTGACGTTAGATTTCGATTTCGATCCCGAAAATGGACTCAGGATAGTCGATTTAGCTTAGAGTACAAATTTATGTCCATTGGAGCAAGTTTGAAAATTAGGGTTTGGGCTATATAAGGGGTTCAAGGTGTCTTTGTCAATTCATTTTTACCTCTCAAAGCTAAAAATTTGAAAAACCTTATGTGAAGAAAAATGGCAATTCTGATTCAAGAGAAAATATTCGAGTGCCAAAGACGTCATAATTGCTCACGAAACTATGCCCCAGCAGTAATTGATCAATATTAAGCCTTTTGAAATTCTATTTTTTTGAATTTTTGTTCAAATTTTCATTTTGAATTTCATTTGAAGTCGTGTTGTGTCATTTTATTGTGTGGTTTTTATCTATCACTCATACGAGTATCTGGCATTGTTTGTTTCCTCATATGGGTAAGTAGGGTTTCTCATATGGTGTTTACCCATGTATCGTATGAGTATATTCTTGAGCGACCATTTAATCATTCGAAGAGTATTAAATTGTTGTTTGGGTCTGTTTAATCATGCAGATCATTGTGTTTGCTCGTACGAGTTACTGCTTGTCTGTGGTAACTCATATGGAAAACAACAAGTATTTTTTAAGGTTTAAAGAGCAATTTTTTATTTTGAATGTTGAAAATTTGGATTCTGTAGCATGTTTAACACATTCTTAGTGCAAATTCAATCACATACTGATGATTTGTGTGCTCGATTTTACAGATTCATTTGCTTGATATTCAGTTTTGGTGCATATATCCATCGACGATGAGATTAGTGAGTGATTTATTAGATGCACAAAGAGGTCACATAGGGTTGTGTGGATTTGGATATTTGTTACAGATTCCTGATATCCATGTGAATCATAGTATGTTGACCGCATTAGTTGAGTGTTTCCATTCTGAGCATAAAACTTTTCATTTGCTGGTGGGAGATATGACCATCAATCTAGAGGATATTTACAAGATATTAAGGATTCTATTTGTCAGAGATAAGGTAGATTATGATTCTACTCCATGACCAGGTATTGAGGCTCTTAGACGTATATTCCATGACAAGACTATCCTTGATCGTGTTATTGATGAATACTAAGAGGGGGGGTGAATTAGTATGCCAAAAATATTTGTACTTAAACACTTAAATAGTCTGAAGATAAACCGGTAAAATAGTCTAACAGACAGACCGGTTATCACACATGCAAACCAAAATGTGAATAAAGCATTCACCCACAAAAGCAATACAACCATAAAACAAGATATTTGACGTGGAAACCCAACTGGGAAAAAACCACGGTGAGATGGAAGTCACAAGTCACTATCTGCAGAATAGAAACCAGACCGGTTAAGGTCTTACAATGTTTTTCACCAGAATAGATCCTGTTAGGAATCTCAATCTCTATTAGGAGATAAGTCTGATTAAAGACTACCTTGTTAGAGGATTTTAGATTCACATAAGTGAACCACCTTGTTAGAGGATTTTACAAAGGCTTTTGGGCCTACCCGGTTAAGGGCTATAGACTTGTCAAAGATGTGAGTAATCAACAAGTGTTTGATCTATCTAATGGCACAAACTGCTTGGTTAGATCCAGTATAGCTCACTACTAATGCATTTCAGCATTACTTCAGTCTTCTCTATCTCTCTCTGTTACAACTTGATCTTCTCAGATAAGATCGCTCTTACAACAAATCAACAACCACCTTAAACCCTAGCCACAAAATTAACCCTCTCAGCAAAAACAAATACAACCACTCAAAACCCTAGACATGATGTCCTTTTAAAGGAATCTGATTTTATGTCGGTCCAATAGGATTATATTACAATTTCCTAGGTTCAATGAATCTAGACATACTCAGTAACACGACACAAAAAGCACCGTCAATGTGTCAGCACCGTCCATCAATTGGTGGGTTGGTAACTCATCACAGAGTATTACCAGTTCATACAAAATACCAGTTGCCGGCTTGACAAAAATGAAGACTGATAAGAATGTGTTATGCCACTTTTCTCCTTCGTACCGGTTGAGATCTATGAACCGCTTGGGGTCGACATGCCGCTTCAGACCAAGAAACACATTCTGCAAAATCACCAATAGTCTAAAGACTAGAATACAACATACCGGTTGGAACAAATACTGATTGAGCTCTAGCTCATACACATAAAGGGGATCTCAATACAAGTGTGTGTCCATCAATGACAATCACAACATAAACATCAAAAATGCCAACAATCTCTCCCTTTGGCATTGATGGCAACACTTAGGGAAATAAAATTTTGACATCTAAGTGTTTTACAACAAAAACAAGCCATTAACAAAATTGCTCCCCCTAAGCATATACACTATCCCTTAATCAACACAATGTATAGCAATTTTGTATATAGAGCATGAACATTGAGATATCAGAGCACATAGCATATATCAAAAACATATATCAAAATTTTAAAATCAGATACTTCTCCCTATTTGTCTCCAAAATAGATAGAGTACTTCTCCCCCTTTGCCAACAATGACAAAGTACCACTAAACAGCCCTGTTTCCACTTGATATATATAAAAATTTTATGACAATAATGAATAATACTTGTCAAAAATGGATTTATAGTCCTGCAAAAATTGTTTCATGGATAGAGACCAGGACTCGAGTAGGGAAGTGGCCACTTCTTTTTCTGTTTGCATCTGGTATACATGTTCCTCCATGGCATCAACTATGCTCAGCTCCTGCGTAACTGTCAAGGCATCCAAGTTCAAATAACACTTCTGAAGAATTTGCAGACGTGGAAGTAAAACTAGTTGCAGCTCCTACAAATCTCTAGATCGTGTACTGATCTCTTGCTCCATTTTGGCTGACTAGATCTGGAACCGGTGAACAGTTTGCCCATATGTTGCAAAGGAATCATAAGGTGGCTTAAATGTGCTCAGGTAGGACTGTAAGTCCATTTGAAGCTTTTGCTTCTGAGCTAGCACATCATCGCAGAATAGATGAGGTTGACAGATTTTGCTTAGTAGCAAGTTTCCCTCATCCAAAGCATTCCTTATGTCCTTTTGGTCTTTTAGCAGTTCAGACCGGAGCTCATTCAACTTTTTCACCAGAGAAATTTTAAGAGCCTTTTGATGCTCTTTCTTGACATTTGCCTCAGTTTCTTCTTCCAGGCTCTGCACCTGATCAACCACTACAGTACATAGTAGTTTGAGTTGTGCTAGTGATGAGTCAGTGTTAGGAAGATTGGTACCAAGGATTAAACCGGTAAGGGTGTCTACAGCCACCTGAATTATATCCTATTCCTTTTTCCTACAAATGATCTCAAGGCACTCTTGAGCAACCTTGATGCTTTGCATAAGCTCCGACTCACTTGCAGATTGGAGATATCAGCCGGTTTGGCTTGACTCCCAATTGCCTTCAAAGTCTCCATCTGTGTGCTCTCCATTGCTTTCGCTACCTTGTCTACTTCTTCCTTCTTCCTTTTCTCTACTTCTTTCTTCTGTTATTGTTCCTTGTCTTCTTCTTCTTTATTTTTCCTCTTTGCTTCCTTCCTCTTCTCCTCTTCTTTCTCTTCCTCTTCCTTCTTTTTCTTCTCTTCCTCTTCCTTCTTCTTCTTTTCTTCCTCTTCCTTCTTCTTCTTTTCTTCCTCTTCTTTCTTCTTCTTTTCTTCCTTTTCCTCTTCTTCTTTCTTCTTCCTTTCATCTTCTTGCTTCTTATTCTCTTCATCTTTTCATTTCTCCTCTTCCTCTTTTCTCTTCTCTTCCTCTTTTCTCTTTTTCTCATCTTCATCCCTCTTCTTCTTCTCTTCTTGTTCCTTAGCCACTTCCTATGTGTCCTTAGCTTTCTCACCGCCCTATTCAGCTTGTTGCCCCTGTTTTGTTCCCTCAGAAGGTATGTCCTGAGTGACATCTTCTACATCTAGGGCATTGACATCAATAGTGTCGATTGGTTCTTCAACCAGGTTACCTTCTTCATCAAAAACTTCATTCGGTTTGGATATGACCAGTTTTTTTTTCTGCTTGTTAGTTGACCATTCGTGCTTTGTGAGCTTGAATAGCATGATTCATATACTGATGAGTGTCTTTTTCAATATCATCAACTCTTCCTTCCAACAGCCAGAGTCTTCTTCTCCTTGTGAAGAAGAGTCCTTTATTTTGGTCCAACACATTAAATAATTCTAAATTTGAGAGGTCGGGAAAGTACTGTGCAAAGACTTTCTCCCTAATCTCCCATTCTTTTTCAATGGAAATGTGCCATTTATTATCTAATGCTTTAAATAAAGAATCCGGTGTCTGAGATTTAATCTCTGATGGCAACTGGTCATTTTTACACAAATAAATAATGATTTCCTGTAATACTTCTTCCTTCTCCTCATCACTAAAATCATCATAATAATCTACTAAATCATGAAGTAACTTTCTCCTAATATTCGTAACTGTCCTTTGAAAATGTGTCAAAGGTTTGTATGAGGAGATATCAATATTTACCAGTGCGGATGCTACCGGTTCATTCTTCTTCATTTTCTTTGTCTGTCTGGCCTTCTTTGGCTTTTCATCAGACTCGGTCTCTTCAGAGTCCGGTTCATTTGTCTTAGTCTTCCTTTTTCTTTCAAAGACTTTTGTCGGTGTCACCTCTGGTTTCTTCTTTGCAGGTGACCGCTTGGTCACTCTTGGAGTTGCAGTGGTAGCCGGTGTTGATGCTGTAGGCACTGCCTTGGCTTTCTTTGCTGTCGGTTCTTTTCCTTTCTTAACAGATGGTTCCTCGACCAGTGCAATCCTCTCCAAGTAGGTTCCGGTCCTTTTAGCCTTAGGATCAAGAGGCGTGGCAATAAGGGTTGAGGCATACCCTTCCAGCATATCATACATAACCTCATAGCCCATTGGCTTCACTTCCTCCATTCTAGGCTCAATAGCCTCCATTAAGCATTTGTCCACCTGAATGGTGAAACAGATGTCATCTTCATATTTCTTAATGATATCACCTGAGATCCTTACCCTTTGACTCATGTTTCTTCTAAACTCATCAAAATATTTGTTTAGCACTTCAAGGTAACCGGTTCCAATGGCTTATATGCTTTCCTTGATCTTCTTGGTTACCAGTTGGTCAGGAGACCACTGGACATCTCCTACTCTAGGAAAGTAGCCTTGGAAATAGAAAAACAACCCAACCAATATTTGTCCGAATTTGAATCTTAGTGCATTATCTTGTTTAATCGACTCCATATTAGACAGGAGCTACCTCTGCATACTGGTGCATAGGTCAAATGATGCGTCTTCTTTAATCATCCGGTAAGCGGCATTTACTACTGTAGCAGATACAGAATTAATCCTACTGGCTGAGAATGTTCTATATCCTATCACCATGCAGGCGTATTTCACCAGATCATCCTTGATTGGATTAATTGTCATACCTTGTGAGTCACTTGTTGAACCGGTGAGCTTGGCTACTTCAGTTTTGCTTACCATTCTTAGGGCTAGCACTTCCCCTGCGTTACACAAATTGGTGACTCCATGAATTGCCTGAGGCATGATATCATGTGTCCTCTCTAGGTACATCTTGTCACCATGGACTCTGCTCAAAATGATCCTAATATGATCCTCCGTAAAATCTTCCAGAAAGTATACTGCATTATGGAGTTTCTTCTTCTCTAAGATACTAAACTCCAGTTTGATCTTCTTGTCCTTACCGCAAAATAAACCTAACTGGGTGTGAATAGCTAAAGACCCTAGGTCTTCTATTTTGCAATAAATATAATTTGAAATTCCTTCTTCAACTATGACTCTAGCCGAAACTTGTGATAAGGCATTATATTTGGATTTCCTTTGAATAAAACTTTCCGACTCAATGGATGTACTAGAACTGGTATGAGATGCAGAAGCCATTGTTGAGTATTCCAAGAACATGAAAAATACCTTAACAATGCCAATTTAGGGCTTCCTAATTCTGCTTCACTACACTCTTCGTCGGTTGCCAAATCACCGATTTGTGTTCTCCATGACCGCTTGCAAACTAGATTTGAATCTCCTTCAAGATTTATCAATTTCTTGAAATCTTAGTTCA
Organism: Cryptomeria japonica; assembly: GCF_030272615.1. NCBI lineage: Eukaryota > Viridiplantae > Streptophyta > Pinopsida > Cupressales > Cupressaceae > Cryptomeria > Cryptomeria japonica. The sequence goes on along the minus strand of NC_081407.1, from coordinate 582,260,445 downwards.
AATCACCTTTTCTTCGCTCTGTACTTGAAAAATTTTCTTCACTTGAAAATAGATAGTGAGAAATGATTTGAAATATGCTTTTATACATGTCTCTCACCTACTGCCATTAATGCTCCTCTATTAGGGCGTAAACCCTAATTTGCCTCTTTTATCATTTCTGATCTTCTACCAAGCGACAGGTATCACATACCAGTTAAGTTCTTTTACCAGTGTAACCGGGGGTTCACAATCATTTTGCCGTTTTCTCCACCTAAGCCTCTTTGGAGCTTAGTTTGTCAATTCCAATATTTCCACACTAGGTGCAGAAACCGGTTCCTCTTCCAACATTGTTGGTTTCTTCCTCCAGGTTTTGTTCATCCGCTTGAACTTTTTCAACATCAACTTCTCCTTTCTGAGTGACTGGTATATCATCAGATATACTCTTTCTTCTTCTGTGGAATCTTGCAATGTGACCTAGTTTGTTGCAGTGATAGCAAACCAATCCAGGTGCTCTCCAAGGTCCATTGTTCATGTTTCAATTTTTCCTTCTGCATGTAGCTGTAGTGTGTCCATGTCCATGACAAATCCAACAATTTTCTCTCCATCCAGTTGCTGGTTGATAACCATTGTTGCCTGACTGATAATTGTAGGCATTAAACCAGTTAGGGTTCTGGTTTACAAAAGATTCTGGACTAGCTCCTTGGGTCCTCTGAGGATATCTTCCAGTATTGCTCATGACAAACTTGCATTCAAATGCTCTATGCCCAAACTTGTTGCATGCATAACAATGACCATTGAACTTATTGGATCTAGGTACATTGTTGATAAAATATGGAAAATTATTGTAGGCTTTTCTCCTACATACATTGGTAGTGTGTCCTTCTTTAAGATAGTTAAAGCAAACAGGTTTGAATTTTTGCTTACCTTTTCCGTTGAGTGTCGGTTGCTTCTTTGATGCTTCAACATTTGTTCCTGAGGATTCTCCTTCCTCATGTCCAAAGAAACCAAATCCATTGGTATTCTTTGCTGGTCTAGATGACTCAAGCTTTTGCTCTAGCTTGACAGTACTTTTGCTAAACTTAGCAAGTATTTCCTTTGACTCAGAGAGTTCTTTGGAAATAGTAGTATTTGTCTCCATTAGGCTTGCATTTTCAGAGATGGCTATGGTCAGTTCTCCTCGCATGTCTTCCTTTTCCATCCTTCTCTCATGAAGGCGAGCAGTTAGTGCACTAATCTCTTGTTTCAATTTGAAAATTTCATGATCTCTATCCTTTACCCAATCTTCAGCTTTCCTCTGATTCTCAAGCTCTTGACTAAATCGGATAGTTAGTCCTTCCAACTCCTTTCTCAGATTGGAGTTTGAATCATTCAACTTATTTACTTTTGCAATCATGGCTTCCATATTTGCTTCATCTTCAGAACTACTTTCAGATAGCTCCATCAGCTTCTCTGCATGTTCTCTCCTTTTTGCTTGAGATGCCTTGTATTTGACCATAAGATCATCATAGGCTTGCTCAGACTGAGTGAGCCATTGAGTAAGTTCCCTCAAGGTGTATTCCCCCATATCTCTTTCCAAGTCATTAAACTTATAGAAAGGTAGGCTCTGATACCAATTGATGAATACTAAGAGGGGGGGGTGAATTAGTATGCCAAAAATCTCTATACTTAAACACTTAAATAGTCTGAAGATAAACTGGTAAAACAGTCTAACAGACAGACCGGTTATCACACATGCAAACCAAAATGCGAATAAAGCATTCACCCACAAAATCAATACAACCATAACACAAGATATTTGACGTGGAAACCCAACTGGGAAAAAACCACGGTGATATGGAACTCACAAGTCACTATCTGCAGAATAGAAACCAGACCGATTAAGGTCAGATCGGTTAAGGTCTTACAATGTTCTTCACCAGAACAGATCCTGTTAGGAATCTCAATCTCTATTAGGAGATAAGTCTGATTTAAGACTACCTTGTTAGAGGATTTTAGATTCACAGATGTGAACCACCTTGTTAGAGGATTTTACAAAGGCTTTTGGGCCTACTCGGTTAAGGGCTACAGACTTGTCAAAGATGTGAGTAATCAAAAAGTGTTTGATCCATCTAATAGCACAAACTGCTTGGTTAGATCCAGTATAGCTCACTGCTAATGTGTTATAGCATTACTTCAGTCTTCTCTATCTCTCTCTGTTACAACTCAATCTTCTCAGATAAGATCGCTCTTACAACAACTCAACAACCACCTTAAACCCTAGCCACAACATTAATCCTCTCAGCAACAACAACTACAACCACTCAAAACCCTAGACATGATGTCCTTTTAAAGGAATCTGATTTCATGTTGGTCCAATAGGATTATATTACAATTTCCTAGGTTCAATGAATCTAGACATACTTAGTAACACGACACAAAAAGCATCGTCAGTGTGTCAGCACCATCAATCAATCGGTGGGTTGGTAACTCATCACAGAGTATTACTGGTTCATACAAAATACCGGTTGTCGGCTTGACAAAAATGAAGACTGGTAAGAATGTGTTATGCCGCTTTTCTCCTTCGTACTGGTTGAGATCTACAAACTCCTTGGGGTCGACATGCCGCTTCAGACCGGGAAACACATTCTGCAAAAGCACCAATAGTCTAAAGGCTATAATACAACATATTGGTTGGAACAAATATCGGTTGAGCTCTAGCTCATACATATAAAGGGGATCTCAATATAAGTGTGTTTCCATCAATGACAATCACAACATAAACATAAAAAATGGCAACAGTTATCACTTAAGACAATTTCATGAGAAGGTATGGTGTAGAGTACCCTGTGACTTGCGTTTTGGCTGGAATGATTGGTTGTTTTATGATGCCTGACAGAGGACAACAGGGATTTTTATATGGATGGGGCGGAATGCTAGAGAGAGTACTTACTCATTTAGTGAGATTAGGTTGGTGTTTGTGCTTACTCGATCATATGTACCATGAGATGCATGAGATTGTCTATCGAGAGGGGAAGAGCATGGCAGCAGGTGTCCTCATTTTGCGGATGTGGGCATGGGAGCATATCCCGATTTGTAGACCTCTTATGGAGGATTCTAGTGAGGCACATCAGCCTATCGTATGTTGATACTTAGGTTATGTCACACAACCCCACCTGGGCAAGACTGATTTTTGGAGGTAGTTGGATGACTTGATCATTGTAGTATCGAGACCATATAGTGGTCTAGAGCTGTGGGATGATTGGAGGGTACAGCGGAGAGATATGTTTATGACTAGACCTTTGATCGACAGATTGACTTCTATTATTGAGTGATTTGTAGTATCTAGGGTTTTGAGACAGTATGGGATACTGCATAGTATATCCTAGGAGTTTACAGTGTATGCTAGATATGGGGAGGGGGAGAGATGAGGATAGGCACTGAGACTATCATATGCCTTGAGCATGCAGTAGATATCAACTTTACAACCTTAGAGATGGGAGTACCTAGAGGATGTGGCAGACGCGGGGGTATTTCCTTAGTATAGAGTGGTTGTAGAGATACCCTTTTCCTGATTTACAGATCTTGGAGAGCATGCACCTCTTATAGATGAGGTTGAGGAGGATGCACTAGCACAAGCATAGGTACCAGGTCAGGTATAGGGATGAGTTTAGGTAAAGGGATGGAGAGAGGATGTACCTAGATGGAAAGGAGGGGATCCTGGTGCTAGTAGTAGCAAGGTACCAATGGGAGGTTGACAGCGACAGAGAGGGGAGGGTGGATCATTAGGAGCTATTGGGGATGAGGCTGGCGATTCTAGGGTAGTAGAGGTTGGAGGTGAGGATGAGAGAGCATCTCCTAGGCAAGTTAGGAAGTGGAGGGATGAGTAGGGAGGCAGAGAAGGGGAGATGGGGAGAAAGAAGGAAGTGTTGACATAGTACGGTCTTTGAGGGTGAGGGTGACAGGTTTGCAGTCATAGTTGACAGTGGCGCAGACGCAACTAGCAAAGCAAGATCGATAGGTCACAAAGATCAGATCTGAGCATGATGCTCTTCAATGAGAGGTTTTGCATCAGATGAGTTGTTCATCTTATTATGTTGCATCTTATAGTGTAGCAGTCCAAGTAGCGCATCAAGTTATGTTGTATTCTCAATATATGGCTCGATCTGAGGGAGCTAGGACACCCAGATAGGATGTTGATCAGTAGGAACCACCTCCTCCACTCGGTGATGAGAGAGAGGTAGAGAGATAGATTTTTTATACATCCTAGATTTTTCTATATACCCCATTTTTGTAGCTTATACATTTCTTTCTCCGATGAGACATTGTATATGATAGTTGATATCATTTGTATTCTTAAACACTGAGATTATGACAAGATATACGAGCTCTTGATTTGATTTCATCATACTTGTGTTGATTGATTATGAGATGTCTTTCTATATGCGTTATTCTATATGTATGCATATCTTTTCAGTATGGATGCATGTAATGCAAATGAATATGGATGTTTTTTTTATTTTTTGTTTTTTTCACATGCAAATAAATGATGAAAATGAGTAACTAGTAATGCAAATGTTTAGTTTTCATACAGTAATATGAATGCTAATAAATATATAATGAAATGTATGGATCTATATAAGATGTTTATGTATGCATCTAACATCTCAATACACAAGTACTCGATCAGAGAAACGATGATGAAAAAGTGAACCACTTAACCGAGAAATGACGATTGCTTCAAACTCTCATTCAAAAGATAAAGAGATCATTGTTATCACATCAAAATCACTTGAGATGCACAAAATTTAGAATGAATGCAACCTAAACTTAGTCACTGGATTTGATATGCTCAATTTTCATCACTGAGCTTTTTACAAACACGGCAGGCAAAACAAAGTTCCTTCCTTTTCATATGCAATATTAATTATCTTGTCTGCAATGACCCTTTTATCATTCATATCCTTGGACAGATTACGCATGCATCTGGATTGTACATTAAATAAGTTCCCTCAAAATAGACAAATAAATGACTCCAACCTCCCTGTAGTATACAAATAAGCAAAGTCGAGGTATGTGTGGAGATTTCACCTTGATGTGAAGGCACTTATCATAGACACCCAGCTTAATAGATGTTTCCAGATCATTGGAATTACTCCTACAAGAAAAAAAAAAAGAAAATGTATTATGCCCCCAATCCTTGCTCCTCTTAGTCAAGATAGACTTCCTCTATTTACTCAGAGGGAATAAAAATCAAAAACCAATTTAAAAGATAGCACACAAAGAAAATTTCAATCATATCTCAAATAGTGTAGTGATTGTTTTCAGTAGTCTTGTTTTGCTTGTTTACTCAGTGATAAAACTCTTTAGTAGTGTGGAGATAGGTGACTAACTTAGAGTGGATGACTTGGTTAATACTATTTAGGACATTTATATTGATCCATTGATTACCTTAAGACTAGGGCATTGATTGGTTTCAAGCCATGAGGGTTCCAAAAGAACTAGGATGTCACAAAAGCAACTAAAGGATATGTACAAGCGAAAGAAAAGATGCAAGAAAGCAGGAATGAAAATAGGAAATGCCAAATTTGCATTGATAGATGGATTACTTGAGTACAAGAGGCCTCAGGTTACCAAGTTTTCATCAAGGCTTTTTTTTCAAGACGCTTATGATTTTTTCAGGACTTTTTTGCTGTACAGGTTGTTGGAGCAGAGAATACTAAGTGAAGAATTTTTTTAAGTGGATGGTGTTGATCGGTTCACAGATTTTTTCTCCTTCTGATGTTGAGAGTTGATAAGTACTACAGCCAAAAACTGCAGTAACAATATAGGGACCTAGCCAGTTAGGTTCAAACTTCCCTTTGTTATCTCGAAATTGTTGATTTTTAGGATTCTCTTTCAAGACATGGTCACCAACCTAAAATTCTCTTTGTCCAGCTTTCTTGTTATAACCTCTAGACATTCTCTTTTGGTAAGCTCTCAGATGATCAAATGCCACTTGTTGACATTCATCCAGCAACTCGAGCTCTTGCAATCTAGATATTTTGTAGTTTTCATCAGTAATAAGACCTTGCAAAGAAACTCTCAAAGAATGTATTTCCACCTCAATAGGCAAGACTGCTTTGACCCCATACACCAAAGCAAAATGTGTAGCCCCAGTAGGTGTTCTAATACTTGTTCTATAAGCCCATAGTGCAGGATTGAGTTGCAGATGCCAATCCTTTCCAGATTTGTTTACCATTCTGTGTAAGATAGTCAACAGATTTTTGTTAGATACTTCAGCTTGTCCATTACCTTGAGGGTAATATATGGATGACCAGTGTTGTTTGATTTTGAACTTTTCACAGAGCTTATCTATATCTTTGTTTTTGAACTGCCCCCCATTATCAATCACAATTGAAGAAGGTATTCCATACCTGCAAATAATATAGTTAAGGATGAACATTGCCACTTGTTTACCGGTTTCTTTGATTAGTGGAACCGCTTCGACCCACTTAGTGAAGTACTCAATGGTAGTTATGATAAACTTGTGTCCATTAGATGATGCAAGATAGATTTGGACGATGAGGTCAAACACCCATTGCTGGAAAGGCCAATGTGTGATAAAAGGTATTAGATCCCTTATTGGAGCATGTATGAGATTCCCATGTAGTTGACACTTTTCACAAGTTTTAGCAAATTTATAGCATCTTTTTCCATATTTGGTCAGTGGTAGCCAGCCCTTAGTAGTTTTTGAGCTAAAGTTAGACCGTTTGAATGAGATCCACAAATACCTTCATGCACTTTAGATAACGCACGTTGGGACTCTTCAGTTTCTTGACACCTAAGCAAAGTACTATCCAAACCTCACCTATATAAATCATTAGCAATGATGACATACCATGAAGCATTTCAAATAAGGTTTCTTTTCTCATTATGGGTAAGATTAGTAGGAATAATTTGATTGTGTAAGAGTAAATGTGGCTATAGTGAGATGAGTCATGGCTAATGATAGAACAGACCATCTGGGAATCAGGGGAATCATAAGAAGGATAGTGTAACTCTTCCACCAGGAATTCATAGCAGAACTCATATTCTTGTAGTTTTGGTATAGATGCCAAGGTAGCCAGAGCATTTATTGCTTTGTTTGTTGATCTAGGAATATGTTGAAATGATACAAAGGTAAAATATTTATTGAGGTCATCAACCATTATTTTATATGGCATCATTTTTTCATCCTGAGTTTGATATATATCATTGATCTGGTTGATAATTAGTTGAGAGTCTCCTTAGATGTGTAACTCAACAACCTTCCATTCAATAGACAGCTTGATTCCATTTACCAAGGTTTCATATTCTACAATATTGTTGGTACAAGGAAAGAGAATCTTGTATTCCTTTGGGATTAAGTATCTCTGAGGGGTGATAAAAAGTATTCCAGCACTAGAACCTTGTTGAGTGGAAGACCCATCAAAGAACATTTTCTAGGATCGTTGAGTAAGGTGCATGATAGATTCATCCAGAAATTCTATGTGCAAGATTTGATTGTCTTTAAGTGGAGCATCAACAAGTTGATCTCTAATGGAATGTCCTTTGATAGCTTTGCATTCTATATATTCAATATCAAATTATGTGAGTATCATGACCCATTTAGCCAATCTCGTTGTAAGTGTTGCCTTGTTGAGAAGTTATTTGAGAGGATCTATCTTAGCCAAACAAGATTTCTCTATGATAGTATAGTTCATCTCATAGGACACCAAGGTCTTGTTGATATAGTATATAGCTCTTTCCTTTTTATTCTCATCCTGTTGTGCCAAAAGTGCCCCCAGTGATGTATCAGTAGCTGATATGTAGAGAATTAATGCCTTTCCTTGAATTGGTGGCATCAACATAGGTGGGTTAGAAAGATATTCCTTGATCTTCTTTAGGTGATGTTCATAGTCTTTTATGTGACTCCTTTCCATAATGTCTTTGTGAATGGTTGAGCCTTATCTACTAGCTGAGAGATGAAGTGTCTTATTGATTGGAGCTGCCCTTGTAGAGTCCTCATTTGAATAACATTATTAGGAGGTGACATTTCTATTATAGCTTTAAGTTTTCTAGATCCACTTCAATTCCTTTCACTGAAATAATGTATCCTAGGAGCTTACCAGATGTAACTCCAAATGCACATTTCTTGGGATTCAACCTGAGTTTGAATTTTTCCATCCTGTCTAAGATTGGACCTAGTTCTGGTAGATGTGTTGATCTTTTCATATATTTTACTAGAGTATCATCAACATAGTCCTTCATGTTTTTGTGCATCATATCATAAAAAATTGTTGTTATAGCTCTTTGATAAGTGGTACCTACATTCTTTAAGCCGAAGGGTATTACATTCTAGTAGAAAGTTCCCCATGCACAGGTGAATGATGTTTTCTCTTGATCCTCAGGTGCAATTTTGATTTGATTGTCCGAAAAAACCATCCATTAAAGAGTACATTTCATAGCCAGCAATCATGTCCACTATCATGTCTATGTTGGGTAGTGGAAAATTATCTTTTGGACAAGCTTTGTTTAAATCTCTGAAATTTGTGCAAACATGTATTGATTTGTCGGGTTTGGAAACATGTACAATATTAGATATACACTCGGCATAATCAATTGATCTGATGAATCCATCTTTTAGTAAAAAATTTAGCTCAGCTTTAACAAGTAATGCAACATGAGGATGCATTTTTGGGATTTTTTACTTAACAGGTTTAACTCTAGGAGTAATAGAAAGATGATGCATTATCAACTCAGGATATAGACCCGGCATATCAGCATATGTCCATGCAAAATTGATCTTCTTTTTTGTGAAGAAATCAGAAAATTCTTTTAGTTCTTCGGCTGACAAGGATTGAGCTACATGTATGATGTGTTGAGCTTCTTTTGTTCCAATTTTTACAGGTTGTGTAGGTTCAATTATCATTGATGATCGCTCTTGAAAGTGATTAGGCAAAATATCAAGTATATCACCCTCAGGTGCCTCAGAAAGGTTTTCACCATTAGGTACATCCTTTATTTTTACTATTTTTTATTATGATACTACCACAGTGTGGTTTTTGCCATCAGAACACTTATTTTTCTTTTTCTGATTTTTGTGATTAAGATACTTGACATCTGTTGTTGTCATGTTCTCACTTTGTTCACTAGCAAAAGAGCCCATATGTTCAACTGCATTAAGATAACAAGCTAATGTATAATCATTGGCAAAGGTAGGTATATTCAAAGGTTGATCTTGGAGAGCACAGTTAATAAGCTCGGGATGTACTAGGGATAAGTATTTAACAGGTTCAAGGGAATTCATGGTATTGTCATTACAACCTTGGACCGACAAGTTGAGTTCCAGAAGACTACCTTGCATAAGTATCATGAGACCAAGAAGAATTAGAACATGATTATCGAAGTTTATGTTAGTATTTAGGGGACCTAACCCAGTAGACCTACCATTATCACCATCCTCTACTTTGGACTAGACTACATATCGTGGTTCGACAGTAACATGTTCAATAGATAGAGCTTCAACATTCATGAAGTAGTCATAGTTTGGTGTTGAATAGGTAATATCATAAATAAACCTTATTTTAGAGTTATCAGAGTCAGAAGGTGAGGCCTTTGACTCTTCTTCAAGTGGCTCAGTGAAAGCATGTATAGTATCAATATCTACATCTTTGATGCTACAAGTTCCTTTGAGATTTGGTTTAATGATCCCTGATAGTTCACATAACCTTGATGACTCTGTTAGTCTCTATCATCTTTTCCATTCAGCTTCCTTTGGACTAATGACCGTCCCTGCTTTTGTAGCCTCCAATTCTTCATTTGTAGTCCAATATCTGATTTTCTCTATCTCATTAGAGGGAGATATAGTAGGTGAATAATTTTTGTGTGCTCTTCCTTCTTTCAACTGTTTTTCATAGTCTTCTTGTCTTTTGAGTCTAATTTCCTCTATTTCCTTTTGTAGCTTCAAGCATATTATCTCTTGTGCTTAATGTATGATATCACTAGGTTCTTTAGGAGTTTCTTCAGTAGATGCATCTAAAAAAGGCTCTGGACCCCATTCATACTCATTCAAATTAGTTTCAGAATCCTCTATGTGCATTCTTCATGTATATGTGACTATAATGTTCAGTGGTGCAAACAATTCTTTAATTCCTTCCATCTCTTCTCTCATGTCTTCTAGGATTTCTACTCCCTGTAGTGTTATTAGTGATACAGTTGGAACTTGATTACAAGTTGCTTCTTCTCTCTTGATTGCCAATTCTTCTTGTTCTTTTTCATACTCATCCCGAGTTTGTTGAGTGTTTACTTCCTGTGATGTTTGATGTAGTACCTTTTTCCTCCTCTTAGACTGATGATGAGAAGTATGTTTTTGATTTGATGACTCCACTAGATGGTATCCAAGTCTAGATTTATCATTTGTAGACTTAGTTTGTAGCTTAATAGGTTCAACAATTCCTTCTTGATGCTTTCCCAGAGGACCAGTACCTGAATATCCCATGTGTTCAATCATCTGATATCCTGGACCATATTGTTCAGGGGAAATCTCATAGTGTTGCACTTCTTTTTTCACTTTCTTCTTTGAAAAGTCATTTGAGAACATCCTCCTTTTCTATTTCATCTACAAAGGAAGTAGAGGACTGTATAAAAATACCATCATAAATGACATTTGGAGTTGAAGTTTGTGGCTTCATAGCCTTAGATGATTTTCTAGACTATCTTGGTGACGCAGGAAGAGACATTCGTGAAAGTATAGGTTCTATCTTGTATCCATCCATGCCAATACCTGTGATCTTCAATTTATTTTCTAAGCCTTTCATCAAAGTTTCTAAACTTTTAGGTGAAGAGGCTTCTCTATTATGAGGAACAAAGGTATCAGCACACTGTTTAAATGCATTACGGGTGTAGCTAGTATCAGCAATAATACTAACTTCAACTTCATTATAAGGAAATTTCAAGCACTTATGATATGTAAATGATACTATTTTCATTTCATGAATACATGGCCTCCCCACCAAGATGTTTTAGGAAAGAGGAAGGTCAAGCACTTAAAAAATAACATTTGTTTCTACAGGTCCTACCTTGGTCGGTAATAGTACCAGACCTTTAGAGGTTCTCTCTTCTTCATCATAAGCTTGGATTGTTATTTTCTTTGCTAGATCAATTACATTTTCAAAAAATCCCAACTGTATCAGTAAATTGGAGGTACAAATATTCAACCCAGTACCTCCATCTATCAAAACACATTTGACTCGATGTTTATGCATCATAGCTTCAATGTGTAATGGCTAGTTATGTGGGTGATTCAGTGAATTGTCATCTTCTTCAGAGAAGGTGAGGTAATGAGGAAAAGTTAGGTGACCCACCATAGATTGAAACTGATCTACATCTAAATCTTTAGGGACATTAGTAGTGAGCAAAGCTTTGTCTAGGATCTCTCTATGAGCAGAAGAGATCTTAAGCAGTTCAAAAATGGAGATTTGAGCGATAGTACGTTTCAATTGTTCGACAATGTTGTAACTAAGAAAGGATGATGAGCCAATTGTTTAGATTTAGCCATGATTGTATCTAATTGTCTATTTGAAGAAGTCAGTAGGTTTGATGTTTTTTGATCAAGAGTTGATGAACTAGCTCCTTTGAGAGTAACCTTCTTTTGAGCGCGGGTCATAGCATTTGTAGTTTGTATTTTATTTTGTTTATCTTTGACTATGATTATGTTACAATACTCAGATTGGGAAGATTCAATCATGTTGATGATATTGTCATTGTTGGTGTAGGTGTAATTGAATTTGGTGCCTCCTTTAGATTTAGAGGATTCTCCTTTCTCATAAGCAGGCAAGGGATCTTTGAAAGCTTTTTGATCAGCATAAGTCATGTGGTTTCCAACAAAAATTTTGCCAGCATCGATGAGATCTTGAATCTCGTGTTTGAGTTTCATGCAGTTATTTATTGTATGACCCGTGTTTCGATGATATTCACAGTACTCATTTTCCCTCCACCATTTGGGTTTAACTTTTGGATCATATGGTCTAGAGTTGTCAGGCAATGTGATCATATCATTTGCCAATAAAGTTTTAAGAGCTGACTCATATGATTCTTCCAAAGGAGTGAAATCATGTTTAGGCTTTGAAATCCAAGGCTTCTCTTTAAACCACTCTTTTGATTTCTTAGGAGGTTTTTTCCTAGTAGTTTCAGCTTCTTTGAGGGCTTGTGTGCCACTAGCCAAATTAAATATTGTGGGTTTCAATTTTGGTTTAACAGTATCTACCACTCCATCATTAACAACATTTATGTTGTTATGTTTGTCGTAATTCCAATATTTGTTCTTTTCTTTGGAACTAGAGCCTTGTTGTGTTTCTTTATAAAGTGATATATCTCCTTTCTTTATAAGCACATATTCCATTCTGAGGTCATTATCTACCATTTTGTTGAATAAAGGGTACACTTGCATTTGGATATTGTATTTCAATTTAGGGATCAAATTATTGACAAAGATATCCATCTTCTCAGAATCTAGGATAGGCCATGAATATCTAGAGAACATCTTTCTCCAACATTGAAGGAAAGTGAGAAAAGGTTCTCCTGTTTTCTGTTTGGTATTGCAAAGATCGATCATGGTGATTGGATGATGAATGTTATAGGAGTATTGTTGGAGAAACAATTTGACTAATTTCTCAAAATATTTAATTCCCATAGGTAGGCTCGAAAACCATTCCATAGCTTGTCCTCCTAAACTCCTCGGGAAAAGGTGCATGAGATATGTTTGTTCATGCATGAACTCCATACATAAAGCACAAAATTCTCTGACATGGTCTTGAGGATATTGTTAGTTAGATGAGAGGGGGGACGAATCAGATAAACTCATAATCCAATATATTCATCAGATTCAACCTCGGTAGAACTTACTTGAAATGCAACTATGACTGTAAATCATTCAAACTGATAAACTGATAAACTTGAAACATCAAAACACATTTAACACCAGATTTAATGTGGAAACCCAAATAGGGAAAAACCACTGTGGGATTTCAAACCCACAAAGAAAATATACTCTTCTTGAGTATGCTCGGTTAAAAGCCAATCCTATTAAAGATTACATAAACACAATGCTAGATGTGACCCAGTCAAGGGATTTCCCTCAGATCTATCAGAATCTTGCACTTTGTTAGAAGTGACCTTGTCAAAGGATTTCAAGCACTCATTCAGAATGTTACCTTGCTAGAGGATTTACAAATAAGACCGCTAGGTCCACTCGGTTAAGAGATTTCCTGTCACTTGCAAAAATAAATAACAGTAATAAAATATATCTGCAACTTCACATCTGAAATGTTAAAGTAGACTCTATGTGCTCAAAATAATCTTGTCATAAGACTTGTCTTCCTTCTTGTTGGGCTTCTCAGTTTATTCTTCAATCAGATCTTCAATCTTCTGTACTCGGTAATCACTTTTGCAGTATCACTCCTCTTCTATTTGCCCGCATACATTGTTCATCAACTATTCCTTATTTATAAGCAATTGCTAATTGCTTAATCTCCTTAATCACATTTCCCATAATTAATCTTAGCCAATAGATCTTCAAACTTGACTAGGTTCATTGAATCCTTTGAACTGAAAAATGTTTTATCTTGCCTTGAAACTTGTATTCCTTCCTTGGTACTTGTGCTCGGTTATGACTGTTCAATCTGTGCTGTAGATCTAACTCTTGAATTTTCATTGTCGTTGATCCTTAACAAACTTCTTGCACAACATTCCAATCTTCTATAAATCTCCAGCTCATTGGCATCCTTCATTTAATAATGTATTTATTCATCCAATGCATTTTGTTACTACTCGGTTGATACTCGGTAAATACTGAACTTTACTCGGTAACTTCTTTCTTCTTTAACCGACACTGATAACCTTGGTGTTTACTGACTAGCTCCTTGCTCGGTAAAATAGAACAGTATCAAACCTTTACTCATTCGGTTGCATGAAATCTTTTCTCCTTCTTATTCAGTCTTCGAATACACATATATAGGATATTAAAACAATCAAAATAACATAATCTCATCACTATCTAACTCGATAATAGTTGCCCATTGAATAACTTATTACTCCCCTTTATTTTCTCATTCTTTCAGTGTCACTTATTGACATCTTTATACTCATCAAAACATACTCTTTAAGATATGGCAACATCATACTGAATCAGAAAATCAATTGCTTGACATCAATGACAAAATAATATTATTAAGACAGTAATCATCCTTTATCAATTATATCTTCAATCTCCAACAACCTTCTCAATATCATCATACCAACAAACTTAATGTAATGCCAATAGATCTATGTTACCATCATATTTCTCAAACTTAGGAATTTCCACTCTTGAAGGAAAAGGAGGCATGTGAATGTTCTTGTCAAATGAGAACGGGAAGATTGTGTCTAAAGAATATTGTGTAGATGATTTATCCTTGTTTTTCATTCCTTTGATTTTAGTCTATAACGCTTGCAATTGTTTGTTTACCAACGCTAGTGGTGTCTCTTCCTCTTTAGTGATAAGAGTTTCAATGTTCTAATCAGTTGGAAGTTTAGCACCTTGTTTTGATAGCTCTAGAAAATGTTCTTCTTTTTCTCTAGCCATGATGATTTTCATCATTTTTCAAAAATCCTTATCATTTTGATAGCAATTTATAACAGCTTATGTAGGTTTGGAAGCTTCGGACTCGCTAGATGAGGAATCACTATCATTAGCATGGGTGTTGATATTGTCATGAGTATCATGTTTAGAAGCTTCTCTTTCTTGTCTTTCTCCAGACATGGTGGGAGATAAGGATTGATCAAAAATTGGTACACTTGATGATGAAGGTTTGTTAGAGACGGGGTCTTCTATAAAGAATGGATTAGTTTGGAGTGAAAAGGATTGTCCTTTACCTTTGGTAGCTTTCTTGTGAGAACTTTTGATTTGAATAGGCATTTATAACTGATGTGACTAAGAGCTAGAAGTGATGCAAATGTCAAGATCAAATTGAAGCTAGTTGTTCATTTGACGTAGTGATTTGAAAGAAGTGACTAAGACTCAGTCTAGTTTCAGGAACGATCTATCCTATATAAGACACGATCTAAGTAACTTAGGTTGATTTAGTTTGATAAGTAGTTGATTGAACTAGCTGAAATATGATCAAAAAAATCATGCAACACAATGGCAGGGGTACATTATCAAGATTGTTTATGCTTGGGATGAAAAAGACCATGTATACGCTCACTATAGACCGACTAGGCAAGTATGAAAATTTTGGAAAAGTGTGCAAATAGACAAGTTTTTGGATTGACAAAATTAGAAATTCATATGACAAAGTATTCAGATCCAGATGCCAATTTATCAGGTTCCAGATGACATAGGCAGGTTCTCATATGAGTTGCTGCCTATACTCTCATGATAGTTTAAGGTTCTCTAGATGACAATCTGATGAGGATAATTATTATTCATATGACAGTGTTTCTTAGGTCAGATGACAATTCTCAAGGACCAGGACGATAATTCTGACAGGACCAGATGACAAATTGACAGGATGAATTCAGACTCATACAACAATAGGTATATAACTAGATGACAAACTGGCATGATGAATTCAAACTCATACGACAATAGGTATATAGAAAGACAACAAAATAGTAGACTCATATGACAAAGGACTGGACAGAGACGAGATTAAGGATAGAATTTTGATCACTGACTTTTGGACATTTTTTATTATTTTCTCCAGTTTCAGTATTTCAATTTCAGTTTTAGGGATGAAAACACAACAAACACACAAGATGTATAATGACTTTAAGCACAACACGCTAACCCTATGGAAGTTTATTGAGAGAAGAAAACCTTTGCTTACAGACTCAGGTACACACCTAATAGCTAATCAGAATACGGTCATTGAGTCTCATGCAATGGATTCTCAATGCCGTATTAGCCGACTCCAAATGCTAATGGGGCCACGAAATGGCAAGTATCTTGGGAGAGTTACTATCTCTCTTGCACAAAGATTGTCCCCCTTTCGGAGGTGAATTAGGTAGCTTCTATCTTAAAGTTCTTAGTAAGGAATTTTGTTTGAAATTACCCCTTGAATTCATGCAAGCATGATTGAGACCAATAGCCCAACAAGGTACTGAAACAAGTTGTAGTCACGTAAACGTGATTGAGACCGTGAGGCCCTACAAAATGCCTAATATGAGAGATCTGAAAGAGAAAACTCAAATAATCTTGTCCTTTGAGACTTTAATCACCAGAGGCCTATTTATTATAGTGAGTTGGAATGCTTAGGTCCAGTTGTACTCACTTGGGTCATTCTCATAGGGTGATTACTTTTTCCCAGTGTGACAGGCCCGCTAAAGGTACACAAATCTCAAAACTTAGAAAAAGCTTCGAGGGTCTAGATTTCTGATTGTCTGTGCAGACAAGAGTGTACTCTCCTACCTCTTAGATTTTTCTTAAAACACAAAAGATAGATTTGTTCATTAACCAGATAGAAATTTAAGTGCCTAAAAATGAATTTAAAGAATACACGATATTTACTTGAATCTCCTTAGGCAACCTACAAAAACAACGAATTAGTAGTCATATTGTTTTTGTGCGACAGGCATGTTCTTCGACAAATATTCTGCAAAAAATTAGTTAGGCTATAAAAAAAAAATCTTAGGTAGACAGAAAACAAGCCAGGGTTAGCATTAGTACCATCAAAAATTAATCTAAAAAAACTTAAAATGCAGTCTGTTTTGATACAAGAAACCAGAAAATCATACGAGTATTCTCACCCAACAGTATGATAATTCACCACGGACCATATGAGAACCTATAGATTGTCATCCTGGCCTCTGTGAAAACTCGTATGAGTTTTAGTAGTAACTGTATGGAAAAAAAATCCAAAAAATAAAAATAAGTTGATCTGTAAGGTCGAAAGAACTAGTCTTGAGCCCCACTGTGGGTGCCAAAAAATGTGTGTGTGAAAAGTGGATAAGTATATGCAAGTTGTAAGACACAACACTTCAATTAAGTCATTGCATGCATGGTTAGACAGATATAATCATGAATATAAAAACCATAACAAATCAACCTATTACCTTCTAAAAGATGTGAGTATAGACTTGCTCTAAGATTTGTCTAAGCTATACTAGTGACTAGACTACACCAAGATGAAGGATTTAATCTATATGAGCATAAGATTAAGCTAAATGTATGCAAGATTAAGCTAGATGGATGCAAGATTAAGCTAAATGAATGAATATTAAGCTAGATGAATTCAAGCAATCATGATTAAACTAAATATGCAAAAAGATAAACTAAGATGCAATAATCTCAAAGCACAATATTTTCAATGACTCCAAAGCAAAAACTGCATAATAACAATAAATCTCTAGGGTGTCTTGAATGGGAGATGAAGGCTGAATTTATAGAGACTCAAAAGAGAGACCAACGGTCAAGATCGATTAACAATGAGCGATTGAGATTCCTTAAGAAAAAGCACAATCCAGGTTAATTGAAATAATTGAGAGATCAGATTAAGTTAATCTTGAGATTGATTCCAATTATAGCTTGATTGAATGCATTCAGATTATAAGTTTGAGTTTGCATTGGAGATAAATTTATTTGATTCCATGCACTTGAGATAAAAATAGTTGATTCCATGCACATGAGATAAAATTAGCTCAAGATTTTTATTTATAAAAAGCTTTTTCAATGCAAGTGAACCTCTTTCCTCAAGAAAAGATTTGAGTTTTAATTTTAGAGAAAATGATTAATTCAATTTTATTATTTTTTGTTTCCTCAAGTTATCTTATTTTTAGAAAAAGAAATATCTTGAGTTTGATTTCTTCTCTCAATTTAATTATTTTCTTATGTTTTCAATTTAACTCTTTCTTTTGCAAATTAATTCATTTTTTTGTGATTAATCTCTTTTTGTAAATTAATTCCTTTTTTTGTGATTTAAATGGCAAATTTATTTATTAATTAAATATGCTAGGATAGAGAAGCACCTACGGATGGTGTGTGTGTGAGCTTCTACAGGTGGCTAAGCTAGGGCTTCGATGCCCTAGCTTGAGGGAGGCAGAGCTGTAGGTGGGTCATCGAGGGGAGGTAGGTGCAGGTGCTACGGCAGTGTGGTGTTGCAGACGGGGAAGGGAAGGGTTCGGCGGAGGGAGTGGTGGGTGTTTCAGGGGGCTGCAAGTGGAGTGGTGTCTGCGTGCAGCTGGGCATTGGGGCTGCTGTGGGCCGAGGGTTTTTAAGGGGTTCAGAGTTTCGGCAGGCTCTCCCTCTCAATGAGCTTTGGGGGGGTAGGGTTGCAAGTTCGGTGATTTATCGAGAGGCCCTTCGAGGTGGGGGCCATTTTCTCTACCTTGTTTATTTTTTCGGAGCACCGATGATGAGTATTAGTGGTGAGGACTTGCAAGTACCTCTAGCCATGGATTTTTGTGTTGCGATGGGCTCAAAACCCCAATTCCAAAGTATGAAGACTTTTAACAATAACCTTTTCTCATCTGAATTAGGATCAGGGACTGCTAGCGGTTCTCCCATTATGAAGATCAATGGTTGCCTGGAGAGATGCAGTGAGAGACCGAAGCTGGTTATTCCTCCTGAACTGATTGCTGAAGACGTTGAGTACTTTTCAAAACATTCACTTTATTGCAAGTTTTTGGGAATGAGGGTTTCTTTGCAATTTCTGGATAACTGGGCACAGAGGACTTGGGCTCCGAAAGGAGAAATGGAGATTATGATGCTGGCAAACAACTATTTCATGGTTACTTTCAACTACATGGAGGATCGCAATAGGGTCTTTGAGGGAGGTCTGTATTTTCACAATCAGGTGGGGTTGTTCATTAAGCCTTGGCATGTTGGGTTTAACCCTTCGGAGGAGCTCCCAAATAGGGTTCCAATGTGGCTTCGTTTGCCACATTTTCCTGTGGAATGTTGTTGGGAGGATGTGCTACGGTTGTTGGCTGCACTGCTTGGGAAGCCAGTGGGATCCTCAATGCAAACCCTAGGAAGAAAGGTAATGACTTTTGTGTGTATCTATGTTGAAATTGATCTTAGTAAACCTCTGCCAGATGTTATAGATATGAGTGCGGGCTCTTATTCATGGGTCCAGCAGCTAGATTATGAAACTTTACCTTTTCATTGTCGTCTATGTCATGAGTATGGTCATTTACAGTGGAAGTTCCCTAGATATAAACCAATGGTACGCCAACCTCAACAGCTGGCCCAAAGTCAAGATAGGGCGGATAAAGGAAAAGCTACTATGTCAGCCGAGGTAGAGGGTGCTGATGGTTTTGTCTCAGTTAAGACAAGGAATAGGAATTGAGGACAAAAGAGGTCCTTGCAAGAGAGACAGGAGGAAGATACCTTTAACATATTTGAGGCCTTGGATGACCTTAGCCATCAAGAAGTGAACCTAGGGTTAACTCCTTTGGAACAAGGTAATTCAGGGGGGGTCTGGAAAGAGGTATTACGGATTTTACTCAGGCCCTACAAGTGATTGGAAGCCATCAAATGGAGATGGACCAGACAGTAGGGGTTCAGCTGGGAATCACTTTGAGTTCAGAGGTAAATTTGGTTGGGGGGGAGGGCTCGCCGATAGCCCTGAAATTGGAACTGATTGGGGCTAAAAGTAACAAGTCTTCCGTTCACTTGGGTCAGCATCAGAAAGATATTAAGAAAAGTGCTACGAAGAAGAACTCAAAGGTTATCACAAAGAAGGATTTAGATAAAATCAAACTGATGGGAGAAAATTTGGTTGAGTTAGGGTCAGTAAAGACTTTGGATTATCACTTTTCCAATCCTCCTAAATGATTGTGCTCTCATGGAATGTAAGGGGCTTGAATAGCATCCCTAGAAAAAAAATTGTTTAGGGTTTGATCAGGAATTAGTCACCTGATGTCTTGCTCTTGCAAGAAACTAAACTCTTGGTAGAGAGTATGATGGGTCTGTGTATTGGGGTTGTTGGCTCCTTTGGAGGGGTGGCCTATCTTTGGAACCCTTCAAGGATTCACCTTGTCTGGTAGATGGCTTCCAGATCTTCGCTATCAGGGGTTGCCTCCTGTCTGGAGACCGGAGATCTTATTTTGTTTACTAATATATATGCTCCCACCGATTTCCAAGGCAAACAAAACTTATGGTCTCATATTTCATGTATGTGAAGGCTGGTCCCTTTCCATCCTTGGATTATGGCGGGAGATTTTAATGCTATCCTAGAGTTGAGTGAGAAGAAGGGGGTGTCATGTGGTTGGAGCTCTCTTCTCTCCTTTTTTGGGATAGTATTGCATCGTTGCATCTTGTTGACATTAAGCCTAGTAATGGTATGTTCACTTGGAACAATAGGAGAGTGGGGGAGGGTTGGATTGTAGAGAGGTTGGATCAATTTTTGGTTTCCAATTTTTGGGTTGGTGGGGGGTGGTCCACAAGTTCTGAGATTCTTGACTGGAGAGGGTCAGACCATTGGCCTATCAAGCTGGTTTCCTCTTCTGCTTGGGTTTCTTGCTCTCCTTCTTTCAAATTCCAACTTATGTGGCTTCAGGATCCTACTTTGCCAACTCTTGTTGAGTAGTGGTGGAGCAAGGGGAGGTCGGCCTTTGGTACTACTATGTACACTTTCACCAAGCAGCTACAGTTTGTTAAGTTCTAGCTTAAATAATGGAATCGACAGGGTTTCAGGAACATTTTTTATGCTAAGAAAGTAGCCCAAACAGAGTTAAATGGCATCACCAGTGAAATTAGAGAGTGTGGTCTGTCTGAAGCTTTGCTTAGGGAGGAGGAGAGGGTTGTCAGGGCCTTAGAGGAATGGGAGCTCAGGGAAGAAATTTACTGGAAACACAGAGCCCGTATTGATTGGCTTCAAGCGGGCGATAAGAACACAACTTTCTTTTTCAACTCTGTGAAACAAAGACATCATGGAAACTCCATTCCTGCTCTGGTCAATAATAGAGGTGAGGTGTTATTATCCTTGCAGGAGATATCTAGGGAGGCTTTATAGTATTTCTGATCCCTTTTCAGTGAGGAGTCTTAGGGGGAAGCAGTGGAGGAGAACCAGGTTCTTGCTTGTATTCCTCCTCTTGTTACCGGGGAGATGAATGAGTAGCTTATGGCCCCTATTTTGCTGGAAGAAATCAAGAGGATTGTTTTTCAGTTGAGGAAAGGAAAATCCCCTGGCCCAGATGGGTTCCCAGTTGAATTCTTTCAAGAGTTTTGGGATATCATCAATTTGGACTTACTGGCAGTAGTCCAAGAATCCTAGAGGAATAAATAGATGTTGAGGGCCCTGAATGCGACCTTCATTGCGCTTATCCCTAAGTGTGAGGGGGCTGATAGGTTAGGCTAGTTCCACCCTATATCTCTATGCAATTTTATTTATAAGATCATCTCAAAGCTGATTGCAGAGAGGCCAAAGAAGTGTCTGGGGGGTGTTATATTTGAGGAACAGAGTGGGTTTGTGGAGGGGTGTCAAATTTTGGATGGTGTGGTCATTGCTATGGAGACCATTCATTCTATGGCTACCTCCAAGGATAAAGCTATGTTTATCAAGTTGGACATGGCTAAGGCTTATGATAGAGTTTGTTGGTATTTCCTCCAGAAGATCCTTAGGGATTTTGGCTTTGCTGAGGAATGGGTTCAATGGGTTATGAGTGGAGTTACGTCCACTTCTTTCTCAGTTCTAATCAATGGGGATCATATCGAGCTATTTGGTGCATCTAGGGGCCTTTGGTAGGGGCACCCCCTCTCCCCTTACTTATTCATTCTCCTGGTTGAGGGCCTAGGGAGGCTGATCAAACATAATGTGGGTTAGGGTAGTATTCAGGGGTGGAACTAGGGTAATGACTTGTAGCCATAGTCTCATTTGCAATTTGTTGATGACACGGCCTTGATGGGACTTGCTAGGATCAGAGAAGCTACGAATCTATGTAAGGTTCTGGATGTTTATCTAGCGGACTTGGGCCAGTTGATCAATGAAGATAAATCTTCTATGATTTTCTTCAACACCCCTGAAGCTATTCAAAGGAGGATTTCTCTTATCTTGAGATTCCAAGTTGGCTCCTTACCCTTGACTTATTTGGGTATTCCTATCTCTCTGGGTAACCCTCCGCGGGAGTCATGGAAGGGTATGTTGGATACATTTTGCTCAAAGGTTGAACATTGGACTCATAGATAGATGTCATTTGCTGGGAGGGTTCAACTAATTCAGTCAGTGGTTTAGGCTCTTCCGACCTATAGATGTATGCTTCAAGTGGCTCCCAAGTGGTTCTTGAAGGGCCTTGATTCTTTGGCAAGGCAATTCTTATGGGCAAGCAATCTTTCCTCATCCAAATGGAGTTTGGCCAATTGGGAACTAGCATGTAGCATGAAGCAATTAGGGGGGCTTGGTTTAAGGTAGGCTATTCTATTTGGGGAGGCTCTGGCAACAAAATTGTACTGGAGGTGGTGTGTTGAGCAGGATCATGGCTGGGCTAATATTTTGGCCTTCAAATATATGCAAAGGATACTAGCTTAGGAGGTTCCAAGATATCCACTAGAGGTTAAAGGCTCTACAATTTGGTATACTCTCAAGAAGAGGGCTTCTCTCATTAAGGAAGGACTCTTTTGGATCTGTAGGATGGGGGAAGAGGTCCTTTTCTGGAATGACTCTTGGGATGGGTACCCGCCCATTCTTGATCAGTTTCCTAATCTTGGGAACCTTAGCTAGAGGTTTTTGGAGGCTGGGTGGTCAAGGGTGAGTGACTTCACGATGGTTTTCAGGTGTAGGCAGTTGAAAATGGAGTGGTGGAAGGATCTTAATGAGTGGTCGGTTGCTAAGATGGAGAAGGACTGTGTTGAGTTACAAGGAATTCTGGCGAGTAGATACTATAGTGGCATCAAGGGTAGGGATGGACTTGCCTAGTCTTTGAATCCTAAGGGAGCCTTTACTATAGCTACTGGTTACATGGAACTATTGAACCGAAGATTGGAGGGAAGAGAGGTGCACTGGTGGAAACAGGTTTGGAACATTTCTTCTTGGCCGAAGTGCAATTGCTTCGCTTGGACTCTGGCATGGAATAGATGCCTTACCTGGGATAATATTCGCAAGCAGGGTTTCTCGGGGCCTTCAATTTGTGCTTTGTGTGGCAATGGGGAGGAAGACTCCTCACATCTATTCTTCAGATGCCCCTTTTCTATGCTTATTTGGCATTACTGGTGGGGGGTGTGGATGTGTCCTTGTGTTCACATAGATTCTCTAGTGGAGTTTTGGAGCAGTTTGGGCAGACCTTCTATCTTGTCCCCCTTCCTCCAAATGGTCTATTATATTGGGCCCATCTTCATTCTCTGGCAGATCTGGCTTGAGAGGAATAGAAGGATTTTCCGTGAGGCTAGACTATTAGTGCAACAAGTGTTGAATAGAATCATGGTTATCATTCGAGAGATGGTGGAAGCTAAATGTGAGGTGAATTTTCCTTTAGATAGAGTTGAGGCAGATATCATGAGTAGGTTTGGCTGGCAGGAGTTTTCTCCCACCTTTGCTTGTGTCAGAAGAGGTAGGTATGCTATGAAGAAGGTCCAAATGATGGGAAGGTGGAGAACCCCCCAGGATGAGATTATCAATATTAACACTGATGGCTCCTCCAGGGGTAACCCAGGCCTGGCAGGGGTTGGAGGTGTTGGTAGGAATTGTTTGGGGGAGGTGGTGTTCTTCTTTTTGGTGCATAAAAGGA
Source organism: Cryptomeria japonica (assembly GCF_030272615.1). Lineage (NCBI taxonomy): Eukaryota > Viridiplantae > Streptophyta > Pinopsida > Cupressales > Cupressaceae > Cryptomeria > Cryptomeria japonica. The sequence goes on along the minus strand of NC_081407.1, from coordinate 582,236,787 downwards.
GGCAATCTAATAATTTTATGGAGGGACTTGCTATTCTCTATGCCTTGGAGCGTACTTGGGAGTTGGGTAGAAGGAAGGTTATCTGTGAATCGGATTCACAAATTATTGTGAATTTGTTGACTGAGAAGAAGGTAAGTGGGATTCATTGGCAGTTGGCAGGGATAGTTCATCATATTCTTCAAATTAGTTCTTTAATGGAGCAAGTGTCCTTCATCCACATTCCTCGTGAATGGAATAGAGAAGCTGATTGTTTGGCTAAGTGGGCTTCGGAACATGACAGTGACTAGAAAATTGAAGGTTGGGAGCATCTCTCCCTAGATTACTGTGAGGTCTTGTAGAAGATTTTTGTTAAGGATATGGATAGTAATGATGTTGTCTGAGCTTGGTCAGAGCCCGAGGTTCTCTTTTGGAGCCTCGGTGCTTGGGCCCTCGTAATTTTTGTGTCTATGTTTCAATAGATTTTTTACCCCTTTTATTCAAAAAAATATGCTAGGATATTTAATTAAATAAATAGGAAAATTGATTAAAATGATTTACTTTGAATGATTAATTAATTAAATAAATATTTAATTAATATAGAGTGATTAATTTGCCATGTGACATTAATGATTGAAGAATTAATTAATTAGGTACTCAAGGTTGATTTAATTGCCTTTGGTTAGGACCTTGGTGATGTTGTCGAGATTAGGGGCTCATGGTTTAGGTCATCATTTTTAGGGTATTACAGTATGAAGCCTATATCTTCTATATGCTAATGATGTAAAATTTTGAACTTATTAATATAAAAGGGAGCTAGCCCTATCTAGCTATTTACCTATTAAAAAAACAATAGCATGGTACCCAGAATTAATTATGCATTTAACCAATATTTCATATCTAGATGACATCCAAGCTTATGAAAATTTGGCAAACAACTTAATGTAGAATTTTAATCTCCATTTCATTACTGTTATCAAACCCCATTTATCATTGTGTTCCAATAAATAACAAGTGCTATACTCTAACTATTTTGATACAAATGACTAAATACACTACCAATAGACAAAAATCAGTGAATAAAAATGACTACATATACTACTAATTGATGTTAATTAATGATTGCAATAATTAAATAAATGACTACCATGACTAAGTAAATAACTATTTTACACCAGTCAATGACTAAATTAAGGACTAAATATACTATCAAATTGATCAATCAAAACAACCCATAAATGACTAAAAATTGTTTAGTCATAAATTTGGTTGTGTTATAAATGATCATCAATAAACTAATAATGGTCATGTGACCAAGATTAGTCATTTATATGCAATCTTTTAGTAGTTTTTAAAGTTATTTATTGTTGTTTTTGTAATAGTGAACATACCCCAAGAGCTTTCCTTGTGAAACCTTGAATACGCACTTTTTAGGGTTTAAAGATACACCAAACTCCTAGATTCTTTGGAAAACCTCCTAAAGGTGCTCAAAATGATCATCTCTCCTTTTCAAGAAAACCATAAGATCGTCTAGATATATAAGAATAATCAGATTAATTAGATCTTTGAAGGCTATGTCCATTGCATGTTGAAATGTAGCTCCTGCATTTGACAAAACAAAAGGCATTTTGGAATATGCATAAGTTCCCCATTTCATGGTGAAATTTGTTTTGTTGTGATTTCTTATTACACCCAAATTTGATTATACCCTGGAAAACCATCTAGCAAAGAAAACATTCCAAATCCTGCCAAAGTCTGGAGAATTCGCTCCATTGATGGTAATGGGTAATGATCCTTAAAGACATTATGTTCAAAAATCAGAATTCTAGACATAGATGGATGTATCCATTCTTTTTTTTGAACTGGGACCAAATTTGAAACCCAGGTGTTGTGTTTAATTGGACAAATGATTTGAGAATCAATAAGTTTTTTTAGCTCTTGAGCCATAATAGACTCAATCTTAGGATTGACAAGCCTTTTCTTTTATCTAATAGGTTTAGCCCCATCATTCAACTCTATTATGAGTTGAATAATCTTGTGGTAATATCCTTTCAAATCATCATAACTCCAAGTTATGACTCCATCATTTTTATTACAAATGAAATCAGATGATCTTTTCTTTAGGTGTGATATTTTTTCCCACATCCAGCTTCCTTTATTTTCCAACATCCAAGTTATTATAATCTCCTTTATCCACCACAAACTTCCTTTTATGAATTATTGCATACTCACAATAATAAAGGTTTTCTAAAGTTATTAAACCTTTAGGAAGTGTTTTACCTTTAAGCTAAATAATCTGATCTTTATAAGCTTCTTCAACTTTGGGTTGCAACTCCTTTTCAAACTCTTTCAACTATAGGATAAACATAGCAATCTAGGCATCATTTTTAAAAACTTTCCAGGTTTGATTATTATTAGGTATGAATGGTCTCACTATCACACACACTAAATGCTTGTTTGTAAACATCTCTCTCAGTAGCCAGAATTGTGACCCAATTAAAGCCAATCGATCAACCTCCATGTTTTATTTTTGGGGGATCACTTGAATATTAAAATCTTCAAGGTTGTCAATCAAAACCCATACTCGATGCCTATAATATCACATCCTGACATTCTTAGTAACTAAAATATTCCTTACTTTCTTAATTACTAACTTGGAATCACTGAACAATTTTAAATGTCTAATTCCCATTATTTTAGCTAAAGAAATACCTTTGACTAATCCTTTATATTCAACTTCATTATTCATTGAAAAAAAATGGAAATTAAAAGATCTTAAGGTGCATTCACCGCTTGGTGAGATCGAACATACTCTGGGCCCCTGAGCCAATTTTTCATCTTGTGCCATCAAAATACATGGTGCATAACTTGGGTTTAGGCACTTGTTCACATTTAGTCAGACCCTCTAATAATTTAGTAACTAGGGGAATAGGATTATCTTCATCATATATGACATAAGTTCCTAGACCAATGGCATGAAATTTACTAAAGGGGTCACTATCAATAAACTAGTTATAATAGGTCTTCTTTTTTCTCATTTCTATCTCTGGTTACTTCTTTATCTTCTAGAATTTCAACATAATACATCTCATCCTTAGAGATAGAGGTATAAGTTGGTTCAAAATTCATTATGGCCTCATCAGCTATATGCTCAAGATGTGATGGTTCCAATAAGGCTTTCAATTTAGACCCATACTTAGTTTAGAGAATTAATTGAGACCAATCAAGAGACATATGACCTCTAATTTTTGTGATAAAATCTCGTGAAAGACAAAGACCAAATATCAGACAAATATCAATTATGAAGACTTCCTGAGGAGTTGTAATACTAGGGTAGGAGTATAAGGTCAATGAGATATCCTTAATTCTTCCTAGTGCTTGGACTTTCTTTCAATCTAATTGCACAAATCCTCATTCTAATGGTTTTTATTCAATTTTAAGGGCTTCCACAATTTTCTTTGGCATAACATTGTGCTATCCCCTAAATCTATCATGGAATTATGTAGCAATCTATCCCCTATTATAAGTGTCAAAAAAAAGGGCATGGGTTTTGAATTTCTTATCTCTTCCATCTTTTGATCTTCACCCAAATTTACAAATGTAACTGGTGACTAGCCTTGTGCAGGATCTACCAGTCTTGTTGCTTTTTTTTCGCTTGTTTAGAGGCATCCTCTACTCTAGCTTATCATTCTTGATTTTCAAGCACATCCTTCAACAATATCTTTTGCTTTGGAATAACTAAGATGTCCTAAAGAGATCTTAGTTGTGGAATTTTTTAGTTATTATACCACATTCATTGATATCAAGGATGTCAATTTATATTATTCGGGCTTGTAATAAGATATTTCCTTAGTCTTTTGGATATTTTGTGTCATTGCAATAGTTTTAGAGGATTTTTGGAATGTCACTTGAGGCTTTTGGTTCTAGGGAATAAGTTCTCTAATGAGTCTTTGCTTCAAACATGTATTATAATCTGACTAGACCTAGGGAGGTTTTGATGTGGAGGCTTCATTTACAAAAATAAATTCTTCCTCTTCCATCTAATAAAAGAGTGTGTGATCTGGAGCATTTTTTTCTTCTTATTCTAAGGATATATCTTGCATCTAAGCATTCAGCATTGCATTATCTATCCCTAGAGATGAATAATTTTCCATATTTGTGGTGATACCTTGGGCATGTTGCTCCACCACCTTCTATTGTAGATTACCCCATGAGAAATTCCACGACATTTGTGTGTCATACATGGGAAACACCTTGCATTTGAATCATCCACAAAATTATTTTGCCTTACTATCAATTCTCTATTATTTTTGGGTGTTATCATTTGCAAAGGAGTAGGAACATGGACAATCAGGTTAAAGGTTTGCACTCAACTATTTTCTTTTGCACCATCTTTATATGGGTTTTGCAAATAAAAGGGCCTCCCATTCTGAAAATTATGATATTGAGGATTTTGGGGAATTGCTTGTTTTCGTTTGATATTTGATAATTTCATTTGAAAAGGTGTGCAATAAATTTTTCGTCACTTATCTAAATAGCCAATGTGGGAGACATTGTTGAATTATTTGACATGGCATTTGGGTAAACGTACATAAATTGAGGTTATGTGGAGGTATCCCAAATGACTTCACTTTGGAGTTATCCAAAAATATTAGGGAACACTAACATGGGGGGCTGGACAGAATCTTTCTAGCCTCAATCAACTGGTTCTTTGCTCTTACAACTATCTTGTATGCTTGTGGAACAATAATTCCTCCAAGAGAATAAATTACCATGGCTATATCAAGATTAAAAAACCTTAAGAAGAAAGAGAAAGACATGATATGGGTGTACATCTAGAGGAATTCTTTCCCATGTTCTATTAAAATGGGTGCTAAAATCTACCAAGCTTCTTGTGGAACTCTTTTAATAGTTATCAATTGTTGTAATTGGGACAAACAGTCTCCTTTTTGTGAGAACCTGTAATGGTGTGAATTTGGAATTAGGGTTTCAACAAATAAAAGTACTAACTAACCAAATTAACCATACATTGAAAGAAGGGGGTAAATCCAATAGATCTAGCCACAATTTGATTAGAAAAGGGGCTAATAATATTGATCAGATTTACCAATTTAGTGGGGTGTGAGTCTCCTTCTTTCTAAGTTGAATTTGTAATGTAATTATGAAAGGGGTAAAATAAGGATTATTGAAGTGATCTGACAAAAAAGTAAGCTACAGATGTCCCATGGAGTCACCAATAGATATCCAAGAAAAATGAGATGTTTAGAACTTGTTCTTAGAAGTTCAACCTAATTTTTTGTGACCAAGTAGCACAGATCTTCCTTTGTCCTTCAAATTTTTTGTCATCGAAAGCTAAATCATCTGTCATTCTCAACACTACTAGATTTTCCAATTAAGTATAGCTCCTGCACCTATTCCTACACACAAAAAGAAAGGGAAAGATGTTGGGGATAGGGGTTTTCCTAAGTCAAGCCCCTATTTTTGAATTAAACCTGAATAAAATAATGCAAATACTAAAATAAATGTTAGGGAGATATACCTCAAATCTACAATTATTGATTATGATGCAATGCTCTTTGAATTTAATCACAAATGTTGAATGTAATGGCATGACAAACACATGGACATGAAAAACCCCAATCACATGCACATGCTTGCATGAAGATTGATGTAACTTTTCTCCACAATGCTTGAATGATGAATATGTAGCCTTGAATCTCTAAAGATTCTTGATGATGAATGCTTCACAAATACACAAATAATAGGGTATATGATTGATTCCAAAATGAATTGATAGGATATTTTTATATAAGGTTCCCTAGGTAAACTACCGATTAGGACAACCTCCAATGATCATGTGTAGTCCCAAGAATCAAATGCTATTGAGGAGATATAGCACCTGCCCCATTTAAAATTAGGGCCCATTTGAAAGGGACCAGGGAATTTTGGGGTGCCCTGGTCCAGACCAGGGCATCCCACACCTTGGTCATTCTACAAACAAGACCAAAATAAGTAACCAAAGGGGAAATATCCCATGATAGGACACACAAAAGGATGTTCATGACATCAAAGTTGGAGAATAGGGTTAAATCAGACCTAGAGAGAAGATGGGGATATGAAATGCTAAAGTGGGAGCACAAACATGAGGTGTAAATTGGGCTAATTACAATTTACGATGCTATATGTATCCCCCACTTTAATGGGAGTATGAGCCTATGAAAATACTCATGGTAAAGTATAAATGTGAGAGACATGAGAAATTAGGAGTGAGATCACAAAGAGATAAGACATCACTAATTTTGAGAAACTAAACCCCCAATCTTAGGATCTTAACTCGCACAATCTTTTGCAAAGACACAAAAAACAAGAAAAATACAAAAAGGCCAACAAAGACAAGACAAACAAAGACAAAAGACACACAAAGACAAAAAGGTTCAAATTCAACTAGTTGAAGAGACCTTGATAATAAAAATATCTTAGCAACTAATATCATTCTTGGAATGCTATCACAAGAACACAAGTGATCACATAAAAAGAGCAAGAACGTGCATCAAATGATGAACCATGATACACAAATAGAAAAGCTATGAGCTCATGGGGAAGAGAAAAGAAAGATAACATGGATGCCATGGGTTAGCAAGTTGTGGTAGGCTAGGTGATCCATGTTGGGGAGGAGAGTCAAAATAGTCTAGCAATGTTTTGCTAGTTTCACTCATCATGTTGCATATTTTGTTGTCTAGTTTTAGGACTTAAGCATCTTGTATAACATTGTTTTATTTAGTTTCAACCATGCAACAACTTGTATAAGACATGAAATAAAAATGTGTTTGGTTTTGGGCATGAAGCATTTCGTATAAAACTTTGTTTTGTCTGGTTTCAAGTCTCAGCACCTCGTATAATACAAATGTATGCCTAGTTTTGAGAACACCGCATATAAGACTTTGTTCTTTTTTGGTTTCAAGAATGTGTACCCCATATAAGACATATATAAATGCTACTTTTGGTTTCAAGCATGAGGCATCTCGTATAAGACTTTGCTTTGTTTGGTTTCAAGTTTGAAGACCCTATATATGACATGCAAAATATAGTACAAAGAGGGTGATATGCAATGCCCCCCTCTTAAAATGTCAACATAACCCTATGTTGATGTCTTAAGGAAGCCAGAAACAAGGATACACACCCTCAACACCAAGGAGATATCCTTTTAGGAAACAATGCTCATAAATCTAGGCTAAAGAGGCATTACTCTTACAAGAAAGGACAAGATAGTTGAAAAAAAAGATATCTTGCAACAATTGTAAAGGAATCCTTAGAGGGGAAGATATATTTTATCAAAAGACATTTACCTATAGGAGGAGTTCTTTTGAATGAAAATATCAATCATTAACAAAAAGAGAGAAAGGAGACCAAGAATGCATATCTTCCCACTATTTCTAGGTGAAAGGGAGTCTTGATGAAGGATGACATTCTTTTAACCCAAAACGAAGGGTATTTATAATAGATATACATTCTGAAGTATAGAAGAGATTATAGTCAAGGATACACACCTCTTGCATAAGACATAATCCTTGAGAAAACAAACAAATTCACACAAGGAATGACAATGTATCATAAGAAAATACCACTTCAACAAAGGAAAAGTGGATCCTTAGAAAGGAGAAGAGAAATCAATGCCCACCAAGAATAGGGACAATAAGAAGGATTACATAGCCTTCAAGGAGAGATTATACTTAAGAAGATGTACCACTTCAACAAAGAAAAGTACTAACAAGAAACACACATTTACTCACATGAAGAAATATTCAATTCAAGAAAAGACAACAAGATATGCACCATGAAACTCAAAAGAAGAGGTAATCTTCAAAAAGGAGAGAAAGAATTGAATCTACTATCTTTTCCCCCCAAGCGAGGAAACAATAAAAAATCATGTCCCGAAGATGATTTTTATTGAAAAATCATTACCACTTATGATAAATAACCCCCAATCAACATGATAGGGTGAATGGAGTGCTAAGGCACTACCTCTTAACCAATAAAAAGTGTAAGATCAGTTGTAAGAGCCATGTGAGCTCAATCATATTAGTCTTGAACAAATTATTTAAAGGTTTTACGATTTCAAAGAGCATGGGAATAACCATGAGGAAAAAGACAATTCTCATCACCTTCCTTATGATTAAATTTAATAAAGTAAAAAACAACATTCTTATCATACTTCAATCTCCAAAATATTATTGTAGCTAATTTCTCTTGATCATCAATAGGAGTAGGTCTTGTCTCTTGAGATTTAGGACAAGGTTTTATATAAGGAGGATGATTGTCTTCTATGATTTTGACGGTTTCATTATCAATGAGTTATTGTATTCCCCTTTGAAAATCAAGGCAATCATTGGCATTATGATCATTGGTTTGATGATATCAACAAAAAGGATTTTTTGAGGAAGAAGCGCCTTTAGATGGATGATAATTTCTATGTCTTACAAGATACTCCTTAAAGCTTTGCATCCTAAGGATATCATCCATAGGTGAATGATGAGGATGTCTTATATCTTTGGTTTTGGCTTGTGAAGGAAGGTTTATAGGGACTTTGATTCCTTGTTCATATTTTCCAAGTCCTTGTCCACTATAACCTTGTTTTAAGATTATTTTATAACCACTCCTATAAGAATGTTTCAATTGTGAAGAAGAAGGACTATTATCATGAATCTCTTTAAAATTTGCAGTGTAAGGGAACATGGAAGGATCAAAGGGATAATTATATGCAAAAGGAATGTCCTTTGTAGGAATTTTCTCTTCTCTATCATCATTATCCATATCCACTTTGATAGGCTGGGAAGGAAGGTCCTTATCATATAGGGCTTCATTTTTGTTAATGTTATGTGAGAAGATAGATCATGAATAAAATTCATAACATCATCTTCCCTACAACTAGTTTGATGATTAAGATTAGCTCTAGGAGAATAAGGAGGGTCTAAAGGGATTGATAAACCAACATTTTGATTTTCCCCCCTTGCACTAGAGTATGCCTATGCGAAGAGGATGGTGTTATGTTTCTCTTCACTGCTTGCTCTTCATTAGAGAGATCATTAATATGATTATTTACTTTTTTCCCATTCACATTAGATACCCTAGGAGAGGTACAAGTATTAACTTTGTTAATGTCATCTCTAGGATTATCATTGTCTACAAAAGCCTTTATGTTTATCTACACATGGAATGGATGTTCTTGAAAATATCATCAAGAAACAACATATAACATGGATAAATGCTTTGAGATATGACTTATAAGTACGAAATATATTTGAATCCCTAAAAATGCAATATGCAAGAGTACTATGAATGAAAAGAAGTAATGTAAAGTGAAACAAGAAATTATCCAAAACATGATTGTGATAAATATAGCCAAAAAGCAATATAATCATTTGTAAAATAGAAAACAAATTAGATTTATTAATTTCCTTTATGAGTGCTGCAATATAATCATTCTCGGTCAGCTGCATCGTTTAGGACTCCTTAGACACCCGCTAAGGGTGGACAGCAGCAACAACAACAACAACCGTCGAAATCAAAACAATTTTAGGGCCCTTCAGGGCAGTCCTTACAAATTGAATCTCATACCCCTAACCAAGGAAGTTTCCAGTAGTCTAGTGGACCAATAGGTAATAGAGGACTAGGTAGAGGAGCTTGCTTCTCTTGTGGGCAGTTTGGTCATAGAGTCGCACAGTGCCCTCAGTGTTTCCACCATTAGGTAATTAGAGGCCAGCAACATCAGAGCCTACAGTGGGAGATGCAGGGAGATCCCATAGAGTGTTTACAATGGTGGATGACCGCCAAGCTGATCCTCAGGGGATGCACCATTGACCAGGTAAGGGTCCTATGGAACCCAAATGATGAAACCTTAGCAACTTGGGAGGATGCAGCAAAGATGAGAGAGCTGTATTCTTATTTATTTTAGGCTTCTAGGAGTAAGCCTAGTTTTGGGGGGGAGAATGTAGTACGCCTACTCATTTGAATTCATTAGACTCATATTTTATTATTGTTTACTTTCAGTGGATACATTACCATGATGTGGTTTACAAACTTATATGACATTATTTCATGCTTTATCTAGATATGAGATCCATAACTTATTTGCAGTATTCTGTACTTGTAATGTATGGAATTTTTATGGATTATTGCTATGTACTGACATTTTACTTTATTTATGCAATGTGGAATTATATGTTGTGTGTCTACGAATGTATTAGATGCAAGGGGATGATTTTCCTTCACTCATTTTGGTGAGATAGGGAACGTCGCGATTCTCCTTCATCGATGTGTATACCGTGTTTTCTATATTGTATTTATGCATGTGTGGTTCGGTGATGCAGGATATTGCAGGTACAAGTATCGGGTAGGTACGGGGTATCGTCTCCACCTAGCTTCACAGGTCTGAGCGTGCCTTATATTTTCTGATGGAAGTGGAGGAGATAGTAGTTGACCCTATTTTATTCAATTACACTCATGTGAGTGTCATCAATTGGTCATCCTGTCAGTTTGTCCGGCCTTCATATTTTTGTCATTTTGATCTTCTTTTGAGTCTTTGCTTTGATTTGCTCAGTTGTGTGTTTAGTGGTTTTGATTAATTAATTAAATTTATGGAATTGTCTCATAGTTGAATTGTTTATGCATTGAGATTATAAATTTAGTTAATTAAAAGAAATAATTAAATTAAGTTGCAAGCTGCATGATATTAGAAATATATTTTATTGAAATTTTAGTGGAAAAATAAATTAGATTAATTATATTTATTGTTTCCTATAACTTTAAATAAATAAATAAATAAAAGGATAAATAAATTAATTAATTAATAAATAAATATATAAAAGAATTAATTAGAATTAAAGTATAGTTTTAATTCTTTATTTAGAAAATTAATTAATTTGCATGAGAAAACAAAAGAAAGAAAAATGATTTTTAATTATTGCATGTTAACTTATCTTTTGTTATAAAATTAGAAAAGAAAATAAAATTACTTTTATTCTAAATTTAGGTTTTTTGAGAAAAAGCTATTGAACCTAGAATTTTAGTTTAAATAGGGGAATAGGTCTTTATTTTAGTTACTCAGGAAATAGGTCAAGAGTTTTTAGGTGAAGAAATGTATTGGAAGTTTATTGAAAGGATTAGGGCTCTTCTACAGATTTCTTCCAAGAAAGCTAGCGTTGGCTGCCATAGGGTAGCACCACTACCTTAGGGTAGCCAATAAAAAATATTAAATTAAATTTAAATTTTTATTTTTTTTTAATTTTGTTTTCAAAGAAATAAAATAAAATAAAAATATAATTGTTTTAATAAATATATGTATATATTTAAATAGATATTTATATATATATATAGTTGATTTAAAATGAGGTTTTTGGTAAAATATAAATGTGAGAAATTGATAATTAAAGATTTTTGTTTATATAAATATTTAATTTAGAATTTAGTTATTTTAGGAAAAGCTTATAATTTTAGATTCCATATTTATGTTGTAAACACATTAGGAGATTAATTCATATGTGAATTTATTTAACTTTATTGGACAAATGACAAGTTTGATTTCTTTGTATTAAAATAGTTGTAAATTCTTGTTATCTGGAAATTCTTAAATTGCAAGTTATTTATGTTGTTGTTTTAAGAAAAGATTGTCTGTAATAGGATCTTGTGTAAATGGTGTTTTCAGTCAAGCTTAATTTCATTGCAGTTTTGGTTGTGTTGTCATTGTGTCCTATGTTATTATGTCTCATTGGTCAGGTGTTGTTGTATAACCTTGTTGATGTGAACCATTGTGTGTTTTGTCCAAATGGTCAATCTTGGGTTAGTGATTGTGTATCCTTCACCTGTTCTTTGTCAGGATTAGTTGTGGTTGTTTGTTTCACCATAGAGTTCTCGTAGAGAGACCTTTCCTGTTAGTGTCCTATGAGAGAGAGTAGTTTTCGAGCGGGGGCCATGCCTGAAGTGGATGACAGGATAACCCGTCAAAAGTCAGTTAAAAAGTGATAACCTAATAATTGATTAGGGGGTGGGTAGAATAAATATTAATTAAGATAATGTACCTCGTGCATAGGTGTAGTTCTTGTATAGGGCTCATAATGCTACGAGAAGGCTTGGAATGGCAAACTTACCACCTTGTCTTCACGAAAGGATTGGTAGGGTCCGCATGAGACTTAGTTGGAACCAGAGGCTCGGGAGAGGTTACCAGGAGAAACCCAGGATGGGGGTCAGGACCTATGGAGGCTGTACCATGGTATCCACCATAAGACATGCAATGACACTCTCTCCTTAGAGACACTAGTGTTTTGTGAGTTGATTCACATGGATGTTTGCGGAGTCTTGTAGTTCTTTCGTACTTGTCTTACTTTGCTTGCTTGAGGGTTTTCTACTATCTCCTAGCATGGTGGGGTGGTTCCATTTCGGGATCACATGGTCGGGTGGTAGTGCCACTTCCCATCAGATGTTCTGGATTGTATCTTCAGGAGAGGAAGGGCTTTGCTAATGTTTCTTGGTTCGTGGTTCATGTACCAACTCATGTTCATGATCATTGTTTAGTTGAGACCATGTGGTCATTGTATCAGACTTTTATGTAACCTTGATAGTGTAACTTTGTAATTTGTGGCATCATTGGAAGCCATGTAGTTATGGATATTGTGATATTATGTCAGTGGAATGTATGTTGATTATGTTGCTTTGATCTTATGTATAAATGAAATATGGATAAATAAATGCATTGGAATACTTTGATTTCTTTCATTATGAAGATTTAGATGTATGTATAGTTTTGAACTTAAGCATTTAATTTATCTAAGTAAATGGACAAGTGGATTAACTGTGGTGTTAATGTAATCTACAAATTAATCTTCGTTGGTAACCCTTAGGAAATCATATGTTAGACTTCTGTTGTGTTATTAAACGTGCAATGGTTATAGTTAGTGCACTTAGTCTTTAAAAAACATTATGTCACCCTTTAGTTGCCTAGTTGTGTTGTTTTCCTTTAGGGTTCCTGGCGGGGCATTACAAGTCAAATATAACAAAATAAATTAGGGTTTTAATCAAATTAACCACTAAATTTATGTTTTTTTGATGATTTATGAGTGCAAAATTTATTTTTGAAAATGCCTACAAATCAGATCTGAGACCACAAATAAAAAATAAGCATGCAAGGAGTTGAGTTCACCAATATGAAATGTATAAATTTATAACTAGGGTTTCAACAAATAAAACCACTAACTAGCCAAATTAACCATACACTGAAAGAAGGGGGTAAATCCAATAGATCTAGCCACAATTTAAATAGAAAAGTGGCTAAGAATATTGATCAGATTTACCAATTTAGTAGGGTGTAAGTCTCATTTTTAAGTTGAATTTGTAATGTAATTATGAAATTAGGGTAAAATGAGGGATTATTGACGTGATCCGAACAATAAGCTATAGATGTCCCATGGAGCCACCAACTGAGATTTAGGTAAAATGAGATGCTTAGAACCTATCCTCAGATGTTTGGCTTGATTTTTTGGGACCAGGTACCACAAATCTTCCCTGGTCCATTGAATTTTTTTTGTTGAAAGTTGAACCTATTCGTCATTGTTGACACTGTCATATTTCCTGAGTACAGCTCTTGCACCTATTCCTACACACAAAAAGAAAGGGAAAGATGTTGGGAATAGGAGTTTGACTAAGTTAAACCTCGGTTTAGGAATTAACCTTAAATAAAATAATACAAGTACTAAAATAAATGTTAGGGAGATATACCTCATATTTGCAATTGTTGATAATGATGTAATGCTCTTTGAATGTAATCACAAATGTTGAATGTAATGGCATGAAAAACACACAGACATGAAAACCCCTAATCACACACACATGCTTGCATGAATATTGATGTAACTTTGCTCCATAATGCTTGAATGATGAATATGCAACCTTGAATCTCTGAAGATGTTTGACGATGAATGCTTTAGGCATGCATGAGGGGCCCTATTTTAGGGAGGACCATGCATGTGTGGCGCCATGGTCCTCCCTAAAATAGGGTCCCTCAAAAACCTCTTTCCCATTTCAAATTTGAGCGAGATTCTCACCTTTGTGTTGGCTCATGTCAGAAAATTAGTCAATTAACCTGACAGGTAGGTATATAAAGAGGATTTCCCCTCCTTTGGAAATGAGGAAAAAACCATCAAGCATTCAAGCACACAAGAGATCAAGCATTCAAGCATTCAAGAGAAATTGAGCATTTTCAATCTTCCTTCAAGCCTTGGAGTAGCAATAAAGTCAAGGATCAAGCATTGAAGTGGAGATCAATATTATTTCATGAAACCCTAATTCAATGAGGCAAGTAAAACTTCACAAGGAGGTATAATCATTTCATTTTTTAGTCATAATTCAGCATCTCCCTAAAAAGGAGAGCATTTCCTTTCAGTGATTTCAATTACATTTTATCTCAATTTCATGGTTAATTCCAAAACTGGCATTTAACCAAAGGCAATCCCTTATTCCCAACATTTTTCCCCTTTCTTTTTATGTGCAGGAAACAGGTGTGTAGTTGTACTTCTCGAATTAATCTTTAGACACAGAGACAAAACAACCCTTTCGAAGCACAAAAAAATTGGAGGACCAAGAGGTAGTGCCATGATCCCTACTTTATCAGGCCATTTTTGTAGGGCAGATCTGAATTAGCTTGTATTTCTCATATCCAAGCACATAATTGAATCCCAAACCTATAGCTCAGTATTTTCTTAGTTTTATCTTCAATTTCATCACTTTACCCTAGATCAACATTTCAACTTACAAAAGATGGAAAAATACATCATAATTTATCAATCCACTTAGTATTATATCCTTATCTGATTTTAGACTAAATTTAGTGGATTCCCCCCCTCTTTTGAATGTAAAGGAAATCTCCCCCAAAGCGAAAATTGATTTGGTGATTTCTCCTTCCATGTTGCAAATTGCCAAATCAAATTTTTCCCCTTTACATTTTGGTGAACTCGACTCCTTACACCTTTAATTCTGATTTTTGTCTTCAGATCTGAGACTATATGCAATTTACAATTTAAATTTTCATATACAAATCTGATTTCATTAGAAATTTGAAAAATTTAGAGCTTAATCTCATTAAAACCCTAATTTTTATTTTCAAAGTTGAGCTTGTGAATTGCATAATTTGAGTTAATTGATTCAAATCTGAGTGTTAATCAATTCCAAAATTTAAATTTTCACTTGCAAGTAAAATTTCACATTTAAATTTTAAAATTAAGTGGTTAATTACAAAAACCCTAATTTTCAAAAAAAAAAAATTGAGCTTACAGGTTGTTTAAATTTTGAATTTCCCTCTTCAAATTTGTTGTTAATCTCAATTTCAATTCAAAATTACAATCCTGGAATAAATTTCAATTACAAATTTAAATTTTAAAATTAAGTGGTTAATGCAACAAAACCTAATGTTTAAATTTAAATTAATCTGTGCATTTTCCAATTTTTCAATTTCCCTTTAAGCATTTAATTAATTTAATTAAATTTGAAGTCTTCTTTTATCCCCTTCCATATCATAAAAGTGGTCCCTTTCCCCTAAGTGTGCTCCTTTTTTATTTTATTCTTTCAATTAATCATTTCAACAAATCCCCTAATTTTGTCCTATTTTGACCTTCAAGACCTGATTTTGCACATCTAGACTCCTTGGATTTCCACATCCTTCTGGAATTCACTTTAGAATCACAATATCTTGCTCCCCTAAAAATTTGGCAAAAATTTGGTTGGACCAAGAGGCCGCCTCTTGGTCCCGACTTTTTCTCCCATAATTTTGGGAGCTTGTTTTGGTTGTATTTTACAGTTTAAATTTAGAGATTTGTGAAATTATATTGATTCTAGGTCGGTCTAAGGTCAAAAACAAAGTTGGGGTAACTTTCAACATTATAATTTCCATTTTAAATTTTAAAATTAAGAGGTGATTTTCAACCCTAATTCTAAATTTGAATTTCTATCTCCTCATGAGTAATTTTAATTTTAAATTAAGAAGTTATTTTACATAATCCTAATTTTAAATTTCAATTTCCTAGGGGATTGCATCTTTTCAATTAATTTTTTCATTTAATTGAGTAATCATTTTTCCTAGAATTTTGCATTATTCAATTATTTTACAATTAAGATTCAAAATTCAAAATTCAAACTTTAAATTTATAATTTATAATTTCCCTCCCTTAGTGCATGAGTTTTACTATTATTAGTCCAACCTACAATATCCCCATGAGAAGAAGTTGTAGAATTAAGGCTTCCCAAGGTTTAATTATCGAAGAGATGGAACCTAATTTGGATAACTTTTTTAATGAGGATATTGGTGGTTCTTCCAATCCTACAAATGTCCCCGTCTATCCTCATTCTTTAGATAATTCTCATGATATGGAGGAATCACTAACTAGGGTTTTTGTTGACCAATTGGAGAATATTGGTAATCAATTTGAAAATCTTCAACAATGGATGAGTCAAAAATACCCAGAAAGTGAAGCTCTCCCATTGATTGAATGATTAAAGAGAATGGTTCAAAGTGATAAACTTGCTATTGATATCTTGTGTGGTATTGCTCATATTGTTGATTCTAATATTATGCCCATGAAGAGTTATGTTGAAGCCCTAGGTTATACACAAACTCCTAGATAAATTAATCATTCCATCCCTTTGACTACTCTTATGTCTAGTGTTCACACATTTACATCAAACATCATGGCTACCTCTACACAAAATGTCATACCTAGGAATGTTAGTCAAGGGGGCAATTCATCTTCTTCCATTCCTCCTACTATGAGTCTTCCATTTATTACCCAATCTTCTCCTAAACCTATGAATGTTAGTCAAGGGGTCAATTCCTCTTCTTTCATTCCTCCTACCATGAGTCTTCTATTTGTTACCCAATCCTCTCCCATACCTACCTATTATAATGTTCCACCTCCTTAGTCTCAACCCCAACCTTCCTATAACAACATCCCTCCTTATTCTAAACCACAACCTTCCTATAACAATATCCCTCCTTATTCTCAACCCCAAACTTCCTATAACAACATCCCTTTTTATTCTTAACCCCTTCCTTCATTTAATAATGTTACCCATCCTCAATCTCACATGTCCAATTTCAATCCTTCTACAGAAGCTACCATCAATAATCTAGCTCAAACAGTGTCTTCCTTACAACAACAAATAACTTCTATGAATCAATCTAAGTATAATGTGCCCACATTTTATGTAGAAAGCCCATTATCCAATGATATTGTCTAAGCTATCCCTCTTAAAAATGTCATAGACATGTGGAAGTCCCTCATTTGGAACTTTATAATGGAAAAGGTGATCCCTTGACTCATCTTAAAACATCTCAAACTTTGTGTAGTGACTTTTCTCATGACCAAAGATTGTTGGCTAAATTAACATTAAGGGATAAAGATTTACAATGGTATTGTTCTTTGTCTCCTTATTCTATTACTTATTTTCAAAAATTGGCTAATGCTTGTATTCAATAATTTTATAATAATATTGGTCCTAAAATCATATTGACTGATTTGATGCATTGTAAGAAAGGTGTGAAAGAAAAAGTGATTGATTTTATTGGTATATATAAGCATTTTTATTCTCAAATTTCTTTTCCGGTGCTTGATCAAGATACTCAAAATATTTTCATTGCTAACTTACAAAAAGATATTGGGGATAAACTTCTCTTTTCCGAGTTTACTTTCTTTACGCAGTTGTGTGAAGTACTTCACAACTATCATCTTTTCATTAGTCAATTGGAACAATCATCCTCTTCAATTGATCTGAGGGATAAGGGATAAAGTGCTCAACAACCTTTTGTGAAGTTCAAACCAAATAAGGGATTCATCAAATTAAGTGACAACAACAACACTCAAGTGGTGGTCATGACAAGTGTGCCTCCTTTGTCCAAATACTTTAGAAAAGCAATCATTCCTCTTAATGAATCTTGGAATAGTATGATGTCTCAATTGTTACAAAGGAATGTGTTGAAACTTCCCCCTATCAAACCAAATTATACAACTAAGCCTTTATCAGCCTCTTATGATGCCAAATCCTTTTGCCAATACCATCGTCAACTCGGTCATGACACTGAAAAGTGTTATTCTTTGAGAAGTAAGATTCAAGACTTGATTGATAACAATACCATATATGTGGCTAGTGTGAATGTTAAACAAATAAGTAGCTCCTCCTAATCAAAACCTTCAAATTTTCACTGATCCTTTACCTTCCCATTCCACTAATGTGATTAAGAATGGTCATCTTGCCTTTTCTCCCAATGATGTTGGCCTTGAGCTAATAATGTGGTGAACCTTGTTGACAAAAATTAAACTCCTAAAGACTTGAGCATTACATTTCATCCTAGTGAGACAATTAAAGAACCTGATGGCCCACTTTACATAACTGCAAAAATCAAAGGCATACCTTCTCGAGGAGTGCTTTTTGATCCAGCTTGCATGGTTAATGTAATAATTGAATAATTTCTTTATACTTTGCAATTGTATCAAGTGATATATGATGATATCGATGTGCTAGTTAAATTTTTTGATGGATTCTCTTATTCTTCTATTGGTTATATCATACTTCCTATTGATGTTGGCACTAAATGCTTAGATGATAAAAAATTTATCATTCCTACATCCGATCAATTTCGTGTGAAGTTGGAACATCCTTGGATATCTTCCATGAAAGCGATCTCTTCTACTGTTCATAAGTGTTTAAATTTCCTCATAATGATAAAATCATAATTTTTAATCATAGCATATATCAACCTACAGTGAGGCATGGAGATGTTTGTCTTGATTATTTTTGGCTAAGCAATTCCAACCTCTTCAACCTAGAAGTGATGTTCTCTTTAAATCCTATCAAAAATGGAAAAATGAGATTATTTTGTCATTGAGTAAACCTAGAAATCCAACACTTATCCTTCCTCATGATGATCATATACCTCTTCTTGAGGATAAGATTATTATTCCTCCCAAGGAAAGAAATTATCTTCTTCCCAAAGAGGAATCTATTCCTTCTTCTATGGATGAGTCCACTCTTCCTCCCAAGGATAAAAATTATCCTCGTCCCAAGTGTCAAGTTGTTCCTCCTAAGGGTAGACCTATTCCTCCTCCTCATGATGGACTTGTTCTCCTTCCTACACCTCCCATTCCTCCTTTATATGGTGTGGTTTCACCTCCTACATCTTACAAAGGGAAGCAATCAGCCTCTCCTATTGATCAACCTAAAAGACCTCCTCCTATGCATCCTTCCTTAAAAGAAGAAAACAAACCTATACCTCATGAACCTAAACTTTCACAACCTTTAGCTAAAACTAAACAAAACTGTTGTGTGAGAGAACATCGATGGAGATGTCGTGCTAGAGCTCGTGAACTTGCTTCCCAAACCATTTCTTCTCCTAAGACAAAAATTGTTTACATAATTTTGTTTTCTACTAATGAATATGCTCAACCTAATTCTCCAAGACGCAAAGTGCTTAAGACAAATTCTGGTTCAAGTTTTATTCCTATTAGAACTCCTATTGTTATTAATCTTGATGAAGAAATAGGTGAGAATATTGTTAATGACAAAAAATGTTGATCCTAATATTTATGATGATGAATATGAATGTTGATGTTGACAATGATTTATCTGAGAAGTTTTAAAAAGCATTTATCCTAGCTCCTAGTAACAAACAAAATGATCCATCGTTAGAGCATGGTCCTTGTTTGGAACTTGTGATAGCTCTATCTACTATGCTTGATGTGGATCCTCTTGCATATTGTATGCCTTCCTAAAATAATGATGAGAAAGATCGGGAGGTGGGTAAGGTGCTTGATCAGCTTCATTAGCATTATAGATTTTCTCTCTCCTCTCTTGCTTGTTTGTGGCATTCTTCTATTTGTTCCTCTTTATTCTTCTATCTATTGTCCCTAGTGTTGTCTACTTGAGGATGATGCATAATATTGAGATCTCTTTTGGTCTCTCCCATGTTGACTCAAAAGACACATGTTTCCTTCTTCCATGGTGGTTTCCTTTCTTTGGAGGATGAGGATAATTCTATGCATATATATATACATGATATACATAAGTTATCATAAAAATCATACTGACTCTAAAGTTAGGTGAAACCACCTCATTTTTTGTGTTTTGTGTTCATTATTCTTTGATTTATCCTCTCTTCGGGGCTAAATTATTGTGATAATGTGCTTGTCTTTTTGGGTGTATCCTACCTTAAATAAATTGCTCTTGATAAGGCATGCACAATCTCTTTAACGTGGGGGCATACACTTCACTTAATGATTCTCTCTCTTGCATATCTTAATACTTAAAGTTACTTGGATTTTTTTTTATAATATTTCATATTTTTATGTTCATGACTCATAGTAAGATAATCTTACTATCTGTAGTCACGGTTCTCTCTTTTTCTCTCTCATGATCTTCCCTTTTACCTTATCATTGAAGTTTTAAGATCCTAAAGTCCACTGGGGGCTGGTTTATCTTTCCTCCTTGATGACTTGGTAAAAGTATTTCAATGTGAACCCTTTTTACTTTACCAAGAGTATGATTAACTTCATACTCCTACTAAAGTGGGCGCTAAATGTAGCATCCTAAAATTTCACCCCTTGCTATTTTCAGCTGCATTTGGATCTTTGCCTTAGTGTTTGTGCCCCTTGGCCTGATTGAAGACCTGATTATGCTCATACGCATCACAAATGCCAAAATCTTGACTTTACACTTAGCCTACACCTTGATCATGGCATAAAATAGGGTAGGACCAAGACATGGTGCCATGGTCCTCCCTAAAATAGGGCCCCTCAAAACCCTCTTTCTCATTTCAAATTTGAGCAATATTCTCACCTTTGTGTCAACTCATGTTGAAAAATAATTCAATAACCCAACATGCATGTATATAAAGAGGACGTCCCCTCTCATTTAGAAAGGAGTAAAAATATATCAAGCATTCAAGCACACAAGAGATCAAGCATTCAAGCATTCAAGGGAAATCAATCATTTTCATTCTTCCTTCAAGCCTTGGAGCAACAATAAAGTCAAGGATCAAGCATTGAAGTGGAGATCAACATCCTATTTCATAAAACCCTATTCCTAATTCCATGTGGAGGCAAGTAAAACTTCACAAGGAGGTATAATCATTTCATTTTCAGTCATAATTTAACATCTCCCTCAAAAGGAGAACATTTCCTTTAAGTTATTTCAATTAAATTTTATCTCAATTTCATGGTTAATTCCAAAATTAGGGTTTGACCAAAGGAAAGCCCCTATTCCCAACCTTTTTCCCCTTTCTTTCTATGTGCAAGAAATAGATGTGTAGCTATACTTCTGGAATTAAGCTTTAGACACAGAGACAAAAAAATAAACTTTTTCGACTCACAGAAAATTTGGAGGACCAAGAGGCAATGCCATGGTCCTTGCTTTTTTGGACCATTTTTGTAGGATAGATCCGAATCATCTTATATTTCTCAGATCCAAGTGCACAACTAAATCTCAAACCTGTAGCTCAGTATTTTCTCATTTTTATCTTCAATTTTAGCACTTTACCCTAAATCAGCAGTTCAACTTACAAAAGATGGAAAAACACATCATAATATATCAATCCACTTAGTATTTTGTCCTTATTTTATTTATGACTAAATCTATTGGACTCCCCCCCTTCTTTTGAATGTAAAGGAAATCTCCCCTAAAGAGAAAATTGATTTGGTGATTTCTCCTTCCAAGTTGGAAATTGACAAATCAAATTTTTCCCCTTTACAATAGCAAGCTGGTGGAACTCTGTTTCTTTTATTCCTCTAATGAAACTTGATTCTTTGCAAAATTAACATGTTGCAGCACCTCAAAACCTTAGAAACTTGACTCTTCTTTAAAATAAGAGGTGCACAAAACCAACAAGTGGCACTAGTGCACGATCTCAGAAAGGTGACATTATTAAAAACTTTTAGAAACTCTACCAGCTTGACACATGTCAAAGAGAAAAAAAAGTCTAACATCTTAAAAATTCAAAATACTTAGAAACAAGAATTACAAGGAAAAAGAATGGAACAAACCAAGGCAACGGGAATATAAAATTAAAATTATCCTATAGACGATTCTACATGAATAGAAGATGTCAATATGGGTATAGATACTTGTGTCCCTATTTGGTTTTGAGGAGACACATTGTTGATAATTTTTATGCAACAAGTTGACACCTTAATGTTTGTATCCACTATGTGAGCTAGGCTATGAAAAAATTCTATACCATGCAAATCATTGAACAATAATTTTCTTAGATTCTCTATAAGAGGAGTGACTTCTTGGAACTTGTAGCACAAAGTGGTCCATCTCTAGGAATCATGAATTAATTGTGGCTCGTATATAATCAAAAAGATAGGATTAGCATCAATTAAATATTGCTTTTCTAAAGTTTCTGAAGAAAAGGTGTTAACAAACTCAAGCTCATCACTAGAGTTATTCAAAGACCAAGAGGCCATTATTTGGTAACTTCTTCTAACGTTAATTTCATATTCAAAGTATTAAGTGAAAATCATAATCAAGTATAAGTTTCATAACACACTTATGCTCCTAGATGATAGTAAAATAGAAGAAAGTGATGACAAGATGGATATGCATATAATATGTTTTCAGAAAGTTCTTTAAAGTTCAATCATTTTCTAAAATAAGCAGAATGCTTTTACAAGTACTAATAAAAATACTCAAAGAAAGCATGTAATTAATTAACTAATTAATTAAATACAACAATGTATGCAAGAAAAATCATAATAATTGTAAGTGCAAGCTAAGTCAGGTTCACCAAAGTGAAATGGTGAAAATGTGATCCTAGGGTAACATATGTAGATCAACCTAGAAATAATCTCTTTTTACCATAAGTCATTAGAATAGGTGTGAATGGGTTTGACTATGATCCTCAATAGAGATCCAAACAATTCTAGATCCACACTAGGCAACATGTTTATGTGATGATTGTGTGAGTGATTGATTGAAGGTGTGTAGTGAGCTAGGCTAAAAGAGACAATTTTGAATAATATTGATATAATTCTTAAAATTCAAAATGGAAATGCAAAATAGAAAGTCAAATCTAGAAAGTAGGTACATCGAGGAACTTATGATTGCAAGCTAAAGTTAGTTGGGTAGGATAAAGGTGTTTTATATTAGGGTCCAAAATTAGACTAATGTAGATGTCAACGTCAGAATCAAGAGTAAGAGGTAATTGTGAATTTGTCCTCAAAATTTGAGGCAAATTGAGGAAACTAGTACCTAGCACTAGTGTCTAAGGATTTTTCATTGTTTGAAATATGGTATTGTTCATCAATATCAACTCTATCCATTTGTAATTGTTAATTATCATCAATATTTAGATATGAACTTATACACATGAAAAGAGGAAGAAATGTTTGTGTTGTATAGGGACTTGCCTAAGTCAAACCTTGTATTGGTGTTCTCATCTCCATAAGAAAAATAATGAATGTTAAATAGCTACATTCTCCCTCAGGAGTAGAGGCAAAATAAATGAAATAAACCATAATTATTACCTCATGCACAAAAACCTTGTTTGGATCTCATGCATGGTGATTTAGACCTTCTCTCATCAAGTCTTGTGAAACATTAGTGAAATGTGATGACAATAACAATGAATCGTGCTTAAAATGCTTGATGATAATCTTCATATTTCTTTGCTTGATAGATATGTAATTCTACAATAAGTGAATTAAATTTATTAATTAATCATTATATTTCTCATTATAATTTCAAAGGGGTTTCAAATATGGAAGGTAATCACATTTATATACGTCTCACACCTTTTCATAAATAAATATTTAGGAGAGGTTGACAAGAGGATTATGACTTTTAATTTCTTGAAGTCGATATTCAAATATTTGAATATGGAACCAAATTGGGAGGACACTAGCATTGAGCACTAGTGTCCATCCCTTTTTATCTATATGAAGGACTAGGAACTAGTTGGTGTGACCCATATTGTATATCTAGACTTGAGACATGTACATTCATATAGGTTTAGGGACAAAAATCAAGATAGGTGTTAAACCTAGCATGAAATTATGAAGGGTATATAATTTTCAATGCTACAACCATAATGACATCAAGGCTCATAATAATCTCATAGGGATCATATTCGGATTGGTCAATAGGTATATCATCATCATTAATGTAATTAGGTTTTCCCTTACTCCTAATTTTTAGTCTTGTTGGAGTAGGATATGGAGTCATTTTATTTGATTGGATGAGCATGGATGAAAGGATATTAGAAGATATTGGATTGTATAATATGGTTTTAGGAATGTGGTTTGGCATAGATGCTTTAATTTCCATAACCATTTTGTCAAACCAACTCATGCTATTTGTTTATATATAGGTTTTATGGATGAGATTTTAAGGATGAAGGATGATGGATGTTTGAAGATAAAAATTTAGGACCTTAAAATTATATAATATTATGTGGGATGATTCTCTATACTTAAGTTAGACTAAAGTTTCTTACAAAGAATTGACTAGATTTGATTTCTACTTAAGATAGGAAAAGTTCTCAAGTAGGAATTTGATAATATTTGATTACTATACTTAAGATAGACTAGCTTTATTAAGAAAATTTGGATTAAGTATGAGATCAACTTAAGGTCTACATTTTTATTGGAAGGTTGTGTTTGAAATGGATGATAGCGGATTAGTGATAGGATCCTTGGGTGAATGATTTTGATGATAATGAAAGGATATGGGAGATGAAGGGGATTAATTCCTTAACCAAACTTTGATGTTCAAAGGATGTTTTTTTTATTAAGGATTGGAGATGGAATGTTTGATTGAAATTAAATAGATGGCTACTAGGTGATTGGCTTTATATAAGGAGTATATAGATAAGATTATTATTTTATAGGAATAGGATTAGGTTTAAAAAGGGATTGGTTTAAGATGCTGATGAAATATGGGGATTAAGGATAATAAAGGATAGATGAATGATGAAATTGGATTAAAGGTGGTGAATTTTGATGTCTATTATGGAGGATAAATAGATGAAGGATGATAAGGATAAGGATTATGACCTTGATTGGAATAGAAAAATTAATTAGGAATAGAGTCATATATGGTGTATAAGAATGGATTAAGGATAGATTGGGATGATCAAGATAACTATGGATGATTAGGATGAATATAGATGACTAGGATAAGATGATTAGGATGACTTGGAGGATGATTAGAATGAGATATTTAAGGTGATTAAGGGGTTTATTGAGAAAATCATGGATTACTAGGATGAAGTAATTAAGATTAAGAAAAATTATTAGGATTGATGAAATAAGGTAGATTGGAGAATTGGGAATAATTGATACAAGATGGATGGTTTGGTTGTTTAGGTGAATGATTAGAATGACCATGGATGATTAAGATAGGATGATTTTAAAGAAAAATTATTAGGATGACAAGAAATGATTAGGATGAGATGGATGACTAGGATGATGTGGAGAGCTTAACTTGGAGGACATTTAGACTTAAGAAAACAAAGATGAAATATTTGTTTGGTTTTTTTGAATGTGTTGATTTTTGGGGTTTTTTTTTGTTTTTTAATTTTTTGGACTTTTTGATTAAAGATAAAAATATACATAAAAATAATACAAAAGACAAATCCTATGGCTAAGTTTGGATGAGTGTCCCCTTTTGGTTTCAAATGGGGAAGGTGATCTAAACATTCAAATACATAAGAAACATAAACACACCTGACTCAACTATCAATCTATAGATGAAAGGAAATACTACCAAACAAATGAGAGGAGAGGGTAACTCATTCTATACCTTCACTACTCTAAGGTGTAAATTTATTAGATTCTTATCTCAGATTGATAATATTCCACTTAAAAGAGGTGTATATTTTGATTCACCTCCCACTCTTTATACTCTATTGAAACACAAGAGTTGAGATCATCCCTTAGGGAACTTATCAAATCCCTAAGCAAGCCCCATAAAATAGAAAATATGACCCCTTATTTATGATCCTCAAGCTCACTCTAGAGTGTGAGAGGAGAGCATATGTAAGTTGGTATTGGGGATTAAAAGATAATCATTTATTTTAGATCTCAAATCCAAATGCAAAAGGTAAATTTTAAGACCAATTTAAAATGTGAGAAAAACACACCAAACAAGATGGTATAAATAAAAGAATAGATTGAACCAATGGATTCCTTATGATAATAAAAATTATTATATAACTCTTGCAAAGATAAAATAAAAATAAAAAATGTTATGATACAACAAAATAGATGTAAAGAAAATATATGATATGCTCACCAATTTAAAATGTGAGGAAAACACACCAAACAAGATGGTATAAATAAAAGAATAGATTGAACCAATGGATTCCTTATGATAATAAAAATTATTATATAACTCTTGCAAAGATAAAAAAAGAAGAAGTTAAGATACAACAAAATAAATGTAAAGAAAATATATGATATGCTCATCACAGATTGTAATTTCAATTTTTTTATACATAGACAACTAGATCTACTCATGTTTCAACATTCTTGGCCTCAACAATAAAAATACAAAGAAGTAAAACCTACTAAATTCTTGACATATTTACCAAAAAGTAGAAATATCTAAAAAATTCTTGATTTGCACCCTACAAAGTAGATTTGTGAAAAAGTCCCAGTCGGCAAAGATTTGAATTTTTCATCATTTTTTATATTAAAAATAAAAACATAAAAAAATAGACCTCTCTTAAAATTATGAGATCTTTTCAAAAATATAAAAGTTCAAAAAATAATTGCTAATTTGTGACTAGAAAGTAGAAAGTCAAATTATGAAAAATCATAAAATCAACATAATTTGTCAAATATTAATGATCTATAGTTGACTATTTTATTGTAGCCTCCTAGATGATCCCCAAAATTCACTTAAAAAATATGGAGTAATTTGTGGCCGTTTGAAAGTTATGATGAAATCTTTAAAAAAAAACTGGGGTTTTGTCTTCAACTTTGCCTACAAACATTAGCCTTAAAAATTTTCACAAAAGAAGAAAAAACCAACAAGACAGAGTTGAAATAACCTTCAAAATCAAGGATTTAAAAAGGATGTGAGTCCCACCTAGTGTGCCAAAATAAGGGCAATAAAATTAAAAATAAATGCAATATACACATAATACCTTCACCTAAAAACCTTGTTTCTCCTTTGATTGAGTTGACGTCAAGTGTACAGTAGATCCATTTGATTTTCTCCTTTGATGTAAAAATATAGTTTCTTATAAAACAACAACATGATGATAGGATTGAGGTGGTGAATGATCAAATAGATAGAATGAGGATGTATTTAGATAGAAAATTCAATAGCATAAGGCTATGATGAAAGAATATTTAGATAGAAACTTAGACAACATAACATTATGATAAATGTGAGAGACCTCTAACTAATAGAACTTCCAATAGGGAAATCAAGGGCCTAGATGCATTGGTTTATGGATAGCTAGGATTGAATGGGGGTTTGGAGATTTTTATCAGAGTTTTATTCATATGAAAAGTGTCACATGAGGGATAAGTGAATTTATTAAATAATAAAAATATATCTAATTAATAGAAGACGGGGTAAAATAATTAAATAAATAAAAATATTTATTTAATTAGGACATGATAATTTTAGGTGTCTACATTTTTCCCCTCTTTGAGACAATGCAGCCTATTGCATTGGCTCAAAGAAAATAGGTTAAACTGATACAAATTTTTGCCCCGGGATGGGAGTGATATGCCCCCTCCAGAGATTGGATGATTTTTTTTGAAAAAGATTGCAAACAATCTCTTGATAAGAAGGAGAGGCTAGAAAGGCTAAGGATAGAGTGACTATGTCATTCGGGTGAAAAGCGGACTCAAGAGGGATCGACAGGTAGAAAGAGATTGACACGGTGGACTAGGGTTACACAACCTATATGTACAAGCCATGAGGAAAAACATCCTCATTTTCATCCACAAACTTTAAAGATATCAGAGCAGAGAGCATAGAGAGAAGCTAGCAGTCAGGAGAGATGGTAGTCAAATTGCATCAATTTAAGAGAGTCTAATGGTTCGAGAAGCCAGAGGACAAGGGTGAACTAGTATGTACTCAAAACTTGCCCATTAATTTTTCGTTTATTGCACTAGATAGTTAGATTAAACAAAAATATGGGATCAAGTTTTAGGGCTAGAAACAGGTCTACGTCTCTTTAGAGCACGTCTACAATATGCATGCGCTTATGTGTCTAGTATGTGCGTGTCTATAAATATAATCACATATGCATCATGTGTGTGCACATTTGTCTTAGGGCCACATCTAGGTTCTAAAATAATGTCTATGTGATAGAGTCGCATGTGTGCATCACAGTGTCGTGTCTGCATTATGAAAACATGTATGTGCAACATAAAATTGTGTTTGTGCAATATCAACAAGTCTGTGTTAAACATAAATGTGTTAATGTCTTAAAAGGCCAAAATTGGCAGTTTTGTGATGAACATACTCTATCAATTGGATAAGCTTCTAAGAGGATTCACTCAAACAAGTGCCCTAGAAAAGACAAATTGAAAGCCAAGCTAGAATCGGTAACCATGTGATAAACATGCATCGCTAATTTGATAAATTGTTGAGAGGATTCACTCAATAGGTGCCCTTAAGAAGAGAGGTTTTCTAAGTTGAATGTAGGATAAGTCATCAAATTGATAAAAATCCAATGAGTTCTCTAACAAAATAGGATCAAGTGCAATGAGATAAACATATACAGTAGGATGCAATTCCATGTGATAAACATAAGCACTAAGATAGAGCCTGAAGAGCAACACCATGTGATAGACATAGGTACCACTAGGTTAGGATAAGATAAGAAACACTATGTGATAGACACAAGTACTACTAGGATTGACATGATTGGCTTGACTAATTGCAGGAGTATCTACCACAAATAGAGTCATGAGAGAGGTTCTGAATGATACAGTGACTACAGTCGAACTTGATTGTCTATGATCATGCAACGATCGAGGTGATGGGATTGAGACACATCATGTACATGCCTAAGATTCAAGTGGACACGTGACTATTGACTGCTCTAGCTGAGAGATGGTATTCTAAGACCTACTTCTTTTTATTTTTTGACTGGGGACATGTTTGTTACATTGGAGGATGTCTACTAGATATTGTTGATTCCTATCCTTGGAGAGCTAGTGGTATATGACTGGGAAGGAGATTATGATGCACTGTGATGAGTGAGTTGGGAGGTGATGTACACTAATGGACATACATTGGCACTAGTGGTGGGAGGGGTGATTAGAAAGTTCTTGTGTCCTGACAGGGCTACTCATGAATTAGTGATAGGGTGGGGGAGAGTACTAGAGATTCTCCTGACATAGAGGACCAAGTTTTCATGGGGGCATGTGTACTGGCTCACTTATACCATGAGTTGCATCATTTTGTGTACCTCAATGGTTGTGGTTGGGGTGTGGAGTCACATTGCTAAAGGTCTAGGCTTATGAGGACATAGTTGTGATGAGGCCAATTCATTTTAGATTCAAAGGTCATGGATAGTCTTATGAGATTGACAATGTGAAATGGTGGCCATACTTAGATTGTGAGGCCTGAGAGGAGGATGATGGGAAGTTTCCTTTTTGTTTTCATAGTAGGTATCTCATTAGGATGACTGCATGCATTTTGGATAGACATTTACCAAACAGGTTATCCCGACACTTTGGCAAAGTACAATAGATGCCTTGAGGTTCATGTGAGTTTGAAGAGATTGTCAAGGAGCAAGTACATCAGGGGTTAATTTTGTCTTATAATGTGACCTTGACAAAATTTTAGGAGATGGCACCTATGGCATGGGATTTATTAGGGGATGTTGCAGATGCTATGATGATTGCCGAGTATGCAGCATATTTTCAAGCACATCCATTCCCATAGTTTAGGAGAGCTAGCTCCAGGGTTAGATGATGATGATGATGAGGATGGAGGTGGGTGATGGAGGAGATGGAGGAGAGGGGGGGTGACAAGGATTGTGAGGGGCAGGGGTGGTGGACAAGGTGGAAATAAAAGTCAAGGAGAGAGGGTACAAGGTAGACCACTAAGGCCATTGAGAGGGAGAGGGGGATAGGCAGTGCAGGTTGCACCATAGGCACAATGAAGTGAATAGGCACAGATATAGGGATTGATATAGGATTCCCCTAGAGAGGAAGAGAGAGAGGAGGAGATGGTTGAGGTAGTAGGAGGAGGAGATGAGGAGGAGGATGAGCTCATCATGCTAAGAGAACTCACACATGGACAGGATGATGAGATCAATGATCTCAAGAGAGAAGTGACTCGATTGAGATGACAGCTCTAGGAGGCCAAGGATAGGAGAGATCAAGCCATCGAGTAGTGTACAGCCACTGGGGACACTCTGAGGACAGCTAAGGATACACTCCAAGGACATATAGGATCAAAATATGCATATTGTATCCAGGAAGGAGAGGAGATTGTGTACTTGGGGGAGTCTATACGAGGCTACATTTCCTCCTCACTTGAGACTAGGTAGCTATAGACAATCATCCTAGACTATGACTAGATGGTCAAGACAAGCAAAGGGCTTGTTGGTCCTTACAACTGGAATGGCAATTAGGTGACAAAAACTCAATTCAGGGATTGGACATCCTTACTGTACAGCTAGATTTCTTATAGAAAATGCTCATTTACTTATCAACTAGGGATGTAAACTTGAAATGGGCCAGCACGATATGTGCACTAAGTTCATTTTGCAACCATTATATCCTACTGTAGGAAAGAAAATTCTCTAAAATAAATATAAAAACATAATCAACTAATGCTTAATCAAAACTCACAACTGAAAGTAACTTAAGAAACTTCTACCAAATGATAATGTTCTGGCAAACGGATAGGAACTACTTTGACCGATGTGGTTGGAGGAACAGTCACAGGATCCGTTTCCAGTGGTTGCAGGAACAGTCAAATGTCGAAACAACAACTATTGCAAGATGGAAACTAACTAAAAAATGCAAAGGGATTACTCACCAAGTGGGCCCCCTTGAATGAGTATATCCAGAATTCTCAAAAAACAACTGATAAGCTCAAGATCACATTAATTTCTTTATTCCAGAGTGACTGCAAAAATACATGAGTCTAAAAGATGAGTATTACAAATTCTATGATCATTTTGTCTCTTTGAGAGGAGATAGAGACCTTTTACTTATATGGAAACTTATAATAGATTCCTAACTAATCAGCACATATTCCAATGGATTAGGTGAATAGGTTTATTATACTAAAAGAAGAAGTCAGCACAAGAAAGCAGAACAACATCTGTCCTATAGCTGAGAAGACATAGCATGACTTGCTTCCTAGATCTAAGGTCCACAAAGAACAGCTATAAATGTCTCATAAACCATGTTGCTAAAGAAATGGTCAAGTGGCTTTGATCTTCTTCAATATTGCTTTTCCTTGACTGG
Source organism: Cryptomeria japonica (assembly GCF_030272615.1). Classification (NCBI taxonomy): domain Eukaryota; kingdom Viridiplantae; phylum Streptophyta; class Pinopsida; order Cupressales; family Cupressaceae; genus Cryptomeria; species Cryptomeria japonica. Next base: position 582,205,327 of record NC_081407.1, on the reverse strand, counting down.
GTCTGCATCATGGTGGCATGCTTGATGTTCCTTCAAACCGCCAACTTAGTCTTTCCTTCTTCTTAGCCGACCTTGTATCATGATGTTAAAATGCACAAAAAACATGTGTATATACTAATGTTAATATAGCATTAATTAAACCATACTTAAGATTGATTTAGATATTTTTCATAGATAAACCATTTAGAAACCATTATATGACAACATTAAGTATCAGACAAATCAGTTCCAAAAATACTTAAAAGGGCATTAACTAGGAGAGTATCCTAATCCAAACATCATCTAAACACAAGACCTAGGAAGGAATACTATCACAAACACTTATCAAAATAGAGCCATTATTTAGGCTCATCATCTCCCCCTAACCTAACTTCTTGTTGATCCTCTAGCAATAGGAAAATTTTGAATTCTGGCATTGGTTCTAAAATTGCTAGGGGTAACCTGCCCAGAACCTCCTGCAAACAAACTCTAGTATAGTCCTTTCATATTTTCCAATCATGTCCACTTGGTGCATTTTGTTGCTTCATTATATGGTGGATCTCTATCCCTGCATCCCAATAGTAGCCATAGGAGGATTGGAGGCTGAAAACTAAGAGGCAACCAATGTCTTCCTTTTCTTCTTCCCAAGTGTATATATTTGGGTACTCTCTTCAGTGTTGCATGATAGTTTTGTAAGGAGTGTGTCTCAGATTGGTTCAACTCATCTAGCAGGCTATTCCAACGCTAGACCAAATGTCTTATTTCTACCTATCCTTCTCTTGTAGCCATTTGCTCATATTCCTTATATACTTCTCCTCTTAAGGGCAAAATGTCTTTCCCAAAATCTAGCTGATATACAATCTTTCGCCAGTCAAAATAAAGTCTTCTTGGCTCTCTTGATTCAGCCCTTAATGGTAGCAAAAGGTCAAGTTCTTCCTTTCTATGTATCTGGAACTACTCTCCTCTTGTAATTTCATTTTGCACCCATGACATGAGAGCTCTCAACTAGATATCTCCAGTGTAGAGGAGAGGGTTCCAATCAACATCATCAGGAACATCATAGTGTGTAAATAAAATTCATAGAGCAAATTCTTAATGGTTGTAGGAGATGTTTGATAAACGTGATAGAGTTCTTCAGGTGTCTGCAAAGAGGGACTTAGATCCTTGACAATTCTCATCATCTAGAAACAAATATGTTGTTCCTATAAATACAGAGAGTAAACCCAAGGAGGTGTTCAACATTGCATTAGCTACAGTACCATAGTGGCTACCATTTCCACCTTAGTCTTAAGTTGAGCAATCTCCTCATCCTTTTGTTCAATAATGTTCTTATATTGGTTAATTATCTTTTGTATTTCTGCTTTTTCCAATTCTCATTCCTAGTAAAGGGCAAGTGCCATTGCATGATTGGTAAGAGGAGGAGGTGTTCTATGAATACGTGCTCTAGGCTTCATCTTTTCAACTATGCTTCCTACTTTAATAACCTACTCTACGATGGATGCTAAACTGCCAAGCCCATCAAAACCTACTTCCTCCTATAGCTACTCATGAAGGTTCTGCAGCTCCTCTTCTTCTTCATTTTTTTCTTCTTTTTCTTCTTCTTCTACCTCCCTTCTCAATTCCTTAGGTGGAGAAGAAGGAACATCACTCTAGTGAGGACTGCATGGCTAATGTTCTAGAGAATCAACTAGAATGGTGACATTTGGCCCCTCTGATTGTTCCAAATCTTTAGGCTTTTTTTGAAGCCTACCGCTTCTTCTCTGAGATTTTTCTTGAGTGGCTACAGGAGAAACTATTTTTGTGACTTTCCTTTTCTTAGAAACAAGGGAGGCTAAGTCCCCACTTTTACTTTTCTCCTCCTTTTCTGTGTCAATCTTCTTTCCTTTGCCTTTTTCCTTCCATGCAACAGCCCTAGTTTTCATTAGGCTTTGTGAAGGAACCCCTGTCGAGGCTTCTTCTCTTTCAGACAGGGATTCTTCTTGTAAGGGTTCCTCTGCTGCAGGAATAGTTTATTTTGGTGACATCTTGGAGGATGAGGATTCAACGGGGGAACCAGGTGTTTTAATATTTTCTCATTCTTGAGATGGGAGTGGTTCTACTGGACCCACATTATCTACCCTAAATCTTCTAATTTCCACAAATTCATTCCAAGACATCGGAGAGACATCTCTTAAAGATCTTTCAACCAATAGCTTAATCAAACAATGATGAGAAATAGAGTGAGGCCTACCTTTTTGGGTTTCTGCTATGCTTTTGGAAAGAAGATTGTACAATATGTTTGGAACATTCATCCCTCTCGTGGTGTAGATGAATCAGAAGCTAAATGATAGGAATGTAGACACAAGAATCTTCCTTCACAAGTTAAATACTTCAAGACATATAATGCTACTGCTCTCCATTCAGGCGGAAGAGATTATCGTCTAGCTCCCTGTCTATCTATTACCAAAGGTGGGTCTCCCTGTCATGTAAACTCTGCTCATGCACTCTATGCATCCTTAGATTTAGGGAATTTTTCTCCAACTATTGGCAACCTAGTTACTTCCGCAATTCATTTCTCTATCACCACAACTCTCAAACCTTTTACCTGGGCTTCTCCTTCTGAAAATGTGCGAGTAAATTCCCTTGCAATTTCCTCATTAAACTTATTCAACTTCAAAAAATAATATAGCCACCCACTATTGCAGAATACTAGTTCACAATCTTGGTCTTGAAGAAGAATTTCATGAATTTTTGGTTCATGAAGAACAAGTGGACCACCCATTGCAGCAACAATACTCTCAACTCACCAATGGCGTAAATTTGCCCAATTCTGCAACTAAAATATACTCTTATTTGGTCATAACCAAGCTATAATTCTAAAATAACTTTAGGCAGACAAAAGGATAGAGTACTAAATATCACCTCAAACCAAAAAAATTGAAAAATTTAAACTCAATCTGTGATGATATAGGAATTATTTGCTAGAATAATTCACATTGTACTTCCCCCTCAACCTAAGGATTAATAGGTGTCCACACATGGGGAGGAGGACTGAAAAGGACATTATGCAAATATCATAATGATAGGTAATATGGTTTAATTATATGCATATAACAAAAAATAAATACACATGAGTGTACCTGACAACATGCTATAATGACTGCAGTTGAAGAAATTTATTATATAGGAAGTTGATTCACTATGCATAGAAAGCGAGGTGGAAATGAATGATGGAAGGAAATGAGTGGGGGCAGAAATGGAATATTTATTGCATAGAAATGTACTTCCACCAGATATGGAAGTATTTATTATGAGCATGCAGCAAAAATTTAGGATGAAGACGTAACAGCAAATTCGCCGCCTGTTGCTGCAGGAATATTGGGATTTTTTGGTGTAGAGAACTTTGGAGAAACACGTCCTTAGAAAGAGGCTTGTGATAGAGGGGCAAGTGATGACCATTTACCAATAATTTGAACTTGATAGGATCAATTGTGGATAGTCATACTACACCATTAGAGAATATTTCAATTACCTCATAAGGCCCTAACCAGCGTGTTTGCAGTTTTTATAAGTTGTCCTTATACCGTGAATCATAGAGAAGTGCCCAATCGCCTGGCTTGAATATTTTGTCTTTGATATAGAGGTCATGCCACTTCATGCATTGATTCTGAATTGTTTTTGTGTGTTGCAGGGCTGACTTCCTGATTTCGTCCAAGGCATTAATCTGTAGGAGCCTTTCTTGCTATGTTGCAGAGAGAGTCATATCCAAGGATATGGGTGTTCTCAAGGTTTTATTCTCAAATTTCACAAGCATCATAGCTTTTGTCCCATACACCATTTCAAAGGGTGTAAACCATGTTGTGGTTTTCCAAGTGGTTTGATAAGCCCATACTACTTCAAATAACTTGCTAGACCAATCCTTATGGTTAAGTAGTACTATCTTGGTCAATATAAATTCAAGTTACCTATTAGTGATTCATGCTTATCCATTCGCCTAAGGATGGTAGGGGGTGGACTTCCTATGCCTTATGTTATATTCATTAGCTAGGGTGGTGATCAAAGTGGAAGTGAATTGTACCCCTTGATCTATCACAATCTCTATGGGAACTCCATACCAAGTAAAGATCTCTTCATATAAAAATTATGCTACCTTATTATCTCTAGCATGTTTGAATGCTTTGACTTCAACCCATTTTGTGTAATAATCAGTACATACTAGAATGTATGACTTACCATTTGATGATGGATCAATGGGCCCAACAAAGTCTAATCCCCATTTGTTAAATGGTGTAACAACCACCTACGGATACAAAGGCATTTCATCAGACCGGGTTGGTCTTCCCATTCACTGACATCTATCACATTTTTTGGTATACTTGACTGCATCCTTGTGCAAAGTTGGCCAATAATACCCTATAGTGAGTATCTTGAGAGTTGTTCTCTTGGCAGCAAAGTGACCTCCACAAGGATCATCATGACAGACATGAAGGATATCATAAGTTTCATCTTCTCTAACACATCACCTCATAACTTGATCTGGCCCTCTATAGAATAAGCAATCTGCTATCCATGAAAAGTTGAAATTCTTTTCTACCAGCAACCTTCTTTATTTTAGAAAGAAATGGGGAGGGATCTTGTTAGCTGCTAAGTAGTTAGCTATGTCAGCATACCATGGAATATTCACATTAATTGAAAACAAATGCTCATCTCAAAAGGAGTTATCAATGGCTGCAGGATTATCCAGTACTTGAATTCTAGATAGAAAGTCTGCCACTACATTTGCTTTACCTGGCTTGTCAATGATAGTGATGTCAAATTCCTACATTAATAATAACCATTGTACTAACCTACCTGAAATTGAACTTTTATTCATAAGGTATTTGATGGTTGCATGATCAATATGCACAAAGATTTGATAACCAGTGATATAGTGCCAAAACTTATTGAGGGCATAGATAACAGCTAACATTATGGCAATATAATTTAGCTCAGTTCCTTGTAGATTTTTACTGATATAGTAAATTGCATTCTCCAAAAATCCTTGCTTTTGCTCCAAAACTACTCCAATTGCAAAATTTGATGCATCTGTGTGTATGTGAAAAGGAAGAGACCAATTAGGTCCATTAAGTACAAGAGCCTGGGTTAAGACTTTCTTAAGTTTAGAAAATGCCTCTTCACATGTTGGTGTCCATTCAAATGCAGCATTTTGTGTTAAGAGAGTATACATAGATCTTGCCATCTTACTAAAGTCTTTGATAAATCTCCTATAGTACCCTACGAGGCCTTAAAAACTTCTTACAACCTTCTGTTTTGCGGGAGCAGGAAAATTAAGTATTACCTCAATTTTGGTTGGATTAACTTGAATGCCTGACTGAGAAATACGGTGGCCCAACACTATGCCTTCTTGCATTATCATGAAGCATTTCTCATTGTTGAGGGACAAATTATGATCCTCACACCGTTGCAACACTTTGGAAAGATTTTGCAATGCTTCTTCAAAAGTGACCCCATAAGAAGTGAAATCATCCATGTAGATTTCCATACAATCATGGGAAATATCTAAGAATATACTAAAGACAGCTCTTTGAAAGGTTACAGGAGCATTGTATAGACCAAAAGGAAGGACTGAATAAGCATATGTTCCCCAAGGGCAAGTGAAGGTGGCCTTTTCCTAGTCCTCGAGTGCTATTCTGATTTGATTATATCCACTAAACCCATCCAAAAATGAAAAGTATTGCTTGCTTGCTAGAGAATCTAACACTTGATCAATGAATGGAAGTGGGAAATGGTCTTTTTTAGTAGTAGTGTTGAGCTCCCTATAGTCCACACAAACTCTCCATTTTCCTCCTTTCTTAGGGACGATAACCAAGGGAGATACCCATTGACTGTTTGAAATAAGGTATATGAATCCTACATTTAGTAACTTTTATAATTCCTCCTTGACTATTTGACTTAATGCAGGATTAATTCTTCGTTGAGGTTGTCTAACTGGTTTATGGTCCTCTTTGATATAAATTATGTGGGTACATAATGTAGGATTTAATCCCTTCATGTCATGATAATCCCATGCAAAAGCCTATTTTTGGTTTTTGAGCATTTTTATTAATGACAACCTTTGGTCGACTGTGAGTTGAATATTGACATTTAGATTCCTTCTTGAAGCAACTTCTACTTGGGTGATTGACTCAACATTAGATGTTTCAGATATAGAAGAGGTTTGGATTTCCTGCAGCAATAAGGTATGAAATATATTTGTGATTGCAAGAGAATCCAAAGAACCCATGGATGGGAGAAGAGTATGCAAAGGATTTGTTGGTATACCACATGACTATTGAGCTGCCCCATAATGATTTTCTAAGATGTTAGAGAGTACCCTGTCATCTTCTTGGAGATTTATGAATGGTTCCCTAGTTAACATCATAAGTTGTTGAATAGTATTTAATTCTTTTTCTTCCTCTCCTATATCTGGCCATACTACTTGCTCTTGATCTAGTTGTGGTTGTACTGGAGAATAAAGTGTCAGAGTTTTAGTATTTATACCATCTGAAATGGTCATGTCCCCTAATCTACAACCTATGTATGCATCATTTGTAGCAAGCCAAGGTCTTCCCAAAATGATTGGATAACCCCCAATGTTGCCTTAGGAGAAAGTATTATAAAATTAGCTGGATATTCCTCAAAATCTAGTGTAACAACAATATCTTCAACCATCCCATCAGGTCGGATAGTAGAGCTATCAATAAGCTGCAGGACTGTTGGGGTAGATCTAAGAATAGTAATATTGAGTTGCTGCATAACATCCTTGTTCATCACATTTATGGTTGCTCCCAAATCTATTAAGGCATTTTTAATTTATGTCCCATTAATAACTATCTTCACAACAGGACTACCAAGGTCAGAATATTTAGGGACAGCAACTTCTCCTAACATAATATCAGCCAATTGCCCTACGACATGTACTATTTTTGGGTCTTTTTCTTGCGTCCAGTTTTTTTTAAACATGCCTCTTTAATAGATTTTCCATATATGGGAATATCCTTAATAGCTTGAAATAGTGGAATATTTACACATATATGTTTTAATTGATCAATAAGATCAAAACCTATGTCATCTTGTTGCCTAGACACTTCTACCTATAATCTATGAGGAAATGGAGGCGTTCTAATAGGTGTGCCTGAAGTTTTAGATTGAGGTAACTGCTCAGAGCTTCCAGGTTGATCAAGTGTAGTCTCCTTAGATGGTAATTCAGTTATAAATGGAGGAGATGGGGTAGGCAAAGTTGTTATGGACCGTAAGTGAATAGCACTTATATTCAGGGAATATGCAAGATACTAATTAGGATCAGCTAAATAAACTTGCTGATGTTGTTGAGGTTTATTGTTTGGATTCAGTAGAGGTTGTGTTGGTATTTGTTGGCTTAGGTGGAGCAGCATTAGGAGTTGGTGGAATTAAAGCCGGCTATTGGGACTGTTGTTGTGGTTGCAAGAAACCTGGTGACTAGTTTGCCCCTTGCTGACCTCCCCTCCATTGTGGTGACTGTTGCCAGTTACCTTGAGGTGGTGACCAATTCCCTTGTGTTTTCTACCACTAAAAGGAAGGGTTTTGATAATTAGGCCAAGGGTTTTGAGAGTTATTCCAAGACTGAGGAGTATAGTTTCCAAAATTTTGGGAATATGGGGGTTGCCACTGATTATTTTGTGCATTATAGTTCATATAAGGACTAGAAAAAGATAATGGATCTTGTGGCATACCTTGTCTTGGAGACCAAGGCCTTCGTTGTGCAACATAAAAGAGTTGTTCATCATCTCCATAGACTGGCTTGAAAACTGGAGGAGCCTATTGATTGTCAATCTTAGCGAGGAGTTTACAATTGTAGTCTTTCTTCTTTTGCCAATAGTGAGGACAAACTTCAGCGAGCATGGCCTCTACTTCCTCATGCTTCTTCCTTGCTTGAAGTGTATCCAACTAAGTAGCCATATTGTTAATAATATCCTCTTTAAAGTCCTTTAACAAATGGGTTATTTCCATCCTTGAAACTGATGTAGATGCCTTTGCAATTGAAGAACCAGACCTATAGTGTCTTCCCTTCTTGGTTGAGGCTCTAGAATATTTTTGACAGATTTGTCTAATGCCATCCCATTGAACTTGACTAATGTCTCCTCCTCCGATGAGGTCTAATGAGTCAACATTGTTGGCATTATGAGAACTGGCATGAGCCTTATGTAAACTGGCATGAAGACATAATGATATTGTATGTTGTCATTGATGTCAATATGAGACATAGTGTGAACCGGCACATGAGATAAGAGAAGAAAGAGATACCGGCATATGTGTGAACTGGTATATGCCTAAGTGAAGCGGCACATTTGTTGAAAGTGAACCAGCATGTAGTTATGGGAAACAGCACATGGAAGCATTGTATGACTACCGGTTGGTAAGGCAGCTTCCACTTTGGGGTTTCTGGTTGGAGTATCTCAAGTCTGTGTGACTCAATTGGTGATCTTTGTGTGATGAGTCAGTAGTATGATGGAGGACAGATCGTGTTGCCACGTAAGCTCTGTGCGCGTGAAGGATCTTGCATGAAGAAGACTATTCCTATTTACCTCAGGAATGTGCGAAGTTTGTCAAATAGTGATAACATGTGATGGGTTATCAGCCGCCATGAAAATGGTGGATAATGGACGATGGAGAATGTCTTGCGATTGACTCAAGACTGGTGCATTCAATGCAGTGTGTTTCAACGGTTAGGATCAAACCGTTTGAATTGCTCAACCTAACAAGTTTAGGGTTTAGGGTTTTTTGCTACCGACCTGTATGTTCCCTATAAGGTCGATGTTAGGTTTTTGTCTAAAGTTGTTGGCAAAAAGTAGTGAGTGTGTATCCAATGAAAGTGATACAAGATTCTTTCCAGACCATAGGAGAAAAGAGATACCTGCAAAGTGTATGTGCAGAAGGAGAAGAGGAGCCTAAATGGATCTGTATTAGTATTAAGTATTGTTAACAGATCATTGTAATACCTATTGATCTCTAACCACTTCAACAGTTGCAAAATCCCCTAACAGGGTAGCCTTAACTAGCTTGATTCAAAATCCCTTAAATCGAGTGGTCTTAACCAGCTTGCTGTAAATCCCTTAACCGGGTAACTCAAAGCTAATGAGTTATGAGAAGCTAGAAAAGCTTAGGAGATCCTTTCAGCTATTGAGTTCTTAAAATCCTCTAACAAGGTGACCCTATTAGGTTTAACCCTTAACCGGGTGATCCCTAATAGGATCGGTTCCTACCAGAACCTATTGTAATGTTCTTAACCAGACAAGGCTCCTAACAGAGTGGACTTCTATAGAGTTCAAAAAGCAGCTTGTGGGTATTCATCCCCACCGTGGTTTTTCCCAGTTGGGTTTCCACGTGAAAAATATGTGTGTCATGTGAAATGCTTTTGTCTTGTGATGCTTTGGTTTATCTATTATGCACATGAAGCTTTTATGTTTTATGCCTGTCTATAAAATATATTGAACTCACTGTTGTGAAGATTTGTTGGTTAGGTCCACTAGTTCATGCATGAGAATATTATGATAATGTGGTATTGAGCTAAGAGAAAAGCTTAGTAAGTGACCGGTTCATGACTGATTGAGTTATTCTGGATGCTACCGGTTGCACTCTATTTTAACAATATCTCTATTTATCAATCATTGAGAGTGGTTGTTGTCAAACTGGTTTTGAACTATATTTGTGTCTGTACTGATTCACCCCCCACCCCTCTCAGTACCGGTTTGGTACTAGTGGTTCATCATTGAGTTATCAAACATAATCATCATTGAATCCCCTTAGAAAAATCAATTTCATGGATTCTTCACTTAGGGTGCTATGCTTGGATTTTCTGACACTAAACAGAAACCTCTCCAGATAATCTTCCAGAACCTCATCTTCTTTTTGTGTCATCTGAAAGATATCATCACCATGTTGGTCCATTCCCCTATAGTAATCTTTGTACTTATCCAAGAAGTTTGTCTTCATTTCATCCCAGGTAGTGATTACATCTCTACCTAAACTCATAAACCATCTTAGAGTAGCTTCTTTCAGAGTAGCAGGAAATAACTTGAGTTTATGGGCATCAGTTCTTATAGCCATAACTTCTACAGAGGATGTGAAATTCAAACAGAAAGGTATTTGGATCTTTAGTGACCAAGCCATAAAATTTTGGAAGAGAAGAGGCTGGTATATTCTTCAAGTTTGCATTATCATGTTGGTCAGGAATAGGAACTCAAATGTTGGGTTTGCAGACGGAGGTGGAGGATTTGTTGTCATTGGTCCCTAATAAAGAACCCAAGGTAAGATTTTTTGCTTAGGGGGTTCGTTTAAGAAGTCTAGGTCTCCCTCTGATAAATCAAAAACACCTCTATTTCTGACTCACACAAAGGTTTATGTTAAAGGATTTACTTCTAGTAATTGATCTGATCTTATGTCACGAGTGGAATGTGAGGGAATAAATCTTCCTAATCCATCTCTTCTTCTTCTATACATACAGATTTAATGAAGGAATTCTAAGAGCTAACTAAGAAATCTTTTAAAACTAATGGTTACAACAGGTTCTTAGTTTGGCACCGTCCCCGACAATGGTGCCAAAAATGTTGGTCCTTACAAGCGGAGTGGCAACTAGGTGACAAAAAATCAATTCAGGGATTGAACATCCTTACTAAACAACTAGCTTTCCTATAGAAAAGGCTCATTTACTTATCAACCAGGGATGTAAACTTGAAATGATCCAGCACGGTTTGTGCACTAAGTTCATATTGCAACCATTATATCCTACTGCAAGAAAGAAAAATCTCTAAAATAAATGCAAAAACATAATCAACTAATGCTTAATTAGAACTCACAACTAAAATTAACCTAAGCAACTTTGACCAAATGATAATGTTCTGGAAAATGGATAGGAACTACTCTGCCCGTTGTGGTTGTAGAAACAGTCACGGGATCTGTTTCTAGTGGCTGCAAGAACAGTCAAATGTCGAAACAACAACTATTGTAAGATAGAAACTAACTAAATAACACAAAGGGACTACTCACCAAGTGGGCCCCCTTGAGTGAGTATATCTAGAATTCTCAAACAACAACTGATAAGCTTAAGATCACATTAATTTCTTTATTCCAGATTGACTGCAAAAATACACGAGTCTAAAAGCTGAGTATTACAAATTCTATGATCATTTTGTCTCTTCGAGAGGAGATAGAGACCTTTTATTTATATGGAAACTTATAACAGATTCCTAAATGATCAGCACATATTCCAATGGAATAGGCAAACAAGTTTATTATACTAAAAGAAGAAGTCAATGCAGGAAAATAGAACAACATATGTCCTGCAGCTAAGAAGATATAGCATGACTTGCTTCCTAGATCTAAGCTCCAATAAGAATAGTTATAAATGTCTCATAAACCATGTTGTTGAAGAAACGACCAAGTGGCTTTGATCTTCTTCAATGTTGCTTTTCCTTGATTGGGTCTACATCGTGGTGGCATGCTTGATGTTCCTTGAAACCGCCAACTTAGTCTTTCCTTCTTCTTAGCTGACCCTGCATCATGATGTTAACATGCACAAAAAGCATGTGTATATACTAATGTTAACATAACATAAATTAAACCATACTTAAGATTGATTTAGATATTTTGCATAGATAAACCATTTAGAAACCATTATATGACAACCTTAAGTATCAGACAAATCAGTTCCAAAAACACTTATAAAGGCATTAACTAGGAGAGTATCATGATCCAAACATCATCTAAACATAAGACCTAGGCAGAAATACCATGACAAAAACTTATCAAAACAGAGCCATTATTTAGGCTCATTGGGGCTTCTAGTGGAGGTGTGATGGGGCCACTAGCACCACCAGCAAGGTCCACAGGAGGGGACCAACGAGATAATCCAGGGGTTGGGCTTTCAAGAGCTCAAATTTCATCAAGATATACTAGCTCCAAGGGAGGGAGTTCATCATAGCTCTCTTGATTTTGTAACAATATGATTTTGACATCATTGTATCATGACATATTATATTGTTGATATATATATGAGATGTCCTATTTCTTGAAACAACTATATGATTATGATCTTATGTGATGCATTTTATGTGATGTGATGATGCTTCTATATGTGCTTATGGTGCCATTATTCTATATGACGTTTATACTATGGATTCATTCATAAGATTTTATGATGATTATGATAATTATGATGGTTATGAAATGCAATCTATGTACATGATGTAATGCATTATATTTTTATGTTTATATTATGCATGATGCAAATGTATTATTCCTATGTATGAAAAGACAAATGTTTTATGTTTATGTTGATGTATTAATAGATGCAATATGATGATAATATGTATATGATGTATTAACAAGTGGTGTGTGCAATATGTGATGCTAGTATGATTTCTATATGTATGTAATGAGATATACTAACATGTAGTGATGCAGATGAACACTACCTGAGATGCAGTTATTTTTGGTGTCTCATTATACTCAGTCATGTGATACTGGACTACACGAGACTCAAGATGAACAATGGAGGACAAAATGGGAAAGGGGATGGAAGGTAGAAGATATGGAGGTGAAAGAGCTTCTTGTGCTATTATCATCATTGAGATTTATTATGGAAAATAGTTTATGACCATCCAAATATAGGTTTGATCTAGATAGTCATTGTATATTTTGCATAGAGATCAGATAGTCACAGATAAGGAATGCCCCAGTTCACACTAGACTTGCAGTGTCCTCATATCCTTGGACGAGCCATAGTATTACTATGAGGAAATCCACAAATAGTAAAATAGGTGACCTTACCCTATCCTCTTCTCTCTAGTCAAAGACATCTTGGAGATAAAATCTCTAGTTAGAGACATCCTAGAAAAGCTAAAAGACATATCACCATAAAAGATAAAATCAAGAGAAAATTAAAGACTTGACACCAACATACAATGAAATCCTCAATTTATTAGTGTATCTTGCCATATATGTTAACATGTTTGATCTGGTCACAATGTTGTCATCTTGATAAAGGATAGATAATGTTGAAATATCATGTTGTTGCCAAAGTGTGCTGAAAGATTTGATTTATTGAAATCACACTACTGCTTGTTTCTTATCTGAAATTGATTGAATCCATAAAACTGATACCTTATTATGGAGAAGAGTGAAAACTTTATTGCGGATCGGTGATGCAAGTGATCATTTATTATGGATTATATACAAAAAGGAGGAATGAAAAGATGATGCTCCTCAAAACATGTGATGCCAAGGTTCCAACTTCATCACTAGATTTAGGATTTTGCCCCTAGTTACAAATTGGACCTGATTTATTATGAAAGGAAAGGAAGGAATGGAGGGTTTTTAATGAAAAAGGAGGTTTGATTATGGAATGGTGAACCAATCTTAGGTAGATCAATAACAAGCCATGGTGGGAATGGGAAAATTTTATAATGGAATGAAAGGTTGTGAGTGTGTGCAAACTGAAAAGGCGACACTAAATCCTAAAGGAGGGAGGAGTGAAATTCTTTACACATGGCATTGGTAACTTGGTTTTCACCATGGTACTTGTCAAGGGCACCACCGAAGTGGTTTTCATTGTTGGACGAACTTATTTCTCTTTGTTCTTTTCTATTTTCTTTTTTTTGTGTGTCACAAGGCGCCTATTTGCCAGGTTTTCACTGAGTAGCCATTTTTTTTTGTGTAATTTTTTATTTTATTTTTTTGTATTTTTTATATTTTTTGAATTTTTTTTGTATTTTTTGTTAGAATACTCTAAAAAAATATGTGTAAAACCTGCAAAGGTGCATGTTGTTGAAGGATCCTCCAAAGGTTCTCCTTTTAGTGTTGATGGTTGATATGCACCGGATCCATTAATTGTTGTGATAACATAGGGCCCAAGCCAATTTGGTTCAAACTTGCCCTTTTTCCCTTTGTCCTACTGATTTTTTGGACTTTTTGTTAGAACTAAATCACCCACCTCAAATGTGTGAGGCTTTACCTTATGATTGTACCTTCGACTCATACATTATTGATATACTTTGAGATGATTAAATGCATTTTGTCTACGCTTGTCTAACATTTCCAAATATTGCAAGTAGGAGACCCTGTAGCCTTCATCACTAATAAGATCACGCAAGGAGACCCTTAAGGATGGTAGTTTGACCTCGATAGGCAAGATAGCTTCTGCACCATAGACAAATGAGTAGGGAGTGGATCCAGTGGGTGTGTGGACACTTGTGCGATAGGCACATAGTGTAGGATCTAGTTGGATATGCCAATTGTGGCTAGCATCATCAACTATCTTTTTGAGGAATTTGAGAATGGTTTTATTAGATGCCTTAGCTTGGCCATTACCTTAAGGGTAATATGTAGTGGAAAAGTGATGATGGATATGAAATCGGTCACAAAGCTCATGAACATCTTGATTTTTGAAAGGACACCCATTTCTATGACAATGAAAAGGGGAACACCGTATTTGCAAATAATATAATTCAGGATAAAAGTTGTGATCTGATTTCTGATGACTTGTGAAAGGAATGACCTCAATCAACTTTGTGAAATATTTTGTGGTTGTGATGATGAATTTTTGGCCATTATAAGTGGGAAGATGAATCTTTCCCATGAGATCGAGCCCCCACTGATAAAAGGGCCATCTAGTGGCAATCGGCTGAATTTCTTGGATTGGTGCTTGAATAAGGTCTCCATGAATCTAAAATTGCTTGCATTTTTTGACAAACTAGTATGAGTCATTTTCCATAGTAAACTAGTAATATCCAATCCTCATAAGTTTCTTGGCTAAGGTTAGACCACTAGAGTGAGCACCACATATACTTTTGTGTACCTCACGTACGTTCGCTATTTGAGCTTCATCACTTTCTAAATATTTGAGGAGAGTACCATCTAGACCCTGTCGATAAAGGGTATTGACTAGGATGACATAGAGAGATAATTGGTGAATGAAATTATGGTGTTGATTGTTGGAAAGGTCAAGTGGAAGGATATTATCACAGAGGTAAGTGAAAATGTTATCTTATCAAGGGGAATTGGGACCAACAACACATATCATTTTTTCAAGAGTGGTCTCATATGAAGGGACCAAAAGATTATCTACCAAGAACTCATAGTGGGTTTCGTTCTAAGGCATGTCAATCAAAGAAGTAATAGTAGCCATGGAATCAACAACTCGATTATTACCCCTTGGAATTTGTTCAAAGACTATGTAAAGTACTGCTTGAAATCATCCACCATTTTCTTGTATGGCATTAACTTCTCATCTTTAGTTTGGTAGTCATCATTTGCTTGGAGAATCACAAGTTCGGAGTCCCCAAAAACGTGAAGTTCCTAGATCTTCTACTGAATTGCAATTCATAGACCTATTGTTAATGCCTTATACTCTGCTATGTTGTTGGTATAAGGGAATGATAATAAATATGATTTAGGAATAGAATCCTCTTGAGGTTTGATAAAGAGGATACTTGCTCCTGTGTTATGCTGTGTATATGAACCATCAAAATATAGCTACCAAGGTTTTGAATATGTCACTCTAAAGATGGATTCATCCAGGAATTTTGAGACAATAGGAGTGTCATCAATCATAGGTGCATCTGCTAGCTGATTTGCAATGGCTTGTCCCTTAATGGATTTTATGTCAACATATTCAATATTAAACTCGGTCAACATCATGACCCATTTAGCCAATCTACTAATGAGTTGCTTGTTTAAGAAGATATTTTAATGGGTCAATACTTGTAGCAAGCTTTGTTTTGTGAGTTAGCATGTAATGATATAATTTATGTGAAGCAAAAACCATGGCAAGGCACATGCACTCAATTGGAGTGTAGTTAAGCTCAAAACCAACCAATGTGTGACTGATGTAATATATAGTTTGATCTTTACCATCATGATCGTATTGTATCAAGAGTGTCCCAGTGCTATTTGTAATATCAAGTTCAAATAGGATGATAAGTGTCAATAGGCCTTTCACAAGAATATCAAGTTCAAATGGGAGATAGTATTTGAGAATCTGAAAATCTTGTTGACAGTTATCATCCCATTTGAACTTGATATTCTTGTGAAGTAGTTGCACTGAAAAGGATGGCACTTAACTACAAGTTATGCCATAAATTTTCATATTGATTGAAGTCTTCCATGTAGAGATCAAAGTTGGCTAATGTTCTTCATAGGTGGGATTTCTATTATGGCTCTGAATTTCACTGGATATGCTTCAATACCTCATTGTAAGACAATGTATCCAAGGAGTTTCCTATAGGTCACCCCAAAGACAAACTTCATGGGATTTAATTTGATTTTGTACTTTTCCAATCGATCAAAAACTAGTGATAAAATGTCTAAATGTGCTTCCCTTGGGACAAGCCTTGTTGATATCTTTGAAGTCCATACATATTTTGGTGTTGTTGTCTATTTTCCTAATAGGTACAAGATTATATATCCACTCAGGGTAGTCAATCACTCTGATGAGCCCAACATCCAATAATTTCTCAAGTTCCACTTTTACCAATAGTGCCACCTATGGATGCATCTTGCGAAGTTTTTGTTTTACTGGCTTGGTGCTTGGAGTAAATTTCAAGTGATGTATAACTAAATTAGAATCCAATCTAGGCATATTGGCATATGACCATGCAAAGTTGATTTTTTATTCTATGAAGAATGTTATGAACTTTAGTCTTTCCATTTTTGTCAAAGATTATGCCAAGAAGATGTTGTGTGGTACCTCCTCTATCCCAATATTTGTCTTGATAGTTTCCTCAATCAACATGGATAATTTTTCTTTATATTATGTCATGAGGAGAGTGTCAAACTTTCCATCCTCAAGTGCCTTAGAGAGGTTTTCACCATTGGATGCATCCTTTAATTTTACTTTTTTAGGGTCCAAAAGCACCACATTGTGGTTTTCTTCAAAAGACCCATGGCTTGTTTTTATTTTTATACTTTTGCAATTGGAAGGTTTGGCACCCTCTCTAAAATATGCTATTCTATTGAGTTCTATGATGTATTTTATTTTGTGGTCCCTAAGAGGAAGATCACCTCATATGCCAATGTAGTCAATAAAGGCCTTACCATTTTGGAATGTGTCAAGTCATGGAGGTCCTTGTTGGTCCATAATCAATAAGTTGTGGATGAAGGAAGGGAAGGCCATTGGTGTTTTCAAAATCAAAAGGTGTGAGGGTAAATATACGAGAGTCTTTGGGTATTTCAATGCAATCATCAGGGTCATCACTAGTACTCTCTTCATCAATCTTGATTTTAAATGAATCCAAATCAATGTCACTAGAAGGAAACTCAACAACGGGAGTTCCCACTTTTCACGGTTGTGACCTAGAGCTTTGATATGTAGAGGGTTTGGGATCCCAAAATGTTTTTATCCATGGTTCTCCACTTTATTTATTTTCTTGAGATGTAGAATCAAATGATGTTGTTTGACCAACTCTAAATTGCTTTCTAAACTATTCTTCTTCAGTGGGTTCACCTGGTTCCCTGAATGTTTTTGTAAGCTCATAGTCACTAGATGACTTGTCTAAACCCCATTCCCAATAATTAGAGTCTATGGAATAGCATTTTACTTGTTGTTGGTCATTGGTGGAGGTAAAATCTATGATTTGCAGTTTTTTGGAACCAAGACCACCTAATCTCAAGGGTGTAAAGCCAAGTCCTTTTGTGTGCTACTTCTTTGGTACTAGATTTGATAGCAACCGTTCAACAATACCTTTCTTTTGTAACTCAAGAGGACTTTTTCCATCATATCCCATATTTTGTAAGAACTTAAAACATTTTCCATAGTTCTCACATGGTATTATGATGTGGTATTGATTAAATTCTTCTTCAGGTTCCATATAAAGCATTTTGTAGAGGTCCTCTCCTTCCATCTCACCCTATTTCTTGAATATAGTGGGATCCCATTTTATAAATGATTACAAATACTTTCTTTGAAGGATATGTTCATCCATAGTCCTTAGGAGAATCCATTAGTTGTATGAAGTAAATGGTTTGATTCAAACTATATTTTATCATGCCTTTATCCTTGTATTTTTCTTTGAGCTTTGCTTGTTTTGATGTAGAAGCCTTCAATTATTCTGGATCAACATATAAAGAAGATAGAGTCACCTCTCTATTTATTGGTTCTATATTCTTTGGTCTTGGTCACAGGTTGTTGCAATATATGAATGGGTTTAGATCACCTTTGACTATTACTTCAACTCTATTGTGTGGAAACTTAATACATTGGTGATATGTTGATGGTATTGCTCTTATTTCATGTATCCATGGACATCCCAAAAGTATGTTTTATGTAAGATCAAGATCAAGGACTGGGCAAACCACATCATTTGTCACTAACTCAAAAATTAAAGGTACGGTGATTGTTCCTTTAGATGAGCATTCTTCATCATCATATGCTTTTATGGTGATCTTATTTCTTGAATTCATAGTTTTTCAGAGTATCCCAATTGTAAGATTGTTTTTAATGTACAAATGTTTAGACTTCCTCCTCCATATATCAAGACTTGTTTGATACAGTTTTTATAGAAAAGGCTTCAATATGGAGGGGCACATTGTGTTTTGACATGGAGATGCATCATCAGCTTCTATAAATGTGAGGCAATATGGAGTGGAAAGGTATCCCACCATGGCTTAAAACTAGTCCACATTTAGATCAATGGGAACGAAGGTTTCTCTTAATGCCTTGTCAAGAATGGCCTTATGTGAAGGGGAAAATCACAATAACTCAAGGATTGAGATAAAGGCAAGTGTCTTCCCTAACTAGTCTATAAGGTCATACTCATTCTTGGTAGATGATGAAGTTGTTGTCTTGGATGGAACACCTTCTAAGGTAACTTTACCTTGTCGAGTTGTAACATTACATTTGGGATTTTGGTCATTAGATGATGAATATGATGGTTCAATGCATTTCAAAATAACTTTACCCCTTCGGGAGTTTTATCCTTGGTAATAATGGTAGATACATCATTCTACATTGAAATATGATTGAATGTGTAATCATATGTTGTATTAGTATAATTGGCATTGTTATCTATCTTAAAATCTTTTCCCTTATCATGCTTTGGGAATGGTTCCTTAAACATCACGTGTTCCTCATTGGAAGTGTGTCCCTTAACTTCTATGTCACCTTTGTCAATAAGATCTTGTATAATGTTCTTCAATCTATGATAATTGCTAGTCTTATGTCCTTTTCTCTTGTGATACTCACAAAATTCATCATCATCCCACCATACAGGTTTTACTTTTGGTTCATATAGTGGATTGTCTAGTATTATTATAAGCTTGTTTGCAGCCAATTTCTTAAATGTTGTCTCAATTGGCTCTCTGAATGAAGTGTATTTTCTTGGAATCTTTCATGGCCTTTGAGAATTTACTTGATTATTCAAATTAGATGAGCTTGCACCCAGGAAAGTCATCTTTGGTTTTACCACATTTTCATCTATTACCCCATCGTTAACGGTATTCTTATTTTTGTTTCAAAAGCAAGGCTTATCTTTCCCATTTGATTCATCTTTGTTATCTTTGAATATATTAACGGTACCTTGTTCAAAAAGAACTTTCTCAACTTCCAATCCCTTTTCAATGAGTTCTTTAAAAGTGGACAAATAAGATTTCCTTAGTTCATAACCAATATCCTTATTGACATTTTGAGTGAACATTTCAATCGTTTGTTTTTGTGGGATATCACAAGAGAATCGACTAGCCAAACTTCTTCATTGTTATAAGAATGATGCAAAGGACTTGTAGCATCCTAAAATTGCGACACTTGCAATTTCGACTGCATTTGGGTCTTCATGATGGCGGCGCAATGCTGAACCTGAATGGAGACCCTGAAACCTGCTTGTGACATCAAAAACTGCATATTTCTGCACCTTGGCCTGATCCTCCTTGCACCCTGTTGTCCCGGGAGGTGGGAATATGGCGCCTAGTGCCCTAGTCCTTCAGGACCATGGTGCCTAGTGCCCTGGTCCCTCAGGACCATGGTGCCCAGCGCCCTAGTCCCTGGTCCTATTTTGGGCCCGGTCTCTTGTTGGGCATCGGGTCTTCAAGTTTGCAATTTGGAAAATAATATTCCTAGGTCGGCCTAAGGTTGGAAAAATCAGTCTCCTAACCCTAATTGACAAGTATATAAACTACTTTTCCTCTCCTAGAAAGGGGGAAGGAAGTAAGCAAAAGCAAGACGCGGAAGCAACATTCAAACATTCAAACATTCAAGCATTCAAGCATCCCTTCAAGCAATTGAGCATTCTAAGTCTCCATTCAAGGCTAGGTGTTGTATTCAAGACAAGGATTCAACCATTGAAGAGGAGATCACCTACAATATACAACATACAACATCATTACACCTTTTCATGTAAGAATACAAACATTCTTACAACAAGGTATCAGTACTTGATTACATTACAAACATTTACATTTACAACATTCTCATTTCTTGGTTAATTCCAAAACCGAGGTTTGACCTAAAGGCAAACCCCTAATCCCTAACCCCCCAATCATCCTCTCTTTTCTGTGTGTAGGTTGCAGGTACGCGGCTGTAATTGAAGATCTGGAATCCTTGTGCAGAGACAAACAGATCCACCTTCGTTTCGTGGATTTTTCGGAGGACCGTGTGCACTCCGGGTGCCATCATCCCATCAACTTTTGCTCAAACTTGCAGGACAGCATCGTCTCAACATTTTACTACTAATTTCAGGTCCGTAGCTTCATCCTGTGTCCCTATCTTTGTCTACAAGTGAATCTTTCTTACTTTACATGCACTCCTAGTTCGATCTTTCTATCCACATTCTTTACAAAAGAGGGTATCCTTGCTGTCTTAACCCTTGAAACTCATTTAGAATCTAGTCTTGCATTGTGTGGGATTGGATCTTGTGGGTTTCAACCCCTCTTTTGAATGTAAAGTCTCTCCTAAGTGAAAATCGTCAATCCTAGTGACCTCCTTTCTCTCTCCATGGAGTGGGGGAACACCTAGGGTTCGATTTTCCACTTTACATTTTGGTGAACCCGACGTGAACATCCTAATTCTGATTATTCATGGTTAGATCTGAAAATTTTTGGCTTCCTTAATTACATTTCCATGTTTGATCTTTTGCAAATTTTAGAGGTTAATTGCATAAAAACCCTAAATCTTCTTTTTAGTAATTGAGCTTGTGAAATGTTTAATTGTTAATGCTTGTTTCAGATCTACCCTTCTATTGCAAATTGTCAAATCATATTTAATTCTAAAAATTAAGTGGTTAAGTGTCAAAACCCTCTTGATTCAACCTTTAACCAATGATTTCACTGATCAAAACACCTCCAAATTGGCTGTAACTTTGGATTCCGCAACAAAATCACAATATCTCTCATCCCTGAAAATTTTGAAAAAAGTTGTGAGGACCGTGTGCACCCTGAGCGCCATCATCCCCAACATTTTTTCTGAAATTTCAGGAGCTAGATCTTACTGTATTTTTCTGCTAAAATCCAGAATCTTGGCTGATTTCATTAATTATAACACTTTCAAAATTAAAGTCAAAGTTGGTCTAGTGATTGCTTGGATTAAGGCTTATAATCATTCAAAAATTGTTGAAATTGAAATTTTGGGTTAAAATTGTGTTTCTTACTATTCTAAATCTGAAAAGTGTGTTGGCATTCATTCGAAGTTGCAGTGCTTTATTCAAATTTTTTGCAATTTGTGACTTTTGAAGTTAAGTGTTTAATTGCAGCAACCTTGATTTCCACTTTCAAAATTGAATTGTGCATGAAATTGAGTCAACTTTTAAATTTCAAAGCTTGCATTGCTTTTAGTATTCCCTCTAAAATCTTAAAATTCAAAATTTCAGTTTCCCTCTCCTTTTCAAAATTCAAATTTTGCATTTTTCAACAATCTTGGTAGGGTTCAATTTTGAGATTGCAACTTTAATTTGGCCTATCTACAGATCGTAAAATCACTCAATTTTTTCAGATTAGCTTCAAAATCTTCATAACTTTCATCTTTGAAAATTTCAAAAAAAGTTGCGAGGACCGTGTGCACTCCGTTCGCCATGGTCCCCGACATTTTTTCTGAAATTTCGGGAGATTGTCCTGATTGTATTTAACAGCTTAAATCTGGGAGATTGGCTGATTTTATTGAAATTTGCTACCTATAAATTCAAAATCTTCTCTCTCTCTTTAGTGCATGAGTTTTACAACAATAAGCCCTACTTACGCTATTCCCGTTAGACGAAGCCTTAGAATTAAGTCCTTCCAGAGTTTAATTACCGAGGAGATGGAACCTAATTTGAATGGCCTTTTTAACGAGGACATGGGTAATTCCTCTAATCCTCTTAATGATGAAGAAGCTCTCCATGAGGTTTCTGTAGAACAACTTTCGAAATTGGATAACCAATTTGATGATTTTCAACAATGGATGTCTCAAGAATACCCCGATAGTGAAGCTCTTTCATTGATTAAGGGTCTAAAACATATGGTTCAAAGTGATAAGAATGGAATTGATATTTTACGTAGTATTGCACACATTGTGGATTCGAATCTGATGCCTATGAAGAGTTGTGTTGAAACTTTAGGTTATACACAACCTCCTACTCAAGACAATCATTCTATTCCTTTGACAACTTCTATTGCTAGTATACCTACTTTTACATCAAACATAATGACTACTTCAATACAAAACATTCCACCTATGATCACTAGTCATGGGGGCAATCCTTCTTCTTCAATCAACCCTCTTCCTTTATTCAATCCGACTTCCTCATTCATTCCTTCAATGAGTGTCCCTATTACATCTCCACAAATCAACATGACGCAAGGGGGCAATTCATTTAACCATTCCATTCCTCCTTGTAGTGTTCCTTTTTTCCAATCATCTCATATGACTAACTATCATAGTGTCCTGCCACCTTACTCTCAATCAATACCTTCTTTCAATAACATAATACCTCCATCACAATCTAACACATCTAATATGAACTCTTCGACTGAAGTGACCATTAACAATCTTGCACAAACTGTCTCTTCTTTATAGCAACAAATTGCCTCTATGAATCAATCTAAGTTTAGTGTGCCCACATTTGATGTTGCGAGCCCACTTTCTCTTGACATTGTTCGAGCTATCCCCCCTAAGCATGTTGAAATCCCGTAATTGGAGCTTTATAATGGTAAGGGTGATCCTCTAACACATGTTAAGACCTTTCAAACAATATGTACTGATTTTGCTCATGACCAAAGGTTGCTTGCAAAACTGTTTACTAGAACATTAAGAGATAAAGCTCTACAATGGTATTGCTCGTTGCCTTCTTATTCTATTACTTCTTTCGAACAACTTGCAAATGTTTTTATTCAACAATTTCAAAACAATATAAGTCCTAAAGTTACTTTGATTGATTTAATGCATTGTAAACAAGGTGTTAAAGAAAAAGTGACTGATTTCATTGGTAGATATAAGCATTTGTGTGCTCAAATTTCTTTTCCAATACCTAATAATGATATTCAAAGAATCTTTATTTCTAATTTACAAAAAGATATTAGAGAAAAACTTTTGTTTTCTGAGTTTACTTCTTTCCAACAGTTGTGCGCAACTCTTCACAATTATCAACTGACTGTGAGTCAAATGGAACAAGCAAATCCTATGGCTCCGAGTGATAAGGGTGATAGTAGTCAACAACCATTTGGGAAGTTTAAACCAAACAGAGAGGTCATTAAGTTCAATAAAAACATCATCAACAACAATGTGAATGCAGCATCAGGTGTGCCTCCTATTTCTAAGTTTTTCAAGAAAGAAAGAAAGTTTACTCCTTTGAATGAATCATTGCATAGTATTATGAATAAGTTATTGGAACAAAATGTGCTTACTCTTCCTCCTATAAAGAAAATAGATCCTACAAAGATTAATTCACCCTATTTTGATAACAAATCTTTTTGTCAATTTCATCATCAACCTGGGCATGATACTGAAAAATGTTTTGCTTTAAAGGGTAAAATTCCAGACTTGATTGATAATAATACTATCTCTATTTTAGGTGTGAATGATAAAGGCAACACATCTGTAGCTCCTCCTAACCAAAATCTTAAGATTTTTACTGATCCATTACCTTCTCATACCTCTAATGTGATTGAGACTAATGATTCCTCTTTCTCACCTGATAGTCTTGTGTCTATGACTCCGAATGTAATTAACTTTGTAGAGCAGCAGAAAATCCCTAAAGAGCCTTCCATCACATTTGATTCCAGTGAAACTATCAGGGCACTTGATGGTCCTTTATATATAGTTGCAAAAGTCAAGAATACACCTTGTCGTGGAGTGCTTATTGATCCTTCTTGTATGGTTAATGTCATTACTGAAGAATTTCTTTTTACTTTGCAATTGAATCAAGTGATCTATGACAAAACAAATGTGGTTGTGAAATTATTTGATGCATTTTCTCCTCCTGCAATTGGTTCTATTACATTACCTATTGAGGTCCATAACAAACCCCTTGATGTAGACTTTGCTATTATTCCATCATCTGAACAATTTTGTGTGAAGCTAGGCTATCCTTGGCTATCTTCCATGAAAGCTATTGCTTCTCCTATTCACAAGTGTTTGAAATTTCCCCATAATGGTGAAGTTGTTACTGTCAATCATAGTCTCTTTAAACCAGCTGAAAGAACTTCTAGTGTTCCTATTGATTATTTTTGGCCTAAACAATTTCAATCTCTTCCACCACGGAGTGATCATCTTTTCAAATCTTATCAAAAGTGGAAAAAAGATATGATCCTATCTCTAAGTGAACCTAGAACACCCAAACTTGATATTTCTATCGTTCTTGAGAAGGAAGTTCTTCCTTTGAAAGATAAAACTAATGTCTTTCCTCAAGAACATTCCCAACCCATCCCTATGGATGTGACTATACCTATGTCTAATAAATTTTCTAAAGGTAGACCTATACCTCCTCGTCATGATGGACTTGGTCTCCTTCCTAAACCAAATATTCCTCCTTTATATGGAGCAGTTCCTCCTCCTTCCTCTTATAGAGAGAAGAGACCTTCCTCTTCTCCTATTATCCAACCTAAGAGACCACAACCCAAACACCCAAGTGATAAGGATGAGAACATTCCTCCTCCTCAATCTTCTCAACTTCCTACTAAGACTAGACGAAATCATTCTGCACGTGAACCCCGATGAAAGCGTCGTCTTAGAGTTCAAGCAGCTGCTTCTCAAACTTTGCAATCCCTAAAAACACCTTCATCTAGTATTATTCCATTTTCTCCTCAGCCGAAAATTGAGCCAAAATCTCCTAAACATAAGATGCATGATGGTCTTATCCTGTGCGAGTTAAAGATCCTATTTTTATAAATCTTGATGATGATATAGATGAAAATGTTATTCATGATGGAAATGTTACTCCTCTTTCTTCTGATAGTGAATATGAATATGTTGATGTTGATAACCATTTATCTAACAAATTTTCTAAAGCACTT
Organism: Cryptomeria japonica; assembly: GCF_030272615.1. Classification (NCBI taxonomy): domain Eukaryota; kingdom Viridiplantae; phylum Streptophyta; class Pinopsida; order Cupressales; family Cupressaceae; genus Cryptomeria; species Cryptomeria japonica. The sequence goes on along the minus strand of NC_081407.1, from coordinate 582,179,884 downwards.
ATCCTAGCTCCTGGACAAGAACAATGTGGTGGGGAACATGAACATAGCCCTTGTTTGGATCTTGTGATAGCTCCATCTATTGTGTTGGATGTTCCTCCTCTAGCGTGTTTCCTGCCTTCTTGAAATATTGATCAGCAAGATCGGGGGGTGGATGACGTGCTAGACTAGTTTCATTAGCATAGCAGACTCTCTCCTCCTCTCTTGATCTCTTTTGTTACTTCTTCTATGTGTTATTCTCAGTCTTCTATTTGTTGTCCTTAGTGTTTTCTACTTGAGGATGATGCAAAGCATTGAGATCTCTTTTGGTCTCTCTCATGTTGACTCAAAAGACACATGTGTTCCCTTCTTCTAGGAGACCTTCCTTGATTGGGGAATGAAGAACAATTATGCATACATACATATGATATACATGAATTATCGTATAGCATACTGACCCCAAGGAAAGCAAAGTCACCTCGTGCTTTGTGTTTTTATCCTTGGGTTTATCTCACACTTGGGGGCTAAATCTTTGTGATAACATGCTCCTTTCCCTTCTCATTTCTTATGTGTATCACTACCTTAAAGCAATCACCCCTGATGAGGCATGTGCGATCGCTTTAACGTAGGGGGAATACACCCCGTTCATATCTCTTCAAGATACTTAAAAACTTCTTGGCGAACTTAGCTTTGCCTTGAAAATTTTTGATATTTTTCTTGCATGACTCATAGTGAGGGAACCTTACTACTGACAGTCATGGTTCTCTCCCGTGATCTTCCCTTTTACTTTGTCAATCGAAGTCGTAAGATCCTTAGTCCACTGGGGTCTTGGTGTATCTTGCCTCCTTGACATGGTGAAAGTCTTTCAATGTTGTTTCCTTGTACTTTACCAGAAGTATGGGCGTACGCTTATACTCCCGCTAAAGTGGGGGCTAAATGTAGCGTCCTAAAATTGTGACACTTGCAATTTCGACTGCATTTGGGTCTTCACGATGGCGGGGCAATGTTGAACCTGAATGGAGACCCCGAAACCTGCTTGCGACATCAAAAACTGCATATTTCTGCACCTTGGCCTGATCCTCCTTGCACCCTGCTATCCCGGGAGGTGGGACCATGGCGCCCAGCGCCCTGGTCCCTGGTCCTATTTTGGGCCCGGTCTCTTGTTGGGCATCGGGTCTTCAAGTTTGCAATTTGGAAAATAATATTCCTAGGTCGGCCTAAGGTTGGAAAAATCAGTCTCCTAACCCTAATTGACAAGTATATAAACTACTTTTCCTCTCCTAGAAAGGGGGAAGGAAGTAAGCAAAAGCAAGACGCGGAAGCAACATTCAAACATTCAAACATTCAAGCATTCAAGCATCCCTTCAAGCAATTGAGCATTCTAAGTCTCCATTCAAGGCTAGGTGTTGCATTCAAGACAAGGATTCAACCATTGAAGAGGAGATCACCTACAATATACAACATACAACATCATTACACCTTCGCATGTAAGAATACAAACATTCTTACAACAAGGTATCAGTACTTGATTACATTACAAACATTTACATTTACAGCATTCTCATTTCTTGGTTAATTCCAAAACCGGGGTTTGACCTAAAGGCAAACCCCTAATCCCTAACCCCCCAATCATCCTCTCTTTTCTGTGTGTAGGTTGCAGGTACGCGGCTGTAATTGAAGATCTGGAATCCTTGTGCAGAGACGAACAGATCCACCTTCATTTCGCGGATTTTTCGAAGGACCATGTGCACTCCGGGCGCCATCGTCTCGTCAACTTTCGCTCAAACTTGCAAGACAGCATCATCTTGACAGTTTACTGCTAATTTCAGGTCCGTAGCTTCATCCCATGTCCCTATCTTCATCTACAAGCAAATCTTTCTTACTTTACATGCACTCCTAGTTCGATCTTTCTATCTACATTCTTTACAAAAGAGGGTATCCTTATTCTCTTAACCCTTGAAACTCATTTAGAATCCAGTCTTGCATTGTGTAGGATTGGATCTTCTGGGTTTCAACCCCTCTTTTGAATGTAAAGTCTCTCCTAAGTGAAAACCATCAATCCTAGTGACCTCCTTTCTCTCTCCATGGAGTGGGGGAACACCTAGGGTTCGATTTTCCGCTTTACAGGACTCTCCAATTTTCTACTTGTTATTACATAAAGTAGTCACTAATACATTTGTTTCAATATTGTATGGGAAGTGTTGTATCAAAACTTTGCAAAAACCATTCCATGGCTTGTCCACCTAAGCTTTGTGAAAATAGTGTCATCAAATATGTTTCCTATCTTGCGACCTCAATACAAGTCATGAAAATTTCTCTTATATGTGCCTTAGGATCTCTCTTGCCTCTATACTTGTTGAATTTTGGTGTCAAAAAATGTGGAGGAAATGGAGGCATTGGTATGCTCTTGTCAAACATATAAGAACATGTGTCTTTCATTGTAGATTCTTGTTTTGGTGCATGCATATCTACCATCTATTTTTGCAAATCCTTGATTTGTTTTTGCAAGACATTCCTAGGTGGTGTCTTCTCTCTTTGAGTTAGTCCCATGCCTGAGCAACCAAGTGGAGGAAGAGAGATATAATTCATATAAGGATGATCATACTAGTCATAGATATGTTCATATGGACGGGGAACATAATTGTAGCTAGCATATGGACCACTTGGTATGGTGTTATAATGAGGAGTAGTAGGCCTAGGTCTATTGTATATGTTATGACTATGAGGGTAAGAGGTATCATAATAATGATCTTGAGTATTGCCCCTGAATCTAACATGGGGTTTCCTTGTGTCATGATTTTGTATGTTCCCTTGGGTACAATTGTATGTATTGCCATGATCTTGGGTGTTATCTTGTTATTGAGAATGTGCATTAGCATTTCTTCTCCATGAGAGAGGATGACAATAGCCCCCAGTTGTTCATGGGAGTTTCTAGGAAAACTGCTATGAGCATCAGTGTTGGTCACTTATGACAAGGGTGACTCGGGCATGAGAGGTTCTCTCATATTACCACCATTATGTCTTCTAGGATTTTTATTTTCTTGATTCACTCGATTAGGATCATCCTCTAAAATTTGTGACACATCAAAATCATGAGGTGATCTTGTTTCACTTTGTGAAAACTCTTGTAGGAAGTATTGTCTATCTCTTCTCATAATTTCTTCCATCATCCTACTGAATTGTGGGTCCAAAATAGTATCCTGAATGTCTACAGAAGTGATGGATCCATTGTTATTATCATTGTTTGGTAGATTACTATAATTCTCAAATGTGTTGTAAAATTCATCTCCTTCAAACTCATAGGTACTCATGTTGATAGATCTTAGAGCTTGCTCAGCTTCTCTTCTAGACCTTTGTGAATGGGTTTCAACCATGAACAAAACCTTGGCTAAAAATGAGAGATGAAAGAAAATGTGAAGACTATGGGAAACCAAGAGAGATTATGGGATGGAAAAGAATCTAGAGTTGTCTTGCAAAGTCCAAAAGTTTAAGTCCAAGATAAGTGTGATCTAAAGCAAGGTGTGACTTCCAAAGAGATGATAGATCTCTTGATGAGGTAAGTTGACCTTAACTAAAGAGAACCAAATGGAACCCAAGATGATAGAACTGATATGGGGATCACCTCATTATATGTTGTAGTATGTTTGCAAGATAGAATGAGGACCACTAAACAACCTTTTGGCTCTTTTTGGAAAGTATGTATAAGGACTGCAAATGATGACTAAAAATGACTGAAAATGTGTGACAAAGTCATGATAAAGATTGGTTGGCTAAAAATGAATCCCTAGGGGAAGTTGGCTTAGAAGCTCTTTGATCTTAGAATATAGATGCGCTGTGAGTTCACAAACGCAGAAATAACCCACTAAAATGCAATTTCCAAGTTCATAGACGTGTTTTCCACTGTTGGAAATGCAAAGTCTCAGTCTAATACAAATACACAATTATGCTCTACACAGACACAATTTTAGAACACAGACATTGTTTAATCTAACACAGACATAGTTTTAAACACTATTGATAATTTTTCCAAGTCTGATATGAAAATGCAAAAATGTGATACCAATTTATGCATATGCAATTTTAAGTCTCAAAAACATACTAAGAACAGACATAGGCATGACCGGAAAGATCAAATACACACTAGAATCAAACACAAATGTGTTTCTAGAAAATTTGCACAATTCTGTCCAATTTTTCCAACTGTAGAGTGTGACCAGATCTTGATATTGAATCTCTTGTGATAAGAAATTATGACAAAAAATGAAGACCCAATGTTTGAAGGTGTTTTGTCAAATTTTGAATGCAATATGTATGTCCAATAGGCCAAATTGGCCTAATTTCCACAGGTCTAGCACAATCGAAGATGCATCAAACGTTTTCTTACCCTAAGGTCAATCTTCTCATGGTGGTGACTTCAGCCCACAACTTCGAATCTCCATTAGCTCAAGTGTAGGGACACCTTGATGGGTGTATTCACTATTTTTACTTTTTCATGAGTGGACAACTAGGGGCCTCCAAGACTGGAAGGATGAACCTATCACGCTCTCCTCAAAAAGCTACAAGTAGCTTATGCTAAGTTGAGGATTTTTGTCTCATCTCATAGGATCCTTATGGTGAGTATCTTGGGTCGAGGGGAAATAAGCTATCCCCTTGCACTAAAATTATTGAAATGTTCAGACAAAATAAGGGTATTCCACTAATCTAAGGTGTCTAGTGGAGGTACTTCAATAGTCCTTGGTGCCTATCAATGCAGTGGTGATCCACTTAAGAATCTATTCATCCTCAAAAGAGGATTTTTACATATCTCACACAAGTGTGTATACTAAGAGAACCTGTCGAATAGGCCAACTTCACCAAGTCATTGTGGCTTTCGCCTACCATATTAATTTATATAGAAAGCTGAAGAAAGTACCACTTAGGTCGTTCCCTCTCACTTGACCTTATGGGCTACTCGGGAGGCAGGCCCTTCTACCTAAAAAGAAGATAACAATTTCTCTTACATTTAAGGTACAATGGAAGATGAGGGGAGAGGACACAATTTTGTTATCACCTTTAGGGATCTAAACACAAAACATGCCAAGAGGGCACAAGACACTTCAAACAAGTTAATTAACACCAAAATGAAAAATGATGTGACCCTAATTAGACTAGAAAAAAGAAGACCGCTCCTAAATTACCCCTGCAACAAAATGATTAGTAGATTTCAAAGATTACCCCACCTAAAAGAACACATGTTAGGTTAATTTTAGAAAATCCAAATACAAATGTGAAAAGGGGGCATTTGACAATATGGTTTAGATAGTTGTACCACTTCTTTAGTCCAAGCAAGGGGTTAGAACAAAAAAGAAAAACGGAATATACAAAATATTGAAACACAGAGGCGGCTATACCTGACCCAAACATAGACAAAACTAACATAGATACATAAATATTTGAAACCAACAACATAGAACACAAATGCGGCTAAAGAAGTCATAGACGTCAAAATGGGGATCCTACATGCACTTTTCATGTAACCTGTAAAACAACATCGAAACATGGCCAAAACAAAAGGCAAACGTGATAACATAAATTCAAGTGTTGTCTAATCTGAAACCGAAATGCAACAAAAGGATACATAGATGTGTCGAAAAACATAGACACGAAGATATGGATCGTAGACCTATTGAGAACTAATGCAGATGTGAAAACTTGAAACCTATAAAACATAAACATAGACACGAAAAGATGATTTGTAAACATGATTTCACCTGTAATCATTGTTGATCTGACCTACAACTTGATGAAAAAAAAGACTAAAACTACAAAACGATGTTAAAAACTAAGGGACAAGAGTCCCACCGAGCATGCCAAAATGTATATGGAAAAATTTGGAAGATCAAAACTATTGCAAAACCATAAAAGATCCAACCACATAAACCCTAGTTCTACAATCAAGAATCCACCATATACCAATGAAGAAACCTAAAACATGTAAATCACAAACCAAATAAAAAGATTATACCATTCACATGCTTAGTAGGGTTTGATCTCCATTGTTTCCTATCTCCATTGATCTCGTTTGATATATTTTCCCTCAGATTTTCTATATGCACAAGATCTCAACAAAGAACAGATTGTGGTTGTGAAGTTGCTTGATAGCTTGAAGGCTTCATAGATGCATTAGTTAGGGTTATGAAAGGACAATGGTATCCTCTTATATAGAAGATACCTTAAGAAATGAAGGGATAGGATTAAGAGGTGAAAAGATAAATGATCAGCTAGGATTAAAGAGTAGGTAGGGAAAATAATAAAATATAAAGGGGGTAGTTATGATAAAATCAAGAGATAAATGACAAGTGTCATGGAGGGAAAAAGCTAAGGAATTAATTAAATAAATAAAGATCTATTTAATTAATAAAGGAAGTGGGACCAATTAAATAAATATATTTATTTAATTTAGGGAAAGGATAATTTAAATAAATAAAAATCTATTTAGTTAATAGAAGACTTAGGATAAAATAATTAATTAAATTAAAATATTTATTTAATTAGGACGAGACATTTTTAGCTATCTATGAGGATAATAGGTGACAGATAAATTAATTAAATGAATAATAAATATTTAATTATTAATGACTAGGACAAGGTGGGATAAAAGGTGAAAGAAAAAATATTTAAATAAATAATAAATATTTATTTAATTGGTGGCTAGGATGAGGTGGGATAAAGATGATGGATAAATTAATTAAATAAGTAATAAATATTTTTAATAAATATCTTAGGATAAATTGAAATTAGGTGTGGTTAGTATGAATAGATTTAGATATCTACAAGATGTTATATAAAAGGATAAACCCTAATTCATTTGACCAAATATACAAAAGGACAAAGTCATAACATACATGGTGTAAGAATTGGGTCAAAATAGACAAATTTATGAAATGCAAGCATGAAGTTACATGAATGATACAACATATGTTCAAAGTCACTTGTGTCAATATGCACCACTAAAGGTTTATTTCCATAATCTATGTGCTAACTATGAAAGTGGAAACATCAGCATACAACCATTAAATATAAACAAAAGCACATAATGTTCAACCTGAGTGGTAATAAGGATAAGTGAAGATGTCTAGCCAATGAAGACACCCACATTATACAAGTCAATATGATTATCCTCAACTTGTTTGATTTACTTATCCATAAGCTATTGAATTTGATCTTTGAGTTTGATGTATCTATCTATAGAATTCCTATGCATGTGATGACAAGCACAAAAATATATATCCAAGCTATATGATGTAATCTTATACATACTCACTAGATAACCTAAAGGTTAAGTAATAAAATTGTGTTCCAAAATTTTTTCCCATACAAAATCTGTAGATTCCTCTAAGATAATGAATAATCTAAATATATTTGAGATATTTTATGAATGTTTATAATCAATATGTTCACTCTCATTTCCCCTATTATCCATGTGCAAAAAATCTATGTCAACTCATGAGCATAAGAAAAGTGCTAGAAATATATTAATATAAAATAGGACCATTCAATAAATCAATTGTGTCTACATATAGTACCACATAAATACAAGAATGAATGATGAAGGATGTAAGTCATTTTTATTTAAAGAGTGAAAGTAAATCATGTATAAATATGTTCTAAAGTTCATCATCTTATATGGTACAACTCATGTAACTATATCTAATGCTTGGAATTAAAATATAAAATATTTAATTGGCTTTAAATAGTCTTCTTGCTTGCACTACATGAGTTTAAAGATCTGTGTTCTAGGTAAAATATTATAATTATAATATTTCATCAAAGTACTAGACAAATTCGCAAAGCAAGTGATAGAAGCATGAGGAAAAAATAAACCATGTGAATGCATGATCACTTAAGCTTGTTGGAAACAGTTTAACAAGTAATCAATTCTCATAAAATAAGGGGATTACTTAGTATGGAAGTACTTTAAATTTCATAATGGATCATCTCTACCATCATACTTTGATAAAGAGGGCAAGACAATTCCATTTGGTGAAAGATAAACCAAAATGACATAAGTTAAAAGGATTGTGTATTATCACTTTGATATGAAATTTGTGTTTAAATGTTTGCTCATTAGCATCAGTGTGATTTTTTGGATGTCATCTCACTTTTGAGGTAGTTCACAAAAATAGGCTATGATTCTCAACATATCCTAATCCATATGTGTATGCATATCATGTGTAATAGTGGGAGAGGATGGGAAAGATGATTATCAACTGGTGGAATATTATCCTCACACATATCGAGTTAAAATTATAAGATCCCAATATTATTTTTTCATCCTCATGTATAGCTAAACCAAATTTTTTTATAAGAATATATTTCATGATCATTCAAAGATACATTGTAAGAAAGTAAAAAAAGATCCAACAAAATATCTCTATAAAAAATTGGTATATCATCAATGGTGCATATGAAAATCCACATGATCTACTATGGAAGGACCACTAGAAGGGGAAGAAAGAGAATCATAACTAAAACATGGACTAAGGACAATAACAAAGAAATTTATAAAAGCACATGATAAATCATAGAAGAATGTGTAATAAGTATGACATGAATCAAACTATTATTTAGCCCTATCAATTGAGGTATCACCAAATGCATGTATCAAAGTACTACCATCACATTTATAAAAATAACATATAGATAGGAAGGATATAACGCATAAATTTACATCTCCACTACTACTAAATGAATCTATTAGAAGTATACTAGAAAAATGTAGACCAAAAATTGAATCATTCTAAAACAAAGAGCCATCAACCTCATCATGAAAAGGAAAAGAACTACCGCTATGTTCATCACTAAGCATGCCATGAATTGACTAAAAGACACAATATAAAATACTAGCTATGATATGAAGGAGGGTAATAACCTCATGTGAAGGTGGAAAAGGTGTAACATGTATGTGCATATTTCTAGTGATCGGATAAATATAATCATCATAAATGTTTTTTGTCAAGATAGGCATCATAGATAAGTAATCCCAAATCAATAAGTATATCACTAAGAATAGGATAAGGTTTATCCTCAACACATGGGAGAATGTGCATCTTTAACTGTAACATCTTTTTTCTCCAACACTTGGTTAAGTAATTACATTAGAATTAATAGATTAATTATTAATTTTAAGATTAATTATAAGATGTAATAAGATTAAATTAGATGTAAATAGCTAAAGAAACTATAACATGTCATAATTTGACAAGAGTTATAAAGTCAATTATTAACATAATAAACTAAATAACATAGCCACATAATTCAATCATATTATCATCAAATCATATATAAGATTATGGTAAGTTACCTTTGAAATGCTTTTCTTGTAGTAGAATTGGACGTTATGCTTATAATTGCACTTATAGAGAAGACTATAAGAGATCGGATGATGATGAGAAGAAAAATAAGTTTAGAAGAATTCGACCGTATTTTGCTAAATATGAGCAACACTCTAGTGGGGAAATTTTTCTCTCTCTGACCTATAGTGGACATGGTCAGGAAATGGGTTTTGGACACATGGAAATTGAAAGGTAGTGTCTCAGTTATTGTAATGTCTGGGGCTCTCTTCCTCTTTAAATTTACTGTTGAGGAAAACGTCGCAATGATCCTCTCTGGTTGCTGGACCTATTCCAGATGCAACTTATCTCTCTGTAGATGGAAGGTTGGTTTTGACCCAACAACTAACCTACAAAAGACAGCTCTGGTTTGGGTCCACCTTCTGGGGATCCCCCTTGAATATTGGGAGGAAGCTATTTTCAGATGGATTGGTAATACCTTTGGACATTATGTGGGTGTTGACAACATAACTAGATCCAAATCCAGATTGATCTATGTGTGCTTCTGTGTGCAGACTACGATCAGCAAGAATCTCCCTAACTTCATTACTCTCAATTCTAGGTTGGGAAGTTGGACTCAGACCCTGGTCTATGAAAATTCCACCCTCTTTTGTCATAAATTTTTCAAGGCGGGCTATATTATCTCTCAATGCAAAGTTCAAGACCCCAAGCCCCCCAAGCTCAAAGGTCCTGTAGTTGCGAAAGGCTCTTGTAAGGATACTGCTTCCATGGAAGGTCTTGAGGATAGTGGCGAGGACTACCCCTTCATGGAGAGTATAAATAATCTCCTCTAATCACTTGCCAAAGTTATTGTGGGTGCCCCTACCCCCTTGCCGAATGAGGTGGTGTTGCTAGCTTCAAAAATGGTAAACTCTGAACTTGATCCCTCGATAGTTCCCTTCTCCTCCCCTTTGTAGTTGACCCCTCTTGAGGATGGAAAGATTATTGATGGCTCCATTTCTATGCCAGCATCTGGGTCCATTGGGTCCCATCCTATAATGTCTCTATTGAAGGACCCTTCTTAATTGATTACTCCTACCTCAGGCAAGGGTCTCTCCTCTCCCAGAGCTTCCTCTAGTGGGTGCCAACTCCTTATTGATGATGGTTGGATCACACAGAGACACAAGACTAGGAATGTGAAGATTGATGTTAGGGCTGACCTAAAGATGGCCCACCCTTCACAGAGATTGTCTAGACAAAAGGAAGCAACAAGGGATATTGCCAATGGCAGACAACGGACCTTGGAGATGTCCATAAGAGGTAAGAAATGAAGGTTCTCTCACTAAATATGAGGAGCCTAAACAACCCTCAAAAGTAGTATGCCCTTAAGAATTATATTTTTCAAAATAAAATTGAGGTTCTTCTTCTTCAAGAGGTTAATATGACTTGTGCCCCTTTTTCCCTTATAGCGGGTAGAATTTAGCCTAGTGTTGAGTTTTTTATTAGTGATACTAGTGGAGGCTCTGGTGGTTTAGTTACTATGTGAGACCCCTCTAAGTTATCTAGCAACCTGATTACCAGTTCTACCAACTTTATTGTCTCCAGACTCTCTTCTACCTTGGACTCATGGTTCCTCATTAATGTTTATGCCCCTAATTTTAGATTGGCTAGGTTAAATCTATGGAATGACATTATGACTCTCCTCCTAAATGATCTCAATGCTCATTGGATGATTATGGGTGACTCCAATTCCCCACTTTTTTTGTCTGAAAAATTGGGAGGACTCCTAGAGTACTCTGACAGCATGACTGACTTGGTAGATTTCATAGGTAAGAATGGGTTACTTGATGTGGACTTAACTGGTCAAAGATTCACCTAGTCCTATCTTAGAAAAGGGAAGGATCTTATTCAGGCTAGATTGGATAGATTTCTCATCTCAGGCAATTGGGATATTGGTCCCTCTCTGAAACTCTCTGCCCTCCCCAGAATGGTTTCTTATCATAACCCCCTTCTCCTCTTCAGCACTACCAACTCCAAAAGAAAAATCTACACCTTTAGGTATGAATTCATGTGTAATACCCACTCAGAGTTTAAGGACTGCATTAAAATATGGTGGGAGACTGATATCCATGGCACACCCATGTTTTGGGTTGCCTAGAAATTAGATTTCATTAAAAGAAATGTTAGGGAATGGAATAAAAACACCTTTGGGGATATTTTTATTCAAAAATGGAAATTAGTAGCAAGATGGAGGTCATCCAAAAATAAATTGATCAAGGGGATTCCCTAGAAGTGACCCACCTGGAGGAGGCTGACCTTCGAAGGAAATAGAAGGAAAACTCTATGAGGGAAGAACTCTACTGGAAATAGAAATCTAGGGTTCAATGGTTAAAAGAGGGAGACAAAATATTGCCTTCTTTCATAGACTGTCCAATATCCACAGGAGAAGGAACCACATTTCATGTTTAAAAGATGACCACAATCAGGATGTCAAAGATGAAGTTAGCCTAGGGAACATGGCTACTGACTATTTCTATGCCTTGTTCTGGGATGATTGCAAGGTTGGAGATCCTATCCTTAATGATAATCTCCTCCATTGCCTCCCATCCCCCCTCACGAGGGATGAAAATGAACTTATCATGGCCCCAATTTCTGAGGATGAAGTTAGGATTGCGGTGTTTTATATGGGGGCCTTCAAAGCTCTGAGCTCAGATGGCTTCCCTCCTCCTTTTCTCTAGGACTTTTGGGATGTGGTGGGTGTTGATGTGGTTCTTAGTACTAAGGATCTCTTCAGATCTGGAAAGCTCCTCAAAAAGTTAAACAACACCTTCATTGCTTTGGTCCCTAAAATTTAGGAGTTGTCTTCTCTGAAAGACTTTTGCCCAATCACCATCTACAATACTATCTACAATAGCTTCACCAAATTCTTGGTCAATAGACTCAAACCCTTTCTGGATTCCCTTATCAATCTGAGTCAGAAGGGGTTCATCCCTGCCAAACAAATTCTTGATACGACCATCTCCACTCATGAGATCATTCATTCTATGGACAAATGTCATAATCCTAGTATGGTGTTAAAGTTAGATATCTCGAAGGCCTATGACAGAGTTAAATGGAGCTTTCTTTTCAAGGTCCTGCAAAAGATTGGTGTTGGGGGAAAATTGTTAAACCTTATTAGGGAATGCATAACTATGGTTAAGTACTCTATCATTTTCAATGGGATCCCTTTGGAGACCTTTGGGGATTCTAGGGGTTGAGACAAGGTGACCCTCTTTCACCTTACCATTTTATTATCCTTTCTAAAGTTTTGGCAAAAAAATTCAACTCTTTGGCTGGTAGAGGGGTCCTCCGTGGAATCAAACCTGCTTCCACTATTCCTCCTACCATTTTGCAGCAGTTTGTAGATGACACCATTCTCTTTGGTATCTCTTTTGTGATTAAGGCCAAGGGATGGAAATCCTTTCTCAACCAGTATGTGGATGCTTCTGGTTAGCACATTAATTATGATAAAATAAATATCTACTTCTTCCACACTACTGTCAATCTTCAAGATAAAATTCGAAGGATCTTGGGTTGTCAAATGGCCTCCCTCCTAGGTATTTACCTTGGGTTACCTCTAACTATCAAGGATGTCTCCAACTCCTTTTGGGTGACTATCCTTGAAAGAATGTAGAGAAAGTTGGTTGGGTGAAGAGAAGGCTCCTCGGTAGTGCGGGGAAGCTTCAATTGTTGGCCTCTGCCCTTTAGGGAATCCATGTCTACTTCCTTTCCCTCTTCAAAATTTCTACTACCATGGCTGACAAACTGGAAAATATCCAAAGAAATTTCCTTTGGACTAGGATGGAGGAAAAGAAAAGGCTTGCTCTTGTGGGTTGGCATAAAGTGTGCTACCCAAAATGGATGGGGGGTTTAGTTATTCATTAAATCATCCATTTAAATAAGGCTCTCATGTCCAAAATGTCCTGGAAGCTACTTCACAAGGAATTACATTGGGCACAAATTATGAGGGTCAAATACCTTGGAAATGATAGTTTTCTCTCTACTTTAAGTGAAGATGGACTCCTTAAAGGGTCTAAAATTTGGAATAATATTATCAGTTGTAAGGGCACCATCTCCCAGGGTATGAAATGGCTTATTGGAAATGGTAGAAAGATTCTCTTCTGGGAGGATTGTTGACTTGGGGGAAAACCCCTCATTGCCTCACCTTCCCTTAGAAGGATTGAGAATATCACTAGAAGATTCTTTGAGGAAAGAGTGTATGAATTATTCCTCAACAACACCTAGAAGACTATGGCAGACTATTGTCTAGATCAACCTCTTTTTCTTCCTATTGCTAATGAGTTGCAGAAGCTTCTAGTTGGGACCCTCCTCCCTCTCTTTCCTCGGAAGGATAAATTTATTTGGAAATGGGACCCCTTCGAGGATTTTTCTATCAAGACTACTTACAAGAACTTGATGTGGGAACCTATCTCACCTATTAATTGGAAAGAGGTCTGGAATCCTCAATTCATCCCTAAGATCAATTTCTTCTGGTGGATTGTTCTACACAACTAAATTTTGGCTCAGGACAACTTGGCCAAAAGAGGATTTCAATTCCCCAACAAATGTGTCCTTTGTAAAATTGAAGTTGAAAGCTCCCCCCATCTTTTCCTTCGCGACTCCTTTGCCAAAAACCTTTGGGGGATGGTCTGTCACAAGCTTAACATTTACTAGACCATGAATGAAAATATGTTGCAGCCGATGCATGAGTTTGGGGGCCCCTCCTCTAACCCTATGGTCTGTCAAATTTGGAAGAAAATTCCCCCTCACCTCTGTTGGAGTATCTGGAAGGAAAGGAATAATAGGATTTTCATGGACAAGGTGGACTCGCTGGATTCTATCTTTGTTGGTTTTCTTAAACTCATCCTAGAGAACATTTATGTCGCTAGGATTAAATTATCCCCCAATCCTCCCTCAAAATGGGATTGGGAGATCCCTAGCATCTGGAACCTCCCTAGCTCCTTTGCTCACTTTGACGGCTCTAAATATCTCCTAAGGCAGAATACCATTTGGTCCCCCCCTTTTCCTGATTGCTTCAAACTCAAATTTGATGGGGCATCTCATCTACGCCTTACAGCTAGGGGCGGTGTTATCAAAACTCTTAGTGGGGGCCTCATTGCTGCCTATGTTGGGAACCTGAATGGCTACTCTAGCAATCAAGCAGAAGCTATGGCCTTGGCTTGGGGAATACGGTTGTCCCTCTCCATGGGCATAACAAATCTTGACATTGAAAGGAACTCTAAGCTCATTATGGATATTGTCAAAGGGTGGAATAGACTTAACTAGACTATTGAAAGTATCATCAGGGATAATCTTAGGCTTATGGTTGGGCTTGAATCCTTTTGTATCATGCATGTGTATAGGGAAGGAAATGGGGTTGTTGATGCTCTGGCAGCCCTTGGATTATTGAGCACTAGCCTAAGATGTTGGAGGAACCACAATTCCTTGCCTCCTCATGTTAACTCCCTCCTGAAGGGTGAAGTTGCCAAAATTCACTCCTATGATATTGCTCTGGTTTAGCCTCTTCTGGTACTCCCTCTTGATGCTCTAGAGTCTCGAGAGGATTTATTTTTTGAATTTGAATATGGGGAATATGTTGATGACTACTACCAAATTTTGGATGAGATGGATTAATCAACAGGGGAATATGTCAAGTACTATCAGCCTGTCCACCAAAAGGGACGTGTGTGTAGAAATCATATTTGGGTACAAATTTTGCAGTCACCTCCGCATGGTGATCTAGAAGGGTGATGAAATGTCTAGATGTTGGCCTTGTTGGATTGTTCTCAAGGCTAGTTGTATGCAAATGCCGCGTGCCATTGGTATCATTAATCGAACTAGCTTCGATTACTTGATAATTTCCTACATGCTTAAGATCTTGTCTTTTGTTACGATTAATGACTCTCACAAGTTTCATATTTCCAAGGTCATTAATGGCAATAATTCCACTTTTTGGTGCCTTGTTAGTCACCTCAGGCTTAATTTATCTGACCCCTACAAAATTGTTAACTATATTTTCTCTAAAAGTTGTATCCTTAACATTCTCTACATGACTTTTCTTATGTCCTCTGCTAAGCAAGAGCTCTCAGACTTGGCCATGGGGGTGACAGAGTGCGTTATGAACCTGATAATCCTAATAATTTTAAGAAGGATTCCCTAGTCTAGAATTACTATGTGGAAGGTGGGATTGTTGATTTCATGGAGTGCCTTACTAGCCATGATGAGCAGCTCTCGGTCCAGTTTGTGACCTCTTGGTCTAGCAGAAGGGTCATGATTGGGAGTGTCTCTTTTGAGGTTTTAGAGGATTCTATTGCTCAAGAAATGAGTCTCTCACTGGAAGGGAGAAAATGGAAGAGGACCATCCATGTGTCTAATAGTGAAGGTCTAAAACACTTCTTTAGAAACAAGGAGGAGCCGATGAAATTTCAAGGTGGTTTTGTAGGGTGGTTTTGCCCGTGAAGAGTTGAGGGACCCCTGGAACCAAATCTTCTTATTAATCATGAAATACTTTACACTAGAAGGTCGCTTCAAGGTATTTTATTACTACCACATCCCTTTGCTCAATCACTTTCACAATAATGACCTGCTTTGTTTACCTTTTTTCTTATTGCATTGTCTGGAAGCTTTTATTAAAGAAGCCTTGGACCCTAAGAATGTGGACAAGCCACCAATTTCGCTTCACCAAGGCCTTATTTATAGGCTCTATCATAACCATAGGTCTCTCTTCCCTCCTAGGAACTTAATGTTGGTTCATCACTTTGCTTCATCTTCGAACCCTTTCACGACCTTCTCTTCTGGCCTAGATTTTCCTAGGTTTCTCCCATTTGCACAGAATGCCCTTATGGCCGCCCAATTTCCCCCCTCTATTTCTATCACTGAAATTACCCACTTTGTGCCCTCTCCCTCAACTGGAAAGGAGAAGTTTCTTAGCCCCCCAAGGGCAAAGGGAAATCTCTGGCAAAGTGCAAAACAATTGTCATTGATGATGACTCTTCGTCGGATGATGTAGAGGAGGAAGAAGGAGATCCCAAAAACTTGCGTCTAAGGGATCCTCAGTGAAAAAAGTGAAAACCTAATATGTTTATGATGTTGAAGAGGATTACATTGATGACAAGGAGGGGGAAGATCTTAAGGATGTTAACACTTCTGGCCCCCCCATGGATGCTAGAAATGATAAGCTGGAATGGGAACCTATGGCCCCTATCAACCTGGTGGACCCAGAGGAGGTCATGAAAATGGTGGGCCTAGAGGATATGGGAACCCAGATGGTTATTGCCCCTACTGAGGATGCACTGAAGATGGTCAAAATTACCAAGGAGGATAGAGTGGACCTAGAAGTGGAGATGAGGCACAATCTGGAGAAAAACAAGGAGGTTAGTGTTGTTGATACTGAATTCCCACAAGGGATCCCTACCATAGAGAAAATCTAGAGTATCAACATAGAGGTCAAGACAATCCTAAACCAAATTGAAAGCCTAACATTGCTCCTCGACGTGAAGGCCATCATTAATGAGGTTAAATAGCTGAAACGAAGAATGGACGTCTGTGATACTCAGATTATTAGTGAACAAATATTGCCTGCAAATTCTTCACAGCTCGGCTCTGACTCTATCCCTCCTGAGAGAGCGCACTATGGACAATGATGCTAATAAGGAGGAGGCCAGGGAACTATATAAGTTACTCTTCATTGAATGGAATAGGGTCATAGATATGATAGGGGTTTGCAAGTTGACCCCTTAGGTCTTTTTTTGTTGGTTTTGGTTGGGGTTGGTGTCCCTTGTTTTGTTCGTTCAAACTCTTGGTGATATTTGGTTCAAAAAGACTTTGGCTTATTAATTGTATTTGTATTGTTATAATGTTATAAGGGTGTTGTTGGTAGTTCATGCTATGTAAAGTGTCAGTGCCCTAGTTCTCAATTCTTTTTTAATCAAAAACAAAAGAGAGAAGAAGGGCTTATGTTCTATTGGGGAACATACATCTGAAGATAAAGTTGATGATGAATTGAATGAAGAATCCCTATTTCTAGCAATTGAAGAGAAGGAGGATGCCTTGAAGGAACCAGAAGAAAAGAGAACCATCAAAACTATATTGCATGCTAAGATAGAACTAAATGCATGGGTTATACACTTTGGATGTTCAAATCATATGACTGGTGATAAAGGAAATTTTATTAATCTCAATAAATATGATGGAGGATCAATGAAGTTTGTTAGAGAAGATGTTGCAACTATTCAAGGCATTGGAAGTGTTTCTATTGATGGTGAGAAAATAAATTGATGATGTTTATAATATTGAAGGATTAAGACATAGTTTGTTAAGTGTTAGTCAGATGTATTAAAAAGGCTATGAAGTTTTGTTTAGTAGTACTAGATGTGTGATTAGAAAAGAGAAGACTAGTAAAAGTGTTGCAGGAAGAGTTAGAATAGGTGGAAATGTATATTACATCAAGGATGGAAAGGAGAATAAATGTTTGGTATCACAAACTTGGTTGAGATTATTTCAATAGTTCTAGAGAAGGAAAGTGATCTGAAAGAGAGAAAGGACAAGGAAACAAATGACGAAGAATAAGAAGAGGAATATTGAGCAAAATTTCATGTCAAGTATGTTAAGTATGTTCATAATCTTCATTTAGAAAGTTAGATAATTGAAGACAAGACAAAATATGTTCAAACAAGAAGGAAGATTGCAGAAGCTCAAGATCATGTCAATTATTGTTTCCTATCAATGACTAAACCAAAGACTTATGAGAAAGCAAGTAAAGATGAAAGTTGGGTAAAAGCAATGGAAGAAGAACTAAATCAGATTTATAAGAACAAGACTTGGGAGCTAGTACCTAAACCAATGGACAAGAATGTAATAGGAACTAAGTGGGTATTCAAAAATAAGCTAAATGAGCAAGGACAAGTGACAAGGAATAAAGCAAGATTGGTATGTAAAGGATATTCTCAAGTGGAAGGTATAGAATTTGAAGAAACGTTTGCTCTGGTAGCAAGGATGGAAGCTATTCGTATGTTTCTTGCATTTTCTGCTTACAAGAATATTAGAGTTTATCAGATAGGTGTCAAATCAACATTTTTGAATGGAGATCTTGAAGAAGAAGTTTATATTGAGCAGTCAAATGGTTTTAGACTAATAAAATATTCAGATATGGTGTGCAAACTAAAGAGAGAATTGTATGGACTCAAACAGGTACCTAGGGCTTGGTATGCAAGATTGGATAGGTATTTGTTTCAACTTACAGTAGACAATAATCTATATTTCAAGATTTATGGAGATAAGTTGTTGATTGTTATAGTTTATATTGATTCAACATTATACTTGGAGGAAATGATAACTTATGTAAAGAGATTGCTAAATATGCAAAAAGAATTTGAGATGTCAATGATTGGTGAGTTGTCTTTCTTTCATGGGTTACAAGTTATTTAATTAGAAAATGAAAGTTTTATCCCTCAGATAAAGTATGTGAAGGAAATATTGAAGAAATTTGGTTTTGATGATTGCAAACCAGTTACAACTCCTTTAAATATTGGATTCAAGTTGAGTGAAGATGATGAGTCTTTGGAAGTTGAATAGAAGAAGTACAAGTCAATGATTGGTGGATTGTTGCATTTGACTATGTCCAGACTAGATATCATGTAGGCTATTTGTTTGGTAGCTATATTTTAGAAAAATCTGAAGGTGACATATAAGCAAGTTGTGAAAATAATTTTTATATATTTAAAAGGTACTATGGATTTTGGGCTTTGGTACAAAAAAGGTGGAGATTTTATGTTGAAATCCTATACCAATACAAATTGGGTTGGAAGTGTTGATGAACCGAAGATTACGAGTGGTGGTGCATTCTTTTTAGGGGATAGAGTGGCCTCCTAGTTTAGTAAGAAACAAGATTCATTTTTCCTATCTATTGTTGAAGTAGAGTATATTGCAGTGGCATCTTGTTGCACTCAGGTAATGTGGATGAGACATACTCTTAATGATATCAAGGTAACATATGAAGAATCAATTCTTATTATGTGTGACAATACAAGTGCAATAAACATTTAAAATAATCCAGTTATGCATTCAACAACAAAGCATATTTCAATCAGATATCACTACTTAAGGGAGAAAGTTGTTGAGAAGGAAGTTCAATTTTGTTGGCAAGAGACAATGTACTAGTGAAGATTCATATATGGAGATTTCTTAGGGGTTGTCATTTATGGCAACTTAGTCAATAAACTCTATCCGGTATATTTATATTAGATCTACCAGAAGTCACATTGTTCATAAGACATAAGTCTGGAAGATGGAACTCAGTATCTGGAAGAGTATGAGATTATTGTGCATATCTTGTTATTGGTGATGTAATTTTGGTTGCAGTGATTAAGGAAGTTGATTCATGATTTGAGGCATCTTACTTTGCAATTCTAGCTACCGGTGTTGATTCTAGTGCAAGATTCAAGGTCCGGTATCCGGTGATTCTGGAAGAACGGAGCTAATGTATTGATAAGTTGGGTATTGTGTGATCCGAAATGCTTGAATTGTTTTTGATGACTGGTGTTGTGTTCAATGTAATTTTCTCGTTGCATGTGAATCTTTTCATCATCTATTTTGGGTTCGCATATGCATTTTTGGATGGATTAAGCCGACATGTTATTACAAGTTTCATATTGTGCAGTTTTGTGAAGCCGTCGTGGTTAATGATTATTTTTGTTGGTGCAGATATATAAGATTGATTTGGTTGATCATTTTATTGTATGTTATGAATGAAGAGAGTCTGTATGAGAAAAATTTTATTTTTTGGTGAATGTGATTGAAGGTTTTTGGTGATTCGGTGAGTAACAAAGAAGGAAAATAGAGCAGAGTGACAAATCATGTCCATGAGATAATTTGAGCTTAACCAAAACTACATTTTGGCATATGTAGATGTTGTAATTTAGTTCATTCATTATTATAATCATTTGTAATATCATGTAAGGCAGTGATCCTTCCTCCAGTGTTGTAGCCCCTTTTGTAACTGAGCAGTGAGCTCTAGGTCATGTGCCTAAATGCAAGTGAATTCCCCTCATCTAATATTATCATACTTCTAGCCATAGTATATAATATTTTGGGTTCAAATCTCACTGTTGTTTTTTCTTTTCTAGGTTTCCACGTAAAAAATTTGGTGTTATGGTTGTTTGGTTATTTGGTTGTTTGCTTTGAGTTTTTGCATTTTACTTTTTCCCTTGTCCATTCGGTGGTTTAAGAATCAATTTAATAAACTTGTAAATTTTAGAACATTGATTCACCCCCCTCTCATTGTTCATTGATTCCAATAGATTGGAGTATATGATCCTAGTTCCTTGGAAGAAGCCTAACAACCTGAGGAAGATCCAAAAGATTGAATCAATGGACTCTAGTTTGCAGAGACAACTTAGTGTGGCACTTGAAGATCTTGATGTAGTAAGAAATGAAGTAATTTCTCTGAAAAGAAATCTAAATGTTGCTGAAGACTTCATTGAAACCTTGAAAGATCAAGTGAGCACATCAAGAGAGAAGAGAAAGGAGTTGATGGATACACTCGAGGAGAAAGAAGAACAAAGCATGGATAATCAAGCCCTTCAAGACAAGTCAGATGAATGTGACAAGCTTGCTAGAGAGAATGCAGTCCTGAAGAATGAGATACAATCTATTGTGATGAAGCTGACAAAGGAGATTGAAGATCGGAAGAAGAGTGGAAAAAATCTGCCTCAATTGTTGAAGGAAAAATCATATGAATGTTTCAAATTGACATATGAGAATGATCAGTTGAAGCTAGAATTGGTGCAATGCAAGAATGATGGATAAGAACTTGAAAGACAAATCATAATTCTGAGAGATGGGATCTCTGTTGCTGATGAGTACAAAGAAAAAATCAAAGCTAGTTTATCCTGGTTAGATGAGATACTGGAAAGTCAGAGACATGCGAGGACTTGGATTTGAGAAAGGAGAATCCTCCAGTTCTGGACAAAACAATCATCATAAGAACAAGAAACCTCTAGTAAGATAGCCTAATGCCTATAAATTCAATGGTAATTTTTTTTCTTGTGGTAAATTTGGTCATATGACAACTCAATGCATAAGTAAGATGAATAATGGGATGATGAATAATGTGATGAATAATGGCTCTACCTTTACTGGTTAATGTTTCATATGCAACAATTTTGGTCATAAGTCAAACATGTGCAAAACAATGTTGAACAATTTTTAGAATAAGAGATGTTATGCTTGTGGAATGTTTGGACATATATCTAACCAATATAGGATGACACCAAATCAAATGAAATTCAAGCCTATGCAAGGGAATTTTGTTTGCTATGCATGCAACAAACTCGATCACATTATAAAATAGTGAAGAAGTAAGAACATGAGTAACAATGGTCTGGTGAAAAAGAGCAAATCAGATGAAAAGGGAAAGGCAAAGGTGGAAGAGATCAGGGATCAACATAAGAAGATGTGGTTGAAGAAGGAAGATTCAAATGTGCAGAACGGCTCCACACCGAAATCCGGTGTTGGAACCTCATCTAGTAACTAGGGCATTTTTGCCTTAGGGGGAATATTTTCATGCAGATCTTTAAAACCCCCTTTTGGAGATCTATAACCGGTCAATAATGGTTGTAGATGATGGAGATCAGTTACGCAATTGATATCTGGAAGAATTCATGGTGATTTGAGATTTCAATGAGTGAATTCATGAAAAACAAGGTATCTGAAAGTATTTAGGGTTATGCATTTATTGCAACTAAAAGTTATGTTTCAAAAGCATAAAAGGGCATTCTTATATTTATTTTTCACATTGTGAATGAGAGAAAAGAGTAGAGCAGTAGAGCGAAAGAGATATAGCAGCAAAATCTGAGCTTGTAGCGATTTGAAAAAGATTCCTTGCATCTGGTTGTGATTGAAAAGGTATTTATCCGTTCTTGAAGCTATTATACCCTAAATTTCAAAATGACATCATCATCTGACATAGCAACTCCTTTTGTTGTTCAAATCACTGAAAGAATTAGGCCTGTATTTAAGAAACATTTGTTCAAGTCAGTTGAAGATGATCTGAATGGTGTGTTTTCTTTTGTACCATACGAAGTGTTGCACAATGAAGATATTAAGGCATACATACATTGCAACAATGAAGAATTGGGTAAATCAAAAATGTTATCCTTGTATGTTAAGCACATGGTCAATGATTTTAAAAATTTGAAATCAAATTTTAAGAATTTGGAGAGTAAGGGTTTTATTCGGTTTGTACACTTCCCTATATTTAAGGAGCCTGAATGGGTAAGGTATGTTCTAAGATGAAATCATGATGAATTTCTATGGCTGGACAAACCTCATAAGATCACAAAGCAAGCCATTGAAGCAATCACATGTTTGAATGCAACCAATGAAGTTCCTAGATTCTGAAATGTGAAGAACACCACTGTAATGGAGGTAACCAATTCCAAGCATAATAGTCGGTCAATGAATATTAGTGACATTGTAGAATTCGATGTGATATTTTCTTCGATGGTTACTGGTTACAAGGTTTATCAGTTAAGTAGGTAGAATTCAATAACTGGTACTTCTATTTATGCAACTTATCAGATGCTCAAAGAAGACAAGAAGTATGATTTGTGTGTGGTACTTCTTAGCAAGCTAATGAATAATATAAAGAAGATCAAACAAGACAAGAAGCATGTGTTTAGATTTGGTTCCTTAATCATTTGATTAGCACTATATTTTTTGAATAAGATTCTCAATATTGGAAAGGTTCAATGGGCTTATGATAAACTCATGGCAGCTCAAATAAAGGAAGGATTGGTGGGTTTGGGTGATGCAGTTGCTCATAAATCTACCTTATGGGGTTACTTTAAGACATTTCAAGAGCTAATGCAAGGAAGAGAAAGAATTCCAAAGGATATTATTGAAAAGTATGAAAATACAATTTGCTTCATGGTGGATAAGGATCAATGTCACATGGAAGCAGTTGAGCCTAGGACAGTTTGGATTCTACCTATGGAATATGAGGTGGATGAGATCACTCTTGACACCTATGCTCAACACCTCCTCAGTAAGTTGGTGAATGAAAAGGAGGAAAGATTTGGCACTTCTAAAGAAAAGAACTTGAGCCTACGTAAGCAATTTATTGAATCCAGCAAGAAGAGAAAGGTTAGAAAGGAAGTAGAAGAAATTGCAGAATAGATGGGCATAACTAAGGAAGTTGTGCAGAGGGCCAAAGAGAAGAATATCTTGAAGAAAGAAGACACGGTAAAGCAGCAGGCTAAACTAGTCTCTACTCCTCCCAAGTAGGCTAAGGCTAAATAGAGCAAGTCAGCACCTACCTCCGATGTGTAGAAGGCAGTCCCTCCACCTAAGCCACAATCATCATCAACTAGTGGAGTAGAGAAGAGGAAGAAGCAAAATCCCCATAGACAATATGTTGCAGCCACTGCAGAAGAGGAAATTGAATCTGATGAGGTAGTGTGTGAGGTAAAGAAGACTGCTACCTATGCTAGGGTAGTAAGGAAGCCCCCATTCGATGAAGGTCAACCAGAAAAGAAGCCTAAAACACAAAGTGAGCCATCCGGTAAGGCTAGAGCAAGCAAAAAGTAGAAATCAAAACTTAATGAAGCTCATAAATCTGGTAAGATTGAAGGTTCTTATACTATTGTGGCCCCAAAATATTTGGATGAGATTATTAATGAAATTGTGAAAGAAGGAATCTTGAAAAATTTACCTATATATTATGAAAATTTTGATGATAAAGATCAGAGGGCTCTTCAGGAAGTTGTTGTACAATATATGAGCATCTTTAGCAGAGCAATGATAGAACTATCATCTATGATTCCAAAGGAGTTATATGAAATTTTGGATGCTTGAAGACACACAGTCAGTTTAGAGGATGAGAGATTGAAAGAATATACCTTAGTTAATCTACATCCTGATGTAATAAAGGATGAAATAAAAAGAATTTTGGGATTTGCTAGGGAAAACTTCCAGAGAAAACATAGAGTGAATAAAATAATGTTCAGAAGAGTTGATGAAGTAGTTAAAGAAACATAAGGTATAATAAAGAAAATTTTGAAAGAAAATAACTATCAAATCAATCCAGAGAAGGATGATTCCAAACCAGAAGGGCAATCAAGCAAAGACACTTCTACTCCAATAGTTCATACTCAGTTTGAGGTTCCTCATGAGTAGAAAGATCGGTCATCTGTGATTGATCCAATTAAGCATCAAATTGCACATGATACCACTGATAACCAGGTAGTTGGGGACTCCAGTGAAGTTGTGCAAGATCCTCCGATGATGGAAGTTCATTCTGAGGAAGTAGCCAAGGAGATTGCAAATGAGAAGGAAGAAGGTGAGAAATAAGAAGTAGAAGATGATGCAACAAAGGGTGATATTGATGCTAGTGAAGATGCAGAGAAAGAAAAAGGAGAAGGGAAGGGTGGTGAGGCACCGGTGACGAGTGCAAGATCCATTGTACCTAACAAAGGGAAGTAGATTGCTATAGATGAAGAGGCCTTTTCCCATGGGCCAATTGATTTGACCACACTATCTCCCATTCAAGTATTTAAGTTATCCACCCATGCCCAAATAAAAGCAAGTGAGGACTTATTAAAGTCTCAATCAGAAGACAATGAGGTTATATCTTTGGCAACCAATGTTTTAGAGAAAATTTTGCCTTCTTTTAAGTAGGATTCTAGTGACTCGTCCTTCGGTAAGCTCAGAAATATGTTAAAAGAAGTTGATTCTCATTTTGTGTCCTTGGAGAAAGCTGTAGATATAAAAGTTTTGAACAAATTTTATGAAATGAGATTCCAAACCTTTTTGAAAGCAGTTGAGGATGACAAGGTAGTTTTGAAATCTGGGGTAAAGAGTATTGAGAACACTTTAGATAAAGGTGGAAAGATATATAAGTCATGACTTATCTTTTCAAAGTTTACCTTAGACATTAGCAAGAAGATCAAGGAATATGAAGGGTGGTTACCTACAATTTCACAATCTTTTGCCCCCCTTTTAGTTTTTGCTAGTAGTCTTAAGGCTCAAGTTATGGATTTAATAGATAAAATTAAGAGCTTGCACAAGGAAAGGGACCAAATTATGAGTAAAGTAGGTGAATTGAGAAGCCTTATCACTCCCCAATTATACACTTTTCTTGGCAGCCAATAGGATGCAGTGAGTGATTTGGGTAAGGTTGTCCCCTCAGACCTTAAGAGAGTAGAAATACATGCCTACATCTTCAGCACCATGATAAATGTTTTGGATTATTTTCTAAGGGGATGGAATGAGTATCTAAAGTCCTTAAGAATAACCTATGCTGACATTTTCAAATTCATGTAAATCACTGTATATATTCTTTTCTACATAAGCTTTGGCAGATTCCTACTGCAACGTCTTAAAATTACACCCCTTGCAATTTTCAACTACATTTGGGTCTTCACCTTAGTGTTTGCACCCCTCGACCTGATCGGAGACCCGAATATGCTCATGGACATCAAAAACATATTGCAATTCAACCCTACACTTTGCCTGCATCTTGATCCTACCCCAAAATAGGGCAAGATCAGGGTGTGGTGCCCTAGGATCCACTCAGACCAGGGCATGGCACCCTGGGATCCCCTATTTGGGATCTCCCTTGATCCTCTCCTCTTGGACCTAACTTAAATTTGAAGCAAGAATTCCCTCCTATGTTGGCCCAAGTCAGAAAATCAATCAATTAAACCCACTAGAAAGTATATAAGAGGGATTTCCCCTCTCATTTGAAATCTAATGAAATTCAATCAAGCATCTAAGCATTCAAGAGATCAAGCATTTAAGCATCCAAGAGAAATTGAACATTTTCAGTCTTCCTTCAAGCTTTGGAGCAGCAATAGAGACAAGATTTCAAGCATTGAGGAGGAGATCAACATTCTACTTCATGAAACCCTAATTCCATGTGGAGGCAAACAAAACTTTACAAGGAGGTATAAGCATTTCAATTTCATTCAATTCAACATCCCCTCAAAGAGGAGGATTTCTACTTTGAGTTATTTCATTTACATTATTATGGAATTAAGCTTTATTCGCAAAGATGAAAAAACCCTTTTGGATGTGCGAAAAGTTCAGAGGAACGATAGGAGGGCGCCCTTGTCTGAACACAAGGTCCCTACAACTTTTGCTGAATTTTGTAGAGCAGCTCCGAATCATCTCAAACTTCTCAGATCTAGGTGCATGGTTGAATCCTAAATCTGTAGCTCATTGTTTTCACATACTTTGTCTCCATTTTTAGCACTTTGTCTTAATTCAATCAATCAACTTACAAAAGAGGGTTAATTACATTCCAATCTGCTTAGTATTCGATCCTTTTGTTCTTTGAGATTGGATCTAGTAAATTCATCCCCCTCTATTAAATGTAAAGTCCCCCAAGTGAAAATTGGAGCCTAGTGAATTCCTTCTTTTTCCAAGTGGTGAATTGGCTAAGGTTCTCCAATTTTCCACTTAACAATTTGGTGAAACCAGCTTGTCTTATGCTTGCTTCTAATTTTTGTTCTCAGATTTGAGTTCATGCAATTTAAAATTCAAATTTTCATTTACAAGCTTAATTTCTTTGCAATTTTAAAAAAATTAGAGGTTGAATGTACAAAAACCCTAATTTTTAGATTCAAAATTGAGCTTGTCATTTGTCTAATTTGGATTGATTATTACAGATTTGAGAACTTTTCAATTTTGCAATTTAAGTTTTCATTTACACTTTCAATTTTCAAAAAAATTCAAAAAATTACGTGGTTGAATCATAAAACCCTAATTTTTAATTTTAAAATTGGCATTGTGGATTGTGTAGATCTTGAATTCATTTTCCGATTTGAGTCTTGGCTTTACTTTCAAAATTAATTTATTCAAATTCAAATTTTTAAAATTAAGCAGTTTATGCAACAAACCCTAATTTTAAAAATTAAATTAACCTTGTGCAATTTCAAATTTCCCTTTAAGCATTTAGTTGATTCAATTAAATCTAAAGCCTCTTGTCTTTTTTCTAAACATCATAAAAGTTGTCTCTTAGGTGTGCCCTTTTTGTTGTCTTTCCAATTAATCCTTTTTTCAAACATCCTAGGTGTGTCCTATTTCGACCTTCAAGGCTTAATTTTGCATATCTTGACATCTCCAATTTCCATATCCTTCTGGAACTCACATAAAAATCACAATATCTTGCTTCCCCAAAAATTTGGAAAAATGTTGGTCAGACTGTGTGTTCGGACCAAGTCGCTGCCTACTTGGTCCCGACTTTTTCTACTCAAATTTTGCACTACTGTATTTGGCACCAGATTCCAATGCATGTTTGTTGAAATTTAGATGAACTATCGTTGGATTACTGACAAAATACCCAGCAAAATTTTGTCACTAAATTTTGCTTGTCCAACGTTCCTATTTTCGTTGAACTATCGACCAAGTGTCGTCGAATGATGTCGCGAAAAAATGTGAGCAGTTTTAGTTGAAATATCAACAAAATTCTCATTAGTCTTGCGATGAATAATTAGTACAAAACATTGGTAATTACAACGAAAAACATCATCGCACATACAGCAACTTCGTCGGATATTTAAGTGGTTCATCGCAATTGCGATGATGTGGAGCATGCCAGTTCAATGAAAATATCATCACACATACAGCAACATCGTCAGATGTTGATTTCACAAGAGTAAAAAAACAAAGGATGTGAAATGGTGAATCTTTCATTGTTTCGCATAGTCTAAATATGAAGGATGTGAAATAGAGAACTTGTCATTGTTTCGTGAAGCTAAAATAATGATTTGTGAAATGGCGAATACATCACCATTTCACGAAAGAAAAAAGTGAGGATTGTGAAATAGTGAACTCAATGCTATTTCAAAAGGAGGAATAAAGTGGGTTTGCGAAATAGCGTCAGAACCTTTAATGGGACAGTGCACACATGTGGATCGGCCCCAAAAAATATAAAAGATGCAAACTGTCTTGAATACATTTGAACAAATTGTCTTACGTTATTGTCTTGTGGTGATCGAAAATTTTGATAAGCAAAGATATTTCCTTATCATACACACTGAATGGCTAATATTTTGATGGCTTTAATGTCGGCTTGTGCGGACAAATTATGTGGATGAACTAGAGAACATTCAAAGGAATGATGGCAGAGATTGTGATAAATGTTGACGGCGGATGGTTGTCATAATTGAGTGTGAAGTGTTTAAAGTTTGAGTGGACTGGGTGGACTATTGTTGGAGTGTCATTTTCTTGGTATCATACTATATTCAAAGTTGTCTTTGGTGCCTTACGCACCATGGAAGCTAATTTCTCCTTACATACTAACAAGAAATTAGTCCCATTTCTTGGACGATTCAGGGAGGTTGAAACCTATTTGTATTTTTAAGGATGAGCATGTGTACGAGGTTGTGAAGATGTTGTTGGGAGAGGAAATTGTCGATGTAAGTCATTGCTACAAGGTGAACCTGAAGGCATATTCATTGATTGCAGCCTGGGGTTTCCAATTTGAGACTGAGGTGGACAAGGTGAAAAATGTCTTGAGAGTTGTAATCGACTCAAGGTATCTGTTAAACTTGGATAGTGTATGTGCTCATGTGGTCCCAATGGTGGGCATTGTTCCTGGGGCAATGGTGGCTAGTCTGGTGGCGCTGCTACCACTCATTCGATGGGTCAATGATGATTTGAAGGCAAGATGCAGAGCTCTTACTTTTCACAGGTGGAAAACATTCAAAACTTTCAAAAGGTTGAAGTAATGTGATGAGGTTTTAGGGGTTCTTCATGAAGTGGCATGAGCAAAGGCATGTCAAGAGTTGTGGCCAAGACCCTAGACTTCCCAGGCAATGATGCGACTCTTAGAATTCCATGAGGACCCAAAGTATAAGTTGCTTCTAGGATAATCCTTCCATGGTCGATGGAGTTTGTGTTGTTTGTTTGTATATTTTGGTTCTATGGACCTATTTTCTCCCCAATTTTATATGTACGTGGGGATTTCTGCTAGTAGAAATGGTAGGCCTATTTTGCATGTATTAAGGTTTGGTTTTTGTTGGGATGGTGGTTTTGAGTGTGGTTTTGGGGTTTTTTTGGGGGGTGGCAGAACTTTGGTGGTTTTTCAATACCACTTATACTTGCATATTTGTAATGATTTATTTCCAAGTAATACAATACATAAATTATTGATAAATATTTTTATTCAAAGCAATACAATACATAAATTATCAATCAATTATGGATCAATATTTTATTTCCAAGCAATACAATAATGAATGCATTCTAACCAATAATAAGGGTCTAACAATGCATATATTCAAGTGTATACTCTGTGTATGCTCCGTGTCTTCATATATCCATGTGTATGCTTTTTATTTTCAAATGTATGCTCTGTGTTTGGCTCTATATTTTTAGTTAATCTAGAATATGAGAATAACAAGAGTGAACCAAAGGGGATATGAAGGTCATAGATGTGTCACGCTTCTCACCTTTGTTTGAGAAAATTAAAATCAACATTGCTTAAAGACAAACAAATTTGGGAAGGGTGGACTGTAATGTCCCTACTTTGAAATAAAATTTAATAATTTAATAATAAATAATAATAAAATTAAGGATTAGAAATTGTAAACTTATTTCTTGGATTAGAAGAATAAAGGCATTTTCTTTGCATAAATTTACACGATTTGGCATGAGGCTTTTTCTACATGTGCTAAACCAATTTTGTACCTAGAGCTAAATTTATCATTGAGATGTTGTGAATACCCAATCCACCTTTAGACTTATCTAAACTCATGTTTGCTAATGAGATTAGACGGATTTTTATTTTTTATCTAGATTTACTTTCCAAATGAAATTTCTAATAACTCTCAAAATACTCTCTAATTTTGAGACTATTGATTTAGGAGCTTCAAAATAATCATGTAACAATTGGGAATGGTGTCAAGAGCTGATTTTATCATTTGTATTATATATGCCATTGATAACCATTTGCCTTTCCAATCAGAGATCCTACTTTGTAAGCTTTGAATGACTTTCTGATAGTCCGAGGGTTTATTTTGAACCGTGAAGAAAGGAATGCCAAAGTGCTTTCAAGGTAATTCTATCATTGGAAGCATAGGACCCTAGTAATATTAGCTTTTACAAGAAAATTATAGTTAAGGATGTATACCTTAGATTTGGATGAATTTATCTTTTGACCAAAATCTAATGAGTATCTTGCCAGCAAGGACTTAAGAGTTGAATAGGGAGAACTGCTATAAGGCACCCTACATAAATATATTTTCACCACTATCTCATTGTATGAATCTTTCTTTAATAACTAATTTGACTATACTTGTTTAAATGAGCAACCCTTAATATAATTATTAGTATCTTCTAATTATGTTTTGCAGTTTCAGATCAATAGAGGTTAAAGGTCTTTTCTTCCAAAATCCAATCAACATCTAAAATCAGAACCTCATTTAGTCATTTACCCTAGGGGACATTACAAATTTGTAAAATCAAAACCTTATTTAGTCATAACCTTAAGGCACCCTACAAGATAGCGTTGAATAGGGAAAACTGCTATAAGGCACCCTACATAAATATATTTTCAACACTATCTCATTGTATGAATATTTCTTTAATAACTAATTTGATTATAATTGTTTATGCTCTGTAGTGCATTGTTGGGTACTTTCTCTTGTAACAAAATGTTGAAGTTGGAAGGAATGCAAAGCATGGTTGTACAATCTGATGACAAAAATTGACATAAAAAAATAAAATATAAGAACCATAAAATCTTTGGGCAAACTCTGTGAAAGAGAGAGTTGTATGCCCAATCCCATACAAGTTAGGCAATCTCCTAAAGGAGATGTATGCTTGTGGACTCCATGAGAGTTGATACAAATTTTCTGTCCCAAAAAACCATACCCACTCAATGTAAAAGAACACAATACTTCAATATGTGCATGAGTTGGCTCCTCGAGGCATTTATACAAGTGGTCCTAGAAGTTCTATAGTTGGTTTGACTGCTTATGTATCAAAGGACCCTGAAACTGGTGAAACAGTTCTAGAAAGTGGAGCACTGGTATTGAGTGATAGGGGTATTTGTTGCATAGACAAGTTTGACAAGATGTCATATAATGCTCGTAGCATGTTACACAAGGTTATGGAACAACAAACAATGCCAATTGCAAAGGCTGGGATCATAACATCTCTTAATGCAAGGACATCAATTTTAGCTTGTGTTAATCCTAGTGGTTCACGCTACAACCATAGACTTTCAGTTATTGATAATATCCAACTTCCTCCAACATTGCTTTCTAGGTTTGATATGATCTACCTAGTGCTTGATAAAGCTTATGAACAAATAGATTGGTGCCTTGCAAGGCATTTTGTTGTTTTGCATTAAGATGAGCCTGAGGACCCAACACTAGATGCATTGGACCTCCCAACCCTCACTTCATATATCACTTATGCAAGACAACATATACATCCTAAAATATCTAATGAGGCTGCAGCGGATCTGATCCAGGGTTATGTTGAAATGCATAGGAAGGGAAACTTCTCTGGTAGTAGCAAAAAGGTTATCACAGCAACACCTCATCAAATTGAAAGGTTGATAAGAATTAGTGAAGCACTAGCCCGCATTCGATTCTCTGAGTGGGTCAAAAAGTGTGTTGTGCCAAAAGTATTTCGCCTACTTGAAGTTGCACTTCAACAATCTACCACCGATCATTCAACTGGGACCATTGACATGGATCTCATCACTACGGGAATTTCACCCAGTGAAAGAATAAGACGAGCCAATCTTGTTTTATCGGTTAGGATTTATCATGGAAAATATGCAGGTAGGGGGGCATCTGTTGGTGCACGAGATTACACATGGTGGGGGTTTTACACTACCGCAAGGGCAGGAACCAATTCAGACCCTCAAATTATGCATGGAGAGGCCAACTCCAGACTGTTTAGAGATACTCGAGGACTTGGACCAACATATGACAAGGATTATGCTAACCCTTCTTCACTTTGGGCTCTACAAAACCCAAGAGGGTGATCCCTTAATGTTCCTACAATCTTTGCACCACACTTGCAGATGATATTAAAATAAAGAAGAAGGTCTCACTCCTAAAAGGGGCTCAACAAATAGGGAGAATTCTACAGAGTGGCTAGCTCTTAGTGATTATCGACCTACTTTGGAGTGTGAGACAACTTTTGACAAGCAGTGACATATACAAAAATGAAAAGATATTATGATATTATCAATTTACAACAAACTGTCGATGAGATATGAGTAGAGAACTATTACTGGAAACGACTAAAGCCATGACTAGTGTCTTATCCATTGGGTAACTGAAATTGTAAAACATAAGATGAAATATAATAGAATAGAACATTAATCTAATAGCTAGAGATCTTAAGATAATACTACCTTACAATGCATCTCATCTATTTGTCCCAACCCAAAATACTTATCAGAATCCATGTATAAGCCCCATCAATCTGTAGATCCTATCCTAGCAATTTAACCGACCCCTTGGATCAAAGCATAATATAGAAAATGCATACATCACAACAATGCAACGAATGAGAAAACCCTTGATCTTACTCATTCAAAACATAACAGAGTTACATATTGGAGAAAATGAATTTGAACTATGCTTGCATTCATTTAATAAGCTATTTTATGTTACAAATTATCTTACATATAACTCCTTCAAGAACCTGAAACAAAATAAGACACAAGACCCATTTCATTTGCTTTTCAAATTCCTATTACAGCCTACTCATTTCACCTAGACTTACTATACATGACCAAGGGTTTGGATCCAAACCTGTGGACCAAATTTCTCGACCCCCAAGATTTGTGATCAAATTTCTTGACCTTTCTCTCATGGCCTTGAATTCCCTTTTATAGAAACAAGGGAGCAAACAAGCTTTAGGCCAAAGGAGACACATGTCACAAGCTCATAAGACCGCTTGTAACTTTGTTATAGAAATATTCCTCCCAGTCTCCCAAAAGACTGTCCATGTTGGTGTTCATGATGAAGTAGAATCAAAATTCCTAACTGCATTTTGGTAGATAAAAACCTTTTGAGTTGTGCAACTATCACTAAAGATGCTTCCAAATGGACTGTGAGATGCATCATCTTTGTTCTGCGAAGGATTTCCCTTCGGGAAGGGAAATTAGATCCTGACAAGAAGTAAAGTCACCACTAAACTAGAGGAGGAGCTTCAACCTTCATGCCCACGATTAGAGAAAATGGAAAGAGGAGCTCACAGAGGAACATAAAGTGAAGGGAAGGTGTTGTAGCTTCCATGCCTTTTCTGAAATGATCAGTTGCCGCCCCAATCCCAACCTTGTTCTTCTCCTTTTCCTCTGTAAGGCTCCTTCTTTAACCCTCTGCCAATGAGTGACATAGGAGAGATGAAGGATGAGTCCTACAGGGCTCATTCTGATAAGAAACTAATTTCAATCCTCCATCGACTATCCTCCCCATTTTCAAGACTCCATCAACTATAAGCATACTCACTCCCAAAGGAATTTCACTTAGTATCACAGAGCTCAGTGTAACTTCTAGCACGATACTTCTCAAAAATCATTTTCACCATTTCAAAACCTTCTGAGAAGATAATGAATTTTCTTGTTCTTTCTACCAATTGAAGACACCACCCAGCTATATTTATAATGAAAATACCTCTTTTGGCGGTGTTCATGCATGGGAAAAATCATCATTCCAATGCTTTTATACTCATCCTACCAGCAAATGGATTCAAAAAAATCGTATCCATTGAATCAAAACATCGTCAGACTCAAACTGCCAATTCACTGCCCTTCTGACCAAGTTCACCTTACGTGAACAATTTTGTTCCTGATTTTTTGACTGCAAAATTTTTGCTTTTAGAATCCCCCTTTTTTTTATACTAAGTCCTTATCTTTTGAAAGTTCCTCAGCAACAATTTCTTGATTTTCTACCTTACTGTGAGAATCTCTGACAGTATGCATCCTGTGATTTTATTGACAGGTCCTTGATCACTTCGCTTCCAGCTCATGAATCATCCTTATCCCCTTGATCCTTCTGAAGATCTCAACTTCTTTCCGTGGTGGCAATGAAAACTTGTTGATATTGCCACCTCTAGTACTACCAGCTTTGTCCACTAATACAACTTGACCCAACAAAACACCTCCTAAATTAGCCTTTTGAGAATCAGTAGGCATCCACGTGCCTTGACACATCTTTGTTTATTCCATGTCAACAAGCTTATCTTCTTCTACCTTCAATTTTCCTGCATGAATAACAATGAAACAACCCCAATCACTTTTTTTGAAAAATGCTCTATATCTGTCGTAGATCTGTCCAACATGGCACATCACATGATTAACATCAGTCAATATTGATATTGACCTTCCAACTTAGAAAATGAGCCCGTTAAAAGTTTGACAAAGTGTTGCCAAATCATCTCTGAATCTCAACTCTGTTAGTTGCCCCATTGTTGGACTTATTCAGCCTGCCTAGGACATGTGGCATCATCTCATGATGTCGCGGTCCTTAACCTTCCTACATCTTTCATTGCGGGACTACAAGGGTCATTCGATCTATTCGTTCATTACTTTCAGCTTTACAAATTCCATCCAAATCTTGTCGCTATCCTTCAAGAATCTTTCTGCTTGGGTCATAACATCATCATTCATTTAAACACGTGCAAATTCATGGGACTTTTAGTTGCTTGGTACTTAAACATGGAGATATAAGCCGAAACATTAAGGTTAGACTTAGGGACAATAAATTCCCATAGAAATATTAAAAGGGAACCCGACCATAATGGAAAAGACATAGTCTCTAGGAAAAATTAAAAGGTCGGCAGAAGAAATAACACCTAGGGAAAGGAACATGGTCCTTTCCAACGATGAAAAAACACCCTCAAATTTAAGTAAAAATGTAATGAAGAAACATAACGAGCTTTTGGGCAAACTTTGTGAAAAAGAGATTTATATGCCCGAGCCCATACAAGTTAGGCAATTTCATGAAGGAGATGTATGCCTGTGGACTCCATGAGAGATAATACAAATTTTTTGCCCCAAAAAGCCTTACCCACTCAGTGTAAAAAAACATAGTACTTCAGTATGTGCATAAGTTGGCTCCTCAAGGCATTTATACAAGTGGTCATGGAAGTTATGCAGTTGGTTTGACTGCTTATGTATCAAAGGACCCTGAAACTGGTGAAACAATTCTAGAAAGTGGAGCACTGGTATTGAGTGATAGGGGTATTTGTTGCATAGACGAGTTTGACAAGATGTCAGATAATGCTCGTAGCATGTTACACAAGGTTATGTAACAACAAACAATGTCAATTTCATAGGTTGGGATCATAACATCTCTTAATGCAAGGACATCAATTTTAGCTTGTGCCAATCCTAGATGTTCATGCTCCAACCCTAGACTTTCAGTTATTGATAATATCCAACTTCCTCCAACATTTCTTTCTAGGTTTAATCTAATCTACCTAGTGCTTGATAAAGTTGATGAACAAATAGATCGACACCTTGCAAGGCATCTTGTTGCATTTCATTATCATGATGAGCCTGGGGACCAAACACTAGATGCATTGGACCTCCCAACCCTCACTTCATATATCACTTGTGCAAGACAACATATACATCCTAAAATATCTGATGAGGTTGTAGAGGAATATTAAGGATGGTACAACACCCATATGATAATTAGTAATAGTGTATTTCATAAGACTGATGTCTTAGTGCTATGAAAAATTGTTTTAATATGCTTTGAGCATTATGCTCTGTAGTACACTGCTGGGTACTTTCTCTTGTAACAAAATGCTGAAGTTGGAAGGAATGCAAAGTGTGGTTATACAATCTAATGATAAAAATTGACATAAAAAAAAAATTGTAAGAACCATAAAATTTTTGGGCAAACTCTGTGAAAGAGAGAGTTGTATGCACAAGCCCATACAAGTTAGGAAATCTCACGAAGGAGATGTATGCCTGTGGACCTCGTGAGAGCTAATACAAATTTTCTGCCCTAAAAGCCTTGCCCATTCAATATAAAAAAACATAGTACTTCAGTATGTGCGTAAGTTGTCTCCTTGGGGCATTTATACAAGTGGTCATGGAAGTTATGTAGTTGGTTTGACTGCTTATGTATCAAAGGACCCTGAAACTGGTGAAACAATTCTAGAAAGTGGAGCACTGGTATTGAGTGATAGGGGTATTTATTGCATATACGAGTTTGACAAGATGTCAGATAATTCTTGTAGCATGTTACACGAGGTTACAAAGCAACAAATAGTATCAGTTGCAAAGGTTGGGATCATAGCATCTCTCAATGCAAGGACATCGGTTTTAGCTTGTGCCAATCCTAGCGGTTCACGCTACAACCCTAGACTTTCAGTTATTGATAATATCCATCTTCCTCCAACATTGCTTTCTAAGTTTGATCTGATCTACCTAGTGCTTGATAAAGTTGATGAACAAATAGATCAACACCTTGCAAGGCATCTTGTTGCATTGCACTCTGATGAGCCTGAGTTCCAAACACTGCATGCATTGGACCTCCCAACCCTCACTTCATATATCACTTATGCAAGACATCATATATCCCCTAAAATATTTGATGAGGTTGCAGAGGAATTTTAAGGATGGTACAACACCCATATGATAATTAGTAATGGTGTATTTCATAAGACTGGTCTTAGTGTTGTGACAAACTATTTTAATATGCTTTGAGTATTATGCTCTATAGTACATCGTTGGGTACTTTCTCTTGTAACAAAATGCTTAAGTTGGAAGGAATGCAAAGCGTGGTTTTACAATTTGATGACAAAAAATGACAAAAAAAAATGTAAGAACCATAAAATTTTTGGGCAAACTCTATGAAAGAGAGAGTTGTATGCCCGAGACCATACAAGTTAGGAAATTTTGTGAAGGAGATGTATGCTTGTGGTCTCCATGAGAACTGATACAAATTTTTTGCCCCAAAAAGCCTTACCCACTCAATGTAAAAAAACACAGTACCAAATCAACACTGTTTAGTAAATTGGAAGGATTTTATAGTAGATTTGACAATTAATGGGAGCTTACCAAAATATAGAATGCAACACTTACAATGGATTTGTTGGCACTTGCATTTGTTTGTCCTCTCCCTCCATTTTTCAATTTCTGGCTAGATGGATGCTTTGTGGGCAGCTTGGTATTTCAATTGATCCTTGCAGTCATTATGTGAATGGGGGTTCTATTGGAATTACTTATAGAAGTGGATTATGCCTTCGGTATCATAGCCCCAACTCTTCACTCCTGCGCATGTGAGATTCAAATAAAAACAAGCCAAATAGACTAAAAGTTCATTTTTATACTTTGAAAATAAAATTTTATATTTCAAATTTAAAATACAATTTGGAACCAATTATTTTCCTTCATTTTAATATCATCATCGTCATTGATATCAGTCAGAATATCGTCGGAATAGCGATGATAATTATTGTTTGTCAAAATTTCGACGAACGTTGGGGACCAGTTTTTTAAAAAAAAGTGAAAATCTCACATTAAATTGAAAGGTACCTAACGAAACAATAAGTTAATTCACTTTCATCATAAAATTTCGTCGGATTTTGACCTCAAATGAGTTAATGTTGGGAGCTTGTTTTAACTATATTTTACTACACAATTCCACAAATTTGGGAAATTTTTTTGATTTTAGGTCACCCTAAGGTTGAAAACAAATCTGAATTTCAACATTTCCATTGTCAATTTGAATTTTAAAATTAAGTGGTTCAGTACGCACAACCTAATTTTTAAAATTAAATTGATTTCTGTAATATCTCAAAATTTCAAAAAATTAATTAAGAGGTTAAATTTGGATAACCCTAAATTTTAATTTTGACTTTCCCTTCTTTCAAAATTTCAAAATTCAAACCCTATTTTTCAATTTCTTTTCCCCAGTGCATGATTTTTACTACTATTAGTCCTACCTATAGTATCCCAGTTAGAAGAAGTTATACAATTAAGGTTGCCCAAGGTTTAATTACTGAGGAAATGGAGCCTAATTTGGCTAGCTTTTTCAATGAGGATGTTGTTGCTTCTTCCCATCCTTCAGATATTCCTGTTTATCCTCTTGATTATTCTTACAATGAGGAGGAAACACTAACTAGAGTATCCATTGACCAATTGGCGCAGATGGACAATCAATTTGACAATCTTCAACAATGGATTAGTCAAGAATACCCAGAAAGTGAATCTCTCCCATTGATTGAAGGATTAAAAAGAATGATTCAAAGTGATAATCATGGTGTTGATATCTTGTGTGGTATTTCTCATATTGTTGATTCTAATGTAATGCCTATGCAGAGTTGTGTTGAAAACCTAGGTTATACACAACCTCCTAGTCAAATTAATCATTCTATTCCTTTGACAACTCCTATGACCAGTGTTCCTACCTTCACATCAAACATCATGACTACTTACACACAATATGTCATACCTACAAATGTTAGTCATGGGAGCAATACCTTTTCTTTCATTTCTCCTACCATGAGTGTTCCCCTTGTTACCCAATCAAATTCACCACCTATAAATATTAGTCAAGAGAGCAACTCCTTTAATTACAACTTTCATTCCTCCCACAAGTCTTCCATGTGCTACCCAGTCTTCTCTATTACCCACTTATCATAGTGTTCCACCTCCTTATTCTCAACCTCTTCCTTCATTCAACAATGTTACTCCTCCCTCTCAATCCAACATGTCTAATTTCAATCCTTCTACAGAAGCTACAATCAATAGTCTTGCCCAAACAGTGTCTTCCTTACAATAACAAATAGCTTCTATGAATCAATCAAAGTATAATGTGCCCACATTTGATATCGTGATCCCATTATCCCACGAAATTGTTAGAGTCATCCCTCCTAAACATGTATAAGTCCCTCAATTGGAACTTTATAATGGAAAAGGTGATCCTTTAACTCATGTTAAAACATTCCAAACTTTGTGTAGTGACTTTGCTCATGATCAAAGGTTGTTAGCAAAACTGTTTACTAGAACATTAAGGGATAGAGCTTTGAAATGGTATTTCTCTTTGTCTCCTTATTCTATTACTTCTTTTCAACAACTGGCTAATACTTTTTTTCAACAATTTCATAATAACATTGGTCCTAAAGTTACTTTGAGTGATTTAATGCATCGTAAACTAGGTGTTAAAGAAAAGATGACTGATTTTATTGGTAGATATAAGCATTTGTCTTCTCATATTTCTTTTTATGTGTCTGATCAAGATATTCAAAATATTTTAATTTCTAATTTACAAAAATACATTAGGGATAAACTTCTTTTAACTGATTTTACTTCCTTTCCACAGTTGTGCATAGTACTTCACAATTATCATCTGACTGTGAGTCAATTGGAACAATCATCTCCTTCCTTGGCTTAGAGTTATAAGGGTGATAGTTCTCAACAACTATTTATGAAGTTCAAACCCAACAAAGGATTCATCAAATTCAATGACAACAACAACAACAACAGTCCATTCAGAGGTGCTACAGGTGTGCCTCCTTTGTCTAAATTCTTTAAAAGAGAAAAAGAGTTTACTCTGAATGAATATTTGCATAGCATTATGTATCAATTAATACAAAATAATGTGCTAAAACTTCCCCAAATCAAACCAATTGATCCATCCAAAACAACTTCCCCTTACTTTGATGCTAAATCTTTTTGTCAACATCATCGTCAGCCTAGTCATGATACTAAAAAAATGTTTTTCATTGAGAAGTAAGATTCAAGAATTGATTGATAACAACACTATATCTGTGGTAGGTGTGAATGATAAAGGAAATAAATATATATCTCCTCCTAATCAAAATCTTCAAATTTTCACTGATCCTTTACCATCCCATTCCACTAATGTGATTGAGACTGATCATCTTTCTTTCTCTCCCAATAATGTGGCGAACCTTGTAGAGGAACAAGAGCCTCCTAAATATTTGTGCATAATATTTGATCCTAGTGAGACCATTAAGGCACCCGATGACCCATTATACATAAGTGAAAAAATCAAAGGTATACCCTCTAGAGGAGTCCTTATTGATCCTGCTGGCATGGTGAATGTTATAACTAAAGAATTTCTTTATACTTTCCAGTTGCATCAAGTAATATATGATGATACTGATATAATAGTTAAATTTTTTGATGGCTTCTCTTGTCCTGGTATTGGTTCTATAACAATTCCTATTGATGTTGGCACTATATGCTTAGATGTTAAGTTTTCTCTCATTCCTACATCCGATAAATTTCGTGTGAAGTTGGGACATCCTTGGCTCTCTTCCATGAAAGTGATCGCTTATACTATTCATAAGTGTTTGAATTTTCTCATAATGGTGAAATAATAACTGTTAATCATAGCATATTTCAACCTACACTAAGGCATGGAGACGTTTGTCTTGATTATTTTTGGTCTGAACAATTCAAGCCTCTTGAACCTATAAGTGATGCTCTTTTTAGATCATATCAAAAATGGAAAAATGAAATTATTTTATCCTTAAGTCAACCTATAAATCTCCCTCTTGATGATCATATACCCCTTCTTGAGGATAAGAGTGTTCTTCCTCCTAAGGAAAGAAATAATCTTCTTCCCAAAGAAATATCTATTCTTTCTCCTAAAGAGAAGAGTATCCTTTCTCCCAAGAAAAGAGATATTCCTCTTCCTAACAAAGAACCTATTCCTTTCCTATGGATGAGTCTCCTCTTCCTCCCAAAGGTAGAAAAACACTACCTCCTAAAAAACAAACTATTCCTCCTAAGGTTAGACCTATCCCTCCTACTCATGATGGACACAGTCTCCTTCCTACACCTTTTATTCCTCCTTTGTATGATGTGGTTCCTCCTCCTTCATCTTATAGAGATAAGCATCCAGCCTCTCCCATTGTCCAACCTAAAAGACCTCAACCCATTCATCCTTCCTTAAAAGAAGAGACAAAGCCTATACCTAATGAACATAACCCTCCTCAACCTTCAGCGAAGACTAGACAAAACCATTGTGCAAGAGAATGCCAATGAAGACGTCGTGCTAGAGCTTGTGAAGTCGCTTCCTAAACCATTTATTCTCCCAAAACACCAACTATTGACATGATTTCACTTTCTCCTAAAAATGATGTTCAACCTACTTCTCCAAGACACAAAATGATTAATACAAATGATGGTTCAAGTTCTATTCCTATTAGAGATCCTATTCTTATTAATCTTGATGAAAAAATAGGTGAAAATGTTCTTAATGATGAAAATGTTAATCCTAATATTTTTTATGATGAATATGGATATGTTGACATTGATAATGACTTATCTGCCAAATTTTCAAAAATATTAATCCTAGCTCCTAGTTACGAACAAAGTGACTTAGCATTAGAGCATGGTCCTTGTTCGGAACTTGTGATAGCTCCATCTATTGTGCTCGATGTCGTTCCTCTTGCATGTTTTCCACCTTCCAAAAATAATGATCAGCAAGATCAGGGGAGGACGACGTGCTTGATTAGCTCCATTAGCACTGTAGAATCTCTCTCTCTCCTCTCTTGCTTGTTTGTGACATTCTTCTATTTGATCTCCCTATTCTTCTATTTGTTGTCCCTAGAGTTGTCTACTTGAGGATGATGCAAAGCATTGAGATCTCTTTTGGTCTCTCTCATGTTGACTCAAAAGACACATGTGTTCCCTTCTTCCATGGTGGTTTCCTTTCTTTGGGGGATGAGGACAATTCTATGCATAAATATGTATACATGATATACATGAGTTATCATAAAAAGCATAGTGACTCCAAAAATAGGTGAAACCACCTCGTGCTTTGTGCTTTGAGTTTATTATCCTTTGATTTGTCCTCTCTTGGGGGCTAAATTATTGTGATAAAATGATTATCTTCTTTGGGTGTATCCTACCTTAAATAAATTTCTCCCAATAAGGCATACACAATCTCTTTAATGTGGGGGCATACACTGCGCTCATGATTCTCTCTTTTGATACTTGAAGTTACTTAGCAAACCTTGTCTTTGCTTTGTAATTTTGGGTATTCTTTCCATGGCTCATAGTAAGAGAACCTTACTATTTGTAGTCATGGTTCTCTCTCTCTCACGATATTCCCTTTTACCTTCTCATTGAATTCATAAGATCCTTAAGTCCATTAGCGGCCTAGTGAATCTTGCCTCCTTGATGTGGTGAAAGTCTTTCAATCTGAATTCCTTGTACTTTACCGACAATATTTCTGTAAGCTCATACTCTTGCTAAAGTGGGAGCTAAATGTAGTAATGTAACATCCTAAAATTGCACCCCTTGTAATTTTTGACTATATTTGGGCCTTCGCCTTAGTGTTTGCACCCCTTGGCCTGATCGAAGACCCGCATATGCTCATGCACATAAAAAACACATTGTAATTCAACCTTGCACTCTGCCTGCACCTTGATCCTGCCCCCAAATAGGGCAGGACCAGGGAGTGGTGCCCTATGATCCACTAGGACCAAGGTGTGGTGCCCTAGGATCCCCTATTTGGGACCTTCCTTGATCCTCTCCCCTTGGACCTAACTCAAATTTGAAGTGGGAATTCTCTCTTATGTTGGCCCAAGTTAGAAAATCAGTCGATTAAACGCACTGGAAAGTATATAAGAGGGATTTACCCTCTCATTTGAAATCTAACAAAATTCAATCAAGCATCTGAGCATTCAAGAGATCAAGTATTTGAGCATTCAAGAGAAATTGAGCGTTTTCAGTCTTCCTTCAAGCTTTGGAGTAGCAATAGAGACAAGATTTCAAGCATTGAAGAGGAGATCAACATTTTACTTCATGTAACCCTAATTCTATGTGGAGGCAAACAAAACTTCACAAGGAGGTATAAGCATTTAAATTTCATTCAATTCAACATCCCCTCAAAGAGGAGGATTTCTACTTTCAATCATTTCATTTATATTATTTCAACCACTTGGTTAATTCCAAAATTGGGGTTTGATCTGAAGACAAACCCCTATTCCCAACACATTTCCCTTTTCTTTCTGTGTGCAGGGAATAGATGTACAGTTGTACTTTTGGAATTAAGCTTTATTCGCAAAGATGGAAAAACCCTTTTCGACGCACGGAAAGTTTGGAGAATCGATAGGGGGGCGCTCCTGTCTGAACACACGGTCCTTGCAACTTTTTTTAAATTTTGCAAAGTAGCTCCAAATTATCTCAAACTTCTCAAATTCAGGTGCACGACTGAATCCCAAATTTGTAGCTCACTGTTTTCACATACTTTGTCTCCATTTTCAACACTTCATCTTAATTCAATCAATCAACTTACAAAAGAGGGTTAATTACATTCCAATCTACTTAGTGTTCAACCCTTTCCTCCTTTGGGATTGGACCTAGTAGATTCATCTCCCTCTTTTGAATGTAAAGTCCTCCAAGTGAAAATTGGAGCCTAGTGAATTCCCTCTTTTTCCAATTGGCGAATTGGCTAAGGTTCTCCAATTTTCCACTTTACACCTAC
This sequence comes from Cryptomeria japonica, assembly GCF_030272615.1. Lineage (NCBI taxonomy): Eukaryota > Viridiplantae > Streptophyta > Pinopsida > Cupressales > Cupressaceae > Cryptomeria > Cryptomeria japonica. Next base: position 582,136,104 of record NC_081407.1, on the reverse strand, counting down.
CTTTGCCATTGATGTCAAAGGGGGAGTGAGTGCAGTGAAAAATGATGCATGTTCTTAGGGTGAGTTTTATAGGAGTTGCGAAAATACAACACCACAGGAGCCCAAATGATCTCTGCAAGCTGAAAAACCTATTACAAGGAGAAGTAAGGAAACAAATCATAGAAGGAACAAAAACATAGGAAAAATATGCTCCAAAAGATGAGAGCTCAATAATCTCCAAAATGTATTGTCAATAATAATCCTTCTTCATACAGTGAAAAGAAAGAACTCAACCTTTAATAGGTCAAGAAACCCTAAAAGGGAAAACCTAGGTTTGCACATAATAATTAATTAAAATAATTAATTATATGCACCAAAAGTTAGCTTAAGTGTAAAAGAGATAAAGGGAACTTAAATAATTAAACAAATATTGTTTAATTAATCAAGTAAATACCCGAATACTCTAACACCCCCCCTTAAGATAGACTTAGGGAGAAGCTAAAACCTAGAATAGCTACTGAAAGCAATAAAGATGGGTCCCAGCAACAAGGCCTGATCAGGTACCCAAATACAATGAAATCTCTATGAACTGGAGAAATAGAGAAAACCACATGGGAACAAAACTCTACTCCAAAAAGAGATGGAAAAGAATATCACTGAAGCATGAAGAACCTGCAAACTCTGTCGAAGAATAACTGTCGATCTGAAGAACATCCACTGAAATAGAACATGACCAGGTAGAGAAGACTATAATCTGCATGAGTGCCCTCAAATGACACTACTCGAATCAGGAGGCAAACAAGGCAAAAACAACAAAAATCAAAGATATAGATGGCATGAGAAACTAAAGCCTAAAGAGTTGATCAATCGAACCAAGGAAGCATTAGAACCAATAGGACAAACCTCCCCATAATGCGGAAGTGGGAGAGGGACAGGAACACTGAAAAGGATAGCAAAAAAAAAACTGCATGACGAAGAACCAAGAACATCAAAAGGTGCTGAGACACATCATCATGAGGCGAATGTCATGGAAGGAACACTCACTGGACAAAGGAAGATGGCAAACAACAGGCAAACATCAACCCCCTCATGGTACTTGATCAATAGTGCATGTACAACAAGACACAAGATATGCAAGATTCAAAGTAAACAATGCATGATGGCACTTTATCTCAGTGCGTTTGCATAAATATAAGCTACAATGATAAGAAGACTAGAAATAGAAATGTGAACCAAAATAGAGACACCCTACTCAGAGAAGAGATCCCAGGACCTGAAACAACCATGATATCCACCAGAGTGCTGAAAAGCAAAAAAATGAATAAAATATGCATGGAGTAGAATCTAGAAATAAAACTCAGATGGCTAGAAATTACACAACACACTCTTTCCAAAAATATAATTTTTTTGAAAAACGGAGGTCGGATGCTCATTCTATGGCTCCCAGAGTGCAAAAACTAGACCTCACTTTGACTGGAAAAAACATAGTCACACAAAAAAATTGGAAAAAACTACCAACACCATGACGTCGGCCTCGGAACCAACTTTCCAACGCCTATTCATTTTTGAAAAAATGACTCTGTATGCCCAAGATAGAGCCAAAAAACCAAACCCCCCTTGAAAAAACCAAAAAAGGGAGTCTGGTGGCTTGTTTGGGTGGAGGTGGCCAGGGAGCGGTGCTCCGGTGGTGGATGGGTGGAGCTCTGGTGGCTAGCGGCTGAACCCATTGGTCAGGCAGCGCAGGGAGGCTGTGGGCTGGCGGCTGAGCGCGGAGGCCAGCTGAGCGGAGCTAGGCCGGGCTAGGAAGGCACCGACGACTGGGAGGGGGTTGCAGCACCGAGCGGAGCGGAGGAGGCAGCGCCCGGGGAGAAGCGGTGGCCGGCAGGAGCAAAAAAGGCAACCATAGGGTGGCAGGGGACTAGCAGGTGGCAGTGCAGCAGAGGTTGCCGGCGGAGCGGCGACCGAGGGTCGGGGGAGCCAGAGGGGCCGACGGGGGCCGGGGGCTGGAATGGAGCCGCGGGGGCCAGAGGCCAAAGAATGGCGATGTGGGGCCCGAGGGCGACCAGTAGCAGGGGCCGTACTGACACCTGCAGGGGCCCCACGGCACCTTGCGTACCGTGGGAACCCCCAAAAATTTTTGATTTTTTTTTAAAACCCTATTTTTTCTTTGCTTTTTTTTCAAGAAATTTTTTTTAATAAAAAAGCAAAAATTCGGCTTGCATGCCGTAAAAAGGCAAAAAAAAAAAAATTCAAATTTTTTTCTCGATCTGCATGTCAGGGCCATACGGCTTGGATCTGAGAAAAAAATTCACCCAGAGGCTCAGGAACCAGAATAGGTCAAATTTTATATGACCATAGGGGTTTTCGGGCCTTCTGAGCACGATGGTGAGGTCCATTTAGGCCCAAAGTGCTTAGAAAAAAAAGGTCAAACCCTAGGTACATAAAAAATTCTTGAAACCCCAGATCTGCTTCCAAAGCCAAAAATTCTCAAAACAAGAACAGATAGTTGCAGATCTGAAGCTCTAATACCATATAGGAGTTGAGAAAATACAACACCACAGGAGCCCAAATGATCTCTGCAAGCTGAAAAACTTGTTACAAGGAGAAGTAAGGAAGAAAATCACAGAAGGAACAAAAACACAGGAAAAATATGCTCCAAAAGATGAGAGCTCAATAATATCCAAAATGTATTGTCAATAATAATCCTTCTTCATACAATGAAAAGAAAGAACTCAACCTTTAATAGGTCAAGAAACCCTAAAAGGGAAAACCTAGGTTTGCACATAATAATTAATTATATGCACCTAAAGTTAGCTTAAGTGTAAAAGAGATAGAGGGAACTTAAATAATTAAACAAATATTGTTTAATTAATCAAGTAAATACCCAAATACTCTAACGAGTTTCATATTCTTAGAGAGTTAGAAATTTTGGTGTTTTGCAGTCTTGAGTGTACAGTTTATTTTTCACAGTGTTGCCATCAATACCAAAGGGGGAGATTGTTGGTAAGAGATATTGTACCGATGAAGATTCATGTATGGATATTTCTTAGGGGTTGTCATTGATTGAAATTCCGTCAATAAACTCTATCTGGTATATGCTGATTATATCTACTAGAAGTCACATTATTCATAAGATATAAGTCTTGAAGGTGGAACTCAATATTTGGCAGAGGATGAGATTATTGTGCATATCTTGTTATTGGTGATGTAATTTTGGTTGTGATGATTAAGGAAGTTGATTCATAATTTTATGCAACTTACTTTGCAATTCTAGCCTCCGGTGTCGATTCTAGTGCAAGATTCAAGGTCTGGTATCTAGTGATTTTGGAAGAACAGAGCTAATGTATTGATTGGTTGGGTATTGTGTGATCTGAAATGCTTGAGTTATTTTCAGTGGTTGGTGTTGTGTTCGAGGTAATTGTGTCATTGCATGTGAAGTTTGTCATCATCTATTTTGGGTCCGCATATGTATTTTTGGATGGATTAAGCCAACATGTTACTACACATTTCATATTGTGTAGTTTTGTGAAGCCAACATGTTTATTGATTCTTTTTGTTGGTGTGGATATATAGGATCGATTTGGTTGATCATTTTGATGTATGTTATGAGAAAAGAGAGTTTGTATGAGTGAATTTCCAAGTGTTGGTGAATGCGATTGAAGGTTTTCTATGATCTGGTGAGTAACAGAGCAGGAAACTAGAGCAAAGTGATAGATCGGGTCCGGGAGACAATTTGAACCTAATCGAAACTGCATTTGGCATATGTAGATGTTGTACTTTAGTTCATTCATTATTATAATCATTTGCAATAGCCTGTAAGGTAGTGATCCTTCCTTCGGAGTTGTAGCCCCTTTTGCTATTAAGTGGTGAGCTCTAGGCAGTGTGCCTAAATGCAAGTGCCTTCCCCTCATGCAATATTATCATACTTATTTCCATAGTATAATAATATTGTGGGTTCAAATCCCATCGTGGTTTTTCCCTTTCTGGGTTTTCACGTAAAAATTCTAGTGTTATGGTTGTTTGGTTGTTTGCTTTGAGTTTCTACATTTTACTTTCTCTATGGTGCATTCAGTGGTTTAAGAATTAGTTTAATAAACATAAATTGTAGAACATTGATTCACCCCCCCCCCCCTCTCAGTGTTCATTGATCCCAATAGATTGGAGTATATTTCTACAAAAGAATAGGTTGCAGATATTTTTACTAAGGCATTGGCAAAGGACACATTTGAATTTCTCTGAGAGAAGCTTGGGGTCATTGCCCCTCCTTCTTCTAGCTAGGTGCATTACGGGGATGCATCTTTCCAAGGGGAGCCTTCATGCCTATTTATTTTATTGGATTGATGTTATGGTTTCTCTCAAGTGGAACAATGGTGTGTGTAGTGTTGCTAAGGCCTTTTTTCTTGATGCCAAAGGGGGAGAGATTGAGCGGTTTGAGATAGAGATTTGTTTGATTGAGTAGCTTCATGGGTAGAGATTGAGTAGTTTGAGACAAATATTTGTTTCATTTGTTTTCTTTTGGGGGAGATATTTGTTTCTCTTGAGGAAGGATAGTGCAGTTTGGGAGAGATATAGAGATGTGATTGATAATATGATGAAACAATAAGGATCCGATCAACTACTGAGACGGGGGGTGAATCAGTAGATAAAAAATAAACTAAACTTTCACCAAACTTAAACCCAACTCAGAAAAAACTTGCAAAACTAACTGGTTTAGACACTATATCCAAAACTGCAACTGCACTATCAAACTTTATCGGTTGACCAAAACATCAATGATACAATGTAACAGATTTGAAAATCACATACCATTTAACCAAAACATTAAAACACTTTACTAACATCAGTAATAACTCATTTCAGATCACTTCCAGTCATCTAAACATATCTAAGTGGCTTTACCAGTTAATCATATCAACCATATCAAAACATATTCACAAAATCATTCACCACTTGACACAATATTTTTTCACGTGGAAACCCAAATGGGAAAAACCACGGTGGGGATGAATACCCACAAGTATTTTGAACTCTTCTAAAGTTCACCCTATTAGGAGCCAAGCCTTGTTAGAAGCTTATACAATAATGTCCTATTAAGAACAAATCCGGTTAGGGACCACCCGGTTAAGGGATTGACTATAATACCCTATTAAAGGCAATACCCTGTTAGGAGTAACAGCGATAGAGGATTTCAAATCCAAGCTAATGGATCACCAGGCTAGAGGATTTAGACAACACTAAGTTTGTTAAAGCTTACCTAGTTAAGGGATTTAACTGTTGTAATGGTTAGAGAACAACAAGGTCTTTGTTGATTTGGTAATAGCACTATCTTGCCTAGTTATATCCTTTTATGCTCCTATCTGCCTTCAAAACATTCTGCAGACACTCCTTCTAGTTCGACAACAATCACACTACCACACTTAACCAAATTGCTAACACAATTACAAACAACTCAGTGACCTTAAATACAAATACAATAGGTCGGTAACACAACACAAAACCTACAAATTTCATAGAGATTACAAACATATCATTTCAATCATAACTGTTGGATTACATAGCAATCAACTACACACTATTCTAGATAACATCAACTGCTCCTGGATCACCGCACATTGAATCTTGTAGCTCATCACACGATTATCACTTCATGCTATGCATTTGCTCATTCCCAAGATAAATGGTTATTTTCACGCGCCAAAATCACTTTGAAACTCATCACGTGCATCATGCATACGTGACATCTTCATCTTTGATCACCATTCGATCGTAGATCATCATAACTAATTCACCAAGCTCCATCGGTTAGGGTTTGGCATATCAACTGGTTAGGGTTACCGGTTGATCACTTTTCTTGAAATATCAATATCGGTTTCCTTCACTACCTTACTACCAGTTGCATTACTACATCACTACCAGTTGCAATACAACTCCATTACCGGTTACTATTGACATCAATGACAAAACTATACTTCATCAATGCGATCTTCATGTAATGCCAATAATCTCCCCCTTTGGCATTGATGGCAAAACAAATATCAATACCCTTTGATTATGATGATTGAGAGTAATGCACATACACAAGTATAGGAATCCTGGTTTACATTTTCCAACCATATACTCTTCTTCAATTGTATCTCCATGTCTTCAATTGGCAATTAGCTATCAATCATATATCGTTCGTCTCCCCATCAATCATACAGTTCTTCTCCCCCTTTGACAACAATGCCAAAGTGAATACCAATATCAGTTGGTTAACCATTCCATGCTTCATTGATCTGCAATAAGCTTATCCCCCTATGGAGTAGCTCCACTCTACACCAATCCTATTTCAAGATTTTCAATAAGCTCCAGGACTGATGTCTTCCACATCGACTTAGTTGACTTCATGTAGAGGTACAACCCCTAACTTACCTCGAAGATACTCAAATGTAGCCTTAGGCAAAGGTTTAGTAAAGATATCGGCTAGCTATTCCTTAGTAGATACATGCTCCAGTGACACATCTTTACTTTGCACTTTCTCTCTCAAGAAATGATACTTCAACTCAATATGCTTTGTCCTAGCATACAACACTGGGTTCTTAGAAATGTTTATTGCACTGGTGTTATCATAGAAAATCCTTACCAATTCTGAAATCTTCAACTTGAAACCTTCCATAATGTGTTTCATGTAGGTTTCTTGGGTACAATTCATATATGTTGTAACCTATCCAGCTTATGCAATTGATTGTCATATACAACTCTGCTTCTTGCTACTCCAAGACACTAGCCTTCCTCCAAGAAAGAATGTTCCTCCAGTTGTACTCTTCCTATCATCAATATTGCCTGCCCAATCTGCATCTATATAGAATTTTAAATCAAATTTTCCTGCATATAGATACCATAATCCATAATCAATTGTGCCTTTCAGATATCTGAAAAATTCTTTTAGTTGCTACCATGTGTGTCTCCTTCGGGCTTTTCTGAAATCTGGCAACCAATCCTACTGCATGAGAAATATTTGGTCTGTTGTGGACAACATAATGTAGTCTACCCATCATTGACCTATACTCCTTTTCATCCATTGATACAGAATCATCCTCCTTAGACAGTTTACAACCTATAACCATTGGTGTTCCAACTCCCAACTAGTTTACAGTCTCCCATTCCAAAAGTCTTCAAAACTTCTTTCACATATTTAGACTGTGTGATGAAAATACCATTCTTCATCTGTTGGATTTGCAGACCTATGAAGAATTTTATTTCACCTACCAGTGACATCTCAAATTCATTCTTCATTTCACTGGTAAAGTCATGACACGTATCATCATTTCCTCCAAAAATGATATCATCCCCAAATTCCCCACTTACTAGTATTTGTCTCCTTCTAACTTGAGATATATGTTACTATCTTCACTGGTTCTCTAAAAACCTATCTTGACCAAGTGAGAGTGCAATCTTTCATACCATGCTCTAGGTGCTTGCTTTAGTCCATATAATGCCTTATGTAATTTTCACACCATGTCCTTTTCTACAGTTAAAGCATAACCATTTGGTTGTCCAATGTAGACTTCCTCTTCCAATTTTCCATTTCGGAAGTCATCCATCTGATATACTTTGAATCCTCTGTATGCTGCTAGAGTCCTTACTCCTTCCAATCTTGTAACTAGTACAAATGTCTCACCATAGTCTTCACCTTCTTCTTGTGCATATCCTTTGCATACCAGTCTAGCTTTATTTTTTACTACTACTTCATATTCATTCAGTTTATTCCTGAATACCCATTTTGTACCTATTATATTCTTGTTCTCCAGTCTGGGTACCAATGACCAAGTATTGTTCTTCTCTATTTGGTCAATTTCTTCTTCCATTGCCTTGATCCAATCTTCATCTGCAAATGCTTCTTTTATAGTTCTTGGTTCAATGGTGGAAAACATACAAGAGTTCTCTCTAAGCCTTGTTCTTGTTTTCACACCTGCATTCATGTCACCAATAATCTGATTGGGGCTATGATCGAGTCTAACATACCTTGGAATGACATGATCTTGATTTCCAAGTTCTTCTTCCTCTGTTGGACCTCCTCATTCTGGTTGAATTGGGGATTCTCTATTATGTTCTTTAACTTCTGGCTTTACCGGTTCCAGTTCCAAAAACAATGTGCAAGGTTCCTCTTCCTCTTTCTCCTTACTGGTTTCTCTTGATTTCTTAGGAAACTCATCAACTTGAACATTTACACTTTCAACTATCTTCTTGGTCCAATTGTTGTAACACTTGTAAGCTTTGCTCTTGGTGGAGTAACCAAGAAATATACCTTCATCACTCTTGGCATCAAACTTACCAACATAGTCACCTCTCTTGATAAAACATCTGCTACCAAAAATCTTAAAGTAACTGACATTGGGTGATCTACCATACCAGTATTCATAAGGAGTTTTATCCTTACCTCTTTTAACTAGTATCTGGTTCATTGTGTAAATAGTTGTGCTGACAACTTCTCTCCAGAATGTCTTAGCTACACCTCCTTGTATTAGCATAGTCCTAGCAACTTCAACAACTGACCGATTGTTCCTTTCTTCAATACCATTCTGTTGTGGTGTCTTAGGTGCAAAAAGTCATCTCTTAATTCCATTGTCTTCACAGTAACTAGTGGTTTCCTCATAAGTAAATTCACCACCTTGATCAGTTCTTAAGCACTTTATCTTCTTTCCACTTGCATTTTCAACTAAGTCTCTGAATGCCTTAAACTTGCTAAAATCTTTTGTCTTGTCTTTCAAGAATGTGACCCACATCATCCTTGAGCAATCATCAGTAAAAATCATGAAATATCGATCACCGTGAATACTCCTAGTCCTCGTTGGTCTACAAAGGTCGGTATGAACCAAATCTAGAAAATGTTCTGCTGAGAAAGATTTGCTCTTGAAGGTTGAGGATGTCATCTTCCCTAACTGACATTCCTTGCACAGAGAATTCACCGGTTTGTCCAACTGTGGAAAACCTCTTACTGATATAGACTTACTGACTTTTACAATGTTATCAAAATTTACATGACAAAATCTCTGATGCCAAAGTCGACTATCTTCTACTTTTGTAATTAAACAATTGTTGGCTTTGAAACTTAAATGAAACAAGTTACCTTTGGTCTATTTGTTGGTTGCAATCAGTTCACCTTTGCTTCCATAAATCTTGCAGACTCCATTCTTGAATTCCAGTGGGTAACCTTTGTCATTGAGTTGAGCAACACTCAAAAGATTGTGTTTCAGTCCTTCAACCCAATAGACATCATCTGCACTGCTCTTTCCATTCAAAGAGATGGATCCTTTTCCTTTCACCATGTAGGGTGAGTCATTTCCAAATCTCACAACACCTCCATTAAACTCTCTCAAAGTAAGAAACTTACTCCGGTCACCAGTCATGTGGTGTGAACAACCACTATCTATAATCCAGTCATCAGAACTATCCATGTGAGAGACTAATGCTTTCTGATCTGATGTCTCCTCTTTAATAGCAACAAAGACAATATCCTCATTTGTATCTTCTTCATATTCCTCATCTGTACTTCCTCCATCCACTGCAATGAGATAATCTCTTTTATCTTTGCCTTTATACTTCTTATACTTCTCTTGTTTCTACTCATTGTCTCCATTAGGATAGTTAGCAATGATATGTCCAATCCAGTTACATGCAAAACACTTCAAAGGTAATTTACCTTTGTACTTACCAATACCTTTGGGTAACCACTTGGCCAACAATGATTCAAGTTCAATCAGACTATCTTCATCATCAACCTCTCTGTTGGATCTAGATTCGTGACTGTAGCTCACTTCTCTACTTTTCCTTACCAGTGGGTTTGAAACGAAGGCTCTAAATGGAGATTCTGATATCTGAACACTTCCATCAAAACCATTTAATTCAAATGCAGTTAATTTACCAATGATAGAGTCAAGAGTTACCTTTGATTTATCAATAGACTTGAGTTCCTGAATGGCTGCAACTTGGATAGCATAGACCAGTAGAAGGGTTCTCAACACCTTGCCAACCACTATGGTATCCTCCATTGTATCTCCAACACTTTTGATCTCTCTGACTATCTCCTTGATCCTCTGACCATACTGTTGAATGTTTTCTCCTTCAACCATCCACATATCATCAAATTTACCTCTCAGAATCTCTTCTTTGGCAATCTTAACATGCTCATCACCACTATAGATATATTCCATTTTCTTCCACACTTCATATGTATTCTCCAATCCATGGACATCAACATACTCTGAATCAAACAAGGAACTGATAATGGCATCCAATGCTTGATTGTTCTCCTGTTGCTCCTTCTTTTGATCATTTGACAAAATCCCACTAGGCAAGTTATATTTAGTAACAACATGTTCCCAATATTGACTTCCGAAGCTCTTGATATATATCTTTATCCTATCACTCTAGATTCTATAGTTTCCCCTATTGAATTTTGGACCTTCTTTCTTCATCATGTTCTCCTAGATCTTTACCTCAAGCTATTAGGCTTAAACACAAGAGGACCTGAAATGCTCTGATACCAATTGATAATATTATGAAACAATAAGGATTCGGTCAACTACTGAGAGGGGGGTGAATAAATAGATAGAAAACAAACTAAACTTTCACCAAACTTAAACCCAACTCAGAAACAACTTGCAAAACTAACTAGTTTAGACACTACATCCAAAACTGCAACTGCCCTATCAAACTTTACCGGTTGACCAAAACATCAATGATACAATGTAACATATCTAAAACTCACATACCATTTAACCAAAACATTAAAACACTTTACTAACATCAGTAATAGCTCATTTCAGATCATCTTCGATCATCTAAACATATCTAAGTGGCTTTAATAGTTAATCATATCAACCATATCAAAACATATTCACAAAATCATTCACCACTTGACACAATGATTTTTCACGTGGAAACCCAAATGGGAAAAACCATGGTGGGGATGAATACCCACAAGTATTTTGAACTCTTTTGAAGTTCGCCCTATTAAGAGCCAATCCTTGTTAGAAGCTTATACATTAATGTCTTGTTAAGAACAAATCTAGTTAGGGACCACCGGTTAAGGGATTGACTACAATACCCTGTTACGGGCAATACTTTGTTAGGAGTAACCTTGATAGAGGATTTCAAATCCAAGCTAATGGATCACCTAGTTAGAGGATTTAGACAAGACTAATCCTGTTAAAGCTTACCCGGTTAAGGGATTTAATAGTTGTAATGGTTAGAGAACAACATGGTCTTTGCTGATATGGTAATAGCACTATCTTGCTTAGTCAGATCCTTTTATGCTCCTATCTGCCTTCAAAACATTCTGTAGACACCTTCTGGTTTGACAACAATCACACTACCACACTTAACCAAATTTCCAACATAATTACAAACAACTCATCAACCTTAAATACAAATACAATAGGTCGGTAACACATCACAAAACCTACAAATCTATAGAGATTACAAACATATCGGTTCAATCATAACCATTGGATTACACAACAATCAACTACACATTGTTCTAGACAACATCAACCATTCCTGGATCACTGCACATCGAATCTTGTAGCTCATCACATGGTTATCACTTCATGGTATGCATTTGTTCATTCCCAAGATAAACGGTTATCTTCATGCACCAAAATCACTTTGAAACTCATCACGTGCATCATGCATATGTGGCATCTTCATCTCCGCTCACCATTCGATCGTAGATCATCATAACCGATTCACCAAGCTCCATCGGTTAGGGTTTGGCATATCAACTAGTTAGGGTTATCAGTTGATCACTCTGCTTGAAATACCTGTACCGGTTTCCTTCACCGCTTTACTACCAGTTGCATTACTGCATCACTACTGGTTGCAATACAACTCCATTACCGGTTACTATTGACATCAATGACAAAATTATACTTCATCAATGCAATCTTCATGTAATGCCAACAATGATGAGATGTGGTATGTTTGATAGAAAAGTTTCATTGAGATATTGAGCAGTATATTTGACAGAGCAATATTGTTTTGCAGTTTGATCAAGTTTTGGTTGCAGGTTGAGTTTTTGTCGAGTGTTGTCAAGTGTGTCCATCAATGACAAAGGGGAAGATTGTTGGAATTATGTGGTGTTATGGTTGTCATTGATGTCAAACTTGTTGTTCTGGATTGGTTCGGAATGTCTATGGTGCAAAGTTATCTTGCTATGTTGATGTTGAAGTTGTTCTATTGGTTGTTTCGAAAGTGTTTGGGTCTAGAAAGTGTTGCTGATGTTGTTTATTATGGTTATCTAAATGTTGGATATAGTTTTGGTATCATGGATATGATAGTTTTGTGGTCCAAAAATATCTTTGTGCTCTCTAGGTGTTGTGGCATTTTTCATTGTTGATCGTGATATTCTATGCTAGACCTATCCTTAGGTCCAGATATGATTTGTGGAAGATTCTTTGATGTGTTATGGGTCTCATCGTAGCATGTGGAGATCCAAATTTAAGTTATTTGTATATGAGAGTATGTTTTGTCTGTTAATTGCTTATATGGATGTGTAGTGTGTGGATATGTTGTTGGTTATGTTGTGGTGATTGTGGATCGGTGAATTGATTTTTGGAAGATTTTTTTGGTCCCCTCTCCTAGAGTGGATCAGAATGTGTTTCTTTTAATTTGGGAAGTGCATTTTGGTTCAGGCCGATTTGGTTCAAGCTTTAATAATCTATCTTGTATATAAGGATGAGTGTGATTGAGTTAAGTGTATAATAATGAGGTGTGAAGTGTAGATCTATGATGCAAAGATACGTAGTGAGGTTTGGTGAAGAGTAGTGAAGAAGAGTTGTGTTCAAATGATATACAAGTGATGCTGAGACTATGACAAAGATTTGAGATAGAGTGTTGGCAGTTGAAATCTGAGTTATGTGTGCTGATGTTGGTCGCTTGATGTAGAATTCAAGGACAACTTCATGATTAGGAGATCCTTCTTTTCATATCATTTTTTGTATCTTGCCCTGTTGTAGTCAGCTTCAGGCTTGCAAGTCCTCTTTTGAATCTTTCCCCATGAGCAATTAGCCTTGGTTTGCAAGTCCAGAGTAGTGATCTCTCTTTGTAATCTAATATACATAGTGGATATATTTTTTTGGGTAGGTGTTCACTGTGGTTTTTCCCTGTTTGGGTTTTCCATGTAGAAAATATTGGTGTTCATGTGCTGGATGTGTGTTGATGTTTAATTGTTTATGTGCTAAATTAATTTCTATTTTGGATTGATTCAGTCCCCCCTCTCAGTCCTACCTTGGGTTTAACAAGTGATATCAGAGCATGGGTCACAGGTTCAAACCCCCTCACTTGCATTGGGGAGGCATTGTTGCAAGGTGAGTGCCCTTGGTCTCCTTGTGTTGTGCAATGTAACATAGGTTTGTGACATGGCTTAACCACCTCCTGTGTTGTATCAAGCATTAACATGTCGATCTTTTGGTGCAACGACAACCATACTTCTAACATAAAAAAGCCTCTCTTTTAAGAGATTTTTTCATGAACATTCTTTATTAAATCTTTCTTTAATCCAAAGGACTATAATTTTCATTATTTTTATATATTTTTTTAATTCTAAAAGGGTTGTTTCATAAATATATTTTCTCTTACAAAAAAAGTACATAACATTAACAAATGAAAGCGAAGGTGAAACATTCATATCTATTAAGTGCATAGTATTAAACACCTCACAAAATGATAGATCAAGAGAAACACATGAAGGAAAAACATCATGAGAAATTAGGGATAAAGTATCATTAAAATTGACCAATGCATAGGATGGAAAGATGTGGAAAGGTAAAATTTTGTTATACTCATGCACACCACTATCACTAGCAATAGGAAAAATAAAAACACAAGACTCATGAACATGTAAAGCAAGTGCACGTAAGAGAAAAATATAAGTACTATCAACTATACAAAGTGAGTTGTTAGCCAAAATACACAACACAAAGAATTTCAATGGTGGCCAAGGATAAGATTCCTAACTTTATGCCTTGTGGAATCATAATCAGGAACATAGCACTTGTGGACTTTTTATTTGGAATCGACCAAGAAGGAAATGTTCTCTTTTGTGGTGACCTAAAATTCTATAATCATATCATAAAGAGCACAATGATGGAAGTAAACATGATAAAAGTTGGTCTCTCATTGGGCTAATCTTATTTCAGATAACATGTTCTATCTATTCTTTCTATGTAACAAGTCATTATACGTCCTTATAATGTGGTGTGTAAGATTTCCACTGGAAAGTGGGATTCATGAAAGTTGTTTGGAATTGAGGGTATATTTGACCTTTAAAAGTGGGGAAATAGTTGCCATGTTCGATGTTGAAATGTGATAGTGAAGTACCACCCTCACTAATCCACACACTTGTTATTCCACCAGTTATCCAGACAGCTAATCAGAAATAAGTAGTCAAATCATAAACCATTCTAAATGTAAAAATCTCATCTTATAAAGGAGCCTCCTAATAGCATGGCAATTGAGTTCTAACTTTCTTGTTTTCATAATGTCTTACAACATTTTTGTCATCTTTCTTGTATTCTTTGCAAATTGCTGCAGCCATGCAAGTCACCCACTATTACAAGGATCCTTCTCTGCAAGATCCCTTGTAAAGTATAGAAAGAATGGCCATGCTGCAGTCCAAAGAAATTCAGATTCTGATATCAACTAGGACAATGAGAGTCACTTTTATCAACACTCTTGACCATTTCACCTTCACACCACAAATCTATGATCAAACATTTCAGCAAAGATATTTGCTTGACAAAAAGACACCCCTATCTATAGGATAAGAAATGAGAGTATTAAGGATGAAAGGATTATATGCTACAAAGTATAGAAACATATCCAAATCTATAACATAGGCATAAATAGAGGCTAAATATAATGGATTGCGATAAGGTCCATGATATAAAATTTAATAATGAAACACAAACCAATGATGGGTGGATGAGATTAAAAGGAGATTAGGCAATACAAGCCCAAACCATAAAAAAAAGGTATATTAAAACATAAATAAGGGTGGATACAAGAACTAGATAAACATGCTATAAAATAAATGCAATAAAATGATGGAATAAGAATAAAATCCTAGAGATAATTTAACAAGGGTGGATTGGGTGGGTCAAAATGGAACAATCAATAATAAATCCTAAAGAAATATATAGTAACGAAGCACAAATTGGAAAGTGAATTCAAATCCTAATTAAACAATCATAAAAATTGGATTTGAAAAATATAATTTAGAAGGTAAAACCCTAAGGTTAAACCTTATGGTGGTATACGAGTAGATGGGTTAACCAAAGTATAGAAGGAAAAAACTATCTACATAGATAAATCTAGGCTAGTTGATCAATTAGCAAACAATTAACCTAGATCAAATACAATTGAGACTTATATTAAAAATAGAAATAGATGTGTTACTTAGCTCAAAATATTGATGAATAAATATTTTTGATTAAGGAACAAACATGTTTTGAAGGGACTCAAAACCCTTTAACAAAGACCAATTACAAAATGCTTCTTAACAAAATAACCACATTAAAAACAACCACCTAAAGATAGCAAAAAACCATCATAAAGCAAAAAACTAGGAACAATAGCAAGAAAGAGAATTTAATTCGGATTCTTGAGAGCCTTCGTGGCCTCAACTTCCAACTGAGTCATGTTGAGGGCAATCTTTTTCAACTCCTGTATGTCTTGATTAGGATCTTTCTTTTTCAAGTTGGCTCTCATCCTTTTGGAAGGACCAATATCCTCATCTTGTATCTTCTAGTGAGAATCCACATCTATCATCATCATGTAAAGTGGAAATGACTCCCCACCTAGGAGAGAGAAAGGAAGCCACTAGGATGATTTTCACTTGGGAGGAACTTTACATTCAAAAGAGGGGTTGAATCCACTAGATCCAAATCCAAGAGAGGCAAGGATCTGAATACTAAGTGAATTGCAAGTGGTTGAAATGTGATTTACCCTCTTTTGTAAATGAGAAAGTTAACTATGTGGAAAAGAGAGACGAAATGAGTGAAATGAGGTGCTACCAGTTCAGGATCGCGCTGCAACTTCAGATCTGAGCTAATTAAACTGACGTGGATCTGCCCTCCAAATTTGGAGAAAAGTTGTCAGGACTGTGGCAGGAATGTACATGGTCCGCCACAAAATCTGCGAAACAAAAAGGGTTCTTCCGTCTCTGCAAATGAAGCCCAAACCTGCAATTACAACTGCACACTTGCAACCTACACACAAAAAAGAGAAGAAAGGGGGGTTGTGGATAGGGGTTTGCCTCAGTCAAACCCTGGTTGAGGAATCAACCTAGAAAGAAAGTAATTGCAAATGCTTGAATGTAAACAATGGAGATGTATACCTTGTAGATCTGCAACTTGTTGATGATGATTACTTTGCTTCTTGAATGTAATCACAAATGTTGTATGAAATGGCATGTAACATGACAAAATCCTAACACACACACACACACATGCTTGCAAATGAATGTTGTAATGTTGCTCCCATGGATGAATGAAGAAGACTTGAATGCTTGATGATGACCTTGAAATATTGTATCTTCTTCTTATGCTCTCTCTCTGTCTATGCACTATCCATCCGTCTATCCTCTGTCCTCCCTTGAATGAGGGTATTGAATTCCCTTTTATACATGCATCAAGGATTAACTTTCAACCACCAAAGGCTGACCAAGTAGAGTAACAAACCCTGAATACAAGAAGTGCATAGGAGATTGGGCAACCTGCAAATAGGACCACCCTAGGAGATGGGGACAAGGGCACCACACCCTTGTCCCAGGGGGGACAAGGGCGCCACGCCCTTGTCCTGCCCTATTTTGGGCCCCAAATAGGATACAAAGAAACCACAAGACATAAAGGAGGAAGGGAGAAGGGTCAGAAATGTAGAAATAGGTCCCGGTTAAGGAAGGAGATGCTGTCGCCAAGGTGAGGACCCCAAATGTGGTTAAAATTGTAGGGGTCACAATTTTTATGACACTACACATCCCTTCCTTATGGAGGCCTTCTAGTTTCCCAACCATAGTCTTTATGTTTTCCACTAAACTTTTAACCACTTTATGACTGTAAGTAACTAGGGAAATGAGATTGTCATTGATTTTTTGGAACTTATTCTCTAGTTGTTTCAATCTGCCATCATACTCTTTCTTGAGTTTTGCTTCTAGATTTAAGATTTTGTACTATCACAATCTTTCTTAAGATCATTAATTGTGCTCACGATCTTTTGCATAGACTCTACAATAGATTTCCTCTATTCAACACTCCACTATTCAACACAATGGTTGTCCTATTTACTGCTAATAGCATGAAGCTTGACATTAGTCTCTTTGATTTTCAAAATTGAAGACCCACTTTTGCATTATGAAATTATCAACTACAGATCATGAGCAATAGCAAGAACATCATGTGGGTTCTCTCTATCTAGATTGAGATAAGGGGAATTCATATTAAGGTCATTAGGAAAAGGATATCTCTCACTAATATTAATAACATACCCCGACTTATTTGGCATAACATTGTAGGAAGGTGTAGACTCAAAATTAGACACAGGAACAAGGGAAGCCCTGATCCTCTTATCCCTTTGACTTTGCTTCTTCTTAGCTTTTATATTAGAGTTGGAATCATCCAAATCCGTGTTCCACTCCCCCTCCTCAAAAGAAAGACTCACAAACTCTTCCTCCTCAGGTATCATATGAAGAATCTAGAATCCTAGAGGAAGGGGAGGGTTGTGATTTAATATGGTCAAAGATTAAAAATAACAAACCCCCATGAAGGACCAGATTCTTCTTGTTCTTCATATGGTATTTAATGCTAGCATTGATAGAATCTTGAAGAAAGAAAGGAAAGGAAATCTGCACCTTATACCTAAAGCAATTCAATAGAACAAAATGGTGCTCAAAATCCCTAGTGAACCTACCATCTAGGGTAATATATTTCATGAGCACAAAAAGCATAGAACGCCAGATGGTTTTGATATTACTCGTATCATAGCTGCTTTTGGAAACTTTAGCCAGCTTCTTCCTTTCCTTGTCGTCTTTGGGGAATTTCTTGACTACCACATCCGACATTTTCCTATCCCTATAGAACTTGGTTCTGTCCATAGACAAACCAATAACCTCTATTACCAGTTTTTCATCAATCTCAAAGTCCTTTCCACACATCCGAATATGATTGATGAATAAATGTTATGGTAGATGTCATGGGTGGATTTACCAATTCTTTGAAATATATTGGCTAGCTTATATATATATCTCAAAGTATACAAACTAGATATTTTTTGCTCAATATCATTTATGCAAGTTTGGACTTGGTTTCCTTAACAATGAACCTGGACCTATACTTGGACCTAATATGGGACCCATGGGTATGTCCTAGTAGAATGCAAACTATTGAAATTCATTTGCCCTAATTTTTGATGTCTAAATATGCATAATGACTAGTAGTGATTGCAAACACTTTTGGGGAATCTACTAAATTATAATAAGGGTAATAATTTCCTTAGGTTGACCCTTAGATTGACTTATTTTACAGATCTAAGTGAAAGATCAAGGACAAAAAACAAGTATGCAATAGCCCTAAGATGATTTGTGAAAATGTGATACTATGATAATAATCCTAGATTCTTTTAAATTCCCTTTACATAATTAAACACTAGATGAGCTTAATATATTCTCAAATGATTTTCAAATGAATGAGTGAATGTATTTAAATACAACAACATAACACATAAATCAATACAAATATTCTCTAGGTAGGTTTATGATGACTAGTAGGAGAGCCCAACATTTGAATTTAAAGGTTTGGTGTTCATATCTAATATTGTAGAAGTGGCTTCGGTTAAGTATCTACCCCTAAATCTAATCTTAGATGGTGAACAAGGAATCTAGGGACCAAGACCAAATATCTAGGGACAAGCGATAAGCGGATCATGATACAATGATTTCATTAGTCAAATGCATGAAAGATTATACCATTGTTAGTTAGTTATTAATATTTGTGCCCCTCTAATTAAAGTGGGGCCAAAACATAAGGGAAAAGGGCTTTTGTATGTAATTTTCACCATTAGAAGAATGTAGGAGATGCAAATGTGAGAAGAACAAATGTATGAACTTGCTAAATGATGCCTCTATATGATTAAATGCATTAGGTATTTCCTCCCTTAGGCTATAGTCTCATGGAGGGGGATTTTAAATTTTTTTTAGGAGTCATTATGAAACTTTATGAGCTTTTTGCAATAATTTGGTCTCACAAATTTTATAGGAGTAACTAATGTTAAAAACTTAGTTGAGAATTTGTACAAAGATAATAGTCGCACATTTTATTTATAAGCTCCAATGTTGCATTTGAGTTTCATAAATATAAAAAGGAAAAATTCCTTCCTAAAATTTATGCAAAATCCACAAGGTGTCTTGTAATGACACCACAAAGATAAAAATCTTTTGATTCTAGTGGATAACTTTCTAGCCCTAACCTGCAAGCAAGTATAAACAATTTGAGCTAAAAAACAAGAGCTCCTATTTTTAAGGATAAGATTCTAATTTATCAATTTTTTTTTTCTAATACCATGTGATGTGTCAATCCATAGTTAGATCATGAAACCCTTGTAAATGATGCAATATTGATGCTTTCTAATAAATGTTATTGTGCTCTAGGATGTCTTTTGTATTCTAAACTTTTAACAATTAAAAATGAATTAAGTTTTGTTCTTAAATACATCATTTTCAAAGGTCTTCAAGTTGGCACCTAATGATCAATTAGGAAAAGGGTTTACTTGGACCCAAATTTGAATTTATATTTTGAAATGACTGGATTTTTTCTACAAATAATAGATCTTAACTAGTTCATTTAGTTCTATGACTACAAATTTGAACACAAGTAATGTATGGATATATTGAGGATCGTGATTGAACTTTAAGAATAAGTGCAGGTTGAATCAAATTTGTTTTGGAACATGTGTTAGATTTTAAACATAAATCACATCACATATATTAATCATTACATAAAGAACAACTAGACCAAAATAATTCCAAAGTAAAGGAAAATACAAAACATACAAATTTCCAAATTTATTAATTATTTCCTAATTTACCATTATAATCTTATGGATAATATTAATAAAAAATCTTTACGATCACTCACATCAATTGTACTTCATAAAACTGTTTATTGAGAGATATTTTAAAGTAAAAAGATCAATTTGTATCAAGTGCAAAGGCATGATAATATAAAATTCAACAATATTTAACCATGGGAATAAGTAAGGGGTAGACTAGCAGCTTGGAGTTCGCATCTTAGTAATGTAAATCGGGACAAAGAGAGTTGGTCTAGGGACCTACATGAAACGAGACCAAGAGAGTTTGTCTAGGGACCTACATGGAATGAACCCAAAGCTTGCAACTAACTACGCCACCCCTTTTAGAATACATAATTAAATTAATTATTTATTTTGGTTATCCTCCCAACAAAAATATAAAGACATTTTGCCACATGAGCTCCACGTAGTACGGGTGACAACAAAGGCAGGAAGTGGGGACCGCTGGGCTCCGAATGCCAAGGCAGCGCAACTTACCATGTTTTATTGGTTACAAAGATCCAAGCAACAAGGGAAATAAAATAGAAAGTTTCTTAATTTAATGAGGCGAGAAACCATACTTTAGCTTTGACCAGGCAGCTTTCCTCGTAAAACCAAAGGGGCTCTACTCTTCTCTTCATCCACTCTATCTCTGGTTCAGCACGAAACGAGGACACCCATTTGCTCTGCTCTGCGATCTCAACAACACAGGTAAACACCCCAATGTACTCTGAATTAATGGAATCCATATACATTATGTTTATCAGAAAATGCATGCACATTCAGATCCAAAATTTTGTCCCTTAGTGATCTTTGAGTTTCTTTCCATACATTTTATGCATATCAATTACATTTTTGATCCAGATTTTTTTGTTCATTATGGGGCTAACTCTTTCATCCTTAAATTTTAGATTTATGGATGGTTTCTAAGCGGAAACAAGAAAAAACTAGTGAGTTTAATAAAGCCTACCTGTATTGCTTGATACCGATCTGAGAATCAATTTTTAGCCAAGTGGTATTAAAGGCGAATTTGTTACAAATATTTCGAAGATTTCAGGCATATTTGCCGTCTTTGTGGATTTGGGCATTTTTATTACAAAGATTTCTGGAATATTTGCCGTCTTTGGCAACAAGAACGGAGGACCCTGCGCCTAGCTTCATCTCTTGTCTTTTTCAGCGTGTCTTCATGTTTAGGTTGCATCAAACAATTGCAGGGTCTTAGGGAGCCTTCTTGGTTAGTCTAGTTTGTATAGCTGCCTGGGTTTACATAATCTTTAATGCCAGTGCCAATCTTTTTATTTTTGGATACTTTTGAATGTTTAGTCTTGGACAAATCCATTTAATTGGGATTTTATAAGGGTAGCCAGATCTACAAAATGTCCATCAAATGCCACCTGCCATTTCCCTTCAATTGTGATAGCCGTACTAATAAGCCTTGAACCCAATTCTTTTATGTGCATCTTTCCGAGTTATATACTTGGCCGGTGGGTTATCTTGATTCTTCTCCTGAACATCGAACACATAGCCTTTCCGCCAGGCCATGCCAAGCCTCGTCGGATCTTAAGCTATTGGCATATATTTTGATTTCCAGTTCACAATCTCTGATAATGAGAGTGTTGGACGAGGCAGGACAGACTGTTCCTTTTTAACTGTTTCTTTGTAAGCATTAATCTGTACATCGTGTTTGACTTGAATGAATGCTAAATTGTGTCAGCATTATTGTCGCCGTTAGATATTTTGTGACTTGTGAAGTCAATAAAGCGCATTTCAATTTAGTAAGGATTTGCTCATCAAGAAAACCCTAGAACTTGTGAAAATTGACGATTTGTGTTCTGATCTGATGGCAGGAATGTATATATTTCAGTATAAAGGAAATTCTCTGTTAGCTATTGTTTGATGCAAACTAAACATTGATACAAGCTACACATCATATGGCCTTACGGAAAAATTGCAGCACTATTCTTTGTGGTGAGGTTAAAGGAATTAGAGGACTGTGGTGGAAGAGACTGAAAAAGTGTATCTTCTAGGTGTTATAGAATTCATGGCCTTGCATGAATGACTTGCATTGAGAAAACTATATTTCTGAGTAATGGCAACATCCAGATCATCAGAAGCGAATTTCAAACAGTCATGCAAGCCAGCCTCTTTTCAGGCACCGGGATCATCCTCCATCAAGAACATATCCGTAGAAGGAATCACCGAGGCGCTAGATGCAACTAGCTTGAAGCAAACAGCAATAGTTGGTACTTCTAGAATACAAGAAGCAGGTCCTAAGAAACAAAAGTTGAAGGATGTTGGCATTTCACGGGTCCCAGAAGCAGCTCATCAGAAGCCACCATTGAAGGGTGCGGTGAATAATCCATTATTTGAAGCAGGCTCATTACAATCACCTACTGTCAAATGTGGAACTAGAGTAGAGTCTGTTACTCAGGGAACTGCCAGAAGTACTATGAAGCATTCATCAAGAGAAACATCAGAAACAAGGAATCTCAATCTTGCAATTGATGAATCTATGATTCCACAAAACACAAAAGCAGATCATACAAATCAATTGCCACGTGCAAATGGCACCCAGTCACTTGAAGCAAAAAAGCTGAAGCATTCACCGAGGGGGTGCATGGATATTTCCAAGGTAACTGGAGCATCATCTGTGACAGGTACTTCAGCATCATCAGCTTGTTGTAACTCACAGAAAGCTGAAGGTGTTTGTCATTCACCAGAAGGCTTGTCACCGGTTGGTTTTAGTGAACAAAACAAAGGATCATCTGAAGGGGATGAAAAAGGCACATGGGATGCTTCCTTGCCTACAAGCAGTAGTTTCAGTCCTCACAATAGCAGTGACAGCACAGGTGTTATGACAGCACCAAGTAGTGTTAAAAATAGCTCAAGTGCAAAATTAAGTGATGGTACCAGCAGTGTGGCTAATTCTATACCAAAGACTAGTGAAAGTGCCAAAGTTAGTGAAAAGGGAGATTTTATTGAAAGTGCAAAGAGTAGTGTTTGCAGAGGTAGCAATAGCAGTGGAGTCAGTGATGAAAGCACCTGCAGCAGTTTAAGTAGTAGCGCCAACAAGCCTCACAAGTCCAATGATCCAAGATGGGAATCCATACGAGCAGTTAGAATGCGGGATGGAATTTTGGGATTAAGCCATTTCAGATTGCTTAAGAAGCTAGGGTGTGGCGACATAGGCAGTGTTTATCTTTCAGAACTGAGTGGTACAAGATGCTACTTTGCAATGAAGGTGATGGACAAAGGCTCTCTGGCAAGTCGAAAAAAGTTGCTGAGAGCTCAAACTGAAAGAGAAATACTGCAATCTCTGGATCATCCTTTTCTCCCTACATTATACACTCACTTTGAGACAGACAGGTTCTCATGCCTGGTTATGGAGTATTGTCCAGGAGGAGATTTGCACACTCTTCGCCAACGACAACCAGGAAAACACTTCTCTGAGCAAGCAGTACGGTGAGAACCTCAATCATTTGTAAGATTGGTAAATTCTAATTACATGGCTTGCTTATATTGATCAATGGGGATTTGTGCAATGCTCAACTGAATTCTAGAATTTCAAGTAAATCAATTTTCTTGATGGGCAATATCCTGGAAATAAATCATCATTATTAACTTCATGAACATCATTGTTTTGGGGTTGCTGTCTTTTGTTCATCTCTTAGCTTTGATGGGAGTGCACTTTCTACTTTCATTCTCTGAAAGTTAAATAAGAGCAAACTTCTTTCTTTTTGATTTTAACTGTGTAAGATATTTTCAGTGCAACAATATGCCCAATTTCTTTTTGGGTGTTCCTAACTCTAAGAAGGTGTACCAATAAACATTACTACAACCTGAGATATCTGATAGGAATTCACTCTGGTAGCATAAGAATCTTTCCATTAACTATCTTTATATATAATACATGCTTTTAAAAACAGAGATCTTTAATTGTATGTATGAAGTGGATCATATGGGTCGGTAATCTCCATATTTCAGCTCATAGTACTAGGGTCAAACTTATCTGGTTGAAAATTGAAGATTTGGAATGTTAGCAAAGAAAGTTGACCTGTCAATCACTCTAGTATCAGTAGGAGATCATATGGAGTATATAAGGTATGTACATATGAAAAAAGCAAGCCTTTACATTTTATGGATGGTTATAAAGCTACAATGGAATGTCAAATATTGATATAAGTTATGCAGTAATCAAAGAATGTTTACAGAACTCATTGGATGAAAGATACGGAAAATTCTTCATTAAGAAAATAAACTACAATTTGCATATGGATAGGAAATGATTGAACTCTCCATCTTGGTGGACTAAGGAGTAATTGATTTTCTGAAAGTGCCAAACAGTCATGAAGTCGTTTCCATGTTTATTCTACTTGTGTCAGAGGCTGATGGCTCAAAAGTGTTTGGCAGTTGCTTTGTTATGAGTCACTGTTGGCATTGGGGTCTGGGAGTGGGGCAAAATTTAGAGAGAAAGTATCAATGTTTTATTGTGTTAGTGTATCACTGAATTTCCAGAAGGGAGGGAAACACCTATCAAAAATGTTTAAGGGAATATACCTTTTCTTGTCAAAGAAACTGCAATGTTGGTCATCTTGGCTGTAGTGTAGATATTTTTAACCGAACACAGGTGAAACTAAGTAGTATCCTAAGTATCCTTGATGCACGATAGAGGAATACCCTGTGCCTGGCTTACAAAAGGATAGGTCGAAGCTGAACTGCAGATTTGGATTAATTGTTGAATAACCTCAGGATCATTGCAAATTATAAGCAGTTCCCGAATGCACGAGTGCATTAGGTCAAATCATTTTTCAAAAGACCTTCATTAGGCTAGGGGCTTATTTGACTAAAATCTCTTACTAAGCTTGCAAGAAAGTAGTTATGTCAATTTGGGCTGGGTGTGCTGATAATCTTTGAGCTATCCATGTTAGTAAATTATGTGCAGCTAATTATGCGTGGCATCTATACCACAATCATATGGACTGTGGAGCATTATTGCATATGAAAAACATCTGCACAAGAATTCTCTGAAGTACATATTTCATGAACCCCTTTGTGCAATATGTTGATTTTCTGTAGCCTGTTTATGGCCAAAAATGATCCACTGACATTAAGGGATAAAAATTCCTTCCAGCTTTACTTGCCTGTTACCTTGTTGAATTTGCATCATGTCAATTATGACAAACATGTAAAGCTTCTGTAAGTTCACTGCCATAGTATTGACTCTAGGCAGTAAATTTATAGAAATTCCTTAAGTTTAGTCAGAGAAAAGATGAGCCAATGGGTAAATACCTCAATTTAATATTTTGGCCAGATTGAAAGAAAGAAGAAATTATATTAATGTACACTGATGACCAAAAGTAGGTCAATGTAACTCAAGAGGACAGCAATATACAATAGAAAGTTGCAGGAATTTCAACCTGAGAAAGGCCCCGCAAAGGAGAAGAACAAAACCAAAGGGACCACCAACACAAGTGATCAAGGAAATAGTACATGTAGCCAAGAAGTGGGAACAAGAATGCCAAAGAGCAAGAGTGCCAAAGAGCAAATGTGGAGGAAAGCTGGAGATCATGAATATCACTGCCTGGACTAGAAATGGTGAAGTCACTGGTGCCATCTTAGATCACTATGAAGGGACCAATACAAGATCTGATAATTCTCATTGGGGAGTGTTGGAGGCCGGAGGGTTAAGCAAGGTATTCCCCTTAGAATCATAACAATATCCAAGGCTGAAGTAACCCCTGTAGTCTATGATACCGGTTCTCCCCTTTTTTGCCTGGGTCCTATTCCTGGTCCGTGCCCGGTCCTGGTCCTGGTCCGGTTCGCCCTGGGTCCCAACCGGGTCCTGCCCAGGTGGCTGGGTTCCCTGTGGGTCCTGCCATGCAGGACCCACAGGGAACCCAGCCGCCTGGGCAGGACCCGGGTGGGACCCAGGGCGAACCCAGGAGGACCCGGGTGAACCCAAGCCCGTGGGTTCCCAAAAACGGTGCCCACGGGTTAGAAAGCATTTAAAAACAATAAAAAAACAATATTTTTAATTTATGATTTATCTGTTATCTGTATCATTGTATGGGAAAGTTACATTGTATGTTTGATGTTTCATATTTGTATGTTTGAACTGTGAACATATATAATTTTGATGTTTGAAGTTTGAACATATATATATATATATTAAAAAAAATTAAAATATATATATATATGTACGGACGAACCCGTACCCGTACCCAAATTTTTTTTTTTTTTGCCGAATCTGCGAACCCGTACCCGAATCCGAACCCGAATCCGAACCGGAACCGGTAACTTAGCCTGTAGTAGTAAAAAGAGTTAATATTCTTCATAAGATTACTATAACTCTCAGTCACTAAGACACTGTGTAATGTCAGTATTCCTATAGATTGATATAATAACATTGGATCAAAGTAGCAAGACATAGGGAAAATTAATAGCCTCAATAAATGATATTTTAAGTGGCCAAATAACTTTGCATGGGTAAAGACACCACATAAAAGTGTATTAGCATTTCTTCATGATAATCCCTACACATGCATATTAAGTCAATGAAGGATTACATTATGTATTCATAATACAAATTAAAATGATAAAATCTAGGGGAGATGTAAGATAAAGACCAATTGCCGTTGGCCCTGCTTCCTGAATGTGTTTTTGCTGAGAGAAAGTTGGTTTAGTGGCTGGAGTGAGACCGTTAACCTCTTGTAATGAGTTTTCTATTGTGAATTGCCTAATTAATTTTCATATTGTACGACAACTTCATCCTATTTCTTATGATATATTCTTCCTAAAATGATGTGGGATCATGACTTCAACTTGAAAATATTACACGCACATGGATCCATGTAAAGTAGTGAAATAAACACTAGGGGCACAAAAAAGCTCTATAATTCATCAATTGACTCTGCTATTAAAATACTAGTTAATCAAATTTATTTAAATAATTGTAATATTCATTTGACAATACCAATGATAAAGTGTAACAAGCCTAAGCTAGGTGGTTGTTCCCCAATTTGGAGTGGCCCAAACTGAGGTAGAACAGAGTCACATCAAATAAGATTATGCATATTCAACCTTAATTTGTTTTGTAAGTTTCAACTCAAGTATTATAAGAAATAAAAATATGTGGTTTTGGGAGTATTCTTGGCTGCTGGTTCTTCCCTTTGCTGAACATCATGGATAGTTAACTTATTTAAAATCTTTTGCACTTTCGAGACCCAAGGGTATATCATGATGTATGGTTACACTAACATCAATACGGTTTCCTCATCATATGGAGTAGAATCAAGAACTTTTCAAATAATATTGATTCACTACACCTTTGGCTAGCTATCCAGTTATTTTCACTGAAGCTGTGTGGTCATTAACAGTGTAACTTATTGTTGTTTGATGTTTATATTGGGAAGAATAAGAAATGTAACATGCAGAAACCTGTTTAACATCTTGATTCTTTAAATGGAAATGTTAGTTAAAGATAGAAAGGTATTTAGCTTATAGTGTTACTCATTGTTGTTTGATATTTATATTGCGAAGAGAAAGAAAGGTAAGAAGCAGAAAGCTGTTTAACATCTTAATTTATCTCGAATTTCAGTCAATTTTTAAAATGTACTTAATTTATAGGGTTCTAATGAAAAAGAGATGGATTCAAGCTGCTGTACCTGCAATGATAAATGGCAGACTTCAGCCCTTATCAGCTATTTTATTTTGATGGATATTAAATTATTAATAATTCCACATGAAATGCAACCAAGGTTCATCTTGCAATAGTCTGCAGGATATAATTTAAGCTGCTCAACAGAGTCTGGGCATGAGACTAGTTTTATTCTTTTATTCGGATCTGAGTTAAAGTCTGTTGAATCTTTTTCTCACTGTACTGTGGACCAAGCTTTATTGAGCTGCTGTGGTTTTGCGTCCTGTGGCTACCATTTCATCCAAGTGAAGAGAGCTTTCTTTACTGCAATTTTGTCAAAGCTGCTGTATTCATAGATTGTGGCTTACTCGTCAGTCACCTTTGTCCTGGGTACAATTATTCAACATACATAGTAATCAAACTTTTGTAGACTGCCAATGTCAAATCTTGGAAAAGCTTTGAAGATTTTTACACCGTCATGGTAGGAGTCAATCTGCCAATTTAACAAGGTTGTGTCATTATGGTTTTAAGAGGGATCCAGTAATGATTGTTCACGTCCAATCATCAAGAATCACTACTCCCTGAGCTGGTTGGTGATTGATAACCTATGCGACCTTCCTGATTG
This sequence comes from Cryptomeria japonica, assembly GCF_030272615.1. Classification (NCBI taxonomy): domain Eukaryota; kingdom Viridiplantae; phylum Streptophyta; class Pinopsida; order Cupressales; family Cupressaceae; genus Cryptomeria; species Cryptomeria japonica. The sequence continues at coordinate 582,107,764 of NC_081407.1, read as the reverse complement.
GTTACTTTTAGTTTTTATTGTTCTTATTTTTGGTCAATGGGTGTGTCTAGTGGCCAAATAATATCTTGCTTGATCAGATATATGGCATCAGACATAGGAGGATCGCTACTCCTTCCAGCTACCTTCATGTTGGGAAAAGTACCACATCACTAGCATATTTACCTCATTCACAGGATGCTTAGCTACAGATGCTATCAAATTCTATATCCATTGAGTATGAAAATGAATGTGAGGATAGAACCATGGGCTCCAATTGATCCATGCCATTTTCTATATTTTGATCATAGAAGCATTACTGGTGACTACAACATTTTTTTCTTGTTGATTAGGACCTTCAGTTTCTTTCTTTATCTCTTCTGTGTGGACAACTCTCTTTTAATGGGGCTCGTTTACTTTTATAGGTGGAAGTTTCTTTAGATATTCCTTTCCTTGCTATGTATGTCAGCTGTACTTTGAGTCCTATTGACCTATTTTGGTCTATAAATCTCATAGGTATAATTTCATTCTTTCCATTCAAATTTCTCACCAGTCATAAATTTATAATAAAAGGAAAAAGATTTTATTTGGTCACAAAACTATGTTACATAGAGTACAAGAGACACGTGACAAAAGAAACAAAATGACTGGGACAGTGGAGGGTAGTAAAGCCAAAGAGATGCTCAAAGTTCATTAGGCATGTAAGCTCCTCTAGTACATAAATGTCTTATGCAGGCTGAAAGGGGTTGTAACTGAATGACTTCATTGGCCGTTTTGTTGGCAAGAGAATTCGACTTTCTAAGGAGACACTGCCAGCTGATTCGATCAGAATTCTGCTGGATTTTCGAGACTTGACAATGCAAAAGACAGAGAGCTGAACAGATTTGACCACTTATTTTTCCTGAGTGGCATTGGATTATTAACTTAGAATTCTTATAAACAGTGAAGATTCTTGAACTTTTCTTTGACTGCAAGATGAAGTTCGAACTTGCAGTCCATAAATCTGACAATGTTGTTTTAGGCCTGCACTAAATTCATTTTAAGTCCAAAATCTTGAGCTAAGGACCAGACCAAACCACAGCAGCAGCAGCCGCAATACCTGGCTTGTACTTGAAATTGCTGCCAAAAAGGAGAGCAGGATTGCTGAAATGGATGTCTGGAGGGGGGCAGTGAGCTGGAGAGTTGCTGATAAATTCACTAGGTTCCAATTCCCAAGAAAGTGAATTTTCGCTTTAGATAGAATTTTCAGGCTTTGCTTTTTCTTGAAATAGAGTTTGACATTTTCTACCACAGCATGCTGAATCCTATAATATCAGAATGTTCTCTGAGGTAGCAGTGTCTTCAAATATTATTTTACTCCTGTCGATCCAAATGAACCACATGCAGAAGAAAGGTAAGGAGGACCATAAAAATTTAAAGAGAGGCTTGCCTTTGAAAGAGCTGCTGTAGCTGAATTCAAATGTTGAGTGCAAATTTCTAAATCTAATTTGTTACAAGGACACCAAAGCAGAGAGAGAAATCCAAATAGAAGTGGTTTCCTCATAATAAAAGAGGAGGTGAGATTGGGTTTCACAATCTTTTAAACATGTAAAGCAGATATGAGGACCCAAGATGCCTCTCTTAATTAGATATTCACTGGTGAAATTTTTATTCTATTGGATAAGCTATTGTAGCATTTTGATTTTGGGGGTGATGTTAAAGCTCCATATGATGTTTAGGAAGCAGTCAAATGGTTTGTGAGAATGATCTCCACCCCAAACCATATAGCTTCTCGTAGGGCTTAAACTATCTCTACTACCAGGGTCTGTAGGGATAATACCCATGAATTTCTCTCTATTGAGATCCCACTCTTTGATGTTCCTCATAAAGCCTATTTAGATGAAACTAATTAGGGTGACTTCGATCCCAGCCATTGAGGTGTTCAAGGTTTTCCATATTAAGTTGTTTTAAGGACAACAGAAGAGCCTTTGGCATGAGAGAGATTAGGAGTTCATTGCCCAGAATGGGATCAGCCCAGCACCTAATACTGTGACCATTTCTAGTATACCAAGGTACATTGGATTTGATTAATTCAACAACTCTAACAATCAGGGACCATAGTTTGTGAGTGCCTGGTATTTGATGGATGGTATTGAGTAGACACATACCTTGTTTGCCAGCATCATATTTGTAATGATAATTTGTTTCCAAAGTGTCGTAGGAGTTGGGAGAGTTCAAATTAGCTTAGCTGATTGCAGATCTAATACACAGACCACCTTGAGATTTTTCTTTTATAAACTATATCCTAGCCAACAATTTGAAATTTCTTGCGATGATTTTGCTTACCCTCTTGCCATAAAAAATATCTGATTTTTTGTCAAGAGCATGGGTAATTGAAATAGGAGCATGATAGATCATAAGCTAGTAGATAGGAAGACTAGAGATAATTGATTCTATTAAGACCAATCTGCTAGGAAGACAGAGCCATCCATTGCTGAAGCATTGAATGTGCTTGTTGATTTTTTCCACAAGGTTAAGCCAGCAGTTGGAGTTATTCAATTTGAAGCTCATGGGGATGCCCAAATATTTAAAAATATCAGCATCTCGATGTGCAAATTGGAGAATCTGGGAAAAGCTTCTTTTTCAGCAGCAAAGGTGTTTATTGTATAAATCTTCATTTGTTGGCATCGACAGCAGCTCTAGAAGAAAGTTAGAAATTGTCAAGACAACTGAAGGCTTCTAACATTCAATTTGGTGGCTTCCTCTGATAGGATGGTGTCATTAACAAAGTGTGCATGAGTAAATCTCTCTAACCCTGTTGACAACCATTGATTCCAGTAATGGCCAAAGGTCTCTTTTTAGTGGATGGGGTCCTGTTCAAAGCTTTGGCTAAAATGATGTATAAGCTGGTGGAGAGGGGACAGCATTGGTGCAAATTTTTTCTGGTCTTAAAAGGTTGATGATTGGGGCAACCTGCAGGTCACTTATGCAACTGAAGATCCATTTCATGAAGGAAGGAGGGAACCCAAATGCTTGCAAGACCTATGCGAAGAAGTCTAGATCAACTCTGTTGAAACAATGTAGCTTCAGTAAGATAAATGATTGAATGAGAGATAAATGAAGTCTCTCATTCAATCATCTATCCTATCGATAAATCTACATACTAATGGTAGACATCATAATCATCCTTATAAGCATCAAGATATGATCGTATTTATGCAGTGATTTCATTTATATGCTGTGATTGTAATCGATTCTGCATCTCTATTCTAGTTGTCATATGACAACACTAATTAGTGTTGTCATATGATAACTACAATAGTTATCACCTTAACATATTTTTGCTCTTATACCGATTCATAATCGGGTTACATTTACCACTGATTACCACAAAATAGCATTACGTATATACTATAAACCGATTGGTGATCGGTTAATGATTAAATTGCATCAGAATCTAACCGATATATTATCGGATACAATGATAAGCAAACTGCATTTAATCACAAACCGTTTGGCATTTGTTATAAATCGGCTTTGACATTAACTGATAGTTATCAGTTTGCTCCACGAAGAGGCACCACCCTTGATCAAGACATGTCTTGATCGGACATGTCATGAGACGTGTCCGGTCAAGGCATGCCTTGATCTCAAGGCAATGCCTATATATGTGCCGTGAAGCATGCTGAAGATAATATCGAAATCAATAAATATTATCTACAGCCACCTGCAACCAAAGAAGTTTAAATTCATGATCAGAAATAACTAAGAGAGTACATATTAATAGCATTGAATATTGTCTAAGAAATTAAAGAAAGATAAAATCCTTAACATTCCAATTTTGAACATAAATTTGAATACTTTTACAAACTCTTTCAAATTTATTATCCATGTCAAGTTTTATGGTGATCCGTTTCCTAGATTAGTTGCTGCCAGTATGCATTACTTTGTGAACAATTACAAAATTGTCATATATTTGCTTGCCAGGGATGAATCTACCTTGCTCCTTAGAAATAATGAGCCCCATAGAATTTTTAATTTCATTGGATGTTTTAATTATTAACATGTAGGAAGAATTGCAAAGAGAAACAAGCCTAAACATGTGAAAGGAGACAACATTGTTTTACTTAAGAATGAAGGCTAAAAGGGTGGAGTTGATGGCACCAATGAACGAACTTGTTTTGGCGGACACCCTCAACCAGATGAAGAAGATCAGCAGCAATAAGGTCAATAAAAAGGTGGTAGAAAGAGTTTGAGAAATCATTAGGGCTAGGGGCCTTGTCTTTAGCTGAACCTAAACACATTAGCATTGAGCTCCTCCATGGGGACAAGTGGACAAAGTAGATTTTTAATGTCCTCAATGATGACATCTGGAATGTTGTTGAGGTGAAAAGCTTGAGCAGTAGGGTCTTCATTCAACTTTTGATAAAAAGCTTCATAATGGTCATGAGCTGCCTTCATAATTTCTTCAATGTTAGAGATTGTCTTCCCATTGTCCACCAGAATTGCTTTCATTGAGATACTTTGGTTCTGCTGATGGGTTTTAAGGTGAAAGAATCTAGTATTATCATCTAACTCATGCAGCAAAGTCATGTAGGATCTGAGCCTCTATAATTGTTGTTCTTTCCTAGCTTATCATGCAGTTGAGAGAGGATACTGTCCCTTTGATATGACAGCTTCAGAAAGAGGTTTCAATTTCAAAAGCTCTTCAATCTATGTTTGACCCTGAGTAGAAGGGAATGCTCAGTCCCATCAGAGGCAAAATAAGATTTAATCCAATTTCTCAGATCAGCTTTTACCCTGGAACTTTTTAAGTTCCAGGTATCCAGGGTATTGTTGGAGGGGCACCAAGAATTCCAGCTAAATTCTACTTCCAAGGAGAAGCCAGTCAAATGAATGTAATCAGCATTATATTGAAAGGGTATGGTGCCCTTGTCTTTAGTGCAGCCACTGTCCAGACAATGAGTTCATAACCAGAAGCTGTACATTGAATGATATTGCTGCTGATAGCGGTGAAGAGAATAAGTATATCTTCCTGGATGAAAAACTTATGAAGTCTTCCAATAATGAAATTGTTTCTAGCTCTCTTATTCGACCAAGTGTATTTTCCTCTAGAAGGCTTGACATTTGGAAGCCCATCCAGGGGAATAATGTTTTCAATGCATTCTTTGCAAGAACCTCTGATAATAAAACCACCCTTTTTTTATGTGAAAAAAGAAAGAAAGAAAGAAAGATTCTTCTATTGTCCATGATGCTGGGCAGTCTGTATATGGGTCTACAGATGGCTTATAGCAATATGGGACTACCCCATACTCCTTGCGGGAGGCATCTAACTGTGCTACAAACGAGGCATACATACCTTACCACTTGTGGGATTTGAACTTGTGACCTCTCTTTCAAGAGCACAAGTTCTCCACCACTAGGCCAACTCTGGCTGCAAGGTGTTGAAATCTCCGGCTAAAATTAGGTTGCAAGGATAAGTTCCTCAATGAAGGAGAAAATAGAGAGCCAACATTTGTTTTTTGGCATTTGCTAACAAGGGAGTTGGGAGCATAAACTTTCAAGTAGGTGAATGAGAATCCACTTGCCTCAAAGTTGAATAAATCCAAAAGCCACTTTGATATTGGTCAATCGTAGGGAAATAGTTAGTATCCCAGGTTGTGTGGAGGCCTTTAGAGGCTGCATTCGTGCCAATGATCTCCTCTTCAGACCCACATCAAATGGATAGCTAGGAATTGAATGTACTTTTTTGATCAAGTATGGTTTCTTGAATTCCTATGAAGGACGGACTGTGGTCTTGCTGAGACCTTTGAGGTAGTTTTCCCTTAGGGTGCTACCTAAGCCCCTATAGTTCTAAGAGAGCAATCTCAGTTTTTGGAGGGCTTCTTGCCCTTGTCTTTTGTGGAGAAACTCTCTAAGGTCGTTTGGATCTTAGCAGCTACATTCTTCTTTACTCCTTCAATTCTAATGTCTTGGTTTGTTTCCCTTCCCAGCTTGGTAGATGATCTGGTAAGGATAGGGTCAAGACCAGTTCTGAAAATAATGACATCTCTGCATTTTCAATTTTGGTGATTTTATGTGCTTCTTCTAGAGGATCTTCAAGCAGGTCTTCTAGCAGGGTCTGTGTGCCCAAAATTGCTTCATTGGGGGTTACGTGAGTGTCTTGCTCTTGATTCCCCTCTTCAAATTCAGGAGGAATGGCTTTATCTTGGTCAAAAAAGAGAGGGCAACAAATTTGTTTGGATTTTCAGGGTGATTTGTGGGTGTAATTCTTTTCTTCTTTTAATCTGTTTGAAATCTGTCTTTGATAGGCAGATCCTTAGCAGTTGCATCTTTCTGATCAAGGAGGAAATCCCTGTAAAAACAGCCACACTCGTGACAAGATAGGCATTTGAAAGGCACATGTTCATAGTTTAGCATTTGAATATGCACTTGGTCCAAATCTTAATACCAATGGCTTCAGGTAGGTTGTTTTTGAGATTAATCCAGACACATATGCATGTACAAGCAGCATTGGAGGTTTTGGGATGATTCCAATAAAAAAATTTGCTAATTTTATTACCAATTAGTTCTAATGACGGTTTATTCTAGAGATGCAATGGAAGGAAGGGTAGCTTTACTCAAACGAGATCTTCCGTGGGCACATCCACCTGTGGATGAAAGTGAGCAGACCAAAAATTCAGAAATAAGGCACTAGAGCCTAAACCAGGGACCTTCTTGTAAAATTGTAAATTGCTTCTCTTTAGATTCAAACATGATTGTAAAATACCCACGACAATACAACAACAATTCATAGGAGGGTTACTTTGGTACCCCAGACTGAGGAAATCCATTTTTGAGAGCTAAGGGGCTTCGTCAAAGCTTGATGAAATATCCAACAAGGGCATGCTCCAAAAGTGTATCAATAGAATGAATAAAATTGTCCACAAGTACTTCCACCATCTGTGTGGATTTGAGCTTGGGGACAAAGGGCTTTGGAACCACTGAAGTGGATTTTTTCACAGCTGAAGCATCCTTCAAATGACATTTCAATTTGTTTGTCGTTCTTGGCTTTAATTGGTTAATGGCATATTTGGAAGTCTCCCAAATGGTATGGTTGTATCTCCCATTAAGTGCTGATAGGGTGTATTTGCATTTTAAATCCTTGATAGCAGGTAAACCAAATATAATTACCATCCTGTGTGCTGTTACATTTTTATCTAATGGTTGTTCTAACTAGATAAAATCATTGTCTCCAAAGATGTGATCAATAAAACGTAGACTAAATATAAATTAATTTAATAATGTGAATCTTTGATCCCATTTAGCATTTGTGTATCTTTCTTGGCAGTTAACATTGGCTACATTTTTGCAGATTTTATGTCGCAGAGGTTCTTCTAGCTTTGGAATATCTACATATGCTAGGAGTTGTTTACAGAGACCTTAAACCAGAAAATGTACTTGTAAGGGAGGATGGGCATATCATGCTCTCAGATTTTGATCTATCTTTAAGGTGTGTTGTTAGCCCTACACTGGTGAAGTCATCATCTGTTGATGTAGAATTATCGAAGAAAATTCCAGCGTATTGTGTTCAACCTGCTTGCATTGAACCCTCATGTGTCCAACCAGTATGTGTCCAGCCTTCTTGCATACAGCCAACTTGCTTTGTACCTCGTTTGTTTCCAAGCAAGTCAAAGAAGATACGAAAACCCAAAAATGATGTGGGTAATCAAGTGACTCCTCTTCCAGAGCTTATTGCGGAGCCTACGAGCGCTCGATCTATGTCATTTGTAGGAACCCATGAATATTTAGCCCCTGAGATTATTAAAGGAGAAGGTCATGGGAGTGCTGTAGATTGGTGGACTTTTGGGATATTTCTATATGAACTAATGTTTGGAAAGACACCCTTTAAGGGATCAGGTAATCGTGCTACACTCTTTAATGTGGTAGGGCAACCGCTCAGGTTTCCCGAATCCCCGACAGTAAGTTTTGCAGCCAGGGATTTGATCAGGGGTTTACTGGTGAAGGAGCCTCAACATCGGTTAGCCTTTAAACGTGGAGCCACTGAAATTAAACAGCATCCTTTCTTTGAGGGTGTAAATTGGGCTCTTATCAGGTGCACTGCTCCCCCTGAAATTCCAAAGCCTATTGAGATTGATTTGCCTGGAAAGAAAGTGCCAGTAGCTTCCTCCAGTGAAAAGAAATTTGCTGAGGCTGATTCAAAATCTGGCGGTAATTATCTGGATTTTGATTTCTTTTGAGTATGATGTGATATCTGCCGCTTATATAATTGAAAATGTCAATAACAGTTTCCTTTATGAGCTGTATGAACTGTTAGTCTGTTCCTTTATCTTGAGGGAAAGGACAACAGTTGCTCACAAAGATGCAAAAGGTAATTGATCTGTACTGTCAGAAGCATTTGCTTCCACTTGATTCTTTTCTTTCATAGACTGGATTTATTGTGCAAGTCCGAAATTGTATTATAGCTTTTACCATAAGCTAGATGAAAATGTCTTGAAGGGTGACCATACATGCTTTTGAGTAAACCATAAGGATTGGTCAAGCAATGATTTTTATTGATCATAGGTTCTTACTTTTTGCCCCAGGCAGAAGCAAATGTGAAGACATATTTGATTGAGTTTTATGCTATGTATTATCACATGCAGTAAAACTAATGTTCTGGAAGAGATTTTTGAATAGAATTTAGTCATTTACCTTTGCAGCTTATTTTTTGAATTTCATTTAACAAGAATCTTGTCCATACAAGTGCCATGTCTATCTACATCTATGATAAGTGAATGATGAAAAAACATCATCTCAACATTGTTTGCTAATCTCTACAATATTTATAATGCTATATGTTGTTAGTTTTAATTTTTTTTTCCTTGTATTTTTGGTCAGCACTTCACTTTAATAACTATTAATGTGAGATTGTTATAATATTTGTTCATTGGGCTATTTTGGATTACATGCTGTGTACCTCCTTTTGGATAATTCTTATTTCTGAGAATTCCTTTTTTATGTTGTATAATTCATAGTTTTAACTATTAATATCATAATATGTGGTCCCATGATATAGGTGTACTAGCTACACTAGCTACTAATTTTAGGTTTTATATATTTCAATTTTTAGCATTTAAAAAGGCCAAAGTACATCGTGTCTCTCCAGTTGCAATTTTCTGAGAAATCTTAATATGGTCAAGAGGCAGTGGCTTGCCGACATGGTGTGGCTTAAGAATAATGATTTTTGAGTTACGAAGACTCTGCTTTAGTCTGGTTTGATGTCATTGACCTCGTAAGACTTATGTTGTGAAATGTAACTTTAGGGTATTTGCACAAAAAGTCATTGAGGCTTGGTGCTTTAATTTGGTTAGGTGGATTCAAAAGTTTATAAGTAAGCCGTGTAATCTCCTGGTCCATCTACACTTCTTGAGATGCTTTCTTCCCTTTGTAATATTAGAAGTCAACTGATCACACTGCACAATGCTTGTGTTATTGAATTTTGCTTCAACAATTCCACTTTGCAAATTTCCTCTTCAAATGGTGGCATATGAAGTTGAGTGTATTTACATGTTTTCGTTGTTTTTATTAGCTTTTTTTTTTGAATTGTAGATCGATTACCAATAAAGTTCAAAATACATAACCTGCTTACATAACTAGTGACCAAGATGGCCACTTCAAGTAAAGACTAGTCCAGGAAATCTCAAAAGATAACAAAAACCATATACTCAGTTCTGTTGATAAGCACATATAAGTTCCAATACAACAGTAGAAGCTAGTAACAAAACATCCTAAGCTTAGTCTGATAACATAATGAGTATATGTATTAATCTTCCTCACTTCCATCTTGCTGTTCCTTATCAAATGTCCTTCCTGATTCTCCTCGTCTTCATCATTTATTTTCTCTTTACCCTTACCATTGCCCTTCTTTGGTTGAGTCCCGCTGATCTGGAAAGAGTTGAATGCTGCACATATGGGGGGAGATATCCTCTCCCAGCTTGAGCTGTCAAAATTCTGATGTGAGAATTCAATGTGTCTAACAGCTTCATCCCTCTTGAGCTGGTACTGATGTTCTTTGCAGTATACATTTTGAAAGTCAATGTATTCATCGTGAAATTTCTTGTCAATCTGCCTCAGGTCCTGTGGCCAAAAGCCAACATACTGTATGTCTTGTAGTTCAGGGATCCCTCCTCCATCACTTTCATAAGCCTGTCCGCTGGTGATTTCAGAGTGAATGTTACTTGTTCAATAATCATTCAATAAAAAATCACTGAGTCTATAGTAAGACTCAGCAAGGACCCTTTGTTTCCCTTGGTACACATGCTCGTTCCTTTTCTTCCATAAAAATCATAATATTTTTAGTGGACAAAACAAGCCAAAGAAAATTAGCCTTATTGTTTAATCCTTGGACATAACCCTTGAGGGCTTTGGACCAACATGATTTATTAGCAATATTCCAGCCCAAAATGCTGCCCATAAACAAAGCTCAAATAGTCATAGCAAATTTACATTGAAAAAAAACATGCAAGCAGTCTTCCATGGCACCACAATGAAGATAGTTGTCAGGATTAGCATTAATAACAAGTTTATGGATGATGAGCTGCCATCTGAAACAACTTTTCTTAGGCTCTAATGTCATATTCCCGTGTAAACAGCAAACGCATAACCGAATCAGATTTACACGCAATGTATTATTTTCAACTTTTGAATTAATAAAGTTTATGCGATTAGTTAAATGTATTTTATTTGTGCAGTTGGTTAAGTATGTTTTCCTTAACTAATAGCATGAATGGAAAGGTGTATCCTTTCCCAAAACCACTTGTAAAAGATCCCATATTTTCCAAAAAGGTCGCACGGTTCATGGTAAGTATAAACCATGACTGTCCAGGGAAAGCACGGGAAAGTAAGAGGTGGAAAGCAGGAAATTGCCAGGAGAATCCGCAAACAGGTAACCTTTGTTACTCAGCAATATTATCATATCAGTTCCATTACTATGCATGGAACCCTACGGGATATAGCTGCGATTTTATCAGGCTGACACGGTGAGGAGGGAGAGACGTTGGTTCTTCCCAGCGATGAAGAACCAGCATCCAAATCGTGCATCTAAATCGTACAAAGCCTTCCCCCCTTCCCATCGCTGGCATTCGGGTACATTCCCAGGCTAGTCTGTCTGGGTGTCAAAATGCAACCATGTTTTCTTATCGCTCAGTGAAGTGTCTTCATATGCAAAAACTGTATTCTTTCTATTTTCCTGTAACTTATTTTTAAAATCATCTGGAATGAACATAATATATGTGATTGTACAGTTTAATTGCTAAAAATCACAAATGTAGATCAATAAATAAAGACTCTCTGTCAATGGAATTATTTGTATCAATAATAAGCAAAAGTACATCAATCCTAGTAAATTGAAATTATCCGCCACGCTTAATATGCAACCTGCAATATCAAGTTTAGTTAGTAAATCATTAAAATGCACTCTAGTAACAGATAAAAAGGGGATAAACCATAATCTTTGTATTCATAGGTATATTAATATAAATAAAGAAAATGAATAAAGAAAATGAATGCTAATGGATAATAATCATATTTTGCAATTAAACCAGTTGTGATGAATCAATTCCACCATAAGTAGGATGGACAAATGATAGCTAAATAACACAAATTCTGCAATTATTAATTCTAGGTCTGCTATAAACATTTATTATCTTTCTATGTTCCCTGTTTGTTAACATATTCGGAACAAGGGAGTGCCAGCCAAGATCATATTGGACCCATCCTCAGGTAACCCTACGAGCCTTAGAGATGGGATGGGTTTGGATAGGCAGGCCAGTCTGGAGCATTACCCTAGTGTTTCGAATAAGTTTATTCTTATGCAGAAGTCATGTAATCGATTAAATATCATTGCTGATATGGGTTCATCATAATGTCTAAATATTGTAGGAAGCCAAAGGAACCTTAGGGCCTTAGAAAGAGAAAGGAAAAAGGGGCCAACAACATAAGTGAACAAGCGAGTAATGAACTTAGGGCTTTCATGGAGCAAACTGCTCAAGCCCTAAGGGTACAAACTGAAAAAACCATGCAAGCTTTCATTGAACAGAATGAGAAGAACAACTGACTTGTCCTGCAGGCCCTCCAAAACATAAGTAACCATAATGCCAAAGAAGTCCAATCCAATCATTACGAAAACCAACACCCCACCCCATCTAAGGACACCGGCTCAAGGCCCACTCGCCCTTCATTCCTAGCAGAGGAGTTACCAATAAGGGATGATAACCATGACAAACCCATGGGAGATATAGATGAAACTCTTCCAGCTTACCATAGCTTGGATCCCGAGCTACGAGATCTTGTAACCTTTAGCGACTATTGTGATGCCAAACTGAAGGCCCTCGATTGAAATGAAATACATCCTCCAACCCATAAGGAACTACAAAACAAGTTAAGTAAGGTGAACATCCCTAACTTTGATGGGGAAGGGAAGGTATCCGCCAGGTCATGGGTCCAAAAATTGGATACCTATCTATCCCTCAGCCCCATGACCCAATCCAATGCCACTAAATTTTCTATACTTCACCTATTTGGAGTGGCCCATGAGTGGTGGTACCATGGCCTCATCACCCAGGGACATTAGCTTATAAACACCTATGATGAGTTCACCCAGAAGCTCATAAAGAGATTTGACCAAAAGCATCCCGAGTGGTATTTTCGAGAGCTCACCCTATTAAGACAACAAGAAACTATTGAAAACTATGCCACAAAATTCCAAAAATTAGCAGTGTTGGTACCAGGGTTAACACAAGAAAAACTTGCTTACCTATTCATAGAAGGGCTAAGGGGATCAATCAAAAGCACGGTGAGCGCTCATGAACCCCAAACATTAGATGAGGCTATACAAAAAGCTATGAAATTTGAGGAAAGCTCACCCAAGGATAAGCCCAAACCCTTCCGTAGCTCCTCCAAACCCCCACCCAAGGACAATAAACACAACCAAGAAGGGATTGTAAAGTCTTGTACTTATTGCAAGGGAAAAAGAGAGAAGGGACATATGTGCTAAGCCTTGGAGGACCTTAAGAAAAAAGGACCGTGTTTTACATGCCTAAAACCATATGAAGGAAGAAGTCATAAATGCCAAAGCCGGGCTCTAAGGATAGAAGTCCCACCAAATGAGGATAAAGAAGAACCACCCAACAAAAGAATGAGGTTGGGTGAGGAGGATCAAGCCATAGTTGCCACTATCACCCATACTGCTAGACACAACCTGTTCAGGATCAAGAGCTCACTTATAGGGAAAAAAGTAGTCACCCTTGTGGATAGTGGAGCCTCCTGTAATTTCATTGATGAAAGATTGGTCAAGCAGCTCAAATTACCCACACAAACTTTCAAAGGGTTCGAAGCAGCCACAACCACAGGGGCAAAGATCCAATGCACTAAGTTGGTGCCTGAGTTGGAGTTCACAATAGGTAGCCATCCGGTTAAGGAAGATCTCTACGTGGTACCATTGGACACAGATATCATATTAGGGACTCAATGGATTTATTCATTGGGATGTTTTATGTTCAATCTCCCAAACCAAACAATCCGATTTCAGCATGAAGGGAAGGAAGTTACTCTCAAGGGCTTACTTGATGGCAATCCAAAGGTGGTTTCACGTAAAAGAATGGAGTAGATTTTCAGAAGGAATCGAGGGGAATGGGTGGCCCAATGTATGATACTAGATAAGAGCAATCCATTCATGAGAAATCCATTCATGTGGACATCCAACCCATCATGAAGAGATATAAAAGAGTGTTTGGAGAAATTCCCCAAGGTTTGCCTCCTAAACGGGGATTTGAACACACCATAGAGTTGGAGGAGGGGGCAAAACCGGTCATCACCACCCCTTACCGCCACCCCCATAAATTCAAGGAAGAAATAGAGAAAACCATTAAGGAATTACTTTCTATGGGACACATCCAACCTAGCTCCAGTCCTTTCGCATCATCGGTGGTACTTGTTAAAAATAAAGATGGTACTCTAAGAATGTGTATTGATTACAGGGCGTGTGCGGGAAAAGAGGGTCAATGAAACTTAAAATGCGAAAATGCGGTCTCAAAGAGGCTTGTTCACACACCCACGAAACTTCTTGGTGCAAGTTATGGAGTCATGAAGAATGATTCAACTTCCCAAGGTTGGTTCCATGGTTCTCTATCTCACAAGGTACCTCAAGCCAATGCCTTTGCTCTCAGATCACTGAGCAAAGTGGTTTAGGGATGACGAATGCAAGAACGAAGGATGCTTATGATTGATTTAATTATGAAATGCATCCTATCTATGCATGATTCTACAAATGCAATAAACTAGATTATAAGATGACAAGATTAGTAGCAATACTATTCCAACATGATATACTAGTTAATGATTTAAGCTAATGATAAAAGAAATAGTCTAAAATGCTTATTAGATTAATTCCTATTACAAAGAGAAGCTAGATGTATTGATAAATTTGAGCATAAATGAGATACTAAAAGCTTGCATGGATGCTTAAAATGGAGGAATGAGAGCTCTATTTATAGTGAAAATAGGGCAATGGATGGTCAAGATTGAAAGAGTTAATCAAGGGCTAGGATTGAAAGTTATCAATCCATGTTTACAATTTTCACCAATGAAATGGTGACAATTGTCAACATAAGACTGGTTGAGAGGATATGAAAGAAGCATTAAATGCTTGAGAAGACCTTATGGTTACCTTAGGAGGTAAGGGTTAAGGTTAGGTTAGGGTTATCCAATGGATAAAGATTTTATCCAAGGGGTGAACTCTTGTGCAAAGGTTAAAGGGATAACCATGGTCAAAGCAATGAATGCTTGATGAGACCCCTAGGTTAGATGGAGGTTAAGTTAGTCAAAAAGTCTCTAACCATGCCACTAAGGGTTAGTTTAACCATTAATGGTTTGAAGACTTTGGGGACAAATTTGTAAGAGTCCTTCCAAATTTGGGGTCATTCTTGTTGAATGGATAAAGGTTTTAATGATTTTAGAAGACTTTACTCCAAATTTGAGAAGTGACTTCCTCAATTTTAGGGAAAAGGGATAATGAATGGGTTTGGGTTAATTGATTAGGATTAGATAGATTCTAGAAGAAATTAGGAATAGGGTTTAGGATGCAAGTGGGAGATGTAGGAAAATGCATGTGAGTGAGGGAAAATAGAATTAATTAAAATAAATTGTTTTTATTTCAATTTGGTTGCAATTTGAGAAATTGAATAAATTAGATTTATTCAATTTCGGATAAACTATTAATTAAATGTAAATTTAATTAAAAGTAAGAAGGGATTTAATTAAATAAAATGATTTATTCAATTAAATGATGTAAAGGGGTTAAGTGATTTTAACTAAATAAATTGAATAATTTATTTATTTAAATAGAAGAATGTGGATGATTTAGTTAAATTAATTTTAACTAAATGGAGGAATGAGAATAAAATGAACATTGAATATTCATTTAGGAATATGGTCATTTTTATACGTCTACATTTTGCTCGTCTTTGAAGTGACGTGTGTGCACATGTTGATTCAAAGACAATGATGTGTTGCCATGATTTAGTTATGATCAATTTTTATGTCGTTTTGAGATTTTCATGTCGTGCCCCAGATTTGATAAAGGATGTTGATAATGCCCCCTCGGGAGATGAATCAAAATTTTTGAACATTTGATTTGATTTGGATAATTTTGATAAATTTCATTGCGTTGTAAAATTGTCTATGTTGAATGCGGTTAGTTGATTCATCTCTCGATAATGATGTTTGGTAGGGTTGTATGAGACACCACGAGCAATTTACGCGTTCCTCCACATAACCCTAATTTCAATTTACCCTATAAAAGGGAAAAAGTGATTTCTTTTTGTCTTATTTGTGCTTGTTGACTTTTAGAGAAAGTGACACTTGGAGAGAAGTCAACATGCCGGTTCCTTATGCTTCTCATCGATTTGAGCACGTGCGGAGGTATCGGAGGCCCGTCGCGTATGGACCACTGGTAAGTCAACCTGTTTGACCCCTTTTGGATTTTTTATTTTGTCATTTTTGATCATGTTTTCAATTTTGTCACGCGGATTTGTCAGTTTAGCGTGTTCGGGTCAAAGCGTAGCGCATAAGATAGGTTTCGTACCGCGTAGGGTTCAAGATAATAGGATAGCGTCCGAAAAGATTAGGGTAGCACATCTGCAGGTTAGGATAGCACTTAGGATTAGGTTAGCGCACCGAGATCACAGGGTAGCGTAGAGGGCAAAATGGGTAGCGCATAGGAGATACCTAGCACATAGGGTTTCTAGGGGGTCGCATGGGTAGGCCTAGGTAGCGCGTAGGTATGACCTAACGCATAGGGTTAGACATGTAGCGCAAAAGCAGGATAAAATAGCACATAGGGTAGTTTAGCGCTTGGGGTAGGTTAGGTGGCACTTTGGGGAAAAGGGATAGCACGTAGGTTCTGTCTAGCGCATAGGGTGGATTGGGTAGCGCTTTGCGAGGACAGGGTAGCGCATAGTAAATAGTTTAGTGCGCATACAAGTTTGTTTAGCGCATAGGAGAAATTTTTTGGTAAAGTGTGATTTTTGGATGAAGAAAATTGGTAGGTTGATGCCAGTTCTGCCAAGATAGGTGCAAATTGTCGCTCTGCGTGTTTGCTGTCATGGTTTTGATAAGTTGTCCAATATGAGTTCCGATATAACTTGATTTGATTTGCAATTTTTTAAGTTGATATAGATTTGATGTTGATTTGATATGATGTGGGTTTGATACAGATGTTTGGGATATGAATTTGATTTGATTTGCATTGTTTCAAGTTGATATATATGTTGAACTTGAGTTGTTTTACAAGCTGTAATGATTGTGGAACTTGAGTTGTGTTGCAAGTTGATATGAATGTGAAACTTGAGCTTTGTTATAAGTTGATTTGATTGTGGAACTTGAGTTGTTTTACAAGTTGACGTGATTATGAAACTTGAGTTGTTTTACAAGTTGATATGAGTTGATATGAAAATGGATTGATATGATGTGGAACTTGATTAGATTTTCAAAGTTTCAAGTTTTGATATGAATTTGATTTTGATATCAATGTTTTTGATGAGGAAATTGATATTGGACTTGTTTTGCTTTTCGACAGGAGCGCCTTGGAGTGGTTTAGTTGCGTGAGTGATTTTCGAGACTGTGGTCATTAATACCACGATTGACACAGGCTGATAGAGATATTATTGAGAGGTGTGGCTTGTCTTCGTTGTTAGAGATGCCTCGGTTTATCGTGAACCGGGGTTTATTGACAACATTGGCTGAGAGGTGGCACAGTGATATGAACACCTTTCATTTGGTGACATGCGAGATCACAGTGACGCTCGAGGATTGCTACCAGATTCTGTGGATTCCTGTGGTAGGTGCATTGCTACCCTATGAGCAGACTGAGGAGGGTGAGACTGAGGCACTTCGCCAGATTCTGCAGGATGATATTGTTTGCAGGTATGAGATCCCCTGGCAGGAGTTCTTAGATTTAGTTTACGCTCCTCTACCATCAGTGCTGACAGGTTTCATAGGTGGTTTCTTATGTCCCGACCGTAGGTCGAAGGGACTGGTAGTGGGATGGGGATTGGTTCTGGAGGACATGGTGACATAGGGTCATCGATTTGCATGGGGATCGGCTATGCTGACCTACTTATATAGGGATTTGCATAAGGTGGTATACTTGGGTTATGGTAGTTTATTAGTTGGGGTTATGTTGCTACAGGTATGGGCATGGGAGCATATTCCCATAGCTAGGCCACTGGCAGACAAAGATAGGCCTATTGGGTGTGCGTACGCATACAGATATCGAGGGATAGTTGTCCAGTGTAAGCTGGGCAAACTAGAGCACTAGAGGAGAGTTTTGGATGATATTGATATGGTCGTTTGGCGACCATATACATGTTGCGAGGTATGGGCAGAGGATGGGATGGAGATGCCCTATGTATATATGACTAGATATTTGATAGGGCGGATGCCCTTTGTTATTGAGAGGTTTTTGCATAGCTGGGTGCTGCGGCAGTATGGTTGACAGTAGGGGATTCCATAGGGAGCATGTTTTTATGCTCGCTGTAGATAGGACATTCCAGAGTGGGGACCTACGATTGATAGCACAGCGGCAGTTGAGGAGTTCTTCCACTTAGCTGGCCAAATATGGGACTATGCCCCTGAGATAGTGGATGCAGGGATGACTGATGAGTTTGCAACACTCTTTGCAGCATGTGCAGTGGCTAGGATATCGGATCCAGCGGAAATGATTCCCACTTTTGATGATGATGAGGATGATCAGCCTGAGAGACTAGGGAGACGGGGAGAGGCAGGTGAGGAGGTAGATGAGGGAGGTGGTGATGGAGGAGGAGGCAATGGCGGAGATGGTGGAGGAGGTGGTCGAGGTCGGCGAGGGGATAGAGGTAGATTGGATCGGGGGAGGAGAGGAGATAGGGGTGGAGATGGTGGAGATAGAGGGATACAGGTGGAGAGAGCAGTGCAACGGGTTGTGGTGGATAGAGGGAGAGGAGGTTTGGCTATCAGAGCTGGGGGTGAGGAGAGGGTTGGGGAGGTGATAGCGGTAGTGGGAGGGCATGAGGATTTCAGACGACCGACGCAGAGGAGGAGGTCAGATGTTTTACCTCCACCTGCACCAAGGACAGGCAGAGGGACAGGGGGTACCCCTTCACAGGTACCCCTACAAATGCGAATTCTGACACATGTGGAGGATGAGAAGATTAGATCGCTACAGTTGTCAGTGCAACATTTGCAGACATAGTTGTTGGCGCATCAACGTTAGATCAATCAGCTGACCACAGAGAGTGATACTGAGATAGAGCATCAGGGTTGAGCAGAGGAGCTCGCAGCGAGTTTGCAGAGAGCAACAATAGGTGGCCCAATGAGAGACACCTTGAGAGAGCTGGATTTGAGAGCCAAGGAGGTGGAGTACTACCGGTGTCATTATGAGGATGCAGTGCCCAGGGAGCATCGAGTGCAGATTTTCACAGCGTCGAGATCCAGTCGATCTCGAGATACTGGGTCGAGGATAGAGAGTAGAGGCGTGACAGGGCCTCCTAGACAGGATCCACCTGGAGATCCAGGTGCTGGGACATCTGTAGCAAGACCGTCTCCTTCAGGAGATAGTCATACCTGAGAGACGTTGTCTCTATTATATTTGACCATTTTGTTGTATCGACACAAACATGACAAATTTTGTACATTTATATATATATATATATATGACATCATTTTCTTTGATCCTCATGTGATGCATTATGGATGATGCTTTCTATATGCTTGTGATTATTTTTATGATGATGCAATTCTTAGATAGATGTATGCGATGTAATATGCTTTTAATGTATCTTGAAAATGAGATGTATGATAATGATATGCTAGGAGATGTATCTTGAAAATGAGATGTATGATAATGATATGCTGTTAATGCAATATTTAAAATGATATGTGACTAATTGTAAAATTGATATGCAACTAATTGTAAAATGATATGCAACTAATATAAAAATGATATGCAACTATTTGATTTTGAGCATCCTCATTCTGTATTCGTCATCCTTGTATAGACACATGTTATTTGCTTTCTTTGTAGGTATCATCATTGAGCATTGATTTGTTTTTGGGATATGTTGAAAATTTATACAAGCATAATGGTATAATTGAACCATAATGACTTGAGAAAAATTTACATGATTTTTTATTTTGCAAGATAGCACAAGCGTCAAGGTATAATTGAACCAGGATGACCTGAGTGTGGATTGCGTATAAACAGACAAGATTAAACCATTTGTGTGCGTAAAGTGGAATCATGTCTTCAATGATATGCTGTGAATCACGTCTCGAGACAAGTATTTACACAGTACAAATGATCACCTCACAGACAGAAAACTAAAAAAATTGGAGTCCCCACGACTTTCTCTAGCGTGAAGCTTTTGTTGAGAACATGTAGAGGATCCAATAATTCAAAAAGTTCAAGTGCAAAAATAGTCAAAACTTTATGCAAGATGCACCATTTGATACTTTAGAAAATCATCCATCATATTTCGTGAATCCCATTGAGTGATCAATGTGTGGTTTTTGTGATTGTTGAGTTTTGTTTGCTGGATATGATGCTTTGAGTTTGCGACAAGTTTTTGACATCTTGAATGTGCTGCAAGCTGATTAATACTGCCCCTACCTGAGTGTTCCTCTTAATGTGGATATGTATAGGGATTCCCAAGCCATGGTGAGATGCGGTGAAAGGATATGATGATAAACCAGGATAGTGACTACGCTAAGTATGTCCTGGATGGATATTGTGATAAAAAAGTTGGGCGATGGCTGATAGTGCTTTACTGTGGATATAATGGTATGGATATAGATAGAGGAGCCGCCCTCTCACAATAGCGCTTGTTTGCTAGGTTTTGACCAGTTGCTTTTATTGTTCCTTTTTATTTGCTTTTTCCTAATTTTTTGATTTTGTTGACTTTTCCGTGCATTAAACTACTCAAGTGTAGTATTTCTTCAGATGGATGTTGTTAGTTGGTTCGTCGACCACATCTCCTTCTGAATTTGTTAGCTGATAGGTGCCTAATCCATAGGCTGATATGATGACATAGGGACCTAACCAGTTAGGTTCAAATTTCCCTTTCTTTTCCCGATCTTGCTGATTCCTAGGATTTTCCTTGAGTACTAGGTCACCAATTTTAAAAATTCTGGGAATGACCTTGTGGTTGTAGCTCCTGCACATGCATTGCTGATATGGTTTGAGATGAGTGTAGGCACATTGACGTCTTTCATCTAGAAGTTCGAGCTCTTGTAGTCGGTTAACTCGATACTCTTCATCTAGAATTAAGCCTTTCAAAGAGACTCTGAGAGATGGAATTTCTACCTCTAGGGGTAAAATTGCTTCTGATCCATATACCAATGAATATGGTGTAGCTCTCGTTGGTGTGCGGATGCTAGTTCTATATGCCCAAAGTGCTGGATTGAGTTGTACATGCCAATCTTTGCCTGCATCATTCACTATTTTCTTTAGGATTTTCAATATTGTCTTGTTGGATGCTTCTGCTTGACCATTCCCCTGTGGGTAGTAAGGTGTAGAAAAACGATGTTGGATTTTGAATTTTTCACATAGTTCTCGCACATCTTGGTTTTTGAAAGGTCGTCCATTATCTGTGATGATGGAGCTTGGAATGCCATATTTGCAGATCAGATAATTAAGGATGAAAGAGGCTATTTGTTTTCCAGTTATTGTGGTCATGGGGACCGCTTCAATCCACTTGGTAAAGTATTCTGTTGCAGTTATAATGAACTTGTGTCCATTTGAAGATGAAGGATGAATTTTGCCGACCAAGTCTAGTCCCCACTGGCAAAAGGGCCAGGATGTTGTGAATGGCTGCAGTTCCTGTGTTGGTGCATGTATAAGATTGCCATGGATTTGGCATTTAGGACACTTCTTTGCACAGTGATAAGAGTCTTTTTCCATTGTCAGCCAGTAATATCCCATTCTTAGAAGCTTTTTAGCAAGAGTAGGACCACTTGAATGTGTACCATAGATACCTTCGTGAAGCTCTTCTAAAGCGCAGTCAGATTCATTACGATCAAGGCAACGAAGAAGAGTACCATCAAGACCTCGACAATACAAAGTATCAGCAGTAAGAGTATAACGGGCGGCTTGCCGGATAAAGTTGCATTTTTGGTTTCGGGATAGGTCAATGGGTAGGATATTGTTCTTAAGATAGTCGTATATCAGTCCATATAATGGAGAGTCCAAACTGGTCAAGGCATAGATAACATGGGAATCAGAATGGTCATAGGCTGGGGAGAATAGTTGCTCTACCAGAAACTCATAACGATTCTGTTGCTTTGGAATTTACAGTAGTGAAGCGATAGTAGCCATTGCATCGGTCGCTCTGTTGTCCAACCTTGGTATTTTCTCGAGGGTGATGTGTACAAAATATTGTTTGAAATCATCTACCATTCGCTTGCATGGTAGAAACTTGTTGTCCTTTGTCTAATAGTCATTGTTGATTTGATTGATGAGTAGTTGTGAATCTCCGTAGACTTTTAATTCTGTGATTCTCCATTCTACGACCATTTTGATGCCTATAACCAGTGCCTCATATTCAACAATGTTATTTGTGCATGGAAACATAAGCCTATATGATCTTGATATGGTGTGCCTTTTAGGAGTGATGAACAAAATGCCAGCCCCTGAGCCATGTTGAGTAAAGGATCCATCAAAGTATAGGGTCCATTGCTTGGTAGAGATAGCAAGAACATCTCTGTCTGGAAATTCGATCTCCATAGGTTGTTTTCTAGGTAGTGGTGCTTCAACTAGTTGATTTGCAATTGCTTGTCCTTTGATAGCTTGTCGTTCTGTGTAGTGGATATCAAACTCACTGAGAATCATGACCCATTTAGCCAATCTACCTGTAAGAGCTGCCTTGCTAAGTAAATATTTGAGAGGATTAATTTTTGCAACTAGCTTAATTGTGTGAGCTAGCATGTAGTGCTGAAACTTTTGAGAGGCAAATACCACTATTAGACAAGATTTCTCAATGAATGTATAGTTGAGTTCATATCCGTTCAATGTCCTGCTGATGTAGTAGATAGCGCGTTCTTTGCCTTGTTGATCCTCTTGTGCTAACAATGCCCCCAGTGATATGTCCGTTGTTGAAATGCAGAGAATGAGTGGCTTCCCTGCTATTGGTGGTACTAGAACTGGTGGGTTCATTAGATACTGCTTGATTTGATAAAATGATTCTGCACATTTGGCTTCCCATCTGAATGGTACATTTTTATGTAGCAAATGATTGAATGGGAGACTTTTATCTGCTAATCGAGCGATGAATCGCTTGATTGATTGGAGCCTTCCTTGTAGAGATCTGAGCTAACTGATGTTCTTTGGTGGTGGCATCTCCATAATGGCTTGTACCTTTGCTGGATCCACTTCAATACCCTTAGTTGAAACTATGTAGCCTAGTAATTTGCCTGATGTAACCCTGAAGACACACTTCTTAGGGTTTAGCCTGACTTGGAATTTCTCCAATCTGTCAAATTTTTTTTCTAAGATGTTTAAATGATCTGCTCTGGTGAATAATTTAGCTAGTAAATCATCCACATAGTCTTCCATGAAGGTATGCATCATGTCATGAAAGATTGTTGTCATTGCTCGTTGATAAGTTGCTCCTGCATTCTTTCAGCCAAAAGGCATGATATTCCAACAGTATGTTCCCCAAGGACAGGTGAATGCTGTTCTATCTTGATCCTACAGGGCTATCTTGATTTGATTATAGCCTAAAAACTGTCCATTAGTGATAGCATTGCATGGCCTACTATGAGGTCTACAATTATGTCGATACTGGGTAAAGGAAAGTCATCCTTGGGACAGACTTTGTTGACATCTCTAAAATTAGTGCATATTCTGATATTGCCATCTAGTTTTGATACTGGTACAATGTTGGAAATCCATTCAGCATAGTCGATAGGTCAAATGAACCCGACATCTAATAGTTTCTTCAGTTCAGCTTTAACCATGAGTGCCACATGTGGATTCATCTTTCACAGTTTTTGCTTGACTGGCTTAGCTCTTGGAGTAATGGATAAGTGATACATGATTAATTGTGGATCAATCTCGGGCATATCTGCATATGACCAAGCAAAGTTGATTTGCTTTTCTTCAAAATTTTTGATAACTCTGATCTTTCTTCATCTGTCAAGGATTCTGTAAGGTGTATATTTTTGGCTGCTTCTGTAGTACCAATGTTGATTGATTGAGTGGGTTCAATCAATATGGGTGATTGCTCATGATAATGCTTAGGAAGAGTGTCAAGTCTCCCATCTTTAGGTGCCTTAAAAAGGTTTTCACCCTCAGATGTGTCCTTTATTTTTACTTTTTTGTGATCTATTGTTTCCATTGATTGGTTTTCAGCAGTAGATCCTTTATTTTGTTCATTTTTGCGACTAAGAGACTTGGCACTCCCCTGATTGCAGATGTCGTTACTTTGTTCACTGGTAGAGTCTGTCTATGGGTTAATAGTACATAAGTAATGGATAATGGATTCGTCATTTGGGAAAATTGGTATATCATGAGTTTCAGGTTCGTCCTAGTCTATGAGGTCAGGAAAGACAAGTGGCAAGGAGTCGTTTGGTGGATCAAGTTTTGCTGATGTAAGTGTTAGGATAGAGGTATCATCGTGATTGGCCGGGGTGTTAAAGAAGTTAAGGATTTCATCGAGGTCTTCAATGGTATCATTTTCCGTATAGACTTGCTCATAATGTCGCTACTCGTTTTCCTTGGCATCATAGATATTTTGTGGACCAAATTCAAGTGGTTTAGATTCTATGCTGCGTTCTTTTTGAGAGATGGGTGTATTACTGTCATTTGCACAAATATCTTCAGTAACATTAGAACAACTGCCCCATTCATATTCATTGGAATCAGTCTCAGAGGTATTATCCCAGATTCTGGCAGTGCTGTGGATTGGTATGTTGTAGGGTGAGAACAAGTCTTTGATGATTGATACAAGTTTGATAGTTTTCTCCGATTCTGTGTCAGATCCTGCTTCCACTCTTTGCATTTGTTCATATACTGTCTCTCCTCGAGGAGGAATGATGTTATTAGGAGGTGATTCTTCTTTGTTGGATATTGGTTCTTGAATATGATGTGCTTCTGCAGTAGATGCTTCTTTCTTTTGATTGATAGGCTGCCTTTGATATTGCTTTTGTTCTTGATGTTCATGTTCCTTACGTATTGTCTCAGCTGACACAAATAGTGCCTCCTGCCAGGAGTCTTCTTTGTATTTCTGCTTTGCTTTCCATTGAGGTTTTTGATATTTGCATGGTGCCCTATTTGGTAGTAGAGTGAGTTCAAAGCCTAATCCCTTTTTGTCTTTATTGAATTGTGAAGGAGAATCCAATGGTTCTGTGATGCCTTCCTGACGTTTTCCAATAGGTCCTTTGCCATTGTATCCCATTTGTTGCATGATTAAGTAGCCTTTCCATATAGGTGTGTTAGTATAGCTACCTCCACAGTAGCTGCTCTGTCTTCTTCTTCATCTTTGTACAACCAAATAAGTATGCCCTTTTCCTCTGATTCATGTGCTAGAGTGCCTAGTTGGATAAATGTGCCATCAAACTTGGTGATTGGCTGGATTGCTTGATGCGTTGATGCTGTAGGTAATCCATGAGATTTAGGTGATGTTGGTAAGTTGGCCAAACACATGGGTTCCAAAGAATACTCTGCCATGCCTTTCTCTTTGATTTTCATTTTCTGCTTGAAATCTATAGACAGTGATGTAGACTTTTCTTGCTGAGGATCTGGTGCTGAGTAACTTTGTTTTTCTCTATTATGTGGAACCAAGCTGTCTTGGGCTGCCCCCATGGCATTACAATGTTGAAAAGGATTATGATTTGCTGATATGGAAATCTCATGTCCATTGTAGGGGAACTTAACACACTGATGATAAGTAGCAGGTACTACTTGCATTTCATGTATCCAAGGTCGACCCAATAAGATATTGTATGTGAGATCTATGTCTAAGACTTGGCACATAGTGTCCTTTTGTATTGGTCCTACTTGAATTGGCAACATTATTGTTCCTTTAGATGATCTTTCTTCATCATTATATGCTTTGATAGTGATCTTTTTGCGTGGATCAATAGATTGCTCGGAGAAGCCTAATGCACAGATAAGTTTTAAGGTACAGATATTGAGTCCAGCTTCTCCATCTATTAATACTCTTTTGACTCGATGCTTGTAGAATAAGACTTCAATGTGGAGTGGAGTATTGTGTGGATGGCTCAATGAGATATTATCATGCTCAGAAAAAGTGAGGTTATGAGGCCTTGTCATATGAGCTACCATGGCTTGGAATTTGTCAGCATCTAGATCTTGAGGTACATTTGTTTCTAGTAACGCTTGTTCCAATATGTCTTTGTGTTTTGGTGAAAGTTTTAGCAACTCTAGTATAGATATTTGAGCAGGATTTTTGCGTAGTTGACTGACTAGATCATATTGAATTTCGGGTATGGTGTTTGCTGTTGACCTATGCCCTTTCAAGATATATTTTTGAGCTCTGGTTGTTACGTTGACCGATTCATGTTCACGTTTATCTTTGATTGTGATGACGTTTACTCGATTGTCTTCAACTGATATATGATTGATGGTGTTATTGTATATGTGATTGATACGAGCCCCACATGTATCGTTCAAGGTTGAAGCTCCATCCTTGTTGTAGTTTGGAAGAGGATTTTTAAAGGCTCCATGGTCACCATTTGTCTTGAGACCATCGACTGTTAAATCGCCTCTATAAATCATGTCTTGAACAATGTTTTTCAGTCTCATGCAATCATTGGTTTGATGACCTTTGTTACGATGAAAATCACAAAAGTGAGAGTCATTCCACCAGGGTGGTTTGATTTGTGGTTCAAAGTTGTTGATTGCTGGTAAGTAGATAATTTTGTTTGCCATGAGTTCTCTGAATGCTGATTCCAGTGATTGTCCTAGTGGTGTGTAAATGCATTTTGAAGAATTGTTTGCATTACCCCGTGAGTTTGGATTAGGTCCCCGATTGGTGTTATTGTTTTGGGCATTGTTGGTGTTGTTTGTGTTGAGTTGATCTTGATTGGTATTTGGTGCATAAGTGTTAGTGCCTGGGTTAGCACCTTTGGGATTCTTTGTGGCTTGAGGATTACCTGATAACGCGAGCACGAGCTGCTTTGATTTTGGATCATTTGATTCATTTCCTCCTTCATTTCCATTGTTTTTGTTTCTGGTCCAGAATCTGGATTTGTCTAAGTTGTTGTTGTTTTGGTTGTTGTAATTGGATGAACTCGTTCCTTCTTTGAAGAATTTCAATGTTCCTTTCTTGATACATGCCTCTTCTACTTGGATGCCATTCTCAATCAACTTGGCAAAAGATGGTATGCACTGAAGTTTGAGTATGTAACTCATCTCACTATTCAAGTTGTCGATGAAGATCTCCATTTTCTCTTTTTCAGGCACATCATGAGGATATCTCGAGATCATACATCACCAACGTTAAAGGAATACCATGAATGTTTCATTGTTTTTCTCCTTGGTATTACAAACATCTAGCATAGTGATAGCATGTTGAATGTTATAAGAATATTGAGTTATAAATTTGTTGACTAGTTCATCGAACGATCTGACGGGAGGTGTGGATTTGGATAACCATTCCATTGTTTTCCCTCCCAAGCTTCTTGGGAATAACCTCATCAAATAAGTGTCACCATGGGAAAATTCAAGACTCATTGTACAAAATTCTTGAATATGATCACGGGGATTGCTTTCCCATCATATTTGTCAAATTTTGGAATGTCTGAGTTTGGGGGAAAAGGCACCATGTTTAAATGTCTGTCAAAAGGATAAGGACAAATTTCAGTTAAGGAGTACCATACTGTTGTCCCTTGTTGCATGTCTTGCATTTGTCTTTGTAACATTTGCATTTGTTGAGTGAGAGCAATCAAAGGTGCATTATTTTGCCGAGGGAAGAGTTTTTCCCTTGCATTAGTTCTAGGCTGAAAGGGTGTGTGGAATGGTATGTTTGGTCCGAGGATGTTTTGCTTGGGGAAGTTTTGTTCTGGTAGATCTTGCTCATGTATGTTTTTCTTTGGGTCATGAGCTTCTTCCTCTCTTTATCGCTCTTGATATTCATAATGTTGAGATCTTGTTCTAAAAATGTCAGTGTCCAAATCTTCAGGAAGTTTAACTCCTTTGCTTGTGAGCATGAGCAAATATTTTTCTTTGTCATTTTCCATGAGCCTTTCCACAAGCCTTTGAAATGAAGCACTTTCTTGACACTCTTGAAGGATTTCCTCAGTAATTTTAGAGTCCTAAGTGATGCACTCTTCGGGAAAGAAGGCTAGATTGATCTTCCCTCCTTGGTTTATGCTTTGACTGAATGCTCTACTCCTCAATGGTTCCTTGTCAAATTCGTTGGTTTTGTTTTGAAGATACAAGCATATATGATGAAGGAATGTGCGATGAGATTTGAAGAGTTGGCGATTGATGTATAAAAATTTATTTCTTTTGGCAAGTTTCGAAGAACTCGGTTGCTGTTTCTTCAACTTAGTGTTATGATAAATATTCTTTCTTCTCAGAATATGAGGATTAGTCATGCACAAGCGATCAATGGTTTCCTTTGATTTGTTTTGGATTTAGTTTAGCTTGTTTTGGAAACTCAAGTTTTACTTTATCAAAATGAAGGTTTAGATGCCCCCTCCCAACAAAGTGTGTCAAATGATATGGAATACAAGCTTTCCTGATATAGAAACTCAATTTGACAACTTGGAGTTTTAAAACAAGTGTGTTTCGGGATAAAAATACGTTTGATTGAAGGACTTGTTTGACACTTGTGATGATGTTTCCTAATTTTGATAGGAGAGATATGTTTATCTTGCGACTACTTTCAGATTTTGGACAACTTTGTTTGATGGAAATTTTGCTTTAGAAATAGTTTTTTGATACTTTGTTTTTGGTTTTTTGCTTGATGAAGTTCAGGCTTGATGAAGGAAAGCTTTTGAAATTGTTTTCAAAATTTTCAAAATCGACCTCTATTTTGCCCCTTGTTTTTCTGATTTTGGCTATGCGCTAAAACAGAGACACAATGTGCTATAAAAATTTCTCAACGTGCTAGTGAAAAGACTCCACGCGCTACGTTGCCCCCTGATATGCGCTAACTAGTTTATCTTGATTTTGCCTTGGTTCAAAAGGTTATGCGCCAATATGGGCCGCCTAGGCGCTAATTGTTAAACCCTACGCGCTAAGGTTTGGTTTCCATGCGCTAAGCTGATGCTTCAACGCGCTACTTGAATTTGCTAGTTTTGGTTTCTGCTGAAGTGCTAATGTTTACACTTTATGCGCTAAGGTGAAGTCCAATGCACTAAAAGATGGTTTCTACATGCTAAGAAGTTGCTCTTATGCACTAAACTGCCATGATATTTTGACTTGGTTGTTTTTTGTGATTTTTGGAATTTTGCTTTGAGTTTTTAGTGTTGATAAATGATTTTTTGAAGTAACAAATGAAAGCACGACACCAAAGAGACAACCATCTTACTTAATCTAAACAATAAGTGTATGTTCTACGAGGATGTGTTCAAATCCTCAATGTTTTGACAGGTTTAGATACAACATGAACTTCAGTCAGACTCTTTATTCAAGGGTCATAAGCAATATCATAGCCCACTAGTCTTGATACTCCGTCAGCTCAAACAACCGTGTCACCCCCTAGGGGGCACATGTTTTTTTGCCTTTTGCCAAAAATTAACTCAAAGTGATTTGCTTCACAATTGAGTAGTTATCTTGGGAGATATATGGTGAGCGATCTTGGGGGCGGATTCTTACCCACCCTTGCACTATGATATTGCAAATGTTTGGATACTGACTCGGCTCAAAGTTTCTATGCTAAGGTTTGTAATTAGGCTTCCCGTTTGG
Source organism: Cryptomeria japonica (assembly GCF_030272615.1). Taxonomy (NCBI): domain Eukaryota; kingdom Viridiplantae; phylum Streptophyta; class Pinopsida; order Cupressales; family Cupressaceae; genus Cryptomeria; species Cryptomeria japonica. Next base: position 582,078,360 of record NC_081407.1, on the reverse strand, counting down.
CTGTCAGTGATAAAATCCCTCAGGAGGCTTCCCAACCTTTAGAACAAAGGCTTTACGTATCTCAAGGCTACTGGGGGAAGGCTAATCACTACGTGCAACCGTTGAAAAGGACTTTTGTCACTTTCCACTTTTGATTATAGTGGGTTGGAACACTTGGCTTCAAAGCCATTTCCCACTTAGTTCGTTACCTTCACATCGACAAAAAATGGCTTTAAGAGTTTTTCAACCCCTCGGGAAGGCTGACCTGCTAAAGGATTTACTCCTTGAAATATGGAAAGCGTAAGAGTGTTTTGGCTTTTTGATCACCCAATTAAGGGGAGAGCATATACCTTCCACTTTCGAGACAAGGCACACAAGTTCTTTTTAGCCTTTTAAAGAAATGATTTGCTAACTCTATATGGAGATGTTGCTCCACGAAAACATGGTGTTCCTTTTAACATTTCATAGCAATGATTTTCTGATCTATTTAAAAAGGAACTTGGTCAACAAAATAAATGCGATGTTTTGTCAACAAAAGAAATCAATTTGAAAGGGGAAGATCTTCCCTCTTTAGTTGCAAATGACCTTTGGACTTTATGTGATTCTTTACCTTGCAAAAACTTAAAATGTATCCTTTTATGCACCAAAGGATGGTGAAGTTCTTTTTAAACCATTTGTTTGCAAAACTTTGAAAAACTGACTTGTTCTTTTTAAGATCCAATTTGAAAACTTTCTTTCCTAGAAAAGCAAGAAAAATTGTTTTGTTTTGTGGTTCTTTTTAAAGCCCAAACAAAGTGAGTTCAATTTTATTCAACAAGAATCAAAAATATTTGTATTTTAACTAACTTAACTAAGTAAAAAAATTAAACTATTTATGATCCTAGAAGTAAAATTTAGCTCCCATTTGCAAGAAACTATTAAAAACCTTGCAAGATACCAAGTAAAATTGTTAGAAAAATTTGTGGGTTTGGTGGACTTCAACAAGTCTAATTTCACATTCGATTACAATTTTTAATTTTGCGTGTCTGTGATGCGCTACAGAATAGACTGTACGCACTATCGGATAGACCCAATGCACTGAACTGTTTTCCAAATGCGCTACTCTATTATTCTCCCATGCTGAGACCTATAGGAAAATTTTAGTGGGGATGATGCGCTAAGGTATGGTCTGCATGAGTTGGGGAAAATTTTAGTGGGGATGATGCGCTAAGGTATGGTCTGCATGAGTTGGGGAATAAGTCCCACATGCCAAACAATGAGCTGGATGCGCTGAAAGATCAACCAGATGCGCTAAGGGATGTTCTCTACGAGCTGATTCTTGTTTCCCGCGTACCTGCAAAAGTGTTTATTTTTAAAAACTGATTTGATTAATGGGGTAGGGCCCCACGGTGGGCGCCATAAATGTGTGTGGGAAAAGCGGGTCAATGAAATTTAAAATGCGAAAATGCGGTCTCAAAGAGGCTTGTTCACACACCCACGGGACTTCTTGGTGCAAGTTATGGAATCATGAAGAATGACTCAACTTCCCAAGGTTGGTTCCATGGTTCTCTATCTCACAAGGTACCTCAAGCCAATGCCTTTTCTCTCAGATCACTGAGCAAAGTGGCTTAGGGATGACGAATGCAAGAACGAGGGATGCTTATGATTGATTTAATTATGAAATGCATCCTATCTATGCATGATTCTACAAATGCAATAAACTAGATTATAAGATGACAAGATTCGTAGCAATACTATCTTAACATGATATACTAGTTAATGATTTAAGCTAATGATAAAGGAAATAGTCTAAAATGCTTATTAGATTAATTCCTATTACAAAGAGAAGCTAAATGTATTGATAAATTTGAGCATAAATGAGATACTAAAAGCTTGCATGGATGCTTAAAATGGAGTAATGAGAGCTCTATTTATAGTGAAAATAGGGCAATGGATGGTCAATATTGAAGGAGTTAATCAAGGGTTAGGATTCAAAGTTATCAATCCATGTTTACAATTTTCACCAATGAAATGGTGATAATTGTCAACATAAGACCGGTTGAGAGGAGATGAAAGAAGCATTAAATGCTTGAGAAGACCTTATGGTTATCTTAGGAGGTAAGGGTTAAGGTTAGGTTAGGGTTATCCAATGGATAAAGCTTTTATCCAAGGGGTAAACTCTTGTGCAAAGGTTAAAGGGATAACCATGGTCAAATCAATGAATGCTTGATGAGACCCCCAGGTTAGATGGAGGTTAAGTTAGTCAAAAAGTCTCTAACCATGCCACTAAGGGTTAGTTTAACCATTAATGGTTTGAAGACTTTGGTGAAAAATTTGTAAGAGTCCTTCCAAATTTGGGGGTATTCAACAAGTTAGCTTATTGAATGGATAAAGGCTTTAATGTTTTTATAAGACTTTACTCCAAATTTGAGAAGTGACTTCCTCAATTTTAAGGAAAAAGGATAATGAATGGGTTTGGGTTAATTGATTAGGATTAGATGGATTCTAGAAGAAATTAGGAATATGGTTTAGGATGCAAGCGGGAGATGTAGGAAAATGCAAGTGGGTGAGGGAAAATAGAATTAATTAAAATAAATTGTTTTATTTCAATTTGGTTGCAATTTGGGAAATTGAATAAATTAGATTTATTCAATTTGGGATAAACTATTAATTAAATGTAAATTTAATTAAAAGTAAGAAGAATAGATTTAATTAAATAAAATGATTTATTCAATTAAATGATGTAAAGGGGTTAAGTGATTTTAACTAAATAAATTGAATAATTTATTTATTTAAATAGAAGAATGTGGGTGATTTAGTTAAATTAATTTTAACTAAATGGAGGAATGGGAATAAAATGAACATTGAATATTCATTTAGGAATATGGTCATTTTTATACGTCTACACAGGGCACTGAATAAAAAACCATCAAAAATAGGTACCGAATACCGAGAATTGATGAATTGATAGATGAACTACATGGGGCTAGATATTTCTCCAAGATCGACCTTCGATCAGGATATCACCAAATCAGGATGAGGTAAGAGGACATCTCTAAAATAGCTTTCTGGTGTCACTATGGACACTTCAAATTCTTGGTTATGCCTTTCGGTCTAACCAATGCACCAACAAATTTTCAGTCATGTATAAATCATATTTTCCTCAAGCAACTAAGGCAATTCTTACTACTATTTTTTGACGACATTTTGATCTACAACAAGATTTGGGATGAGCACCTTAAAAATATTGAGGAAACATTGAGGATCCTAGAGCAAGAATCATTGTATACAAAGGCTTCCAAATGTGAGTTTGGAATGGAGGAAATCTTATACTTGGGGCACAAGATTAATGTGGAAGGAGTGAGTGTGGATGAGGAGAAGATAGCCGCTATCAGAGAATGACCTAGACCTAAGTCCCTCACACAATTAAGAGGGTTCATGGGGTTATGTTGTTACTATAGAAGGTTTGTATGAGGGTTCTCCAAAATGGCAGCTCCTCTCACTGATCTCACTAAGAAAGGGGCCTTCACTTGGAGGGAGGCAGCCCAAAGAGCTTTCAAAACTCTAAAGGAAGCTATGAGCTCATGCCCCATTCTTTCTATTCCAGATTTTTCCCTTCCTTTTGAACTGTAGTGTGATGCCTCTAGGGAAGGGATTGGAGCTGTCCTCATGCAAAATAAACATCCCATAGCTTTCGAAAGTCATAAGCTGATGAAAGCAGAAAGGCATTACCCCGTCTATGACAAAGAAATTTTGGCCATCATGCACACATTAGCCAAATTCCGCCAGTACTTGGTTTCCACCAAATTCCATGTAAAAATAGATCATAACAACCTAAGATTCTTTTTAAATCAAACGGATCTAAATGATAGACAACATAAATGGGTCAGTAGGATTCAAGCTTATGACTTTGATATTGAGTACGTCAAAGGAATGACAAATGTTGTAGCAGATGCCCTATCAAGGAAGCCACAAATAAATACCATGACTTCCGTAAGTACTGATTGGAGATATGATCTTTTGGCAGAATATGCCAAAGACCCCTTTTCTAGCGAAATCTTGAGGGATCCATCAAACCATGCAGAATACAAAGTTGTGGAGGACCTTATTCTATATAAGGGTAGGGTGTACTTAGTGCCCAACTCTAAACTAAAGGAAGTAATAGTTAAAGAGTACCACAACAAGCCATTGGCAGGACACCCAGGATTCTACAAGACATATAAATAGATCAGAGAACGATATTCTTGGAAAGGACTTAAGAAGGAGGTACAAAAATATGTGCAAGAATGTACACAGTGCCAGAGAAACAAGGTGGAACATAGCCACCCAGCTAGGTTGCTACAACCATTGCCCATTCCCAACCAGAGGTGGGAAAGCATTTCGATGGATTTTATCACCGTCCTACCCAAGGCTGAAGGAAAAGACTGTATATATGTAGTAGTGGACCGTCTCACTAAATATGCACACTTCTTTGCCATATCAAATAAATTTCAAGCATCTCAAGTAGCAGAAGTGTTTTTTAAAGGAGTCTTCAGACTTCATGGGCTCCCCCGGAATATCATCAGTGACCAAGACAATTGGTTTATGGGGCAATTTTGGCAAGAAATCTTCAGGATGATAGGGACTAGCCTCACCCCAAGCACCAGCTATCATCCCCAAACCAATGGACAAACTGAGATCATCAACAAATGGATTGAAGGATATCTAAGAAATTACGTCACTGGGTAGCAAAAAGCTTGGACCAAATGGTTACATATAGGGGAATATTGCTATAATACTACACATTATATGTCAATCCAAATGAGCCCATTCAAAGCACTCTACTGTTATGAACCCACTTCTTTTGGATCGCTAATTGCTCCAGAAAGTCAAGTGCCACGAGCAAGAGATTTTATTCAAGAGAGCATGGACATCCTAAGAACTCTAAAAGATAACTTACATTAGGCCCAAAATCAACAAAAGATATATGCTGATCAAAATCACATTGAAAGATCATTCGAGGTAGGGGACTTAGTCTTCCTACGACTGCAACCTTACAAGCAGTCTTCATTGAAATCTAATGGGGCAGAGAAGTTGAAGCCTCAGTTCTATGGACCCTATCCAATCTCAAAGAAAGTAGGGGAAGTGGCATATGAACTAGAGCTTCCCCCGGATAGCCGCATCCACAATATATTCCATGTGTCTAGGTTAAAAAAAGCATTGGGACAATAGATCTCTCCCTACAAGGAATTACCTCTGCTAGATGATGAGGGAACCGGAAGCAGTTTTAGACGTAAGAGAAAGGAGAATAAAAAATAAGAGCATGGTAGAATAGTTGATCTTATGAAAATGATTACTGGAGGAAGATGCAACCTGGGAAGGTGAAGAAATCTTCAACCACCCAAATCTCCACATCGCTTGAGGACAAGCAATGTAAAGAGGGAGGACTATCATATTCCCGTGTAAACAACAAATGCATAACCGAATTAGATTCACAAGCAATGTATTATTTTCAACTTTTGAATTAATAAAGTTTATGTGATTAGTTAAATGTATTTTATTTCAAATTGATAAAGTCTATGTGGTTGGTTAAGTATGTTTTCCTTAACTAATAGCATGAATGGAAAGGTGTATCCTTTCCCAAAACCACTCGTAAAAGATGTCATGTTTTCCAAAAAGGTCGCACGGTTCATGGTAAGTATAAACCACGACTGTCCAAGGAAAGTAAGAGGTGGAAAGTAGGAAATTGCCAGGAGAATCCACAAATAGGTAACCTTTGTTACTCAACAATATTATCATATCAGTTCCATTACTATGCATGGAACCCTATGGGATAGGCTGCGATTGTATCAGGATGACACGGTGAGGAGGGAGAGACGCTGGTTCTTCCCAGTGATGAAGAACCAACATCTAAATCGTACAAAGCCTCCCCCCCTTCCCATCGCTGGCAGTCAGGTACATTCCCAGGATAGTCCATCTGGGTGTCAAAATACAACCATGTTTTCTTATTGCTATGTGAAGTGTCTTCATATGCAAGAAATGTATTCTTTCTATTTTCCTATAACTTATTTTTAAAATCATCTGGAATGAATATAATATATGTGATTGTACTGTTTAATTGCTAAAAATCACAAATGTAGATCGATAAATAAAGACTCTTTGTCAATGGGATTATTCATATCAATAATAAGAAAAAGTACAACAATCCAAGTAAATTGAAATTATCCGCCATGCTTAATATGCAACCTACAACATTAGGTTTAGTTAGTAAATCATTAAAATGCACTCTAGTAACAGATAAAAAGGGAATAAACCATAATCTATGTATTCACGGGTATATGAACATAAATAAAGGAAATGAACGCTAATGGATAATAATCATATTTTGCAATTAAGCTAGTTGTGATGAATCAATTCCACCATTAGTAGGATGGACAAATGATAGCTAAATAACACAAATTCTGTAATTATTAATTCTAGGTTTGCTGTAAACATTTATTATCTTTCTATGTTCCCTGTTTGTTAACATATTCGAAACAAGGGAGTGCCACCCAAGATCATACCAGACCCATCCTCAGGTAACCCTACAAGCCCTAAGAGATGGGATGGGTTTGGATGGGTAGGCCAACTTGGAGCATTACCCTAGCATTCTGAATAAGTTTATTCTTATGCAGAAGTCATGTAACTGATTTAATATCATTGCTGACATGGGTTCATCATAATGTCTAAATATTGTAGGAAGCCCTAGATTCGATTTATTGCCTTATCAAACTTTGGGAGTGATAAAATTGTTCCTAATTCTAGGAAGGCAAGGCAGGTGCAGTAAGGGTTCATTACATCTAACCTCCTAGACCAACATGACTCAAGGGTTTTCTTCCATTCTTTTTTGTTAATGCACACATTCCACTTTTTGTTTGCAAGGTCAAGGATCTCATAGGTCTGGGTGAGCATCTTGTAGAAACAGTTAACCTTAAGGTTGAGGAAAGGAGTACCATCAACCCATTTAATATTTGGAACTATGTTTACATCATTAAGAGACTTGGTTGCTTGCTTTAATTTAGTGAGGGACTTGGATAGGACTGAAAATGTTCTCTTATTGTTGGTAGATAGATTGAACCCACATTTTAGAGTTTCCCAAATTTTAGCATAATTATTCTTAAATAAATCATCCAATTTAGTCAACCCTGGTAGGCTCCATTTCCTAGCTGAACAACTTTGAAGTAGAGCCAGATTGTGAGCAACATTCCACCATATAGATTTATAGCCATAGATCTTTCCTTTGCCATAGTTAATAGCTTCAAAATGAAGGATTTTACCTTTGCACATTTCCTAGGTCCCCCAGGTGCTATGGAAGACATTAGATCCTAAGGGGATAACACTAAAGTTCCCAAATAGTATATCATGAAAGCACAAGAATTCCACTTCTTGGCCACCTTAAGGGATGCATCCTATATGTTTCTCATTTCAAAATTTCCAAGGCTCCTCCTCCTCTTGAGCCTTGACACTCCACTTGGTTGCCAAGGCAATCCCATTGCTTCCTAAGGTCTTTAAGACTCAATATCCCCAAGTCTTTGCTCATACAACACTATTCCCAATCTGATGACATGGTTCTTTTGTTTTACTCTTCCATCTGACCATAGAAATTATTTGATCAAATTTTGCACTTTATTAACTTGATATCTAACAAAAAACCAAGTTGATGCATGTTGGGATTAAGGTGTCTCAATTTTTGCAAATCCTAACATTGATTTTATTTATATTTATTTATTAATTGCCTACAAATGTTTGGTCATCTAGTGGGACCTACAGAATTGGTGGCATCCTACTTGGTGATGATTGTATGACACATGTTGCACATGTGGAAGTAGGCATCCCATTTTGATGATTTTGACAAGTGTCATGTTATGATGATTTTATGAAACTTACATATGACAACCTATGATAGATTCTATGACAAAATGGACAAGTAGCAATAGATACCTTTGCATGGAGAAGGTGAGTGCCCAAGTTGAGTTGCGATGGGATATAAGAGAATCAACTAATAATAGTCAATGATGAAGGATTCTCTTACAACTGTGAGCGTTGTAAGCTATGATAGCTATAAGATACATAATCTATCATACCTAAAAATAGTAAATTTGGGGTGCCCAACTTAGGAGGTTTGAATGGGGAGTCATTTGGATATGTACACGTCATTTGCATGTTTTTTAATGGCTGAATAATAGGGCAAAATATTTTGCATGGCCCCATCTAGTATCTTCATCTAGAAGCTACCTCTTGGGTTGTATTTCTCTATATAAGGTAGCCTTGGAGAGTATTAGTTGTGTTTTGCAGGTGAAGTGTTATGTTGTGGAATTGATCCAAATTGTGGGTTGTTAGTTGTAGACTCCTTTCAAGAAGCTAAGCACTAATATTGCATTGCAACCATTAGTTTATTGGAATACAAAGTATTGTGCTTTTGGAGTGTAGGGTTTTTCTCTTGAAAGGGTTTTCCCCACCATATATCTTGTGTTCATTATTGTATATCTTTATGCATGTTCATTATCTCTTTGTGGATGTGTTTCTTATTATGTAATAGTTAAAGATTGTAAAGAAATTTGCTTTATCTCCCCCACTAGATTAGTGTTAAGAAGTGTTGTCCACACCTTAGCTTCCTTTCAATGCAAATACAAATATTTCTTGTTCCAACTATTCAATTTCCTTTCAATCTTGGCAAACATCCAATCCCACATTTTTGGCAGCAAGGGAGATATTGAGAATGGTATGCCAAGGTATCTTACAATCCTTTCAAACCCTCCCCATTGCCAACCAAATTCACTTAATCATTCAAGAGGCCTATCAGACCCTCCTAGAAGAATGAATTTGTCTTGTAAAATCTTAGAGCCAAAAGATTTAAACAAGAAATCAAGTCTATTAACCAAGTTACCCACATTTTCTTTTGTAAGAACTGGGAATAGAGCAGTGGGTCCTGTCCATTCTTTCCACTACACCATTCTATTGAGGTGACCTAGAGGTAGATAAATGTCTCCTAATCCCATATTTCTCACAAAAGGTATCAAATTCATCAGAAACAAACTCTCCTCCTCTGTTAGATCGTAAGCTTTTGATTCTTCTATCAACTTCATTTTCAACTCTAGCTTTGAATATCTTAAACTTTTCTAATGCCTATGTTTTTTCTCTTAAAAATGCAACCCAAGTCATTCTAGAATGATTATCAATTAAGAGCATAAAATACCTCACCTTGTAAACTCCTTGTTTTGGTCAGACCGCATGAGTTTGTGTGTACCAAATCCAACAGCCCAGTAGAACATTGTTCTTTCAGCTGAATGTTCCATTTGCCGGTTTTCCCACTTGACATTCTTTGCAAAAACTGTTATCCAGTTTAGTCAGTCTCGATAAATGTTTCATAGCTCTTGTCAAACTGATCTTCACCAAATTGTCAAAATTGATGTGACACATCCTCCACTGCCATAGCCAACTTTCATTGATTTGAGATAATAAGCAATGTCTTGTAGCAGTCTCCAATTGATACATGTTTCCATTTGTCCTTTTTCTTGCAACAATATCAGTTCCGGATCTCACAACCACCATCCTAACAAATAACATTGTAAATATTTTCGCACATCTGTCCAACACTTAAGAGATTATGATGTAATCCTTTCACATAGTTTACACTATCAATGCTATGTTTTCCATCAAAAGTAATAGAACCTATTCCAACAATATGTGTAGTTTGACCATCCTAAAATCTAACAAAACCACCATCATACTTTTCAAGTTTTACAAACTTACTTTTGTCACTGGTCATATGATTTGAACATCCACTTTCAATCAACTATTCATTCTATCTCTTCTAACATGAAATGCTGATGCAACAGTTTCAATAACCTTATTATTGCTAGGTTTAGATTCATCTTTCTCTATCAATAACAAACAATCACCATCTTCATAATCTAACTCATCATCTGAAATACCAACATCATCTTTAACATAGTAGGTTTTCTTATTGAACTTTCCCTTGTTTTCTTTAAACTTTTGTTTTATTCCTCTTTGTGGACATCTAGATGCATAATGACCAATCTTTCCACACTTAAAACATTTAAGAGGTAACATACCTTTATACTTGGTTCCTCTCTTCAAATTTCTTATGAAGCTTGTTTCCATTTTATCCAGGCTCTCATCATCTAGATTTTTGTCCAAAGCTTTTGTAGCTTTAAATGCTATCTCAATTATTTCTTTGTCTTTACCAAACTCCCTTATCTCAAATGTAGTCAACGTGCCATACAACTGTTCTTTGGTGAATTTGGACAGATCATAAGTTTCTTCAATAGTTGATATCTTGTCATCATAACATTCTAGTAAAGTCCCCATGATCTTTTCTATCACATCCTTATCATCCAAGGTGCCGCCAAGATCTCTGATCTCATTCACTGCACTGTCACCCTTATGAAAATAGTTTGTTATGTCTTCACCTTCTTCCATCCTCAAGTTCTCATATCTGCATTTAATAGTTTGTATCTTAGCTAGCTTAACTCTACCATTTCCTTCATAGATGTTTTTTAATCTTTCCCAAATTTTATAAGCAATATCTAATGCAACAACCTTCATCAATTCAATTTTAGATAGGACACTAAAGATAACATACCTTGCTTGTTCATTCTCTTTATAGGCTTCAATCTTATCCAAGGTAGTAGGACCATTTGCCGACATCACATTCTTCGTCTCCACAGCTTTCCAAATCTTGTAACTTAGGGAAATCAAATATCCTTTCATCTTCACTCACTAGAAACTATAGTCAGATCCTTCAAAAGTAGGAATAGTCAATTTATGTGCCATCAAATCTTCCTCGAGTGGTTAGTCTCACTTTCTAGGAACCAAATCTCTTCTTGTTTGAAGTAGGGTTGTCCTTGCACCAAAACATCGACTTGCTAATGCCTGATACAACCACCAGACTTATAGAATCCACCTGAGGTGTTTAAGCCATCTGACAAACTCGAGTGTTGCGCTGCACAACACAAGGAGATCAAGGGTGCACACCTTGCAACAATGGCCTCTTGATAGACCTCATATAAGTCCTACACAGCCCATCGAAGGTTAGCTTTATAAAATTATGTAGGAAGTCCATCCGCACTAGGGTACTTACTATTATGGAAGGAGAACATTGCTCTAGTGATTTCTTCTTTGGTTATGTCTTTACCAACCTCCTTAACCATTTGCTAGCTAAGTTTTTTGGGGATAATTTTCTTGCATAGCTCTTGTGCATGGTTGTAGTTAATGTTTGCATCCTCAATAGTAAACAAAGATTGATAGAATTTAAGAAAGACACTTTTAATTTTTGAGTTCTCATGACACCATCTATCATTTTCCTAAATTGGTCCAATACACTCTATACTATGTTGAAGAAATACTTTGTCTCTCTGCCACCTTCTTTTATCTAGCTTACCTAGCTACTTGTGCTCTCTTGCTTTCATATTTCCTCAATCTATGTTGCACTACTTTTTATTGATTGATCAAAACACTGTTGCTAGGGTCATTTTGCATTCTATATTCCATATCCATTAGTTCCTCTTGAAGTTTCTATTCTACTCTACTATTCTCCAAAGCCTCTCTTTTCTCTACAGTTCTTAAAAGTTTTGGTAGGTTATCAATTAGAGAGTTCCAATAGGTCCTATTGTCCCCTCTCTTGTTCATAGCTCTAGTGATTCTCCCATGTGTCTAAATCCCATCATGGTAGTCTTGGTAGTTTCACAGATAAGTGTTACACTGTTGCATTCTTTGCTGCTTTCAAAACAAAATGTGTCCCTTTGGTCATAGAACCTATCAAGTTTGCAATACACTCTTATCCTTGTCTTCTAGTTGTTGCACCAAGAGAACCAAATTCCTTTACTCTCTTTCTTTTTACCTTCTAGTGGGTCATACAATTTTAACATCTCTTCATCCTTTCCTAGAAGAACCTCTCATTGCCTTTCCATCCCCAGGGGTTACCTCCTTTCTTATCTTCCCCGCTCTTTGTCATGTTGAAGTCTCCTCTCACCACCCAAGGGATTTTTGGGAGAGTATTGGCCATCCACTGCCATAAGGCAATTCTCTCTTTATGCTCATTGGAGCATATACTAAGCATATGCTGAACTTGAGGTTGTCTTTCATTATCTCCACCCATTAACACCTACTACATGGAGAGAAACCATAACTTGTAATGTATTTACTCCATGCTCCATTCACAAGCATTGCAATACCCCCTTTTCCTTTCTTATGTTTAGTGTGAAAGACGAGCATTTTTCTAGATGTGTTTCAAATTATTGATCAAGTAAAAGCTTACGACCTAGACTTCTTGAAGAATCAAATAGTCCATACTCCTATTCTGATTCCATAAGGTTCTTATTGCATATTTCCTATAAGAGGATTCCAATCCCCTAATATTATAACTAATGCATTTGATTATACTTAGCTTTGTGGAGGTGGATACTCTTTACCATTCTTGCACAAGTTGTTAAAAAAATTGGGAGCTCATTCCCTTCCTCTTTCTTGCCATCCTTTAGAAAACTATTAGTTCTACTAACTATATTCTCTTCCTCCTACTTTTTCTACTGATGCTTCTCTTTCCACTATCTTCTCCTTCCTTTTTAAAAGCTAGGGGGAGAGGATTAACACACTATTATTCATCTTGTCATTATCTTCACTATCTGATACGCCTCCCTCTATTTCCATAGGATATGATGAATCAATTAGGTTTGATGGAAGGACAACTTCACTTTTCTTTTTGTTAATGGCCAGAGAAGAGATTTGTTCATCCTTTGTTTGGGGTGATATCTCAGTGTCTTCTTTTAGTGCTATCCCATTATTATCTAGTGTGCTCAGAGCACTCAGAGGGTCTGGGAAAGAATTCTTAATTATTTGTCTTACTTTATTTAGTTCTCTTAGTTTATCAAGAACAAGAACGGTCTAAATCATGCTTGCGCGACTACATTTGTTTGGTATCTTGGTGGGATTAATGTCTCAATCACGCTTGCATGACACCAAGGAGTAACGCTTAACAAAAATCCTTACTAAACACCTTGTATTTAGAGGCCAAAAATCCTTCTAGTTGCTTGAGAAGGACAAGTTCGGATACTTCGAAGAGATACTAAGTTTGCCATGGGGAGATTTCCATGGGGACTGATGCTTGGCTGCCCTAAGAAGTGAGTGCCATGGAGGGGAGCCCGTGGGGTCAAGCACCTATGTATTCTCCTTGAATCCCATAACGAGTCTACCTCTCAAGTACCTAATGTCCTTGCCTACCATAAGAAATGTGTGAATGAGCATGATTGTATTGAGTCTAAGTTGAAATATCTTGTCTTATTTGCTTGTCAAAAGTTGAGTTGTGTCTCATTTCAAAAACAAGACAAATTGATTCAAAACAAGGTTAAACAAAGAACATTTCATTCAACAAAGTTCAAAACACCTTCAAACATGGTTGTCAAAGATTTTTCAAAATCTTGTCTCAACATTCATGTCACTTAGATTTAGGTTCATCCTAGGTTTGCATTTTGCAAGTTCATTGTCAACTACCAAGGTTAGGTTTCACCTAGGTCATACTCCTTTGCATATCAATAAGGGTCATCCATTTGCATGTGTCCTCTTGCATTAGAGCAATACCATTTCATAATTCAACCTTAGGTTTTGTCTTAGGTTGACATTGTCATACATTCATATTTGTATACCCTAGGTCTCTTCATTAAGTTTAGGTCATTATCATATCATATTAGGGTCATTTGCATAGTAATTGTCCCTTTGTATATAGTGTCAAAACTAGGTTTTGTCATACTTGAGTAATCCAAATCTTTGATAAACCCTAAGTCATTGTTAGGAAGTCTAGACCTTATCAATCCTTTTCTCTTTTTGTCATTATTGTCATTTGGTCAAACCTAGCTTAGTATCCAAGCATATAGGTGAGACATTGTCACTTTGTCCTTTGTCACTTGGTCCTTTTGTCCTTTGAGGTCTAGACATCATTTCAATTTCCTAAGGGTCTCTTTTAGATTTGCATTCCAAAAAGTTTGTCAAAATCTTGAAAAACAACCAAAAACATAGGTTGCATTCTTGCCATAGATTGCATTCTCATTTATTTAGTTTGCATTTAGTTGCATATCATATATTGTCCTTGAAAATTTCCAAAAATATTGCATCTGCATAGTGACATGTTTGTTGAAATGAGGTCTCAACCTTCTGACGAAGCCATGTCATCACAATTGAGCAATCAATCATGTCAATCCAATCTCTACATGTCTCGAAACTTGGATCAAACTTATCATGATGATGTAAATGTCCAAATACAAAAACTAGAGGAGAAACTAGCTCAAGAAGAGGAGATATTGGAACAAAGAGTGAAAAACATTGAGAAGAATAGATCACAAATGTCCAAAATGTTTCAAAAATTTCCAGGTCAAAATCCAAAGATTGAGCCAATTGATGTAAGATCTCTTCTTGAATGATTAGACATACCAGCTCTCCTCTCCCAAATAGATATGATGAAACAATTTCAAGAAAAGAGACAACATCAATTTCAACATTATGTGCCTCCACAACAAGAACAAGAAGGTGTTTACTATCAATCAGATTTTCAACCAATACAACCAATGGTTCAACCAATTGTTCAACATATACAACCAATACGACCAATGGTCCAATTTCAACAATATGTCCAACCAACTATACAATGTCCACAAATAGTTCAACCAATGGTGGAATATCAACAAGTTCAATCAACATATCAATGTCAACAACCACAACCAAACATTCAAAAACAAAGGTTGCAGCACACACCAACCCAAGTTTCAAACATGTCAGAACAATTGAACCAAGTCCAATATCAAAACATGACATCATATCAGAACCAACTCCTTGCCAAACAAGTTCAAATTCAAGATACAACTATGTCAAAACCTTGAAAGAAAGGTGGCTTTATTGCAAGGCTCTTAAGGAACCTACCAAGTGAGTTCTTTGAGGAAGATCAAGATAATACAACTATGTCTAGCAATGCCTCATCCCCCCACAAGCAAATGGACTCTCCAGTGGCATCTATCCCTACACCTTTAGAAGTTTCACAAGAACCTTCCATATTGTCCTCATCAAACAATACACCCAAGGATGAAATTATCCAAGAGCTATCCCTAATTGATTTCCAAGATAATCCAATTCATGATGCACATCCTTGTCATGTTTCAGAAATACAAGACCCAATGCCACCATGCACTTTATTGCCATTACCTATTTTAGAGGACCCCATTCGAAGTCCCTCTTCCTCATGTTCAAGATTGATTCCTTGCCAGAATCCATCACAAATGTTCAAAGTGCATTTCCTTCATGTCAAAACATTAATCCCTTGCCAAAATCCCCCATGCATATCCAAAGTCCAACCCCATGTCAAGAGGATAATTTAGAGCACGAAGAAATGAGTCCTCAAGAACATCAAGATCAAGATCCTGAAACCTTATCATCCCATCCGATTGTTCACCAGGACCCCATCTTCCCAGACACTAATGATGATTCCCCTATTCTTGTCCATCCTATCCAAAGTCCTATTGACACTCCATTCCCTGGGCAAGATCAAGATATACCAGTCCATCCAATCCCAAACAATCCCCTTCCATTTCATGAAAAAAATGTCCTTTTAAATCCCATTGACATTCCAGATATCCCTTCCATCCTTTCCAATGATCCCATTAAAAGTCAAGAGAAAAGCACCTTTGAAGAGGATTCCAATGATCTTCCTCCTTGTCAAGATCAAATTATTCCTTTAAATCCTCCACAAGAGCCACTTTTTCCTCCATCTCCACGTCTTAATTCAACATATCCTCTCCAAGAGCGCATTTCTTTTGATGATCCCATTATTTCTCCCATTCCATCTCTTGAAGAACCAGTCATTGAACTATGTCCACTATACAATCCTAGTCCCCCTCATGATCCTAATCCCCCTCATGATTCTAACGTGTCAGTGCAAGATGTTCATGAACCCTCAACATGCATAATGGGTTCTTCCACTTTGGTGCAATCCGATCCACTTCAAGATCTCATTATTTCTCTCATATCATATCCACCTCATAATGGACTCGTGTCTTCTTCCCAAAGAAAAGAGTATCCTACAAGTCAAGATATTCATAAAGGCAAAGGAGTAGATCTCCATAAGCAAGAATCCCTTCATGTGAAAGAAAATGTTAAGGGTCGTGTCTACACAACTCACTCTCAAGACATTGGTATCCCTCCATCAAAATCCAAACATATCCCTTCCCCATCATCCCTTCCATCCATCTTAGGTCCTTATATCCCTTCGTCCTCTATGCAAGGTCAGAAAAGGCACACATCCTTGAGTAAATTTAATCAATCCAAAAGAACTCCATTTCATTCATATCCATCCATGCATTCCTTTCCTCCTCCAAGCAATTTGGATGCCAAGTATAAACTTCATAAGTCTAGCAATCCACATGTATTCAAGGATCAACATGTCCAATATAATCAACATGTCAAAGCAAAGAAAAATATGATCCAGAAAGAAAAAGAAAAATCCAAAAGGCCACAAAGGCCCACTGAGCAAAATAAAGCAAAGTCAAAATTTATATGGGTTCCTAAATCCCTTGTGCAAGCAATGCACTCCAAGGAACCACAAAAACATGAAAAATCAAAAACCATGTGGATCCCTAAGCAACTCCTTGAAGCACAAAAGCCTAAAGAAACATCCAACTTGGCATCCAAAATTGCTATTCCTCCATCCAAACCTCTCAAATTTGTTCCTCCACCGCCTTCTTCATCCATTTTGGGCCCTTATGTCCCAAAATCCCAAGCTATTCCTCCATCCAAATCTCACAATCTGAGATACATCTTTCCTCCATCAGTCCATCACCCCTCAAGGTGTGTGCCAATGTTGATCTTGCCTTCATTTCCATCCACTGAAGCCTAATTCTTCCAATACCCTACCTATTATCCAATGCATATTTTCCATCCTTCCATCCCTTTGATCCAATCCTTTGCATAAATCCTCGCCTTAGTTTCATCTTATTTTCCATGTCCTTATCCTATCAACATCTTTGAGCATACTTTTAAAGGTCATGGTCCATTTTTTTTCAAGGCTACTATCCAAAAAAAAAAAAAAGATGCTTGAGTCCTTCTTCCATCCCCTATCATGTGTCCATCTTCTATTGAAAAAGTCAAAAAAGTAAAAAATACAAAAAAAAAAAAAAAGAGACAAAAAAGAAAAGAAAAAAGTAAAGAAAAAATAATTCGTCCATTGGTGAAAACCTAGCAAACAGGCGCCTTGGGCAAGTACCGTGATGAAAACCTAGCAAACAGGCGTCATGTGTAATCTATGAACTTCTTGCACACCGTACTTGGGGACAGGTTTTATCCTTCATTTCCTATTGCCCTTCACTATCCTATTGAACCCCTGTCATTACCCTTCATTATCCTATCGAACCCCTATCATTACCCTTCATATCCTATTGTCCCTCATGTCCAGTTTCCCTTTCCACCTTTTGATCTTGACAAGGCTGAGGATCGTCATGAGCATCATGCATCTTGTTTGCAGCTTTTAGTCCATCATAGCTTTTGGTCATTTATCCATTTGCTTATTACAACCTTTCATCCATATTCCTTGGCTTATTGCAACTTTCTGCCACTATCTCATATCCTATCCCGACCTTCAATCCATGTCCCTTATCCATTCTTGGTCTTGCTTATCCTATCCATATCTTATCACTATCCATAAACTCTTTTTCATTCCTTGATATTGATCTGACATAAGGACGCGAAATTTAAACATGGTTTCAAAAAAATCTTGACATGTCCCTCATGCCATGTCACTGCTTTACATTGTCATATCCAGTCTCTTGTCCCATCACGCCATAGCCCTTGAAAATTGCATCCGTATTGTCTCCATACTAAAAGGCCTTTGTCTTCCCTGTATCCACCATCATTTCAGAAAGCCTATTTATTCACCTGTCATATTCCTTGCCTTGCTAGACATTGGGGGCAAAATCATGAAATAAAAACAAAATTGAAAAATGTCCTGAAAAAATCTCTTAAAAATTGAAAAATGTCCTGAAAAAAATCATAAAAATCAAAAAATGTCCTAAAAAAAATCCCTAAAAATCAAATAAAGTCCTGAAAAAAAAATGAACACAAAAAAAATTGTAAAATCTCGAAAAACAAAACAAAAAAAATAAATGATCCCTTTGTGCATAGACAGATCCCTGAGTATCCCTCCAATGACATGCAATCATACATTGTGCTTTAATGAAATCACGCTTAAACAGATGACCTTTTTCAATCAAAACCAAACATTCAAACTGATCACAATTGTCATATCAATCGAACATCAGCATCACAATCATTTGTCCTTGTCTCTACTATCATGGGTCTTATACAAGGTGTGGTATACTCGAAACCAGACTGTGTCTTGTCTTAGACGGGGTACCGCATATCCTGAAACTAGACAACATGATCGTCCTATCAGCACTTTCAACTTTTGACAATGAAGATCAAGATGTTTGTTTGACTTGTTGGAATTTGTGCATCTTATCTTTTTACTGATCTATCTTTGGCTTCGGTCATGTTCCTATGTTGCTCGATGATGTCACTGAGTGATTTAGAGTGACCGGGATGGTTCATGGTCCCTTTCTTTTTTGTTGTGATTGTTGTTTGTCTACAATGTGTCTATCTTTTGCAAAGGGATTGCATTTCAGCTCTGGCCTTCAATGCCATGATGCTACGCATCCATTTTGCTACATTAAATAAAGGTTCTCACCTACAAAGTGCATTAGTGAAAGCAAGTTTTCCTTCATCTCTAACTGTTCTCTGTCTAATTTCTTCTCACTAACATTTCTTCCATCAGTCCTGGCAATCCGTTTGATCCTATCATTTTCTATCATTCTTATCGATCAATTGGCCTCTTTTCTGCATGTTTCCGACCAATTCCTCGAGGGGGCATGCATATGTCATTGTCAGTGTCTGGGGCATTTTCATTATTGTTCTTTGAAACAACGCTTGAAATCGCATTGTCTCAAAGAGGGGCAAAATGTAGACACCTAAAAAGGTCAACGCTTGCAGAGTCATACTTTAACATTTGCACATTGCCTTATTTTAGGGTTTTTGCGTCGCATTAACATTTCTCCTATGTCATGCACTTAGTCTTTATCATTTGCGAGCATCGAGTCCTTCTTCTGCATTCCTCATTTTTCTCGCTTTCAAATTAGGTCTTGTCGATAGCAATCTTCAATCATAATTTTGGTCGATCTTGTCAATCTCTTATCAATTTGCCAATCTTGTCATTTTGTGATCGATTCGTCATCGATCCTTGTCCTCTTTAATCATGTCAATTGGCGCACATCAATTTGGTCTCTTTATCAATATTGGTCAATTTGTCAACCAATTTCAATTATTTATCAATCAAATCATTTATCAGCATTGGTCTTTTATCAAGTCAGAATCATGATCAAATCGATCCTTCAATCAAGACCTAATTGTCATTCTTGCATTTTCTAATTCATCTTCTAGGGTTTCATGATTTATTCATTTAACCTTGTTTGTCATTTCTCCCTCTAGGTTAAATAATTTATTTATTTATCCTAAGTCTTCTTGTCACAATTAAATGTTTATTTAATTGGCTAACTAATTCTTCGCTCTTTGTGAATTAATTAATAAATGAAAAATTGTTAATTAATTCACTTAATTCCTAATTTCCTCATTTTCTAATTTCCTAATTTCTAATTCATCTAATTTTCTATTTTCTCTAATATTTCTCCTAATTTCATGGGAATGACATAGCAAATTTGTCATAATTTGTCAATCAATCAATTTTGACATAGCAATTTGTCATAATTTGTCATAATTTGTCATAATTTGTCATAATTATCAATCAATCAATCTTGCATAGAAAGTGTCAATTTTGTCATAATTTGTCATATTTGTCATTCTTGATTTGAAATTTCCTTTCAAATCTCTTCATGCTAATCTTGTCATCTCTCCAATTTGTCTATAAATTGGATGAATTTCTTCAATCAAAGATCTCCAACTAATCACTTTTTCGAATCCCTAATCACATTATCGATCTAATAAGCACTTTGTCGAATCAATCACGCTTCGAGTATTCTTGAGCAATCATCTTGTCTACTTGCTTTCATATCATGATCATGCACTTGTAGGTGAGATCCACAACAAAGTTATTTGAAGGAGAAAGAAGGACAATGGAGCCACATGAAGGAGACATTCAGATCTGCACTTGGTTTGCTTAATTTTCAAATCTTGAATATTTTGTTTTCATGTCTTTATTGGATGTAATTAGGATTGATCATTGCATTTGAGCTTTTGTGATTGAGCTAGATTACTAATATTGATTTGCTTTGATGATTTCCGATTTCCTAGCTACAATAATAAATTTGCTCCAGACATTGCCAGGTGGCCACATATATGTAGCGCACAAACTCATGAATGAATCGTTGGTTTAGTTTTTTCCACCATGCCTATTGTTTCAGTAAAGCAGTTGCTACATATACTCATGAATGAATTGTTGGTTTAGTTTTTTCCACCATGCCTATTGTTTCAATAAAGCAGTTAATGACTGAGTATCATGTACTGATTTATTATTACCAGTACCGATCTATTATTACATAAATACTTTAACTTCTGTAGTGATTTTTATTTATTTAACTAAAGGTGCAAAATAGTTTTATGAAATATATTAATTTGTTAATAGGTTACACAATTTTTATCTTCTTAGAAAAAAAATATTATTATTTTTATTGGAAAGATCATATATTAGTGGGAACATTTAATAAAATAAGATATAAAACAACTTACATCAAATTTATTTTATGGGAGTGAAAATGTAAGTGGGAATATTTAATAAAATAAGATATTAAACTTACATTAAATTTATTGGAGTGAAAATCTAATAAAAGTGGAAAAAAGTGTAATGTTTTTTTTTTCATTAATCATTAAAAAAGTAATGAATTTTATATTAATAATTAATAATAGTAATTAGATCATATTTTAACATTATTTTATTTTACAAAATTTTGGGAAGACACTTGGTTGTTAGACTCTCCCATTAGTGACAATCCTGATCGGGGCAAGTTTTAGGATTAGTGTAAGGAAAAATTTGGTACTACTGTGGCTGACTACTGGAATTTATGTCAGTGGAAGAACCTATCCACTATTGATCCTTCTTTTGAGAATCTGAATAAAATTATGAATTCTATGGTGGTGGTTGATGACGAGGACCAGCTTATCTGGAAACTTATTGCTGATGGTAAAATTTCCATCTCCTCTCTTTATTTTCAGCAATATTCTTGTCAGGATAGTCCATGTTGGGCTAAGGCTTGGGTGAAAGGTCTTATTCCCAAAATTAATATATTTTTTTCTGGACTGTTCTTCAAAACAAGATTCTGACGACTGACAATCTCAAAACAAGAGGCTTTTGTTTGCCTAGTATTTGTCATCTTTGTATGTAGAATGAGGAAACCATTAATCACATGTTTATCCATTGTCCTTTCTGTGTGGATATTTGGGCTAGCTGCCTGGACAACTTCAATGTCAGATGGGTCTTCCCTGAAGCTGTCCAAGATGTCTTCAATTCTTGGTTCCACCCTTCGAAGAACAATTCAGTTAATCTGCTATGGAAATTTGTTTTACCTCATATTTATTGGGGAATCTAGAAAGAGAGAAATGATAGAGTGTTCAGAGATAAGGCATCAAAGGCTCAAATTATTTTTGAGAAAATCAAAAGACATATGGTGGAGAACCTCTACATCATCGGTGGAATAATGAATCCCAAAGATCAAGGTGATAACATCATTTTTAAAAATTGGAGAATAAAGGGGAGTGAAATCATACATGCTAATCCTAGAGAAGAGGTGAGATGGGAATGCCCCCCTCAGGGATGGATGAAAATCAATTTTGATGGCGCTTCCAAGGGTAATCCTGGTAATGTAGGGTGTGGTGTGGTATTAAGAGATGAAGGGGGAATATGTAAACCTGTCAAATATACTCCAATAGGTCACCAAACCAATCATGTTGCTGAGGCCATTGTTGCTTATCAGGGGTTGGTTCTAGCTAAAGACTCAAATTGCACTAAAGTGTGGGTTGAAGGCGATTCTTTGAACATTATTAACTATTTGAATAATGTTTTCCCTCCCTCTTGGTATATACACAATGCCATTGAATCTGCGAAGGATATAAGTAAAACCTTTGAAATATGTATTTTCACACATGCATATAGAGAAGCCAACAAATGTGCTGACTGGGTTGCCAACCTGGCTTGCTGCTCTGACAAAATTATTACCCTTTACGGTGAGAGTAATCTCAAGTGTGAGGCAAAATCTTTGATTGAATTGGACTGGATCCATATGAAGCAACGTGTCTTAGTTAATCATAACCTCTAATGCCATTTCCTCATTTGTCTATGATTGATCACAATGGACGCGAGGCTTGTTTTATTTGTCATATCATATTTATTTGGCACGGATTCTGGGTGGCTCTGCATAACAACAATAAAATTGTTAGGTTTTTTCACAGAGCTTGCAGAGAAAATAACAGAGCTGCGATAAGGAAGAATTGGGAATTTAAGGATAAAATGGGGGGCAATAAAAAGAGGTTTGAACCGACTTCTTGCTTGGATTGGAAGAAAAACAATGAAGTATGTGAGATTCTTCAAGAAGGAGGTTTGAATGTTTTCATGGAAAGGCTTTGTGGCAAATACCCTACTGTCACTAAGCATTTCATAAAAAACTGGAAGAGTGGTAAGATTCTTGTTGGCATCCAAATGATGCAAGTGGACAAGGATGTCATTGCGGAAGCTACGGGTATGGTGAAAGAAGGTATGAAATTTTACAAAGATCGAAGTGTGTCTGACAAGGACACAGATAGGTTTCTTGTCACGGATGATGAAAAAAGGAAATTGGTGAAGGTGGATAATCCCTACTATTCCCCTAAGCATATTTGCAGGCCGTGGAGGTTTGTGCTAGTTGCCACCATCAACTACATTACTCTAGACGAGAGATTCACAAGGGCTTATGGGCATCACTTTGTGATGCTCAACCACTTTCACCATGGTGATAAGGTTAGTCTGCCTTACTATCTTGCCTGTTATATGGATCATACTATTCATGAAATGCAGAAAGATTCTCAAAGAGATCATGCCCTTCATTGGGGTTTAATGGTTTTAGTTTATAAGATTTTGAAAGGGAGAATTATTGAGAATTCTATTAGTAAAGGAAAACAAATTAGGGATGATGATACTGAAAGTGAGGATAGTGGGTTCAATCTCTATTCTGAAACTAAGGGTGAATCTGAAGATTTTACAACAAGGGGAAGACCAAGGGAAAGAGCAAGGGGACTATTGTGGACTCTGATCTTTTGGACTCCGAGGAGGAGTCTTTTGATGATAAAATCATAAAAATTAAGAAGAGAAAGGGAATGGGTAAGCAAACCCAAAGGATCAAGAAGACTAGTAAGGGGATAAATAAGGTGAAAAGGAAGATTTTTATTTCTTCTGATGAGGATTCTGAGGTTGAAAAAATAGACAAGAACAAGGGTAAGGAGGAAGATGAAATGCTGGATGCTGACCATGGGGAGAACCTGAACACATAGAGAATGTAGAATGAGGGTCAGGAGACCAGCATGGGAAATCAAAATGTCTTCCAAGGTGCCATAGGTAATGATAGCATCAAGGGTTTCTGTGAGGTCCTTAGCAAAATGACAAAAGAGATTGGTGATTTGAAGACCGATCTCAATATGATCAAAAGGGAAACCATGGGTGAGAAGCCTCTCTCTGAGAATGTCAAAGAATTAATGGTTTCTATTAACAAGGCTGAGGCTATTGAGGCAATGGTTAGCAAAATTATGGAAACAAAAAAGAAGGTGAAGGAGCTGGAAGGAATCAGAGATGATAAAGGTCTGGAAATTAACCTAAACAACCATGTGAAAAGAGTGGATAAGATGGAGCTTACTGTGAAGAGGATTGCTGAGCAAAATTTATAGATCCTTAAGGCCACTGTTGACCATGTTAACATGCCGATAAATAAATTTGAACAGATTAAAGACAAGGAAGATGAGAAGGATCAAACAAAGAAGACAAGTCATGAAAAAAGAACAAGGGCCAACACCTGTAAGCAGGTGGGCATCAAGGAAAAAGAGCTCGATGATATGAAGAACTCTGTGGTCAATATGAAGCAGATGGTGGTTCACGTGGAAGAACTCATAAGAAACATCTAGCTGTCCTTGTCTTTGTGCTGTCTCGATGCTGTCCTTAGACTATCTTGTGATGTTCTCTTTGTCTTGTGATCCCTTTTTGTTTTTCTGGGATCTGATCTTTGTATGGGTGTCCAGGCACTGTTATTTCTTGCCTCTTTAATGCTTTATCTTTCTCCTGATATGTAATCAAGGTTCCGAGTTCCTTCCAAAAACCTGTTTTTCATTAATCAAAACATTATTTTATTTTACTGACTATACATATATATGAATAGATAAATTTTAATTTTATTTGACAATTAAAGAGTTATTTATAAATGAATGAAATGTTAAAATAAAGATAAGTAATTCAAATTTAATTGATAAAAGTAATTATTTTTAAGATTATTTTGTTTAAATGGATAATTGTTATATATATATTCTAAAAGGAAGTTTTTTTAATAATTTTTTCTTTATAGGTCATTATGAATGATTAGACTAATACTTTCAAACTTTATTTATACTTCTTCTTAGATTTTTTTCTTTTTCAAATTAAAGGGTTCTAAAATGAAGTTGGAAGGGTGCTAATCCAATCAAATCATTTTCATACGTGCGAATTAGTGTCATTTTTTTAGATACCAATTTTTAAAATTTCCTTAAAACATGACATTTGTTTACTTATTATTAAATCTATTTTAAATAAATAAGATAGGTTTTCTAGATGACTTCAAAACACTATTTAGAAAGTTTTGTGTAATTATGTCTAGAGACTTCAAATAAAAGCTAACCATTTAAATAAAATAATTTAAAGATAAAATAAAATAACTATTAACTATATTAAAATATTATCAAGAAAATAAAATAATTATTTATGTAAATGAAAAAAAAGAAGTAAATAAAAGTCTAGTATTTTTTACTTATTCCACTTAAATTACAATGTCTTAATATACTAGTTTAATTAAATTTATTTAATAAAAAAAATTAATATGAAATATATCGAATTTATTCTATTAATAATTTATTATTTATCAAGATTATCAACAAATAGGTTTTTCATTTTAGTGAAGAATATTACAAAAGTAAGGAGAATATTTAATCTTTTACAAATTTCAATACATTACCATAGAAGTGGACTTATCTTTATATAACTTAGATTTAAATATTTTACTTTAGATTATAGAAATGGTCTAAATTTTGGTAGGGATAATTTATCTCTACCTCTGTATCCCTCTATGATAGTGCCACACATATATCTCTATTGATCCTTCTAACTCTCCCTTTCTATAACTCTCCCTCTCTCTCTCTCTCTATATATATATATATATATATATACTTATCTCTCTTTATCTCTTTCTCTATCTTTCTCAACCTTTAGATATCTCCCTCTACCTCTTGCTCTCTATCTATCAATCTTCTTATCTGTATCTCTCTATTTTTATCTCTAACTCTCCCTCTACCTCTCTCTACCTCTCCCTCTATTTATCTCTTTCTTCCTCTTTCCCTCTATCTTCATCTCTACTTTTATCTATTCTAAACTAATGGTAGGAACATGATGCTTTGCGTCTCTTGTCTAATAAGGTAGAATCAAACTATTAAACTGTGAACAAGTGGAAGCTATTATGGAAGCAGAAGCATAAACCTAGAAGATTAAAATATTGCAACACAAATTAGTTGCAAAGAAATAATACAGAGAATTAAATGAAAAAAAGAACAACACATAAGAAGCTGATTTACGTGGTAAAACCTTGACAAAACATCAAGGAAACATCCACAGGGCAAGGTATCGGTAATTTTATTTCTTGGAGAAAACAATTACAATCTTCACAGTTGCTGCTATTATAATTGCTCTTGCAATTTACAATAACATCAAACTTACAATCACTCTTGCAATCTACAATTCAAAAACTTCTCTTGCAATCTACAATTCAAAAACTTCTCTTGCAATCTGCAATCCTCAACTCTTACTTTTCCTTCAAGGCAACCAAGATATAAATAATATCTTCAAGATAACAATCATCACTTAACATAGAAAAAACTTGTTTTATTCCTTTAAAGAAATTAAAAATTTCCTTTTAAAAGATAAAACTGTTTTTTTTCTCAAAAATTGAGATATGATTTGTTTTCTTGTTTTTTCCTTGTTTCCTTGTTTTATTGTTGTCACAATCCAACAATCTCCACCTTGATAACAATTTACCCGATACTTCTTCATGCCCAACCAAGGTGTAGGCTCCTCAGACTTCCTACTGAAATCCCAACACAAATCTTTAATAACAAGAGAACTGCAAGCCTCACCTAAATCTCCATGTATCCATGAGCACATGTAACTGATCAATCTATGCTAAGATCCAAATGCAACACCACACTCTCATGAAGCTCCCAAGCAAATGACCAATCTAATCAACACCACACAAAATAAAATATGATCAACTATCAAAGTTCCAACACAAAATTTGAAATCCAACCATGACATCATGATCTAACATCTCCTCAAAGAAAGATCAACAAACCCATAAATTTTAGAAATAGGAAAGGTGCAAAACCTAACAAGTTGTCCATGAGCATTCAGGCTATACCAACTCCACAATTTAGATCCATCCAAAGGCGAATCATCTCATGCTTTCATATAACCATGGGCTAAAACCATGAACCTACTAGAAGCACTCCATTCTACTCCATAAGACTGTTGTTGTTTCCTCTTTGACAAAATTGAAAAGTACTAATGCCAGATCTTCCTGATCTTTATCAGATACATCTGTAGGTTTCTTTAACTTCCCTACCGATGCCTTTTGCAATCCCTGTTGCACTAACAAATCATGCACCTTAAGCTTCCATAGCTCAAAGTTATTCTTTCCATTAAATTTCTCCACCTTGAACCTTGCACTCAAAACCTTCGCTATTTGATGTGGCAAAACTCAACACCAAATCCTAATATAGTCACTGCAAAAATAGTCACTTTGATACCACTTGTTATGGAAGCGGAAGCATAAACCCAGAAGATTAAAATATTGCAACACAATTTAGTTGCAAAGAAATAATACATAGAATTAAATGAAAAACATAACAACACATAAGAAGCTGATTTACGTGGTAAAACCTTGGCAAAACATCAAGGAAACATCCACAGGGCAAGGTATCAGTAATTTTATTGCTTAGAGAAAACAATTACAATCTTCACAGTTGCTGCTATCATAATCTCTCTTGCAATTTTACAAATCTCAACAATTGCTCTTGCAATTTACAATAACATCAAACTTACAATCACTCTTGCAATATACAATTCCAAAAGTGCTCTTGCAATTTGCAATCCTCAACTCTTACTTTTCCTTCAAGGAAACCAAGATATAAATAATATCTTCAAGCCATCAATCATCACTTAACATAAAAAGAATTTGTGTTATTCCTTTAAAGAAATAAAAAATTTCCTTTTAAAAGATAAAACTATTTTCTTTCTAAAAAACTGAGATATGATTTGTTTTCTTGTTTTTTCCTTGTTTTATTGTTGTCACAATCCAACATAAGCATTTGAAGGAAATAAATAAATTAAAAGTTTGATTCAAATAGGAGAAGTCAGGTAATATTAAAGTGATGGACTTATTATCGAACCTGATAAAGATGTGTGATAAATAATATAAAAGCCTTGGCCTTGACTATTATCACATGAATGCTTGTGTGGACTAATGGAGCAGAGAATTTAATAACCATGGAGTCTTAAGGTTGTGGTTGTATTAGATTTCATTCAAATATTCATTGCAACAATATTGTGATTGCCGTATCATCCTATTTGGGCATAGAAATTGTAGGCACAACCAATTTATGGATTGTGTTCTTTCCTAACCATGGTTACCATCTTGGGTAGATCCTATCTCATTGGCTTGGTAGTGCATTGAAGGACACATTTGAACCGACCTTTTTGATCCTTGCAACATCAAGTTAGAATGAAAAAATAATCCCTTTGTTTACGCTAAGAGAGCATCGATTGGGCTATCTCTGTAAGGACAAACATTTTTTGACTTGGTGACTTCCAACACCAATTATTAATCATTGTATATTTCAGAAGGAGAATAATCTGTTCCTTGACTAGTGAAAACTATCTCAAGTAAGAGATTGTTATTGCTATTTTGATTTAAGCTTTGTACACTTCATGAATAGTAAATCTCAAGCAAAGTTTGTTATTTTCTTCTTCACACCATTTGGGATAAATGGGTTTTATGGTGTTTGAAGATTGCTTGTAAAATTCTTTGGAATATACTTGAAATTCTCAGATAGAAATCAATAAGGGATATTTTAGTGGAATCAAAGCCAAAATTTTGCTAGCCTGTGGGATGCTAAGGATGATAACATAAATGGAAGAGAGGGAAAATGAAATTGCAGCCTCTAAAATTGTTGCTTGGTATAACAACTATCAAAAGGTGAAGAGTCTACTAACATTTTAGGAGAAGACTAAGTCTGAAAAGAAATATTATACCTATGAACGAGGGGATTCTCAAAGTCTTTGATGAATACTCAAGTGAACTTGAGGATGTCAAGGCCACCGAAACTTTTGAGAAGTACTACATAAGAAAAAGGAAAGAAGAAATGCATGTTGGATGAAAAACTCAACTAGAATCAAAAGGGGTTAAAAGGTTTGAGGAGTTTGCTAAAGACACAAGTTGTAAGTATAATGAATCAGAGTATTATCCTAAAGAAGAGCTCAATGAAGAGACTAAAATGAATAAGAAGAACAAAGACTTAGGAGAAATATTTAAGGAAGAAGAAAACTCAGAAGTGACTATTGAAGAAAAGATAGAAAAGAAAGAGGAATCAATCACTTGTGATCCACAACTTACAACTTACAATCACTTGTGATCTTTATGGTGGATATAATGTTGAAGAAAATGCTTTCCTATAATTGGCCAAACTAGTATTGACTGATTAGCTATGTAGAGGTATGGATCCTACTAATGTTCCATTGAGTGAACCAACTCTACATTTTATTGGTGAAGAATATAATTATAATTTGAATAGTGACGATGCTCATACATATGAAAGAAATATATAAATTTGGTCATGTGGTGAGATGGATTTTCCTTGCTTCATACCCTTAATTACATTGGAGACATATTTGTTAAGATCATATGAAGTATGTTGTCTTAGAGATCTGATTGTAGAGACTAAGAGATTGCCTAACAAGGTCCTACAGTTTGATAATGTTTGGTTTGTCATGGATACTTCACCATGGAGCTGGTTGGAGGTGACAAACATCATAGCCAAGCAAGTGTAGGTATGGATCAATTTAATGACAACTAAGGTAGCTAGAAGAACATGTGACTTTAGCTAGACACACCTCACATACCAGCTCCTATGAGGAAGCAACTTATCATGAAAGAAGAACAAAGACACTTTGAAGAAGCATGAACTTGTTCTTGATTTTATGAGTTTGACCACTAGTCCTTTGTTATCATGAACACTCAGGAGTGGATTGATAATTATGAAGTAAAAAATAGGAATTTAGATTGCTCCCAGTCTGATTTTGCATCAATAGTTGAAAGAGAGCATGAGGTAATTGTTTCTACTCATGGTTATGTTGGTAATCCTTTGATTGAGCATGATATTGGCTTACCCCCAAAACATGGGTTATGTGGCAAAGATGTTGTGAAGGGAGCTGAATTAGAATGGAATGTTTATGAATATTTGTTTGAAGATAATGGACTTAAAGAGTCACATAACTTGGAAGGTCAATTGAGGGTAAACAAAGGCATGATTATTGCTTCCCTAGTTCACTTTGATGACACTCACAAGTTTCTATCGGATTATCATTGGAAGATTCAAGGAAGACACAAAGGCTTTGAAGGAGAACTATCTCTTGTACCCTTATAGGTACTCAAAGAAATTTTAGTTGTGATGAAACTAAATCACATATGTGAGGCCTCACCTCGACTCAGTCTGACATTTCAGTGGATTTTATATTTAGACTATTATGGATACTTTATTTTGATGCATTTTGAAACTTAGAACTTATATGATTTCAGGATTTGGATAACATTGCTATGTTTTGATGATTTACTTATACGCTTTATGAGATAGAACACTACATGATTATTAGATAAGATGATATTGTGAGGATAGATGTCGTTATTGAATTTGCAGGAATTTGCTATGACAATAGAACTTTGATGTATGGTTAAGTTTATGTGAATTAGGATGAAATTGCTTATATGATATTGCTTGATAAGAGATGTATTTAATCTATGTAGATGTAAATTGTATGCAAGTAATGATGTGTATTGTTATTCTTTTGAAATTATATTATATGTAGATATTTGAAAGTACTAATGTGTAAATTGAGATGCGCAGGAAATTAACCATGTGACCATGGAAAATTTACGGAGAACCAAACCTAGACTTATGTATGTTCGTAAGCTAGGGGTTGTCTATTTGGAGAGACAACACCCCGTTTGTGTTGTATTTTATTCGTAACAGTATATGCTGCATGTGTGTTAAGTGTTGTTTAAAGTTATTGTGTAAAATCTACAAGAGACGATTTCATGTTTAAATTGTAAAAGTGTTTTATTTGTGTCACTTGACACATGTGTGGATTTAAGTCTAAATGTTTTATTTTTGTCTCTTGGTGGGAAAGTGTACAACTATAGCTTTTTCAAATAATGTAACGTGATGTCATAAATACCTTGCGAAAGGAATCTTTGGAGAGGTCAACATATGTTTGACCCGAAAATAAACTTCAGAGGGGTTTAAAATGGGTTAAATGAACACCTAGGGGTAGTTTAATAGGGTTTCCTAAAGCCCATAAGGTATACCTAAGGGTTAGGGGTAATTTTAGGCAAGTTTCTACTCCTAAGTGACCTTTTTGACACTTTAAAATTTGGCTTTTCTGAGTTGTGCGAAAATTGAAATTAGAAGTTTGATCTTAGTTGTAAACTTTCCTATTCGAATGAGAGTCTTTTTCCCATTCTGTCTTACTTTCCTTTTTAGTTTTTAGAAACTTGTGAGAACTAAGAGAAGGAGCTTCTTAAGCAAGAATTTGAAAATTTGAGGGTAATCACCTACTCTCCATTTTTGGAGACCAGAGAATTTTTGAAAAGAAATTTTGAATAGAATAGAAAAGGATTTGAATAGAAAAATTGGCTAAGGGTAGAAGAAGAAGATCCATGGATTGGGCAACTCTTCCTCAAATATTATCCCACCTTTGGGTAGATTAAGGTTGGTTTCATTATTCATTAAAATGTCTTCTTTCTTGCATGTGTTTGGAAGTATGTTGGTGTAAGAAATCTGTGTTCTTGAATGTTTTTTTTTAAGAATTTCATTTGGTATTTTGCATTATGTTTTGTCTGTGTTTTGGGAGTTTTCTCAAGACCTCTTACTCTTGGGAGAGAGGAGGATCTTGTGGGTGGTAGCAGTGACAACCCTCGAGTGAGAGACTCTCATTTTGAGAGCGATCACAAGGGATTTTTGTGTGACCCTTGCTGCATGGCCTATTTGTGCAATGGGGGTCATAAGGAGGGATACAAGGCTAGAATGCCTTGGGGGGCATAAGGAATAAGGGGTTGAAATTCTTGATGTATTTATTGTGCCATGAGGTGGCTATTAGTTTTCCATACTTGCAGTTCTCCTCAGGGTATTGGTCCACTACCACCCTTAAAAAGGTCATCACCAAAGTGCGGTGCAGTGTAGCCAAGTTGGGAGTGTGTTTGAAATTTTTTGTGCTTCCTGCCTTCTATGTGTTTGCATGTTTGTTACCCATCTAGGGCTTGGTTCTCTGAGGTCGGGGGTGGCTACCAGTTAGCCTAGGCTGGGAGGTGAGCACTCCATGGTCATATTGTGGTTTATTATGCAGGAATGTCAGGAGAAAAGAATAGGAAAAGTGAAAAGTTGTAGAAGATTATTGTTGAAAAAATCTAAATTCATTTGCAGTTATTAGTTTTGATAGAAGAAATACACCCTCATTTGTTGAAATGAGAGGAAAGTTGTAAATTTGAAATATAGACATGACATCTGTTATTGTATTTAAATAAAGAAACATCCTGTAATTTTGCAGAATATCTTTAGAATTGTAAAAAGCTAGATATACTTCTATTTTCTATTTTGAAAAAAAAAGGGGGGTTACTTTTGAATTGCATGCAATAGTTTTTTTTGTAATATGGAAAAATCAGTTTTAATTAAATCTGTGTTCTTCTTTTTATCCTGAGAATTTTATCTTCATTCTACTTGCAGAAAAATATGAGTTGTATTTGCTGTTAGATTTTAAGTATTAAAAAAAAAGGGTGTTTATGTAGTTGCTGTGTTAGTTGTAAAATCAATGAATGTATTTATTGCAGAAAAGTATAACGTATTCCTAAAATAGTATTTCCTAAGTACAGAAAAAGAAATATATATATCCGATGTGTTATGGTAGATAGTTTAGCAGTAAATTTATTCCATTTTTAAGCATTTAAAATAAAAATAAATAGGAAAGGCATTAACTAGATTTGCATGCATATTGTAGATTTAAAAATAATTTTATAATTCTGTTTTCTGTAAATCAATAGAGTACAAAATAGTTCTGGAAAATACCCCTCCATTAAGCAGACTTATTACTATATTTCCTTTCCTACATTTGTAAATCAGAATCTTCCATGATTTCGATGCTAGTTTAAGAAAATAATTAATACTATAAGTTATATATATATATATATATATATATATATATATATATATATATACATGTAGAAAGCATGAATATATTTATATATATTTTTATATAAAACATGCCATATAAATACCCTGTAAAACAAATGAAAATGTAAGCCTAAGTTTATTTACCATTATATATATATATATATATTAACATAATGATTTACCTTTGTTATTTTGTTTAAAAAAAAATAAAATTGCATGTAAAACATATTGAGAAATATATATATATATATATTTATATTAAAAAAAAAAAACAAAAACATTTTCTATCTTTTAAAAAAAAAGGGGGGTTTTTTTTGAATGCTCGCGGACCCCACTGTGTGTACACACAGTGTGGGCCTTGCGGCTTCCACTGTGTGAACACATAGTGCGGGCCGCGGCTTTCACTGTGTGGTCACACAGTGTGGGCCGCTACGGCTCCCACTGTGTGGGCACACAATGTCGATCACGTCCGCCACTGTGTGGACACACAGTGGTGTGGGCCGCCAGCGGCTCCCACTGTGTGGACACATAGTGGTGCTGCGCCGCCACTGTGTGGACACACAGTGGCGCCCTCGGCTCCCGTCGCTCCCTTAAAAACCTGCAACAAAAAAATCATGGCCGCTACCAATGGGTTTCAGCCCTGTGTTTAATGGTAATCAAAAAATATAATAAACCCTAGCCCGGGTAGGGCTAGGGTAATAAAATAAAATAATATGTTTAAATTCTTTTAGTTTAGGGTCATTTTATAAAAAAATAAATAAATCCCTAATTAGGGTTGAAGGGCAAAATGGCTATTAAGTTGGAAAGTTCTTTTAGATGTTTTTATATATATATGTTATATTTTTTTTGGGTATGTAATTATATAGAGTTTTAAATATTTAAATACCTCTATATGATATACTAATAGTAAGTTTAAAAAAAAAAATATATATATAATTTTAAAGAATAAAGCCTAGTCTTATATTTTTAAAAAGTATTTAGTGTGATAAATACTTAATCATGCCCTAGTTAATTTAATTAGAGCATTAAATTTTAAGTTGGATTTTGAAGGGATTAATTTAAGCACCCTTCATTTTGAGGTCAGAATGGATGCTAGAAGAATAATTTTTAATTAGCTTTCCAAGCCGATTAATGGCTACTCGAAATTAATTTTGGCCTTGTAAATTAAATTATCTAAATTAAATGACACTTTAAATGATTATTATAATTATTGAATTAAAAATGGATTTTTAGACTATATAGTCTTATTGGAGATTAAATTTATCTTCATCTTCTATTTTTTTAATGAGTTTGATTTAATTAATCTAATGACTAGGTATCTTGTGAAGATAAAATTAAACCATTTAGATTTCCGCAAATAAAATTTAATTAATATTCGATACTTGGTTTGTATCAGAATTAGCTCGAATATAGAAATGGCAAATACATTAGTGCATGTCGTGTGAGCGAACTTGTTAATTAATTAGTATTTAAAAAAAAAATCATTCCGTTTTTGCCCTAAATTTTGGGCATGACAACATACACATACTTTTAGATAGAGATCATCTCCTTTAACTTAATAAGATATAGTTTCATGAATTGAGAAGAAAAGAAGATGAAGTAGATAAGGTTACCTATGAACTTAAGGCTACTATGGACTCCTTGAAGAATTTTCAAATGACCATTCAAGAATCAGAGAATAAAGTTGACGGGATTTGTTTGGAGCTGAGCTCGATACATTCTTCATCAGCCGAGTCATATACAACAACCACACCCAAAGAGAAACAACTTAATATGAAAATTGTGAAGAGTATACATCTAGAAGAAAAATTCATGGGTCATCAATGTGAAGTTTTAAGAGGAGAAGACAAAGATACAACTTGCAATCAAGGGACAAAAGCTATGATAGGAGATACATTTGATTTATAGTTGGAGAAAACTATAGTTGATGATCATTCACTCATTAAAGGAGTGGTGATTAAGATCTATAAAGACATCACACAAAGGCATGAGGAAAATACTGATTTGTTGGTTTGGAACAACAATCCCTTATCTTTGCAGAATCATGAGTTGGCAGCCCATATACATGAAGATGTTAAGGTTATGGAGTCTTCCAATGATGACACTCAAGATTTGAGATTCCAATAGGAGGAAGTTATTATGAATCCAAGTCACAAGAGGTCTGATTTTGTTTATTTCAGCATGGAAGATGTAAAGAGGACACAAACTATGGGTGTTGGTTGGCTTCAAAGAACTAGGGAGGCAAAGTTGTTGGCTACCTAAAAAAGACAACACTTACAAGAGGTAAAAGAATGTTGCAATCATATAGATCAAGCAAGAGAATGAAGAGAAACCCTTCCTCAATGACTATTTCTTCCAAGGGAAGTGAACTTGGAGTTGGAGCATATAGGGGATGATCCTCTTGGGTTGAGCAATCAGTTTAACATAGGAATTGTAGCAGGAAGAACCACATTCCCTCCAAAATTATTGTGTAGGTATTAGAAGATAATCATTTTACATACATCTAGGTTGATTAAAATAGAATAATTGACTTCCTCTCATTTTTCAATTGCCAATGCTCCTATGGCCAATTCCGGATTGTATAGTATGGGAATGTTTTTGATGAATCAATAGAAAAAGCATGATGGGACAAACCAGAGAAAAATATAGGGTTCTACTAGAGCCTTGCCAATAAAGGATCATGCCAGGTTATTCCTAGTGATTACAGGTTGCAAGCTAAAATGTAGAACATTGTGGCTACTGGAGGACTGGCAAGAATTTAGGTTGGGGGGAATAATGAGCTCAAATAATGGCTCAATTTTTTCTATGTTTTTTATACTTTTACTAGGTTTTGGTAAGGGTCTAGATACTGTCTAAGTCCTAAAAATCTATTAAACAATGATCCTATTATGTTTTCATGAACTTGACAAAATGGCATGAACTTACCCTTATATATATTCCTTTTGGTTAAAATTATGATTAATGATGAAGTGGCCATGCTATGTGATTTATCCATATTAATCTTGAATGTAGTTAGATAAATGTTATTCTGATATGAAATAGATATACCTTTGTTTTCTACACGCTAATGTCATGATGCAGGAGTTAATGAAGAACAAGAAATGGTCAAAGATTTACAACATGGAAGTTCATGCTAGTTAGTGTTGGCAAAATGGTCAGTGCTCCCATCAGGATTCGCGACAAGGGAATAACCACCTCCCTTGTGATCCATATCTCTATAGTGTGTATCAGGCATTGATAGATTGACCTTTTGATGCAAGGACAAGTTGGGCCAACAATTGGTATTAGAGTGTTGGGTCATGGGTTCGAATTCCCTCAGGTAATGTTGAGGGGGATATTGTTGGCAAAATGGTCAGTGCTCCCCTCAGGATTTGTGACAAGGGACTAACCGCCTCTTGTGTGATCCATATCTCTATAGTTTGTAACGAGCGTTGATAGATCGGTCTTTTGACACAATGAAAAGCTGGGCCAATAGTTAGTTAATTGAAGACAAAGTCTCAGGAAGATGAGTATGGAAGGAGTCAACTGTCAATTATCTATAGCTCAGAGAGTGTAATTATGAAACTTTAGTATTCATGTTTGAAGGAGAATAAATATAGGAGGGATAGTTATACTAGATTTCCTCTATAGTTTGAATGACTTTACTATTTCCTATTCAGAGTGTAACTCCCTATCCTCTTTCTTAATGTTGTAATAAATAACATCCTCCTAATGTTCTGGGAGTGGACCTGCCACTAGTTAGAGTTAGTTAGGAGTTTCTTTATTATAAATAATTTCACATATCCCTTCTCAAGGATGGTGAACATAAACTATTGTAATTTTCAATCTTTATTTTTATTGTAGAATAGTTTTTAGAAAATACTATGATGTAACAGATGTTTTTCAGATTAATAAGATAATATTATAGTTTGCAACACTTAGTTGAGTTTTGGGAAGACTTGTTAAGGGGGCCCACTTAGTAATAATTCCACCCTTTGTATTCATCAGTTATTTTCCTTTATTATTTAGTTTGTTGCCTTGGCGGTTGACTATTCCTGCCACCATTGGAAATCATCTTGTGACTGTTCTTACAACCAAGGTAGACAAAGTAGTTTCCTTCCTGCTTGCTATGGACCACGTTGTTTTTTTTTTGAATTCAAGGTAGTTTCTATTAAAGCATTTCAATCATTCCTTTTTCTATGCACTTTACTTTCATTAATGTTTTCTCCATAGTAGAATGACTATAATTAGGACTTTAGTGCATATACCTTGCTGACCCATTCAAGTATACAACCTGGGTTGAAAGAGAAATGAGCTTTCATGATGA
Source organism: Cryptomeria japonica (assembly GCF_030272615.1). Classification (NCBI taxonomy): domain Eukaryota; kingdom Viridiplantae; phylum Streptophyta; class Pinopsida; order Cupressales; family Cupressaceae; genus Cryptomeria; species Cryptomeria japonica. The sequence goes on along the minus strand of NC_081407.1, from coordinate 582,041,270 downwards.
TCATATAACTACTTAGTATGGATGTCCAATCCCTAAGTCATGGCCTCAAAGTCTAGTTGTTAGAACCATTAAGAGAGACAAACACTCTCCTCACCCAACCCACCATTAGGAATCATCAAATAATATAAAACCAAAATCATAAGAAATTCAACAAATGATACTATCCCTCTTATTGTCTTAATCAAATTAATTTTTCAATTTTAACATACAAAATTAACAAGTGTGTGTGGAAGAAGTTGAGTCCACTTTTTGACAGAAAAGTTGAAGTGTTTTTCTTGATTTTTAGAATTTGTTACAATTGACCTAAAAAAACCCTCATGTACAACCATAAGTAGATGTAAACTTTTTTTTTAATTGAAAATAATTGTGTGTAGATTCTTTCCATATAATTTATTTGTCATAAACATAAAATATAAAAAAGTAATTAAAAAAATATGTTATTTCCAGTTTATGGACCAATTTCATAAATTTTTTTTTGAAAAATAGAAAAAATAATCCAATTGTAAAAAAATTACATATTTGAAATCTAAAAAATCTAATTTATAATGGATTTTAGTTTTGTTAAAAAACTACAAAAAAAATCATCAGACATATGTCCAAAGTCAGTCTTTTCTAATGACACTAACGTGAACTTCAAGTTGCCCGTCAAACTAGGTCCAAAGCTAAGGGTCAGCTCCCTAAGCCTCTTTCTGAATCAAAATCTGTAATAGAAATGAGGCATGAAATACATTTTTTTTGAAACAAATCCTATTAGAGAAATGGGATCCCATTACATTTGTTTTTAATTATAATGAGTCAAAAAGAAATGAGACCTCGTTTTGAAAACAAAATGGGAGTTTCATTTTTTACCTTTCTTAATTTTTATTGAAAACAAATTTATCAATGTTTTATTATAACTTGATATCTAATATTGTATGATCGACAATAACTTATTCTATAGTTTTTATGCTGAGAGGGTGGGGGGTGGGGGGTGGGTGAATCAACATAAATTAAAATTCCAGGCAACAAACTTATATTAACCAATTAATTCCAAATATGCACATCAAAGATCTTTAAACAAGATCATCAAAAATCATCCACACGAACACCAATATTTTATACATGGAAAACTTGAACTGGGAAAAACCACGGTGAGTGTTAAATCACAAGATAATCCACTGTTTAGAAATGTTTACCAAAGAGAGAGCTCACTACTCCGAACTTGCAGATCAAGGTTAACTGCTCATGGTGCAAGATACAAAAGAGGACTTGCAAACCTGAAGCTAACTGTAACAGGGAAAGATACATATTTACAACTTTCAAGAAAAGAACTGTATGAATAAAAACATCTCGATATGCTGATTACAGTCACTGTTAAAGCACAATTTCTGACCTTACTGAAATATCTAGACCACTAGATCTTATCGATTACAACATCTACATCAACTCTCACATCCGCATTGCAATATCATCTCACACAACAACTCAAATCACATTGACATCCTTACATCATGTTGCACATACTCACTGTCAAATTATACACACATATCTCTCATATTCATCAAAACTTGCATCTCACTCATATATCTATTGTTTTCAACAAATCATCATGTATATATAGAAAACTGGAAAAAAAATTCTCAACAAGTCGGCCAAAAAGGATTGTAATGTGTACACATATTTTCAACCCAAGATATACAACTGGACCAAACTATAAAATGAGGAACATAAACTAGACCTAAACCAACATCCAACGAGCAACACCGAACCAAAAGAATACATCACATAGAGTCACTGGACCAAGGAATATACATCTAACTTTGATAACATATCTAACACATGCAGTAATAAAATGAAAGATTCTAGACTAAAATAGGCAACACCTGGACCATACAGATAAAGCTTCAAACTATCCTCACCATAAAAAATAAGCTAATATCAACTAGAACAATTGTCAATGCAACTTGTCTACATCGAATCCACAAAAACCAATCATAACAATCTTCAGGACAAACATAATCATAACAACTGGTGCAAAAGAATAATTACACATACTTCAATGAAATACTTCAACACTGAATCCCACACAATAGATGTCTAGACCAAAACATATCTAGACCACATTGTTTGACATCAATGCCAACAAAGCACACATCTATATATAATAATCTCCCCCTTTGTCATTGATGATAAACAACCAAAAATATTTTCACCTCAAGCCTTTGAATAACAACAAGTAACAACTCCCCCTAATAATAACATTACCAAACTAGATAACACCTAACAATAAAATTACCGAACTAGATAACAATACATTTTTCAGCACCTTTCTCCCCCTTTTCCATCAAGGACAAAGGCCAAAACACAAAATACTGTAATCATTCAAAATCACTTGATCATATATCTTTGAATTTTTTCTTTAACTTGATCACTAATGCCTTCCAAGAATGAGTAGTATCATCTAGAATCCTACTATGACTCTCACAGTCAATACATTTATTTACTGCATCATCAAAAGAATTTATGTTTTAAGCAACCTTCTCAACACTCTCTGCTTCAACTAGCAATCTCAAATAAGAAGAAATTTTTAATTCCATGTCATCTCTCATCTCTCCAAATATTCTCATAAACTCATCTCTCTATTTGCTTCTCAAAGCTAATTGATCATATAATTCTCGAGCCTTATCCCTTTCTTTTTCATAAATATCCATAAAGACTTTATAATCTTTATCCATTTCAACCAACTGAGACTCAATTCGATAAATTTCATCTATCTTTGAAATTTTGTGTAGCAACATGCCATCTCAAACAAAATTTATAGAAATTTTCAACCGCTTCTATAGATTTCCTGAAATTCAATAAATTAAGACTTAGCACCTAATGTGCCTTCCTACATTTTTCTATCATCATCTAATGCAAATTTACTTCAGTAAATCCTTCCTTAAAATTCTTGTCATCTTCTCCAACCATTGTCTCTGTAAGTAACCCAACAAGCTCCTCCAAAAGAAAATTAGCAACATCAGTAGCAACCAAATTGTTCTAAACCAAATACTTTGCAAATGCTTTCTCAATAACATCCTACTCATAAGATACATAATCACGATATGAATCACCAACAAACTTCACACCACCAGGCTTCTTAATCATTTCAAGCACCACTGTAAGCTCATTAGTTTTCTCATCATCTTCTTTTTGCACCACTTTAGCTTCCTAACTCTAAGCAAGTTTTTGTTCTACCTTAATCTCTTCTTCTTCATCATCACTATTTATAGTCACTGGTTCCATATCTTTCTTCTCTAGAACTCTTTTTCCTTTTTTCTAAGCCTTAGAAAAGGAGGCATTTACCTCTGCTGATAGCCTTCTAGATTTCTTTACTTTCTTCTACAACTTCATCATTCCAAATATTCCAAGAATATCTTCCCTTGTTCCAAATCTCTCTACATTTTGATCCTTCAACATATTCAGAAGTTTCTATACTAACCTCATACATTTATCTTCTAAAACTTCATAAGGTATTAGAGTTACCCAAGACTCTAGGAGCTACAACTTTCAAAAAGCAATTATCTTTATCTACCAAAAACACAATGTCATTCTTATACCAGTCTAAAACTTTAGGAGGAATTTGATACCTAAAAACCAACACACTTCTGAGCTTCTCAAAGAGAATCTTGCATATTTTCAAGCTATCATCCAAACCATCTAAGTAGCTCTTAATCTAGCATCCAATAAACGTATCTACTCTCTATGCAACATTCTTAACACTGAGCAAAGCATTCAAAAAATATAAAACTAAATAGATAGTCAGAGAACCATACTGGAATGGATACATTTCACTCTTTGTAATTTTGATATTATCAAACAACTGCCACCTTAGAATCTCACATAGATCATATTCAATATTTTCCTTGACCATCTTGTAAGCCATATATACTTTTATAGACACACAAGAACCTTTTCTATTCCTGTAGTAAATTTTGTATGATATCCCCATTGTTGCAAGCCTGACATCTATATCTCTGATAGAATCAATTCTCAAAGCTCTTCCATATGATATTACTTCAATCAATCGATTCACTTCAACATTCTTTACATATTTAAACATCAACACTTCTCCGGTTGCACATAACCCTGTCACAACATGCAACACTTCCTTCAAAATCAAGTACGGTTTATCAAGCCAGATATATTCATCATGAATTTTGCTAAGAATAATTTTGATAATTTCTTCATCTTCAAATATCAGGAAATAATTCCAAGTATCCAAACCATTATTCCCTAGGCTACCAAATTCATTCTTCAACCTCGATGAACTATCAGTCAAATTACTCTACCTGAAAGCCCTAATCTTCCCATGATCATACTCTTCTAGAATAACATAATCATCAACACCAGAAAAAGCTCCAATCAAATCTATATCCAATTGAATGAAAGTTTTTAATTCAAACTCAGGTATGGGCTCATCATTGATACTTACAATTTTTGCCATTTTGCCAAATCACTACACCACAATCCCTTTTCACACACTTTCACTTGAATTCACTCCTTTTATCTTCTTTGCTTTCTAAATTACAAATATACAAATGATTGTAATCATTGAAATAAATACTCATGAGTTAGGTTTTCAAAACGATGATACGCTATTTTCCAAACCTCTAAAAAATACATCTAGACCATAAGATAAGCTCAAAACCTCCAAAAAAATAACCATACACATCTGTCATGTTGAGAGGATACCCAACCATAAACTAAGTGGGGTCAAAAGATGTTTTCATTTAAGCTCTCCCTTAGATCCTACTATCTGAGTCAATTAATGGAAGAGGGAACTACACCCTTAGTGGATGATGAACCACCTTCAACACTTCCTTCAATATTCTCTTCTGATTTATTTACACACAACTTCTTTCATTTTCCATTAGAGTCTACCACATTCTCCAAACAAGAATTCTTTCCTTTACTGCTTTTACAGATTTTTACAATGTGCCCAACAATATTATAATTATATCTTACTGGACAACTCTATATCATACTCCCATTCACATTTCTTTTGAAGTTCCTATTCATCCTGCATCCAACAACTTTGTGCCCATATCCATGTTGGATTATTGGGGAGATTGTTGGATTTGGTTGATCATTTCTGCTGCTAGGATATGTTGTTGTCATTGATGTCAACATATTCCTTTTAGTTATTCTGGTGAGTTTGGGAAGAGTTTTTGATCCGATTTTGTAGTTTGGTTGTGCTGATCACTATTTTGCAGAATCCGGTATTTCCTTCGGTATATTCCGATGTGATTAGATCTTGTGCTGAGACTTTGGAATATTGTTTCGTATGATCTTGTGTATTTTCATTTCAAATGGTTCATTATTTGGTGCTCTACAAGTTATCTTTCCTTGTAATAGTTGTTGATTGGTTGTGTTCTTGAGCTTTGAGATGTTGACTGATGAAGATTTGAAAAGAGGTGTTGGTGCAATTGTTGCAGATGATTCTAATGTGCTTGTTGGTGTTTCCTAGTTGTGTTCTATTTGTTTTAGTGATCCACATTGATCTTTGTGTGAGTTTTTGGTGATTTCTATGAATTGGCAATGATTTGCATGTTATGCAGTATTTCTGATAGTGTAGCGTGTTGGGGTTGATCTTGACGAGAATTTTCGGTAGATGTAATCATTTGGGAATTTGAATTAGGTCCATGATATGTAATGTAAATCATAATATTGGTCTGGTGGTCGATATTTGTATCATGTAATGTAATTTCTATAATTATGAGTTGAGGGTCGATGGTTTAGCTGATCTTGTTATCAAGGTTGATGATTTGTATATATAGGTGAGATGTTTATGTAATTTAGGTGTTGGTATTGTGTCTGCATTATCAGAGGGAGGTGATTGTGCAAAATGGGATATATCATTCAGTGAAGTGTTGTGGTGTGATTGGTGTTGCAGAGTAGACAATTGTGCTTAACCGAAGTAGATGCTATTATTGCAGTTCATTCCTTTCGGATTGTAGTCCGAATCATATTGTAAGTTAGTGAGACTTCCTTGAAGGTTGTAGCCTTTCGGGGATATATCTTTTCAGCAGTGAGCTCTAGGCAATGTGACTGAATGCATGTGCATTCCCCATTGTAATATTTCCACATACTATTGCAAAGTATCATCTTACTATGGGTTGGTTCCCACCGTGGTTTTTCCCTTAACCGGGTTTTCCACGTCAAAATCTTAGTGTTATGTGTTGTGCTGTTAGTTTGCTTATCTATCTATTGCTACAATCTAGCAGTTTATGTTTTGGTGTTTAATTATCTATTTCTGGTGAAGAATGATTCACCCCCTCCTCTCAGTCTTCCTTCTTGATTGCTGCTAACAATTGATATTAGAGCTAGATCCTTTGGTAGAAGCTTAATAGCTTGAGGAGATCCAAGATGGTAGCTCAAGGTATTGTTTTCAAGAAGGATAGTCTGAGGTTTGATGGAAGCAACTATATTGTGGAAGAGACAGATGGAGGTGCATTTGAAATGTCTTGGAGAAGATTACTAGAAGATTACCAAGAATGCCTATATTGTTCCTCAGAATGGACCATACACTCCTAATGAGGTTAAGGAAGTTGAAAATAACATCGGAGTGAAGGAAGAATTACTCAGTGCCCTGACTGATTCTAAAATGAAAAATGTAATGGAACTTCAGACCGCACATGAGATCTGGGTGAAGCTTGAGATCTTGTATGAAGGTGATAGTCAAGTGAAAGTTGCTAAGTTGCAGATTTTAAAAGGAAAGTATGAGACATTGAAGATGAGAGATTATGAGAACATACATTCATACATGGCTAAGGTGAATGAGCTTGTCCTTAGTATCAGATCTATTGATGGAAAGATTGAAGAAGATGAGATTGTTGCTAAGGTGATGATATCTTTGCCTCCTACTTATAAACATAAGGTTGTTGCAATTGATGAGATCCAGAGTATAACTACAGTAACAAGAGATGTGTTGGTTGGAAAACTTTTTGCATTTGAGCTGAGTGAATTTGGAGAATCACATGGAAAGTCTGAGAGAACATTCAAAGCATCAACATTTATGTCCAATAAGCAAAAATATGATCCTGATGAGTGTAGGATATCTAGATATGAAGGAGAAAAAAGGGAGATAGTAGAGAAAGTAAGAGAGCTTGACAAGCTGAAGCATTGATTACCCAGAGGTTGCCTAAAGGTGTCGGTAAGTATGATGGAAATTTGCCTTTGAATTTTTTTTCTTGTAATAAGATAGGACATTTTGCTTCTAGATGTCTGGAGAGAATGGATAAGTATGACATACATGATAAGTTTGATAAGTTGATAGGAATGATAGATATGGGAAGCATGAGAAGTATGATAAGCCTTATAAGTCTAACCATAAGTTTAGGAACTAGAAGAACTATTATTATGTTGTAGATGAAGGTGTTATAGATGAAGAATCAGAAGGAGATGAAGTTGTGTTTATTGCCATTAAAGAAGATAGACCTGTGCCTATTGATTCCACTAGCTGTTCTATTGAGGAGAAAGCTTTGGCTACAAAGGTAGAAGAAAAGGGTGAATGGGTGATTGACAACAGTTGTTCACATCATATGACCAGTGACAAAAACAAATTTGTAAGTATGGAAAAATATGATGGTGGAATAGTCAGATTTGGAGATGACAAAACCTGTGTAATCCATGGGAGAGGTTCTATTTATTTTGATGGTAAGCATAACACTGATGATGTCTTGTATGTTGAAGGTTTGAAGCATAATATTTTGAGTGTTGGATAGATGGTTGATAAGGGTTATGATCTACAATTCAAAGATGGTAAATGCAATATTTTGAATGCCTCTGGTATAGAAATTGCATCTGGAACTAAGACTGAAGGTAACATTTTTCATTTAAATGCTAGTGAGAAAAGCTGTTTGATTGCTAATATAGATGAGAGTTGGTTGTGGCATAGAAGAATGTGTCATGTAAACTTTGATTCATTGATCAAGATCAGTTCTACACAAGATATAAGGGATCTACCTAAGATTGTTAAACCTATTAATTCAGTATGTAAGAAATGTTAGTTGGGTAAGCAAGCAAGAAATTCTTTCAAGAGAAAATGATATACATTAGATGGATTGTTAGATCTTGTGCATATTGATCTATGTGGACCTACACATGTTAGAAGTGTGCAGGGTGATAGATAATTTATGTCGCTAATTAATGATTATTCCAGAATGATGTGGGTTGTCTTTTTGAAAGAAAAATTAGAAGCATTTGATAAATTCAAGATATTCAAAGCTAAAGTTGAAACTGAGCCTGGATTGAAGCTGAAGTGTCTGAGATCTCATAGAGGTGGAGAATTCTATTTTGGTGAGTTCATTTCTTTCTATGAGGTACATGGAATTAGAAGACAACTATCTGCTCCTAGGACCCCACAACAAAATTGGATTGTTGAAAGGAAGAACAGTACTATTTTAGATGCTAGAAGAACTATGTTGATTGAAGGAAATGTTTAGAAGGTGTACTGGAGAGAAGCTATTAGCATTGCAGTCTATACATTCAATAAAGTTCATATCAAAGGTGATACCAGTAAGACCCCTTATGAGCTTTGGTTTGGTCATGTTCCTACTATGAAATATTTTAAAGTTTTTGGTAGCAAATTCTATATCAAGAGAGATGAGGATATTGGAAAGTTTGATATTAGAAGTGATGAAGGTATATTTTTGGGATATTCTACAAATAGAAAAGCCCACCTGTGCTATAACAAGAGAGTGAGAAAGATAGTTGAGAGTGCAAATGTGAAGGTAGATGAAAACCTTAGGAAGGAGATCAGAGCTTATGATGAAGGTCAACATGTTGTTTTAGCTCCTATTCAGCCTAAAGAGCCTAAATATAATGATTCAGTAGAGATTGTTAATCCAGATGTTGCTGCTGCTAATGATGTGCAAAAACCTGAAGATCAGAACATTCAGAAGACTCCAAGGTATGTAAGATTGAATCATTCTGAGAATCAGATTATTGGTGACAAGAATAAAGGTGTGATGACTAGAAGAAGGTTAACTGGAGAAGAAATATGTTTGATTTCCAAAGTTGAACCTAAAGATGTTGTTGAAGCTTGTAAAGATGATAACTGGATTAGAGCCATGGAAAATATCAAATTGAAAAGAACAACACTTGGGAACTTGTGCCTAGACTTAAGGATAAAAATGTTATTGGTACTAAATGGGGTTTTTAGGAACAAATTGAATGAAGCCAGTGAATTAGTCAGAAATAAAGCCAAACTGGTTTGCAAAGGTTATTCACAACAAGAAGGGATTGATTATGAAGAAACTTTTACTCTGATTGCCAGAATTGAATCTGTTAGATTGTTGCTTGCTTATGTTGCTTACAAAGATTTCAAGGTATATCAGATGGATGTCAAATCTGCATTTTTGAGTGGTGATCTAGAAGAAGAAGTTTACATTGAACAACTTGATGGATTTTCATTATCAGATGATGGAGACATGGTATGTGTAATACCCTAAAATTGGTAATCTAAACCATGGGCCCCTAATCTCGACAACATCACCAAGGTCCTAACCAAAGGAAATTAAATTAATCCTAACCACATTATTAATTTTTTAATTATCAAAAATCACATGGCAAATCAACTACTCAACATTAATTAAATATTGATTTAATTAATCAAATCATTTCCAAGAATATCATTTTGATCAATTATCCCATTTTAATTTATTAAATATCCTTGCATATTTAATTAAATTAATAAATTTGCCATTCAATCATGCAAAAAGGATTAATTTATTACAAAAGATGAATTAATTTATTACAAAGAGTTGAATTGAAACAAAACAAAAATTAAAAAAAAAGAATTGAATTAAGAGAGAAATCAAACTTGAGATATTATTTCTTTTTCTAAATTTAGAACTTGAAATCAGAAAAGCAATTTAATTGAATTATTGAATTATTCTCTAAAATTGGAACTCAAAGCTTTTCAGAAAAAGAAGTTCAGTTGCATTGAAAATACCTTTTTCTTGAATGAATTAAATATGTGCATGGAATTATCAATTTTTATCAGATGTGCATGGAATTAATTTATTATTATTTTCCAATGCAACTTGGACTTCTAATTTGAATGCATTTCAATTAAACTATAATTGGAATCTATCTCAAGGTTAACTCTACCTGATTTCTCAATTATTTTCAATTAATCCTAAATTGAGCTTTTTGTGATTCTCTATAAATTCAGTCTTTAGCTCTCCTTCCAATTCACCCCAGAGATTTCTGAGAACATGCTTGGAGATCATTATCATGCTAATTTCGCTCTAGAGTCGTTGAAATCATTATGCTTTTTTAGATTACTTGCATCCATTTTACATTCATTATTGCTTGCATCCATTGTTGCTTGAATTGGTTATTATTGCTTGAATCATTCATCCATCTTGCATCCATATAGCTTAATATCATATAGATTAAATCCTTCATCTTGGTTGTAGTCTAGTCACTGGTATTGCTTATAAAAATCTGAGAGCAATCTTATACTCACATCTTTTAGAAGGCAATTAGTCGCTTTGCTATGGTTTATTTCTTATTGATTATTGATTACTAACCATGCATATAATGACTTGATTGAAGTGTTGTGCTTGCAGCTACAGGTTCACTTTTTCACACACACATCTCTGGCGCCCACCGTGGGGCCCGAAGACTATATTTTTTCGGCCTCCAAGATTGATTGCTTTACTTTTTTGTTATTTTCCTGGTTTCGGATTTTTTGGTTCTTCATCTATACATCTCGTACGACAATTCTTACAGGCTGAAATGACAAATTGTAGGTGTCTCACGAATTACAAACACATTATCGTACGAGTAGACCCTCTATCGTACGAGTAGATCCTCTTTCATACGATCATAAATCATCTGTCATACGAGCCAACATCGTCAGCAATCTTGTTTCGTACCATACTGCATCCTATCTCGTACGAGTCAAGTATCTGTCATACGATTCTTTATTTTCTGGTAAAGGAGGCAAATTTCATATTTTTTTGATTTCTGATTGATTATTCTGACGACTGACCTTGACTGTTTATCTATCTATCTTAGAATTTTTTCACAGCCTAACTAGTTTTTGTAGAACGCTTGTCGAAGAATATGCTTGTCGTATAAAGACAATATGACTACTGATTCGTTGTCTTTTCAGGTTGCCTGAAGGAGAATCGACTAAACATCGTGTATTCTTTAAATTCATTTTTAGGAACCTAACTTTCTATCTGGTTAAAGAAAAAATGGGTCTTTTGTGCTTTTAAAAGATTCTGAGAGGTAGGAGAGTATGCTCCTGTCTTTTTCTAGACAATCAGAAATCCAGACCCTTGAAGCTTTTTCTTTGTTTGAGATTTGTACATCTTTAGCAGGCCTGCCCTCCCAAGGGGTTGAAAAAATCTTAAAGCCATTACGGTCGGTGTGAGGGGAATGACCTAAGTGGGAACGGCTAGACGCCAAGTACTCCAACCCACTATAAAATAAACATGCTTTGATGAAAATCAAGTCAACGGAAGTGCTTGGGAATAGCTCTCCTCCATACCTTCGGGTATATTAAACCTTGGTTTTCAAGGCTAGGAGACCTCTTAATTGAGTTTATACCTTGACGCACTAAATGGATCCCTGACTAAATCCAATTTAAAATTAGAAGCTACCTAGTTCATCTCTGAAAGGGGGATAATCTTTGTGCAAGAGAGATAGTAACTCTCCTAAGATACTTATCATTTCATGCCCCCATTAGCATTTGGAGTCAGATAATACGACATTGAGAATCCATTGCGTGAGACTCAGCGGGCTATATTCTGATTAGCTATTGGGTGTGTACCTAAGTCTACAAGCAAAGGTTTTCTTTCCTCACCAAATTCCTTAGGGTTTGCATGCTGTGATTGGATTCACTATACACACTACTTGTCTTTTGTGTTTTCATCCCTGAAACAAAAACTAAAATACCAAAAATCTGTGAAGACCAGAAACAACTCAGTGAGTCGAAACTCTGTCCATGTTAGAAGCTAGTCCATTCTTAGTCAAAACTCAGTCCGTGTCAAAAAATAGTCTATCCTGGTAAAAAATCAGTCCATCTCAGAATTGGTCATACTTAGCAATCGAAAAAACTCAAAATTTCTAGACTTTGTCCCATGAACAATCGTACGAGTCTGATAATTCATCATCCTATATCACATCTTGTGTTGTACGAGTCTTCTGGTTTGTCGTCCTAGACCAATTCTATGTTATACGAGTCATTTCATTCTGTCATCTAGCTCTGTATCCTATTTCGTATGAAACATAACTGCTCCCAGTCTTTTGTCATCCTGCACATGCCCATTTGTCGTAGGGTACGAGGCAGCAACTCGTACGAAACATAATTATTGTCGTCCTGTTGTTGCTAAATTATCGTCTGATCCAGAAAATCCTGTGTACGAGTCTCTGGTTTTGTCAGAACAGAACAATCAAACTTGCCTAAAAATAGCTTACAACGAACATAATACTGGTTATCATTTTCCTGAGCATAAACAGATCAAGACAGTGTACCTCTGCCATTTGCGTTGCATGATTTGGTCAATCACCTCTTAGCTAGTTCAATCAACTACCTATCAAATTTTAGTCACTTAGATAACATCTTATATAGGATAGATCATTCCTAAAACCAGACTGCATCTTAAACTATGCTTAGAATCAACTTGGATAATGTCTTAGATAGGATAGATCGTTCTTGAAATTAGACAAAATCTCAGTTGTTTCTCCCAAACAATACTCTAAACAGAACAACTAGCTCTGAAATTGATCTTGACCTCTACATCACAAAAAAACTCTAGGTCACACTAATCCATAAAAATGCCTATTCAAACTAGGAGTTCTCGTAAGAAACAAGCCAAAGGCAAAGAACAAACCTTCACTTATCAAGATAATCCATTCTATGTGAAGGATCCCCTCACTGACATGCCGTCGTCATCAGGCGAACCAATTTTTGAAGAACTGAAATCTCCTACTATACATGAGACATAATACAATGATGGAAACAAAAACGACCGTAATATTCCTAAAAATCATAATGACTCATCATCATCGAGTGAGATTGATGAAGCTGCTGAACCTCCAGAAAAAGAAATCCTTGGCTGTCAGAAAGACAAAGACTTTAGAAAAATGATGAAAACTATCATGACCCGAGAAAAGAAAGACTATTTCTTAGAACTAGCAAATCAAGGTGCCAAACTTCCTATTGGATATGATGTTCAGACACTTGTTACTAAAAGGGAAGACTCACCTATAATCATGGTACACAAATAGTTACTAGCCTTGCAGACAGATCTCACAGAGCTGAAGAATAAGGACAAGTCCCCAAAATAATATTCTCTGGAAACAATATGTCCCTTCCCATTTGACAAGAATTTACACATGCCTCCATTCCCTTCACGAGTGGAAATCCCAAAATTTGACAAATATGACGGTACCTCAGATCCTCAAGATCATGTTATGGAATTTAGTGTTGCTTGTATGGAATTCATGCATGCTCAAGCCTACCTCATGCGTCTCTTCCCAAGGAGTTTAGGGGGTCAAGCAATGTAATGGTTCTCAAGTCTACCCAAAGGAATAAAAACATTTGAAGAACTAATCCAACTATTTTTACAACAATACTCATACAACATTCGACATCCTGTGACTATGATCGATCTTTGTAATACTCAACAGAAAATAGGGGAACCTCTTCTTACTTTTCTCCAATGCTAGAGAAGGATGTTCTTTAGGTACCCATGACCTATTCCAAACTCTGAGAAAATGGATATATTTGTCAATAACTTGGTCCCTGAACTAAAATATAGAGTACAAATGCAAGTACACCCATCATTTAACAAAATGGTAGATAATGCCATTCAAATGGAAGATGTGCTCATAAAGAAGGGAGATATCACACCTTGGAAAGAAACACAAACAAGATCTAGCTCTATAGAGAAGAACAAGTATTGGAAATTTGCCAAAGTCAACAACAAGAATTTTGTTAATGATGGAGTAGTAGACATTGTCAAAACCAACTCAAAATACACAATATTCAACTTGGCTAGTGGTACACAAGCACTTAAAGCCGCTGAGATTGCAATAGAAAATCTGCCAAAGAAAACAAAGGAATGGTTCAAAGAAAAGCCTTGGCTTTCCAAACCTAAGCATGATTTTACTCCTCTTGAAGAATCATATGACTCTGCTTTCAAAACTCTGTTGGCAAACAACTTGATAACACTACCAAATAACTCCAGACCATATGATCCGGATGTCAAACCAAGATGGTGGAGAGAAAATGAATACTGTGACTTCCATCGGAATAAGGGTCATAACATAAACAATTGCATGAAGCTAAAACATGATATTCAGGATCTCATAGACGCTGGTAAAGTTGTTGTTGGGAATCATCCAACCAATGCTGATCATAAAGCATTTAAAGACCCTTTACCTGCTTATGAACAAGGCAATTCCTCAAAGACCAAAGGAGGTGCCAAGGTAAACTATGCTTATGCCAGCCAGGACAACGTTATGAACATGATTGAACCTTCACACTCATAATATTGCAATGTGATTATAGTTCAAGATAAACCAAATGAATCACGATATGCAAAAGCTCTGACCAGATCTCAAAAGAAAGTTACCCTCCAAGGAGATACTTCTTCCAAATCGGCTCAAGAAACATCAAATCCAATAGCCTTGCCAAACAAACAAAAGGAATCAACCTTGGACAAATTTAAAAGATTAACCTCATCGTCATCCTCTAGATACAACATGGTTGAATAGTTGAAAAGGACAAATGCTCAAATTTCAATTTTTGAATTGCTACAGCTCTCATCTTCTCGCAAGGAAATCCTAGACAAAGCATTGCTCACTACCAATGTTCCAAAAGATTTAGACATTGATCGATTTCAGCCTATGGTGGGTCATTTGACTTCACCTCACTATTTGACCTTCTCTGAGAAAGATGACAATTCATTAAATCATCCACATAACTAGCCATTACATATTGAAGCCATGATCCACAAATAGAGAATCCTAGTTGTGTAAGCAGATGATAAGTACAGATATTACTGGGTAGGCCATGGATTCATGAAATGAAGGCAATACCGTCAACATATCACCAATGCTTAAAGTTTCCTTATAATGGAGCTGAAGTCAATATTCCTGCTGATACAAATGTCATTTGTAATGCATTGACAAAAGGTGCAGATACTTTTGTGCCTCATAATAGGGCAGCCTCTCCAAATGAAGATCCAGAAACATTGATGAAAGATTTAGAAAAGAGATTGACGATTACAGATACTGGCATGGATGGCTACAAGATAGAACCGGTACTATCATTAGTTTCTCTCCCTCCATCGCCAAAATAGTTGGGCAAGCCATAAGAGGCTATGAGAACACAAAATTCAGTTCCAAATACTATATATGATGGTCTCTTCATACAGTCTTCTACCTCCTTGGCGGATGAAATAGAAGAGGATGCTGTGCTTAATTGGCTCTTTAAGGAAGATAGTCCAAATGAGGAGGTACGACATTGTGAGATCTCCTCAAACCAATATGGTCGCGGTTACAAAATGATTCAGCGCATCTTTGAGCAAACAAAAAGGAGGTATTACTGAACCAATTCAGCTACAAACCAAATCCACACATGATAAGGCTGGACTAGGATACAATCCTAAAAAGACATCAGAACAAAAACATGTTTCTAAGTCTAAAGGATTGAAAAAGATATCGCCTTTAACATTACATGAAGCAAACACTAAACAAACAAAAGAAGAGTGTAGAAAAGAGAAAGAGGAATCAATGGTCAAGAAAGAAGAAATAGTCAGTGCTCAAGCTTCGACGGTATCAGCTACAATAATACAAGAAGTTGAGATTCCTGAGGATATAAGAGATGAAGTTGTGAGAATCAGAGAATTGTTTGCACCATTAAAAGTTCTAGTCACATATACTGGCAGGAAACAAGTAGATGATTCGGAGACTGATTCAAACAAGTATGAATTGGGTCCTGACTATCTTTCAGACACATCCGCTACAGAAACTCCAGAAGAATCTAGTGGTGTCATAGATGATAATCAAGAGTTGATGCACATAAAAATAGAGAGGGAAATACAAGAAATTAGACAAAAGAGGCAAGCAAATTATGAACAAGTATTGAAAGAAGGAACAATACTAGAAAGCTTCTCATCTATGTGTCCTTATCCTAAAACAGAACAAATCAGTTATAGCACTACATAGGAAGAGTTAGAAGCTGTAGAACAAGAACCAGTTATCAGTCCAGAAGAAGCTGAATGGAGTAGACGACAAAAAATCATAGAAACAATGAGATCATGTCAACAAGTGTGTCAGATACAAATGACAAATGAACTACAATATGAAGAAATTTGTAGCATTAGAGATGTTAGTATTGATAACATACATATACTTACTAAATCACCTGACAAAGACTTGGAAACTTCATCTGATAACTTTGATGATTCTGAGGACTTTGATAATAGTCTTGTTCATGATGATACCCACTCATCCTCAAATTCTGAATCATCTGATACAAACAATGAAAAGTTGCCTACTAGTCTTATTGCTGTTAAACCATGACATGACATCCAGTCCGACATAGTAAATGACGTTACAAGTATGTCTATTGGATTAGATCAATTAAATATTAACGTGAACTTTAATAATCATGATCTAACTCTTCCTGGTCTCAAGACACTTATGCAAGGTATCATTCTGGAACTTGACTTTTCAATCCGCAGTTGTGATAACAATACCGTGAACACTCTTGAACCTATCCAAAATTTATCCTTAATACATCTCGAATTGATTGATTGTACTTTACAAAATCAACCCATGGATATACCTACTTTTGCCAATGACTATACTTATCCTATTATCTCAATGTAGTCGAACCTATGAACTCTTCCACTAGTGAATGGAGTGAAAATATGACTGAAGATGATATCAAGTATCTTAGTCGCAAAAACAAGAAAAATAAAAATAAAAGATCTGATGGTGAAAACCACATAGTGGCGATGTCAGAATCTAAAAAAGAGAAAATAAAGGACGTACCTAAAGGTGAAAACCTCTCTGAGGTGCCTGAAGGTGAGATACTTGGTATACTGCCCAGTCATTTTCAAGAGTGGTCTTCCATATTGATTGAGCCAACTCAGCCAGTAAATATCAGGAATCAAGAGACACCTCAAATTATTCACGTAGCTCAATCACTATCGACAGAGGAATTGAAGGATTTCACTCAGCTATTCTTAGAGAAGAAAATAAATTTTGCATGGATGTACTCTGATATGCCAGGCTTGGATCCTGATCTCATTATGCACCATCTCTCAATCACACCAGGAGTAAAACCAGTTAAACAAAAACTTCGTAAGATGCACCTGCATGTCACACTATTGGTCAAAGCTGAACTAGAGAAACTACTTAAAGCTGGATTTATTAGAGCAATAGATTATGCTGAATGGATTTCCAACATAGTACCTATGTCAAAGGTAGATAAATCTATCAGAGTTTGTACAAATTTTAGAGATCTCAACAAAGCATGTCCAAAAGATGACTTTCCATTGCCAAATATTGATATGATAGTCGACATGACAGCTGGGTATGAGATGTACTCACTAATGGATGGATTTTCCTACTACAATCAGATCAAAATCGCTCCTAGAGATTAAGAAAAGATAGCTTTCACCTGTGCATGTGGAACCTTTTGCTGGAACGTTATGCCATTTGGGTTAAAGAATGTAGGAGCGACCTATCAGAGAGTAGTTACAACTATCTTTCATGACATGATGCATAAGAATATGGAAGATTATGTTGATGACACCTTAGTGAAGACTATGAAAAGATCAATGCATATTCAAGAGTTAGGTCCTATACTTGACATAATGGAAAAGTTCAAGCCCCGATTAAATCCAAAGAAGTGTGCATTCGGAGTGACATCTAGTAAACTACTTGGCTACATCATTTCAAAGAAGGGCATCGAGGTTGATCCTGAAAAGGTCCAAGCTATAATGGAGATGCCACCTCCAAAGAACATCAGTCAAATGAGAAGTCTACAGGGACATCTCCAATCCATTAGAAGATTCATTTCTCAACTAGCAAACAAGGCTCAACCTTTTACAAAAGTATTGAGAAAAGGAATAATATACAACTGGGATCAGCAGTGTGAACAACATCTTCAGCAGATAAAAGAGTACCTGTCTAATCCACCGATATTGATGCCACCTATTCAAGGTGAGCCACTAATCTTATATATATTAGCAACTAATTCATCACTGGGGGCACTTTTGGCGCAACAAGATGACAACAAAAAGGAAAGAGCTATTTATTACATCAGCAGGACATTGGTGTCTTATGAAATGAGCTACAATATAATAGAAAAAGCATGCTTGGCATTAGTCTTTGCATCACAGAAACTGAGGCACTATATGCTCACACATTCAGACAAGTTGGTGGCCAAAATTGATCCACTTAAGTATCTTCTTAATAAAGCAACACTCACTAGATGATTGGCAAAGTGGGTAATGATCCTTACAGAGTTTGACATTGAATATGTGGAACGCAAAGCCATAAAAGGACAGGTAATTGCTGATCAACTTGTTGAAGCTCCACTTAAGGATACTCAACCACTACACATTGAGTTCCTAGATGAATCAATAATGCATCTAACTCAACAGCCCTGGAAGATGTTCTTTGATGGTTCCTTTACTCAAAATGGTTCAAGTGCTGGCATACTATTCATTACTCCTCAGAAGTACTCAATTCCAAAGTCTTATAAGATTCTATTCCCTTGCACAAACAACATTGCAAAATATGAAGCTTTGGTGAATGGAATAAAACTAGCCCTTGAATGGAAGGTTGCTGAATTACATATTTATGGAGATTCTCAGCTGGTCATCAATCAAATCAATGATACATATCAGACTTGAGATGAGAAATTGATGCCTTACAAGAGGATGGTAGATGATTTCAAGAAGTACTTTACTTTTGTATCATTCCAACAAATTCCTAGATCAGCGAATAGAGTAGCAGATGCTATGGCTACCTTGGCATCTATATCTGAGCTACAAGAGTCCAATTTTCACTTTGATTTCCTGGTGGAAGAGTTATATTACCCTGCTTATGATTCTCATGAGACCCAAATAGTCTATTCTATTATTGGACACGACTCATCCCAATATAGCCACATCTATTCCTATCTATGTGATCAAATTATCCCTGAAAACCTTACTCATAATGAGAAAAGAAACCTAACTCGAAACGCTTTGCGGTATGTTATCATAGCTAACGATTTATTTAGACAAGGTTTGGACTATACTTTTCTTAGATGTCTAGAAATTGAAGAATCTAAACGTGCATTATCAGAAGTCCATGAAGGTATTTGTGGATCTCATTCGAATGGTTTTACTTTAGCTTGGAAACTATTATGGGCTAGCTACTATTGGCCAGATATGGAAAAAGATGCCATAAAATTTGCTAAGACTTGTGAGAAATGTCAACTTCATGGAAATCTCATACATGCCCCGGTAAGGGACCTCATACCATTTATAACACACTGGCCTTTTCAACAATGGGCCTTTGATCTCATTGGTTAGATATATTCGGCTTCATCCAACAGACATAAATTCATCATAACTGCCACTGAGTATTTCACCAAGTGGGTAGAGGCAGTTCCACTCACTAAGGTAACTGGTAAACAAGTCACCTTATTCATCCTAAATTATATAATTTGCAGGTATGGGATATCGTCGTCCATCGTGAATGATAATGAAGGACAATTCAAAAATAAAGATCTGGACGAGCTTTGTGAGAAATTCAAAATAAAGCAACACTAGTCATCAGTATATTACCCTCAAGGTAATGGACAAGCTGAGGCATCTAACAAAAACCTACTGACTATCTTGCACAATACAGTGAACAAGTCTGGGAAGGATTGACATCTGCAGCTCAATCCTGCACTATGGGCTTACAGAACTAGTATCAGAACACCAAATAGGGCTACACCTTTTTCTTTGGTGTACAGGTCCGAAGTAGTATTACCTATTGAAGTAGAAATACCATCTCTAAGAGTTTCATTGCAAGGTCTTGATACTGATGAAGATCATAGAATATCTAGATTGCAAGAACTTGAATTGCTGGATGAGCGTCGACAAGTGGTGTTTGATCATCTCAGAGTGTATCAGAAGAGAATGTCTAGGGGGTATAACAAGAAAGTTCAACAAAGAGAATTTCAAGTTGGTGACCTAGTTCTGAGAGAAAATCCAAAAAATCAACAGTTTCACGACAACAAAGGGAAGTTTGAACCCAACTGGCTGGATCCCTACATTGTTACTATAGTATTCAGCTCTGGTGCCTATCAACTCTCAAAATCGGAAGGAGAACAACTCCGTGAACTGATTAACACCATCCACTTGAAGAAATTCTTTGCTTAGCACTCTTTGCTCCAGCAAACTTGTACAGTTGGAAAAAGTCCTGAAAAAAATCCTAAAAATCAGAAAAAGTCCTGAAGAAACCAAAAAATAAAAAATAAAAAAAAGAAAAATTGCCCTGGTGAAAACCTGGTAAACAGGCACCTTGGTAAAAAAAATGAATCTCTACCAAGCAGGTGAAAACCTGGCAAACAGGCACCTCTTATACTCAAGCGCTCCATCTATCAATGCAACGTTGGCATTTCCCACTTTCAAGTATCTTTTGCTTTCGCTTGTACATATTTTCGGTCACTTTTGTGACATCCTGGTTCATTGGAACCCTCATGACTTAAAACTGATCAACGTTCTAGTCTTAGGTTACTCGACAGAGCACATTACATATCCTAAGCAGTGTCAACCAGGTCATTATTCTGTCAGTGAAACCTGGTCGTCCACTCCAAGTCAGTTACCTATCTCCTGACTACTACAGAGTTTTTATCACTGAGTTCACAAGCAAAACAACATAACAGAAAACAATTACTAAACAGTTTGGGCTATGAATGAAAATTTTCTTTGTATGCTATCTTTTATATTGATTTTTGATTATTGTCCCTCTGAGTAAGTCGAGGAAGTCTATTATGACTAAGAGAAGCAAGGATTGGGGGCGTAATGTTTTATTTGTTTTCTGCTTGTAGGAATGATCTCGATGATCTGGAAACATATAAATTAGCTGGGTGTCTATGATAAGAGCCTTCACATTAAGGTGAAATTGCCTCGCATACCTTGACTCCACTTATTTGTATGCTATAGGGAGGTCCATATCATTTCTTTGTCTGTTTTGAGGGAATTTCTTTATGATGCAATTTGGGTCCTTGCGAAATCTGTCCAAGGATATGAACAAAAAAAGGGTCATTGCGGACAAGATAACTAATATTGCACATTGAAAAAGAAAGGAACTCTAACCTGCCTGTTGTGTTCATTATGCTCAGTGATGAATCTTAAGTATTTTAAATCTAGTGACTAGGTTTAGGTTGCATTTCGCATATCATTTTGCATTTCATTCTGCATTTTTGTGAATCTAGAGTGATTTTGGTATAGTAATAATCTCCTTATCTTATGAATGAGAGCTGAGAGCGTCATCATTTCTTACGCTAAGTGGTCTTTTTTACCATTATTTCTTCGATCGAGTACTTGTGTTTTGAGATGTTTAGCTACATACATAACATTTCATATAGATTCATTCATTCGTTTTATTATTAAATCATTTGCATTCATCTTATTGCATAGAAAAAAAAAAACAAAAAAATTTGCACTACTCATTTTCATTCATTTATTTGCATATGAAAAGAAACAAAAACATAGACATTCATTATCATTTGCAATACATACATTCATGCTGAAAGAAATACATACATGTAGAATAAAGCATAAAGAAACATCTCATAATTGAATTGACACAAGTATAATGAAGTCAAATCGGATCTCATATATATATATATATCATCTCAAGTCTAAGAGTACAAAATGATGTCCAATGAAATGTACAAACTCCCATCAGAGGAAGAATCATATCGGCTACAAAAAATAGGTGTGTCTACAAAAAATAGCCTAGCTACAAAAAGAATCATCTAGCTGGCACCCTCTCCCTCATCGCCTGGTGGAGGAGGAGGAGTCTGATGCCCGAGATCCTGGTGCGGTGCTCGTGCTCCCTCCAATCTAGCCATATACTATGAATAGGGTTGCACCTGCTATGCAATAGGAACTGTGACACTATATGCCGCCACATAATATGCAGCCCCACTACTCTAGAGCAACACCTCCTATCGAAGAGACTCTATCTCTGCTCTCGACTCAGCTCTCAATGCTGTGATCTGGCAATCACGCTCTGCCCTAACCTCGACTAGCTGTCGATCTCGCTCTGCTAGCTAAGTCTGAGCCACTGTCAACTATGACTACAACTCTGCAAGGCGTGCTCTCATCGGCTGACTCGTGTTAGCCCCCTGCTCTCTCATAGGCTCTCCCCCACCATCTCCACCACCATCTCCACCTGTGGCTCCACCCTGCTCATCCCGCCGCTGCCAGACCTGCCTTGGAGTTGCTCGCTCCTCCTTTCCACCACCCAACCTCATGCCTACTCTCCCAAGGGATCCACCTTCACCCCTTTGCTGTCCAACATCATCTCACACTCCACTGCTGATAGCACCAGGATCACCACTAGTCCGTCGTGGAGCATCTAGTCTTTGGCCCTGTCCCTGCCTATGGCCCTGTCTCTGTGCCTATCCCTGTGCCAGTGCGGGGGCATCATCCTCCACATCCTCAATATGAGGAGCATGCTCTCTAGGATTCATAAATTGAGGGAATGGATGCTGCTAAAAGTAATCCCTGTACTGGGGCAATACCCCCACATCTGTTGTATCCTCCAGGTAATCCCACCTCTGCCGGTGTAAACCTGTCAGCTCCTGCATCGCTAAAGCATAGGATAGCCTAGGTGACCATCCCTATCTCTCCTCATCAGCATATCGAGCATATGCTGTATAATCCTGAGAGATCCCCTATGACTGACCGTACTGCCTCATCACTCGTGAAATGATGAATCGCTCCACAACAGTCTGCGATCTCCTAATCAGTGGGCGTGTAACAAAAATATCTCTCCGCACTGCCTGCCAGTCATCCCATGACTCCAACCCCTTATACGGTCTCCATATAATAGCTATCAGATCATCCAGCTGTCATCACCAGAAGTTTGTCTTGCCCAGATGGGGTTGCATAATATATCTGACATACCTGTAGATAATAGGCTACCCGGGCTCTCTGCTATTATCGACTATCGGCTGACAAACGGGAAGGTGCTCCCAAGCCCACACCTGTAAAATGTAAACCCTTGTAGCCATGTTCCACCCATCTCTGTAGACAATCTCATGCATCTCCTGATACATGTGAGCCAATAAGCAAGAGCCCCAACCAAGTCTCTAAGGGGTCTCTATCAACCTCTCCAGCATATGGCCCCATTCACTCTAAAAACCCTGTTGCCCTCTGTCTGGCATCAAGAAGCAACCAATGAAACCTGCTAGGACACATGCCAATGGATACTCCTCACTGTACCTACCCATCAATATATCCCAACTCATAGAATGAGTCAAGATATCAGGATCCCTGAATATGTTCCTAAGAGCCTGTAGTCTAGGTAACAATGCAGTATCATAATCCACCTTATCCCCAGCAAAAAGGATATGAAGGATCTTGTACACATCCTTGGGAGTGATAGTCAACTCCCCAACTGGCAAATGAAAGGTATTATGCTCTGAATGAAATTTCTCTACCAACGCTATCAGCATCCCGTGGTTCACATGGATATCAGGTAACCTCATCAGGTGAGTAAAGCCACACATATCAATATGAGCCTGCTCGACCTTAGACAAATCACAAACCAAATCCATAGTGGGAAGATATACACATCTGAAGAGCACAAGAGGTAAGCACACCTGCACAAAAACCCAACAATGATCATCAGAAAACATTCCACATGAGCCTACAAGAGAAGTTAAACATCACGCAAATCCAAATAAGTCAAATGCAAAAGCAAAATTTCATGTTTACACTTTCAAAAATGGTCACTATTTTTCGAACGACAAAACACAATTAAATAGAATCTCATACGAGTCAGGAATGGCTCTCGTATGAGAAAATAGCCTCAAACAACACTTTATTGGATTCTGCATGACAAAATGGTCTCCTAATCGACCTGTCGTACAACACAAGGGTTACTCCCGTACGACAAATCTAATGGTCTTAAACGATAAAAGATAATTTGCCAATTTCTCATATGAGACAGGATCCTGTCTCACACGATAAACCGTGACACCCAACCCAAAACTCGTGAAAAACGTGAAAAATAAACAAAAAATTTCAAAATTGGAAACATAAAGAGGCTAAAGATGGATCACTTATCATTGGCTTGTAGTTTCGGGGTCAATTGTGATGTCTCTGGCACTCAAATCGATGTTGACGAGTAGGGACCACCAAATTTCTTCGCAGAAGGCTTTTTGAATTTTCAAACTTGGAGGGTTAAAATGAATTGAAAATGACACTTTCGTCCTATATATAGCCTAAAACCTAATTTTTCAACTTGCTACGATGGTCATGAAAATTGTACCCTTAGCTAATATGCCTGCTCTGATTCCATTTTCGGGATCGAAATCGAAATTTGAGATCGTTTTACTAGTCAATTTCAAAATTTTGACCACTTAGTATTTTTTTTTCATCAAATGCTCATTCTTTCTTCAAATTGCGCTCAATTTCAAACAATGAGTCTTAATTTAATTTCGTTCTATGCTCAACATTACAATCAACTCTATGCTCAATTTCTTATCAATCATCGCCGAATTTTTCAAAAAAATCCTCATGATCATTTTGTGCTCAAATAAGTTATTTTTTTGTCACACAATTGCCTATAATCAATCCCTCGCTATCTTTCAATTTCACTCCCGAGGGGGCATACTCACGACCTTATGACTTCACATCTCACAAGTCGAGAATTTTTTTTCAAAAGTCGAGCAAAATCTTTTCAATTAAAGAAAATCAATCCTTATTACTAAGGGGCATCTCAGCTTCATCGCTTCACATCAAGTTGAGATCTCTCAATCATCTGAATCAAATCAATCACTAGGGGCATATCAGTTTCATTGCTTCAAATCAAGCTGATATTTGTCTTTCATCTGAATTAATCTCTTAACATTAATCAGTTTCATCGCTTCAAATCAAACTGATTATTCGTTTAAACTCAATCAAAAGTTTAAAGAGTTTATTTGATCACACTAAATCTAAGCAGGTGTTCAATATTCATTTCTTGATCAAGCTGAACAGTTCATTCTTTGCTCATCGTGTCTTGATCAATCAAGTTCAAGATCGATTTTTATCATCACTCACTGTATCTAAGATCAATCAAGTTCTAGATCAGTAAGATCCGCTTCTTGATCAATCAAGTTCAAGTTTAGTATCTTTGTTTTCTATCGTGCCTCAGTTCAATCAAGTTCGGGATCGATATCACTTTAATTAGACCTCATTTAGCTTTGTCATTTTGACTCAAGATAAACACCTTGCTTTTTTATCTAGTTCATGATCAATCAAGTTCAGAACTAGCATCTCCTAGACATCACACATTCTTTGAACCAATGCGCTGCTCACACATTAATTCAAAGAGGGGCAAATGTAATACCCTAAAATTGGTCATCTAAACCATGGGCCCCTAATCTCGACAACATCACCAAGGTCCTAACCAAAGGAAATTAAATTAATCTTGAGCACATTATTAATTCTTTAATTATCAAAAATCACATGGCAAATCAACTACTCAACATTATTTAAATATTGATTTAATTAATCAAATCATTTCCAAGAATATCATTTTGATCAATTATCCCATTTTAATTTATTAAATATCCTTGCATATTTAATTAAATTAATAAATTTTCCATTCAATCATGCAAAAAGGATTAATTTATTACAAAAGATGAATTAATTTATTACAAAGAGTTGAATTGAAACAAAAAAAAAAAGAAAAAAAGAATTGAATTAAGAGAGAAATCAAACTTGAGATATTATTTCTTTTTCTAAATTTAGAACTTGAAATCAGAAAAGCAATTTAATTGAATTATTGAATTATTCTCTAAAATTGGAACTCAAAGCTTTTCAGAAAAAGAAGTTCAGTTGCATTGAAAAGACCTTTTTCTTGAATGAATCAAATATGTGCATGGAATTATCTATTTTTATCAGATGTGCATGGAATTAATTTATTATTATTTTCCAATGCAACTTGGACTTCTAATTTGAATGGATTTCAATTAAACTATAATTGGAATCTATCTCAAGGTTAACTCTACCCGATTTCTCAATTATTTTCAATTAATCCTAAATTGAGCTTTTTGTGATTCTCTATAAATTTAGTCTTCAGCTCTCATTCCAATTCACCCCAGAGATTTCTGAGAACATGCTTGGAGATTATTATCACGCTAATTTCGCTCTGGAGTCATTGAAATCATTGTGCTTTTTTAGATTACTTGCATCCATTTTACATTCATTATTGCTTGCATCCATTGTTGCTTGAATTGGTTATTATTGCTTGAATCATTCATCCATCTTGCATCCATATAGCTTAATATCATATAGATTAAGTCCTTCATCTTGGTGTAGTCTAGTCATTGGTATTGCTTATAAAAATCTGAGAGCAATCTTATACTCGCATCTTTTAGAAGGCAATTAGTCGCTTTGCTATGGTTTATTTCTTATTGATTATTGATTACTAACCATGCATATAATGACTTAATTGAAGTGTTGTGCTTGCAGCTACAGGTTCACTTTTTCACACACACATCTCTCAACACTTCAATTAAGTCATTATATGCATGGTTAGTAATCAATAATCAATAAGAAATAAACCATAACAAAGCGACTAATTGCCTTCTAAAAGATGTGAGTATAAGATTGCTCTCAGATTTTTATAAGCAATACCAGTGACTAGACTACACCAAGATGAAGGATTTAATCTATATGATATTAAGCTATATGGATGCAATATGGATGAATTATTCAAGCAATAATAACCAATTCAAGCAACAATGGATGCAAGTAATCTAAAAAAGCACAATGATTTCAATGACTCCAGAGCAAAATTAGCGTGATAATAATCTCCAAGCGTGTTTTCAGAAATCTTTGGGGTGAATTGGAATGAGAGTTGAAGATTGAATTTATAGAGAATCACAAAAAGCTCAATTTAGGATTAATTGAAAATAATTGAGAAATCAGGTTGAGTTAACCTTGAGATAGATTCCAATTATAGTTTAATTGAAATGCATTCAAATTAGAAGTCCAAGTTGCATTGAAAAATAATAATAAATTAATTCCATGCACATCTGATAAAAATAGATAATTCCATGCACATATTTGATTCATTCAAGAAAAAGGTCTTTTCAATGCAACTGAACTTCTTTTTCTAAAAAGCTTTGAGTTCCAATTTTAGAGAATAATTCAATAATTCAATTAAATTGCTTTTCTGATTTCAAGTTCTAAATTTAGAAAAAGAAATAATATCTCAAGTTTGATTTCTCTCTTAATTCAATTCTTTTTTTATTTATTTTTGTTTTGTTTCAATTCAACTATTTGTAATAAATTAATTCATCTTTTGTAATAAATTAATCTTTTTTGCATGATTGAATGACAAATTTATTAATTTAATTAAATATGCAAGGATATTTAATAAATTAAAATGGGATAATTGATCAAAATGATATTCTTGGAAATGATTTGATTAATTAAATCAATATTTAATTAATGTTGAATAGTTGATTTGCCATGTGATTTTTGATAATTAAAGAATTAATAATGTGCTCAAGATTAATTTAATTGCCTTTGGTTAGGACCTTGGTGATGTTGTCGAGATTAGGGGCCCATGGTTTAGATGACCAATTTTAGGGTATTATAGTATGTAAGTTGAAGAAAGCACTTTATGGATTGAAACAAGCTCCTAGAGCCTGTTATGCTAGATTAGACAAATACTTGTTAAAATTGGGATTTACTAAAGGTGCTGCTAATAGTAATCTATACTTTAAGATTGAAAATGATAACATTTTTATTGTTGAAGTCTTTTTTGATGACATTATGTTTGGTGGTGATGATTATATGAGTTTGAAGTTTTCCGGTGATATGCAAAATGAATTTGAGATGTCTATGATTGGTGAGATGAAATTTTTCTTAGGTTTGCAGATTGCACAAATAGGAAAATGTATCTTTACATCTCAAACTAAGTATGTGAAGGAATTGCTGAATAAGTTTGGGTTAGATGATTCCAAACCGATTGGAACTCCTATGATGACTGGTTGTAAATTGTCTAAAAATGATGAATCGTGTAAAGCAAATCCGAGTTTGTACAAATCTATGGTTGGTGGACTATTGTATCTTACTCAGACTAGGCCTGATATTATGCATGTTGTGTGTATGGCTGCTAGATATCAAGCTGATTCGAAGGAGAGTCATGTCACTACTGTTAAATGAATATTTAGATATCTAAAGGGAACTCATGATTATGGTTTGTGGTATCAAAAGAATTATGATTTCATGTTGTGTGCTTACACTTATGTAGATTGGGCTGGTGATGTTGATGACTGAAAGAGTACTATTGGTGGAGCATTCTTTTTAGGTAAGAAGTTGGTTTCTTGTGCTAGCAAGAAACAAGATTCAATATCTTTATCTACTGCTAAAGCTGAGTACATTGCTACTGCTAGTAATTGCTCTCAAATAGTTTGGATGAAGCAAATGTTGAAAGATATTAGAGTTATTTATGATGAGCCTATTGTTATATACTATGATAATTCTAGTACTCTAAACATGTCTAAGAATCTAGTGCAACATTCAAAGACTAAGCATATATCAATCAAATATAATTACTTGAGAGAGAAAGTCAACGAATAGAAGGTGAAGTTGGAGTATGTATCTACAAAGGAACAAATTGCTGATATTTTTAGTAAGCCTTTTCCTGTAGATACATTTGTCTACTTGAGAGACAAGTTAGGGGTATCCACCCCTCCTGATGAGCATTCTTTTATTTGGATTGATGAGTTGGTGTTTTTCCTCTGCTGGAGTAGTCTGTTGCTTTGATTGTGTATCCCAGGGGGAGAAATATTCATGGTTCTATTTTGGGAGAGATTTTGATTTTCTATTTTGGAGATCTTTGGCATTGTTGTCAAAGGGGGAGAGAGATCATGTGAAAAACTGCTTTATCTATCTTGATCTTAGGGGGAGTTTGCCGGTGATATCTTCTTTCTTTGCATTGATTGTTTTTCACATTCATATGTTGCCATCAATGCCAAAGGGGGAGATTGTTGGATTATTGAGGAGATTGTTGGATTTGGTTGATCATTGCTGCTTCTAGGATATGTTGTTGTCATTGATGCCAACATATTCCTGTGAGTTATTTCGATGAGTCTGGGAAGATTTTTTGATCCGGTTTTGTAGTTTGGTTGTGCTGATCACTGTTTTGCAGAATCTGATATTTCCTCCGGTATATTCTGGTGTGATCAGATCTTGTGTTGAGACTTTGGAATATTGTTTGGGATGATCTTTTGTATCTTCATTTCAGATGGTTCATGATTTGGTTCTCTACAAGTTATCTTTCCTTGTGACAGTTGCTGATTAGTTGTGTTCTTGAGTTTTGAGACGTTGACCGATGAAGATTTGAAAAGAGGTGTCGGTGCAACTATTCCAGATGATTCTAACATGCTTTTTGGTGTTTCCTAGTTGTGTCCTATTTGTTTTGGCGATCCACATTGATCTTTGTTCAATCTTTTTTGTGATTTGTATGAACCGGTGATGATTTGCGTGTTATGCAGTATTTATGGTAGTGTAGCATGTTGCGGTTGATCTTGGTGGGACTTCCAGTGGATGTTATCATTTGGGAATTTGAATTAGGTCCATGATATGTAATATAAATCATAATATTATCTGGTGGTCAATCTTTGTATCCTGTAATGTAATTTTTGTAATTGTGAGTTGAGGGTTTAGTTGACCTTGTTATCAAGGTTGATGATTTGTATATATAGGTGAGATGTTTATGTAATTTAGGTGTAAGTATTGTGTTTGCATTATCAGAGAAAGCTGATTGTGCAAAAATGGATACTTCATCTAGTGAAGTGTTGTGGTGTGATTGGTGTTGCAAAGCAGACAACTGTGCTTAACCAAAACTATCATCAGGCATTTGTAGATGTATCAGTATGGTCCTCGTTAGTATCCTTCCTTAGCAATGTCTTAGTCTCCCCCCATTAATAATGATAATTTACTTCCTGCTCCTCATTGATTGAATGTTTATAGAGCTTTCTATTAAATAAAAAGTGAAAAGGAAGTCTGGTGGTCATCCATACCTCGTATTCTCACTGGGACTAACCTACAAGCAATTGGTCTGGGCGAGTCATTATTTCCCCCCTTTACATATAGTCGAGGGATGCTATCGAACTAGTTGTCACACCAATGGTTGAACTTCATTATGTGGGAGAACAATAGAAATTACATATATACATATACATATACATATACATATATACATACATATACATATGTAGATACCATCCAGACTAAAATGAAAAAGTCCAGAACCATCCTCAAAGGCTAGATATATGGTTAAGGCACTCTTGCGGGGTTGAATCCTTCCCTCTTGCTCATAAGATAGTGCTACCTTACTTAATAAGAAAAGGTAAAATGGAATAGAGGAATTGCCCAAAGATGGTGATGAAGCAAGATGGCACACATACTGAGGGAAGATGGAATTTGGTTTCAATGGTTGATCTCCACTTTCTCGCCAAGAGCCCCAAGCAAAACAGTAATGGTAATCCCAACATAGAGAAGGAGATGGGATATTATTGTAGTTCATTCCTTCCAGATTGTAGTGTGAATCATATTGTAAGTCAGTGAGACTTCCCTAAAGGTTGTAGCCTTCTGAGCATATATCTTTTGAGTAGTGAGCTCTAGGCAGTGTGCCTGAATGCATGTGCATTCCCCATTGAAATATTTTCATATATTACTGTAGAGTATCATCTTACTGTGGGTAGGTTCCCACCGTGGTTTTTCCCTTAACCGGGTTTTCCATGTCAAAATCTTGGTGTTATGTGTCCTGTTAATTTTCTTATCTATCTATTGATGCAATCTATCAGTTTATGTTTTGGTGTTTAATTATCTATTTCCGGTGAAGACTGAATCACCCCCCCTCTTAGTATTCCTTCTTGATTGCTGCTAAAAATCCATTGTAAAAATAGCAACATCCATTGAAAGATCTGACGCAATTGTTCATATTCATTTTGTTGCTATATTCACCAGCCTTGTGTCCAAACTTATTGCAATAATGACAATTTCCATTGAAAGAATAATTTATTGTTTGATTTTTTCATTCACTCGCTTTGTGCCCTACTTTATTACATGAAAAACAATTTCCTTTGAAAGATAAATACCTAGAAGAAAAAGGAAGAGGTCTTCGGTCCATCACAAATTTCCACAATTTCTGATTATGCATGAAAATCATCTTATTCTTAGTAGCATTCTTCATTCCTTTGTCCTTCTCTTCATTGATCTTTGAGCATTCACCAAAATATCCATTATTATGAAACTATAAGAAAGAACCCCATATCTCTCTTCCACCTCTCAAACATAAGCCATTACTAATCTAATCTTTAGCATGTTTGAGTTCCTTTTTTAGATTTGTGACTTCTAATTTTGAACATTCTTTGGTATTCTCATCAAGCTTTATTTCATATTCATTAATTTATTTCTTTCCTTTGTCCACTAAACCTTTTAAAAATTAATCTTCTCAACTACCTTCTTTTACTTCTCTCTTCACTCATCCAGATTAGTCAACACAGATCTCAGTTCTCCTTCCATATCAACAAATCCTTCAATGTCATCCCAATCACCTTGATTTAAAGCATCCATATCATTTATCTCTTCTTCAAATACAGTGTTCAAAACTCTAGATCTACCTCATTCGGTTAAGCTTACTCAAGAGGAACCTTGCTCTGATACCAATTGTCACACACTACATGCTGAGAGGGGGGGTGGGTGAATCAACATAAATTAAAATTTTAGACAACAAACTTATATTAACCAATTAATTCTAGATATGCAGATCAAAGAGATTTAAACAAGATCATAATAAATCATCCACACAAGAACATCAATATTTTATACATAGAAAAATTGAACTAGGAAAAACTACGGTGAGTGTTAACTCACAAGATAATCCACTATATAGGAATGTTTACAAAGGAGAGATCTTATAGCTCTGAACTTGCAGACCAAGGCTAACTGCTCATGGCGTAAGATAAACAAGAGGAATTGCAAACCTGAAGCTAATTGTAACAGGGCAAGATACAAATTTATAACTTTCAAGAAAAGAATTGTATGAAGAGAATCATCTCAATATGTTGATTACAATCACTGTTAAAGCACAATCTCTGACCTTACTAAAATACCCAGACCACCAGATCTTTTGGATTATAGCATCTACATCCACTGTCACATTCACATTGCAATATCTTCTAACACAACAACTCAAATAACATCAACATCCTTACATCATGTTTCACATACTCACTACCAAATTCTACACACATATCTCACATCTTCTTCAAAATTTACTTGCATCTCACTCATATCTTTTATTTTAAACAATTCATCATGTATATATACCAAACCAAAAAAAATACTCTCACCAAGTTGAGCAAAAGAAATATTGTAACGTGTACACACATTTTTGACCCAAGATATACAATCGAACCAAAATATAAAACATGGAACATAAACTAGACCTAAACCAACATCCAATGAGCAACACTAAACCAAAATAATACATCACACAGAATCACCAAACCAAGGAATATACATATAACTTCGATAATATATCCTAACACATGCACTAATCTAATGAAAGAGTCCAGACCAAAACAAGTAACACCTGAACCATACATATAAAGCTTCCAACTATCCTCACCATAAAAAAAAACTAATATCAACTGGAACAACTGCCAACGCAGCTTGTCTACATCCAATCCACAAAAAAACAATCATAACAACCTCTGGTACAAACATAATCATAACAAATGGTACAAAAGCATAACTATAGATAGTTAAATGAAATACTTCAACATTGAATCCTACATAGTAGATGTCCGAACCAAAACATATCTAGACCACACTGTTTGACATCAATAACAACAAATCACACATTTGTAACATGTACTTCATTAGTTATTTTGAAGAGGAATAAAAAAGGATTTTTATTATTCACATTCATTTGTACTTCAGAATTTGAGAAAGGAGGGTCACGACCCTTCAAGAAATTGAAGCAAACAAAAATGAGATAAAATCACAAAGAAATAGAAGAAAGGGGATTCAAGAAATGAAGAATGTTGAAGCATCTAATTCCATGACTATTGAAGAGAAAAACATTGAAGAGACTATGGAGGATGGGATGGATGTAGATGATGAAAATATGCAAGAGGTGAATGTGGAAGATAATAAGATTATGAAAAAAATCTTGGTATGTCTTCAAATCCACCTTTAAATGATATAGAGAATATGCCAATAGGCATGAATCTAGGTATGTCTTCAAATCTTCAAATCTACCTTTGAATGATATTTTAATGCATGTTGGTATGAAATTGAATATTGAAATCAAATCTTTGGTTGAAAAATGGTTTTATGATAATGCATGTATTGAAATCAAATATTTATTCAAATATTTTGAAATTAAGAGTGGAGTCCAAAATTTGTGATTGTCATCCAAAACATTCATTAGACACAACTCAAACCGAATTTATAGAATTTTTTTAGATGATTCAGTGTTACTTGGAGATATTACAATAATTAAAAGGTTATTTGAAAAATATAAACCTTGGTATGTGAAAATTAATAAGAAATAAATCTCTTGTTGTTATAAAAATCACGTGCAATTTCGTTATTATTATGATATTTTTCGATATATATACATTGTACTTTACATACTAATGTGATTATGCAAAAATGTGGTATTAACATGTCACTTGAAATAATGGAGTTTATAGAAGGTTTATTTCATGAAACATCTAATAGACAATTATTTTATATAAGTTCATACGTTTTTGGACAATGCACTAGTTGTGAAAACCTTTCATTTTTTGGAGAATGTATGCATGGAAGTATTTCACATGATTTTGTACAAAAAATAATGAATGTTAAAATATTTAAGAGTGAGTATTTTTTAAATGATGGGAAAACTAGAAAGAATTACAATTTAATCATAGAAAAAATTAGTGTACATGCATTCATATCAAAATTTAAGAGTAAGATTGTGCCAAAATATGTGAAACACTCTTAACATGCTTGATGATGATGAATAATTTCATGCACGTAGAAAAACATTTTGAGTTGGAACTATACTATTAGTGTTTGACTTTGTAGAAGAATATGCTCTTGCTCCACAAGAGGAAATTCAACCTGGATTCAGTACTGGTTAAGCTCTAATAATCTCCTTCTCTATGGTCTACTCATATGATCTTCAATATTCGCACATACCATGTTACAATGTCATAACCTTACATACCACATATCCCACAATTGAGATCTTACATATATACCAAAACCTAAGACCAAATGTGTAGGTTGGCTAATAAAGAATATTACAATTAAATCAATTATAGATAAGTCAAGATGCGATGCATCATCTTGACTCTATGCTATTACAACAATATCCAATTGATTAAGTCATCTCCATAACGTGCCATGCTGATCTGGAATAGATAATGCATGTCGGTAACAACAAATATGTCAACCTGATTAGACCAATAACCCAAATACCAAAACCAAGTGTCCAAACCATGTCTTTGACATAACCAAGTGATCTCCAGATGATAACAAGTCATCTTCAGTGCCAGTGAACAATATAACCTACCAGTGAACAATATACTGGTGACTGTGCATAAGTCACTGAACTTGCCGGTGAACATAACCAAAGATCTCCAGAAGGCTAAGTGTTGATAAGTGTTGACATCAATGAAAAAACCAGTGCAACACATCCATAATACCAACAATAAATAATAAATAGACCCATTAACCAATAAATAAAATAGAAAGAGCTAATAAATAAAATAAATAAATCAAAAGCCCAATAAATATTAAACCACATAAATAATATAAATAAATAAATAAATAATAAATGATATTATCTCACAAATACAACTCTCATAAAGATCAATCATAACAAGGGGTAAGTAAATAAATAAATAAATAAATAAATAAATAAATAAATAAATAAATAAATAAATAAATAAATAAATAAATAATAAATAAATAATAACAAATATATAACCAATAAATAGATAAGCCAATAATAAATAAATAAATACACAATAAATAAATAATTAAATGTACCATGGATAGATATAAAAATAATCCAACCAATATAATTTAAACTCAATACCATTACTATCTCCCACATACATATAAAATATAATAAATAAATAAATACTCTTTCATGGATAATTATAAATGCCAAATATTATAATCCACAAAATAACATTAATAAATAATAACCCTCAATAATTAATTACGCAATTATATTTAAATACCAAAGCCATCCAATGATTTAATTTGTTATTAATAAACTATATAAGCCAATTAAGTAATTAATAATTTAATTAACAATAATCGCAACTCCTTAAGACAACCAATCATAGGGTAACATAAAATACCACAAGACAACTCTAACCACAAAACTAAGACTGATAGGGTACCAACTTAAACCTAGAGTGTAGAAGGAGATTTCATGTCATCTTCAATCAACTTGCCATTGGGATGAAGACACGCTCAAACCTGTGAAGCTAGATAGAGTTGATGTTGGGTACCTACAAACGTGCCACCACCAATACATGTATAACAACATATACAATAACATTTATCATGAAATAAACAAACAAGTCAAGGGGAATCACAATGTCATATCGTGCTCATGAATGAGTAGTATGACATTGTTCCTATCACAAACATAGTAGAAGATAGTCATAACAACCAAACACTATCATAATCATCATAAAGTAGACTATGCTATATCCATATGATCTATTGATGTACAAAAAGCAAGATGAATCTGTTGGCATATGTGCAGAGTTAGATGACATGATGATATTGTATGTTGTCATTGATGTCAGTATGCTGAAGTATGAACTGGTATATTGAAGAAAGCAAAATGGCAAGAGAATCGGTATGATGGAATGAAGTGAACTGGTATGATGATGTGAACCGATATATGCAAAAACGTGAACCGGTATGTTGAAATGTGAACCGGTATATGCAAAGTTTGTATCGGGGTTTCATTTGATATGACTACCGGTTGGTAGTCTCAGCTTTAGGGTTTTCGGTTGATGCATTTCAAGTCTGTGTGATTCAACCGACAAAATCTTGTGATGAATTAGCATTGAAATGAAGATCATATCGTGTTGCCACGTCAGGCTTGTGCGTGTGAAGAATTTCCTTGAGGATCTTGCATGAAGAAGATTGATTCTATCTACCTTAGAAATGTGCAAAGTCCCAGTAAACGGTGGAGAGCGCGTGATGGGTTATCAACCTCCAGAAGTGACAAAGAATGAACGATGCAGAACATCTTGAGATTTGTTCACGATTATTTTACCCTATGTAATGTGATTGAATGGTCAGGATTGGACCGACTGTATTGTTAACCTAGATTCTTAGGGTTTTAGGTTTTGGCTATCGACCTAATTGTTGTCTATAAGGTCGATGATGATTCTCATTTTGAAGTTGTTGGTAAATGAATGTGTGTGAAGTGTTCTTGCTAGACCGGTGCAGTGAGTAGAGATCTATAGAGTGTGATTTTAGATGTAAAGGAACTGAAGTGGATCTGCCTTGGCATTAAGTCCTGTTATTAGATCAATGTATTACCT
This sequence comes from Cryptomeria japonica, assembly GCF_030272615.1. Taxonomy (NCBI): domain Eukaryota; kingdom Viridiplantae; phylum Streptophyta; class Pinopsida; order Cupressales; family Cupressaceae; genus Cryptomeria; species Cryptomeria japonica. The sequence goes on along the minus strand of NC_081407.1, from coordinate 582,004,408 downwards.
ATTGACTTCTAACCATTTTAGCAGTTGGAAAATCCCTTTACCAGGTAGCTTTAACAAGATTTTTGTAAATCCTTTAACAGGGTGACTCAAAATCATTGAGTTCTTTAAATCCTCTGACAAGGTAACCTTTAACAGGGTTTTAACCTCTAACTGGGTATTTAACCATCCCTTAACCGGGTGATCCCTAGTAGGATCGGTTCCTAGAAGAACCTGTTGTAAAGTCTTTAACAGGACTAGGCTCCTAAAAGAGTGAACTTTAGAAGACTTCAAGAACAACTTGTGGGTATTCATCCCCACCGTGGTTTTTCCCAGTTGGGTTTCCACGTGAAAAATTAGTGTGTTATGTGTGATGCTTTTTCATGTGATGTCTTAGTGTTTTCTGTTAAGCAGTAAAGCATGCTGATCCAGTGGTCATTATATTTTTGATGTATTACTTGTTTAAGCATATGGGTGAAGTGGAAATGAGATATTAGGTTTTGTGAAGATCTAGATGTTACCAGTTTATGTCTTTCATAGTCATACTGTGTTTTACCGGTAGTGCCCTGATTTAGATCGGTGATGCTATTTACCAGTTAGTGCAGTCTTTGTAGTTTAAGTAGTTTGAAGAAGTTTTTGTCCATACTGATTCACCCCCCCTCTCAGTATCTGTTGGTTATTTACTATTCATCATTATTCATCAATTGGTAGCAGAGCATCCTCCAGGTCCTCTGTACTATAAGCTTAACCGCTTGAGGAAAAGATCCTATTCTAATGATGAAGAGGGAAGGTCCTAAGCTCAACAGAGACAACTTTAAGATATGGAAGGACAAAATGAAGCTATACATTAAAAGCATGGGTGCTCAACACTGAAACTATGTTGAGAATACTTATGTTATCCCTACTAGTACTCTCATTGATGATCAAAGAAGAGAAATTTAGGAGAATGGGAAAGTCATGGAAGCTCTTATCAACAATATGTCTAATATTGAGTTTATAGATATTGAGGATAAAGACAATCCCAAAGATGTATGGGATACTCTAAAGTCTATCTATGGTGGTGATGAGCATGTGAAGCAGGCTAAGGAAGAAAGCCTTAGAGGAAAGTTTGAAGACATGCAGATGATTGAAGGAGAGACCATTCAACAATATGGGATAAGGATTAAAACTGTTGTTGGAGATATCAAGAGTGCAGGAGGTACAATTGATGATTCCACCATTGTTAGCAAAGTTTTGAGATCCTTATTACCGGTCTATGCAATAAGGGTTGCTTCTATTCAAGAGTTGAGATCTATTGACAAGACAAAGGTATCCCTAGATTCTATCATTGCTAAGTTGACCGCATATGAGCTAAACAGTTATGATGGCAATGTTCAGAAGGCTGATTTAGCCTTTAGAGCATTTGCTGCACTATCTAGAAAGAGAAAAGAAGCTAGTACCAGTTGTAAATCAAGACAAAGCAGAGATATGGATGATGGGGAGATCCTGATGGAATTTGAAGCTCTTCTGGCCAAGAGACTTCCTAAGGGAACTAGAAAATACAGAGGTAAGCTCCCTTTGAAATGTTTTTATTGCAATAGGATAGGACACATTGATGTCAACTATCCCATCAGTGATAATAAGGACAAATCGGAGAAGTTTAAAAAAGTTCAAAGGAGGAAATAGGAGAAACTGTCTTGTTGCAGTTGATGAAGGTGTCACTGATGATGAATCAGAAGATGAAGAAAGTGAAGACATAGTGTTTGTAGCCATTAAGGAAGATGTGTCAGACAAGAAGGCTCTTGTCTCCCACTTTGATAATTCTAATGAGTAGATTATTGATAGTGGATGTTCTCACCACATGACTGGTGACCGAAGAAAGTTTCTATCACTGGAAGAGTATGATGGAGGTGTAGTCTGATTTGGTAATGCTGCACCATGTATGGTAAAAGGAAAAGGGTCCATCTCTCTAAATGGAAAAAGTAGTGCTGATAAAGTGTATTGGGTAGAAGGTCTCAGGCATAACCTTTTGAGTGTTGCTCAACTGAATGATAAAGGACTCACTCTGGAATTCAAAGATGGAGTATGCAAAATAAAAGGAAAGAGTGGTGAACTGATGGCCACCAGCATGTAGACCAAAGGTAACTTATTTCAATTAAATACAAATATCAGTCAATGTCTAATGGCTAAGTTTGATGACAATTGGATATGGCATAGGAGACTCTGCCATGTAAATTTTGATAATATTGTGAAGGCCAGTAAGATCAAGGCAGTTAGAGGATTGCCTATGCTGAACAAACAAGATAATCCTTTGTGTAGAGAGTGTCAACTGGGGAAAATATCTTCCTCAACCTTCAAAGGTAAATCTTTCACAACAGATAATTTACTTCATCTTGTACATACTTATTTGTGTGGTCCTATGAAACATAGGAGTGTTCAGGGAGATAGGTACTTTTTGATTCTTACTAATAATTGCTCAAGAATGATGTGGGTCACATTCTTGAAAGAAAAGTCTAAAGCTTTTGGAAAGTTCAAAGCCTTCAGAGCACTAGTTGAAAAGGAAAGCGGTAAGAGGATCAAATGCCTTAGAACCGATCAAGGAGGTGAGTTCACTTCTAGTGAGTTCAATAAGTACTATAAAGAGAATGGCATCAAGAGGCAACTGTCTGCCCCCCTGAATCTATAGCAGAATGGCCTAGTAGAAAGGAATAACCAGACTATAGTTGAAGTAGCCAAAATGATGTTGAATCAAGGGAAGGTTGCTCACACTTTTTGGAGAGAAGAGATGAGCACTGCAGTCTACACTATGAACTGGGTACTCATCAAGAAAGGTAAGGATAAAAATCCTTATGAGTATTGGACCGGTAAGACTCCTGTAGTAAGATACTTTAGAGTGTTTGGTAGCAAGTGTTATATCAAGAGGAGTGAACACCAGAGCAAGTTTGATGCAAAATGTGATGAGGGAATATTCCTAGGGTATTCCACTAAGAGCAAAGCTCTCAAGTATTTTAACAATAGGACTCAGAGAATTTCTGAAAGTATAAATGTTAGAATTGATGAGACCATTGAGAAACCTGAGGAAACTAACAGTGAGCGAGTGGTAGATGAACCAGATGTAACCTCTGGGAACTGGTTGCAAAACAACCAAATAAAAATAATAGTACTCCTACACTAGTAGACCCTGATGAAGATGAGAATGAAGAAGAAAAGAAAGAGGAATCAGTTAAGATACTTCCTAGGTATGTAAAGCTGCATCATGATCAAAAGCAGATCATAGGAGATAAGGATGCAAGAATTCTTACAAGAAGAAAGGTCAGAGAAAATTCTTGCATGATCTATGAATTTGAGCCCAAAACATTTAAAGAGGCACACAAAGATGAAGATTGGATTAAGGCTATGGAAGAGAAAGTTGACTAGATAGAAAGGAATGGTACATGGTCTTTAGTACCCAGACCTGAGCACAAAAATGTTATTGGCACCAAATGGATTTTTAGAAACAAGCTGAATGAAGATGGAACAATGGTAAGAAACAAAGCAAGATTGGTATGTAAGGGATATGCTCAAGAAGAAGGAGAAGACTATGGAGAAACCTTTTCTCCAGTAGCTAGATTGAAAGGAGTTCGAATGATTCTTGCATATGAAACCTTCAAGGGATTCAAAGTGTATCAGATGGATGTGAAATTTGCATTCCCGAATGGAATACTTGAAGAGGAAGTGTATATAGAGCAACCAGATGGGTTTTACCTATCAGAAGATAGTGATATGGTATGTAGGCTACATAAAGCCTTGTATGGATTGAAGCAAGCACCTAGAGCATGGTATGAACATTTACACTCCCATCTTGTGAAGATTGGATTTGAAAGAACAAGTGAAGATAGCAATATCTATCTAAAGTCAAAAGGAGATCAGATTCTGATCTGTGAAGTGTTTGTTGATGACATAATTTTTGATGAAAATGACAAGATGAGTCATGCATTTGCAGATGAGATGAAGAAGAAATTTTAGATGTCACTAATCGGAGAGATTAAGTTCTTCATTGGACTACAGATTCAAAAAGTGAAAGATGGTATCTTTATCACTCAGTCCAAGTATGTCAAAGAGGTGTTGAAAACCTTTGGCATGGAAGGCAGCAAACTAGTTGGTATACCAATGATGACCGGTTGTAAATTGTCAAAAGAAGATGACTCAACATTGGTGAATGAGAAGGAATATTGGTCAATGATTGGTAAGTTGCACTATGTAGTACACAATAGACAGGACATAGCACATGCAGTGGGCATTGCTGCACATTTTTAGAAAAGTCCCCGAGAATCCCACTTGGTAGCAGTCAAGTGGATTCTTAGATATTTGAAGGGAACTATAGATTATGGATTGTGGTATCCATACAATAATGATTTCAATCTCAAAGTATTCACAAATGCTGATTGGGCTGGTAATGTGGATGACCGGAAGAGCACAACCGATGGTGCATTCTTTCTTGTTGGTAGACTAGTCTCATGGATGAGCAAGAAGCAGAGTTGTATCTCTCAGTCTACAATAGAAGCAAAATATGTAGCAGTATTTATGAATTGCACTCAGACAATTTTGATGAAGCATGTATTAAGTGGTTTCAAAGTCCCTGTATCTGAACTGATGAGTATATTTTGTGAAAACACAAGTGCAATTAATATTTCCAAGAATCTGGTATTGCATGCTAGAACCAAGCACTTCGAGCTCAAGTATCATTTCTTGAGGGAGAAAGTTCAGAACAAAGAGGTTGTATTGGAACATGTTTCCAGTAAGGAACAGTTAGCAGATATATTCACCAAGCCTCTACCGAAGGCTACATTTACCTATTTAAGAGGTGAATTAGGGGTGCTGCCCCTTCAAGAGGTGAACTAAAGGTATGTGCTCCACATCAGTCAGGTATTGCATTGCCAAATCTTTTCAGGATTGGTGTGGTGAAGGATGCTACTCCCCAGGAGGAGCAGCATAGTGGAACATGGATGCTTGTGCCTCCACTTTGGCATTGTTGTCAAAGGGGGAGAATATGTGAAGCAAAGAAGATATCTGCAGTATTGGCTACACATAATATGCAAGAGATTGGGGAGAAGATGTGAAGTAGAGAGATATCTTTGTATATTGCCATCAATGCCAAAGGGGGAGATTGTTGGCATATGTGCAGAGTTGGATGAGATGATGATATTGTATGTTGTCATTTATGTCAATATGCTAAAGTATGAACTGGTATATTGAAGAAAAACAACTAGCAAGAGAACCAGTATGATGGAATGAAGTGAACCAGTATAATGATGTGAACTGGTATATGCGAAAAGGTGAACTGGTATGTTGAAATGTGAACAGGTATATGCAAAGTTTGTATCGGGGTTTCATTTGATATGACTACTGATTGGTAGTCTCAGCTTCAGGGTTTCCGGTTGATGCATTTCAAGTCTGTGTGATTTGATCGATGACATCCTGTGGTGAGTTAGCATTGAAATGAAGATCAAATCATGTTGCCATGTCAGCCTTGTGCGTGTGAAGAATTTCCTTGAGGATCTTGCATGAAAAAGATTGATTCTATCTACCTCAGGAATGTGCGAAGTCCCAGTAAATGGTGGAGAGCGCGTGATGGGTTATCATCTTCCAGAAGTGGCAAAGAACAAACGATACAGAACATCTTGAGATTTGTTCAAGATTGTTTTACCCTATGTAATGTGATTGAATGGTCAGGATTGGATTGACTGTATTGTTAACCTAGATGCTTAGGATTTTAGGTTTTTGCTACCAACCTAATTGTTGTCTATAAGGTTGATGATGATTCTCATTTTTAAGTTGTTGGCAAATGAATGTATGTGAAGTGATTCTTGCCAGATCGATGTAGTGAGTAGAGATATGTAGAGTGTGATTGTAGATGTAAAGGAACTGAAGCGAATCTGCCTTGGCTTTAAGTGCTGTTATCAGATCAGTGTATTACCTATTGACTTCTAACCATTTCAGCAGTTGGAAAATCCCTTTACCGGGTAGCTTTAATAGGCTTTTTGTAAATCCTTTAACAGGGTGACTCAAAATCATTGAGTTCTTTAAATCCTCTGACAAGGTAACCTTTAATAGGGTTTTAACCTCTAACTAGGTATTTAACCATCCCTTAACTGGGTGATCCCTAGTAGGATCGATTCCTAGCAGAACTTGTTGTAAAGTCTTTAACAAGACTAGGCTCCTAATAGAGCAAACTTCAGAAGAGTTCAAGAACAACTTGTCGGTATTCATCCCCACCGTGGTTTTTCCCAGTTGGGTTTGCACGTGAAAAATCAGTGTGTTATGTGTGATGCTTTTTCATGTGATGTCTTAGTGTTTTCTGTTAAGCGGTAAAGCATGCTGATCCAGTGATCATTATATTTTTGATGTATTACTTGTTTAAGCATATGGGTGAAGTGGAAATGAGATATTAGGTTTTGTGAAGATCTAGATGTTATCAGTTTATGTCTTTCACAGTCATACTATGTTTTACTGGTAGTACCCTAATTTAGATCGGTGATGCTGTTTACCAGTTAGTGCAGTCTTTGTAGTTTAAGTAGTTTGAAGAAGTTTTTGTCCATACTGATTCACCCCCCCTCTCAGTATTTGTTGGTTATTTACTATTCATCATTATTCATCATAATCAGGGGGCGACACTACATCCCCCCCTGAACTAGACATACTCCTCAAAGTTGCAAGGGTTACATTGAAAACATGCACAACTTAATCCAAAACTTCCTTTGAACATAGACAAATTAAAATCTTTTCTTTAAGACAATTACAAACAATATACCTAATCTTTCTTAATTAAGGATTAATCAATAAAACATCTTAACTCAAGCATTTCCTACTTCAAAGTAAGATAATTCCAACAAAAGTTTCCTTCCTATGCTTCAATTATTCAAGGTGAATGCATTACACAAGAGATAAAACAAGTCACAATACTCCTACTAATTACAATAAGCATGCAAAATCATTAAAATATTTTCTAGAAAACTTCATTTAATCCACATCTGCAAGATTGAACTATGATTTTTATCACTGATTTAGCATCTGAAGCAAAAATCACAATAATTCACACCATTCAAACATGGCAATACTTATTTAACATCTAATTTAATGCGATTAAGAAGAAGAATATATATTTTTTGTAACATTTTACACATAGGAACATCCTTATAATATTGAAGTAGCCATGTCATATACCTATATGAGGAAAAAATTCTTTGAATAAGCTTCCTTCAAGGCCAAATAAAATCATAATAACCCATAATTTTCAGAAATCTATAACCCATATACTTAAGAGAAAACAAGATTTACAACATTCAAACATCCTAGTCTCCACATCAAGCACCAAACATGAAGGACAACACCATCTTAACTAAGAAGAAGGAATAGATCTTACTACCTGGTACAAACATTCAATGCATCCTACATCCAATCAAATTATCCAAAGGCACCCTTATCCATTACTTAGACATGATGTATACATAAGAACTCATCGAAGATAGATAATTAGCAGTTCATTTTCATTTAATTATTTATTATTTCACAAATTTCTCAAATCCAAATGCACTTCTATCTAACATTTCATAAAATCTAGAAAGTTTCAAGTACATTTCATCCTATTAACATATTTCATTTACTCAACTAATATCAACATTATCTAATTGTTTGTTAAGTCTAGTGCACTTCTCCGTGATGTCGTCCCTTGCACACACTATCAGAGGTTTAAAGTGAACATGATAAAGACCTCATTTAACACAAAATGAGGGCCCACAATACTCAACATTCAGAATGACCACTATAGACATCAACAAAAAAAGAGAAAGTCCAAAACGAAAGGATCATCAAATTCAATGTTAGATCACAAAAAGTTGTCGATGAAATTAACAAGAAATAAAGTGCTACAAGTGTCACCATAAATACAAAAATAGATGAAAGAAGAATTTAAAAATCTGAAAGCCAAATTAACTCCAATGACACTTCATTCAGTTACCAAATAAATCAAGGCAATATAGCCAACTCATCCAAACGTACATCACGAGGTGACCATTATCAGTCACACCTAAGGGAAAAACCGTTGCACAACCTCCAAGGGTACAATGCCCTAGATGTGCTAGAGAGTGGACACAAGACATTTAAATCCATAATTTTTTTTATATATCCATATTCCTTTATTATCTTTTGTGCAATTCATTCTCTTATGAAAGTCTAAGCAGTTATTCTTAATGAAGGAGGTCATATACTAGGAAAAGATAAAGTGTCTCACACAAGTTCTTCAATTACACATCATAATCTACACTAATTAATTCTTATACACATAATACAAACACTTAAGCTTCTATTCACAAAGAAATTAAGGTATTATTTAGACTTGAAAAGTTAATCCTATAAGAATAGCTTTACTTAAGAGGATATACACATTTTCCCTCACTCTATAGCATAATAATTTATATAGTGAAAACAACCTTTAACATTTAGGCAAGCACTACAAATTATAGAGCAAAGCAAGACCCCATAGAATTATTTAAACATTTCTTGCATCCAAAATTTAAACATAAGAAACAAATACACATGTTGCAAACAACTATGATTTCTAGAAAGGATAAGGAGAGAGCACAAAGCATATATTTCTAAAATTTTCCAAGGTTCTAATGTTCTTTATTTTGTTACAATTTTCAAAGGACAATTCAAGTCAAAGGGAACACTATAGCACACTACGTATGTAATGCCCCACCGGGAACCCTAAAGGAAAATCACACAAACTAACCAACTAAGGGTGAAATATTTTTTTTTAAAAGTTTAATCCACATGAAGTGCTTCAATTACTGCATTTCACATCTATTACACAAGCGGAAGTCTAACACAAATGATTCCTAAAGGGTTACCAACGAAGTATTATTTGATAGTTAAAATTCATTATTAAGGTTAATCCAATTATCCATCTTAGGATACTCAAATACATACAATTGCCATCATTACCTAAGGAACACAATTAAATCATATTCATACAACATATTTCATCATTTGGAAGGTTGAAAGTATTACAATATATTTCTTTTCAAGAAAGCAATTGCATATTGAATAAAGATAACTGAGATATTAAACATCCAAATAAACTAAGATTACATTAATCAACTATTACATGGCATCCAATAATATATAAGAAATTACATCTTTACCAATTGCCAAGGTAACATAATCCATTGATACAAATGACCACATAGGTCTCAAAGTTACAAAAATATCCAACATGAGATGATCCAAGAATCATGAACCACGAGAATATCTACGAAGCCAATCCTCACATGAAGGCACAAACATAAACATCTAATGGGAAGTGGTACTACTACCCGACCATGTGATCCCAAAATGGAACCACCCCACCATGCTAGGAGATAGCAGAAGACCCTCAAGCAAGAACAAGCAAAACATGGTTGACAGTACAAGTGTGACTCCACAATACTCCTGGTGAACTCAACATCACAATACACTAGTGACCCTAAGGAGAGAGTGTCATCGCATAGCTTGTGATGTCTACCTTAGGTAGGTCTCCATAGGTCTCAACCCCCATCTTGGGTTATCCTAGTAACCTTTTCTGAACCCTCGGCTCCATCCAAGACACATGCGGACCCTACCAACCCTTCATGAAGACAAGGTGGTTGGTTTGCTATTCTAGGCCTTCCCACTGCATTTTGAGTCTAAACAAGCACTCAACCATGCATGGGGTATAATATCTTACTTAGTGTTTAAAACTACCCACCCCCTAATAAATTATTAGGTTATCACTTATTAACTCACTTTCGAGGGGTTATCCAGCCATCCACTTAGGGCACAGTCCCCACTCAAAAGCCACTCTCCCATAGGACACTACACAATCATAGTCTCTCTACGAGAACCCTATGGCGATACTGACAACCACATAACCATGAAAAAACATAGGTGATGAAAACATAATCTTACTAACCCTTGGTTAACCATTAGGAACATAACACAACATGGTTTACATCGACAAGGTTATAAGGACAACACCTGCTCAAGAGGGTACAACAACCACTACAACATGACGACTAAACAATTACAAAAATTGCAACGAAAACCAAGATCTTTGCTAAGAAATACCAAATTCGCTAAAGATCATAATTCAAACAACCTTTTGAAAATAATAAAATCATAAAATACTTGCAATTCAATATTAAAGATTTAAGAAAACACAACCACCCCTTTTAAGAAAATTCGAAGCCGTCATTAGTCTAATAAAGCTAGAATTTAAACTATCCTCAAATAACCAATTGCCCTTTTAAAAAAATAAAAAAATCAAATCATAATAACTTAATGAAATAAATCATCCCACATTAAATAATACATCTTTTACATAATCATCATTTTAATTAATATCCCAAATAAAATAATTTCCATAAAATAATAAAAATCACATTGTATATATATATAATAATAATAATATAAATATATGTATATAATTATATATTCATCGAATATATACTTATATACACATACCATATTATGTATATATACCACATCTAAATTTTAACTCAATTCATAGATAGATCTAAGTTTCTAACAACCATAAAAATGTACCTTTATAATAACACACACACACACACACACACACACACACACACACACACACACACACACACACACACACACACACACACACACACACACACACATTATTAAATCCTCATAATAAAAAAAATTACTGGCGAAATCTATTTAACAAGCGCTGGGAAAAAGAACTGGCAGTCTGTGCTACCATATGATAATGTAATTTCTTATGTATTATTGGAAGCCATGTAATAGTTGATTAATGTAATCTTAGTTTATTTGGATGTTTAATATCTTAGTTATATTTATTCAATGTGCAAATGCTTTCTTGAAAAGAAATATATTGTAATACTTTCAATCTTCCAAATGATGAAATCTATTGTATGAATATGATTTAATTGTGTTACTTAGGTAATGATGGAAATTTTATGTATTTGAGTATCCTCAGATGGATAATTGGATTAAAATTTAATAATGAAGTTTAACTATTGAATTATACTTCATTGGTAACCCTTTAGGAATTATTTGTGTTAGACTTCTGCTTGTGTAATAGACATGCAATGTAGTAATTAAAGCACTTCATGTGGATTAAACTTTAAATTTTTTTTATTTCACCCTTAGTTGGTTAGTTTGTGTGGGTTTCCATTAGGGTTCCTAGCAGGGCATTACAATGTAGGACTATAAGAAAAAACCTTAACCGAAGATCCTAGTGTTTGTAACATGGGCTCTGATACCAAATGTAATGCTCACCAAAATACCCTAGAGAAACTTACTAACATGCTAATAGATATTTAAAAAAAAAACATCACTTAATGGAACATATTCAACTAACTTATCATATGTATTTAACATTCATTAACAAGATATACATGTTCTCATCATGAAAATAAACATAAAATCACTATACACAAGCATAAATAAACACAACTCTATAATTAATCTTTTCCTAGGGTACCTCAACATCATTACTTACAATCTCATAAAGATAATAACATCATATTTACTACCATGATCCAATGCATTATAACTCAACCAACCTTTCTCTTTTCATGCATACATAAAATACCTCACTAGTTTATCTATCATGAATAGATCCATTAATAATGGAAATCCCATTAAACCCATAAGACCCATTTTAAAACACCAATTCCAAATGTTCCTAATCCAAAATACTTATTCAATTTCCCAACATAATTATTCCATTTCTAATGCTAATTACCATATTACTAATCTACTTCCTTAATAATTATAGACATTCCCATAACACTATATGCATATCTATAGAACCAATTCCATTAATGAGCATTATCCAAGATACAAGAAAGATAAAACACTACATTCTCTTACAAATATTATGATCTTAGCCTAATACATCATCTATCATTACATATACATCAATCATTTTACATTAAGGAGCATAGCTCTCAACTAAAAATACAATTACATCATGAAATCTACACATACATATGTCGTAAGAATCATATACACCAATCTACTACAAGTATCCATCCATAGTTAAAGAGATAATAATCCACATCCACACACAAGAGAATCCAATGAAGAATGCCTGAATGGAAGAAGGCATCAAACCATCTGACCATGTGGAACCAAAGGAACCACCCCCTATGCTAGGAGACGACACAAGATCCCACACACACTCTACATCTAGGCTGGCACTTAACAACCCTAGGATAGAACTCCACAAATCACATGACTAAATCAAGGCTTAGGAATCATAAGACCTCCAGAGGCTACTCAACAAATCGAGACTCAAGGTGCTAGGACCTACATGTAGGGAAAGAGTGTCATCACATGCAATAATAATGGGAAACTAGGAACCCATCCCAACATCCATAATTCCCATGTGAATCCATCTCAACCTTGAAGAAGTAAAGGAGATTATCTTACTTGGATCACCGAGGTCTTCTCAACCATTCCCAAATCACTATAAATACTCCAAGGACATGTGTTGAGGCCACAAAACCAATTCTTATCTTATCATGGTGAATTACTATTACCTAACCCTCCTAGAATCAATTAATAAAATGATCAATTGATTAAAAGATAAACTCCCAATGAGATATTCTAGTGGTCTAGACCCTAGGTAACTTGGTTGTCTACTCCCCATGACCCAAGTCGCTAACTTGGAAGCCCACTCCCCCTAGCATGCATCTAGACCTTAGGGTGACAACAATGCACATCACATAAAACAAGGGCTATCAATACATCATAACCAGATAACCATGGTTATACGTCAAATAATAATCTCCAAGAACATGAACAACATATGCCAAAAGCACAGGCTTACATAGGCAACTAAGAATCATCAAACATCAAAAATTTCATTTTCAAAAGCATCCAATATGAGCCCAAAGAATAAAAGCAAGGCATTTCCCATCTTTCTCAATCCATTATTGCAATTAATCATCTCAAATCAATAAATCATTCCTAGAACAACATCAAGAAACTCAGAAATGCCAATAGGATAACCTCTGGATTGGCAAAACCAAAAGAACAAAAAATCGAGATGACTCAAAACATCAAACATGACAGTCTAGCACCTATGCAAAATATTTTAGCACATATAAAAAGTAGTGCAACACTTATGCTAATAAAAAATAATGCTTTTGTTTAACAATTTAGCACATACAAGTAATACAATAGCACAAATAAGATAGAGCAAAAAAAGGTCTCAAAACAACCAAGAAACATTTGGCCAAGTCCGAAAAATAAATTGAACACTTAAACCAAAGCTAGACTTAACAAAAACAAGGTGTAAATAAGTGACAACATGAAATAAATTGAATTAACCAAAGCAACACCAACAATCCATCCATCCAAATTTCATGGAAAACATTTCTAGAAAAGATAATCACAAAACACAATAGTCCCCATAATATATTATTAAACTATATAATTAATTTAACAACAACATCAATTTCTTATCCCTGTAGACAATCTTTCACAAACAGTTTATTTTAATATCAAAAGAACTAGACCTCCAACCTAGTATTAGAAGTTATGGAAAGACAACAATCTGATGAAGTGCAATTCCAACTCCAAGCTCCAAAACCAAAAAATCCCAAAATCTTCAAACAATACAAAATTTCTCCAGCCAAGCCCACACCACGACAATCTCAGAAAACCAAATAAATAGAGTTCCATACAAAATCCATGGAACATGTTGGGCAATAAAAAATAATTATAAATATAATATTTCATACCAATCCCTACCCAAATTCGAGGTAAGAAAAATATAAAATAATATTGCTTAACTTACCTGAATATCTCAACCAATAATAAAATAGGGTAAATAATTAAATAATAGATAAATAATTAAACCAAACGGGAAGATGAAAATTAAATAATAATAACCAATAAATAAAATATAGTCCTAGTAAAATAAACCCAATAAATCAAAGGCCAAATCAAAATAATCCAAAATAATATATTTCTTACCAACCATCTCGAAAATTAAAACAACAATAATATAAAATAATATTATTACAATCTCCAACCTCACATCGAATAATGAGAGAGGGTAGGTAAGATAAATAATAAATAAATAATGGATAGGAATAGTAAACAATAAACAATAATAAATAAATCCATTAACCAATAATAAAAAAAAAGGGATAATACATAAAATAAATAAATCAAAAGCCCAAAAAATATTAAACTACAAAAATAATATAAATAAACAATAAATAATATTACCTCACTAATACAACTCCCAAAAAGGTCAATCATAACAAGGGGTAAATAAATAAATAAATAAATAATAAACAAATAAATAACCAATAAATAGATATGCCAATAATAAATTAATAAATACACAATAAATAAATAATTAAATGTACCATTGATAGATATAAAAATACTCCAACCAATATAATTTAAACTCAATACCATTACTATCTCCCACATACATATAAAATATAATAAATAAATAAATAATCTCATGCATAATTATAAATGCCAAATATTATAATCCAAAAAATAACATTAATAAATAATAACCCTCAATAATTAATTATGCAATTATATTTAAATACCAATGCCATCCAATAATTTAATTTGTTATTAAGTAATTATTAATTTAATTAACCAATAATTGCAACTCCTTAAGACAACCCATCATTGGGTAACATTAAATACCACAAGATAACTCTAACCATAAAACTAAGATTGATAGGGTACCGACTTAAACCTAGAGTGTAGAATGGAATTTCATGTCATCTCCAATCAGCTTGCTATTGGGATGAAGACACGCTCAGACCTATGAAGCTAGATGGAGTCGATGTTTGGTACTTGTAAACTTGTCACCACCAATACACGTACAATAACATATATCATGAAATAAACATACAAGTGAATGGGAATCACAATGTCATATCGTGCTCATGAATGAGTGGTATGACATCGTCCCTATCACAAACATGGTAGAAGACTATCAAAACAACCAACCACTATCATAATCATCATAAAGTAGACTAAGCTATATCAATATGATCTATTGATATACAAAAGGAAATATGAATCAGGGAGGGGAACTACAGGGTAGTAGTAACTTATTTTAATAAGATAAAAAATATATAAGTGGTTTCCCATCTCATGGCTTGGAGTGCTAATGCAGAATGAAGTGAGGTATGGGAAGATCTGGTAACCGAATAAATTAAACTCCCTTGATTTTATCAAAGGTTGAGATAGTTTCATATGTGTATCATAGATGTCGAGACTGTGTTCTAGGATATCCTTTACTATTGGTGATAGCATGTGATGACACTCATCCCTACGTGTAGAACCTAGTTCCTTAAGCTTTGTTGTCATAGTGCCTCTAGATGCTTATGTTCTTGTTCATGATTATGTTGTGTCTCGTGTTTTGTTTTATCTAGGTGTTGTAATGGTAGTATTGTTCTTGGAAGTTTGGTTGTATCCTTTGGTTGTCAAGTGTCAGCCAAGATCTATAGTGTGAGTGAGATCTTGTGTCATCTCCTAGCACGAGGGGGGTTCCTAATGGTTCCACATGGTCGGTTGGTTTGATGCCTTCTTCCATTGGGATGCTCTTCATTTGATATTCTTGTGCATGGATGTGGATTCTTCTCTCTTTAGATATGGATGGAAACTTGTAGTAGATTGATGTATATAATTCACGTTGCATATGTATGTGTAGAATTCATGATGTGATTGTATTGGTAGTTGAGAGCTATGCTCCTTGATGTAAAATGGTTGATGTATATGTAATGGTAGATGATGTAGTAAGTCATGATCATAGTACCTATAAGAGAATGCAATGTTGTATCTTTTTGTATCTTGGATAATGCTTATTAATGGAATTGGTTCTATAGATATGCATTTACTGTTATGTGTATGTTTATGATGATTAAGGAAATAGATTAGCAATATGGTAATTAGTATTAGAAATGGAATAGTGATGCTAGGATGTTGAATAAGTTATTGGGATTAGGAAAATTTAGAATTAGTTCTTTAAAATGAATCTAAGGGGTTATTGGCATTTACATTATTAGGAATGGAATCATGGTAGATAGCCTAGCAAAGAATCATATGTATGTATAAAAAGAGATAATGATAGTTGAGTAAAAATGCATTAGATGATGGTAGTAGTCATGATGATGTTATGTTTATGATGATATATTCTTGATGTGATTATTCTCTATTGATAGATTAGGTAATGGTGTTGAGATACCCTAGGGAAGATTAATTGTAGAGTTGTATTTATTTCCGCTTGCATATAGTACTTTGTTGAATATGTTCATGATGGTTAATTGTTTATCTTGTTAATGGATGTTAAATGCATAGTAGTAGCTAGTTGTATATAATGCTTTAGTAGATGTTTAAATTTTTTTTAATCTCTATTTGCATGTTAGATAGTTGTATTTCTCTAGGGTATTTTGGCGGGCATTACAAATCTCATATGGTTAAATGGAAGCAACGAATCTCCACACAAAACAACATTGTATAGTTTTTAAAATCCACAAAACACAACAGATTTTTGTGAAATTTTCATGCTTTGCATCCCTATTTTTGTGAAACCACAAAAAATCTGATGAAAAAATTTGTTTTGAAAATTTGAGAGATTTTTTGGAGTGCCATTTTGTGTGGAGATTAGCCTCTACTTGGTCAAATAAATACACAAGACAATTCAAGAATGCTTGAATTTTCTATTGGATAAGTAGAGCTTATAAGGAAAATAATCTTCAACATATGTGGATTCTTTTTGAAGTTGGATATGGTAAAGGAGAATATGATGGAGTTGGTGCATGTGTTAAAAGTGTTGACATTGAGGTTGTCATTGATGTCAACATGTATGTGTGCATAGATTGAGTTGATGAAGTTGCATGTTGCAGACAAGATGATTGATGTCAACAGTTGATGAGTTGCAGTGGTCAAGCATGCAAAGATGATTGATGTCAACAGTTGCAGTACTGGATGAAGATGTAAGATGTAAGAGGATGAGTGTTTGAGAGAGAGGATCAACAAAGATGTAGAGAAATGATATGGTCTCATATTGACAATGATGCAATATGTGCAAGGAATATCAGGTTTAACTAAGAGAAAAAAGTGTTGCTGCAACATAGAATAACACATCGTGTTAGTCACACAAGGAGATATAGGAGGAATGCATAAAGTGATTCATTGGGATATGAAAATGGATAAGGATGTCATATGTCATAGTGTGGTAAATGCATTGGGTGAGCTGGTCTAACACAGAAAAAGGTATGGTTATTGTTTGACTAACATGTCATATTAGTCAAACTCTATTGCAATGATATGTACATAACATGCAAGTTATCACTATGCAGTTGTAGGTTGCAGAAGAATAGATATGCAACAGAGTTCATGGATTGTAGAGGTGATCATGTGTAAAATTCATGTGCTTCAGTGTTGGAATCATATTCTAAATTGACCTCATGATGTGTTGGATCCATTGGATTTGATCTTTGCAAGTTACAAGTCGTGAAATGTTAACAATTTATTGTTTGGTAGTTTTTCGGCATGACTATGTTTCTGTCTCAGAGACATCATCCATTTCGGTGTAACTTGGTCTATCATTGTGACTTAATTCGGGCTATACAATCATCTATATGCTATGCCGACAGGGTTTCCTTTTCAGTGAGATGGAGTGTTTGTTTGGCTGACATTGTTTGATTTTGATTTGAGAAGGCATTTTGGCAAGACATCTCTTCCCTTTTGGCCACTCTTTGTTGCTACCAAAATAACTCTATTTCGGTGTGATCGGGAGAAGTCTAGGTGACAATGCTTGTAGTGTCCACCCTTGATTTTACTTATTTTGGCTAGAGTTGACTTTTATATTATGCTTGATAGACTTATATAGACTATATTTTGATGATTTGGATGATGATTACTCGTGTGCTTCAGTGACTTATGATTGATTTTAGACACAATTGGACATATGCTATTTTGATTATCTATATGGATGTTGGTACTATCATGATTGATCATGTGATTTGATGATATATGTACTCGATTGATTTTATATGCTCACTATGTGTTGGATTATTGATAGATTAGATTTATCATGGTTCTGATGATGATTATGATTACACTAACCCTACTTCATGATTACATATGATGAGATGTTTATGAGATGTGTTTGACTAATGTTTGACTGTCTTCATGATAGAGACAATTCCACATCACTCATTGCGAGCGGGATGTGTCGTCACGATTCTCTATCACTTGCCTGTTCTATATATATATGTATATGTGGTATTGTCGTTTTGTGGTTGCAGGATTTTGTAGGTACCATACATCAACTCCACCTGGCTTCATAGGTCTGAATGTGTCTTTAGTTCCAATGGCTAATGTGGTTCAGAGATGGCATGAGTTCCCCTCACATACTATAGGTCTAAGTTGCTCACCATGTGTAGTCAGCGTCTTGGCATAATTCACCATGTCAGTTAGTAAGCTTGGTCTTTTGGTTTGGTGAGTTCAGTGTATGTTGGTTGATTTACTTGATTATGTTAGAGTAAATATATGGCTCTTGACGTGTAGTTTTATATTTGGTAATGTTTATTTTTATGTATTTAATTTATAAGTTCTGAATATTTAATTATCTGGTATTTACATTTATTTGATAATTAATGTTTATTGATTTTATGATTATTTTATAATTGATAAGCTTTATTGTTGTTTAATATTTATTTAATATTTGTGATTTAATTTTTTAATGGTATTTGATTATTTAATTATTTATTTGACCTTCTTTGGTTTGATATTTATTTGATATCTTACATTTATTTGGTTCTTTAATTTATTTTATTACCTTTTGGTTTATTTGATTTTAATCCCCTTTTGGATTATTTATTTACAACTTATATATATTCAATAGTTTGACTTTTATTCCTAAGTGGGGTGTATGAACACATTAAATTAATTAAATAAATAAAACAATCCCACTTAGCTAAATAAGTATATTTTATTTACTTTACCTACCCTTCACTCTCATTGGTTAAATTCAAAATGGGTGAATAAATTATATTATATGGTGGGTTGGTAAAATATACTCCAAAATGGAATATTTTGATTGGCTGAGATTGAGTCTAGGGTTTTTGGATTATTGTTGCTTTTTATTTTCTTTTCCGGGAGGTTTGTCGGGTTATTTTTTGGCTCTTCTTTGGAAATTTTCTCCAGCAAGTTTTCTTCTTGACTTGGAATTTCTTCTCTCTTGGATTTGGCTAGAGCTTGGATTGATTTGGTTGGCTTGTGGGAGCTCTTCTTCAGCTTCATTTTGCATTACTTCAAGTTGCAGGTTGGAGTTCTTTTCCTTTGAATTTGTTTTCAATGGCTTCTCCGTGTATGCTTGTGTCTGCATTGTTCTGGGTTTGGGTTGAAATTATATTTCATTCTATAGTTTTAATGCTATTGAAGACTAATATTTGGGAAGGAACTTTATACTATTTGGGTTTTGTATAGTTGCTAGAAAATATGTTTTTGGTTTTCCCGTGTCTGCATTTCACGGCTCTGTGAATTTGCTGTGGAAATCTTTGGTTGATTAATCCTCTCCTATATGAGATGAGATTGGTCTTCCTTGGTGAGTCCTCTAGTTGTGAATGTCGGGACTATCTTCATTTGATTCTTTGTGAGTTTTGTAGAAGTTCTGTCTATTTTTTTGTCATGAAGATATTTGGTTAAATCTTGGTCTACAGTTTGAGATATCTTAATGTGTTTATACCCAGGTATTCTTTGTTTCTGGGCATCTCTTTCCATATGTTTTTTCAAGAATTTTTGTTAAGTTTGTGATTTATTATTTTACTCAAAATTTATCTGAGTTTTCCGTAAGTTTTGTGCAAAAGTGTTGTTTCTGCAAAATCGATGTTCTGTATTGCATTTGCACTATTCTGTGATGCATTTGCGCTGCTCTGTGCAGCATAAGCACTGCTCTGTGCAACATAAGCAATGTCTTAGGATGCATAAGCGTGAATCTAGAAACATAAGCACTGTTTCAGAATGCATATGCATGATTCTGGAATGCAAAAGTGCTGTCCTGTGTTGCATTTGCGCTGTCCTACAGGGCAAAAGCGCTAACCTAACCGTGTTTTGTATTTTCCTAGTTTTGGTCAGTTTTGAAGTATTTTTCCTTAAATGATTTTTGTACCATAGGCTTTATTTGAAGTCTGTTAGTGTTTCCCAGTTTTGGGTTTGACCAGTTTTGATGCATTTTGATAGTTTTGAGTATATTTGTTCTTCTATGCATTGTGAGTATTTTAGACTCTCTTCCATGTGGATAGGCCATAGATGATTGAGATATTTTCTTTGTTGTTTTAGACTAGCAAGTGAGTAGGCCTTGCTGTGATGTTATTCTTTATTTGATGGCAGCATTTGATGGCTTGATATGCCTTTGTTATTGCTAGCCAAGAGGCTCATTGATGTTGTATATCCTGTTGTAGCCCTGTTCATGTTGTAAGGGTATATGCGAAAGTTGTTGGCTGCTTTGAGTACTATTTTCATGTAATTATGTTGGTAGAGCCTCTTGTGATTTATTGTTGGGCCATGTTAGGAGGAGTGGGATTCCTTGTGATGACCGGGGTCACGAGAGATAGGCTTGCATGAGGTTCCTTGTAAGGATGCATGAAGTCTAGACCACCAGGGCACATTGGAGTTTTCCGTGATTTGTAAATAAGTGATAACCTAATAATTGATGGGTTGGGTAGTTAGATTAATTAATAAGATGATAAATTGATTTGTGCCTCATGACTTAGTCCTAGGGAGGATGTTTTAGGATAAGCATGAGAAGGCCATGAAGACGGTAATCTAATCTCCCTTAGTCTCTCATAGGTTGAGATGGCTCCACATGTCCATCAGGCTAGTGCCTTGTGTTATTATGTTATGAGGATGGCATGTGATGATACTCCACTCCTACATGTGTTTCCCCTTATTGATTTATGATTATTCTTATTGGATGCATTTATGTATTAATGAGTTTTATGCCTTTGGGAGTTCATTCTTGTTGTATGTGTGAGTTCTTGCTTGAGTGTCCTTGTGTGGTTAGTCTCCTTGGTTATAGGTGCCAGCTTAGGTTTAGAGTATGTGTTGGGACCTGGTGTCATCTCCTATCATGGGGGGTGGTTCCTTTGGTTCCACATGGTCGAGAGGTTGGTGCTTTTTAGCCATTGGGATGTTCTCTTGGATTCCTCTTGCCTGGGTGTGGATTCTTCTTCATGATGTACTATGGATGTACCTTGTAGTAGATTTATGTAATGAATAAGATGGAATGTATGATATGTAACATTCTTTATATAGTAGATGGAATCTTGTAGTAGAAAGATCTATGCTCATGATGTATTTAATGTACTCGTATTTGTAAGTTGAATTGTAGTTGGAAATTGGAACTTAGACATATTGTATTTGTAGAGATGTGATCTTATGAATCATGGAAATAAGTGGTTATAGTTGGAGCATAATTGAATTGCATTATGAATTAGTTGTATTATTTCATGGAATGTTTAGAGGCTAGTTAGAGTGTTAAATAATCTTAAAAAGGAGTCTTCGTAGATTAATAAGTGCATATGTTAGAAGATGTTATTTGGATGTAGTAAATAGGGATGTTTCACATAGATGCATTGGTAGAAAGGAAAAACATGCATAAGCAATGTTGTAGTTTTCATATCTCATGGTTAAAGGATTAGAGTATGATGCATTAATGAAGGTGGAATTCTTTAAAAAAAATTATTTTGGAGGGAAAATATTATGCATATGGTGATGATCGAATGAAGAGATGTTTGAGGAGATTTGACAGTGGTAGTTGAGGTTGTTGAGTTGGAAAGCAAATCAGATTGTGCAAAAGATTTCTTTGTAGTTCAAGAACATTATTTCAATGGTTGGAACTATTTTTTTATAATATCTATTTTTTGGAGGGAAATATTTAGAGTGTGTAGTTGACCACCAAAATAGATATGTGGATGTGGGTAGCAGATGAAAAGTTGAGATAGTGTGGGAGGTGTGTAGAGAAAGAAGAAGATTTACAAAAATAGAGGCTGTAGAAAAACATTTTATGCAGGTAATAACATGAAATCATGGCGGTCAATCACATTGTAAAAAATTTGTGTGTAGAAAAATATGAAAGTGAAAGAAGAGATCAGAGGCAGAAAGAAGTAGAAGCAAAGAGTAGGAAAAGAGGAGAATAGTTATTACAACCTGAGGTCAATGATTAAAGATAAGAGTGCAAAGGATAGAGAGCAGAGATAGACAAAGAGAAAAAGTGTAACAATATTGTTTAAGAAAAGAGTCAAAAAGAGAAGTAGCTATAGAAAAGAGAGTAGAGGAAAGTTACAGAGAATAGAGTAAGTTAAATAGAGAAGAGGGTGTAGCAGCTAAGGTGAGAAGCGTGCAATAGAATAACTGTGAAGTAAGTTGTAGAGCAAAGAGAGTGAGACAAAGAGCAGCAGAGACCAAAGGTCTGAGTGTGTAGAGCCAAGGCAGAGAGGCAGAGTAGAAAGAGTTATTAGATCATAAAACGAAGAGTTGAAAGCAGAGATAAGAAGAAGGTTGAGAGTAGAGATTGACAACAGAGATCAAAGAGAAGAGAACATAGTAGAGAAGAATTAGATCAATCTCAAGGCCATAATTTGTAAGTGTTACAAAACAAATTTGTAACAAGGCTTTTCATTGTATTGTTAAATTTGATTTTATTTTAAATCTCTGAGTGGGTGCTCAGAGTAGGGGTAGGTTATCCTTTGAGTAGGTTCTCATAAAGCCAGGGGTTGGTGCTCCTTTGGGTTGGTGCCCATAAACTATAGGGGCTGGTGCTCCTTTAGGTTGGTGCCCATAAACTATAGGGGTTTGTGATCCTTGGGTTGGCACCCTAAACATTGTAATTAGTTTATCATTGTGAGGTTGGATTGGAGTAATAGTTTCTAGTAACATTTCTCACCAAGGTTTTTCCCACATTGGGTTTTCCTAATATACCTTTGTGTTTTGTGGTTGTCTCCTATGTGTGTGTGCATTTAATCTATATGCTTATTAGAATTAGCACAATATGTTTTAAAGGTTTAAATTTATGACTATCACTGATTCACCCCCTTTTAGTGATCACTTGTGTTCAACAAAAAAAATTCTTACTAAAGAGAAATTGAAATTTGAGGATGTAGTAAAATTTAAAGATGCACGTGCAATTGTGAATTGGTGAAATATAAAATTATCTATAGGCTCATGTAAGAACTTTATATTTTGATGATTCTTTTGGTTAGTTGAAGAAGAGAACATTCTTACTCAACTTTATTGTGAGACAATTAGTGGATAAAAAAAATGACATTCACTTAAGAGCTCAAATGCATGGACATAGATTATTTGGACAAGGGAGCTTCCATGTTTTTGTTTTGTATTTCAAGTGATTGGGAAGCATGTGAGAATAGAGAGCGGGTTGAAGAGTAGAATAAATTATTGTTGACACCTACACAAACACATGATCAATTTGAAACAACAATTGAAGATAATGATAAAGTGTTTGCATCAGATGGCCATGACCATGTTTCAAACCTTGTATAAGAAGGTAATTTAATTAAATTTATTTAAATATTTTTTTCTTTATTACATTATTTAATAATATATTTAATTATATATAAATGCATGTATGTAAATTAGTCAAATTATTTTTCACACAAATTAATGCATTCAATTTTGTTTGCATGACATGCGTATTCTAATGTCACACTTAAGGAGAATGAAGAGGAAACAAAGTATTGGTTGGCTCGATCTGTTGAGACTAAAGATAATTTAATTTAACTTCAAAAAGATGATGATGACTATTAGTATCCAACAAGTTTGGTGGTGGTTGTTGGCAGTTGGCTATAAAAATATTTAAATAAGGAAGAATTGTTTGTTTGTATTCGAGGATTATGAAACACATAAGAAGATTATACACTACTCAAATTTGGTTGTGACGAAAAATATAAAACTAGTGAGATATTGTGGGAGACTTTCTAATAAAGGGTTATGGACACTTTATATGGATGAGAATGAGACAATTATAGATGTGTTGCAAAAAAGAGATTATGCAAATGGCATAAGTAAATAAAGGTAAATATATATAGTTTTATATATTTAAATACATGTTTTGATGATATTGATATTTCTTATACATAATAAATAGGATCCCCTTTTGTAAATTTTGGCTTGGGATCCTATTGTGCAATGGGATCCTATTCCAAATTAAGGATAGAGATCTCGAAACACAACTGGATCCTACTTTTGAAAAAAATGAGATTCCATTTTGTTCAGTGCTATTTGGCATTGTTGGCTAAGTCCAAAACTTTCACAAGAAGTGGATTCTTCTTCTTTCCTTTACCCACAAGTCAAATCTTATTTTTATTTAACAACCCAATTCAATTCTATTATTATATTAATATTTTGATCCAAAGGCCACCCATACAATGACAAAATATGTAAAACAACTCACTGAAACCACTCACAATTGAAAACACAAAACTATGTCTAAACTATGCATATAAACTTCAAACAACTTAACTTCAAATTTTGTTGACCAAACAACTTCAAATCTAGTATTACAATAAAATAAGGATCTCAAATTTTCATATATAGTAGCATGGGTCCTATTATACACACTTATCTATATTAGGACAAAAATATCAATTGTGTATCTTCATTGCAATATCAAGCGAAAGTATTCAAACCGAGTGATCTTCTTGATGTATAAACTTGTTCTCTTCAACTTGCAACTTCTTAAACTCTTGTTACAACAACATAGGATTTTTTTAGTAGAAATTTCAAACTCACACATTTTGAAATAGCGCAACAACAAAGAACATCAAAATGTGTTGAAAATACACAATCTAGAGGTAATATATTTTGGTAATTTAAAAAAATCTCAGTGCTTTTTTTTTTTATTCATGGTAAAAATAACACTCCAATAAAAGCTTCTTGTTCCCACTTTATAGCTCTCACCATTTAATAATTTTAAAACTTGAAAATATATGAATAATAAACTCCATTTGGAAACTCAGTTTCCCTCATTTTAATAAAATACTCTCTATTTTATTCTATCATAACCTAATTGTCATAGGTTCCTTCTAAAAATACTTAGTAACTCTCTTTAGTCTTATCTATTAGGAAAGTGGTGTCTCAACCTTGCATTTACTTAAGGTTACTATTTATAGTAACTTTATATTTGAGCATGAATGGTCCAAAATTTTCTCAAAAGTTACAAATTGGCTAAATAAGAATGCCAATAAGTTTTCATTTCAATATCATGTCTAGATTTGAAGATATTAAAGTCTCCCTAGACACCTAATAATCTTGGCCCGTTCTTTATCGCTTTAGCCTACATATTTTTCCATTTTGTCTATGTTGGAATCAATAAACACTGAGAGGGGGGGTGAATCAGTTTTCTTCAAATTTCAAACTTGTTCTACTTATTCTTCAGCCACGAGATGCATAAGAAAGAAAGTAAAGTGCAACAACAAAAAACAAATAACCAATCAACCATAACACCAATATTTTTACATAGAAACCCAAAGGGGAAAGCCACGGTGGGATTTGAACCCATAATATTATTTCACTATGGCCATTAGCAAAATAATATTACATAAGGGGAATGCACTTGAATTTAGGCACACTGCCTAGAGCTCACTGCTCAAGTTAAAAAAATAGGGCAACAACCCCAGAGGAAGGCTCACTGCCTTACAAGAGATTATTAACTAATTACAATAGGTGGTGAACTTGAAAACAAAATTTGATTATGCCAAAAATCAGTTCCGATTAAGTGAAAAATGATTGGATGTAACTGATTTTCTTATATGCTCTATTTTTCTCTGCAACTGCTTACCAGATCAACCAAGATCAAGATGCGCACATGAAAATGTGCTCAATCGCCTCAAAAGAGTCTACCACATTACATGTCACAGTAAATGCATCATCCAAATTGGTCTTATATATCTGCACATACAAAAATTAATCTTCCACAAGTCGGCTTCACCAATTATCAAAATGTGAAATGTATAGCTGCAAGTCGGCTTAGATCTATTACCAAACTATATTCTGGATCCAAAATACAAGATCACACACTTCCTATAGGTTTCACATATCATCCCAAACACATTTCCAATCACCAAAATAAACTTAAGGAATATAGACACATGATACACCATCAAACATGAAGAATACTCTGCTTCATTGTTCTATCAGATACCTGGTCTTCAAACAGGCATAGGAATTAATACCAGAGGGTTGATTGTCATGATAATCTGCTTCATATACCCAACCAACTAATCAACCAAAATCTACTTCATCGGAAGTGAGAACAATAACAAAAATGTGCACTAAGCATCACCGGGAAAACTACTATCAGAAGACATTCTGGGTAAGTGCACCAAGATGATGAACAAAAAGATGGGTATAAGTGGCCACTTTTTTTCTAAAAACAGGTAAACCTGAACTTCAAAGAGATATTTGAAGGTCATGCACTCAAAACTAGGAGTTGAGCAAAGAATAATAATTGTAGTACTCTGAATCTAGTTTCTAAAATACTAAATTTTTTAAAAATTGGATAAGATTAAGAGGGTCAAACCTCTCACGCACAAAAAATTGTTCCTGATTTTTTCAGAAAAAACATAACATAGTTGTTTTCATGCACTGCACAAAATATATAGTTAGATTTAGTATTTTGAAAAACCATTTGGTGGGATGATAAGTAAGAGTGAGATCTAGAAGTTGGCTATTTTTTTGTAATTTTCCATTGAGTATTTATTTTTTTATGATTTTTTGAAGTGACCGCATCCTAAAAATTTGCTACCTATTCGTGCGCTGGGCATAACTTGCATCAAAATAATAAAAAATGCAAAATTATTTTTTTTAAAGTGTATATAATCTAGTGTAGAACAATAATATGTAATTTATTTTGAATTTGGTCAAGTATATAAAAAGTTATTAAAAAAAGGGTAGACATATGTCTGTGAGGACTGTCAAGGCACTGGTAAAGAAAATTAAAGTTTGCTATGCTAATGTTGTCCAAAAATAGAAAAAATTATATGGTCAGAAAGCTAAGAAGACATGTAATATTATGGTGGTAATTTTAGATATACCCACTTCATAATTTGTAAACCTGATGATGACGAAGTCGAGAAAACATGTTGGAAGATGAAAAAACATGTAAAGGGACAAAAATGGAGGGAAAATGGGCTTGCAAGCCTTAGGGTCATTTTCCAACCCTCTTAGCAAGCCAAAACCTGCACAGGTTCTGATGTGCAAGCTAACCCACTTGTGTTTTGAAAAAACAAAAACTACCATTCATAGTTCTACATAACCCGTACGGGTTATGTAGAGCTAAAACCATCATTTTGAGTTTCACAAAACCTGTATGGGTTATGAAGACATCAAAATGTATTCTTGTAAACCTAACATTTACTACACATGTATAGACATACATATATAATGTGTTTATGTATGTATATATCCATATATATAGTTATATATACATATATTTATATAGATATATGTATATATGTTTGTATACATGCATTTCTATCTTCTTTTCCTCTCTCTATCATCTTCCTTCCCCCATCATCGTCTCTATCTATTTTGAGCCCTAATTATCCTCCTTGAGTTCTATCTCATCTCTCTCCCCTTCACACTTCTCTCTCTACCAAGTCTTTCACCCTCTTCTCCTTCTCTTTCTCTCTCTACCTCATCTCTCTCTCTCTCTCTCTCTCTCACACACACACACACACACATTATCCTATCCTATTCTCAACCTCTTCCCCTTCTCTCTCTTTCTCTCCCCCTCCCTCTCCCTCTCCCCCCTCTCCCTCCCCCTCTCGTTATCTTATCCTATTCTCTCTCTCCCCCTCCCCTCTCTTGACCCTATTCTCTCTCTATCTCTGTCTCTGTCTCTCTATCTCTATCTTTGTCTTTGTCTCTGTCTCTGTCTGTCTTTGTCTTTGTCTGTCTGTCTGTCTGTCTGTTTGTCTATCTATCTATCTCTGTCTATTTGTCTGTCTGTCTGTCTGTCTGTCTGTCTGTCTCTCTGTCTGTCTGTTTGTCTATCTGTCTGTCTGTCTGTCTGTCTGTTTGTCTGTTTGTCTGTCTGTCTATTTGTCTATCTATCTGTCTCCCTCTCCCTCCATCCCCCTATCCTTATCCTATTATCTCTTTCTCTCTCTCACTCTCTTAATCCCATTCTCACCCTCTCTCCCTTCTCTTTCTTTCCTTATCTCTCTCCCTCTCTTCCTATCCCCTTCTTTATCTATCTCTTACTCTCTCTCTCCCTCTCCTTCTCCTCATCCTATTCTATCCCTCTCTTCCTACCCCCTACTCTCTCTCTAACTCTCTCTCCCTCCCCCTCTCCCTACTCTCTCTCTCTCTAACTATCTCTCTCACCCCCTCTCCTTATCATATTCTCTCTCTCTCTCTCTCTCTCTCTCTCTCTCTCTCTCTCTCTCTCTCTCTCTCTCTCCACTTCCTCTTTGGTTCCTAGTTCTACATATCCCGTACAGGTTATGAGAAATTATGAACATTCCCATTAGGTTTGCATAACCCATATGGGTTATGAGAAAATATTCATATTTTAATCTTAACAACCTAAAAACCAGCATTGCAAGTTGTTTGAAGGCCCCACTGCTGTTGCACATGATTTTTTGGGACAGTAGCAATTAGGTTTGTATATATATTTTTGTCAATTTTGCTTTGAAATGATTGATTTGTCTTGTATTTTGGATTGTTTTTGAATTTATTTTATCATTGTTACTTTAGATTATAACAAAATGATGATCATTTGTTGTTCTTTTTCTATTTGATTATCGATTGTCATCATTATGTTATGTGTAGGACAATCAATATCAACAATGGGAAAAAACAAGAGAGGAACAAATGAACAAAGAGAGGCAACAAAGGAAATAAAAAAGGAGCATATGAGGATATTATGTGTAGGTACATCATCTAATGCACCTAATGAAAGTGATGAACATTCAACAATTGAAATTGATATGACAAATGCACCAATTTAGAATGATCAACATACACCACTTCAAATGCATATGATGAATGCACCTAATGAATGCAATGACTATAAATGCATTGGTTTTTCTGCAATTAGACAAGTTTAAATACTCATTTACCATTTTAGAGCCCAAATGAGCATTAGACAAGTTTAAATACTCATGTACAAGTTAAAATACATTGTTTTTTCTGCAATTTTGGCCTAAAATCAGAACTTTCAACTGTTGTAACTTTCTTTTCATAACATATTTTGATCTGATTCTTTTTTTAAGTGATAGGGAAATGTTTTAACTTTAATTTGACACTGGTTTGAGGTTTCTTTAATTCATTTTTTGCATTTTATATTGACTGTCCTAAAATTTGGCATAGTGCATACAAGGTGCCATATGTTGGTTTGGGTGAAATCTCTGAATGAGAGGGTGTTTTTATGGTTGCTAGAGTTTGTGTAGATCATATGAAAGGTGTTTGATCCATTATTGGAGTTGTGAAGTGCTTGGAGGGGTGTGTTTGAGAATGCCCTCGTTTATAGTCCCAAGAGGCCTACAAGGCCAAAATCTTCATAATCAATGTAATAAGGCCCTACTAAGGCGATGGTTAATGTTTTGATTTTTTTTTATGTGGTTTGTTCAATTTTATGTTGATGTAAGGCCATTTGAGCCACAAATGTACTTCATAGGCCTATTAGGCCCTAATGGTCAAAGTTGGTCAAATAGGTCTATCTAGGTTGAATAGGCTTTTGGATAGTGAAAATGGGATATTTGGATCAAGCTTGACATGTTTGTAAGGCTTCATAAGCCATTTAGTCTTGACATGGATCTTGCAACTTTAGACGGATCATATACAGGTGACCTAGATTGAGAGAAATACCCCAGCAAAGTTCATCACTTTTGTACACTTAGAGCACCTAAGGGACACTATTGGTAGGGTATGTCGGTGAGTGTTCTGGTGAGAGAGGAGCCAAAAATGGACCATGCCTTGGGTATACCCACCTAATTGGATGTGTTGGTGGTGGCAGTTTGTGCCCACGAAGAATGGACAAAGATTTGGCGATCGAATCTCGGTTGATGCCAAAAGTTGCATTGTTGCTCAATTGAAAGTTGCATAATCATGCATCTTTCAAACTATTCATCATGGCACCAAACCATTTGTGCCATTAGCTCTAGTTGGAAGAGTAAACAATAGTGATGACCTCATTTTCCCCATAGAGTATCTCTAACATTTTAGAGCATGCCGTGTTAGATAGTTCAATGAACCAAAAGACAACTGAGAGGGGGGTGGTGAATCAGTTGTCTCAGATTACCAGAAACTTAAGCAATTAAAACTTTAATAACATAATGCAAAAACTAAATACCAAAATAGTAGATATACCAATTAAGCATAAACACCAATCAGAGAATAAATACCATCCACATAACACCAAGATTTGTACATGGAAAACTCGATAAAGGGAAAAACCATGATGGGAAGCCTACCCACAATCAGATAATAATTCTATAGTAAGTATATGAATTAAAATTGAGGGGGCTGCACTTGTAGGAAGGCCAACAACCTAGAGTGCACTACTCATCACAAAAGGAGTCTCACTGACTACAAAGAAATCCAGACTACAATCCGAAAGAAAGAATGAATTGCAAGTATAACATCTCCTATGCTTGAGTACAGTTTTGGTTAAGCTCATTACCAAAGGACTAAATCCTCTTACATAAACCCAACTCGATCTCCAATGATCGACCAAATCCTCTGCTTGAATGATTATTATATTATTCGCTCTTTACATATCTATATCTCATTCCCGTACACTAGTACATTCAGGTCAAAATTTTGACGGCAAATCGTCGGTAGTCCGACGCATTTTTGTCGCACTACCGACAAAAAAAGCCGTCAAAATTTTTTTGTCAGAAGTTCTGACTATCCTTGTGGTCATCACAATTCTGACATCAGCCCCATCCTTTTCGATAGCCACCATTGATACTCATACCCACAGAGAATAGCATCTCAATCTCAGGCTACCATCGGAATTCTGACATCAAAGCGTAAAAATTTTGACAGAGGAATGTCATCGGATGCATAGAATCCTCATCGAAACTCTCCTAGAGGCCATCATAATTTGAACCACTTGGTGTCTGAATTATGACGGTCCCTAGGAGAGCTCTGACAAGGATGTTGTGCATCCGACGACACTCCTCTATCAGAATTTTTACGCTTTTATGTCGGAATTCCAACGGTAGGCCGATTTCTTTGAAAAAAAAAATTTATAGAAAAAGATTGGCATTGGTATCTCTATTCTATCTCTCTTCTCTATCCCTCTCTACTATCTCTCTTCTCTCTCCCCTCTTTAGGTCTCTTTCTCCATCCCTCTCTTCTTCTCTCCCTCTCTACTTCTCTTTCTCTACCCTCTCTAGGTCATTATCTCTTCCTCTCACCCTCTCTCTCTCTCTCACCTCTAGTCTATGCATATGAGCCTTTCAAACCCACTTGGGGGTAAAATAGCCCTAAGTTCGCCTTATTTTGAGGAAAAATGCAAACGTTTAAAGGATAAAATCAGTAATTTTCTACATTGCCGACCCCAATCTGTGCAAACCTTCTTGTTATTTGCACCTAAATCTATGCATGCAAGGAGTCCAAACCCACTCAGCAAGAGAAGAGCACCTTAAGTCAGCTAGAAGGAAGGTAAATTCATGAATTTAATAAACAATTATTGGGCTGGCTGACCTATGGAGGTGAAATGAAGGCAAAGGTAAAAAGGAAGTATATAAAACAAAGATCAAATGCTCATCAAATTCAATTTGCAACCAATTAAGAGGAGAAGAATTAGGGAGTAGGTCTATGAATTAGGGTATAAAATCAGATTAAATTTATTTGTGATGCATTATTTGTTTTTTATTTCATTCACGATATGTTCTTTCTTTCTTTCAGGATGTCATGAGGACTTCATTACAAGGAAAAGAACACCTTACCCAACACGTAGAGCATGCCAACATCATGCTTCAATGCAAGGATGAAGACACTTGATGAAAGGAGGCTTCAAGGCATGAAAGAGGACATTGGCATCATGGAGGGTTTTCACATCAATATCAACACCAAGATTCATGCGTTTAAGATGGCAACATGAGGAGCTAAACCTATTCAAAGCTTTCAACAATGCAATACAAAGGAAGGAGCATCTCAAGGTGCAAGGACAATGTCAAATGATGATCAAGATATTATGAGGATTCAACAAGGAAGAAATAGAAGACTATCTTGCATTCCCTTTGAAAATCCAAGAATAGAAATCAGTAGAATAAGGAGAAATCAATAAGGATTGCTTTAAAATGAAGGGATCTACAACACGATAGGCCATATGTAAGACATCAATCACCAATGATCAAGGTATTCAAGTTAGAGTTACAAAGGTGATCAAGGTTGGATAGATCAAGAATAAGTGGGTTCTACATCAAGCCTAGGCATTACAAAGTCTATATCAAACATATTCACCAAGGTGAATTACCCCACAAAGAGGTAGATTTTTGAATCTCAAAGAGGATTTCATCAAAGCAAGCCATTCAAGTCAAGTATATGCACCATGAAGTTGAAGCAAGCATCATCGGTATGGAGATGCAACAAAAGGAGGACCAAGCATCATCAAACATATACTTCATTAAGCACACGGTCACATAAAAGGATCAAGAACTATCAGGAAGATGGAAGGACACAAACATGATCAAGTAGATAGTTTCAGAAGAATTAATCAAAAGCTAAGGACTTGATCATCTAGATGATACAATTTGGGAATATGTCCCACCACCTTCATCATGTTGAGAAAACTAGATAACGTTGAGTATCAAGAGATATTTCTCAATCACATAAGCTTTGTGATGATCGACTTGGCAAGTTGAGTTGGCATCCAATCATCGTCAACCTAATCAAGTGAAGCCACATTGACATGTCCAAGTTCATCATACTTGATTCATCTAATGAATGAGCTAGTGGCACATTGCAATGCATCAAAGTTTGTTCAAGCATACCTAACCTATTTCCTCATTGGTTAGAATTCAAGGTGGACATGTGTCCTATTCAATGTAATTATTTAATTGGCTAGAATGGAGTTTGTTATAACAAGCCCTAATTAGGGTTTCGCTATATTATCTCGACTGTTGATTTGATAGTCAATCTGGGTCATTCATTATAATGGGGGTCTATAAAAGGCCTAGCCTTTTCATTTGTAAAGGTTAATAGTTGCTAGTCAACAATTAATAGTTCATAGATAGCAGTTAGATAGCAAGTATAGTAGAGTAGGAGGAAAGAAGGAATTGTTGCCAAGACTTGTTGATTTTAATACATGATCTTCATTGAAGAATGGTGGATTTCTATGTGTAATTTCTACATGTTGCATGGCTTCTTGTTCCTTCTCAAGTTTAGATAAATTTCATATATTGCAATGGAGAAATGTGATGATTTCTTGATGGAATTCCTGTTCATACTATTTGTAATTTGCTGGTTGTAAGTTGCAATGTACGGTTAGTCTGAAATTCATCAAGCATAAGTTCAATTGTGAATGTTCACTTAAATTGTGCTAGTTTTGGGTATTCGAATGAATGTTCATGATATGAAAATCCTTAAAAGATTGCATTAGTTTTGTGTACTTGTTTTTGCATGGCAAAGCAAAGCTTGATTATGGAATTCATCTATCAAATCATCATCCTTTATTGTCACTGTTCTTAGGATTAAATTAGATCTCTAAACCCTTTATCTCTTTTGTCTTTTATTTTCCAAGCAAGTTAGTGTAGAGTCCAAGTTTTGGTAGAGTTCAAGAAAAATGTAAGCCCCCTTGCGATTCCAGCAAAATCACACCATATTCACTAAGTCTATCCCATGGAATTAAGTTGCATAGTTCGTATTGTAAACCTTGGAGTTGCTTTTATTGATCACTTTGTTTAGCATTCAAAGTTTCTTTGTTCAAGAGATGATAGAATACCTTGGTATTTTATTGTGTTCGCGGTGCATAAAAAAACATCAATAGGTGGTTCTAGATGAAAGATAGTTGTGGGTTTGCATGCATGTTTAGTGCATGATTCAAGGAGGTTGTTTGTAACTTTCTCATTGAGGAGATGTTGGTATGCAATCATTAGTCCCTCATCATCTCTACAATATTTTCTTGATGGATTCCTTGACTAGTGGAATTGTTTGGCAAATCGGATTTGGAGTTGATTTGGTGTCTTTGTCTTGAGATCCATATGGTATTTCTTTGTATCTCAGTTTGCAAGTTATTGATGTGATGATGAGTTTTACGTGCATCATTGTTTTAGATCTACAAGTTACGCAGTTGTATGGATTTAATCCACCCATTGGTGATGCAGAGCCCTTGTTGCTAAGTCAGGATCCTTCACTCAAGAACCCCAAACAAGGACCCTACAACTTCTACAAAGACATCAAGGGTTGGATTGGTTTCAATTTTATTGTTTTCATACCTCTCCCCATACTAAGCCATCTGGACAATGCCAATCCCATAGTGTCTCACAAAAGTCTTTGAGGACTCAAAGGCCACTACACCCAACCAAAGGTGGACACACACTTCCTAAGGCAATGGGGACCTCCAATACCTTGATTTACTATCCTATAGGGTTAATATTAGACCTGTTCCAATCATCAAACATGATGTATTGAGAAAAATTAGTACTATTGCTACAATTAGGCTTGTCATGCCTAGTAGCCCTGCCAGTCTGAAAAACTTAAGGTTTCTTGTTAATTTCTGAAAAGACCTCTGCAACTGAGAGTGGATTTTGTTTCATTCAAGTGAGTTCCAAAGGATTCCAAAAGGGTTTGGGCAGATCCAATGTCTAAGGGTTATAAACCCAACTTCACTCCTAGGCCTAATAGCCCTAATTAGGCCACCTTAACAAAGGAAGTATACTCAAAACCTACTTCCTGGGAAAAGTAAGACTTGAGACATGTGGGGGACATGGAAAAAACATAAATTACCAAGTTATAACCCTTGGTTTCACCGCTATCATCATTTGTGGGGTTGGATGCATACCCAGCCAAGGTGGTCACATAGAGATGCCCACCTCTAAAAATTCAAACCCTCGCCTTTACCTATCACTTCCCTACAAAAGGTCTTGGAAATATTAAAGTACATTATCACCACTTGCTTCACCCCAAAGGCCATACAAATCCCATGAGGTATTAGCAAGAAAAACTCATATTTGCTGTCAAACCCTAGGTAGACTGTCAAATTTGGGGTACCTTCACAAAAAACCACTTTTCTCATGGCTCCAGAAGAGTTAAAGGCTCAGACTTATTGCATTGGAAAGGTAAGACACATGAATTTCATATTCAAGAGGTTTTATGCCCTGGAGAAAGCTTTACTATACAGAATATGGGAAATAGAAGCAAAATGCAGGAAAAAGATAGATTTTTATTGGTTTCTTTGTTCACAAAACTTTAATTTGCCTTCAACAACCTTGCCAAAGGTTGGAATTAGACCTTTAATGACCCTTACAATAGTTATCAACTGATTTTGGAAACCAACATGGCGGTTTGGAGGAAGTTGCAATTTTGGGTTAAAAGTTGTCATAGTTGCTTGACAACTTTTGACAACTTTTGACATTTTGTCCTCCTAAACACACCTAGAAACTAATTGACCCCTAAGACACTTAAAACTCTTCAAATGCACTAAAAATTCCTTCAAGGCATGAATAACCCCAATTTCCATATACCCAAGGTGGTTTATAACACACCTACCTAGGGCATAGGCTTACAAGGTGGGGTGACTTATTACATCAACATGAAAATAAACCAAAACTATCCTTAAGTGTTTCAAAACCTGAAAACCAATCAAGAGGAGTTTGATTCTTCAAGAATCCCATGATTTGAATTTGAAGATGCCCCTGCATCAATTGGCTATAGTGAGATGACTTGAATGTGGACTGTCTATATCCACAAATCTATGGTCATTTGTGCATTGGTATGTTGCACTGGGATGGGAGGAAGGAATATTAGAGTACCTAGATAGTTATATATTGCCACTCTTAGTGTGGGCCACTATTAAGGGATTCTTGAATGGTCATGGAAGGCATACAATTTAGTTTGCAGCAATGAAGTTCCCTCAGAGGGCATGATGCCAAGCCTTTTTTTGGGGAGTTACCTCCCCATTTGATGGGGAAGTTGCAGCTTTTTGGACAAGACTTGGCTTTGATTGTGAAAGTTATGCTTGCATGATTATGAAAGGATATAAGTTTTACACGTAGGATCTAGATGCTTTCTTTCCTTACCTATGCAGGGAGAGATTTTCCTTCAAATCATGCCCAGCTGAGGTAAACCTCTTTGGAATAATAATAACAAGCATTTCTTTAACAAAGTAAATTATATATAAGAGTAGTATATGCATGGATTTACAAAAGTGTCATGCAGAATGTAGATCTATACCTTGTTACTTAAAAATAGAAGTTCTTCTCTGTGTTCATTTTTCCATGATATAACTTGACCTCGGGCAACCTTTTGACTGTCAAGAAGTGATTGCCTCATATGAAAGTAGTGACAAATGTCACTATCAACAAAAGAACAACCAATAAATGATAAATTTGCAGTGAGATCATAGTGCCTAAATCAGTCTAAAAGCTTATAAGGATCAGAACCAAGCCATATAAGCTTCAAGAACAATTTGAGAGCATCAAAGTCATCTGCTAGACATTAGAAATTGTCAAATCAATGACACATTCATATCAAGCATCTTTACTTTTTTGAAAAGTAGACCACATTTCAGATCTATATGACACCATAATGACTTTGATTTCCTCTTGCAAGATATTCCTCCATCATTTATTGCTTCATCAAAGTTCAAATTTTCTTCTTCAAGGGCTCTCAATGATTCTCTATATAGGATTCTTTGTGTCTATGAGATCCACTTCATTGGGAGGCCTACTTAAACATTTCACATTTGTTTGTGGACTCTCACCTTTCAAACATTTCACATCTTATAATTGAGCTTCGCTTTGTTTCAAGAATAGTTTAATATTCTCTACTTAATAGGGCCAACCACATGAAGGTGGAAACTCATTTGGCCCCTCCCCCCCCCCTAACATCACTCTAAATTCCCCGTTAACATCTAACATTCATTCATTCTTTCATCCATTATTAAAATATAACATTCATTCATTATCACATAACGTTCATTAACACATAAAATTCATTAACTTTCATTAAAACGCAGCATTCATCAATAATCATCAACACATATCATTCATGAACATTCATTAGCTCATAATTACATTCATTACACATAAAAACCAGTCATTATCAAATAAGGTAGATTACAATCATTTCTTTCTTTGTTTTTTTTTTGAAGCTATGAAAAGACTAAGTGGAACATTGGTTTCTTCATCATTTCCCCCATCTGTAGATGTTATGCCCTCTTCTCATGCTCTTGATGTATGCCTAGTCCTATACAAAGGACGAGGATGCTAAACCAAAGGGGGGTCCTCTGCAATAACAAAGAATTGGGTTAAATTCAAATTTTTTTTTTATTATTGTTACAAGTATTTCATTTATTTAAAGAACACAACCGTTACACTCTTTACCTGATGGGGCCACATCATCTTCCACATGATTTTGTCTAGCCTCAACCTCGACATGCTGAGCACCCTCTAGATCCTCTGGAGTTGAAATATGAAACGTTACATTAATCAATACACCAATTGCAATTAAATTTGTTTAAAGGAATAACAGTGGTCCTCTTTACCTGATTGGGGAACATCACATTCCTGATGTTGTCTACCTAGATCATGCTCCACTTGGTCACCATCGACTACATGCTCTAAAATATTAACAATAAAGGTTACATTAATTACTACACTAATTTTCAATTTAAGATGTTAAATTGTATTAATAATTACATAAAAAAAATTGAATAGAAAATGAATACCTCCACTACTAGGATGCACATCCGGACCTTCATTTACAGGTTCTGTTCCACGATTATCATGCTGCATTGCAATGTCATGCGCAGTGTTATCATTGCTTGCTTATTTAAAAAAAATATAGTCACTTTATGTTGAAACTTAACATCAAATAGATTATTGGTTAAGTATTCAATTTGAAATAATTTTCATTTAGCTTAATTACCATTGTGACAGATGCATCATAATCTCGTGTTTGCCCACTCAATTCTCATAGCCATTCAGCCATGGCTATATAGCCTTTCTAGTAGCCAATTCTCTTGTCATCTTCCGTGGGCGCTCTATTGAATTCAGAGCCCTGCATTTTTGCTTAGTATTGTGAATTTTGCTTGTATTGTTTGATAAAAAAAAAGTTGTTTACAATTTATAAATATTTTGATGTGATACTTAATTTATTGATTCTTACAATTCGTGCGGCAAGTTTCATATAACCACCAGATCCGAGTTTGTGTTGCCCATGCTTTTCTTGTCTTTCCTTGGTTGCCTTTGACGTGTCACTCAATCTATGAAAATTTTGAAATATGTTAGATTATATAAATATAATGAATAATTAGTACATATTCACATTCTTAATAGTATCACATACCTTCTTCTGGCATCTGGTGGTGTATTTCCTTTTTTCCTTTCAATTCTCTCCTTTGCATCCAAAATCAGGTCCTTCCACTCCCTCTCTGGAATCATGGGGGGATGCTCATACTTTACATTCTTCTCTAAATGTGTCCTGTATTGGTCCCTCACATACTTCAGATATGTGCCAGCTTTTTCCAGGAGCTTAGTCTTGTCGAATGTGTCATTTCCAAACAACCCTACCATACGGTTTGTGAGTTCATCTTTTAACTTTTTTTCTTGGTCATTCCACCTTAAAAGCAAAAACAAACCTGTTAGATTTAGAAAGAAACTGAAGCTACCTTTGATATAGTTCAAGAAATGGATAAAAGGAAAACTATTCTAGCAATGATATGAAATCAAAATAGTGGATAAGGGTTAGTTCATGTATGATGTTCCACCTTTTACGTATGGTGGGCCCAAATATCTGCAATGAAATGTCGTTAAGATTTTTATAAAAAATATCATTTCCTGCAAAAAAAACATGGGATCATTAGTCCAAAATGAGTGATCAGTAAGTAAATTACAATTAGACTATATATAATAATATTTTTAAAGTACCTAGAACCTTCTGTATCTTCAAGGGAATCATTTCTTTGTCGCTCACCACCAATGTGGCCTGCAACATTCTCGTACTAGCAATATGGGAAGATCCAGGAAATGATGGTATGTTATCAGCA
Source organism: Cryptomeria japonica (assembly GCF_030272615.1). Lineage (NCBI taxonomy): Eukaryota > Viridiplantae > Streptophyta > Pinopsida > Cupressales > Cupressaceae > Cryptomeria > Cryptomeria japonica. The sequence continues at coordinate 581,965,173 of NC_081407.1, read as the reverse complement.
GTGCTCACCTCTGGCGCATCCTCATGTGCATCTCCTGCCACAGTAAATGAATCCACTATGAAATGCCTCCAAGAAAGAACACTTCAAGGGTAATAAACACATAACGAAAGAGAGAGAAAAAGAGGGATCTACCACTAGTGGGCGGGTCAACATGAGCCGGTGCAACAGATGATGTCTGCATGCTACATGTTTCTGACATTGCAGTCGGCAATATAGTTGGGCTCAACCTCGGACCCATGTCAGCACCTGAAGAGTAATACATTAAATATGTAAAACATTAAAAAAGCAAGTTCACAAGTCCAAAGGAGTGGTTTTAATATATAGAACATGGTCATCACCTGAACTACTCGCAATACCCTGATCATCGCCACCGGGATGATGAGGCCCTATAAATTTCTGTAAAAACAACACATACATATTTTAGTTAATGACATAAAAGAGATAAAAATATAAACCATTATTGAACTTTTGTTATGATTAAAGCTTTCATTACTGCTTACTTGCAAGTTTTCCATTGTCATCAACAATAGTTGCACCCTCTTTGTTATCTCATCAGTCTGAGGACTTATGGTTGCCAAATCAAGAATCTCTTGCCTAATTTTTCTAATATTTTTATGTACAAATTGCATAGGGTTTGCGGTAAGTGCGATGTCATCAGTGCATAACATTGTCAACTGCCCCACATCCCTATGGAGGTGCTGAGGTACTGCAGGTTCCTTTCCCTTATCCCAAACATCTGTCTGTGACAAGAATATAATTAACACTATCAAAATTACTTCAAAACACTCAAGAAAAGATCATAATGTAACAATTTGATTCTATCTAATTTGTACAATTACAATGAGGCTTACCTGCTTCATAGAAGTTTCGGGACCTACACCCCTATCTGTGCTATGTGGTGGATCCATGTGGCCCTGTGACAAAGAAAAAATATAAAAACGTTAGTGAAATGAAACCAATAGACTTAGCAAAAAAACTTAATAATACAATGGTTTAGTGGATTCATTAATTGGAAGTTGGCTTAAATGGTATATGTATAGTACGTACCACCCCCATGATAGTAAATTTGTTTGTATCTATACGATTCAAATTTTAATTGATTAGCAACTCTTCCCCTGCACTTATTGATTTTATCGCACATACAAACACACAATTTCCTTCACGTGCTTCAAATATGCAATTGGGTTGCTTATTAGTTGACCCAGGTCGTGTACTATTTATAAAACCTGCAATATTCCTTGTTGCTTTTGGCCTTCCATCAATGTATACAGCCACTCATTTACTTTGATCATTATCTTTTTGTTGTATATAATTGGCTGACAGTGCATACCTATGCATACTTTTTTTATATTGAACAATCTGCATCCAATCGTTATAATTGTAACAAGGTCCAACAAACTCCATCAATTCAGCAACTTTGTTGTAACAAACCTTTATGCTGTCCATGGAAAATAGGCCCAAACCATGTAACGACGAAGGTTCTATGCGATATATCCTCTCATTAACACAAAAATCAGTGTTTATTGGAGGAAGTTCCTTGGGTACACATTGTTTCAGTAGATGTTTGTACCTCAAGGGCACCTCAATGTTGTCTTTGGTCTCATCATCATAAGAACATGACCCCCCTTGAGCAAGAAAAAATTCCATGCGTTTATTGAATTTTCTTCTAATCTTTTGACCTCTAGTTGATCTCCCTATTTGAGATCTACTACATGTCTCACTTTCCTCTTCTATTCCTGCATTTCCCTCACTCGAGGAAGACACATTTGACAAATACCTATTTGGTGATACCTGTGCACCATCAAATGAGAGAGTTAGTTGGTAATGAGAGAGATATTTTGCAAATGAGGGTAATATTGATGAAGAAGTTGGCCATAAAGTTGATGTTGAGATTAAAATTTGAGTAAGTCCAATTGGAGCCTCAAGTGTTGATAACTGTATTAGATTTGCTGCTAATGTTGATGTTTGAAAAACTGAGGAAGTTTGTTTTTCTTGTAATTTTTAAAAAATATATTATTTCTATAAGGTGTATTGACTTATACCTATCGATCCATGAGACTGTGCAGGATCCTCGTCAAAGGGGTTTAGGTTCCTGCACCAACAATTGAGCATCATAAGCATTACATTTGTAATTTGATAAATAATAAATACTGCAGCATCATAAGCATCATAAGCATCACATATGTATCATCATATATGTAATTGAGCATCATAAGAATCACATATGTATCATCATAAACATGTAATCCATCACATACGTATCATAAATCACCATCCATCACATAGCTAATAAGTAGTCCACATTCCATAAATAAACACAAAGTTCAAAAAATGTCACATGTATCATCATAAGCATGTAATCCATCACATATGTATTTTAAATCACCATCTATCACATAGCTAGAGGTGCATCATGAATTAATTAAGTAATGGCATTAGAATTCAAAACATATGAATTAATTATGTAACCATATAAGTCAAATCAATTTCTATCAAGATATCAATATTAAATAGATAATATAATAATCGCATCTCATACATTTCATTCATGTCATTGATCTTCTTCTTCATCCAACTCATCATCATGACCATCATCATCATCATCATCATCATCATCATCATCATCATCATCATCATCATCATCATCATCATCATCATCATCATCATCATCATCATCATCATCATCATCATCATCATCATCATCATCATCGTCGTCATCATCGTCGTCGTCGTCGTCATCGTTGTCGTCGTCGTCGTCGTCATCGTCGTCCTCGTCGTCATTGTCGTCGTCATCATCGTCGTCGTCGTTGTTGTCGTCATCGTCATCATCATCGTCGTCGTTGTTGTCGTCGTCGTCATCATCATCATCGTTGTCATCGTCGTCATCGTTGTCATTGTGTTCGTCATCATCATCATCATCACCATCATCGACACCATCACCATCACCATCACCATCATCATCAGCAGCAGCACCATCATCATCATCAACTTCTTCTTTGTGTACATTTCCATTAGGAACATCATCAAGTAACTGTCGATCATGATCATCTATATCATCTTCTACTTCTTCAGTATCTTCTTCTTCCATCACATTATACATTATCGGCCTTCCTCTTGGATCATGTCTAACAACAAATGACCAACCCGGTTTATGTGGAACCTCTGAGTAAAATACCTGCTCACATTGACTTGGAAGAACATAGGGCTCATCCCCAACTCGTTCAAATGACCTTGTATTAACCATTGTAAATCCATTATCATGTTCGATAATAGTTCTATCAGGATCATTTATATTCAGTCGTAGCCTATACCATTTGACGATGAATAGAACTAATTTGAAGGAATTAAAGTCACACTCAAGTATATCATCCAAAATGCCATAGTATCGATTTTGAGACAGTTGAGGATGTATGTCATTTCTAGATGAAATATTGGTCACCTCAAAGACTGCAGTTATCCTAGAATCACAAGTTTTCTTTGTGTCATCCAACTGTTTGATGTGAAATTTATGACCATTGCAGCACATAGCCTTGTGGTGTTTGACCTGCAATATGTCTAACATATTTAAATTATTGCATCATGAGTTGATAAACATACGGGTGATTAATAAAATTATATGTACCTGTTGATCTCTTAAACCATATGCTAAATCAATTTCCCTTTGTGTAACATTGGAATCTCCATTACGATGAGCTTCTTCAACCAATGAAGCGACACCATCCCATGTTAATGTGCGACCAAAATGTTGACATCGTTCAATCCACACCGTCATCCAATCAAGATTGTTTGCAATATACAAATGTAGTGCATCCCACTCCGGACCAACTGTACAAATAATTAATAGACCACTTACAATAGATTTATTTAGAAGATGAAGAATTAATTTACTACAATAACATCTTATAATTACCTCTCACTTTCTTCAATCTACCTTTCCCCATCAAGTGCTCCCCTTCAAATTTATTAATGGGGTTGGGATCCCAAATGTGATCTACGTGGATTTTTGCTGCAAACTTAGGAAGATATTCAGTAATGTACACCATAGTTTGGTATACCATATATCCCTCCACCATAGAACCCTCAGGATGTCCTCTTTGTCAAACCAAAGCCTTCAAAAATTTCAAGTGCCTCTCAACAGTCCACATTGACCTAGTGTGTACAGGTCCACACAATTCGATCTCCTCAACTTGGTGTATGAGGTAGTGTTCTTGTGCATTGAAAAAAGTTGAAGGTAGACACTTTTGCATTTCACACATTAGATGAGGGATTTTTCTCTTCCAATATTTTATATCTTCCTTGTGGATTTCTTTAGATGACAACCACCTAATTAAAGAGATTGAAGACGCAAAAATATATAAACAAGACTTTACAAAATAATATACAAATATATTGCATAACAAGTAAAACAAATGGCAAATATAATATCTATACAACAAATTGAACAAACATCACTACTTACCTCATGTATTTTCCAGGATCATATATGACTTGCTTGATATTATTGTCAAAGTGGTTTGGGAGAGATAGAGGTAGAACGTACTGCAACAATTATAAAATGATCTTTTCATTGTTTTCTAACATAATACAATGAAAAGTACATGCACAGTATACAAATATATAGTAAATACACAAGAATGTGAATTACCTTAATGAAGGTATGCCAATCATGCATTTTCATCCCTGGCCCAAATTCACTCTTCTTTTATATGAGATTGTTTATGTTCGTAGCAAATCTTGTGGGAAATCGAATTTTTTGTATGACTTCTTTTATAGAATTGCTTTGCTACTCCGTTAATAACCAAGGAAGGGCACTTATATTAATCTGATCTCCATTGCTATTTGATTGAATGACATTTTTCATTGCATGATTGGATTCCACAATGTCACTACAAATTTTGACAATTTTTTCTTTGTCACACCTTCCATCCAATATTTTCCATAATGTCTCTGTTATATTCTTTCCAATATGCATTGTATCAAACAAATGCACAATTTGTAGCTACTCGTAGTAAGGCAACCTACTGAATTGTCTGGGATAACTTTTTAGTCCCTTTGGAAGGTGGCCATCCATGCCTTGATGACCTTCAATATCATCAATTACATAATCAGTAAACAAAACACGATAGAAAAATTCAAATTCCAAACATAAACCATTAGATGGAATGACATTACCTTCACGATTAATTCTATTATATTCCAACTTCCATAAATGAGGAGTCATTCTTCGTGGCTTTGATGTAGTCTCTTCTTTCCCATTGAAAAGATGTTTTTCAGTATTCCAATACTTATGATTTTTGTGAAGGAAGTGCCTATACTCATCAAACACCTGCTTTCCTAAACTTTTTGAATGACAGGATTTCATCTTTGGACCACAAACTGGACATGCAAATTTTCCCTTTGTTTGAAGACCTACAAGATAATGTATAATTCTATTAAATCTATTAATTTTTATAATTATAATTATCATGCGCAACTTGAACACTATAACGTACCACAAAAATGTGTTAGCCCTAGGGCATCATGTATTGTCCATACAAGCATTGCATGGAATTTAAATTGTCTTTGTCCTATTGGTCTAGAGATGTCATACATGGTCACACCATTCTATAACTCTAGCAACTCGTCGATAAGAGGCTCAAGATATACATTCATATCTTTAACCTGGTACTTGCCTAGTGGAATGAACAAAAACATTACATAATTATTATGACCATTTTACTACAATATTTATAATTAAATGTAGATGACTATTAAATGATAAAATACCTGGAACAATCATTGCAACCATTATGTGATCCCTCTTTATTGACATCCATGGAGGAATATTATTGTTGATAACAAAAATAGGCCACACCGAGTAAACAGATCTCAACTCTCCAAATGGATTGACACCATCCGCTACCAATGAAAGCCTGAGATTACGAGGTTCTTCTTTAAAGTGTGGCCACTTTTCCTCTATGTCCATAAATGATGAACCATCCACAGGAATTCGAATAATGTCATCTCAACTTCTATTGCATGCATGGTAATCCATAAATTGTGCCAAGCTAGTGCACTTGAATAATCGTTGCATACGTGGAATAATGGGAATATAACGAAGAACCTTGCGAGGCACCTTTTTTGTTATTTGATCTATTCAATATATACTAATATGACATTCAGGGCATTCTATTCCAAATTCATGTTGTTTATGATATATAATATGATCATTGGGACAAGCATCTATTGTTTGATACTCCATTCCAATATCTTTCATAATGGTAGATAATTCTTGGTATGAGTGAGGTAGAATATTTGATGGTGGTAAGAAAAACTCACCTATCAATCTACATCAAAAAAAAAAGTTTGAGGTGTTAATATAAAGAATATTAATGGTACATGATTCACCATTTATTAACTGTAATGACATGTATAACACACCTTAACATACGAGAGATTGTTATGTTGGATAAACCATTCATAACCTTCAAGTTCACCAACAACAATACAACAGAGAGAAGAGTTGTTTGGGAGCCTTTGTAAAGGGGCTCATATGCCTTCTCAAGAAGAGGTAAATCATGAACATCAAGGTCATCCTGATCATCATGATCAGCTGTGCCAGTACTAAATGTGTCATGGATCAATATATTTATACCATCATCTTGAATTGTGTTTTCTGGTGCATGATCGTCATCTTCCATGGGATCATTATCTTCAGCTTCGATATTCACACCTCCATGTTTCTCCACTTCCAAAACCATATTCTCAGTGTTTTGTTGATCCATACCATGCGCTCTAGGGTGCTCCACCTATATTAAATTGATATACATAAATAAACCGTGATCATGATCTCATTATCAAGTGATTTCTTATGTATATAAATTGTTAAAATGATATAATGAACAACTTACCAGTGGATGATAATCATGTCCCCCTTCAATGTGACCATGCTGCCTACAATGTTTCTTAGCTATTTTGATTAGAAGTCTTCTAGTCTTTAAGCCCTTACAAATTTTGCAGGGACAATAACATTTTCCATCACCTTTTCTTTTCAAGTTAGACCATAATCTAGCAATTGTCTCCTTATTTTGTTCTTCACTGATATTATCTGACATGGTCTTTCTTCATAGGCAAAAAAATTAGGCTATGGAAACTTTAGTGCAAAAGCTTCACAAAAATTGCAAATCGAACCAAAACCATTGAACTTAATAGAGAACGTATTTAATGTAGCTGATTGTGTGAATTTCTGAGCATTGTGTCTGCAAATTCTTACTAAAAGTTTGCCTATTGTAGACTTTTTGAGAGACATTTTTGAGTATTCTAAGCAAATCATTTATTTAAACATACACTTATTCATCCACATTGCAGGGATAACAATACAAGGCTCACATATTGGTCTAAGAGGATGCCATGGTCTCACAAAGTAACCAAGAATCATATGAAATGATGGTTGTCTTGAATCCACACACAACTAGGGAGGATCCATATGATTATGTATGACTTCCCCCTTGTTTGTTTAATGGGATTAGCCAGCTCCAAGACATAGCCATCAATAATCACTAAGAATGTACAAGTGGATCGTAGCTACCCATACAACAAACACTTACCCCTATCCTCAAATTTCCCCAATGTTTGATTCCTTATATACACTCATCCAAGGTTATCTATGTTGATCTTGGTGAGGAATCACATCACAACAAAGAAGACAACATTTAAAAATAGCAAGAGTTTCACTAAACTACCAAAGATCATAAATATTGAAAGAAAGAAAAAATAGTAACAATAATAAGTCAAATAAATGTTTTCAATTCCAATAGCAAATCAAACATAGCCACAATACCTACACAATAGAGAAAACTCACAATAGTGATTAAACTAATTCAAACAAGATAAAATAAAATTGTTGGCCAATGCAACAAAGATGAGAGATCATCAATAATTGAAGGAAACTTCACAATCCTTAAAAGTGCACATTACATAACTATACGACTATAAATTGTGGCTAAATAGAGTGAAGATTAATCATGACTCCAATAATAGTCCCTCATGTGTGCATTTGTGGCATGAACACAAAAACTCCCACACGGCATGGCCATGTACCTAATGGAGAAGACATGCCTAGGCTACATGCCCAAAAAACATGACTATAATAATAGTCCCTCATGCATGCATTTGTGGCCTGCACACTACAAATCCTAACATATCATGGCAATACACCTCATAGAGAAGACACACATAGGGCCACATTGCACATAGCAATGTGCCTCACAAAGAAGACATGCATAGGGCACATGCCACATAGCCTATTTGCTAATCGAGGATACTTGTTGGAGTCAAACTAGCTAGAAGAACCACTAGAAGGTCACCTAGGAGCTCCACATGGATGAAAAAGAGAGGCCATGTGCAACCAAATAGGTCACAACACTCCAGTGACCATGATCCATTTGACCAATTGATGAAGATACCTACAACCAAGAAGATTGATTTCTATGAGTCGAGAGACTCCTACTTGTCTAGTGTTCTTAATGAGCAGCCCTAGGAGTAGGAAGAAGATGAAGGAACTCTATCCATGGTACATGAGGCATTACATTGATGGTTGACAAATATCTGATGGTGAGCCACTTCTAGGGCAACTTTGTTGGTGTGTAGCTAGATCTATAATAACATAAGAACAAATTATTAATTGAGAAAAAAGTGAAATATTTTATTAAAAAATGAAATGAAAAACTTATAGTTTTATTTATCTATCCATATGTTGTGTAGACTCCAACTACACATAGCATGTGCAACAAGGGTCTTGGATGCTCAGATGAATTAACGCGACCCCACAGGTAAACCTTAGACAAGACTACACTGGGCAAAGTGGACCAATTTAGGCTCTAGAAAAGTAAAGTAGATGGTGAGAAATTTATATTTCCAAATCGAGATAAATGACTATAAATGCCATCTTTTAAAGAAAATGATATTCAAGATGTGGCTTATAGTTACATAAATTTGTGTTTGGACCCCAACTTCCAATCTTTCCACCAAGGTTTAGAAGATTGAATACTCGTTTTGTGAATCATATCAAGTAGAATATCCTCTATAACAATTTCAAAAGTCTCATGATCATAATTAGAAAGGGAAAACTTAGCCTTTGTCTCAATTGATGACATGAGACTCAAAATTTCTAGAGAATAAATTCTTTGGGCATTGGATATATTTTTTGTGAAATTACATGGCCCTCACCCATTACAAGTGAGCCAAAGGATGACCTTGATATTGTAAAAGAGGAAACACCAAATGTTCTACTACCTAAAGGAAATGACATCTCAAAAATTGAAACTAGTCAAGATAAGTGAAGGTTTAACAACCTCCCAAGTTCTCCATATACTTTTAGCCACAAAACCTCCATTGATGTGAATAAAATCCTTCATGGTGAGAAATGTTTAAAAACTAATCCTTCTAATATTGAGACAAAGAGATTTGGACATGAAGTGTTAGCTTTGTTTTCCAACTCATTGTTGTTGGCAATGTGGAAAAATATAGAAAATAATTTTTATTTGCAAGGTTCTACATTAATGTGGATGAGGAGAAGGTGCTTCCTTCTCCAATTACATTATCATGTAGGTTGGGAGTTTGGGTGTAATAGAACAAATATATGGTCTCTTTGGTTTTTGAAATTAATATTTCATAGTTGGCCATGCCTCTCATGGGTTTAGGGTTGGAAATCATCTTCATCCAAATAAGGAGGATGAGATTAGACACATTCTAAATATGTCATTCTTGGTTTCAATTTGTGAATGAGCTTAGTAAGTGGTTGTTGCCTAGAGGAGTATGCCTCAATAAGGCTAGTGAAACTCATTGGGGGAAATGATCTATGGACTCAAACAAGGAAAATACGTAACTAATGTAATGAGAAGAGCTTTAAGGGTCCCCCTCTCCCCTTGGATTCATATCTTAGAATTGAAGAAAATCATATTTTGATTGAAGCTAAGGATATGGACGCTTGCAAGGTATAGAGTTCCTTGGTGAAGTTCAAGTCACTTTAAGTTGTGAGTTTTGTAGATATTTTGGGAATTTTTCCTATATTTGTTTCTAGTGCCAATAATAGAGTGATATTCAGTTTTTTTTGTTTTGTTTTGTTGTTGGCTCTATGTAAGCACTTCTATTCCCTTTTTTCTTTTTGCTTGTCTCTTTCTATGCTATATATAAGGGTGAGGCCCTTTCAAAGCTCCCTTTTCAAATTCATATAGCTGTATCCTAAAGCATTCAACTTAATAAAAAATATTTGCTGACAACACATACTTACATATACCATGCTCTTTTGCCACCCAAGTACTAGTGCTACACATTTTTAGTAGATTGATAAAAAGATATACAATCATTCAACAAAAAATGTTAAAATGTATCTTTCACAAGCTATACCTACAACCTCTAAAGTATTTTTTTAGTGGAAATTAAAGACTTACAAAATTAAATAAAATATAAGACAAATGGAAAAAAGCATAATCATGCCAATCTATCTGAATTTAACACCTTCATTAATTGTCCTCTCGGTATATATTTCTGATATAGATACAAAGTACTTGTTCATTGAATAATATTTCCAATATGAATATTTGTTTTCTTAACTCAAATGTTTTACTTTCTAATCCAAATTAATTAAAATGTCCCAGTCCTTATTGTAAGTCATATTTCCAAGAAAGGGACATAGGAGACAAATGTGTTGGTTCTACACCCTTGTGGGATATGTGGACTATAAAATAATTAAAAAGGTATGTTGGTGGAAAGGCAAATCTAATGCAAATTATATCAAGCTAGATTATGGGTAGACTAATGGATCAAATTCGTTGAGGATATTGGATGTAGGTTCCAGACTTTGTACGAACATAAGTACACATGTGCTCAAGGGGATAGATAAAACCTTAATACAATTTGCATCTTGAGGCAACTTATAGTGAGGACCTATATATATCGTTGACCATTGAGGCAATGGAGTGAGCATGAGAACATACCTGAATTTGTTGAGCTTAATCTTAGTCTCAATGCAACGAGCATGTGAAAATCATTGAATTTATACAATTGAATTTTCATCTTGAGGTAGCTTGTAGTGAGCTCTTGTGCAGATCATTGATCATTGAGAAAGTGCAGTGAGCTATGAGTAGATCAGTGAACTTGTGGAGTTGATGGTTAGGCAATTCATTAGTTAAAACTAAAATGAACCTATAGAATTTGATGTAGGAGCATCAGGGAGAATTTGGAAGATTTGTAAATCCTTATTGTGTCATAAAGAGGGCTATTAGAGAGTACGACATTCTATCTCAGTTCATTATTTGGTCTTGTTGTTTGGATAGTAGGTAGTGGTGGTATTAGGGAGTGTTCTTTGAGTTTCTAGAGATTTGAGCTACCACAAAGATGTTTGGTGATGATAGGGTGAAAATTGTGTTATTTTACTTGATTAGGGAGTCGATGGGGAGTGTTGCATTCTGCTGCACTTGAGAGTTATGATTTTTAGTTTGGATGGAGAGTATGTCTACACACATGTCATATTTTAGAGTTTTGGAGTTGAGCCTCATCGAGCAGAAAGTTTGATGTGATAGAGTTGTGCAAACTCGCCACTATTTGTTCCACATTGATGTAGCCAGAGGTTTGTAACATGTTCTCATCAAAGATAGTATGTGGGTGACCATTGGGACTAGATGTGTTTACATTGGGTAACACATATTGTGTTCTTTCCTTTGGAGTAACATGTGGGGTTTTGGGCTTGGCCTATTACATGTTTGGTGAAGGTTTATACTTTTAGTCGACTCAATTTTTTTTTGAAGAATTGTGGATGATATATATGCATGACTTGTGATTTTTCCAAGTACGGAGAAAAGAGAGTGAGGAGCTAGAAGTAAGAAAGTAGAGTCAGAAGTCAGGAAAGAGCAATGATATGTGGGAGATGAGAGAAGCAACTGAGTTAGCAAGTGAAGGATTGAGATATAGGCCTCCTTGTGGATATGCCATAGAGTTTACTTGATATTATTGTAACCTTTGGCTACAACCGAACTTGTATGAAGCTCTAGTGGCAAATATTATGAGTTTTTGTTATCTAATATAAGAAGGTGAATCTTGAGGATTTTTTTTCCCTTTGAGGGTTTTCCCAAGATAATCCTTACGTCTTGAGGCTTCGTTGTGTGGACTATTTTTTTGCATCTTTTTGTTTTTTTATGTTAGAATTATGTTCCCAATCATTGAGGTTGCAAGGTTGGACAATTTGTTCAAGTATCCAAAAATAAAGTATCCTCGATTAAAGATCAGAGCAAAACAAATGAGTGATCAAAATCTGATCAAGTTCATTTGTTTGTACAAGTGAAGACAAGTAAAACTTGATCTTCCAAATCACCTTATGCAAATGGAACTTTAATCATCGATTTGGGAGTGAAGGTTTTGTTCACATAAGGATGGGGTAATACAAATGGAGAACCTAAGACCGACTTGATGCAATGCGAATGAATGATGAGGGGCAGATTTGTTTATACAAATGATTAAGAAAAAGCATCAAGACCTTGTGATACCAATGAAAGGGAAATGATCAATTGAATTGAGGAATACCACAAAGTCAAAATCCAGATGCAATTGAAATTGCAAACACTGAGGGAAAAAGTTGTGCTCTGCCTGTGGTTCGAAAGCCGACTATAAATCTGTGTATCTGACTGTGGTTTGGAATCCGACTATGAGTGTAGTTGTTCCTAGGTGCCCCCCAATTAACTAGGAGTAAGAAGAAGCTGCTTGGTTATATCTAGATATATAGATGTAGAAATAGATAAGTAGATGAGGGAGGCTACGCATTTGTCATCAATGCCAATATTAGTGAAGGAAGAAAAAACAAGGCAGTCCGATTGTCTTAAAAAAGTTCATAATAGTGAACTCATCAAACAAAGAAGATCAAAATACAGATTTGTTTACACAAAAGAACGAGAAAACACCGAATTGCTTGCACAAAAGAAACATTCAAAATCTGCCCAAGTGAAAAATTGCAAAGGAACCTAATTAATATGGCCAATCATGTTAAGGATTGCAAAGCAAGTTTAAATGGCCGATCGAATCAAATCTTGAAAAGGTCCTTCTAAATGCCGCCAAAAACCTTACCTTGCTTGCAGTGCAGAGATCGCTCCGGCGGGGGGGGGGGGCAGCGGCTTCAGTTTGCTTTACACAATGAAAATGCATTGTGTTTTTTTTTTTTAATATAATGCTCGAGGTCGTCGGAATTCCAACGAACACGGGCATTTAAAAAAAAAAAAATCAAATTTTCACACAATGCTCCTTGTCCGTTGGAAACCTCCATCGGAATTTGACCCCAAATGTATTAGTGGTATATGAGCTATAATGAGATCTTACATCATATATATACAAATCCTCGACCATAAACAATCAGGTCAGCCACCAGAAAATAAACCAATTACATAATTAAAAAACATGTCAGCCAAAGACCAAACAAATAATATCCAACCCATCAAACATCTCAGAAACACATCCAGAGGTCCAATGCACATGTTACATTAATTCAGTTCATAACCTAGATAAAATGAGACCCAATATAGGTCCACACATGCTAAAGAAATGATCTTGATCAACCAAGTCTCGAACATGATCACCATCAACATCATGAATCTCCACTAGAAGCTGCACCAACACCACTTATGCATAACATCAAAGATCTTAAATAAAGCTTTGCCGGTGAAACCCTTGCCGGAATAACAAACCAAGCTTACTAGAAAAAAAGGATAGCATCCGATCACCAGATCAAAACCAACTAACTAAGCATGAATCTAAGTAGCATGAATAAGTTGATTCCATAACCCAAACATACCAGAGCACACTAGATCATAATCCAACCAGAAACCAAATAGACTACTGGGATGAGAAGGATACCGGTAATGTAGCCAAAATAGCTAGTGTTGACATCAATGACAAAACATCAATGCAACACATAATCAATTCTTTCAAATTGCCAACAATCTCCCCCTTTGGCATTGATGACAAAACTAGATGTGAAAAAACATCTAAGTACCAAGAAATTCCAAACAAATCTCCCACATAAAGATGTAGCAATGAAGTTCTGAAACAAAGACCAAACTCCCCCTGTGAATGATATCTCTATAAAGCTATGTTTTTCACATATATCTCTCCCCCTTTGACATCAATGCCAGAAATCTAACAAAAATATCAAAGCAAAAACAAAAACCACTAAATCACAAGGCTAAATACTCCCCCAGAGAAGTAGCATCTCCACATCAGTCCAGAATGAATAATATCTTTGATAATGCATACCAGACTGATGCCAAAAAGCATCAATTAGTTTTCTGTCAGAGGGGCAGAAACCCTTAACCTATCTTTGAGGTACTCAAATGATTCTTTAGACAAAGGTTTAGTGAAAATGTCTGCAATCTGCTCTTTTGTGTTCACATAAACTAGTCTAACTTTATTTTCTTCCACCTTCTCCTTTAAAAAGTTATACTTGATAGATATGTGCTTTGTCTTAGAATGAAATACCAGATTCTTTGATATGTCAATAGAAGTAGAGTTATCACAATGAATAACTACCAGTCCAATGCAATGTACTTTAATATCCTTCAACATTTTCTTCATCCATAAAATCTATGTATAGTTAGTAGCAACAAAAACATAGCTAACTTCAACAGTAGATAAAGAAGTACATGACTGTTTCTTGTTGATCCATGAAACCGACTTCTTTCCAAGAAAGAAAGCTCCACTAGAAGTACTTTTCTGGTCATCAATATCTCCTGCACAATCAACATTTATGTATGCACATAAAGTATAGTCATCATCCTTAGGGAACCATAAAACATATTCAAATGTACCTTGCAAGTATCTAAAAATTCTTTTCACCACACTCTCATAATTTTCTCTAGGATCACTCTGATATCTTGATGCAATACAAACATCATTCATTATGTCAGGCCTAGTTCGAGTCAAATATAGCATACCTCCAATCATAGATTTGTATATTGTAGGATTTATCGGTGCAAATTCATCTTTCCTTGTCAATTTCTCACTTGTAACCATAGGAGTACTTACCAGTTTAGAGTCTTCCATGCCAAATTTCTTCAACAATTCCCTAGCATACTTAGTTTGATAGATGAAAATACCTTTACCAGTCCGAGTAATCTGCAAACCCAAGAAAAATTTCATTTCCCCAATCATAGACATTTCAAATTCTTTGTCCATATTTTTAGAAAATTCCATGCATAACTTATCTTCACCTCCAAAAATAATATCATCAACAAATACCTCAATAATTAGTATATCATCATCAGTGACCTTATAATATAGATTACTGTCAGCAATACCCTTAGTAAAACTAAGCTTCAAAAGATATTTATCTAACCTTGGATACCAAGCTCTAGGTGCTTGTTTCAATCTATATAAAGCTTTCCTTAACCTACAAACCATGCTTTTATCATCTGAAAGTGAAAAACCATTAGGTTACTCAATATAAACTTCCTCATCATGATCCCCATTCAAAAAGGCACACTTAATATCCATCTGATAAACATTGTAGTTCTTATGTGCCACATAGGCAAGAAATAATATTACAACTTCAATCCTAGCTACAGGTGCAAAAGTTTCACCATAATCAATTCCTTCCTTTTGAGAATATCCTTTACAAACCAATCTATCTTTGTTCCTTAAAACTTGACCATCTTCATTCAATTTATTCCTAAAAACCCATTTAGTTCCAATAACATTCTTATTTTTAGGTCACGGAACTAAATTCCATGTGTTATTCTTCTCTATTTGATTTAATTCTTCTTTCATAGCTTTCAATCAACATTCATCTTTACATGCTTCAACTACTGATACCGGTTCAAATTGAGAAATTAAACATACCTCATTAGTTTCCAGTCTTCTTCTTGTCATCACTCCATTGTTCTTATCCCCAATGATCCGATCTTTTGAATGATTCAATCTCACATACCTAGTAGTCTTCTGACTCTCTGTTCCTCTTCCCGGTTCTTCAGATACTGTTAAATTTTATGATACTATCGGAGTAACTAGTTCAACATTCTATTTCGATAAAGGTGTTACTGGTTCAGTTATGATCATTTTCACTGTTGGTTCTTTCTCATAAATTCTCATTTGACTTCTATTCAGCTCATCCACCTTGACATTAACACTCTCCACAATTCTCTGCAATCTCTTGTTATAACATTTATATGCTTTTATTTCACTAGAATAACCAGGAAATATGCCTTGATCACATCTAGGATCAAATTTGCCAATGATATCATCTCTCTTAATATAACATTTACTACCAAAGATTCTAAAATACTTAATTGTAGGTGTATTGCCAAACCATAATTCATAAGGTGTCTTACCAGTTTCTCCTTTGATATGTACTCTATTGAATGTATAGACTATTGTGCTCACTACTTCTCTTCAGTAGTTATGAGGTAGACTAGATTCCATCATCATTATTCTAGCAGCATCCAAGATAGTTTTGTTCTTCCTTTCCACAACTCCATTTTGCTGAGGTGTCCGGGGAGTAGAAAATTGTCTCCTAATACCATGCTTCTCACAAAAGTTATTAAACTCACCGGATGTGAATTCTCCACCATGATTCGACCTCAAACATTTAATATTCAATCCTGTCTCAATTTCCACTTTAGCTTTAAAGATTTTAAACTTTTCAAAAGCCTCAGATTTCTCCCTTAGAAAAGTAACCCACATCATTCTAGAATAATCATCAATGATTAGCATAAAATATCTATCACCTTGAAAACTTTTAACTCTAGTAGGACCACACAAATTAGTATGAATAAGATCAAGAACATCATTAGATTTGTCTTGTAAACTCCTAAAAGAGGTTCTGACCCATTTTCCCATTTGAAATTCTTTACATACTGGATTATAGGGCTTCACAATCTTAGGTATATCTCTAACTACCTTAGTTGAACTGATCTTAACTATGCAATGAAAATTCACATGACATAGCATTTTATGCCATAGGAAACTCCCATCAATTTGTGAAATCAAACATGTCTTCTCACCGAAATTCAAATGAAATACATTATCTTTTGTTTGTGTACTGGTTGCAATCTGCAAACCAAATCTATTAATGATTTTGCATTTTCCATCCTTGAACCATAATTCAAAAGATTATGCCTCAAACATTCAACATAATAAACATTATCAGTATTGTGCTTACTATCCAATGATATAGTTCCTTTTCCTTTGATCATACATGCTTTATCATCTCCAAATCTAACTAGATCACCATCAAATTATTGCAAAGATAGAAACTTCCTTTTATCTCTAGTCATATCATGTGAACATCCACTATCAATTACCCATTCATCCATATCTTCAATTTTAGTAGCAAGTGCCTTCTTTTCAAGTGTATTCTCTTCTAGTGCCAAAACATCTTCCTTGATAGCCAAGATCACCCATTCCTTTCCATTGTGGAACCACTAGCAGAGTCTTGTGCTGGTTCATCATCAAAATCAGTCACACCTTCCTCATCCACTATGTAGCATTATTTATCTATGTTTTTCCTGTACTTATACTTGTTTTGATTACCAGGGTTAGGTTTAAAAGATCTTTTAGCTTTCTCTTCAGATCTTGAATTCCTTTCAGGACATCTAGATGCAAAACATTTAAAAAGTGTTTTTCCTTCATACTTACTTCCTACTAGTCCTTTAGGTACTCTTCTAGCAAATAGGGCCTCAAGTTGCTCAAATTAATCATCTTCTCTCTTCATATCATCCAATTCCTTTTCATATAGAGCTTTCCAATCTTGCTTATCAGTTGATGATGCAGATGCATGAAAAGCAGGTTCAGACTTCACAGCTCCAGAAGGTCCAAATTCTTCAAGCTCAAAAGTAGATAATTTCCCAACCAAGGTATCTTTGTTAATAGAAGTATTAGCCATTTTTCTCAATTCATTAATTGCAGTAGCCTTCATCTTGTAAGCTAGTGTTAAAGATCTCAGAATTTTAGAAACTATTTCATCTTTACTCAGAGTTCCACCACAACATTGAATTCCCATAATAATCTCATTTACCCTTTCCATGAATTCCGTAATCCTTTCATCTTCTTCCATCTTCAAGTTTTCATATCTCACCCGGTAACCATCAAATTTAACAATCTTCATAGTAGGGTCACCTTCATTAAGAGTCTCCAACTTATCCCATATAGCCTTTGCAGATGATTTGTTAGTTAATCCCATTATTTTCTGATCAGAAAGTGCACACAAGAGGATTTATCTTGCTCTACAATCATTCTCAAGCTCCTTATCCAAGTTTTCTAGAGGAGGATTGCCAGATGCTGGATTATAAGGGGTTACACCATTCTTTGTGATTTTCCAATTCTCCTTGCCAAGACCTCTTAGATGAGTCTCCATCCAAATCTTCCATACTCTGTAATTTGTTCCATCAAGCCTAGGAATATCTCTCCAAAAGATAGCAACAGATGAACTTGAACTGCTAGTCACCATAGGATCTTCCTCAAGCGGTTAAGCTTCTGTAGAGAGGACCAGAGCTCTGATACCAAATTGTTAGATAGTTCAAATAACTAGAAGACAACTGAGAGGGGGGGGGGGGGGTGAATAAGTTGTCTCAGATTATCGGAACCTTAAGCAATTAAAACTTCAATACCGGAACCCAAAAGATCAATACCGGAATGCAAAAACCAAATACTGAAATAAAAAATATATCAATTAAGCATAAAAAACAATAAAAGAATAAATCCCATCCACATGACACCAATATTTGTACGTGGAAAACTCGGTAAAGGAAAAAACCATGGTGGGAAGCCTACCCACAATCAAATAATACTTTTGCCGTAAGTATGTGAATTACAATTGAGGGGCCTGCACTTGGAGGGCCTGCACTTGGAGGAATGCCAACAACCTAGAGCGCATTTCTCATCACAAAAGGAGTCTCACTGACTACAAAGAAATCCAGACTACAATACAGAAGAAAGAATGAACTGCAAAGATAACATCTCCTATGCCTGTGTATAGTTCCGATTAAGCTCAATATCAGAGGACTAAATCCTCTTACATAAACCCAACTCGATCTCTAATGATTGAATAGATCCTTTGCTTGAATTATTATTACATTATTCACTCCTTACATATCCATATCCCATTCATGTTTATAATCTACAATGAGATCTTACATCATATATATAAAAACCCTTAACCATACACAATTAGGTTGGCCACTAGACAATAAACCAATTACATAATTACAAAACATGTCGGTCAGAGACCAAACAAATAATATCCAACCCATAAGAAATCTTGGAAACACATCAAGAGGTCCAATCCACATGTTACATTAAGCCAATCTATAACCTAGATAAACCGGGACCCATTATAGGTCCACACATGCTAAATCAATTATCCCAATCAACCAAGTCTCAAACATGATCACCATCAGCATCCTGAATCTCCACTAGAAGCCACACCAACACCACTTATGCATAACATCAAATATCTTCAATAAAGCTATGTCGATGAAATCCTCATCGGAACAACAAACCAAGCTTACTAGCAAAACATGATAGCATATGATCACCAGATCAAAACCAACTGACTGAACATGGATCTGAGTAGCATGAATAAGCCAATTCCATAATGCAAACATACCATAGCATACCAGATCATAATCCGACTAGAAACCAAACAGACTACTAGGACCAGAAGGATATCAATAAAGCAGCCAAAACAACTAGTGTTGACATTAATGACAAAACATCAATGCAACACAATCAATTCCTAAAAATGGCCAACACGCCAGACCGAAGTGTTCCTAAGGTGCACTAAGACAAATCGGGAAGAGATTTTTGGAGGGTGATATCTCAGAGCTCGTGAGGGGTATCGACAAGCCATGAGGTGCAAAAGGACCATCTTACAAAGGCCTACAACAAAATTATCTCAGTTTTGGAAGATTCCACTTGGTTTTCATTTGGTGACCTGATCTTTGTTGCCAAAAGTTGCATTGTTTCTTAGTTTAAAGTTGCATAATCGTGCATCTTTCAAACCATTTTTTGTGGCACCAAACCATCTATGCCATTAGCTTCGGTTGGCCAAGTGCTAGTGATGACCTCTTTTCACCCACAGAGTAGCTCTAACATTCTGGAGCACGCCGAACCGAAGTGTTCCTAAGGTGCACTAAGCCAAATTGGGAAGCAATTTTTGGAGGGAAATATCTTGGAGATCGTGAGGGGTATCGGTGAGCTATGAGATGAAAAAGGACTATCTTACCAAGGCCTACAACAATCTATCTTAGTTTTGGGAGATTCCACTTGGTTTTAATTTGGCGACCCGATCTCTGTTGATGCCAAAAGTTGCATTGTTGCTCAGTTGAAAGTTGCATAATCATTCTTCTTTCAAACCATTTATCGTGGCACCAAACCATTTGCACCATTAGCTTTAGTTGGGCGGGTAAATGCTAGTGATATCCTCATTTCACCCACAAAGTAGCTCTAACATTCCGGAGCATGCTAGACCGAAGTGTTCCTAAGGTGCACAAAGCCAAATTGGAAGTGATTTTTGGAGGGGTCTATCTCGAAGCTCATGAGGAGTATCGGCAAGCTGTGAGGTGCAAAAGGACTATCTTACCAAGGCCTACAACAAAATATCTCAATTTTGGGAGATTCAGTTAGTTTTCATTTGGAAACCCGATCTCGATTGATGCCAAAAGTTGCATTGTTGCTCAGTTGAAAGTTGCATAATTGTGTATCTTTCAAACCATTCATCATGGCACCAAAATGTATGCTCCATTAGCTCTAGTTGGCTGGGTAAACTCTAGTGATGACCTTGTTTCGCCAACATAGTAGCTCTAACATTTCGGAGCATGTCGGACCGAAGTGTTCCTAAGGTGCACTAAGCCAAAACGAGAAGCGATTTTTGGAGGGTTATATCTTGAAGCTTGTGAGAGGTATCAGAGAGTCATGTGGTACAAATGGACTATCTTACCAAGGCCTACAACAATGTATCTCAGTTTTGGGAGATTCCACTTGGTTTTCATTTGGTGACCTAATCTCAGTTGATGCCAAAAGTTGCATTGTTGCTCAGTTGAAAGTTGCATAACCATGCATCTTTCAAACCATTCATTGTGGCACCAAACCGTTTGCTCCATTAGCTTCAATTGGCTAGGTAAATGCTAGTGAAGACCTCATTTTTTCCATGGAGTATCTCAAACATTCTAGAGCATGTTGGACCGAAGTGTTCCTAAGGTGCACTAATCCAAATAGGGAAGTGATATCTCGGAGCTCATGAGGGGTATCGGCGAGCAGTGAGGTGCAAAAGGAATTTCTTACCAAGGCCTACAACAATATATCTGAGTTTTGGGAGATTCCACTTGGTTTTCATTTGGCGACCTGATCTCGGTTGATGCCAAAAGTTGCATTGTTGCTCAGTTGAAAGTTGCATAATTGTGCATCTTTCAAACCGTTCATCATGGCACCAAACCGTCTGCTCCATTAGCTTTGGTTGGCCAGGTAAATGCTAGTGGTGCCCTTGTTTCTATCATGTAGTATCTCAAATGTTCTGGAGTACGCTGAACCGAAGTGTTCCTAAGGTGCACTAAGCCAAATCAGGCAGCGATTTTTGGATGGTGACATCTCAGAGCTCATGAGGGGTATTGACGAGCCATGATGTGCAAAAGGATTGTCTTACCAAGGCCTACAACAATGTATCTCAGTTTTGGGAGATTCCACTTGGTTTTCATTTCGCAACCTGATCTTGGTTGATGCCAAAAGTTGCATTGTTGCATAATCATGCATCTTTCAAACCGTCTACTCCATTAGCTCCGGTTGACCAGGTAAAATATAGTGATGACCTTGTTTCTCCCATAGAGTATCTCAAATATTCCAAAGCATTCCAGACCAAAGTGTTCCAGAGGTGCACTTAGCTAAATCGGGCAATGATTTTTTGGAGGGCAATATCGCAAAGCATTACTGGTGTCAGTACTTGGGTACATGGGTATACACAATATGAGAAACCTAGTTTAAAATTATACACCATATGAGTTACATGTAATGAACAAATTGGGTCACATTTCAAGTCATATACACAATGAACAAGTTTGATCACATTTCAATTGCAAATAACTAAGTTTCAAGAATATCAAGTTTCATATATATCAAATTGGATCGAATGTCAACTTTCATATATATAAATGAACAAATTGGATCAAATATTTGTACACAATGAAAAAAATGGATCGAATATTTGCACATAATGAAAAAATTGGATCGAATATCAAGTTTCATATATATCAAAATGAACAATAATCGTGTACATATCAAAAAATGGCATAGATGCCAAATTAATAATAGTTACAAAAATGTGGAATGTGCCATGTCTGACAAAGTCGATATATACATATACAAACATTGGTCCTTCAATGACCACAAATAGAACTATATGTCTCTATCGGTATCTGTGATTGTGGCAGATCATCAAAATTGAGCATCTTCAAAGCAGTACGTGGCTCTTTACGTGGCTACACAAGAACAATTCAAATGTTGAATTAGATATATTTTCTCAATATAACATCAAAATAACTAAATGCTAAACTCTAAATTGTTTGAAGTTGAAATGTTGATTACCTCATCTCTTTCTTGTGCAATTGGGTGAGGTTGAGGATTTGTGGGAAGTCTTGAAGGGGGTTGTAATTAGTAAAACTGTTAGACAATTCAAATAACTGAAAGACAACTAAGAGGGGGGGGAGTGAATTAGTTGTCATAGATTACCTGAACTATTAGCAATTTAAAAGTTTAATACCGGAATAGTAGTTAAAACAATTAGGCATAAACAATTATCACAGAATAAAAACTATCCACATGACACCAAGATTTATATGTGGAAAACCTGGTAAAGGGAAAAACCATGGTGGGAAGCCTACCCAAAGTCAGATAATACTTCTACAGTAAGTATGTGAATTACAATTGAGGGGCCTGCACTTGTAGGAAGGCCAACAACCTAGAGTGCACTGCTCATCACAAAAGGAGCCTCACTAACTACATAGAAATCCAAACTGCAATCCGAAGAAGTGTTGAACTGCAAAAGCTAACATCTCCTATGCCTGAGTATAGTTTTGGTTGAGCTCAATACTAGAGGAATGAATCCTCTTACATAAACCCAATTTGATCTCCAATGATCGACCAAATCCTCTGCCTAAATGATATTACATTATTCGCACATTACATTCCTTGACCATGACCTCCAATGTAACCATGATGATCTACAATGAGATCTTACATATATATATACAAAACCTCGACCATAAACAATTAGGTCACCACCAGATAATAAACCAATTACATAATTATAAAACATGTCGGCCTTAGACCAAACAAATAATATCCAGCATATAAGACATCCCGAAAACACATCGAGAGGTCCAGTCCACATGTTACATTAAAGTCGGTCCATAACCTAGATCAACTGGGACCCGGTATAGGTCCACATAATATGAAAATGATATCCATCCACCAAGTCTCAAACATGATCACCAACAACATCCTGAAACTCCACGAGAAGTTGCACCAACACCACTTATGCAATTCATCAAATATCTTCATCAAAAGTTCTGTCGACGAAACCCTCGCCGAAACCAGAAACTAAGCTTCTAAGCAAGAAGGATAGCATCCGATCACCAGACCAAAATCAACTGACCAAATATGAGCATGAGTATCATGAACAAGCCAATTCCATCACCAAACTATACTGGAGCCTATAGGATCATGCCGGATCCAAAACAACTAGAATCCACTCAACCTACCAGGACTAGAAAGGTGCTGGTAAAGCATCCAAACAACTAGTGTTGGCATCAATGACAAAACATCAATGCAACACATAATCAATTCCACCAAATGGCCAACAAAAAAAATTAATACAAGTTAATAACATATATTTCAAAAAACACAAAATAACTAAAAATGAATAGACTAAAAAACAAAAGTATATCAGAGCCTCAGATGGATGTTCTATGGTCATAGGAGACAAAGTCACAGATGAATCAGTTACGATCATTTCCTATATCCATGGTAAGTGATCCAAAAGGAGTTAACAAGAGGGTTTCAACTTTGTTGTGCACTTAGTGAAAAGGAATTGATCTAAGACAGACATGCCTCTTCCCTCTGTCGTACTGGACCCCTCTTTGACATGCAAGACTTCTAACAAAATGGAATGGTAGAGCATCAGTAGGAAGTTTAGAAGGGGGCTATAATAGATTAAAGACAATTAATACAAGTTAATAACCCAAAGTTGTTGACAAACTAGATAAAAAATAAAAAATGAGTGTACTTATTTCTAAACAAACATGTTTAACATATGTAGAACAAATGCACACTGGAGCCTCACATAGTTCTCCTATAGCCTTAGGAGGCATAGTCGAATCTGATGTAGCTGTTACCATTTCTTGTATGAAAAATGATAACATATGATATAGATATAAAATGATTTAGATATTTCAAACAAGCAAGAATGCAATCCAAAGTGAATATGAAGATATTACCTCTTCCCTCTGCTAAACCTCATTGACATCAGGTGCATTCATTAATTCCATAAACCCCATTTGTTTATGTATATAAAACAAATAAATTAAGTGCATTTATCAATATCTACATATACATGTTTAATCATAATACATTTCAACAAATGAATTTAAATTGTACTGAATTACCTTATGTCATTTGGGTGTCCAGGAGGATATCTTTTTCTGCCTCACAGTGCGAGAGGATGGCTTTCTCACATGAGATGTCCTCGAGGTAGGTGGGGTAAACTAATAGAAAAAAATTAACATAAGGGAAAAGAGCATGTATTTAATATATCACTGTATACACATAAAAATGGCTATGAGCAATCAAATAAATATTTTATATTTATTTAATAATTATTCTTCTATTAAATAGTTAATTTGAAAAGATCAATTTATTTAATTCATTTCATGTTCTTCTATTAATTAATTTAATTTAAACATTTTATTAATTAATTTGTTATATCTTTTTCTTCTAATCAATTAATTAAATATCCAATATTTAATTATTCCTCTATCTATTATCCTATAGTCTCATTAATTAAATAATTTCTTAAAATTTTAATCCCTTTTCCAGCTCACCTTTCATTCTCCACATCATTTCCTTTTTGCCAACTCATCCATCATGTGGCTAAATTAATTCAACAAAATAAAATAAAATAAAACAATTCATTAGACACTTATCTCCAACTTCCATAATAAATGAAATATTGTGTACGTACACATATTTCCTAACTTTCTTCTATATTCTCTCCAACATCCCTATATCTTAGGAGGACTTGGGTCCACTTCTCCTCTCATTCCTACATCTTCTCCAACTATCCTATATCCTCTCAAGTCTTCAACTCAGTCAAGGTGAGATGAGTGACACTTGTCTTCTCCTTCCCCCTTTCTCTCAACCTTCAACTTTTGGCTCATAACCATCCAATTTGCAAGATTAAATCATGATCGTTGATCTCTACCACCTAAGATCATGCAGTCAAAAATCTATAAAAAGAGGTTTCCTAAGCCATTTTAAAACTAACAGACTAATAGCTAATCATATAGTTATTCTAGGAGTTTTCATCTTGCATCTGTGAGTTTGAGTTTGAAGGAATTAGCAATTTTAGAATTCTTATCATAGCTTAATATCATGTTATCTTAAATCATTTGCATATGCATATCATAGTATCAGTTAACTATCAATCCATTCTTCATATTCCATCTTGGAAGCTACCAGTGCTTGTGTGAGAGCAAATCATCTACGACCAGGAACAATGGAGTTAGGACACAATGATGTGTAAATCATGAAAGTTATAATCTTGTTTATTTCATTTACTTCATGTTACTTCATTGGTTGAAGTTAAGTTTCCTGTAGCTTTCCATTTTATATTTTATGATTGGACTAACAAGTTTCAAGAAATTTCTTTGGAGTTCAACTTTAACCTCAACAATCACCTAAGTCAAAAATATCTAAATCTAAATGGTACCGCAAAGCTATCTAGGCCAAAGTCAATGGCCGAAAGCATGATATCATCAAGTTGGGACATCTTAGCCCTTGATAAGCCCTATAAAAAACCAAGTAATGATACATATATATTAACAAAAGATATTTTGAAACCAATTTATTATTATATTTTTAACAAATTTATAAATCTTTACCTTCGGTGGCGAAACTACTCATGACCGTGGAGTCGACTGAAAAGTACATGGTGTACTCCCACCACTTGCTACACCCTACAATGCATTTTATTTATATCACTTTAAATTGTTCTAAAAATAAAAATTCATTTCTTTTTATAATATTTAGTCATTTAATTGATAACATGTCATAAACATAATTAAACGCACATGTGCCTAATCGTGAGAGAACAACATACTCAGTAGGTCATCGGTGAGGGCCATATCCTTTGTAGTGGAAGAATGTCATCTACTCTTACAATATGTACATGAATGAGATGTGGAACCATCCTCATTCACGTCAATCCCTACACCCGAACATACATCCTAGCAGGTGGCACATATATGCTGAATGGGATGGCCCATGCCAAATGATGCATGAGGTGACACTGATGAAGCAGGTGGCACTGATGAAGGAGGTGCCATAGGCACTGGTACATCCTCTTCTCTGACCAAGTGTGTGCCATATTGAACAATGACATCAGTCAATGATGCAGTTGCCTAAAGAGTGTAACTCCATAGACTCCTTCAAGGATATAGGGACGATGACATGAACCATGGGTTTAGGAGCTCTATGCCTCCTATGTTGTGGTTGTACCACCCTATGGGCCCTAGTTCTATCCTATGCAAAGCCTCTCCCTCTACTCTAAAACTACCGGATGTCAAAGCAATTCGGCATCTCATCGAGGATAAACTCATGATAAAACTTTCTAAAAAAATATAGAGGTATCTCCCAATTATTACAAGGTGGTTGGTCAAAGACCATATACCACCTATCCCAAAAAGTTGCTTTCACCCTAGCATGAACACACCAATTTATAGGAAACCGAGATGTATTTTCTTCTAGACTGTTACTAGTAATAGGATCGGTGAAAAGAGAACATATGTCACCTTTAAGTATGCCTTTTTTTTCACTTGATCATATGAAATCCCATCTGCATAAAATGCTCGACATCTATGCCTCTATGAACCCCATTTCGTAACCTCCCTAGATACCTCATTTGCACTTTTGGCCATTCTTTCTAGTGTTGTGGTGGGGGTTGAGTGGTGCTCAAGACTAGAGGACCTCAACCTATTCACCAATATAAAAATTTGGGCACTATTTTGTGTAAGGCAATTGATGAGGTCCTCTTGTGTGGCATCTACATGATCTAATGGAGGAATTGGAGGGTTTAGGGGTGGTGGTGGTTGTTGAGGAGCAAAATTTTGAGGATTTTGTGGTTGTGGAGAAATGTCTTGAGGGTTTTCTTGTTTCTCATGTACAATTTTTATAGGGTTTGCTTGTGTTTCTTGTGCATGAGGAGGTCTTTGTTGTCTATTTCTTTTTTGGGGATTGCTTGTAGAATTTGACATCAAATAAAAAAACAAAACTTAAATCAATTAAAAAACCCTACTTTAATTAAAATGCAAACAAAATTAATCAAAATAATGAAATCTTACCTGTTCGACAGAGTGGCATTGTTGGAAATTGCTCCAAATGCCAAAAAAATGCAAAACACGCATGGGTTCTGAGTTTTTTTTGCTTATTTGGGCTGCTGTTCCACTGTTTTTGGCGTTGAAAATAGCCAAAACTTGCGGGTATGAGAAAATATAATGTTCCTCAAAACACGTATAGGTTTTGAGCAATTTTTTTAATTAATGTTCCTCAAAATGCGTACGGGTTTTGAGGAACTTTTTATTTATTTTATTATTTTTGGCTGCCAAGCCTAGTATGGTTTTGAATTTCATAGAACACGCACGGGTTATGAAAAATTTCCTTTTTTTTGCATGTGGCCACTTTTCTGTTCACCATCTTGGTGTACTTACCTTCTCAAGAGATCTGGTTAGCCAAAACTTCATACCGGATCAGATCAAAAGGTTGAGTTGCCATAAATGAAAACTCCTAAGAATCTAGAAGTATCAAGAACCACCAATCTTCATCGGAGCATCACTAGAACATCAAATGCCAACAATCTACTCTATCCTCTCTTTCTATTGAGAGACTGTCTGAACTTTTTTTTTGTTTATTTTTTACCCATCTCTCGAGGGGGCATACCATCATCCAAATCAGGGCAAAATGTAGACACCTATTATTGTCCTTTAGTTAAATAAATGTTAATTATTTAATCCCAATATCTTCTATTATTTAAATAAATATATTTATTTATTTAATTAATTGACTAAGCCTCTTCTTCTAGTTTAAATGAATATTTATTATTTATTTAATTTATGTTGCCTTTCTTATATTAATTAAATAAATACTTTTATTTTTTAATTAATTCATTTACCCTTTTATTCTTATCCACGATCACCCTAAATACCTACTCCTCAATAGTAGCCCTTCATTCATCATTTAATCTCTTAATCCTAACTTCTCCATTTTTAGGACGTTCTCTATAAAAGAGGCTTTCTCCTCTCTTTTTACATATAGCATACTTGGAGCATACATGCATTCTGTCAAAATCACTCTACCATACATCATCATATCATGTTTGTATCATAGCTTTACATCATCAAAACCACATTTGTTCTTCCTTGAAAATATAAGATCCCGGAGGATAAGAGAATAATGGATACAAGCCTCACATGCATGTGAAGGAATATAGCTTTATTTATTTTATGTTATTTGCTTAAATTTGTAGTTTCTGTATTGATGTTTTGTTGAATTAGTTTGTAGATCTAGGTTAGTGGTTGGATCTTTAGGATTTCTCCATTTTTGAAAAATATGAATGAAAGTTTTGAAGTCAATTTTGAAGGTCTTAGAGGATTTGAAATAGTCTAAACCTGACCATAAAATTTGAAGCAAGTTATAGCTTGATAGAATGCTTCAGAAGATTTTTGATGCTTCAAACAATTCATCAATTGAACACCCAATTCAAAAGTTGTGGCCTCCAAAAGTTGGGTTTGTTGAAATAGGAAATATAAAAATATGTTGGACACATAAATGAGTTGTAAAGGGGAGATACACATTTTGGTGTGTGTTTTGACACTTAATGGGGCATCTTGGATTAGAGATAAGTTGCACATCACTTTTTGGGTGATTTTAGCTCATGGTTTTGTAATACTGTTTGACGGTTTCATGAATTTTATCTCCTATATATTATGTGTATGGATGGAGCTTGTGTAAGAGTATTATAGCTATTGAGTTAACTCCATATCTCTAGTTGGTAAGATTCCTATGAGAAGCTTGTTTTGCAAGTATATTGTATTTTTTTGTTTATTTTTGAATAATATATTGGGTGGCTTTTGGAGTGTGGGTTTTTTTTCTTAGAATGGTTTTTGCCATATAAATCACTATGTTGTGGTATACATGCTAGTTATGTTTATTTTATTAATTTTTTGTAATTATTGTAAAGATATAAGGGGTTTTTACGTTACCCTCCTCTCAAGATTAGTGTAGGAAGTTGTTTCATGACCTTAACTTCCTTACAAGTGGCATTAGAGATTGGTCATATTTGGTTTTTGTTGTTAGTTGTTGAGTTTTTTGAACTTATCCAAATTTGAGTGGAAGCTTGTGTAAATGATACTTTGTGATCTTGTTGCAATAATTTTTCAAATGACAAGTTTATCAGAGAGAATAGAGGTGGATAATTTTTTTGGCAATGATTTCGACATGTGGAAGATAAAGATAGAGTATCTTTTAATAGATAAATATATATGGGAAGCTATTGATAAGAAAGTCTTAGACCTACATATCCTACTGTAGTTTCTCAGTATGATGTTATGGATTGTAAAGCCAAGGGTGTAATAAGATTATTCTTGGTAGACTTTTAATCAATTTCCATGAAGAGTCCTCCGTAAAGAAACTATAAAACAAACTTGATGAGATTTATCAAACCAAATCCTTAGTGAACGAGATTTTCTTGAGGAAGAAATTGTATTATTTGAGAATGGAAGAGAGTGGACAAATTATACACCACCTAGAAGAATTCAATATGGTGGTGGCTCAATTGGCATCTATTGGTATCAAGATGATTGAGGAGGATTAATATTATATCTTACTTTTTTTTTCTTTATTAGTGGGATTCTACTATTATGACTATCAAAAGTACTTCTGTTATTTTAAATATTGAAGATGTGGTGGGTGATTTACTTTATAAAGAGATAGGAGGAAGGTATCCATCAGTGCTAAGGAGTCCCTAGGTGTTCATGGAATATTTAAGGAAAAAGGAAAGAAGAATGAGAAGTGTAATAATTCCAAGTCCAAGGGGAGATCCAAATCTCCTAGAAAGTCCAAAGTTGTTAGCTAGAATTGCGATAAGTCTGAACACTTTCGTAAGGAGTGAAAAAAGGAAAAAAAAGAAATTTGATTTTGATTCTGAGTCTGAGAAGGAAGATAGTGATGCATTCATTTCAATTTTGGCCACTCATGTAGGTATTGATGCATGGTTAATTGACTCAAGTGCATCTTAGAGTCTTTTTTTTTACTATGGAAAATTTAATGGAGGTAGGGTGTACTTTGGTGATGATTCTTATTCAGGTATTGATGACTGTGATAAAGTTAAAATCAAGTTTTGTGATGGTAAAATAAAAAGGATTAATGGTGTGTTGCATATCCCTAGACTAGCTTGAAATCTCTTATCTATGAGTAAACTAATAGTAGAATTTTTTGGTGCAAGATCTAAAATGACCAAAGGTGCTATGGTGATTCCTAGAGGTATTAGATTTGGCACACTATGTAAGCTAGATGCATACACAGTTGTGTGTATTAATACTTTTGTGAAAATTAGATCTATGAATACTTCATTGGAAGTGGTGAGGGTTTCATATTCAATAGATGGTTATGGATTTTGGGTACCTAATGGTGCTCTTTCTATCAAATCAAATTTACTTGCATATAAGACTATGTTATGGCACCAAAAACTTGGCCACATTGAAGAAAAGGGTCTAAGGAAATTTAAAAATAAAACCTTGTTGAATGTTTGAATGATTGTAATCTTAATTTTGATTTTTGTGAACACTACATATATGAAAAACAAAACTGCATTTAGTAGTTTGAGTTATCGTAAATCATGTGGTGTGTTGGATCTTATTCATTTCAATGTGTTTGGTCTTGTAGATGTTCCTTCCATTGCAAAATCAACATATTATGTTTCATTTATTGATGATTATAGAAGAAGGACACGAGTATATTTTATAAAGAGTAAATATGAAGTTTTTAGTTGATTTAAAGATTTAAAAATAATGGTTGAGTTGTAGAATGGAAAGAAAATAATTTTTTTGAGGACTAATAATGGTAGTGAATTTTGTTCTAATGATTTTGATAGATTTCGTAAATATTTTGGAATTGATAGACAAAATACAACTCCATATTCTTCACAATAGAATGGAGTTGTAAAAAGAAGAAATATAAAATTCATGGAGAAGGCTAGGAGTGTGTTGAGTGGTTTTGGTATAGAATGAAAGTTTTGGGTTGAATCTATTGCCACTGCTTGCTACCTGGTTATCAGGTCTTCCACATCAACTCTTGTTGATAAAAAACCTATGAAGGCATGGTCAGGTCATAAGCCTTCATTGAGACATCTTATATTTTTTGGTTGTGAAACATATACACGTGCCAAAGGAGAAGTGAACAAAGTTGGAGAACAAGGTTTTGAAATGTATCTTAGGCTACTCTTAGGTTAAGGGTGTTGATTATGGTAAGATATTTTCTCTTGTTGTAAAAATGAGATCCATTGTATTTTTTTCTTTCTATTACTATTGCTTATGATTTAGAGATTGAGGAAATGTATGTGAAAACTGCTTTCCTTTATGGACATTTAGAGGAATATATTTATATGACACACCTAGAGTATTGCATGTTAAAAGGTAAAAGTAATTTGGTTTATAAATTGAAGAAATATTTGTGTGGCCTCAAATAGAGTCCTAGGATGTGATACTAGATATTTGATACATATGTGTTGAGTTTGGGATTTGAGCATTCTAAATTACATCATTGTGTTTATTATAAATCTAACGGTGATCATTTCTTGTGCATTGCATTGTATGTTGATGATATGTTATTGGTTGGTAAAGGGAAATGTGTTATTTTAAAACTAAAGTCTCAGATTGTTACTAAATTTGAAATGAAAGATATTGGTGCAACTAAACATATTCTTGGGAATTAGAAGAGATAGAGTGAACCAAATGCTATGGATAGTCTAGAGTAAGTAAGTGAATTCAGTTTTATAAAAGTTTAGCATGCAAGATTGTAGACCATTATGTGTTCCCTTTATAGTTGGAATGAAGTTATCTATCTTAGATTGTTCTACTTCCCCATCAGAGATGGAATACATGAGTAGAGTGCCTTACTACGGTGCAATTCAAAATTTTATGTATGTTGTGGTTTGCACTAGAACAAACATTTCCCTAGTAGTGGGAGTCCTTATAAGATATATCTCTAATCCTAAAAGAGTTCATTGGGATGTAGTTAAAATAGTCTTCAAATATTTGAAGGATACCTCAGAGTATTCTTTATGTTATCATTGTTATTTTATTATAGAAGACATTTCCCTTGATATTCATGGTTATGTCGATTCAGATTAGGCAGGTGATATTGATAGCAATAGATCCACCACAATTTATGTGTTTAATTTATTTAGTGGTGCAATCAGTTGAATGAGTAAGTTATAGGCCATGGTTTCTTTGTCCACTTCTAAATTGAGTATATACAAACTAATAATGCTTGTAAAGAAGTCATTTAGCTTAAGAGTGTTGAGAAACAAGGTGAAGAAAGATTGCAATTTATAAACTTTCTTATGTGATTACAAATCTAAAAATATTACCAAATCTGATACTAAATCTGAAATGAACATGTGATTGCACCATGCAACATAAATATAAAAACAACCATACCAAAAGAGACACCAGATTTACATGGACAAACCCTTTTGAGAAAAAATTCCACTAGAGAACTAGAAAAAGTATATTATTATTCTTCAAAAGAGATAACACCACAATAATACACATAACTACACTTTCCCAAATGATCTCAGAACTACTCGGAAATAATTACCAACTGATGATTAAACAACTATGTCTTGGCTCCCCCTTATAGCCAAATGGAAGAGGTAAAACCACTACTATTTTCCAAAAAACAAGGCACCAAAACAACTTGCAAAAATGCATGCCTTGGAGAATGAATAGCCAATAGACATAATAAAATAATAAATAACTCTTTAAGTGACTCCTTATGGGTGCCAAACCTAAAGCCACTTATTCTGTACACATTTTGAGTTCTTTGAAGTTTGCGGTGATTGTTCAAAACCCCAAATGGACACCCTTTTGTTGAACACCACCAGATGCTTAGAGGGGGGGTGAATTAGCATACACTAAAAATTAAGTAGATTTAATCTTTTATTGAACATTTATTCCATCTAACATATGCATGAAAGTAAATAACTGAAATCACAAAAGCAACCACACAAGAACACCATGATTTTTATCTGGAATACTCAAATTGGGAAAAACCACGATGAGAACTATCTCACTATATGATAAAATGATTACAATGTTTAGGCTAGAGGCCAAGGAGATCACCGCTCTTGAGATGACTTACAAGGCTAAGGTGCACAACCTTAGGGAAAGATACAAAAGGGACTTGCAAACACTAAAGATCACTTCTTCAGGGAAAGACACAATACATCTAATAAACTGACACCAATAGAGTTGAACTATAAGAAACAATATCCATTGAATTGCTGAGAATAGTTCACAATTCAAAATATATCAAAAATTGTCTTCATCACTTTTTTGTAACACAACCAGACCACTATATTGCTTCACATATACTTTGCACAACACATAACTGTTAGTCCCAACTGATGCTGAGAGGGGAGGGGTGAATCAACACTATACCAGTTTGTTTTAGATTTAATCTTAATTAAAATTTCTATTCAAACTTAACACTTATCAGTATAAGAAACATTAATAAGAAACATGCACACATAAAATCAAACACACATGACTACCAAGATTTATCACCTAGAAACCGAAATGGGAGAAAACCACAATGTGAGTAGAAAATCACAAAATCTGCACTCTTTCAGAGTATGCCCGGTGAGGAGCCATCCCTATTAGGAGATTACAAAGACACTATTAGGTGCCACCCAGTTAAGGGATTTTATTTAAGGCCTGTTAGAACCTTTACCCTACTAGAGGTAGCCTTGTTAAAGGACTTAGGATCACCATTTAAGATGTCACCCGGTTAAGGGATTTCACAAAGGGACCTGTTAAAGTCCACCCAGTTAAGGGATTTTACTATTGTAGCTATTAGAAAACAATAGAGAGAATGATCTACTGTAATAGCTACTCTTAGCTTAATTAAATTGAAATGAAGCTCTTCGGTTTGACCACCGGTTACACTTACTCAACACTCTACTGGTGCTCTACATTACACTTACTCTGCACTATACTAGTGATTTGCATTCTTTCTCTTCTCTTCACACTTTCTGAGCTCAACACACTCTCTTCACCACTCTGCTATTCACTTAGTAGTTCTTCCCTCTTCTCACCTTGCTAGATCACCTCTCTTGAAAATTGCACTTTATAATTTTTACAATCAATCTTTTTTGGTTTTCACCAAAAGCTTTTATACCATATTTTGCCAACACATACCCATTGATTCCTCAATGATTTTACACCTAACAGTCGGTAGATTTGAAATTCAAATATTCCTGCACTCTCTCTATGAGCTCTCCATCAATCTCACTAGCAACTCATCCTTATCTGCCTTCACAACTCATAATTTCACTAACCTCTGGGTTGTGTTTTGTATCTTTAATGCAAAATGGAAAATCTGCATAAATCTCACCTTTACTGGTTGTTAACTACTATAGAATTTAGTAGCTGTTTGTTTGATGATATCTTGCCATGACTGACTCACCTTTTGTCATCACATCCACCTTACCAGTCACTGCTCCGAGATTCTCTGTGGATAACATTCTTCAACCTGTATCACTGGTTCACCAGTGTAACTCTTCATCTTTTGCCACCAGTCACTGATCACCTGTCTATCCAGAGTGTTCAAGTTGTGCATATGATTACTAAACTACAATTTGAGTCACCTCTTGTGACCGCATCATCATTTCATCTGCTAGTTTTAAGAAATTGATCTCAACACCTATCAGGTGGTTGACTGACCAGTCATCTACTTTGTTTATCCTTCAACCGATTAGTCTTCTACCAACATACTTATTAAGTGTATCTATAATGCATACTTGGGAAGCACTGAATCCTCCATACTATTTGCAGCCATGAGTAAATCATTGGGGTTTACCACACCTTTGTGCCTATAAGCTTGGCCTTATTTAGCGATAAGTGTGAGTCATAAATGACAATACTAACTAATGAATCGGTTGTTCCAACATCATTAGTTATGCCAAAATCTCCCTCTTTGGCATTGATGACAACACTTGAAACTTCTCTTTTAGCAACCGGTCACTTCTGCTTCTGTTGTACCAATTAGCTGCTTTGTTTGAATCTCCCCCTCTCACTCGATTCCATTCATGTCACTTCTATTTCTGCCGTACCAATCAACTGCTCTGTTTGAATCTCCCCCTCTCACCAGATTCCATTCATGTCACATATAACATCATCTCCCTTCATGTTCCATCTGACTTCACTCCCCCTTTGACAACAATGCCAAAGGTGTAGTCTAGACATCCTATTTCACATACTGCAAGGACTGCTCCCCCTAACAGGAGTAGTCCATAATCATCAATCCAAATACATAAAAATTTCAGGAATATCATACTAGATTGATGTTGTTCCCATCTTCAATCACCTTAGAGAATGTATGGGAATTACCCCTAGATTACCTTTGAGATACTCAAAAGTATCCTTAGGTAGCAACTTGGTGAATATGTCTGCAACATGTTTCTTTGTTGGCACATATTTCATTCTAACTTCTTTGTCTATACCTGTTCCCTAAGATAGTGATATTTTATTGCAATATGCTTGGTTTTAGAGTGCATTACTAGGTTTTTTGATATGTTGATGGTACTTTTATTGTCACAGTGTATCACCACTGGTTCAATCATCTTTTCTTGGATACCTTCCAAGATCTGCTTAATCCATACTACCTATGTATAGTTAATTGCAACAACCACATACTCTTCCTTACCTGTGGATTGAGAGATACAATTCTGTTTCTTGCTTGTCCATAACACAATCCTATCTCCAAGAAAGAATGCACCTCCACTAGTGCTCTTTCTATCATCAATGGTCCTTGCCCAATCTGCATCGATGAAGACACATAAGTTGAAATTTCCCTTATGTGGATACCAAAGACCATACTCATCAGTCCCCTCAAGGTATCTGAATATCCTCTTAACCACCACCA
This sequence comes from Cryptomeria japonica, assembly GCF_030272615.1. Taxonomy (NCBI): domain Eukaryota; kingdom Viridiplantae; phylum Streptophyta; class Pinopsida; order Cupressales; family Cupressaceae; genus Cryptomeria; species Cryptomeria japonica. Next base: position 581,928,693 of record NC_081407.1, on the reverse strand, counting down.
TATGAGTCTCTTTTGGATTTGTAGAAAATCTAGCAACCAAGCCAACAACTTGTGCTATATTTGGTCTACTGTGCACTGCATACTACAACTTACCGATCATGGATTGATATAGTGTCTCATTCACTTCATTAGCCTCATTTTCTTTGGAAATATTGCAACCTATAAACATCAGAGTTCCAATAGGTTTAGAATATTCCATTCCAAAGGTCTTCAATATTTCCCTTATATATTTGGTTTGGGTAATGAATATGCCATTCTTTAGCTAAGAAACTTGCACACCAATGAAGAATTTTATTTCACCTATCATGGACATTTCAAATTATTTCTTCATTTCTTCTGCAAAACCTTTACTCATTTCATCATCTCCTCCAAAGATGATGTCATCTACAAAAATCTTTGCAATTAGATATTTTCCTTCATTTCCATTCTTCAAATACATATTACTGTTGTCACTGGTTCTCATGAACCCTATACTTATCAGGTATGAGTGCAGTCTCTCATACCAAGCTCTTGGTGCTTGTTTTAGCCCATACAAAACCTTTTTGAGCTTACATACATAATCTCTTCCATCTTCTAAAGAAAACCCTTCCGGTTGCTCAATGTACACTTCTTCCTCTAGAACACCATTCAAGAATGCTGATTTGACATCCATTTGATAGACCTTAAACTTCCCGTAAGCATCATAAGCAAGAAAGATTCTAACCCCTTCTAGTCTGGCCACTGGTGCAAAGGGTCTCACTATAATCCAACCTTCTTCCTGTGCATACCCTTTCCAGATTAACCTTGCTTTGTTTCTTACTACTTGACTGGTTTCATCCATTTTGTTTCTGAACACCCACTTGGTTCCTATTACATTTTTGTTCTCCGGTCTGGGCACAAGGGTCCAAGTTTCATTTTTCCTAATCTTCTTCAGTTCTTCCTCCATAGATTTGATCCATTCTTAATATTTTAGAGCCTCCTTTGTTGTTTTGGGCTGAATTTTAGGGAGCAGACATGTACTCTCCCTTGCTTTTCTTCTATTCAATACTCCTACATTTTTATCACCAATAATATTGTCAGCATAATGATTGTTTCTGACATACCTTGGTTGTACCGGTTCATTTCTTGGAGCTTCTTTTACCGGTTGTATAGGTTCTACTTCACATGTTTCCTCATTTGGAGCTACATTAGGTTCAATCGGTACAATGTAATCGAATCCTTGATAGTCGTCTGGTTCACTCTTGCTATCCTATTCATTTTTCTTAGAGAACTCATCTACTCTAACATTTGCACTCTCCACGATCATACCAGTCCTTTTTTCAAACACCACTATGCTTTACTCTTTGTGGAGTAACCTAAGAAGGTTCCTTCATCACTCTTAGGATCAAACTTTCCAGAGTACTCATCCCTCTTGATGTAGTGCCTGCTTCCAAATACCTTGAAGTAACTCACATTGGGTGAGTATCCACACCATAATTCATAGGGAATCTTATTTGTCCCCTTCTTCACATGTATCTGGTTCAAGATATACACATCAATACTCACTTCTTCTCTCTAGAAGACATATAGAATATCCTTTTGTATCATCAGAGTCCTTGCACATTCAATTAGAGTTTTGTTTCTTCTTCCACCAACTCCATTCCGCTGAGGTGTTTTGGGTGCAGACATCTACCTCATAATCCCTTGTTCTTCATAGTAATTTATGAACTGTTGAGAGGTGAAATATCCTCCTCTATCCAATCTCAAACATTTTAGACTCTTACCAATTCCTCTCTCCACATGAGCCCTGAAGACCTTAAACATGTGAAAGGCTTCAAATTTTTCTTTAAAGAATACAACCCACATCATTCTTGAGAAATCATCTACAAACAACATGAAGTACTAGTCCCAATAGAAACTCTTAGTCCTCATAGGACCACACAAATATGTATGCACTAAGTCCAACACATTCTCAGATGAATAAGATTTGCTACTGAAACTAGATCCGGTCAAATTTCTTAGCTAGAAATATTTACACATAGCATTCTCAAGTTTCATAATGTTAGGCATACCTCTGACAGACTTCATTTTACTAACCTTTGCTATTCTATCAAAATTAACATGACACAATATTTTGTGCCACAACCAAGTGTCTTCTACCTTTTCCATTAGGAAACTTCCTATAGTGGTGTCTAGGTAGAACAAATTACCTTTAGTTTGTTTACCGGTAGCAATAAGACCTCCTGATTTATCACTTATTTTGCATATCCCTTCATTAAAATCCAACCGGTAACCTTTATTGTTAAGTTGTGTAACACTTAATAGACTATACTTTAGCCCTTCTACTTAATAAACATCTTCACAATTGGTTTCATCATTTAGGGCAATAGATCCCTTATCTTTTACTGCACAGGGAGCATCATTACTGAATCTCACTAGTCCTCCATCACAGTCCTCCATGTTGAGGAATTTGTTCCTGTCACCAGTCATGTGGTGAGTGCAACCACTGTCAATTACCTAGTCTCCACACTAGTTTGAATTGGAAATCAGTGCCATACCACTTTCCTCTGTGCTATCTTCGTTTACCACTACAAATGCAATCCCTTCTCCATCAGATCTTTCTAATTCTTCATCGATAACTCCTACAAGACATCACTCCTTCTTTCTCTTCTCTTTGTATCTTCTAAAGTTATCCTTCCTATCATTTTCAAGACATCTGGATGCAATATGCCCTATTTTATTGCATGAGAAACACTTCAGGGATAGTTTACCTCTGTACTTCCCTTTTCCTCTTGGAATCCTTCTTGCTGTAGTACCCTTGCCCTAATCAATTTCTAATCTTGGTTTAAACTTAGTTAGTTTATCATAATATAATGATTATAGTCAGATGTGTTGATTTAGTGCATATCTGTTAATGTGTTTTCGCACCAGTTGTATGCAAGTTGTTTAGTGTTCCTATTTCATGGTATTAATATCGAGCTAATGCTTTCATTAAGTTTATATATGTATGCATGTATGACTCTTGGTTGCAGGAGATTTCAGGTACAACGCCGCATGAGTGCAAGGTTCGTCTTCACCTGGATTTGCAGGTTTGAGTGTACCTCTTTAATCCTTAGCGTTGGATTAGGTGGTCGTAAGACCCTAGTTGACCATAGTCGTGCTCAAGTGAGCATCGTCGGTCATCGTCGGTATTCCCTTTTTGTTTGGGTTTGCGAGTCATCTTTCTGGTTGACCTTCTTGGTTTGTGTGTTTGGTGTGTATGGTTAAATTGAGTAATTTAGTCCCTAGTATTTAATTTGATTAAATATGTGTTCATGCATTAAAAATTAATGGACTAAATTAAATAGGGTTTTGTTATGCGATTATCGTTAATATTGAATTGCTCGAGTCAGTTTAGGAGCAAGTTAAATTACATGGTTGATTTTAAATATTAAATGTATTTTGTATATGCTGTTGAAAAAGAAAGTTTTGTATTTAATTGCAATAGAATTAATTGTATTCTGTTGGCTTTTTAAATTAGAAAGGTTAATTTCAGTTAATTGAAGAAATCAATTTTAGATTGAAAAGCAAGTAAATATATTGATATAGTTGGAAAATAAAGATTTTTGTGATTTATTTTAAATAAAAATTTTAAATCCAAAAATGAGATTTTTGGTCAAACTTTTCCTTATAACCTAGACTTTTGGAAAATATTGGGGATTGAATTTTTTGGAGAAAAATATATTTTTGGAAAATATTTTGGAGGAAAAATTTTGGGATTTTGGAAGGAGAAGGATTTCTTGAGTTGCAGGTTGGGGCTCTTCATCAGATCCTTTCTAGGAATGCTTACTGAGGTAGGAATTCTGGTTATCAATTAGTTATTGTTTAAATTTAAAAAAAATGGGCATTGGATGTTCTTCATGCTATTTGGTTTTAATTTCTCTATTGATTGCCTCAAGGTTATGAATCATTGTGGAACTAGTTGGTATTGGTTTATTGCTTGCATCCTTGCATGGAAAATGAGCTTTCTTATGCCCAAAAGGATTATCCTTTCAATTTTGAAAACCTCTCATATTTTGGAAATCTCTGTGTTGTTTAAAAAAAAAAAAAAAAATATTTGTTTTAAGTCTCTGGGAGACTAACTGTGTTTTTTATTCACAGTAAATAAATTTTAAAAAAATAAAATTCTTTTTAGTCCTTGGGAGACTGGTTTATTAGACTGTGTTTTACACAGTAAGCAAATATTAAAAAAAAAATATAATAAATATATTGGGAAACCCCAAGGGGGAGCTGCATGTCCCTTTGGGAACAATAGCGCTTCCCATGGGGGCTGCGTGCTCCCTTTGGGAACAACAACGCTCCCATGGGGGCTGCGTGGTCCCTTTGGGTACAACAGCGCTCCCATGGGGGCTGCATGCTCCCATTGGGAAGCAGCGCTTCCCCTTTGGGGCAACGTGAGCTCCCATGGGGACCACGTGAAACCCTCCCCCCCCCCCCCCCTCTTTTCATTTTGTAAAATGTTTTTTTTTATTATTTAAAAAAATATATATATATATTATAATATTTTCATTTAAAAGGAATGTTTTTTTTTATAAATCAAAAAAATATATATAATAATAATTTATTATTATTGAAGGTAATTTTTAATAAATTAAGTTTTAATAAAGTTTAATTATGGCATTCCATTAATAAATTACGATTAGTTTGTAATTAATTAATTGTATAAGTTGTAATATACATTAATTAATTTTCAAAATTGTATTTTATCAGTAATGCATATTTTTCTTATTAGATACTTAATTTGTTAGTTTGTAACTAATTATTAATTGTGTATATTTTATTAATCGTGGATTAATAAGCGTATATTAATTAATAGTTAATTTTGGCATTCTTTTCTATATGCGTAAGGAAATAATTGTTAAGTTAGGAATGGACTATCATTAATTGGATTCCTTATATGTTTATGTTTCCTTGATCCGTATAGTTTAACTTGGTTCTGAAAAGACAAAATTTGTAGGATTTATTTTGAACCAGTATATCAATGATGTTTTTATTAAGTGCAATCTGTTAATCTGGGAATGGATTTTCTTTATTTGGCTTCCCTAAATATGTATATTTCCTTGATCTGTATAGTGTAAATTGGTTCTGGAAAAGACAAATGTGTAGGATTTATTTTGAACCAGTATGTCAATGATATTTTAATTGAAGATTAAATATCTTATTTAATTGGTTAATGGTTGTCTGATTATATTCATGTGAATTTGGTTTAAGAATTCATTATGGCTTATTATGTGTGTTCAATGCAATGAACCTTAGAGAGTTAGAAAACCAAGAACAACCTATACTTAGATGAGGTAGATAACTGCAATCTAATATAGATCATGTAGAAAACGTGATCAACTTTTAACATTTAGATCAATTCAGAAAAGATTATATCTGCTGGATATTGGCTATGCGAGTTTAATTTCTGTATTCGCTTTTGTTTAAATAATGGCAAGTCATGCTTTGTTTGATAGGACCCTGTTGTATGAATTGATTTTGGGTACCTGTTTCAGTCCTTGGTTCTGAGTTGACTATTGTTTTTTGGTATTGTCGTAATTGGTCATATCCTTTGTGTGGGTGTTGAATGATGATTTGTGGTTGACCATAGTTCGTCAGGTCTCTGGTTAGAGTACTATCAGTAGTGTACCTCTTTTGAGTCATGTTTGACCAGATGGTTATTCCCTCCTTCTTGAATTCTATTGGCTTGACCATGTGTGTCCTTGATGTCTGAGGTTGCTTGAGAATAGTCTAGTGTCATATGGGAAAGTGGCTTTCGATTGGGGGCCGCGCCCAAAGTGGTTGTTGGGTAACTCGTCGAAAGTGAGTCTAATAAGTGATAACCTAACAGTAGATTAGAATGTAATCTCTAAGTAAGATAATTGTGCCTCACACATGGGATGAGTGCTAACACAAACTCAACATGCTTTGAGAAGGCCTGAAATGGAAAACCATCATCCTTGTCTTCATGAAAGGATGTGTGGGTCCACATGAGGCTTGGATGGGCCGGAGGTACAGATTAGGTTGCCAGGGTAACCTAGTGTATGGGGCCGGAACCTATGAAGACCTGCCATGGTAACCATACTAGGTTGTGTGATGACACTTGTCCCTACGTTCGCTAGTGTGTTGTCATTTTGTCCTATTAGGAGCACGTTTGTGGGTCGTCCTATTGTCTATGCCCCTGGTTTCATGTTAGACCTTGGGTGGTGATGACTCAGTTTTATGGGTGCTCTAATGGACCTTTTTATTAGATTTGATTTTGTTTAGCTGGATCCTTTCCTTTTCAGGGATCGTTTATGTATTTATTGACCGATGTAGTCATTTGTATATTGATTATGTTTTACCTTGATGGACGGATTGTAAATTCTGAGAACCTCATGTATTCTTAACTTTATTAATTATTAGAGGGGTCTTGCAGTTGAGCAGACCCGGAGATGTAGCCCCTTAGGGGTGAACTCTGAGATCATTATGGTGTTATGTGATGTTATTCTCTTATGTTTCCCTTATTCAACTTTATCATGTATGAATAGCTTATGTTAGAATGTATAAGTGGATAAGATGGAATTAACTTTAAATTCTTATATGTAGTCCTTTCTTGAATGCAGTAAATTGGAATATGAAAGAATGCAGCTTAGGATAATGGATTATATTCAATCATTATTAAGGAAATTAAGTGTGTATGGAAGATCTCATATGTTTATGATGAAATTCTTGTGTGTTAGAATATTAGATGCATGGCTTTTATTTTAATGAAAAGTATGAATGAAGGATATAGATAAATCTAAATGGATGAACCTTATCTTGTGAATTATATATTTCCATCTTTTGAAAGAAATTATCCTGATTAGGAATTATCTCGTTATTAAGATAATCAGCTTATTGGATTAATTGTGTGAGTTAAGTGAATTGTGCAATTTAAGTAATCTCATTGGGAAACTCTTTAGGTGTTAGTTGATGTCTTCCGCTATGTAATCTGAATCTTTGATATCTTGTTGTATCTTAATGTGGTGTAACTTTAAATTTATTTTTTTATTGTACTCCATTCTTGAGTTATAGCTTAATCCCTTCGAGGTTTCCTGGCAGGGCATTACACTTGCTATTAGAGCTTCAAGCTCATTTTATTTAGATAACAAGTTGTCATGTTCATGATAATGATGAGTTCTTGTAGTAGAACTACTTCTGGTTTCTTTTCTTCTCATTGTTGGTGTAAGTGTCATGGAAGATTTCAAGGCAACATAAATCTTTGGCATACTGTTATCATAGTTGCTCAGTTCAAAGGAAGTCATCTTACCGATCAGGGAGTCAAGTGTAGCATTAACTGTTCCCAAAGATCTAAGTTCCTGAGTTGTAGAAACCCTTAAGGCATATTGTGGTAGAAAGGTTCTCAATATTTTTCTGACCACATCATCTTCTTCAAGTTTTCCTCCAACACTTCTGATGCAATTTACCACATCCTTTATTCTTTTATTGTACTATTCTATATTTTCTCCTTCTTGCATCCTCATCTCATCAAATTTGCCTCTTAAACTATCCACCTTAGCATTTTGTACATGAGGATCTCCTCCATAAATGGTCTTCATCTTATTCTACATCTCATAGGTTGTTTTCAGATCTTGAATCTCAACATACTCGTTATCAAATAGAGTACTAGCAATCACTGCCATAATTCTGATGTTATATTATTTCTCTTTGATCTTATCTGTAGTGAGAACCCCTGTAGGTTCATTGTACTCTATTCTTACATGATTCCAATATTGATCTCCTAGGGTTCTTAGGTAGAGCTTCATTCTACCACACTATAATGTGTATTTCTCTTTAGAGAACTTGGCACCTTCCTTTTGTATCATCTTGGATCTTTCCTAAAGCTATTAAGGTCTTCTGAATCTAAGGACCAAGACTTTGATACCAATTGTTAGTCCCAACCGGTGTTGAGAAGGGAGGGGTGAATCAACCCGGTTTGTTCTAGATTTAACCTTAATCAAAACTTCTATTCAAACTTAACACTTATCAGTATAAGCAACATTAATAAGAAACATGCAAACACAAAATCAAACACACATGACTACCAATATTTATCATGTGGAAACCCAAATGGGAGAAAATCATGGTGTGAGTAGAAACTCACAAAATCTGCACACTTTTGGAGTATGCCATGTGAGGAGCCATCCCCGTTAGGAGATTACAAAGACATTATTAGGTGCCACCTGGTTAAAGGATTTTCTTTAAGGCCTGTTAGAACCTTTACCCTATTAGAGGTAGCCTTGTTAAAGGACATGATCATCATTTAAGATGTCACCCGGTTAAGGGATTTTACAAAGGGACCTATTAAAGTCCACTCGGTTAAGGGATTTTACTATTGTAGTTATTAGAAAACAATAGAGAGAATGATTTGCTTTAATAGCTACTCTTAGCTTAATCACATCCAAATGAAGCTCTTCGATTTGACCACCAGTTACACTTTCTCAACACTTTACTGGTGCTCTGCATTACACTTGCTCTGCACTCTACTGGTGCTCTACATTCTTTCTCTACTCTTTTGTTGGCAATGAGTTGTCATTGATGTCAACCGGTATTGCAGGCATGCTACCAGTAGAGGTATGTCATCTGGTATGAAGAAAAGTGTACCGGTATGGTGGAAGACAAATAAGGTATTGCAAAGATTAACATGAAGACTTGTCAACTGATATGGTGGAAGACAAGTAGTTATTGAGACTATCAGTGACATCACTGGTATGAGATAAGATGCATGTGTGTGTGAGAATGTTGAGAGATAATCAATCGAGCATAAACCAGTTTGGGGTTTGGCTATCTATTTATGATGAAGAGGCAGAATGTTAAAGTAATCACAAACCACCAGAGGTGAAGATGTGCTACCGGTGTAGTGTACACTACCAGTTAGCAGGAGAAGAAGGTCTCACCGGTAAAGGCCTGTACCGGTATGAGTTTGCTAAATGTTCAAGTGTAAACTGAGTGTGTGTTGGTGAGCTAAGTGTATGACCATTGTGATGCCATGTGGTTCTGAGGTGGCAAACATGCAAAGGTCAGTAAAGCCTCCATTGACATTGTTGTTGAAACAACGAGTTGACATTAATGAAACAACCAAAAATCACGGGATTGTAACTGACTGATGTGGCTTGAGGAAAAAATAATAATAGAGAAAGATCAGGGAGTAGTTGGCACCTAGATCGAAGCAAAGAAATAAAATTTCAAGAAGATGTCGAGAAGGAAATAGTTGAGATTTTTTATGAGCCGACAAATTTCAAGGTAGAAAATCATGGACAAGATTGCTATCTTTAGAAAGTATGCATTGAATAATGGAAAACATGTATAGATGCATTCCTTGAGTATAGGTGATCGATCCAAGACAAACTGGATCAGATCTCATGCAGATTGTGTTAGGTAAAGGAAACCCTAACCTCCCCAAGTTTGAATTGATTCTTGGTGGGAAAGATCAAGTTTAAGTATGATGACTTGAGACTATGATTGTTGCTACTATAGTGTGAAATTGTTGAGAGCCAAAGAGATAAAATACTTGAAGTGTTTATGAGCATAGTATTGACCGATAAGTAGAAGCATAGTAGACCGGTATAAGGATCAATCGGTGGAGAGTGCATTGAACACATAGGTGACAAACTGGCAGAAGCTATTCCTAATTAAGAGTGTTCAAGTGTGAGCTGAGAGAAGAGAGTCATTGTGAGAGGGGATTGAGAAAAGTATTCAGAAAAGTCAAGTTGCAGAGTGAGTGGAGAGTATACAGATCGGTAAGGCTAAAACTGAAAGAGGAGAATATTGTAAGGTTGCAAAACTTCATTTGCAATAGTGATTTCATTTGTATATTTGAGTCTTATATTGTTTTCATTAAGTTATAGCTTAGTGCAGGGGTTGTAGCTCCTTTAGGTTGTAACCTATAAATTGTGCAAGGGTTGGTGCTCCTTTGAGTTGGTGCTTATAAATCAGAGGTTGGTGCCCCAATTATTGTAATGAGAGATTTATTGTGAGGCTGGATTGGAGAAGAAGATCTCCAGCAGCTATTCTCACCGAGGTTTTTCCCACATTGGGTTTTCCTTGTATATATCTAGTGTTGTGTGATGTTTTCTTGTGCATGCGATATGTTAATGTTTTAGCAAGTCCTTTTACACACTCTGCTTGTATTGTTTAAGTTACTGTTTAGCACACAGTTTGTTTTATATATTATCGATATCTCCTTGTTGAAGGAAAAGAGTTTAAATCACCGATTCACCCCTCTCAGTGATCCATTGTGTCCAACATCTTAATTTAGTGTCCACCCTTGATTTGACCTAGCTTGACTAGAGTTGACTTTTATATTATGCTTGATAGACTTATCTAGAGTATATTTGATGATTTGGGTGATGATTACTCATGTGCTTCAGTTACTTATTATTGATATTAGACACTATTGGACACATACTATTTTGATGATCTATATGGATGTTGGTACTGTCATTATTGATCGTGTGATTTGATGATATATGTATTCGATGGATTTTATATGCTCACTATGTGATGGATTATTGATAGATTGGATTTATCATGGTTTTGATGATGATTATGATTACGCTAACCCTAATCCATGATTATATTTTATGAGATGTGTTTGACTGCCTTCATGATAGAAATGATTCCACATCACTCATTGTGAGAAGGATGTATCATTGCGATTCTCTATCACTTTCTTGTTCTATATATGTATATGTATATGTGGTATTGTCATTTTGTGGTTGCAACACTTTGCAGGTACTAGACATCGACTCCCCTTGGCTTCATAGGTCTGAGCATGTCTTTAGTTCCAATGGATTATGTGGTTTGGAGATGGCATGAGTTCCCCTCACATACTCTAGGTCTAAGTTGTTCACCGTGAGTAGTCAACATCTTGGCATAATTTGTCATGTCAGTTAGTAAGCTTGGTCTTCTTGGTATTATGAGTTCAGTTTATTTCAGTTGATTGACTTGAGTATATTAGAGTAATTATGTGGCTCCTTATGTGTGATTTATATTTAGTAATGTTTATTTTAATGTATTTAATTTATTAGTTTTGAATATTTAATTATTTGGCATTTATATTTATTTGATAATTAACGTTTATTGATTTTATGATTATTTAATATTTGATAAGCTTTGTTATTGTTTAATATTTATTTTATATTTACGATTTAATCTTAAATGGTATTTGGTTGTTTAATTATTTATTTGATTTTCTATGGTTTCGTATTTATTTGATATCTTATATTTATTTGGTTCTTTATTTTATTTTATTAGCTTTTGGTTTATTTAATTTTAATCCCCATTTCGATTATTTATTTATAGCTTATGTTATTTAATAGTTTGACTTTTATTTCCTGTAAGGCCTTCCCCAAACCAAGCTTTGATTAACTTAGTTGACCATGTTTGACCCTAGTAATAAATGCTATCTAATACAATAGAATGGACTGTGTTAGACTGTTAGATTTGTGAGAAAAGAAGTTGAACCAAGTTATAGAGTTATTTCACCCGGTGGTGTATATTTTGATGTGTTATGAATTTGAAATCCTAAAAGATCCATTGATTGGATAATCTTGATTTAACATATGTCTGCTATGTCTAGATTTAGAATTTATATGATTCCATGATTTGGATAACATTGATGAATGTTGATGCTTCATTTATATGCTTTATGATATAGAACTCTATATGATTCTAGAATAGGATAAATTGGAGATGATGTATGTCATTATTGGATTTGTAGGACTTTACTATGATGATAGAATTAGGATGTATGTTTTATGTGTGGATCAAAATTATGAGAATTATGATAATTGCTTATGTGGATTTAATTGGATATGAGATATATTGAATTGTTCAAATGAAAATTGTATGCGAAGTGTTTGATGTGTATTCTAATTCATGTGTTTAATATTATACGAGGTTATTGGAAATTACTAATGTGTATTTGAGTGGCATAGGAAAAGATATCCATGTGACCATGGAAATATTATGGAGAACCAAACCTAGACCTATGTATGTTCGTAAAGCCAGGGTTTGTCTATTTGGAGAGACAACATCCCATTTGTGTCGTATTTTATTTGTAATAGTAAATGATGCATGTGTCGTAAATGTTATTTATTTGACTTACTTAAATCCAACAAGAGAGAAGATTTCATGTACAATTTTGTAAAAGTATTTTCTTTGTGTCACTTGACACGTGTTGATTTATGTTTGAGTTTTTAAATTTGTCTCTTGGAGGGAATTGTTTAACTATAGCTTTTTCAATTAAATTTAATGTGATTCCATAATTGCCTTAGGTAAAGAATCTTTGGGATGGTCAACTTAGATTTGACCCGAAAATAAACTTCAGAGGGGTTTAAAAAGGGTTAAATGGACTCCTAGGGGTAGTTTATTAGGGTTTCCTAAAGCCCGTAAGATATACCTAAGGGTTAGGGGTAATTTTAGGCAAGTTTCTACTCCCATGTGACCTTTTTGACACCCTAAAAAGTGACTTTTCTAAGTTGTGCGAAAATTGAAATTAGAAGACTTGAACTAGGTTGCAAACCTTCCTTTTTGAATGAGAGTTCCCTTTCCCATTTTACCTTACCTTCCTTTTTAGTTTTAGAAACTTGTGAGAACTCTCACAAAGGGCTTCTTAAGAAAGAATTGGAAAATTAGTGGGTAATCACCCACTCTCCATTTTTGGAGACAGAAGAATTTTGAAAAGCAAAAAAAAAAAAAAAAACTAGAAATTGGTTTGAGAATTTTTGGCTAAGGGTAGAAAGAGAAGAACTATGGAATTGGGCTGCTCATCCTCAACAAAACTAGCATACCTTTGGGTAGATTAAGGTTGGTTGTATTTTTCTTATAATGATTTCTTATTGCATGTGTTGTGAAAGAAATGTTTGTGTAAAAGACTAGGTTTTCATGCATGTATTTATTGGAAATTTATTTGTTGTTTTGTGTTTATGCAATGTATGTGTTTTGGGAGTAATCAAGACCTCCTACTCTTGGGAGAGACGAGGGTCTTGTGGGTGGTAGAAGTGACAGCCCTCGAGTGAGAGGCTCTCATTATGAGAGTGATCACAAGGGATTCTATGTGACCCTTGTTGCATGGCTTGTTTATGCATTGGGGGTCATAAGGAGGGAAATAAGGCATGAATGCCTTGGGGGGCATAAGGAATGTGGGGTTGTTACACTTGATGTATTGGTTTGCCATGAGGTGGCTATATGTTTTACCATACTTGCAGTCTCCTCAGGGTACTTGGTCCACTACCACCCTTGAAAAGACATCACAAACGTGTGGTGCAGTGTAGCCTGGGTTGGGATTGTGTTTGAGCTAATGTTTTCCCTGGTCTTTTGTATTACATGTGTGTAATCCTATCTAGGGCTTGGTTCTCTGAGCTCGGGGGTGGCTACTAGTTAGCCTAGGCTGGAAGGTGAGCACTCCATGGTCATATCTTTGATCTTATTTGCAGGTTGTTGAAAGAAAGGGATTAGGACAAGTGGAAAATTCGATGGAGTTATTTGTTGCAGAATCCATTTGGAAATATGTTACTATTCTATTTTAAAATGTCCTCATTATAAAAGTTGAGTGACCTATTTGTAAAATGACTATAGTGTCTTTTAAAGTAATTCCTAGAAATGTAATAGTTTATTTGTTATATTGCAAAAGATGAAATGAATAAATCTGGATTAGTTTTCTAAAGTTGTGTTTTCTGAATTTAATAATTGTTGAATATATTAATAATATGGGAAAGCAACTAAATTTATTTTACCCCTTTATGCATGTGAAATAAATCCAGGAAATAAAGAAAGGATTTAATGATTGTATGCATATTGCTTGAATAAAAATATTGCAGTTTAATTTCCTAATTGCATGATTTTAGTTTAAGGATTCTAGATAATTATAGTTGCAGAAATAAAGTCTAAAGTATTTATAATTATTTCCATAGTTTTAATTTGATACATTCTAGATTTTTTAAGTTGCTGTTAAATTTATTGAATTCTGGAATTTACTTAGTTGTAGAAATAAAAGAAAAAAAATTAAGAGTAAATAGTTATTTGATTTAAATCATTCCTTAGTTCAATAGTTGTCGTTTTAAGTTTATTTAATTCTTTTAATTGCCTTTGTTGCAGAAAGTAAATCTAAAGTTAAATGGCGTATCTAATTTAAATAATATCCTATTTCTATAGTTGCTGGATAAGTTTATTTAAATTTGTGAGTTAAATATTTTTAGAAAGTAAAATTTAAAGAAACTAGTCCATCTCAGAGTTTAATAGCAAGTATCTTAAAATAAAGAAATTATATTTACATAAATTTAATTTGGACGACTTTAACTATTCTGTTGAAAATGATTCAAAAGAAAAAAAAAATCAACATATAAATGCATGTAGAGGTTGCCCTAGATCTAATATGCAACAAAAAAAATAAATGTATGTATAGTTATATAAAATAAATTTATATATATATATATACATATGTTTATGGTTTTTCATCTCTAATGTATATATACATAGGTTTGGGGGGCTCAGCCGAACGCACTATGCGAAGCACAGTGGCCGGCTGGGAAGCCGAACCACTGTGGTCTGCACAGTGGGCGGCGCGGCCTAGGCCGCCACTGTGGCCACCATAGTGGATGGTGCCACTGTGGCGTCCATAGTGGACGGCCTAGGGGCCGCCACTGTGGAACCCATAGTGAGCAGTAGTCATGTGGACACCGCCGCCTTTCCCCCTCTGTGTAACATACGCCCAAAGAAAACCCCCGCCCTCTGCCATGGCCGCCGCCATTAAGCCTTTGGCCCTGCACAACCAAGCAAACAAAAAAAAAGAAGAGAAAACCCTAGCCTGATTAGGGCTAGGGTAAAACATGAATAATGATTGTTAAAATAAAATAAGGAGGCTTATTATATAAAGTAAATAAGGGATTAGGGTTTGCATGGGTAAGCCCTTTAGACTTAATTATATATAGTGGTAAAATACCATTTTAAACCTAAAAAGAGGGAGATGTTGATGGATTAAATATTCAGGAAGTAATATTTAATTTTAAATTTAAATAGGCTGAGTTGATGTAAATATTAATGAAGCTAATATTTAATTTTAAATTTATATGGGTAGAGGTGTGTTTAAATATTAATGAAGATAATATTAAATTTTGAATTTAAATAGATTAAGATGTTCATGAAATAAATCTTAATGAAATTAATATTTATTTTAAAATTAATAGATAGAGGTGTTTATGAATTAAAATATGAATGAAGTTGATACTTAATTTTAAATTTAATAGACTGGGCAACAATAAAGCTAGTCCATTTTAATCTGCATTTAATTTTAAATTATTTGCATCTATTTAAGTTAGTAGGTAAAGTTAATTCTAAACATAGTTAAGACAAACCATGTTGTAGCAAGTTATAATTGTCGAATCAATGCTTTTAAAAGTTATATTAAAAAAAAAAAAAAAAAAATTTGCCTGTGTTTTGCCCAAAGTTTGGGCATGACATTTTGGTATCAGAACCCTAGGTTCAAACACTGGTGAACATGGGCTACATTCATAACTTAGTTGAAAACAAACTATGGCTTGAAGTATAACACCTAGGTGAAAACTTGCGAAATAACAAAGTGAAACATAAGTGAAAATTCTTGTAAATCAACAGATCAACAAATATCAATTCAAGGGGTTCCAAGGGTCACTAAAAGCCCTGAAATTTGAACCTATTAGTCATCAGGCTTATAGCATAATAAAATCCCAAGGGCTGTGAAATTTTCAATTATTATATGAAGTATTCTCGGTGTTTAATAATGAAAGTTAGTACTTTTGTGCGTATGAGGTTACCATTCAATTGGAACCTAAAACACAATAATTGCCCTAATCAAACCAAGTAGGAGGAGATGAATCTTTCAATAAAATACCTCCGATGGTAACTAAAGAAATGCCTTCCATCGAGATATGTTCTTGACATGGAAAATCAAGCGAGATAATTAGACCTTAGATGAAGGCACCATAAACAAGATAAATAAGATCGAGACAGTTCAAGTTAAGTTTTAAGCTATGTGAAATTATGATGGTTAAAAAGATCATGGCCGGCATAGAAGACATAAATGAAGAAGAGTTAAAAGGAACTCTTATCTCAGATAGAAGCATTGACCTATCCTAATGACTAGGTACCTTAAAAATGTGGTCATGTTAGATTTCTTGTTAAGAGCATTTGTTAGACAATGGTCGTAGTGATATAGGGGAGCTAGAGTTTGATAACCCTGCAGATAAGGACTAAAATGATGAATGGAAAATCCCCTTGATCAGAAAACCCTAGTAATATTATAGGTAAGTTAAATAAGGAAAAAGGACGCATGAACCTTTTGGGTAAAGAACATGTATTTACAATAAACCCTAAGTTCATCCATGGTTAGATAATTGGGAAAACAAGCAAGTAAAACCTCAACTAGTTCCTTTATGGGAAGATAGTTTAAAAAAAAAAAAGTAAATAATGGAAGAGAGAGTAGAGTTGATTTAGGAAATCATACAAAAAATCCCCATTGAAGTACAATGGGTGTAAAAGAATTAAGATCTTATAATCTAGGAATAGTAACTAATATTCGTTCAGAAAAACTAAGAAGAAAAGTGCAACCCAATCATGGTTAACCGCTAGGTACAAGACAATATGTAACACAATTTAACTACTAGGCACAATCAAAGAATCTTTGCAAATTTTGGCACTCAAGTGTGAAAGTATGCGAAAACATTAAGTATGGATGAAACAACGTGTAGATGGAAAAGGCTTAGGAAATGATAGTATAACAATAATATAATACCAAAGCTTAAACGAGGATTAATTGGAAGTATAAAATATTTTAGGAGAACATTGATAAGGAGCTGAATTACGTAGTTAGCTAAGGGAGAACTTGGAAATAATGGGAGTCTTGAGACATTGGTAGTTATTGGACACCCTTAAGTTATACCGTAATTAGGTAACAAAATATTATGATGATAAGGGGTTTATTTTTGCGGATTGAAGGAAATCGTAAGTCGTGATATGTCAAAAATGGCTAGTTAGTATATATAAATAAGTAATATGGAACGAGACAACTTCCCTCTTTACTAAATTTTAATTAAAAGGATGGGTGTTGGTCACTTTTCGAGTGCACACCCCCTTGATTTCATAGTTGCATAAGTGAAGTAGGAGAGAATAAGTCCACTCTCTGAGTTGTTTGAAATATGTCATGAAATGTGAGGGTAGAAATTGTTGTCAACCGTTAACGATCTTACTTGACAATAATCCCACCCCAGATGGCTCTTAACCATAAGTGTTAGTAATTTTGGTAACAAGTTCCTACCTAATGAAGGCTAGTGATTGTTAGAAGTAAAAGTATAAGGAGCTAGCTTTAGGTGCTAAGAAAACAAATGATGTCCCTAGTAAAATTATAGGGTTACATTATTCAAATCCTAAGAGATTCTAAGTAAACAAGTGTCAATTTTGTACCGAACTATTAACCGTGTGTGTAAGACATGAAAGTGTCGATACTTGAGCTACCACGTAACATTGAATAAAGGTTTAGCATATTAAGATAAATAATAGAAGCCATAATAAATTGAGTTATTAAGGAAGGATGTAATAACATGATGGAGGAAACTGGATATTTATAAATAATGGATATTGAACCAAGTAACTATATAAATGTCTAATTAGTAAAAGATGACCTAATTAAGTATTATTAAATGCAACTGTAATGAAAAAGACTTTTGAGTGAAATTATTATTGCCCTTAATAAATTTATTCGATCCACTTGATAATAGGAGTTATCGTATTTGTTATGTTAGTAATTTTCTTAATCCTATCGCCTAGGAGTTTTATCGAGACCTAAGATTTTGGTGGGTCATCTTGATAAGCTTTAACCTCTAATTAAGCATAGATTGCGTATAATTAAGTGTTCAAAAAGATTAGTGCAAGAGGAATGGACGGAGAATGGTAGAGTTAGTGCAAGCACCTGTTAGAATATAATTAAGGAGGTTAATAACCTTGAATAGATAGTGGATTATATCAAAAAGTGTTGCTTGAAATAGTGAGCACGTGAAGGTTAAAATGGAACATGATTTATAAAAAAAAAATGCGATCTCTTGTGTATAAGAATTTATTTCATAAATCAATAAAGAATTATAAAGAATCTAAATTCTCAAGAGTCTAATAATCACTTCCTAACACACTCAGGACATGTGATCTTGGATGATGTGTTGCGGTTACTCCCTATAGCATGGCTAGATTGGTCATCTTGTTTCAAGTTTGATTCAACATTAATTTGGATTTTCTTTGAAAAGTATATTGTGACACTGGGGCTAGAACTTTCCTTTTAGTTATTTTTTTTTTTATGAAGAGAGGACCACTAAATTTATGTTTCTTTTTTTTTTATGAACTATGGCACTGGCCATGTTTCTACTTTTAATATTTTCCAATTGCCGGCATTTTTTCTTCTTTTTATTAGATTTGGTAGAAGTAACTTGTATTTTGATCTTGTAAAGTGTCAAAGTGGTTGTTTTGATGGTTGATATAACTAGCCCTAGTGAGGTGATTTGTGTAAATGTCTATCATGTTCGTTGAACCACTTATAGTGTGTCATGGGAGAATACCACAAGGAGTGAAATTAGGCACAAGAATTAACAAAGAATGTGTTTTATCAAATTAAGATAACGGAAGGAATATCCTCCTAAGTAAAAAAAAATTTAATTGCAAGTAATCTGAAAGAGAAAAATTTATAACAATAGTGTGACCCAGACCTAATGAATTGTGAAAGTAATGATTGTCGACTGGTAAATTTGGCATGGGTATGGAGATGATTGCATGGATGATATCTAAAATAAGTATTAATAACTTCCATCACTCCCTTAGAATGGGATCGTTGTGTACCTTAATGTTTGGAAATGGCGAATGATGGTCCCTATAAAACTTAAACCTTGGAGCCTAGAAATTTTTATTTATTTTTAAATCCCTAGTGGTAGAAAACTACCCTATATAAGGGTGGAATTGAAGAACCTAAATTTGATTTTGACTTGTCACCTAATAAAGTGGAAGAAATTATGCACCTAGAACGGTTAGCAAATAGTGTATCAACACCCTAATGAGGTGCCTCGAATGTAGAATAAGTAGATTCGTTGTGGCTAAGTGTGATGTCAATTTTCTTAAGTAACCTGTATGGACAAGAATACAGTAGGATAAACATGCTTTTAGACAAATCCTAAACAAAGTAGGACTCCTAGAAATTCAATATGTGTAACCCTGATTGTGGGAGTTTATGTGTGTTAATGATATAGTTTCAATGGCGCATTAATGTAAGATTGTTGAAAGATAGAACATTGTAAAACACCTACCTAAGATCGAAGGGAACAATAATAAAGAATTTAACCTTGTGAAGATAGTAAGTTAATTACAATAATAAGTTGATTTTGGTATTTCATCCTTCTAGTAGGCAAGATAAGATTTTAAGTACCTTATTGAAATTGTGGGAAATGTTATATCCCTACTTCATAATTCTACTCATGCGACTTCTAGGAGTAAGTCGAACTCTAGGGGAGGAGGATGTAAGGCCTTCCCCAAACCAAGCTTTGATTAACTTAGTTGACCATGTTTGACCCTAGTAATAAATGCTATCTAATACAATAGAATGGACTGTGTTAGACCGATAGATTTGTGAGAAAAGAAGTTGAACCAAGTTATAGAGTTATTTCACTCGGTGGTGTATATTTTGATGTGTTATGAATTTGAAATCCTAAAAGATCCATTGATTGGATAATCTTGATTTAACGTATGTCTGCTATGTTTGGATTTAGAATTTATATGATTCCATGATTTGGATAACATTGATGAATGTTGATGCTTCATTTATATGCTTTATGATACAAAACTCTATATGATTCTAGAATAGGATAAATTGGAGATGATGTATGTCATTATTGGATTTGCAGGACTTTACTATGATGATAGAATTAGGATGTATGTTTTATGTGTGGATCAAAATTATGAGAATTATGATAATTGCTAATTTGGATTTAATTAGATATGAGATATATTGAATTGTTAAAATGAAAATTGTATGCGAAGTGTTTGATGTGTATTCTAATTCATGTGTTTAATATTATACGAGGTTATTGGAAATTACTAATGTGTATTTGAGTGGCATAGGAAAAGATATCCATGTGACCATGGAAATATTATGGAGAACCAAACCTAGACCTATGTATGTTCGTAAAGCCAGGGTTTGTCTATTTGGAGAGACAACATCCCGTTTGTGTCATATTTTATTCATAATAGTAAATGATGCATGTGTGTTAAATGTTATTTATTTGACTTACTTAAATCCAACAAGAGAGAAGATTTCATGTACAATTTTGTAAAAGTATTTTCTTTGTGTCACTTGACACATGTGTTGATTTATGTTTGAGTTTTTAAATTTGTCTCTTGGAGGGAATTGTTTAGCTATAGCTTTTTCAATTAAATTTAATGTGATTCCATAATTGCCTTAGGTAAAGAATCTTTGGGATGGTCAACTTAGGTTTGACCCGAAAATAAACTTCAGAGGGGTTTAAAAAGGGTTAAATGGACTCCTAGGGGTAGTTTATTAGGATTTCCTAAAGCCCATAAGGTATACCTAAGGGTTAGGGGTAATTTTAGGTAATTTTCTACTCTCATGTGACCTTTTTGACACCCTAAAAAGTGACTTTTCTAAGTTGTGCGAAAATTGAAATTAGAAGACTTGAACTAGGTTGCAAACCTTCCTTTTCGAATGAGAGTTCCCTTTCCCATTTTACCTTACCTTCCTTTTTAGTTTTAGAAACTTGTGAGAACTCTCACAAAGGGCTTCTTAAGGAAGAATTGGAAAATTAGTGGGTAATCACCCACTCTCCATTTTTGGAGACAGGAGAATTTTGAAAAAAATAAAAATAGAAATTGGCTTGAGAATTTTTGGCTAAGGGTAGAAAGAGAAGAACTGTGGAATTGGGCTGCTCATCCTCAACAAAACTAGCATACCTTTGGGCAGATTAAGGTTGGTTGTATTTTTCTTATAATGATTTCTTATTGCATGTGTTGTGAAAGAAATGTTTATGTAAAAGACTAGGTTTTCATGCATGTATTTATTGGAAATTTATTTGGTGTTTTGTGTTTATGCAATGTATGTGTTTTGGGTGTAATCAAGACCTCCTACACCTTGGAGAGATGAGGGTCTTGTGGGTGGTAGAAGTGACAGCCCTTGAGTGAGAGGCTCTCGTTATGAGAGTGATCACAAGGGATTCTATGTGACCCTTGCTGCATGGCTTGTTTATGCATTGGGGGTAATAAGGAGGGAAATAAGGCATGAATGTCTTGGGGGGCATAAGGAATGTGGGGTTGTTACACTTGATGTATTGGTTTGCCATGAGGTGGCTATATGTTTTGGTTTTCCATGAGGTGGCTATATGTTTTACCATACTTGCAGTCTCCTTAGGGTACTTGGTCCACTACCACCCTTGAAAAGACATCACAAATGTGTGGTGCAGTGTAGCTTGGGTTGGGATTGTGTTTGAGCTGATGTTTTCCCTAGTTTTTTGTATTGCATGTGTGTAATCCTATCTAGGGCTTGGTTCTCCGAGCTCAGGGTTGGCTACTAGTTAGCCTAGGCTAGGAGGTGAGCACTCCATGGTCATATCCTTGATCTTATTTGTAGGTTGTTGAAAGAAAGGGATTAGGACGAGTGAAAAATTCGATGGAGTTATTTGTTGCAGAATCCATTTGGAAATATGTTACTATTCTGTTTTAAAATGTCCTCATTATAAAAGTTGAGTGACCTATTTGTAAAATGACTATAGTGTCTTTTAAAGTAATTCTTAGAAATGTAATAGTTTATTTGTTATATTGCAAAAGATGACATGAATAAATCTGGATTAGTTTTCTAAAGTTGTGTTTTCTAAATTTAATAATTGTTGAATATATTAATAATGTGGGAAAGCAACTAAATTTATTTTACCCCTTTATGCATGTGAAATAAATCCAGGAAATAAAGAAATGATTTAATGATTGTATGCATGTTGCTTGAATAAAAATATTGCAGTTTAATTTCCTAATTGCATGATTTTAGTTTAAGGATTCTAGATAATTATAGTTGCAGAAAATAAAATCACATATAGAATTGCAGAAATAAAGTCTAAAGTATTTATAATTATTTCCATAGTTTTAATTTGATACATTCTGGATTTATTAAGTTGCTGTTAAATTTATTGATTTCTGGAATTTACTTAGTTGTAGAAATAAAAGAAAAAAAATTAGAGTAAATAGTTATTTGATTTAAATCATTCCTTAGTTCAATAGTTGTTGTTTTAGGTTTATTTAATTCTGTTAATTGCCTTTGTTGCAGAAAGTAAATCTAAAGTTAAATGGCCTATCTAATTTAAATAGTATCCTATTTCTATAGTTGCTGGATAAGTTTATTTAAATCTATGAGTTAAATATTTGTAGAAAATAAAATTTAAAGAAACTAGTCCATCTCAGAGTTTAATAGCAAGTATCTTAGAATAAAGAAATTATATTTACATAAATTTAATTTGGACAACTTTAACTATTCTGTTGAAAATGATTCAAAGGAAAAAAAAAATCAACATATAAATGCATGTAGAGGTTGCCCTAGATCTAATATGGGGGTTTGGCGGGCTCGATCGAACGCACTATGTGAAGCATAGTGGCCAGCTGGGAAGCCGAACCACAGTGGTCCGCATAGTGGGTGGCATGGCCTAGGCCGCCACTGTGGCCACCACAGTGGAGGGTGCCACTGTGGTGTCCACAGTGGCGACAGTGGCACCGTCCACTGTGGAACCCACAGTGAGCGGTGGTCATGGGGACGCCAATGCCTTCCCCCCTCTGTGTAACATACGCCCAATGTAAACCCCCACCCTCTGCCATGGCCATTGCCATTAAGCCTTCGACCCTGCACAACCAAGCAAACCAAAAAAAAAAGAGAAAACCCTAGCCCGACTAGGGCTAGGGTAAAACATGAATAATGATTGTTAAAATAAAATAAGGAGGCTTATTATATAAATTAAATAAGGGATTAGGGTTTGCATGGGTAAGCCCTTTAGACTTAATTATATATAGTGGTAAAATACCATTTTAAACCTAAAAAGAGGGAGATGTTGATGGATTAAATATTCAGGAAGTAATATTTAATGTTAAATTTAAATAGGCTGAGTTGATGTAAATATTAATGAAGCTAATATTTAATTTTAAATTTATATGGGTAGAGGTGTGTTTAAATATTAACGAAGTTAATATTAAATTTCGAATTTAAATAGATTGAGATGTTCATGAAATAAATCTTAATGAAATTAATATTTATTTTAAAATTAATAGATAGAGGTGTTTATGATTTAAAATATGAATGAAGTTGATACTTAATTTTAAATTTAATAGACTGGGCGACAATAAAGCTAGTCCATTATAATCAGCATTTAATTTTAAATTATTTTTGTTTATTTAAGTTAATAGGTAAAGTTAATTCTAAACATAGTTAAGACAAACCATGTTGTAGCAAGTTATAATTGTCAAATCAATGCTTTTAAAAGTTATATTTTAAAAATAAAATAAAATTTTTCTGTGTTTTGCCCAAAGTTTGGGCATGACATTTCCTAAGTGGGGTGTATGAACACATTAAATTTAAATAATAATAAAACATTCTCACTTAGCTAGATAAGTACATTTTATATTTACTATACCTACCCTTTATTATCATTGGCTAAATTCAAAATGGGAGAATAAATTATAATATATGGTGGGTTGGTATAATATATTCTAAAATGGAATATTTTGATTGGCTGAGATTGAGGCTAGGGTTGTTGGTTATTGTTTCTTTTTATTTTCATTCCCGTGATGGTTTTCGGGTTGGCTATTCTCTGGAAATTTTTCCAGGAAGCATTCTTCCCTGGTTTTAGATTTCTTTTACTCTTGGTTTTGGCTAGAGCTTGGTTGGATTTTGGTTTGGCTTTGTGGGAGCTCTTCTTCAGCTTCATTCCATCATTTCAGGTTACAGGTTGGAGTTCTTTTACTCTTGCATTTTGATTTTAATGGGTCTTTGTGTATGCATTGTGCTGCAAGTGTATTGGGCTTGGGTTGAAATATTATGATATTTTATAGTTTAAATATTGTTTGGAGATTAATATTTGGGGAAGAAACCCTATATTATTTGGGATTTTATATAGTTGCTAGGAATAATTCTCTGGTTGTTTGGGAATGCCCATTTCATGGCTATGTCAAATTTGTGTATAAGCTTGGGCTGTTGAATCTTTTGTTTGTATGGGAGCTTGAATGAATTTTTCCCCTTTGTGAGTCTTTTAGTTTAAAAGTGTGTGGATTTAGTTTCATTGGTTTTACTGTGAGTTTGAAGTGATTCTGTATGCATTTTGTCGTGAAGAAATTTTGGTTGGATCTTGAGTTATAGTCAGAGTTTATTTACCTTGTTTCTAGGTGTCTCTATTCATGTGTTTTTTGAGCCCCTTTGTTTAAGTTTGAAATTTATTTTTTTCTGTCATAAGTTTTCTGAGTTTTCCATGAGAAATATGTAAATGCGTTGTTTCAGTGAAAGCGTTGTCTAAATGTGTAAAAGTGTTGTTCTGTATTGTGTTTGTGCTATTCTGCACAACATAAGCATTGTCTCAGAAGGCGTAAGTGCGAATCTAGGAATGCATTTACTGTCTTGGAAGATGTATGCGTGATTCTAGAAATATTTGTGTTGTCCTATGGGATGAAGCGTTGTTCTATTGGACATGAGCACTGTTCTAAGGGATAAAAGCACTAAATTGTCCGTGTTCTGTATTTTCTCAATTTTGGTCATTTTTGAGGTATTGTCTTGAGTTGATTTTTGTACCAAAGGCTTTATTTGAGGTCAACTAATATTTTCCTGTTTTGGGTTTGATTAGTTTTGATGTATTTTGATGGTTTTAAGTATATTTATTTCTCTATGCCATTGTGGATGTTATGGATCTTCTTCCATGTTGATAAGCTATGGTTATTTGAGATGATTATAATATTGTTTTGAACTAGCAAGTGAGTTGGCCTTGTTGTGATGTTATCTTTTATTTGATGGCAGATTTTGATGGCTTGATATGCCTTTGTTATTTCTAGCCAAGAGGCTCATCTTATTATCCTTGATGTTGTTGTAGCCTTGGATATGTTGTGAGAGTATGTGTGGAAGTTATTGGTTGTATATGAATGTTCTTTTCCTACTTGGTTTAGAGCCTCTTGTGATTTATTGTTGGGCCATGTTAGGGGGAGTGGGCTTCCTTGTGATGACTATGGTCATGAGAGATAGGCTTGCATGAGGTTCCTTGTAAGGATGCATGAAGTCTAGACCACCAGGGCACATTAGAGTTTATCATGATTTGTAAATAAGTGATAACCAATAATTGATGGGTTGGGTAGCTATATTAATTAATAAGATGATAAATTGATTTGAGCCTCATGACTTAGTCCTAGGGAGGACATTTTAGGATAAGCATGAGAAGGTTTTGAAGACGGTAAGCTAATCTCCCTTAGTCTCTCATAGGTTGAGATGGCTCCATGTGTTCATTAGGCTAGTGCCTTATGTTATTATGTTTTGAGGATGGCATGTGATGACACTCCAATCTTACATGTGTTCCCCTTTATGATTTATAATTATGCTTATTGGATGCATTTATGTCTTGATGAGTTTTATGCCTCTGGGAGTTTATTCTTATTGTATTGTGTGAGTTCTTGCATGAGAGTCCTTGTGTGGTTAGTCTCTTCGGTTATAGGTCCCAACTTAGGTTTAGAGTGTGTGTTGGGACCTTGTGTCATCTCCTAGCATGGGGGGTGGTTCCTTTGGTTCCACATGGTTGGGAGGTTGGTGTTTTTTAGCCATTGGGATGTTCTCTTGGATTCTTCTTGCATGGATGTGGATTCTTATTCATGATGGACTATGGATGTACCTTGTAGTAGATTTATGTAATGGATAAGATGGAATGCATGTAATGTAATATTCTTGTATATAGTAGATGGATTCTTGTAGTAGAAAGAGATATGCTCATGATGTATTTAATGTACTTGTAATTGTAAAATGAATTGTAGTTGAAATAGAAATGGATTTTCATTATGATCTAGTTTTATTACCTCATGGAATGTTTAGAGGCAAGTTAGAATGCAAAATACTCTTGAAAGAGGAACATTCGTAGATTAATAAATGAATATGTTGGAAGGTGTTAATTAGATCTAGTGAAGATGAATGATTCATATAGATGCATTGGTAGAAAGGAAATTATGCATATCATGAGGAATAAATAATGTTGTAGGTTACATATCTCATGGTTAGGGAATTAGAATATGATGCATTAAATAAAGATGAAATATACTTATCATGTGTGTAGTATGTTATTATGGTGATGAATTAAGTAATGATGTTGAAGTACCCTAGGGAAAGGTTAATGATGTTATGTTATTTCTGCTTGTGTTATTTGATGAAATGAGCAATGATGTATGTTCATATTGGTTAATTGGTTAATGAATGTAAATAGATGGAGATGTTATGTGTTGCATTAGTTGTTATTATATGTTAATTAAGAGATTTTTTTGGCGGGCATTACACTTCACACTATCCAACTCTGCACACTCTCTTCACCACTCTTCTATTCACTTAGTAGTTCTGCCCTCTTCTCACCTTGCTAGATCACCTCTCTTCAAAATTGCACTTTGCAATTTTTACGATCAATCTTTTTTGGTTTTTTCCAAAAGCCTTTATACCATATTTTTCCAACACATACCCATTGATTCCTCAATGAGCTTACACCTAACACTCGGTAGATTTGAAATTCAAATATTCCCAAATCTTCCTACACTCTCTCTATGCACTCTCCATCAATCTCTCTAGCAACTCATCCTTATCTGGCTCCGCAACTCATAATTTCACCAACCTTTGGGTCGTGTTCTGTCTCTTTAATGCAAACCAAAATTTTTGCATAAATATCACCTTAATTGGTTCTTAAATGTTGTAGACTTCACTAGTCATTTTTTTGATGATATCTTGTCATGACAGACTCACCTTTAGTCATCACATCCAGCTTAGTGGTCACTGCTCTGAGATTCTTGGTGGATAGCATTCTTCAACCTATATCACCAGTGTAACTCTTCATCTTTTTTCACTGGTCACTGATCATCAATCAGACTGATCACCTATCTGTCCAAAGTGTTATGGTCATGCATATGACTACTAAACTACAATTTGAGTCACCTCTTATCACTGCATCATCATTTCATCTGCCAATTTTAAGAAATTGATCTCAACACCTATCGGATGCTTGACAGATCGATCAGCTACTCTGTTTATCCTTCAACCGATTAGTTTTCTACCAACATACTTCTTAAGTGTGTCAATAATTCATATTTGGGAAGCACTGAATCCTCCATACTATTTGCAGCCATGAGTAAATCATTGGGGTTTACCACACCTCCTTGCCTATGAGCTTGGCCTAATTCACTGATAAGTGTTAGTCATCAATGACAATACTAACTAATAAATCGGTTGTGCCAACACTATTATTTATGCCAACAACAACCTTATAAATATCTTTCCATGATTATTTCACCCTTTATATACCAACTACAACTTCAAGAAAACTAATTAGGTTGGCCTAATTAGGTGTAATGTGTAAATAAAAAATAGTCGCCCAGAAACAAACTCCAAAGAAAATTTGGAAGGAAAAATGAGACATATGAGACATCACGTGCTAAGTTGTCATACCTTCCAGTTCATCCTAAATCATAACCCATAGATCCACATGTAATTGCATAGACCAAAACATTATAAGTCAAGTGCAAAAGTTAAAACTATCAAAGCATACCGCCACAACTTTGCACAAACTTCAATGTAGATCAGTAAGAGTACTTGCAAATTCCCAAGATAGCATCAACAAATACCACTAACATTGAATAATTGAACCACATCATTATAATACTAGTAGGTATAGGAATGCAACACATTCCTATTCACTAATAGTGAAATAATCATACTTGCCTAAACAACAACTACAGATCTAAGAAACCAACACAAAAGCTCTAAAAACATCATGATACATCATTATAAGACTTTTCTAATAACCACAAATAGATTCCACACATCCACATGATTACATTGCTACTCCACTATAACTATGCTATACTAGAACACATCCAGACCAAAGAACTAAGTAGGTTGCTCAACCAAATCAACAAGTTTAACATTATTGACAACAAAAAAAACATTTTCAATAAATTCCCCCTTTGTCATTGATGGCAACACTTATTGCAACTCCAAAACCACTCCCCCTTTGACATCAAAGATAAAGGGTGTTGTCTTAAAGTAAAACTAAACAACCTATATACAACTCCCCTATCTACAACACTTCCTCCAAAGTAGAATTCAAAATTGTATAATCAACATGTTTGCATATGTATACAGTCAAAATTTTCTTATTGGAACAACATCTAACTACCTTGCTGAGCTAGAGGAATGATACACTAATGGACCTGAACTTCAACTAAGCCTAAAGAGTACTCCAATCAACTCTTGCATGCACCAAAACATTATGTTGATTCTCCATCTTCAATAGAAGGTTCTCCGCCCCTTCACAAGTTCTCAGTACCTTGATTGTCTTGTTTAACTCTTGAGATTCTTTAAGAATATTCACCATAGTGGCAGGATGCACATCTATAATATATCTTAATTGGTATAAGTCTTTGATATGTTCTTTCTGATTTATCAATAAATTTATCTTTATGTACAACTTCTCTAATTGAACTATTGGATTATTGGGAAGATTGTTGGATTTGGTTGATCATTGATGTTGCTAGGGTATGTTGTTTTCATTGATGTCAACATATTCCTGTGAGTTATTTTGGTGAGTTTGGAAAGAATTTTTGGTTTGGTTTTGTAGTTTGGTTTCAAAAATGTTGATCACTATTTTGCAGAATTTGGTATTTCCTCTAGTATATTCCAGTGTGATTAGATCTTGTGTTGAGATTTTGGATTATTGTTTGGGATGATCTTTTGTATCTTCATTTTAGATGATTTAGGATTCGATGCTCCACAACTTATCTTTCCCCATGATAGTTGATAATTGGTTGTGTTCTTGAGCTTTGAGACGTTGATCGATGAAGATTTGAAAAGAGGTTTTGGTGCAACTATTCCAGATGACTCTAACATACTTGTTGGTGTTTCCTAGTCATGACCTATTTTTTTTGGTGATCCACATTGACCGTGCAATTTTTTAGTGATTTATATGAACCGGTGATAATTTGCTTGTTATGCAGTATTTCTGGTGGTGTAGCATGTTGCGGTTGATCTTGGCGGGATTTTCGGTCGATATAATAATTTGGGAATTTGAATTAGGTCCATGCTATGTAATGTAAATCATATTATTGGTCTAGTGGATGACCTTTGTATCATGTAATGTAACTTTTGTAATTATGAGTTGAGGGTTGAGGGTTTATCCGACCTCGTTATCAAGGTTGATGATTTGTATATATAGATGATATACTTGTGTAATTTAGGTGTTGGTATTGTGTCTGCATTATTAGAGAGAGGTAAATGTGAGAACAAGGATATATCATTCAATGAAGTGTTGAGGTGTGTTTGGTGTTGCAAAGAAAACAATTGTGCTTAACCAGAACTATCATTGGGCATTTGTAGATGATATCACTATAGTTCATTCCTTTTGGATTGTAGTTTGAATCATATTATAAGTCAGTGAGACTTCCCTAATGGTTGTAGCCTTCTGGGCATATATCTTTTGAGCGGTGAGATCTAAGCAGTGTGCCTGAATGCATGTGTATTTCCCATTGTAATATTTTCATATACTACTGCAGAGTATCATCTTACTGTGGGTAAGTTCCCACCATGGTTTTTCCCTTAATCAATCTTTCCACATCATAATCTTGGTGTTATGTGTTGTGCTATTAATTTTCTTATCTATCTATTACTACAGTTTATCAGTTTATGTTTTGAAGTTTAATCTGCTATGATCCGGTGAAGACTAATTCACCCCCCCTCTCAGTCTTCCTTCTTGATTGCTGCTAACATGAAATCCCCCTTTTCCATCTCCATCTTCCTTAAATTTTATTGACTTGGACACCTCTATAATTTGATTCTCAAATTTTTTTTATCTGATCTTGTATACATTGAGTTGACTCAGGCCGCTTATGACAAAATCAATATACCTCTATGATATTATCTACACTTTTCTCAAAATGGATATTGTTTCTTCTAGTTGGTTGTGTGCATTTGTATACTTATTCACCAGATTACTTAGCCTCTTCTTTGCCATCTTCTTCTCAAAATTTGCTTCCAATTTAGAAGTATAGTCCTTCAGTCCACTCAACATAGCCTGCAACTACTCGTCTTCACTTAGAAACTCATCAACTTTTACTTCCGAAAGTTTCTCTTGGAGAAACTTCACTATGTTATTTATCAAATCTATATAATCTACCTTAGAAATGATGTATTTCTTCCTAGTTGTGTGGTGGAGAACATCACCAAAATATATCATATGAAGTGGCGATAACTTATCTAAATCTAGCTTATCTTGTGTTATCAAAACATGAAATGCTTCTAATGTTGCAACAGGTTAACAATTCATTTGTAATAATAATAGTTTTGATCCAGAAGATCTACATGGTCTAGAAGATTCACCAGTTGACATTCCTCTAATCATATTCTCCTTCTCTTTTACCAGACTCAATTATTTCTTCTCCAATCTATCTTTCTTCTCCTTAGGTTTCTTTGTTTTTTCTTTTGTCTTTACTTCTTCAATATTCTCCTCCTCTTTCCTTTCCTTCTTTGGATCCTCTTTCTGCTTCTCTTCACTGGTGTCTTCCCAAATCTCCTCAAATTCCTCCATCACATCTTGTTTTGTAATCAATTGATCATTTGGAACAATATCTACTTTCTTCTCTTCTCCTTTATCTTTCAGAACATCCCTACTACTTGTTTCTCACATACCACTTTCTCTATCCGTCTTCTACAAAGAAAAAGACAAATTAACTTTCAATATATTCATAGCCTCCATTGATTCATCCTCTATTTTATTTTCTATTCTCTTAATATCTTTTGAATCTCCTCCCATGATTAAATTGACTCTTTCTTTTATTTGGAATCTTGTATTTGAAGCTTGGTTTATTCGAGCCCTTTCTTCTTTCAACAATGAATTGATTGCCATATCAAGTGCTTGAGTCCATATGTTTGTCCCCTTCATTACTACATCCTTTCTCTTCTTTGTTAATACTTCTAAAATCTCCTTAGGTAACTTATCCTCAATGTCATCAATTGATAGATTTGTTAAAGGTAATCATATATCTGATAATTTCTTTCTTAATTTTCTCCTTATCTCTTAGAGATTCATCTAGATACATCCTAATAGATAATTATAATGAATTATGGTCTGGTCACTTCTTTTCTTTTCTTTGTGGGGGTCACTTCTAAAGTGACCAATGGTCTCTTCCTTCTAGCCAAAGGAATTGTCCAGGCATTGCTTCTTCTTCTTCTTCTTCTTACTCTACCTCATTTCCCTTGGAACTTGTTTGGATATAAAATTGTTCCTTCTACACTTCCTCATTCAAGTTGTTTCTTTCCACTTCTTCTCCTTTAGGCTCCAGATCATCTTTCTTTCTTGTGGCCTTCTCTTTTTTCCTAGGTTCCTTCTTCTCACTTGTAACTAACCTAGTCAGGGTTCCAGAGGAATCTGTCTTTACTAGAGGGGAGGTAGACATAGACCTTGTCATTTGTCCTTGTCTAGATGACCCCTCAATTGGAGTCACACCAAATGCTTTTTCTATTAGAGGTAGACCAATCTCCTTATACAGCTTCTCCATTCTCTTACCATGTCCTTTGTCTATTTTCTCTCACCTCATCTTAGCTTCAATATCTCCTATAGTAGCAAATCTAGGCTCATTTGGTTCTATTGACAACTATATAATTGTAGCAATATGTCTCTCAATATCTTCTGTAGATTCCTCACAGGGTAGCTCCAAAATCCATACAATTCTTGAGTCAACGACCTCAATATAACAATTTGTAGACACCTAAATTTTATTAATTTAATTAATTAAATTTAGCTATCCTAATTTCTCTTAAATTAAATAATTATGTATTATTTAATTAATTAGTGTTCCCTCCTAGCTAATTAATTTTGTTAATTATGCTATAATCCTCCTTTAATTAATTAATTGACAATCATAAATCAATTATTTAATTAAATTTGATCCTGTATTTCTATTAAATAAATCCAATGCATAGTTTGACTATTTAATTCATTTTTGTCCTTTTCTCTTAATATTCTTTATGGAATTAATTAATTAAATTAATCCTATTTCCTCTCATGTCTCCTAACTTTAACCCTCATCTAACACTTCCTCTAACTTAACCTATTAGCTAACCTTGGGTTTTAGTCATCCTTTTTGTTGTTCTCAATTTCTGATTGTTTTGTTTTTCTCTATTAGAATTCTCAACCCTCTGTCGCTTATGAAGAGAAACAACATGAAGCAAAAACAAAAGACAACATTTAACAAGATTTACACAAAAACCTTCTTCACTTCAAGTTTAAACTTAAGCTTAGGTGGGTATACCTCCTAGATCACTTTATGCAATTATAAATTTATAGAAGACTAGTGTTAACTCCTGCAAACCCTACACCTTTAAACATAACTGAACATAAAAGAAAGACTTATATTCATTTCCATTGATCATCAAGAAAATCATGAACCTTAACAAGCTATACCAATGCCTTATTTGGACTTAAGAGTCACTTAGAATTGGGCAAGAATTGATAGAAAAGATTTCACATAAATGCCATTACAATTATTTAACCAAATCTATATATGCCTGACATACATAAACTCTCACCATGTGCATAAATCGAGTCATCGAATTCAAGTAAGAATCACTAGTTACCAACAAAAAGGTTTCAAGTATATCTAATTTCTGATAACTCAATGATGAACCAATAGTACCAAGTCGGTACTGAGAGGAGGGGGGTGAATTAGTACAAACACAAATACAGTCCAAAACTAGTTTGATAGCAAATACTCCAAATGACTGGCAAATAGGGATACTAGTTGAGACAGAGTGCAACTGGTAATGCCCAGAACAACTTGAACAATCACAAACCGGTCACTCACTAAGCTTTCCTCTTAGCTCAGTATTATAGTACCATTACACTCTCATGCATGAACAGGTAAACTAACATCAAATCTTCATAACAGTTAGTTCAATATGTTTTATAGACAAACATAAAACATAGAACCATCATATGCTCAACCGGTAAAGACAAAGCATCACAAGATAAAAGCATTACACATGACACACATATTTTTCATGTGGAAACCCAACTAGGAAAAACCATGATGGGGATGAATACCCACAAGTTGCTTTTGAACTCTTTAGAAGTCCACTCTGTTAGGAGCCTTGTCCGGTTAAAGACATTACAATAGGTTCTGCTAGGAACCGATCTTGTTAAGGATCACCCGGTTAAGGGATGGCTATAATACCCGATTAAGGGTTAAACCTAGTTAGGGTTACCTTGTTAGAGGATTTCAAGAACTCAATAGCTAAAGGATCTCCAGAGCTCTATAGCTTCTCAGAACTCATTAACCTCGAGTTACCCTGTTAAGGGATTTGAATCAAGCTGATTAAGACTACCCTATTAAGGGATTTTGCATCAAGCCTAGTTAAGGCTACCCTGTTAAGGGATTTCACAACTGTTGAAGTGGTTAAAGATCAACAGGAATTACAATGATCTGGTAGCAACACTCAATGCTAATGCAGATCCATTTTGGCTCCTTTTCACCTTCTGCACATTCACGTTGTAGGTATCTCTTCTTTCCTTTGGTCTGGCAAGAATCACGTATCACTTCCCTTGGATACACACTCACAAATTTTGCCAACAACCTTAGAAAGAAACACAACATCGACCTTATAGGAAACAGACAGGTTGATAGCAAAAACCCTAAACCCTAAACCTGTTAGGTTAAGCAATTCAAGCGGTTCAATCCTGACCATTGAATCATACTGCATTAAATGCAACAATCTTGAATTGACCTCAAGACATTCTCCATCATCCATTATCCATCGATTTCAAGGTGGCTGATAACCCATCACGCGTTATCACCATTTGACAAACTTCGCACATTCTCGAGGTAGATAGGAATAGTCTTCTTCATGCAAGATCTTTCACGCGCATAGAGCTTATGTGGAAACATAATCTGTTCTCCATTATACTATTAACTCATCACACAAGGATCACCGATTGAGTCACATAGGCTTGAGGTACTCCAATCGGAAAACCTGAAGTGGAAACTACCTACCAACCGGTAGTCACATAATGCTTCCATGTGCCGGTTCCCATAACTACATGTCGGTTCATCTTGAACAAATATGCCACTTCACTTTGGCATATATACCGGTTCATACATATGTCGGTTCTCTCTTCTCACCTATCACTCACCTATCACATGTGCTGGTTCACATCATTTCACATATTGACATCAATGACAACATACAATATCATAATGTCTTCATGCCGGTTCACATAATGCCAACAGTCTCCCCCTTTGGCATTGATGGCAATATGCAAAGATATCTCTCCGCTGCACATCTTCTCCCCCATTTGCTGCAGATATCTTTTCCGCTTCACTCCTTCTCCCCCTTTGATAACAATGCCAAAGTGGAGGCACAAGCATCTTTGTTTCATTATGCTGCTCCCCCTGAGGAGTAGCATCCTTCAACACATCAATCAACAAAAATTTGAATATGCAATACCTGACTGATGTGGAACAAATACTTTTAGTTCACCTCCTGAAGGGGCAGTACCCCCAATTCACCTCTTAAGTGCACAAATGTAGTCTTTGGGAGAGGCTTGGTGAATATGTCTGCTAACTGTTCCTTACTGGAAACATGTTCCAGTGCAATCTCCTTATTTTGAACCTTTTCCCTCAAGAAATGATACTTAAGCTCAAAATGCTTGGTTCTAGAATGTAAAACCGGATTCTTTGAGATATTGATAGCACTTGTGTTATCATAGAAAATACTTACCAGTTCAGATACAGGGATCTTGAAGCCTTCCAGTACATGCTTCATCCAAATTATCTGAGTTCAGTTCATGAAAGTTGCAACATACTCTGCTTCCATTGTAGACTAAGAGATACAACTTTTCTTTTTACTCATCCATGAGACCAGTCTACCACCGAGAAAGAATGCACCACCGGTTGTGCTTTTCTAGTCATCCACATTACCTGCCCAATCAGCATCTGTGAACACTTTCAGATTGAAATCATTGTTGTATGGGTACCACAATCCATAGTCAACCATTCCCTTCAGATACCTAAGAATCGGCTTGACTGCAATCAAGTGGGATTCTCTTGGACTTTTCTAGAATCTTGCAGCAATGCCAACTGCATGTGCAATATCTGATCTACTATGCACTACATAATGCAACTTACCAATCATTGATCGATATTCCTTCTCATCAACCAGTGCGGAATAATCCTCTTTTGTCAATTTGCAACCGGTCACCATTGGTGTACCAACCAATTTGCTATCTTCCATGCCAAAGGTCTTCAACACCTCTTTGACATATTTGGATTGAGTGATAAAGATTCCATCTTT
The DNA here is from genome assembly GCF_030272615.1 of Cryptomeria japonica. Classification (NCBI taxonomy): domain Eukaryota; kingdom Viridiplantae; phylum Streptophyta; class Pinopsida; order Cupressales; family Cupressaceae; genus Cryptomeria; species Cryptomeria japonica. Next base: position 581,893,082 of record NC_081407.1, on the reverse strand, counting down.
CATCTGTTGGATCTGCAGTCCAATGAAGAACTTAATCTCCCCTATGAGTGACATCTCAAACTCTTTCTTCATCTCATCAGCAAACTCATGACTCATCTTGTCATCTCCACCAAAGATAATGTCATCAACAAAAACCTCACAGATCAAGATCTGATCTCCTTCAGACTTCAAGTAGATATTGCTATCTTCACTTGTTCTCTCAAATCCAATCTTCACAAGATGGGAATGTAGGTGCTCATACCATGCCCTAGGTGCTTGCTTTAGACCATATAAGGCTTTATGTAGCCTGCACACCATATCACTATCTTCAGATAGGGAAAACCCATTTGGTTGCTCTAGATATACCTCCTCTTCAAGTATACCATTTAGGAATGCAGATTTTACATCCATTTGATATACTTTGAACCCTTTAAAAGCTGCATATGCAAGAAGCATATGAACTCCTTCCAATCTACCTATGGGAGCAAAGGTTTCTCCATAGTCTTCTCCTTCTTCTTGAGCATATCCTTTGCACACCAATCTGGCTTTATTCCTAATCACTGTGCCATCCTCATTCAGCTTGTTTCTGAACACCCATTTGGTGCCAATGACATTTTTATGCACCGGTTTGGGTACCAAGGACCATGTCCCATTTTTCTCTATCTGATCAAGTTCCTCTTCCATTGCCTTGATCCAGTCTTCATCTTTATGAGCCTCTTTGAATGATGTAGGCTCAAATTCAGAGATCATACATGAGTTTTCTCTGATCTTTCTTCTTGTAAGGATTCCTGCATCCTTATCTCCTATGATCTCCTTAGGATCATGATTCAACTTGACATATCAAGGAATGGTCTTAACTGGTTCTTGATTTTCCTCTTCATCCTCATCTTCATCAGTATCAGCATTCACCGGTTCAGGAACACTGTTACTGGTACTTGGTTGACTAACAACTGATTCCTAGAAGGTTGCAACTGGTTCATTTACAGCTTGCTCGCTAGTAGTTTCCTCAGTTTTCTCAGAGGATTCATCAACTCTTACATTGATACTTTCCATAATTCTCTGAGTCCTATTTTTGTAACACTTGAAAGCTTTACTCTTGGTGGAATATCCTAGAAATATTCCCTCATCACATTTAGCTTCAAATTTGTCTGGATGTTCACTCCTCTTGATGTAACATTTACTACCAAATACCCTAAAGTAGCTAACCACAGGTGTCTTACCAGTCCAATACTCATAAGGAGTTTTGTCCTTACCTTTCTTGATGAGTACCCAGTTCATAGTGTAGACTGCAGTGCTCACCTCTTCTCTCCAAAAGGTGTGAGCTACCTTTCCTTGAATCAACATGGTTCTAGCTACTTCAACCACAGTTTGGTTATTCCTCTCTGCTAGGCCATTCTGTTGTGGAGTCCGGGGGGCAGAAAACTGCCTCTTGATGCCAAATTCTTCACAATACTTATTGAATTCATTGGAAGTGAATTCCCCTCCTTGATCAGTTCTGAGACACTTGATCCTTTTATCACTTTCCTTCTCCACTAATGCTCTGAAAGATTTGAATTTCCCAAAAGCTTCAGACTTGTCTTTCAAGAATGTGACCCACATCATTCTTGAGCAGTCATCAGTGAGAATCATGAAGTACCTATCACCCTGCACACTTCTAGTTTTCATAGGACCACACAAGTCAGTATGCACAAGATCAAGAAAGTTGTCAGCAGTGAAAGATTTACCTTTAAAGGTTGAGGAGGACATTTTCCCCAATTGACACTCTCTACACAAGGTATTATCTAGTTTTCTTAGCACCGGCAACCCTCTAACTGCCTTGATCTTACTAGCCTTCACAATGTTATCAAATTTTACATGACAGAGTCTCCTATGCCATATCCAACTATCATCAAGCTTAGCCATAAGACATGTACTTATATTTTCATTCAGATGAAATAGGTTACTTTTAGTCTGCATGCCGATGGCCACCAATTTACCATCTTTTCCTTTGATTCTACAAAGTCCATTCTTGAATTCCAGAGTGATGCCACTATCATTTAGCTGGGCAACACTTAGAAGGTTGTGTCTAAGACCATCAACCCAATACACATTGTCAGCACTGCTCTTTCCATTCAGAGAGATGGACCCTTTGCCTTTGACCATGCATGGTGCATCATTGCCAAAGTGAACCACACCACCATCATACTCCTCCAAGGATAGAAACTTGCTCTGGTCACCAGTCATATGGTGAGAACAACCACTGTTAGTGATCCAGTCATTGGAATTATCAAACTAAGAGACAAGAGCCTTCTTGTCTACCACATCTTCCTTTACATCAACAAACACAATGTCTTCATTCTCTTCATCTTCTGAGTCTTCATCTGTGACACCTTCATCAACTACTACAAAATAGTTTCTTCGGTTTCCTCCTTTGAATTTCCTGAACCTTTCTGGTTTGTCCTTGTTTTCTCCATTAGGACAGTTTATAGCAATATGTCTTATCCAGTTACAAGAAAAGCATTTCAAAGGTAGCTTACCTTTGTATTTACCAGTTCCTTTAGGAAGCTTCCTGGCAAGGAGAGATTCAAATATCATCAGAATCTCCTCATCATTCATTTCTCTGCTTTGACTAGGTTCCCCACTAGTGCTAGCCTCTTTTCCTTTTCTGGATGGTATAGCAGAGGCTTTAAATGCTGATTCAATCTTTTGAGCACTGCCATCAAAACTATTTAGCTCATAGGTTGTTAACTTGGCTACGATGGAGTCCAAGGATACTTTAGACTTGTCTATTGATCTCAGCTCTTGAATAGTAGCAACCCTTATTGCATAGACCGGCAACAAGGATATCAGGACTTTGCTTACCACAATGGAATCTTCTATTTTACCACCTGTACTCTTGATTTCTCCAACAACCATTTTGATTCTTATTCCATACTGTTGAATGGTCTCACCTTCAACCATCTGCATATCTTCAAACTTCCCTCTCGGGATTTCTTCCTTAGCCTGTTTTACATGTTCATCACCACCATAGATATTTTCAAGAGCATCCCATACCTCTTTGGGATTTGCCTTGTCCTAAACATCAATAAACTCAATGTTAGATAGACTACTAATGAGGGCTTCCTTGACTTGCCCATTTTCTTATATCTCTCTCTTTTGGTCATTGGTGAGAGTACCGGTAGGGACAACATATACATTTTCAACATAACTCCAGTGTTGAACACCCATGCTTCTGATGAATATCTTCATCCTATCTTTCCATATACCTAAATTTTCCCTATTAAACTTTGGACCTTCCCTCTTCATCATTTGACTAGGATCTTTACCTCAAGCAGTTAAGCTTACAACATAGAGGATCTGGGGAGCTCTGATACCAATTGATAACTCAATGATGAACCAATAGTACCAAACCAGTATTGAAAGGGGGGGGGGTGAATTAGTACAAACACAAATACAGTCCAAAACCAGTTTGACAACAAATACTCCAAATGACTGGCAAATAGGGATACTAGTTGAGATAGAGTGCAACCGGTAACTCCCAGAACAACTCAAACAATCATAAACCGGTCACTCACTAAGCTTTCCTCTTAGCTTAGTATTATAGTACCATTACACTCTCATGCATGAACAGGTAAATTAACATTAGATCTTCATAATAGTTAGTTCAATATGTTTTATAGATAGACATAAAACATAGAACCATCATATGCTCAAACGGTAAAGACAAAGCATCACAAGATAAAAGCATTACACATGACACACATATTTTTCACATGGAAACCCAACTGGGAAAAACCACAGTGGGGATGAATACCCACAAGTTGCTTTTGAACTCTTTAGAAGTCCGCTCTGTTAGGAGCCTTGTCCAGTTAAAGACATTACAATAGGTTCTGCTAGGAATTGATCCTGTTAGGGATCAACTGGTTAAGGGATGGCTATAATACCCGATTAAGGGTTAAACCTGGTTAGGGTTACCTTGTTAGAGGATTTCAAGAAATCAATAGCTAAAGGATCTCCAGAGCTCTATAGCTTCTCAGAACTCATTAACCTCGAGTTACCCTGTTAAGGGATTTGAATCAAGCTGGTTAAGACTACCCTGTTAAGGGATTTTGCATCAAGCCTAGTTAAGGCTACCCTATTAAGGTATTTCACAACTGTTGAAGTGGTTAAAGATCAACATAAATTACAATGATTTGGTAACAACACTCAATGCTAATGCAGATCCGTTTTGGCTCCTTTTCACCTTTTGCACATTTACTTTATAGGTATCTCTTCTTTCCTTTGGTCTGGCAAGAATCACGTATCACTTCCCTTGGATACACACTCACAACTTTTTCCAACAACCTTAGAAAGAAACACAACATTGACCTTATAGGAAACAGACAAGTCGATAGAAAAAACCCTAAAACCTAAACCTGTTAGGTTAAGCAATTCAAGTGGTTCAATCCTGACCATTGAATCATACTGCATTAGATGCAACAATCTTGAATCAATCTCAAGACATTATCCATCGTCCATTATCCACTGATTTCAAGGTGGCTGATAACCCATCATGCGTTATCAGTGTTTGACAAACTTCGCACATTCCCGAGGTAGATAGAAATAGTCTTCTTCATGCAAGATCCTTCACGCACACAGAGCTTACATGGCAACACAATCTATTCTCCATTATACTATTAACTCATCACACAAGGATCACCGATTAAGTCACACAGGCTTGAGGTACTCCAATCGGAAATCCTAAAGTGGAAACTACCTACCAACTGGTAGTCACATAATGCTTCCATGTGCCAGTTCCCATAACTACATGTTGGTTCATCTTGAACAAATATGCCGCTTCACTTTGGCATATATACCAGTTCATACATATGTCGGTTCTCTCTTCTCACCTATCACTCACCTATCACATGTGCTGGTTCACATCATGTCACATATTGACATCAATGACAACATACAATATCATTATTTTTTCATGCTAGTTCACATAATGCCAACAATTTCTGTCCTTGAGGGAACAACCTAAACTGCTTTTCATAAGTTGCCTTGCAAATTATTCAATCAAACAATCCTAAAACATTTAATCAAAATGGTAACTAATCACAAAGACATGAAGACAACAGGAATTAAGACTTGAATGCTTTGGTCTATATATTAATACTTTCCATCAAATTTTACAGAACTCAACAATGATCTTCCAGAAACCAGACAAACCCTAAATACATTTTTCCAGAGTTTTCTTACATAATTCTTGTGATGATTTCCTAAATAGTACTAGTATCCATTTATAGAAATATGGAAGCAACAAGCTTTAGACTTTCCTAGGAAATTCTGTTATAACCATAATTCCCTCTCAAAAGAGGGTTACAATTCTTGCTAAAGGAAACATGAGGAAAACCAATTATTTAACCAACTGGATAGAGGCCAAAAGACTTCTCAATATTCACAAGTCGAGTGCGAGGTGTCTTTAATTCCTAAAAAATCTGATTATCCTGAAACAAATAGTTATAAGAGCTAACCACTTCCAACTTCCTTGAGGTTTGTTACAATGTTGCAACATCAATTGACTATTCTTGAGCCTCTTCTTCTTGCATCATATATTTATCTTTCCATTCTTTGAACACATCATCACTAGGCCAAGAGAAGCTAACAATGTTCTTCTTCAACTTATTTAATCTTTTCCAAGTGTTCCTTAACTTCTTACCTTCTGTCTACAAAAAACCATAATGTGACTTCATCTTTTCAATTTCCTCAATTGTTTGAATGAATAAAGATGTATCATCTGAATTGATAACATCATTTATCCATTGTGACAATTTATGACCTAACTCACCAAGCCATACTTCTTCATCTTTTAACTTGCTTGTGCTAACAAAACCTCCAGGAAATAATTCAAACATCTGGTTAGCATACTCTTTTCTATACAGGTTTTCTTTTCTTTCTATACCAACTCTTCCCTCTACCAACCTAGACATATCTCTTACTAGCTCATAGGTGGATTTAATAGTGGCATCAACATCTACCTCTTCATGGGATGAGCACATGAGTTCCAAATCCGCTTCCCTATCCATCTATTTTATTTAAAATTGGCTCCAGAATAGGCTTATCCTCATTTAAAGTAGTCAACATGGTCAAAAATATTTCATATAAATACACAATTGAAGTCCCTATTGTGTTAGAAAACTTCAAAATTGTGCCTCTGACCTTCTCCTCATACTTACTTACAAACATAGCCCGAGCCTGCTTCAATTTTTCCATTTCATCCTGGATAGTCTCAGTAGATTGGAAACTGGGAGTCATAGGGGAAGGGGGAAACTCAATGATTGGAATGGTATTTGGAGGTTTGGCTAGGGAGGAGGCAATCATCAAAGTAGAAGAGTCGCCTTCCTGCTATTGCCATACTCTTTGACTCTTTAATTTTGCAATTGTATTATCCTTTTGGGCTATTTCAATTTTGGCTTCATTATAAGCCTTTAAGATCGTCTCCAATTTTACCTGGAGATCAGCCTTTTCCTTGGCTTCTCTCTCAGCTACAACCACACTGAATTTTGCATTTTCTAGAGTTGTACTAGCAGCCTCCACCAGCCCTGTGTCTTTTACTCGTTTTACAATCATACCCTTGAGTAACTGGATTCTGGGGAGCCTTTTCTTTTCTTGATTTCTTCTCTTCTCAAGGACCACATGACCAAAGCAGCACGATCCTTTCCTAAAAGTCACTCCTTCTAAGGGCTTTGTTTCTTTTCTGACGGCATCAAGGATTAATGCATTGACTATGTCCCACTTAGGGAGAATAAATACCTCAGCTTTTTCTATCATTTCTCTCCCTTGCTAAGGGGTAATGGCCTCAAATTCTGTAATCATTTCCTTCTTCACATCTTCTTCAACTATAGATGTTCCTTTATGAGGATATTCAATGTTCCTCTTTCTACATCTTTCTTTGAAATGATCTATGTTTTTCCTCCAAATGAATTGCATAAAAGATCTCATTTTAACAAAATTATTATCAACCGAAAATTCCTCACTGGCCTGTTTGATGATAGGGTCCAGTTCTTTGCCCACAAATTCCTCCACAGTCAAGTCCATTTTGGCACTTCCTGGTTCTTCTGGCATTCCTTCTTGCATTTCTTCATAAGTGCAAGCAATTTCCCCAAGACTTCCCAATTGCAACAATTTTTCAGCCACTGCATGTTCATCTCCCACATGTATTGGGGATTGGGATAGAGAATATAAGGGCTCATTTGCTTGCACCTCTTTTCCTTTCCTTTGCCCTTTAGGCAAGATTTGGATCTCCAAAACATCTACTAATGGCCCTTTTCCTTTTGAAGAGGAGGGCTCATTTCTTGTTGGCATTAGCATATTATATGTTGGTCTCCTATGCATCACATAATTACCTAGAGGCATTGTCTTGGCATAGGCAGGCTTAGCTAGAACAAGTTTAGCCTTTTCAGGGTCATTTTTTAATATAGCCTCCCTCTTCTCCTTTAGAGTTTGCATTAAATCTTCAAAGTAAAGTATCAAAACTTTGACCTTTTCCTCAAAAGGAGTAAAACTAGCCAAGGGATCATAGCTATTATCAAATTGGTGAATGAAGTACAGAGCTTTCTTAAATGCTATCCACTTTTCCTTTCTCAATTCTTTTTCATCTAAATTGAACTTATTTCTAATCAAATCTTCAGGAAAATGGAACTGATGGGCCTTACCTCCACATCTAACTTTCTTCCTAAACATGTTGTTGAAAAAAACCTTTGGGTCAGCAAACCTTACCACTACAGTAGACAACCTATATGGTTGAAGAAATTTATCAAAATGGACCCACCCACCCTTGGTAATTACAAACTGATATACTAGGGTGATAGTTGGGAAAATAGTTCCCCTCCCTTTATTTGTCAATACTGGCTCCTGCAAACCTCCTATTTGTCTCAAAACTTCTGCAATTCCAACCTTTAAAGGGACTTGGTAAGGGAGCAGATAGGGAGCTCCTCTAAAACCATAGACTCTAAAAATAGTAGAGACTGGGTACAAGTAAATGTCACCCCAGTTGTGCACAATTTTAATGTCTTCAACAAAGTCTTTCGGCCTGAGGAATTAAAGGAGAGCTTTAGGAATCCTAGGGTTTTGCAGAAACAAAAGGATTCTGAGCCTAGATGCAAAACATCTATCAAATTTAAGGTAACTAGCATCCTCTCTATCCCAAGATAGAATACTGCTCCATAACTATACCGACATTTGTTCTCCATCCTTCACTTTCATCAGATCCATCTCATTGGCAATGTAATCAACACCCTTGAACAAGAACATATGCATGAGGAGAGAGTACCATGTAAAAGGTCTATCTAACTAAGCATTATTTATCCCTATTAAGCCCTCATGAATGGCATCAGTAAGATAAGGAACAAAGTCAAAAGTCACTGCCAAGGATGGTTTAAGAATTTGTGCCATCATTAGAATATAATGGGTTAGCATGGCTATCTCTGCATCCTCTCCAAGAAACTGACATAGAGACTAGTACATTCCCTTAGCCCTTAAAGTAAAGAAGTTCAAGGAGAAGGGCTCCATTGTGCCAAGACCCACCATTGTTAATCCTCCTATTTTTGCAAAGAATTCTATTAATGGACCAGTCCTGAGGTTATCCCTCTGCGTTTCATAAAATTGAGCAAGCATTTCAAATTCGATTGGCTCCAAATAGTTTTAAACTTCACTGAGTCTGAAAACCTTTCTGAATTCATCATCATTAATTCTAATCAGAACCCCTCCATTTACATTACTTATAACCTTGGTTATGAGGTCATAATTGCTTACAATTTGGGTCAAGAGGTTGACATCCATGAAAACCTCAGGCATTATAAGCTTTCCTACATCTAACTCCCACATACTGTTGTTTGGAGTGGGAGAATGCCTCTGACTAAAAACAACCCTAAAGAGTCCTAGACCTGTGATGCCTATCTGGGCATCCCTTAGCCAATATCCTTTTTCATACAGACCGTCGCTAACTCTCAAGAGAGGATATTTGGGCACAAGCTCCTTTAATTTTGCTACACTATTAGTTGATAAAGTCAATTTCTCCAGGAAGTCATCACAGAGGCTCTTTCCTGGTAATTCACCTTTCCTATGAATTCTCTCTATGGTGCCATTTCAAGAACTATCCCCCTTTTAAATAAAAATTCAATAGACCTTCCAAAAAATCAGAAACCTAGCAGCACTAAGCAATCGGCAATCACAGAGCACGATTACGAGAAACTTACTTGTTATTTGAAAAATTTCGCCCCGCACTCTGGTTCTTCTACAAGAATTGTGAATGCACATAGAAATATTTGGCTCACAGAATATTTATTGCAGTATTCAAGGATTTTACTAGACCTAATTAAGTGGCATGCTTCGACAATCATTTTTTTCATAAATTCAAAAATTGGCGTCAACAGACAACAAAATTCTCTTAAATAGTTTTCCTTTGGACACTGATCTGCGAAGGGTAAACATCATGCACCTTTGCATAGCAGATTAGTGACAATTGTGAGATCATGCACAACTTGCATTCTCTTTACCTTACTTAGGCCACCATCTTCAAAATTTATCCCACTACTTGGTCGCTGATCTGCAAAGGGTAATCTTCAACCACCTTTGCATAGCGGATCAATGACTACCGTCAGATCAGAAATTAACTGCTCAACCTTTACATTCACTGCAACCACCTGCCCTTTAAACCCGACCCTAGCCACTGCCACTACCATTGTCACTGGTTCACAAGCTTAAGACTCATGCAACTTCCTCTTGCGGTATAGTGACAACCGCTGATGGATCCTAAATATGCTCGACCTTTATTTTCTCACCGTGACCATTCACCGTTACAAGTTATTTTAACCATGGCCACCAGTGGTTTGTCACTAGGTCACAAGCTTAATAGCTGAGCTATTTCCCTTTGCGGTATGGTGACAACCACAGATCACTATCAAACTTGCCTGGCCTTTAACTTCCTTATATTTCAAAGTGGGCCCTTCATGTTACTCCACTCACCTATGAACCTTTGCCAGATGTATCCATATGTCAATCAATTATTTTCTCGAGAGTTTGCTGGTTTCTATCTTCTAACCACCACATGCAATTTTTGGTGACTAGATTACTTCCTTTTCAGCCAAGTTGCCTCTTTGGCAAGCTGTGCATGTGTCTCATTGGACATGGGGTTTCATCAGTACTGGAATTTTATTAAACAAACTCTTTTTTAGAACACCTCAGAGCCACGTGTCATGCTAGTTAGATTACCCTTTTTCTTGTTTAGACCTCCTATTCTTGCCATCTGGTCTACCACGTAGCCTATTCTATCATTGCCACCTTAGCGGGACCCACTAGCTCACTTGCCACCCGGATCGCCAGCTCGTCGGTCGCTACTCCACGAAGGGTAAAATTCAAACACCTTTGCTTTGCGGAGTAGCGATAACCATTGATCATCTTGGAACTTGTCCGCACTTTAACACCCATAGAAACACTCTCAAAGAAGCAGGTCCCACCATTTAGTCGCTGGTCCACGAAGGGTAAACATCATGCACTTTCCTTTACAAAATGGTGATGTCCACCGAATCAACAGGAAATTGCACGATCGTTATGAAACTCGACAAGGAAATAAATACTTAGGAAAAAGGTGAAAAATTAAAGAATTATTATAACCCACCTAAGGCAAGACTTAAAAAGGGGCCCCTTTCTAATGACGAACTGACCCTTCCACTTAAGTGGAAAAAGGTAATGAGGAAACATAAGGGAAAACTTTCATAATGCAAAAATTTCAAAGTGCGGAACCCTAAACCCTCAGAAAATTAACCCTCAGGAACAAATAAGATATTGAAACCTTGAAAAAAAAAATCAATGGATCCAAAAGGAAAAAACTCCCAATATCAAAATAGTGACAACAACGGCTCTGATTGGGGATGTTTGGATGCGAGACCAACACAAGAACACATAAAAACTCTAGAAAGCAGACCAGAACAAAAACAAACCCAAAAACAAAAGAACCAAACCCAATATGTACAACCTACAACCTACTGCGCATGGACAAGAGCAGAAATTAAGAGAAGTAATACTTCAGGAATTGTCCATGCACTAGAAATTCATGTACTTCACCATTCATTCTTTTCAAAAAGTATGAATCCTTTCCATTGATATCACAGATAATAAATGGGCCTATCCATAGTAATTCAAACTTCTTATGCTTACCCTTATCTTGTCCTCTTGCATTCCATTGAAGAACCATGTCATCAATTTGAAATTTCCTTGATGTGGTTCTCTTATCAAAAAGATACTTGGACTGTAATTGGATCTTCAAGTTTCTTTTATGAGCCCAAGTTCTGATTTCTTCCATTTCCACCATCTGAACCATTTTGTCTTCCATGGGTCCTGATAATTCCAATTCCTCAGCTTGTAGGAATTTGTACGCAGGGAGAAAATTATTAACTGGTACCCTGGTCTGTGTTTCGTAAACCAATTCAAATGGTGATACAATGATTCCTTTCTTTATAGTAATCCCATCTGCCCATAAGGCTAACTTGAGTTTTTGATCCCAAGACCTTTTATTTTGCTCAAGAAGTTTCTTAATAATATTTAGGAGGTTTTTATTGCTGGATTCCGCTTGGCCATTGCCTTGTGGATGATATGGTGAATAATATGACATGATAATTCCATGGCTAGCACAAAATTCGGTGAATTCCTCTTATCTAAAGCTCGTAGCATTATCCATTATCAGTTTTATAGGCACACCAAATTGTGTTATCACATTATCCATCAAAAATTCAATGACAACTTTACTAGTTGCCTTTCTAGTAGGTATGGCCTCGATCCGTTTAGTGAAGTAATCAGTGGCCACCACGATCCACCTGTGACCTGTGCCTGACTTTTCTTCTATCTCCCTAATAAAATCAATTCCCCATTGGACAAAAGGGGCTTCCATTGTAACTAGGTTAAGGGGTAAAGCTCCTTCATATTTCAACTTGGAATAAAATCTTTGGCACAGATCACACTTTTGAACATGCTCATGGGAATCTTTAAATAAGGTGGGCCAATAGTATCCTGCTCTGACTATTTTACCAGTTGTGGTCTTGGCTTAGTAATGACCTCCACATACTCCATTGTGCATTTCGGTTAGCATCCTTTGAGCTTGGGAATTGTCTAAGCAATGCCCCATCTCTGTTTCTCCAATATAAATCCCCTTGAATAAGGACATATTTTTGAGACTTCAGTTTCAATGTCCTTCTCTGATTTTGAGTCATTCCCTCCAGGTAAGTTGCATCTCTTAGAAAATGCACTACTTCTGAGAACCAAGGCTGTTTTCAATACTAGTGACTAGGACTTCCTCAATTTCAACATTTTTAACTTCAACATCACCCAGGTTTGATTTAGCCATCAACTTGGCAAGGCCTAATCCTCTTACCAGCTTGGTGATCTTGATTTCTAAGTCAAACTCCTATATTCAAGTTATCAACCTACACCTTTTGCCAGTAACCTCAGACTGAGATAAAATGTCTTTAACAGTTGCATGTGGGACATAAGCAACTATTTTTGCATTTACAAGATATGGCCTAAATGCCTTTACAACCTTGACAAGAGCATATGCTTGCTTCTCCATGATTTCATATTTCAACTCAGCAGCTTGTAAGGATTTTCTATAAAAAGCAATTGGATATTCATATCCCTCATCATCCTTTTGAAGCAAAATTGTTGCTACCATGTGATAAGAAGCAAAAGAAAATAATGAGAAGGGCTTACTATAATCAGGGGATTTCAATACTAGTGCCTCCTGAAGGGCCTTCTTAACTTTGTCAAAAGCTTGAGCAACTTCTTCATCCCAAGAGAACTTTGCATCCTTTTTAAGTAGTCTAACAATAGGCTTAACAATTTCAGAAAAGTTAGCTATAAATCTTCTGACAAAGTTTACCTTGCCCAAAAAAGACTGAATTCCTTTGATATTCTTTAGCTCAGGTACATTATTTATAACTTTGATCCTTTCAGGGTCTATTCTAACCCCTTCCTTGGAGATGATATGCCCTAGCAACTTCCCTTCAATGACTACAAAATAACATTTCTTTGGGTCCAAGGACACACCAAATTCCAGAGCCTTATTAAAAATCTTTTCCAAATGACCACAGTGATCATCTGCTTTCCTAGAGAAACATGTTAAATCATCTTGATAAACAACCATTATAATATTGATAAATTCTTTAAAAGCTACATCCATAGCCCTCTGAAATGTTGCACCAACATTATTTAGGCCAAATGGCATTCTCACATAAACATATGTTCCCCAAGGGGTAGTAAAAGTAGTCTTGAATTGCTCAGCCCCTTTTACTAATACCTGATTATATCCTGAGAACCCATCCATCATGGATAACAAATCACAATCGGTTACTCTTTGCAACATAGCCTCCATATTGGGGGAAGAATAATTGTCTTTCAGAGAAGAAATATTCAAATTTCTGAAATCAACACAAAGCCTTATGTCCCCATTCTTTTTCCTGATAGGGACTAAATTGGACACCCACAAAGAATGCCTTATAGGCTTGATAATCCCCCCTTCTCTCAACTTGATTAGTTCTTCTTGCATCTTAGTTTCCAAAAGGGGCTTGATAGGTCTTTGCTTATGTCAAAAAGGCTTAGCATCTGGATGCAGAGGAATTTCATGTTATAATAAGTCTTGTCTATACACTTAAGGTCCTCATAGGACCAAGAAAAAACATGTTTGTGCCTTCTTAATAAGTTAATGAGGTTTGTCCTTACATGGGGAGACATGCTTTTCCCAATATATACCAATTTAGAGATTGATTCTGTCCCTAAGTTCACTTCCTCCAATTCTTCTAGTTTAGTGGTTGACTCTTGGTGCAAATGACTATCATTGTAGCTAAACATACCCTCCAGTTCTACCAATCCTCTGGGTATTTCATTAGTTTTTAACTGAACCATGTCATTTCCAAATATTGTTTCTCTATCATCCACTACCTCTACCAATGCATTGCAATCAATTTTTGTACATCATAATCATCAATGCATTGTATAAATCTGAGTATATCATCATCATCTGCAAATACCTGCCAACTATACACATTATCTAGAATAGAAGGTCTAGCTTTAATCTAAACTATATATACACCAGTCAATGTTACATCATCATTTTTCAATGCAACATTAGCTAAAAAGTTTGCCATAATGTTCTTTGATCTTTCAATCCAATCAATAGAAAATGCATCAAAATACTCAATACATCCCAAACAACATGTTTGTACCTTTTCAAATGGTCATTTTTAATGCATATTTTGACCTTATCTGGCAAACTACCAATTCTGAATCCCCAAATACTCTTAATGAATGAATTCCATGCTTAGCAATTTCCAGCCCCAATAATAAGGCCCCATATTTAGCTGTGTTATTTGTACATTGGAAAGCCAACAGAAAAGAGTATTTGAAAGTGATACTTGATGGGGACACAAAAAATACTCCTGCTCCAGATCCTTCTTTAGAGAATGCTCCATCAAAGTACATGTGCCACAAGCCTTCTTGTTGAGATTCCAATTCATTGACAATGGGATCAGTATTCTTCAATTGCGGTTGAATTGGTTGTACTCTGAAATTGTCAAGGTCCACATCAATAATACAATTCAGCATATTAGGGTCTATTTTCTCAATAACCTTTGGGGCACGTGGTTCCCTATACAAATTAACCTGATTTCCATTCACTGGGATGGTTGCATATGAAAGGTCTAATTGAACATTTCCCCCAACTGTTATAGCCCATTTCCTAGACAACAACATTCCATAGTGAGGTTTAGTGTCAGTCACTATAGCATCCATCTTGTAAGTGGCTTTAGGGAATGATGCTATTTTCACCTCTACATCCTTCATTGTACCTATCATAGGTACTTCTCTATTGTCCATGGCATAACATTTCCCATACATGGTGCTCACTGATAATCCCAATTCCTTCATGACACCATATGGCATCACATTTGCAACAGCACCAGAGTCTATCATACAATTTTTAATTAGCCTATTATTGACTAATAAAGTTACATAAAAAGGATCAACTTGGGAAGACTCTTGAGTGATTATTGTTCCAACATATATCTCTGCAATTTGTGGTTCCTGGTCCTTTTTATCCTTCTTGGTACCCACAGGTAAAGATGCATTACTGTTTGATATATTAGAAAATAAAGAAAGAGCAGCTTCTTTGTGCTCTTTTATTTTCAACAGTTCTACCAATGGCACTGTAACTTTCATTTGGGTCAAAGCCTGAGTCATATAAATTGTGGATCTAACAATTAACTTGGTATGTATTTTAACCTTCTTTGTTTTTGGCTGGCTTGCCTTTTTAGCTGCAGCAGTCCCCGATGAATTGCCAGTGGCACTGTTCTCAACATTTTCTGCCAAATATTTGGACTAGTCCTCTTTTGTAGGGTCATCTTTGGGTGAAGTGTTATTGCCTGCCATCTTTTTATGAGACACTTCTTTCATAAACATAGAGTCAGGTTGACCATGATCTCCGTCCCTTTTTTTACTTCTCAAATTGTAGTTATGTTTGGCTTTGGCTATAGCAGATTTAGTGAGATTTTTGACCTCATATTCACTGGGCCTTCTGAGATGAACTTCTTCATCCTCAATTGTCACCACATTCAAAATGGGGTGCCAGTCAATTGTTAAATGTCCTTGATAACCTTCATTGTGACTCAGTGTATCATACTTGCTAACTTCACCTTGTGAGGACTCATCATCACTTTCAACAATAGTTTCAAACATATTGACAACATGCCTATCCTCATTCTGATATCTCAACTCATCATCACCCCTCATGGATTCATTTAGCGCCTGAGCCACAACACACTGGTAAGGAGAATGTGGCCCATCACAAACTATGCACCAGGGAGTGTTTTCCATATTATGCACATTTCCACTTTTCAAGGGATCAGGTGTATCTTGGTTGTGTGTGGTTTTTGGCTTCTCTTGGACATGTTTACCACCTTCCAAGTGGTGTTATATGGCATGTCATGTAACCTAGGAGGCCTATCTTTCCAATTGTAGTGAGGTTTGTCATTTTTACTCACTTTGGTAGTAAGATCTTTCATGGCAACTATAAGCTTTTCGATTTTATCCTCTTCCTTAGGAGATTTATTTTGTTGATGATTTGGCTCTTGCCACAGTCTACCATCCATCCTCCTTCCCACCTTCCCAGATGCTTTCCTTTTACTTTCTACATTTATAGTAATTCTTAAAGCACCTCTTAAACTATGTGGGTTTTTATCCCTAAGGATGTAAGCCATTTTGGGATCAAAAGCATTATAGTAAGTAAGTAAACACACATTCTCATCTAACCTCATTATTTGAAAAAGCCTGTGCATTGCCTTCTAAAACCTTGCATTGAAGTCTATGACAACTTCATTATCAGACTTCCTGATATTGTTGAATTCATTTAGCATAAAGCTCAGATTGGTTTTATCACCATATTGCTCTTGGAAGCAGTTTTTAAACTCCTCCCAAGAACTAATGCTATTTATAGGTAAGCCTCTGTACCAATCCATTTCACCATCCACTAGAGACTATACAAAGAATTTCATGATGACATATTCATTGGCAATCTCATAATCATTTATCATGTCACTAAAAGACTTAAAATGTTCCTCTGCACTTATGGCATTATTGCCAGCAAATTTTTGAAGCCTGTCCCTCAGTTCAATAGGAACATGGTTTGGATATCCCAGGATTCCCTCAAAGAAAAGTTGTCTGTACAACTCTAGATTAATGGGCCTCCTTTGGAACTAGTTTCCATTAGGATTATTACCCATGTTAATTCTCATAGTAGGACCATGAGTTAAGGGAACTTGGTTATTTTGATTGGCAATAGGAACTTGACTTACTGGAACAATACTCACAGGTAAAGTTGATTGAATTTTGACTACAGGATGTGAGGCATGCTGAGGTAGTGGCTTATTTGGGTTCGTTGAAGGAAAGATTATGGGAGGAGCCTTTAGGTAATCAATTTTTCTTTTAACTTCTTTATTGGTTTCTTCTAATTCATCTTTCTCCAATTATCTTTTCAGATCTTCCCTCTCTCTTTTCATTCTTTCTATTTATGTTTCATGTGCAAATAATCTATGAGATATCTCTTCTATAGTTTTAGACCCAGATCCAGTCTCTATGACCTTCCCTTCCCCTTTGTCAATTGTGAGGCCCTACCCCGATTCAGTTTGACATTTTCAGTTATTTGCATTTAGAGACTATTATGGATGGTTTATTTTATGCCTTATGGACTTAGAACTTATATGATTCCATGATTTGGATCACACTGACATATGTTGATGCTTTATTTCATGCATGATGATTATGAAACTTTAGATATGTTACTAGAATAGAATTACATTATGATGGTGAATGTCATTATTGGAAATTTGCAGGACTTCATTTTGATGATAGAAAAATGATACTTATTTATTAGTGGTTCAATTTTGGAAAATTATGTTAATTGCTTATGTGAAATTGAATTTGAACAAATGAGATATTGAATTATTGTTGCCAAATGTATGAGTGTATTGATGTGCAATGGAATCTATGTATTTGATTATGTATAATTGTGATGATTTGGAATTACTAATGTGTTAATTGAGATGCGCAGGAAAATTATCCATGTGACCATGGAATTTATATGGAGAACCAAGCCTAGACCAATGTGCGTTTG
Organism: Cryptomeria japonica; assembly: GCF_030272615.1. Classification (NCBI taxonomy): domain Eukaryota; kingdom Viridiplantae; phylum Streptophyta; class Pinopsida; order Cupressales; family Cupressaceae; genus Cryptomeria; species Cryptomeria japonica. The sequence continues at coordinate 581,875,429 of NC_081407.1, read as the reverse complement.
TTAAGCCGGGAGTTGTCTATTTGGAGAGACAACACCCCATTGTAATGTATTTTATTTGTGAAGTGTATAATGCTTGAGTGTTAAAAATTAATTTATATGTATATGTGTAATCCTATGAGAGAAAAATTCCATGTGTGATTTTTATATTGTATTTTTATTGTGTCACTTGACACGTGCTGATTAGTGTCATTGATTTTGACTTGTCTCTTGGAGGGAGTTTTGTTTCTACCAAAGCCATTCAAAAACATGAGTGTGGTCCCAAATTTGCCTTGGGTAGGGAGTCTTGGGAGTGGTCAACTCAAGTTTGACCCGTAGGTAAACTTCAGTTGGGTTTCCAAAGGGTTTAATGGACTCCTAGGGTAAGTTTTTAGGCTTTTCCAAAGGTCCAAAGGGTATACCTATGGGTTAGGGGTATTTTGAAACATGTGGCTTCTCCCATGTGACTATGTAGTCACTTCAAAAAGTGATATTTCCAAGATGAACGAAAATTCAACTTAGAAAGTTCCTCCTAGGATAGAGAACCTTCCCTTTAGATGTCAAACACTCTTCCCCATCTTCTTCCACCTTTTCCCTTTCCAATTTTGGTAATGTGTAAGAGTTTGAGAAGGGCAACCAATGGGAACTCACACCTCACCCAAGGGGATTGGGGAGTGTGTGAGAGGCCTTCTTAGGCAAGAATTGGAGACTTAGTGAGTAATCACCCACTCTCCATTCTTGGAGATTATGCTTGTTTTGAAAAGTTAGTAGGAGAATAGCACTTTTGGTGGAATTTGGAGAAAGTTAGTGTGGAATTGGGCAGCTCATCCCCAACTAATTTTAGCAAACCTATTGGCAGGATAAGGTTGGTTCCTTCTTATCTCCTCTTGTTATGTTGTATGTGTTAGTTTATGTTGTTTTGGAAAAGGAAAGAGTTGCTTGAAAAGAAAGTGTTTTATGAAGTTTTTGTTGAAGTTAAGAATGTGTAGTTTTTCTTTTCTATGTGTTTTGTTTTGTGTTCATGTTGTTTTTGGGAGTGTCCAAGATCTCCTACTCTTGGGAGGGTAGGAAGATCTTGGGGTGGAAGGAGTATGATAGCCATGGGTGAGAGGCTCTCCTTATGGAGAGTGATCTCAAGGTTGTCCTTTGTGACCCTTGTTGCATAGCCTTGTGTATGCATTTGGGGGTCATAAGGGGAGTAAATATGGCCTTGAGCCTTTTTGGGGGGCATAAGGATTGTAGAAGTATTTTGTTACATTTGTGTTGCCATGAGGTGGCTTGTGTTGTGTTTGGCTTGCAAATCTCCCCATTGGTACTTGGTCCACTTCCACCCATGGAAGAGTCACCATGAATGTGGTGAATGTGTAGCTTGGGAAGGGAAATTTGAATGTAAGTGTCTTCCTATGTTTGTTGTGGGGTTTGCCTGTTTGTAACCCGTCTAGTGCTTGGTTCTTCAAGTTCGGGGGTGGCTTCTAGTTAGCCTAGGCTAGGAGGTGAGCTCTCCATGGTCAAAGATGTGTTTTGTTGCAGGTTGCATGGGATGGGAAGAGAAGGATTAAAGAGCTATGTTGCTGTTTATGTTGCAGAAAAAAAGTTAATATGACAATGTATTCTCTTTTGGAGTTGTAAAGGAAAGAAAAAAAAAAGGGCTAGATTGTGTTATTTACAAGAAAAGAGGATTATGTATTCAATGTTAGCTTGTAAAAGAAAGAGATAGTCAATGTTGTATTTATTTCTCCAAAAAGCAAAGCAATGTATTCCTATTTCATGGAAAGGAAAATGTAGTTGTTTTAATTTCAAAAAAAAAAAAAAAAAACCCTTTGTAACCATGCTCATTTGTATTTACATCTGTTAATGAAATACATAGTATTTTTCCCTACTTTGGTAGTATTGCAAAAAGAGAAAGAAATGTGTTAGTTGCATTTAAATCTTCATGTGTTTTCATTAAAAAAAAATAATAATAATATATATAGATGCACTTTTGAGAAATCTGAAATTAATATTAGTTGTAAATCCATATTTCTTTAAAGTTGGACATGCTGCTGTAAACTTATTTAAAAACAGTCATTTATCCTCCCCATTTATTGCAGAAAATGAAATTGTTATAGTAATTTATTCCTTTCAAAAAAAAATACATTTAGCAATTAGTTTTAGTATTTTGTTACAAGAAAAGAAAATATGTTTTTCTTCATTACTCAATCTGCAATAAAAAAATCATAGGGTCCTGCATGTTTTCAAAGGATACTTAAATAAGTGAAGATGGTAATACACAAATATATATATATATATATATATATATATATATATATATATATATATATATATATATATATATATATATATATATATATTTATATTATTCATTTTCCTTTTAAAATTCTGTTCATAAAAAAAAGGGGGAATATTTACAACTCTTAAAATACAAAAAAAAAAGAGAGGGGACTGATATAATGCTAAGTCTTTCTATATATATATATATATATATATATCCTTATTATATATATATATATATACATCCCTTTTATGAGAAATCTGCCAGTTTCAAACATAAAACTTTATGCATTTTATTTTACCAAATTATATATACATACAAAAATATATATATATATAAATGTATTAAAAAAACATTTTATAAAATTTTGAATGCTTTAACATTGCTTGAAAAATGAAATAAACACCAAAAAAAAAAAACGTTTAACAAAATAAGAGACTGTGCGTTGTTAACGCGGGGGCTGCGGCACCCAGGCGGCGGCGGCCGCAGCCTGCGGCACCCACAGACTGCGGGCGGTGACGTCCGCAGCCTGCGGGCGGCCCCGTCCGCTGCCGGCGGTGCCCCGCGCTGCGGGCATTACCCCCGCCGCTCCGCTCCGCTTCCCCCCTCTTCGCCATTTTTTTTAAACAAAAAAAAATAATAAAACCTATTTTCCCCACTGTTACCCATCAAGCTTGCAAGGAAATAAGGTGGGGGGTGGCTCGGGTTCGGCCCTGCGCGCCCCTCCCGCGGCCGCCGACTCTCCTGCACACACAAGCACGCAAAATAGGGGAAACAAAAAAGAACCCCACACACACACCCACACACACACAAAAAAAAAAAGGGGGTTAAGAATGGGGGTTCACACACACGCCCTAACCCTAATTTCAGGGTTAGGGCAAAGACATTGAGTTCTTGGGGTTGTTTTAAAAAAATGAGAGGGAGATAGATAAGGGGTGGGTATTTTAAAATAAAAAGGGGGGGTAACTTAATATAATAAAATTTAAAGCCCCATTCCTTTTTAGAAATACATTCTTAGATAAATCATATAAGGGAATAAATACATGTGTATATATATATATATATATATATATATATACACCTATAAAAGTAGATTAATTATAAATAAATGTGTTAGATGTAAAATTAAGTTGGTATATTTCTTCTAACTATTGGACAATGTAGAAGAAATTTTATGAAAAGATTTTAATGCTTGATAGATTAGACTCATAAAATATGTATAAGCAATATTATTTGTAGGGCCAAGAGGGTCATTTAAGTTTTAAGATTATAAAGTATTTTTAAATTACGGGGAATTTATTTTAATAAGGTGTTTTATCAACGAGGGTAATTAAACTTAGAATCCTAGTGGATTAAGAAAGAGAAGATAAATTTTAAAACGTTTCTATTCGAGATTAATCGTTATACTTGAGATTCTAATTATTTATTAATGAAGATTAGTGTTAAACCTTTTGGGAGAAAATTTAGGTCATAGATGACTTAGTTAACCTTATCGCTAAATTGAATTTAATTACCTGATTTACACAAATATAGTTTAGACCAAACCAAAGTTGCAATATTTTAATAAAGAAAGTCGCTAATTAGTTAAGTATTTAAAAAAAAAAAAATTTATTCCGTTCGTGCCCAAAAGTTGGGCATGACATTTTGGTATCAGAGCAAGGTTGCCAACACTAGGAACCTTACTCCATTACGTTTCGCTATAATTATTTAATTAATTAAATTGTATTTATTTTTATTTTTAAATTAGCTAAAATATTTTCTCCTAAAATAGTTATTTATTTCATTTTATTTTATTTTCTTAAAGAGGATGCCTCCAACTACGCGACAAGCTCGCAAACGTGGTAGAGGCCCTAGGCGTGAACGCATGGCACGCGAAGAGGTCATTAGGGAGGAATCGATTCAGGAAGTGAACCCAGCAGCTCCTCCTAAGCAGTCAGTTGACCCAAACCGAGACATCTTGGTAGCTCTTCAGAACCTGATTGGCTTAGTTCAGGATAGGCTTCCAGCAGTAGATCATAATGTTGAGAACCAGAACTCAGGAAGTCATAGAACAGTAGAACGGGAACGGAGTAGGAGCCCACCTCCTAATCCCGTAGAGAGTCAGGCTGGGCATGAGCCCGAACCCATTCACCTACCAGCACCACCTCCAGCCGTAGCACCAGTGTATATTGAGAGGGCACGTCGAGATCCAGGGGATCTAATCAGAGAGGTTATGCATCTTCAGCCAACATCATTTGGGGGATCTACCGACGGGGTAGAGGCAGAGGCATGGCTATTAAGCCTAGATAGGTGCTTTGCATTGCGCTCTTATGAGAGCAATCTAAAAGCACGTGCAGCGTTTCACCTATTGCGAGGAACAGCCTCCATATGGTGGAGACAGGAAGAATATAAGTGTGGCTTAGAGATAGAGACCCTCACTTGGGAGATTTTCACAGAGAGATTCAGGGAGAGGTATTTATCAGAACATTTCAGACAGCGTAGGGTGGATGAGTTTCATGACCTCCAGCAGAAGGGTCTTACAGTGACACAGTATGAGAACAAGTTCTTTGAACTCTTACCTTATGTAGACTACCTGAAAGATGAAAAACTTCTCGTCAATCGATTTATCAGAGGATTGAATTCCGGCATAGCAGGACCAGTGAGAATGGCCGCTCCAGGGAGCCTCCAGGTTGCCATGGAGAAGGCTTTGATAGCCAAGGAGATTCAGGCCAGACCACATGACTCAAAGGATCAGTTTCAGAACTGTAACCCTTCACCATAGACTTATGGGTTTCAGAAACCCCATTGGAAAGGTAACAACAGGAACTCATCGGGGTTCTCCAAACCCCCTCCTCCGCAACAGTCACAGCAAAACCAGAGGCAAAGGCCTCCGCAGAGTCAGCAGGGTACGAAGCCCAAGCAGTGGCAGTCACAGGGTCAGAGGCGAGATCAGAGATCTCAGGCTCCTTACACACCTCCAGCGAGGACTCAGCAGTCCTCTAGAGGTGGGTACAGTGGTTCTAGTAGAACAGGGGGACAGTCTTTCTCCAGACCACAGGGAATGTAGTTTCAGGCACGTGGCGTTTGCTTCACATGTGGAGCCATGGGACACATGGCGAGAGAGTGTCCTCAGGGTCAGATGGCAGGGAATCAGAGGATGGTAGCATCAGAGCCGACAGTTGGGGACATGGGCAAGTCCCATAGGGTCTTCGTAGCGGTTGACAACCGCCAGGCAGAGCATCAGGTCACGGTTATTGAGGTAGCAGGTATGATCAGAGGTAGCAGTGTATCTATATTATTTGATTCAGGAGCTACTGATTCTTTTATATCTCCATTGGTTGTGGAGCGTTGCGGGCTAGTGGCAATTAGGCAAGAGGTCAGTTGGGAAGTGGAATTAGCTTCAGGGGCTAGAGTGTCAGTGGAATCAGAGGTTAAGGGTTGCCAGCTTTAGATTGGTAACACCACCACCTTAGTAGACCTTAGAGTTACACCACTTGGATCATATGGCATTGTACTTGGCATGGATTGGCTTTATGCCCACAGAGCCAAGATGGATTGTCACCTGAAAAGGATCGAGTGTGAGAATGATCATGGCTCTCCTATAGTGATCACTAGAATTCAGAGACCCGTGTCTCTTCGTATGATCTCCGCCATGCAGCTTAAGCGGAGCATGCGAAAGGGATGTCAGTTATTTGCCATCACCATTAGTGATAGAGAAGAGGAAGAGGAAAAAGAACCATCTATTGACGACCATCCTATCCTTAGAGAATTTTCAGATGTATTTCCTTCAAAGTTACCTGGTATGCCGCCCCGTAGAGAGATTGATTTTCATATAGACCTTGTTCCAGGAGCCGAACCAATTTCAAGAGCACCATATAGAATGACCACAAATGAGCTTAATGAGCTCAAGATTCAGCTTGAGGAACTCCTAGAGAAGGGCCACATTCACCCTAGTGTATCCCCTTGGGGTGCACCAGTCATCTTCGTGAAGAAGAAGGATGGATCTCTCTGACTATGCATGGACTACCGTCAGTTGAACAAAGTAACCATCAAGAACCGATATCCATTGCCCAAGATCGACGATTTGTTTGACCAACTTCAAGGTGCCAAAGTATTTTCCAAGATTGATCTAAAGTCAGGGTACCATCAGTTGAGAATAGTGGAAAGTGATATCCACAAGACCGCATTTCGCACTAGATATGGCCACTATGAGTTCACCGTGGTTCCATTCGGTCTTACGAATGCCCCAGCAGTTTTTATGAGTCTCATGAATGGAGTATTCTGTACATTCCTCGACCGATTTGTGATTGTGTTTCTCGATGACATATTGATATATTCACAAAATGAGGAGGAACATGAGGAGCACTTGAGATAGGTTTTGCAGTGTTTGAGGGAAAATTAGTTTTATGGCAGTTTGTCGAAGTGTGCTTTCTTTAAAACTGAGATCAAGTACCTTGGTCGTGTTATATCCGGTGATGGGATCTCAGTAGACCCATCAAAGATCAGAGCCATTATGGATTGGCCAGCACCTACCAGTGTGACAGAGGTCAGGAGCTTCATGGGCTTAGCAGGTTATTACCGACGTTTTGTTGAGGGATTCTCTAGAGTTGCTCATCCTATCACTTCTCTTCAACGCAAAGGGGAGAAGTTCGAGTGGACGGAGAAGTGCAAGAAGGCCTTTCAGGAACTTAAAAAGGCACTTACTACCGCACCTATCCTTGTAGTACCAGATCCATCAGCTGATTTCATGGTTTGCACAGATGCTTCCCTAGAGGGTTTAGGAGCAGTACTTATGCAGAATGGCAGAGCTATAGCTTTTGAGTCTAGGAAACTCAAGACTCACAAGCTTAATTACCCTACTCATGACCTTGAGCTTGCAGCCATAGTACATGCACTTGTGAGATGGAGACATTTCCTTTTGGGTCATCACTTTGAGTTGCACTCAGACCATCAGAGCCTTCAGTACATATTTACTCAACTGAATCTTAATGCACGTCAGAGGAGATGGATGGAATTCTTGTGTGAGTATGATTTTGACGTTCACTACATCAAAGGGAAAGAAAATGTAGTTGCAGATGCTTTGAGTAGGAGACATCACGAGGTATACACCATGTCTATGAGCATGGATTTGAGAGATCGGATCATGCAGCGATTGCTAGAGGACATATGGTATTTAGAGGTTTTCCAGGCTATTCGATCTCAGGAAACTTTAGAAGGGAAATATGTGGATTATTCCTTAGAGCCCAATGGTTTATTACGCCATAGAGGGCGCATCTATGTACCTTCTTCCGGGGGATTGCGGGAGTTCATTATCACAGAGGCTCATAGAGCTCCTTATGCAGTGCATCCCGGTGTCAAGAAGTTGCATGCAGACTTGAGAGAACTATACCATTGGCCAGAAATGCGACAGCTTATTGCCGAGTTGGTAGCCCGATGCCTTGAGTGTCAGAGAGTCAAGGTGGAGCACCGCCATCCAGGTGGGTTGCTCCAATCTCATGCTATACCAGAGTGGAAGTGGGATACTATATCCATGGACTTCATCATTGGTCTCCCTATGTCATCTCGCCGCCATGATGCCATCTTGGTGACGGTTGACAAGTTGACCAAAGTGGCTCACTTTTCACCAGTTCGTACCACCTTCACAGCACCAGCAGTAGCACAGGTGTTTCTGCGAGACAATGTCAGACTTCATGGTGTTCCACGTAAGATCATTTCCGATAGGGATTCCCTCTTCACTTCTTCTTTTTGGAAGGCATTACAGGCAGCTATGGGTACCAAGCTCAATTTTAGTACAGCCTATCATCCGGAAACGGATGACCAGACAGAGAGGGTTAATCAGGTAGAGGATATGCTTCGCATGTATGTCATGGATCACCAGACCAGATGGGAAGAGTATCTTCCCTTAGTGGAGTTTGCCTATAACAATGGGCATCACACGTCCTTGGGGATGCCACCCTATCAAGCATTATATGGCAGGCCTTGTAGGACACCATTGAGTTGGGACCGCATAGAGGACAGAGTTGCTATTGGTCCAGAGATAGTTCGGGATATGGAGTAGCAGGTGGATTTGATTAGGCAGCGTCTTAGAGAGGCACAGGATAGACAGAAGAAATATGCAGATGCAAAGAGGGTTGATCGTAGCTACTCAGTTGGAGACAAAGTCTTCTTGAGAGTGCGACCGCATAAGAGTCCAATCCGTTATGGAAAGGGTTCTAAGCTCGCACCTCGATTTGTAGGACCATTTGAGATCCTTGAGAGGATAGGGCCAGTTGCCTACCGCCTAGCATTGCCACCTAGCCTGTCACGCATCCACGATGTGTTTCATGTTTTAGTTTTGAGGAAGTATATCTATGATGAGTCTCATATTCTAGATTGGGATGCCTTGCAGGTGGAGTCAGACGGGCAGCTAGCTTTGGAGCCAATTCGCATTTTGGCACGCCAGACGCTGAGCCTTCGAGGGCAAGAGCTGGACCAGGTTAGGGTCCAGTGGGATTGCTATGATGAGGTCACAGCCTCATGGGAGGATGCAGCACTTATGAGATCACATTACCCCCACCTTTTTGATGAACTCCAGGAGGAAGTTCATGCCTAGAGGGGGAGGGTGTGAGGCCCTACCCCGATTCAGTTTGACATTTTCAGTTATTTGCATTTAGAGACTATTATGGATGGTTTATTTTATGCCTTATGGACTTAGAACTTATATGATTCCATGATTTGGATCACACTGACATATGTTGATGCTTTATTTCATGCATGATGATTATGAAACTTTAGATATGTTACTAGAATAGAATTACATTATGATGGTGAATGTCATTATTGGAAATTTGCAGGACTTCATTTTGATGATAGAAAAATGATACTTATTTATGAGTGGTTCAATTTTGGAAAATTATGTTAATTGCTTATGTGAAATTGAATTTGAACGAATGAGATATTGAATTATTGTTGCCAAATGTATGAGTGTATTGATGTGCAATGGAATCTATGTATTTGATTATGTATAATTGTGATGATTTGGAATTACTAATGTGTTAATTGAGATGCGCAGGAAAATTATCCATGTGACCATGGAATTTATATGGAGAACCAAGCCTAGACCAATGTGCATTTGTTAAGCCGGGAGTTGTCTATTTGGAGAGACAACACCCCATTGTAATGTATTTTATTTGTGAAGTGTATAATGCTTGAGTGTTAAAAATTAATTTATATGTATATGTGTAATCCTACAAGAGACAAATTCCATGTGTGATTTTTATATTGTATTTTTATTGTGTCACTTGACACATGTGCTGATTAGTGTCATTGATTTTGACTTGTCTCTTGGAGGGAGTTTTGTTTCTACCAAAGCCATTCAAAAACATGAGTGTGGTCCCAAATTTGCCTTGGGTAGGGAGTCTTGGGAGTGGTCAACTCAAGTTTGACTCGTAGGTAAACTTCAGTTGGGTTTCCAAAGGGTTTAATGGACTCCTAGGGTAAGTTTTTAGGCTTTTCCAAAGGTCCAAAGGGTATACCTATGGGTTAGGGGTATTTTGAAACATGTGGCTTCTCCCATGTGACTATGTAGTCACTTCAAAAAGTGATATTTCCAAGATGAACGAAAATTCAACTTAGAAAGTTCCTCCTAGGATAGAGAACCTTCCCTTTAGATGTCAAACTCTCTTCCCCATCTTCTTCCACCTTTTCCCTTTCCAATTTTGGTAATGTGTAAGAGTTTGGGAAGGGCAACCAATGGGAACTCACACCTCACCCAAGGGGATTGGGGAGTGTGTGAGAGGCCTTCTTAGGCAAGAATTGGAGACTTAGTGAGTAATCACCCACTCTCCATTCTTGGAGATTATGCTTGTTTTGAAAAGTTAGTAGGAGAATAGCACTTTTGGTGGAATTTGGAGAAAGTTAGTGTGGAATTGGGCAGCTCATCCCCAACTAATTTTAGCAAACCTATTGGCAGGATAAGGTTGGTTCCTTCTTATCTCCTCTTGTTATGTTGTATGTGTTAGTTTATGTTGTTTTGGAAAAGGAAAGAGTTGCTTGAAAAGAAAGTGTTTTATGAAGTTTTTGTTGAAGTTAAGAATGTGTAGTTTTTCTTTTCTATGTGTTTTGTTTTGTGTTCATGTTGTTTTTGGGAGTGTCCAAGATCTCCTACTCTTGGGAGGGTAGGAAGATCTTGGGGTGGAAGGAGTATGACAGCCATGGGTGAGAGGCTCTCCTTATGGAGAGTGATCTCAAGGTTGTCCTTTGTGACCCTTGTTGCATAGCCTTGTGTATGCATTTGGGGGTCATAAGGGGAGTAAATATGGCCTTGAGCCTTTTTGGGGGGCATAAGGATTGTAGAAGTATTTTGTTACATTTGTGTTGCCATGAGGTGGCTTGTGTTGTGTTTGGCTTGCAAATCTCCCCATTGGTACTTGGTCCACTTCCACCCATGGAAGAGTCACCATGAATGTGGTGAATGTGTAGCTTGGGAAGGGAAATTTGAATGTAAGTGTCTTCCTATGTTTGTTGTGGGGTTTGCCTGTTTGTAACCCATCTAGTGCTTGGTTCTCCAAGCTCGGGGGTGGCTTCTAGTAAGCCTAGGCTGGGAGGTGAGCTCTCCATGGTCAAAGATGTGTTTTGTTGCAGGTTGCATGGGATGGGAAGAGAAGGATTAAAGAGCTATGTTGCTATTTATGTTGCAGAAAAAAAGTTAATATGACAATGTATTCTCTTTTGGAGTTGTAAAGGAAAGAAAAAAAAAAGGGCTAGATTGTGTTATTTACAAGAAAAGAGGATTATGTATTCAATGTTAGCTTGTAAAAGAAAGAGATAGTCAATGTTGTATTTATTTCTCCAAAAAGCAAAGCAATGTATTCCTATTTCATGGAAAGGAAAATGTAATTGTTTTAATTTCAAAAAAAAAAAAAAAAACCCTTTGTAACCATGCTCATTTGTATTTACATCTGTTAATGAAATACATAGTATTTTTCCCTACTTTGGTAGTATTGCAAAAAGAGAAAGAAATGTGTTAGTTGCATTTAAATCTTCATGTGTTTTCATTAAAAAAAAAAAATAATAATATATATAGATGCACTTTTGAGAAATCTGAAATTAATATTAGTTGTAAATCCATATTTCTTTAAAGTTGGACATGCTGCTATAAACTTATTTAAAAATAGTCATTTATCCTCCCCATTTATTGCAGAAAATGAAATTGTTATAGTAATTTATTCCTTTCAAAAAAAAATACATTTGGCAATTAGTTTTAGTATTTTGTTACAAGAAAAGAAAATATGTTTTTCTTCGTTACTCAATCTGCAATAAAAAAATCATAGGGTCCTACATGTTTTCAAAGGATACTTAGATAAGTGAAGATGGTAATACACAAATATATATATATATATATATATATATATATATATATATATATATATATATATATATATATATATATATATATATATATATATATATATATATATATATATATATATATATATATATATATATATATATATATATATATATATATATATATATATATATATATATATATATATATATATATATATAATTCATTTTCCTTTTAAAAACCTGTTCATAAAAAAAAGGGGGAATATTTACAACTCTGAAAATACAAAAAAAAAAGAGAGGGGACTGATATAATGCTAAGTCTTTCAATATATGTGTATATATATATATATCCTTATTATATATATATACATAAATATATATATACACCCCTTTTATGAGAAATCTGCCAGTTTCAAACAGAAAACTTTATGCATTTTATTTTACCAAATTATATATACATACAAAAAAAAATATATATATATATATATATAAATGTATTAAAAAAACATTTTATAAAATTTTGAATGCTTTAACATTGCTTGAAAAACGAAATAAACACCAAAAAAAAAAAAACGTTTAACAAAATAAGAGACTGTGCGTTGTTAATGCGGGGGCTGCGGCACCCGGGTGGCGGCGGCCGCAGCCTGCGGGCGGCACCGTCCACAGCCGGCGGTGCCCCGCGCTGCGGGCATTACCCTCGCCGCTCCGCTCCGCTTCCCCCCTCTTCGCCATTTTTTTTTAAACAAAAAATAATAATAAAACCTATTTTCCCCGCTGTTACCCGTCAAGCTTGCAAGGAAATAAGGTGGGAGGTGGCTCGGGTTTGGCCCTGCGCGCCCCTCCCGCGGCCGCCGACTCTCCTGCACACACAAGCACGCAAAATAGGGGAAACAAAAAAGAACCCCACACACACACCCACACACACACACAAAAAAAAGGGGGTTAAGAATGGGGGTTCACACACACGCCCTAACCCTAATTTCTGGGTTAGGGCAAAGACATTGAGTTCTTGGGGTTGTTTTAAAAAAATGAGAGGGAGATAGATAAGGGGTGGGTATTTTAAAATAAAAAGGGGGGGTAACTTAATATAATAAAATTTAAAGCCCCATTCCTTTTTAGAAATACATTCTTAGATAAATCATATAAGGGAATAAATACATGTGTATATATATATATATATATATATATATATATATATATATACACCTATAAAAGTAGATTAATTATGAATAAATGTGTTAGATGTAAAATTAAGTTGGTATATTTCTTCTAACTATTGGACAATGTAGAAGAAATTTTATGAAAAGATTTTAATGCTTGATAGATTAGACTCATAAAATATGTATAAGCAATATTATTTGTAGGGCGAAGAGGGTCATTTAAGTTTTAAGATTATAAAGTATTTTTAAATTATGGGGAATTTATTTTAATAAGGTGTTTTATCAACGAGGGTAATTTAACTTAGAATCCTAGTGGATTAAGAAAGAGAAGATAAATTTTAAAACGTTTCTATTCGAGATTAATCGTTATACTTGAGATTCTAATTATTTATTAATGAAGATTAGTGTTAAACCTTTTGGGAGAAAATTTAGGTCATAGATGACTTAGTTAACCTTATCGCTAAATTGAATTTAATTACCTGATTTACACAAATATAGTTTAGACCAAACCAAAGTTGCAATATTTTAATAAAGAAAGTCGCTAATTAGTTAAGTATTTAAAAAAAAAAAATTTATTCCGTTCGTGCCCAAAAGTTGGGCATGACATCAATAGTGTTTCTAGTAGGTTGTGGGTCACTAAGAACCGCTCTACTGGCTTGCATAATAATTTTGTGTGTAGGATTGGTCTTAATAGTCAGATTTTCCTTGATAACTGGGCCTTCTTGCTCACTATTGGTTTTTTCTTGGGTAAACAGTTCAAGGTCGATGATTTGCCTCAATAGTCTGTCTCTCTCAATCAATTTAGCTTTAATCTCATTTTCTTTGTTCATTTCATTCTCTATTCTTAAAGAGATTAGTTGATGAACTCTCCTATTAAGAACCTCAATTTCCAGGGATACTTCATTTGGATTTGGAAAAACCTCTTCAAAATCTGATATATGGGCTTTATCAATATCAATCAAACTAATATTCCCATATATAGTTTGTGGCACAGAATCCATCCTAACATTAGAACTATTCCTATCTTTTCCATAATTACCAATATGAGAGACTCTTTGATGCAGAGTTTGGACATCCTCATTATTACTAAACAGACCCAAATGAAAACCCATAATGTCTTGCTTAGATTCACGAGAATAAGTATTGGAATTTGCATAGATGGGTCTTTCATAAGACTTACCCATATGATTACTCTTTTATATCTTTGCAGAATTAATTGGTTCATGTATAGCCATTCTCCTTTAACCTTTCTGGGCTTGTTCAGGCAATCTCTCCTGTAATCTCTCTTGAGGATTTCTCCTCATGTAGGACCTTGTGTTTCTCCCCCTCTGCATTATATGTGCTTCCTTAAAATGAATTATTCTTTGTCAAGAACACTATTTTCTTTTTTATCAGAGTCGCCACCCAAAATTGGGAATATTAATAAATTATGAAGCTCGACAGATCACTCATAGGAGATAATAGAAGGAGAACACAATATTTTAAAAAGGAGAACGATAAGATGTAGGGATAAAGCAATTTATCACAAGGGTATGAGTATACAAATTTGAACAAACTTTCGACAATACTAGCATTGATTTGCAATATAGATTTACACTATGACTCTCCCCAGTAGAGTCACCATTTTTGTTGTTCTCAATTTCTAATTGTTTTGATTTTCTCTATTAGAATTCTCAACCCTCTATCGCTTATGGAGAGAAACAACATGAAGAAGAAACAAAAGACAACATTTAACAAGATTTACACAAAAACCTTCTTCACTTCAAGCTTAAACTTAAGCTTAGGTAGGTATACGTCCTAGGTCAATTTATGCAAATGCAAATTTACAGAAGACCAGTGTTAACTCCTACAAACCCTACACCTTTAAACATAACTAAACATAAAAAAAAGACTTATATTTGTTTTCATTGATCATCAAGAAAACCATGAACCTTAACAAGATATATCAGTGCCTTATTCGGGCTTCAGAGTCACTCAGAATTGGGCAAGAACTGACAGAAAAGATTTCAGATACATGCCATTACAATTATTTAACCAAATCTATATATGCCTAACATACATAAACTCTCACCATGTGCATAAATCCAGACATCGAATTCAAGTAAGAATCACTAGTTACCAACGAAAAGGTTTCAAGTATATCTAATTTCCCTCCTTGAGGGAAGAACCTAAACTCCTTTTCATAAGTTGCCTTGAAAATTATTCAATCAAACAATCCTAAATCATTTAATCAAAATGGTAACTAATCATAAAGACATGAAGACAATAGGAATTAAAACTTGAATGCTCCGGTCTATATATTAATACTTTCCATCAAATTTTACACAACTCAACAATGATCTTCCAGAAACCAGACAAGCCCTAAATACATTTTTCCAGAGTTTTCTTACATAATTCTTGTGATGATTTCCTAAATAGTCCAGGTATCCATTTATAGAAATATGGATGCAACAAGCTCTGGACTTTCCTAGGAAATTTTGTTATAACCATAATTCCCTCTCAAAAGAGGGTTACAATTCTCGCTAAAGGAAACAAGAGGAAAACCAATTAGTTAACCAACTGGATAGAGACCAAAAGACTTCTTAGTATTCATAGGTTGAGTGCTAGGTGTCTTTAATTCCTCAAAAATTTGATTAGTGTGAAGCAAATAGTTACAAGAGCTAACCACTTCCAACTTCCCCGAGGTTTGTTACAATGCTGCAACATCAATTGACTATTCTTGAGCCTCTGCTTCTTGCATCATATATTTATCTTTCCATTCTTTGAACACATCATCACTAGGCCAAGAGAAGATAACAATTTTCTTCTTCAACTTATTTAATCTTTTCCAAGTTTTCCTTAACTGCTTAACTTCTATCTCCAAAAAACCATAATGTGACTTCATCTTTTCAATTTCCACAATTGTTTGAATGAATTTAAAGATG
Organism: Cryptomeria japonica; assembly: GCF_030272615.1. Taxonomy (NCBI): domain Eukaryota; kingdom Viridiplantae; phylum Streptophyta; class Pinopsida; order Cupressales; family Cupressaceae; genus Cryptomeria; species Cryptomeria japonica. Next base: position 581,859,788 of record NC_081407.1, on the reverse strand, counting down.
TATCATCTAAATTGATAACATCATTTATCCATTGTGACAATTTCTGGCCTAACTCGCCAAGCCATACTTCTTCATCTTTTAACTTGCTTGTGGTAACAAAACCTCCAAGAAATAATTTAAACTTCTGGTAAGCATACTCTTTTATATACATGTTTGCTTTTCTTTCTAGACTAGATCTTCCCTCTGCCAACCTAGACATACCTATTACCAACTCATAGGTGGATTTAATAGTGGCATCAACATCTGCCTCTTCATGGGAGGAGCACATAAGTTCCAAATACGCTTCCCTAGCCATCCATTTATTTAAAATTGGCTCCAAAATAGCCTTATCCTCATTTAAAGCAGTCAACATGATCAAAACTCTCTTCATATATATATACACAATAGAAGCCTCTATTGTGTTAGAAAACTTAAAAATTGTGCCTCTGAACTTCTCCTCATAATTACTTGCAAACCTAGCTTGAGCCTACTTCAATTTTTCTATTTCATCCTAGATAGTCTCAGTAGATTGGAAATTGGGAGTCATAGGGGAAGGGGGAAACTCAATGATTGGAATGGTATTTGGAGGTTTGGCTGGGGAGGAGGCAATCATCAAAGTAGAAGATTCGCCTTCCTGATGTTACCATACTCTCTGACTCTTCAATTTTGCAATTGTGTTATCCTTTTGGGATATTTCAATTTTGGCTTCATTACAAGCCTTTAAGATCATCTCCAATTTTACCTAGAGATCAATATTTTCCTTGGCTTCTCTCTCGGCTACAACAACACTGAATCTTGCAGACCCCAGACTTGTACTACCAGCCTCCACCAGCCTTGTGTCTTTTACTATTTTTACAATCATGCCCCCTGAGTAACTGGATTCTGGGGAGTCTTTTCTTTTCTTGCTTTCTTTTCTTCTCAAAGACCACATGACCAAAGCAACATGATCCTTGCTAAAAGTCACTCCTTCTAAGGGCTTTGTTTCTTTTTGGACAACATCAAGGATTAATGCATCAACTATATCCCACTCAAGGATAACCAATACCCCAACTTTTTCTATCACCCCCCCCTGCTAAGAGGTAGTGGCCTCAAATTATATCATCATTTCCTTTTTCACATCTTCTTCAACTACAGATGTCCATTTATGAGGATATTCAATCTTCCTCTTTTTACATCTTTCTTTGAAATGATCTATGTTTTTCCTCCAAAATAATTGCATAAAAGATCTTATTTTAACAAAATTATTATTAGCCAAAAATTCCTCACTGTTTGATGACAAGGTCCAGTTCTTTGCCCACAAATTTCTCCATAGTCAAGTCCATTTTGGCACTTGTTGATTCTTCTGGCATTCCTTCTTGCATTTCTTTATAAGTGCAAGCAATCTCCCCAAGACTTCTTAATTGCAACAATTGTTAGGTCACTGCATGTTCATCTCCCACATGTATTGGGGATTGGGATGGAGAATATAAGGGCTCATTTGCTTGCACCTCTTTTCCTTTCCTTTTCCCTTTAGGCAAGTCTTGGATCTCTAAAACATCTACTAATGGCCCTTTTCCTTTTGAAGAGGATGGCTCATTTCTTGTTGGCATTAGCATATTATATGTTGGTCTCCTATGCATCACATAATCACCTGGAGGCACTATCTTGGCATAGGTAGGCTTAGCTAGAACATGTTTAGCCTTTTCAAGGTCATTTTTTAATATAGCATCCCTCTTCTCCTTTAGAGTTTGCATTAAATCTTTAAAGTAAAGTATAAAAAATTTGACCTTTTCCACAAAAGGAGTAAAACTAGCCAAGGGATCATAGCTATTATCAAATTGGTGGATGAAGTCCAGAGCTTTCTTAAATGCTATCCACTTTTCCTTTCTCCATTCCTATTCATCTAAATTGAACTCATTTCTAATCAAATCTTCAGAAAAATGGAACTGATGGGCCTTACCTGCAGATTTGACTTTTTTCCTAAACATGTCATTGAAAAAACCCTTTGGGTCACCAAACATTACCACTACAGTAGACAACCTATATGGTTGAATAAATTCATCAAAATGGACCCACCCACCCTTGGTAATTACAAACTGATGTGCCAGGGTGATAGTTGGGAAAATAGTTCCCATCCCTTTATTTGTCAATTCTGCCTCTTGAAGGCCTCCTATTTGTCTCAAAACTTCTGCAATTCCAACCTTTAAGGGACTTGGTAAGGGAGCAGATAGGGAGCTCCTCTAAAACCATAGACTCTAAAAACAGTAGAGATTGGGTACAAGTAAATGTCACCCCATTTGTGCACAATTTAAACGTCTTCAGCAAACTCTTTCAGCCTGAGGAATTCAAGGAGAACTTTAGGAATCCTAGGGTTTTGCAGAAACAAAAGGATTCTAAGCCTAGATGCAAAACATCTATCAAATTTAAGGTAACTAGCATCCTCTCTATCCCAAGATAGAATAGTGCTCCATAACTATACCGACATTTCTTCTCCATCCTTCACTTTCATTAGTTCCATCTCATTAGCAAAGTAATCAACACCCTTGAACAAGAACATATGCATGAGGAGAGAGTACCATGCAAAAGGTTTATCTACCTTAACATTCTTTATCCCTATTAAGCCCTCATGAATGACATTAGTAAGATAAGGAGCAAAGTCAAAATTCACTACCAAGGATGGGTTAAGAATTTTTGCCATCATTAGCATATAATGGGTTGGCATGGCTGTCTCTGCATCCTCTCCAAGAATCTGACATAGAGACCAGTACATTCCCTTAGCCTTTAAAGTAAAGAAGTTAAAGGAGAAGGGATCCATTGTGCCAAGACCCACCACTATTAATCCTCCTATTTTTGCAAAGAATTCCTTTAATAAACCACTTCTAAGGTGATCCCTCTGCGTTTCATAAACTTGAGAAAGCATTTCAAAATTGATCAGCTCCAAATGAGTTGAAACTTCACTATGTCTAAAAACCTTTCTAAATTCATCATCATTAATTCCAATCAGAACCCCTCCATTTAAATTCCTTGTAACCTTGGCTACAAGGTCATAATTGCTTCCAATATGGGTCAGGAGGTCAACATCCATGAAAACCCCAGGCATTATAAGCTTTCCTACATCTAACTCCCACATACTGTTGTTTGGAGTGGGAGAATGCCTCTTACTAAAAGCAACCCTAAAGAGTCCTAGACCTACCATGCCTATCTGGGCATCCCTTAGCCAATATCCTTTGTCATACAAATCATCGCTAACTCTCAGATGGGGAGATTTGGGCACAAGCTCCTTTAATTTTGCTACACTGTTAGTTGATAAAGTCAATTGCTCTACGAGGTAATGACAGATGGCTCTTTCCTGGTAATTCACCTTTCCTATGAATTCTCTTTGTGGTGCCATTTAAAGAAATATCCCCCTTTTAAATAAAAATTCAATAGACCTTTCAAAAATTTAGAAACCTAGCAACACTAAGCAGTCGGCAATCACAGAGCATGATTACGAGAAACTTACTTGTTATTTAAAAAATTCTGCCCTGCGCTCTGGTTCTTTTGCAAGAACTGTGAATGCACATAGAAATATTTGGCTCACGGAAGATTTATTGCAGTATCTAAGGATTTGACTAGAGAAAATTAAGTGGCATGCTTCAGCAATCAATTTTTCATAAATTCAAAAATTGGCGTCAACGGACAACAAAATTCGTTTAAACAGTTTTCCTTTGGTCGTTGATCCATGAAGGGTAAACATCATGCACCTTCACATAGCGGATCAGTGAAAACCGTGAGATCATGTACAACTTGCATGCTCTTTACCTTACCTAGGCCGCTAGCTTCAAAATGGGTCACCGCTTGGTTGCTGATCTGTGAAGGGTAAACTTCAAATAGCTTTGCATAGTGGATCAATGATCACCATCATATCAGAAACTAACTGCTCAACCTTTACATTCACTACAACCGTCTGCCTTTTAAACTTGGCCCTAGCCACTGCTGCTAGTGATTTGTCGCTGGTTCGCAAGCTTAAGAATCATGCAACTTCCTCTTGCGGTATAGCGACAACTGCTGATGGATCCTGAACATGCTCGACCTTTATTTTCTCACCGTGACCATTCACCGTTACAACTTATTTTAATTGTGGTTGCCAGTGGTTTGTCGCTGGTTTGCAAGTTTAATGGTTTAGCTATTTCCCTTTGCGGTATGGCGGCAACTGCCGATCACTATCAAACTTGCCCGACCTTTAACTACCTTGTCTTTCAAAGTGGGCCCTTCATGTTACTCCACTCACCTATGAACCTCTGCCAGATGTATCCACATGTTAATCACTTATTTGCTCGAGAGTCTGTTGGTTTCCATCTTTTGACCCCCACATGCACTTTTTGGTGACTGGATTACTTCCTTTTCGGCCAAGTTGCCTTTTTGGCAGGTTGTGCACGTGTCTCATTGGACATGGGGTTTCATCAATACCAGCATTTTATTAAACAGACTCTTTTTTAAAATGCCTTAGAGCCACGTGTCATTCTAGTTAGATCACCCTTTTTCTCGTGCAAACCTCCTATTCTTGTCATCTAGTCTGCCACGTAGCCTGTTCCATCATTGCCACCTTAGCGGGACCTGCTAGCTCACTTGTCACTTGGATCACTAGCTCATTGGTTGCTACTCCGTGAAGGGTAAACTTCAAACACCTTCTCTTTGCAGAGTAGTGACAACCATTGATCATCTTGGAACTTGTCTGCACTTTAACACTAGTAGAAACACTCTCAAAGAAGTAGGTCCCACCATTTAGTCGCTGGTCCACAAAGGGTAAACATCATGCACTTTCCTTCATGAAATGGCGACGTCCACTGGATCAACAGGAACTTGCACGATCATTACGAAACCTGACAAGAAAATAAAAACTTAGGAAAAAGGCAAAAAATTAAAGAATTATTATAACCCGCCTAAGGCAAGACTTGAAAAGGGGCCCCTTTCTAATGATGGACTGACCCTTCCACTTAAGTGGAAAAAGGTAACGAGGAAACATAAGGGAAAAATTTCATAATGCAAAAATTTTGAAGTGCAGAACCCTAAACCCTCAGAAAATTAACCCTCAGGAACAAATAAGACATTGAAACCCTGAAAAAAAATCAATGGATCGAAAGGAAAAAAATCCCAATATCAAAATAGTGACAACACTTTTATTTCTTTTAACTTCTTTCCCACCCCATATGTGTGTATTCTTAAATATCCTTAGTCATGGAAATATCCTCATTTTTTGGGGAACCAAATTTCCTAAAATTTGGGAAAATATCCCAAATATTCTGTCATAGAAATATCCTGGAATTAATTAATTAAATTAATTCTATTTCCTCACATGTCTCTTAACTTTAACCCTCATCTAACTCTTCCTCTAGCTTAATCCATTAACCAACCTTGGGTTTTAGACATCCTTTTATTTATTCCAACTTCTTTACCACTCCATATGTATGTTTTCCTAAATTTCTTAAGTCATGGAAATATCTTCATTTTGGGCGGAACCAAATTTCCTAAAATTTGGGAAAATATCCCAAATATCTTAAGTCATAGAAATATCCTCATTTTTGGGGGAATCATATTTCCTAAAATTTGGGAAAATATCCCAAATATCCTAAGTCATGGAAATATCCTCATTTTTGGGGGAACCAAATTTCCTAAAATTTGGAAAAATATCCCAAATATCCTAAACCATGGGAATATCTCTATTTTGTAATCTCTTTTGGAATAGAACCTTCCAATTTGGGTGTCTCATTCCCAAATAGACATGTGTCATTAGGCACACATGTCATTCCTTCAAATGACACATGTCCTTCTTAACGACACATGTCATTTGCATCCATGACATTTTCCGTTCTCAAGGACAAGTGTCTCATTTGCATGACTCTTCTCCCAACTTGGCCTATTTAATCCCCTCATTTTCCTTCACAATCGATCCACTTTCACATTCTCATACAATTATAATGCCATTTTAGTTATCCAATTTTTCACAATCTCGTACCATTATAATGCCATTTTATCTATCCACTTTCACATTCTCGTACCATTATAATGCCATTTTAGCTATCCAATTTCATTTATCATATCATTATAATGCCCTTTCAAATCCTCACATCCATACACTTTGCATCCAATTTAACTTAGTTTTTTGTATATCCAACTGGAAATGCTTAAATTAATTATTTTAATTAATTTAACCTTACTACATAATTAATTGATTTAATTATGTTACCTGTTACTTTTCTCTGAATTAATTAAATTCAACTTAATTAATCCTATCACTATAGTCCAGTAATTGATTTATTAAATAAATTGATTATTCCCTATTCTTCTAAAGTTCCTCAATTAATTAATTCTTCTAAATTCCCTTTAAGTTAATTAATTCAAATTAATTAAATAAATCATGTGATTCCTACAAATCACTTTCCTCTAATCCTCACTTAGCTTAATTAATTATTTTAGAACCCCACTTAACATTATTTCTTAATTTTTAATTCCTCCACTCATTCTCTATCCTCTTGTCAAATCCTCCTAACTTTCCCACTTGTCTTCTAATCTCTCATTATCTCACTTAATCATCCTCTCTAATCATTTGCTAGTGGATAATCCTCATGATTAGCCACAAAGTCAACCAATTGCCATAAATGGCTTGTCCCCCTCACCCTCCAACCTTAAATGCACCAACTTTGGTCATTTCAAGGATTTCAAATTTCCTCTCTTCTCCATGCACTCTCATCCTACAAATCACTTTCCTCTAATCCTCACTTAGCTTAATTAATTCTTCTAGAACCCCACTTAACATTATTTCCTCCACTCATTCTCTCTCCTCTTGTCAAATCCTCCTAACTTTCCCACTTCTCTTCTAATCGCTCATTATCCCACTTAATCATACTCTCTAATGATTTCCTAGTGGCTAATCCTTATGATTTCCTAGTGGCTAAACTTTATGATTAGCCACAAAGTCAAACAATTTCCATAAATGGCTTGTCCCCCTCACCCTCCAACCTTAAATGCACCAACTTTGTGATGACTACTAAGAGGGGGGGGTGAATTAGTATGCCAAAAATCTTTGCACTTAAACACTTTACAAGACTGACGGTAAACCGATAAAATAGTTTAGTAGACAAACCGGTTAGCATACATGCAAACCAAATAGCAAATAATGCATTCACCCACAAAAGCACAAACACTATAACACATGAGATTTTGACATGGAAACCCAAATGGGAAAAACCACGGTGAGATGGAACTCACAAGTAACTATCTATAGAATAGAAACTAGACCGGTTAAGGTCTTACAATGTTCTTTACTAGAATAGATCCTGTTAGGAATCTCAGTCTCTGTTAGGAGATAAGTCCAATTAAAGACTACCTTGATAGAGGATTTTATATCCACAGATGTGAACCACCTTGTTAGAGGATTTACAAAAGGATTTTGGGCCTACCTGGTTAAGGGCTACAGACTTGTCAAAGATGTGAGTAATCAACAAGTGATTGATCTAGCTAATAGCACAGATTGCTTGATTAGATCCTTGATAGCTCATTCCTAATGCATTCCAGCATTACTTCAGTCTTCTACACATTCATATTCTCTCCAACTCCTCAACCACCTTAAACCCTAGCAACAACATAAACTTTTGCTACAACCACATCAACAACATAAAACCCTAGACATGATGTCCTTATAAAGGAATCTAATTTCATGTCAGTCCAATAGGATTACATTACAATTTCCTAGGTTCAATGAACTTGGACATATTTGGTAACACGACATAGAAAGAACCATTAAAGTGTCAGCACCATCAAACAATCGGTGGATGGAAACTCATCACAAAATGTCGATTGGTAACTCATCACAGAGTTTTACCAGTTCATACAAAATGTCGGTTCAGGCAAAATGCCAGTTGCCGGTTTGACAAAATGAAGACTAGGAAATATGTGTTCTGCCACTTTGATCCTTCGTGCCGCTTGATATCCTCGAACCGCTCGGGGTCTACATACCACTTCAAATCGGTAAACACATTCTGCAAAACACCAATAGTCTAACGACTATAATACAACATACCGGTTGGAACAAATACCGGTTGTGCTCTAACTCATACATATAAAGGAGATCTCAATGCAAGTGTGTGTCCATCAATGACAATCACAACATAAAAATCAAAAATGCCAACACTTTGGTCATTTCAAGGATTTTAAATTTCCTCTCTTCCCCATGCACTCTCATCTTCCCTAGGAATTTTAATTTCTTTTCCCATTTCCTTTCCCATATATCTCATTATTTGGTAATTTTAACTCCCTTATCCTCTCCCAAGAAATTTTTAATTCCTTTTTGTCTTCCCAATGTACTTGAGGATCTCTTCCCCATTTACATTGTGGAATGCGGAGACAAGAAATGCCTTTATGGAAAATCTCTTGGTCTCCACACCATGTCCCTTCAATCCATGTCCCCACCTTCCTTCAATATCAACCGTCCACTCATCCCCCTTCAAATCTATAAATCGAGGTCTCCTCCCCTTCATTTCATATCTCATCTTATGCAATCTCATGTTTTTAATTTGGTTTTGGAAATCCATCCTTGTGCATTGATAGAATCCAACTCCATAGCTATCCACATCCTTCATCCATTTGCAATCATTCATCCATCCATATCCATCCAAGTTGTTGTGCATTGGGAGCAACCCACATCCCAATCAAGGAGCTCATCAAATCAAGTGGAGTATTGGGTGAATTCCACTTCATCCATAGCTCAATCCAAAGGAGAAGGTAAAGGTAACAAGGGATAATGGTTTTACTTTGTGTTTTGAATGCTTTGTTTTGATTTCTAACCATTGCATCTCCTTGTTTTTTTTCCCTCTTCATTTTGGCAAGCCTGATGGGACCCACATCCCTAGTTTCTAACTTAAAATTTGAGTTTTTGTGAGTTTTTAGTTTGCAGGTTCTGGAACAGTGCCTGCGCCTGCAAATTGATGCCTATGTCTGGTTGTTTCAACGTCTACCCTCTCGATTGATGCCTCTGCACAAAATTTAAATTCTCTAACTGCCTTTTTTGCAGACTTTTGTGTTTTGTCTATGCCTAGTGTCTTTTGATAGTTAGTTTAGAGCTCAAATTTTACATTCTTACTTTATTTTATAGCTTAAAATCACAAAAACATCATAAAATTTTTAAAAGAACAAAAACAACTCTAGATTAGCTTTTCTTTTTTTGCAAAGTAGTTAATTCCTTAGGTTGTTTTAGCTTAATTCTCAAGCTTTTTGATGCTTCAACATTTCCACAAATGGCCGATGTCTATGCTCTGCTTCAACATCTGCGTTGAACCAAAAAAGGCCTTCTTAGTTTTGAAGTTCAAATTTTTAAATTTCAACTAATTTTTTTAGCATTTAATTTCTTGCTTTAACGTTTGCATAGATGCCTAACATCTGCGCTTAGGATCAATTCCTACGTTCTAGATAGTTTTAAATTCAAATTTGAAATTTCAAAAATATTATTGTTTCCCACTTCCTATTCTGGTAGTTTGTGCATAGATTGTTTTAGCATCTGCGCAGACGTTTTAACGTCTGTGCAGGTGTTTTGGCATTTGTGCATGTGGTTCAACATCTATGTTGTAACCTTAGGAGATTTTTGTTACTAATCTTAATTTCAATTTTTGTAGGTTTTCTCATGAGTCCAAGATCATATTTCCATAATACTAATAGTTTCTTTGCACCCCCACTTGCTAAAGAAACAATCTTTTATCACTAGATTAGCTTGTTTCTTGCATTTTGTAGATTAGAAAACCTTATATGTGGGATTAAAATTAACAAATGTTTTTTGTGTCTTGTGCACTTGGACACATGTTTGGACCCACCATTGCACTTGAGTATCCTCTCCCCTCACCTTCATGGACCTTGGGTGTAGAGAAATATTGATCAACAACACCCGCCTTTTTTATTTTTTAGAGAGGAGTATTCTTTATTGGGGATTTCATCACCCCACACAGGTACTTCAAATTGGGACACATCGGGGATATCGACTCTCCCAACATGATCTTGAGTGAGTTTTTTCAAGCCGCTATATAAATAAGCTAGCCAAGAGGCTGAAGTACTGAGTGAATTCAACGTATGTGGGGGCCTTCCCTGCACTAATAAGCTTAGTTAGATCCTTAAGTGGCTCGCTCTGAGAATCCATCATTGGATCAGTGATCCCTTGAAAATTACACTAAGAACCTTTTTTAGTGGCCCAAAACCCCACATTCATAGTGCAGGGGATGTGGATCGTACCTCAAAGTTACCTCTCATGTACCTACTCAAGATGAGACAGGAATTCCCCATATAATAGATCCTCGGATCTTTGGGGTAAGAGAATCTGGTATGCCTGAGAAGTGAGTGCACTGTAAGGAAGAACCAATGCTACCAAAATCTCTATCTATTTTCTTGTTTGAGGTATCACTTGTGCGAGAGGCCTATTGAATGGTTTCCACTTTTTGGCCTTAGGTTGTATGTCTTAAAGCATGTTTTCATTTGTGCAAAACTTGTAAAATATGTTTGGGATAATCTAGGCCCCCATCACTTTCATGCTCATTATTGAAGTGTTACACTTGGCCAATGTGTATACTATGCTTGATGTGTTCTTGCCAAGAGTGGTTGACAATCATCCATCCCCAAACATTTTCATAACATTTTCCCAAACATTTGATAACCTTCCAAACCAAATTTTCACAAATCATTTCCAATCCACTAATCTCCTTCATGCATCATAATACCAAATCCATCAAACATCCTAAAAAGTCCTTGTGTCGTCAAGTCAAGAAAAAGAAGCCTACTTACAAATGACTCCTCAAGCATCAAATTTTTTTATACATCAATCGCAAACTCTTTCTTATGCATAGAACCTTCTTGCATAGGTTCCATGATTACCTTCATGGTTATGGAAATGAGTTTGATGAGGAGTCATTAAGAGCCCAAGTTTTCCAACAAAGAAGTGCTTTATCCTAGAGTACTAACTTTAGTGGCCCCATCAATTTGTCCTAACTTCCTGATAATCCCATCACCTATTGAGTCATCCTAGGGCGACCTTTCCCTTTCACCACACTTCTTTTCCATAATCAATTTTCTTTCATTCCATACTCACCATTCAATCATCTTCTAAGGACTTAGCACAATCAAATCCAATCAATTGATCATTTTAATCCCAATCAATCAATCAAATCAACCTCATCTAAAGGTTCACATCTTTGTGAAGTTTAATTTAGACCTTTTCTTAAATCAATCATAATTTGGCTTTGTACTTGGGGAAGAATCTACACTAGGTACCCTTGCCTAATCATTTGGGTTGATCAAAACCCTAATCCTTTTGCCCTATTTTGCTTGGGAACACAAGTTCATCCCACCTAATTAAGGGAAGGCCTAATCAATTGATCCTAATTGTAGTGCCCCTCCTAGACTTGCATTTTGATTTGTGCTCAGATAGACTTATTTAGATTTATGATGGTAATTTTGATGGTTATTTATGACTCTTCTTCTATCTTAGATGGTATCACCGATGTTAAGACTTATGTGGATTATATGACTTGTGATGATACTAACCCTATTTTATGATGATGATTCTACATGATGCCTGATATCATTTTGTGTGACTGTCTTCATTAGTAGAGATGATGCCATATCACTCATTGCAAGTGGGATATGTCATCGCGATTCTCTATCACTGGTCTATTTATATATATGTATCATATATGTTGCATTGGTCTTTGATGTAGGTTTGTAGGTACAAGAAATCGACTCCACCTGGCTTCACAGGTCTGAGCATATCTTCATCCCAATGGCAAGTTGTCAGAGATGACATAGTTTCCCTCACACACTCTAGGTCTAATATGGATACCTTGTTAGTTTATCTTGATGTCTTTTTCTTGGTTGATTTTCCTTTAGGGTCAGCTAAGAGTTGTGGTGCATTGGTTAAGTGTCTTCCACCTTGTTTCATAGGTCATGAGGTTAAATCCCTTTGGCTTCTTATTTTGCTAAGTCGTGGCTTGGTTATTGGCTTTATTGCATGATTGGATTATTAATTTTATTAAGAATCTAATTAAGTAATTAATCTATTTAATTTAATTTATTGATATTTAATTGAGCTTCATTTATTGTTTAATTATTTAATTTGTTTGATTTATTGTTGAGATGACTTTTATTTATTGATTTTAATTTAATTATTTATTTGAGTTCTATTTATTTTATTTTATTTATTTATTGGTGTTATTATGAATAATGATAATTAATTATAAATTATTGTGTGGGAATTAATTAATAAAATATGGAATAATTATTTGTAAATAATACTATTTCTACCTACCATCTAATTATGAGGAAATATTTGTATCTCCTATTTGATTGTCATTCTATACTAAAGTAATTGAGTTTTGATTTATTTTACCTACCCTTATTTTTTATTAGTTAGCATGATTGAGTAGGTAAGAAATATATATTTATATTATGTATTTTCTTGAAATTTGCAATGGTAGGTATGATATATGGTTTATCGAATTTTCCTATTGGTGGGAAAAACTATAGTCTATAATTTAATTTCTCTTTATTTCGGCTTGCTAGTCTGTATACAGGTTAATCATCTGGCAGATCATTGCCAAAGGTTTTCAAATTTGGGTTGAATATTGGATTGTGATTTGGATTTGTGAAGGCTTGAAAATTTCATACTTCATCTTCATTTTTTTTGGTTTTGCGAATTGCAGGTTGGTAGCCTCTTTCTTCTACATTTTATTTCTAGAAAATATTGTCTTCTCTGTGTCTATAATATGATTTTTGATTTCTCTTGGGGATTGGTTTGATTGTGGAAATTATTTGCCTTGATGGATTTCAATCTGTTATGCAAGTTTGGGAATGGGGAATATGCAGATTTGATTCTATGTCTTCATTGTGATGTCTGTGATTTCTCTGTGACTGCACTGTGAGTGTGCAAACTCTTTCTTCCTCTTGCTTTGGATGAATTTAGTCCCTACCTATATTTCTTGAGTCTCCTTTTGTTTATTTTTACATTTCTCTCTCTCTTCCTTGTGGTTTTGGCTCCTTATACATCAGATTATGCTCAGTAGGAGAGCGGATTTCTTCTGCAACTTTAACTAGTAAGTACATAGTGAATGTGTTTGTTTTCCTTGTTGTTATTTTGATGTCTTAGACCCTCTGTATGCATTATGAGGGCCATTTCTGATCCCTAAGACCTCCTATGCCCCTTCCTAAGCCTCAGGACTCAAATTTGCTTAGTTTTTTGCACTTCTTCCAAGAACATTGTAAGAACACCTAAAAATATTATTGTTTGGACCATGGGCACTCTGGGACAAACCAAGAATGCTACCATATACCCCATGAACACCACTGTTCATACCAGGGGTGCTGAGAGACTTGCCAAGGGTGCAAAGGGTCCTAATTAATAGATGTAAGAAAAATGACCAAAAACACCATCTTGGAGACTAGAAATGCTATGGTATGAACCAAAAATGCTAGGGTACCTACCAAGGGCATTGAACTATCCCGAGGGTATCTGAAAGTCAGTTTTTAGCCTATTTGAGTGCATTTTTGGACTGTGTGATTACTCCAGAGGATTGTGCAATATGTATTAACATTTTCAAAGTTGATTTTGATGTATTTTGATCTCTTATGATGTTTCATGTTCTCTGGTAAGAGGGTTCATGCCTTACCATTGAGGTGTTTCCTATGTGATTTGACACTTTGATGAGAGGGAGAATGCTTCGTTGTTGAGGAATTGACTATATGACTCCAGTGGGATGAGTTATGCCTCACTGTTGAGGATTTTATTTTATTTTGATCTCTTTTATTCTTTGCATTCATGATTATCTTATCTCTGATGTTGCATTTGTGAAGGCCTCCTTCCTTGAGTTTGATTTATGAGTCCATTTTGCTCAGTTAGTGCTCAATTTGTTGAGATTGTTATTGTATCCTCTTTGGGCTTTCATGATGATGTTATTTTTTTATTTTATATGTATTTACACCCTATGGTAATGGTCCATGGTAGGGAGAGTGGGCTCTTGCATGTGTGGACCAGGGTCTTGAGCATTAGACCTCTAGGAGGGGGTCTAGACTTATTGGAACCACATGAAGAGTTTGTTGTAATTGCAAGTGATGACTTAAAAAAATTATTAGTGGGTTTTGGGTATATATGAATTCACTAAACAAGATAATAATTTATTGTGTGCCCCTCCTCATAGCCCTAGAAGCGTACGGTGGTAAATTGATCTCCCTTGAATGGCTCCAAGATTGAGATGGTTCCACATGTCTATCAAGGTGAGGTTTGGCCCCTTATATTGTGAGGATATCATGTGATGACTCTCTTTTCCTACATGTGTCCATTATCTATATGCCTTGCTTTATTAATTTTTCCTCTAGAGGGTCTATTATTGATTTCAGCCTCGTGTTGCATTTTTGTGACATGATCTCTTTTCAGAGTCTTGTTGAGTCTTGATGTATCGTTTGGTTGATATATGTCATCTTAGGTCATGATTTTGAGTTGTAACCTTTGTCATCTCCTAGCACAGGGGGTGGTTCCTTGATTGGTTCCACATGGTTGGGTGGTTGAATGCCTTCTTCCATTGGGATACTTTTCTTGTTGTAGTGTGCATGGATTGGATTCTTCATGTGACTGTACTTTAGAGTTGATTCCTATGTTGTTGGAAGAGAAGACATTGTATTATAAATGAATTGCATATGTATAAGAGATGATGTATTCATGTATAATATTTACCATGTATTTGAAAATAATTTTTAATAGGACTTGGTGTTGAGACTAGTGGAAGTACTTGGATTATTCCTTGATGTATCGGTTGTTCATTATGTAATGTAAGATAGGAAATCTATGTGAAATAAAATGGTTTACATGTATTTAAGTTGCATTACATTCATGAGATGGTTTAGTATCACATTATGCTGTAGAGTGAATGATAGAAAGAATAGAATAGGTAGCATCAATCTTTACTCGAGTAACTAGGGGATCATTGATATTAACTAGATAAATGAATGGTGAGATGTGTCTATTAGAGTTTATTATGTGATATAGATGTATGAGTTCTATGTGGAAATTAAATGGAGTATCTTGTATACATTTGTGTTTCATTTGCATTGAGAGTTGGTATCTTTCTATGTTGTCCTACGAAATGAATATTGGAAAGGATAGTGGTGGTTGCTTGAATCCTAAGTGAAATGGTTAAGTAAATCTAAGATGCATTATGATAAAGGAAGTAATATGATGTGTGTATGTAATTCATAATATCAAGCATTTATGATGTGATGTAAAAATAGATACTATGTTCTTGTTAAATGTACCCCTATATATTAGGTCATGATGAAATGGAAACAATGGTCTTGTATTTAAACGATGCATTAATCTTGGGTTCATGTTAAATAAATGCTCATTATGTTGGGATTGAGGTACTATGTTAATGGACTATTTGGGATATGTTTATAGTATTTAATATGATTCTTGAAAGTGTTAGTATCATGATATCCGAGTTGGAAGGTGATAAGTATTTGCTCTTTTAATCTTACATATGAATATGGAGAATATTCTTGATGAGTAATGTAATGGTTGTGCTTAAGGAAATGCGATGCGATGAGTTATTCATATGAATTAATGTTATTCTAGTTGTATGAAATGTAAATAAATAGTTGATGATAAGAGGTGATGATGTTCTAGGTGAAGAGATGTTATGTGCTATAATGTCAAGTAGTGACGTTAAGATACCCTAGGGAATGGATGTGTTTGCAAGAGTATTTGAAGATATATTGATATTTATAAAGATTTAATCCTCTTGCATAATATAGTTTTATGATTATGTACATGTTGGTTTATGTGATCTTGCAAATGGTTAAGGTTGCATTGAAGTATTTTATTGTTAACATGGAGTAACGAATATTTTAGAGAACAAATTTATCTCCATTTGATAGTAGATTTTAGATTATTTCTCTATGGTATTTTTGTGGGAATTACACTAATCCTAAAGTCTAAATTGTACTTAGCCTAGTTGTAACCTTTCTTGTGGTTCACATCAATCCCACATCTTCTAAGGTGCCAAACTTATCCTAGTCAAAAGGATCCTATCGAAACCAATTTCAATCCAAATCAAATCAACATCAAAATTTGCTAAGTCCACTCATCACCTTCCTTCATCTAAAATATCACATCAATCCTTCACATTCACTTCCAAGGTCACTCATGCATACTCTTAACTCGATCCCAAAAGGCAGTAATGATAATATGCTTGAGTATAGAGACCCTTTCATTCAAGATCCTCAACCCAAAGATGAGCAACTTGTCGATCAACACGACCTCTCTCCATGTGTCCAATCATTCATAAATGTTCCTTATAACCAAGACATGATGGAGAGATTATTCAAATATGATGCCAATATTCTTGTGAACAATTCCATTCTTGATCCTCTTCTCCATCCTCAACCTGCAATGTTTGCACCCGCAACTTCCTTTCCTGCAGCCACTTTACCTCTACTCTTCATTCATCCTCACATTTCTAATCCACCGGGATCATCCATTCCCCTTTACAATATGGCTAATTACATCAACATGAGCTTTCCTCCTATTATCATAGTTTGAGGATCACAAGCTCCCAACACTTCACAACCTCCTCACTCTTCATATCAATACATTGGTGGTGGTGGTGGTGGTAGCCTCTCCTCATCTTATCAAATCCCAATGAATCACTACATACCTAATGCCCCTAATCAACAACCTAATCTCCTAAAAAGATTCAAGACATGAAGGACCTCATCAAAAACCTCAAAAAAGGGACACACAAGGGACCTTACTCTTTCAAGGAAATATGTCTATGTCCCTACAACCCATCCATCTCGGTCACTCCATATCCATTTGTTTTTTAGATGCCCAAGTTTTTGAAGTAGAAGGGCGAAGGTGATCCTAAGAATCATGTTTGTTAATTCTATGTCTTATGCCAAGAAGTTACCTATAGTGACATCTATCTTAAGAGGCTATTCCCAAAAAGACTTACTGAAGAGGCCCTCTCTTGGTTCACCATCCAACCCCAAGGTTCCATCACATCATTCCCTGACTTGGTTGAAAAATTAGTGGCTCATTATGCCTATAATATTAAGAATGATGCTTCCATGATGGACTTGTACAACACAAAGCAGAATCTTGGAGAAACCTTTGCAAACTTTCTTCAAAGATGGTGGCATCTCATTAAAATATTTCCTTGGGAATACTTGAGCCAAATCAAGTTGAGTTGTTTCAATTCAGCTTGATACCAAAATTATCCAAACCATTGACTTGTCAATGCTTGACCTCCTTTGAGGATATTTCCAATAAATGTCTAGCTTTAGAGCACGTTCTCCTAGAGGAGGGAACTATAAAACTATCAAAAATCAAATCAAAATTGATCCTCTTATAATGACAAGCCAAAATTCTAGTCCAAGAACAAAAATGTTTTCAATGATGGGGTAACCGATGCCAAGCACAACTAACCTATTTCCGCACCATCCAAGCCCACCACCACCATCAATTTATTCAATAACTGATATGATCCTCACAACCAATCCAACTCTCATGATAAATAGCAACCTCACAACACTACTTCCATCCAAGGTCACCCTTCCCAATCCAACAATCAGCATGAGTATACCCCACTAGGTGAACCCATTGAAGTTAATTTCCAAAAGCTTGTCAAGGCTAGTGTTATTGTTTTCCTAATGACACATCCTTTTGATTCCAACCAACCTAAGCCTCGATGGTATAATGATAATGAATATTGTGACTACCATCACAACAATGGCCATGACACACGTAAGTGTATGAAACTTAAGAAATATATCCAAGACCTTTTTGATAAGGGTGATATTGAGGTTGACATTGTAAAGCCTAGTAACTCCAATGATAAACTCAAGATATACCAGGACCCATTCCCTAAACATGGTAAGGACAAGGCCTCATCATCTCACAATGTCAATTATGACTAGACTAATTACGTCTCTGGCTTTGACTCCCTGGTAGGCCACATAGAATCCATTGATACCCATGTAAATACCATCACAATCTAAGGAGTTGATCCTCCTCCTACCCCTTATAGACCTAGTGTTACCATCCAAGATGTCCCTCCCCTGCAATCATGCACTCAGACCTCTCAAGCCAAAATAGTCATTCAAGGAGCTGCACCCTCAAATGATTGCAATGTGACCACTCGCAGAGGGAGAGTAACCATCCAGGGAGCTCCCCCTCCTCCCCTGTAACCTTTTCTACCATCCACTCATTGATACAATATTATTGATCATCTCAAGAAAATTCCTTCCTAGATCTCTATACTTGATCTCCTCAAAACATCCCCCGTTCATAAAGAGATCCTTGAGCAGGCCCTCCTAGAATCTCGCATCCCTATTAACATCAATGTAGCCCAATTTCAAGCCATATAGGAAACCTTTCTGCCCAACACAATCTCTTTTTCACATCCACAGATGCACCCATTGATGATCCATCCTACAACAAACCTCTTCATATTGAATCCCTTGTACAGAAACATAAAGTTAAGAAAGTCCTTATAGATGGTGGATCTAGTTTGAATATATGTACATATAGTTAATCAAACAACTAAGAATCTCTAAGGACTTGGTTGATACATCGAGCAAGATCATGATTAAAGCATATGATGATGCAAAGAGAGTTTATAAAGGTACCATCACATTGCCTCTTTAAGTGGGTCCGACTATTGTGGAAACAACTTGTCAAGTTTTGGACCTTGAGCTTCCTTATAAAATCCTCCTTGGCCATCCATGGATCTATTCCATTCAAGTCGTTCCCTCCACATACCATGAATTCCTTAAATTTTCATTCAATGGTAGAGATATCACCATCCGTGTGGACCCAAAATCCTTTGAGTATTGCAAACTTCCTAAAGGGAAGCAATCTTAGCATTGCCCACTCAATAGACTTGCTCCACTTCCCCCATATGATCTATCCAATGGCCCATCTACCTCATCCAAATCTGAGGTCAAGGTCAAAATTATAGACACGACTATGGAGAGTATACCTTGTAGAATGCTCTCTATGTGGGTCAACTCTCTCCCTCTCCTAAGTCATATGGAAAGCCAAATCAAATCAAGAAACATGATAAACCCACTATCAAATGCAAAGAAACTACCTTCCAATAGTGGGGCCCACTTGATGAGGAAGTTAGGAAACCAATGTTACCTCTTGGTTGTATCGAGAGGTAGATGAAGAACTAGTAGACATCCCAAAGTAGACGTATCCAAAAGAGTTTTCCATGGTAGATAAGATGGGTTACAAAGGACATGGTCTTGGACCAGAAGAAAAAGGTAGAAAAGAACCCATCTCTCTGATCTCCTATTAGTAAAATAGAGGCTTAGGTTTCTCTCCTATACCTAAGATCATTGTTGTTTGTGTCTAGATAGATCCTCCTATTGAAGTTGAAGATTTCGATGAAGAGGAATTTCACAAAATGCCTTTCAAGTACCTCAATGATGTATTTTATGATGCCCATATAAACACTATCACCACCATCACTCCTCCCAATCCATATGAGGTTAAACTTGTTCATCCCAAACTCATTGACCAGGACCAACAAGGACCACTTGTTTTGGATATTTGTGTCAATTATGATGCTCTCATAGTATTTTTAACATGCAAGACCTTGAGAACCACACATTTGTCAATGGGATTCAACTTCATCCATAAGATTACTTTGGTAGTTAGATAAATTCCCTTAGTCATAAAAATGAAAAGAAAAATTAGAAGTATCCTGGTGAAAACCTCTCAGAGGCACCTTTGGACACGGAAAAAGTAAAAATAAAAGACACATATTCAAGTTAAAACCTAGATCAAGTGCTTGAAGATGAGGGAATTGACCTCCCTACAATGGTTCCCCCGCACCAAGAGAATTCCCCTCTACTCATTGAGGAAACTGACTAATCAATATGGGCACAAAAAAAACACCAAAGAATGTACTCATCACCAATTCACTCACTGATAAAGAGAAACAAAATTTAATAAGCTTTCTAAAAGAAATACAAATCAATTTTGCCTGGTCATATGCCGATATGCTAGGCCTTGATCCTAACTTGTGTTGGATATTGTTGCTGCTAGGATATGTTGTTGTCATTGATGTCAACATATTCTTGTGATTTATTGCTTTAGTGATTTCATATTGGTTTATTGGGATCACGGTTTGGTGTATGGAGTATTCCTAGTGTCATTATATCATTCTATATTGGTTACATCGATTTGAGAAGCTTAATTGATCATATCATATGATCCAGTTTGCAGTTTGGTTTTTCTTATCAGTGCTTTGCAGAGTTTGGTATTTCCTCTGGTATATTCCAGTGTGATCAGATATTGAGATTTGATTTTGGGAGATTGTTTGGGATGTTCTTTTGTATCTTCAATTCAGATGGTTCATGATTTGGTACTCTGCAGGTTATCTTTCTTCATGACAATTATTGTTGTTTGAGTATTCTTAAGGTTTGGATGTTGATTGATGAAGATTTGATTAGTGGTGTTCGTATAGTTGTTACTGATGATTCTAACGTGTTTGCTAGTGTTTCCTAATTATTTCCTATTTGTTTTGATGATTCGCACTGATCATTGTGTTATTTTTTAGTGATTTTCATGATCTGGTGATGTTCTTCATGTTATGCGTATTGTTGGTGGTGTAGCGTGTTGCAGTTGATCTTGGTGAGATTTTTCAGTGTTGTTTCATGTAATTTTATAATTGTGAGTTGAGGGTTTAGCCGACCTTGTTGTCAAGGTTGATGAATTGTATATATAGGTGATAAAGTCATGTATTTTAGGTATCAAGGTTGTGTCTATGTTATAATATAATGGTATATGTGTGAACAAGGAATTCATCCTTCGGTAGTGTGACTGAGCAGAGTTTTGGAGGGTTACAAAGAAGACATATGTGTTTAATTAAAACTATCATCACGCATTAGCAGATGCTCTTATTGCAGTTCATTCCTTTCAGATTGTAGTCTGAATCTTATTGTAAGTCAATGAAACTTCCCTGAAGGTTTTAGCCTTCTAGGTTATTATATTTTAAGTAGTGAGCTCTAGGCAATGTGCCTGATTGCATGTGCGTTCCCCATTGTGATATTTATTAGATTATTTATTATTATTGCAGATTATCAAATTTGCATTTAAGGTTAAGTTTGATAATCCGATGAAAACTTATTCACCCTCCCCCCTCTCAGTTTTCCTTCATTGTTGTTTCCAACAACTTGGTGGTACATAATCTTCCAGTTTGTCTAGATGCCAAACCTATCAAGCAAAAACTATGCAAGATGCATCCTCAAATTTCCCTCCTGGTCAAAGCAGAATTATAAAAGATGTTGGATGTCAGCTTCATCAAACCCATTGATTATATTGAACGGGTCTCCAACATTGTACCTATTGGCAAGCCTACGGGGGGCATCAAGATTTGCATGAACTTTAGAGATTTGAATAAAGCATGCCCTAAAGATGATTTTCATTTTTCTAACATCGACATGATTGTGGACTAGACAATAGGGCATGAAATACTTTCCCTCATGGATGTTTTTTTTGGCTACATCCAGATCCAAATTGTAGAAGAAGATCAACACAAGACATCATTCACAATACCTTGGGGCATATTCTATTATCATGTCATGCCTTTTGGACTCAAGAATGTAGGAGCAACCTATCAACATGCATGACAACCATCTTTCATGACCTTTTGCATAAAATAATGAAAGACTATGTAGATGGTCTCCTAGGAAAGTCAAAAACAAAAGATGAGCACATTCTGATCCTAAGGCAAATCTTTGAGCAACTTGAAAATATAAGTTGCATCTAAATCCTATGAATTGTGTCTTTGGAGTCACATTAGGAAATCTCCTTGGGTTCATAGTATCTCACAGAGGCGTAGAAGTGGATCTTGCAAAAGTGAAAGCTATAATGGAAATGCCTCCTCCAAGGACACTCAGACAATTGCACAGCCTACAAGGGAAACTTCAGTCCATTCGAATTCATTGTCAACTAGCGGATACATGTCACCCATTTTCACATCTTCTAAGAAAGGATACCAAATTCAAGTGGGTCTGTCTTTGTTAAAAGGCCCTTGATAAGATCAAAGAATATCTAGCTTCTCCTCCAGTCTTGATGCCTCTTATCCAGGGACAGTCACTTCTTTTGTTCATATCAACCACCATAGTAGTATTGGGGGTATTATTAGCATAGACAGATAACCAAGGCGAAGAGAACGCAATTTACTACATCAATCATACACTTATAGGCTATGAGATCAATTATATCCCCATAGAAAGAGCTTGCCTTGCATTGGCCTTCAACACACAAAAGATAAGACACTACATGCTCAATAATAGGACTAAGTTGATCACCAAAATTGACCCCCTTAAATACCTATTGTCCAAAGCTTCTCTCACTGGAAGAACCATGAAATGGGTCAGCTATTAATTGAATTTGACATTGAGTACATGGACCATAAAGTAATTAAAGCACAGGTTATAGTAGATCAATTGGCTGATGCTCCTCTTCAAGGTGATCACCCCCTTGTAATATAATTTCCATATGATGCCATTATGACTATCACCACATATTCAAAATGACAGCTATACTTTGATGGCTCCTGCACACATAATAGATTGGGGGCATGTATCTTGATTGTGACACCTCAAGGTGATTGCATCCCAAATTCATATAACATTGCCTTTGCATGTAAAAACAATATTACGGAGTATGAAGGTTTAATCACTGGCCTTCACATTGCCATCCAATGGAAGATAACTGAGTTACAGGTTTATGGTGACTCCCAGCTTGTCATAAAACAAGTAAATGACGAGTATCAGACAAAGGATGACAAGTTACTCCCTTATCATAGCATTTCACTCTTATCTAGTTTGATCAAATTCCTAGAACAAAAAATTATACTACTAATGCTGTGGCTACAATTGGTTCGCTCCTCCAGATGCCAGAAAAAAGTCAAAAGTATGAGTTCTTGGTTGAGCAACTCCTAATTCTAGCATATGATGTCCCTGAGTCTGAAATGGTGTGTGTTTGTGTTGGTTCAAACTCCCCTTGGTATCAAGAAAACTTTGACTACCTTTGAGACAATATCATCCCTCCACACCTCACCAAAACCCAACAACAAACCTTTATCCACCATTGCACCTACTACACTTTCCTCGGTGACACCCTTTTTTGAAGGCATTTTGATGGATTCCTCCTAAGGTGTTTAGACAAGGAGGAGGCTGAATGGGCACTATGTGAAGTGTACAAAGGTATTTGTGGAGCACACTCAAGTGGTCTCACATTGGCTAAAAAGCTCTTGCACACAGAATACTATTAGCCTACTATGGAAGAAGATGCATATCATTATGTGAAGAAATTTGTCCCTTGTTAGAAGCATGGCAACAAATTCCATGCACCTTCTTAGGATCTATAGCCATTCATCACATCATGGCCCTTCTCATAGTGGGGTCTCAATCTTATAGGGAAAATCCATCCTGCCTCATCCAAAGGCCACAAGTTCATAATAACTTCCACTGAATAATTCACCAAATGGGTGGAGGCCATACCCCTCACCTTCACCACTGGAAAGAAAAATTCTAAGTTTATCTTGAATTATCTCATCTACCGATATGGAATTCCTAAAGAAATCCTCATAGTTAATGGAAGACCATTCAAGACTGAGGATGTCAAATAATTTTTTCAGATGTTTGGCATTCAACACTCCTTTTCCACTCCATACTACCTGCAAGGGAATAGTCAAGCTGAGGCTCCAATAAAACCCATCAAAATCCTCAAAAATATAGTTAATGAAGACAAGGATTGTACAAATTTACTTATAAGGGAGTTTGTGTAAGATAGGTCCTCGTCTTGATCACCCACTTAATTTCCCAATCACAAACTCAACCTCACTTGCTTGCAACCGATTGTCTCCTTCATTATTCAATCCATGCCACCACATAAACCTTCGCACACCTTACTAATGGATATCAAGGTTACTTGTATCTTCATAATGAAAATTGATCTGCTGACCCTGCAAATTCCCCACCTTCAAGAGATGATGAGTCTTTGTCTGAACTATGAATAAAGATCATCCCATCACACTGAGATTTCATCCCATCCCACTGATCTTACCACTAATCTCTAAGATTACCCCATCAAATTGAACTTCTTCTTGACTTGTGCATTGTCCAAGCGCTCATTCACATGAGCTTAAATCTTTGTAGTCAGCACCGCATCTGCATGCATATGTCCATACCATCTTCTCTATTGTCTATTTAATCCCATCAGTTACTCCTTCCCATTGGGATGCTTCCTTCATGTGTTCGACAATTTATCATAATCCTAAGTCCTACTCTTGGAAAGAGATGTTAGTTGGCCTTATGGATTTTGTTTGCATGATTTGGTCTATTGCTTTGATTTTCCTCATTTTGTCCTATGACTACTCCTATCCATGGCTATCAGGATCATTCTATATCTTTGTATGTTTTGGTGGGTGTACACTGGGGCATGTTTTTGTGGTATGATGCGTTTGATGGTTTTTCTTGCGGGAACCTACAGCCCTGTATCTACATCTATATGGTGTTTACATGGTTGTGTGAAAGGGATACCTATTGTTTGAGAGTCAGTCCATGCTTTAGAATTTCATAACATTTTGATTCCTATAATCAATGGTGTAGATCATCCTTGGAAAAATCAAAAATAGGTTTTCTCTCCACATATGCACAACAACAAACAGCTCCATCTCCATCCATTACACTTTTGCATGTCATCCCATCTTGCATTTTGGAAACCTCAATTTATTCTCTTTCCCCTTTCTTCCATCTAGTCTAGTATCATTGTATTAAGGTTGGCACATTCTCAAAAAAAAAATTATTATAGTTGCATTATCATTTTTATCATATAGTTGCATTACTATATAGGTACATATTGAATTATTCATTTTAAGTGCATCTTCATTTATATTACATTTTAGGTGCATTACATTTTAGGTTCATAATAAATACTGATGTAATTATAATTAAATCCCATTCAAATATTAATATCTCACATAGTTCTGCAATCATTAATAATCACGCTATTCAATATAAAACGTTTGAAAATAATCTCATTTTGGTAAGTTTTTTGAGAAAAAGTTCAACCCACTTTTAGCTTGTTGTGACTATAATACTAGTGGTTGAATAAGGGTTCTTATTGCATTATAGGGCATTATGCATAGTAATTGCATTTACATCATTCAAGTGCATTATGTTAATCAGTTTCATTATAGTTGCATTCATTCACTTATCATTTTGAGCACATTTCACTATTAGATACATTAATTTCATTACATCACATTTGCATAATACATCCATCAAATTACATCATATAATATTATATGCATATAGGAGATCCATCACTAGTAACCATATTGCACAAATCATTAGGTCATAATCATGCATCATAAACATCATGTGCACATCATATAGGCATACATCGTAAACATGCATCCTACATCCATAAACATGTTAGAAATATCATAAATATCATAATCATACATCCCACATCACAAATAGGTCAGATCACATGCATATCATAATTATCATCATCCATCACATAATAAAATAATAATCAAAACTCCATAAAATTCCATAATAAAGTACATATACATGCATACGTTGCCAAAATCGCATCTCATATATCTCAAAAAATGAATGTCAAATCAGAGTACAATGATATATTCCTTGAAGGGTAAAAAAATAATGTGTCACATACATCAAGAGTGCTATCCTACAATCTCTCCATCTCCACTTGCACCTCCTCCCCCTAATGTGCTTGCACCTAGAGGTCATGGTGCCCTCATCCCCATGGAGGCATCTGACTGTCGACTTTGTGTCCTCTAGGAATTGGTGGTCTCAGCATAGGAGGGTGCTCGTTGATCTCTGAGAATTTCCTAATGATATAGATCCCTATAAAACTGGATCTCTTTTCCCATCCACTCTACTTGCTACCTCACTGATGAGATCTCTATCAAAAGGGGGTCCAATCTACCAGGAGCTAGAAACTAACGAGCAAGATCTCTCTCACTCCTCAATCTAGTCACATCTACCTCTGCCTTGCTCAATCTAGCCCGCAGACTCTCTACCTCATCTTCCATCCTCTCTATCTCCTCCCTTAGTTGTCAAATGACCTCCCCACTCCTCGCCTCCTCCAGTAGCCTCTCTCCCTCATCCCTCTCATTATTAAGATCCCCCACCTCTGTTAGTGTTTTCTAAAGTCTCTCCCTTAGATCATTTGCCTCCCTACTTAGTCGGGCCACCTCTGACTAAAGATTGTCTTCTTTGGCCCTCTCTATTGTGATTTCCTCCTCCAAAATACTCTCCCTCTCTCTCGCACCATCCCTCTCCTGAACAACCCTATCATACTCTACCTGTGTTATCTCATCCTGTACTGGCACCTATCCCTACACTTGTCAGGCCTATCTACCCTCATCAACCTATACTTATACCTCTAGTATATCCATGGGCTCAGGTCTCTCCTCTCCTCCTCCTTTGCAACCACTTCACCGATCTATTGTGCTAGTCGCTAAACCTATAGGGGTACCTCTACCCGAGGCACCTACCATCCCATCCTCCTATGTGGAACCTGTCTCCACCTCCTATCTCCCTATCCTCCTCCCATCATTTCTCTATTTGTGGATCCATCCTCCTATCCCCCTACCACTTCATCTAGCAAAGGTCTTAGCTCATCCTCCTCCAAGACCCCAGGTATGCTCAGTCATGTTGGTCTATGTGCCTCCTACTAGAAGGTGTACACTCCTATACATCTTGTATCCTCCCTCACCTATAGGTTCTGATCCCAAGTGATCCTCTCTATGACATCCCAGCAAACTCAGACCTCCAATGGTCTCACTGCCTATCCCCGGGTACCTATCTCTTGTGTAATCCATGGATATGGCCACTCATGACCGACTATGTCCTGGGTCTATCTGAACTGCCTCATAAAAATATATGGTGCATAGTGCTCAATCACATACATTTTCCTACCAAATATCCAGTACTCTACCTAGACCCATGCCAACTACTGGTCTCCTCGCCATCTCTCATAATCCATGAATAGCCATTAGCTGAAGAATATCATCTCATCAATCACCCTCCACCAAAACCACATGGCTCCTACCCGGTTGTAGTGGAGTAGCCATCTGTACCTATCATCATAGGGGAACATGTGCCTCCTGTCCTGAACCCCCACTAGCCTTATCATTGCAATATGCTCCCAGGCCCATATGTGTAACAGAGTGACACCTATGTTGAGGTTCTTATAACCTCAGTAGACACCAAGATAAATATCATGGAATAGCTTCTCGAGAATTACTTCTCCCCATGTGTAGATCACAACATCCTCCACCATATAGTACACACAATGGGCCCATCCAATGGAGAATCCATGCCCGCTCAATCTGGTATCATGCGGTCGTTGATCACTTTGCATATGAACAAAAATAACCGAGGGATATGTCAAATCTGCATGTCATGTACCCTCTAGTAGTAGTGCATCATACTCACACACCTAGCACAAGTAGTAGTCTCCTCCATCCAGTTTGTACTTTGGGATCATGCCTTTGATGGGGATCTTCAAGGTCCTCCAGACATCCAATAAGATGATGGTGGCCTCCCCAGTTGGCAAATGGAATGTGCATGTCCGGCTATCCAAGTGCTCTATGAGCGCTATCATCATTGTAGTATGCGCTTTGATCTATGGCCATCTCCCCATGAATCCTAGACCCACCACATTCAAAGTATCCCTCTCATCTACCCTCAATCATCTATACAGTCACATCATTAGAGGCTAGTGCTCTCGTAATGTGAGAGGTATCGCATCCTCCTGCAACCAATAAATTCATCTCATTAGCTTATTTATTCTATTTTATTTTATGCTATCCTAACCTATTCCCATCCTATGATATCCTTGGGGCATGTACGTAACCCCTTGAACCCCTTTGACTCCCTCCCCATCCTAGGCTCCTTGGCAAAGACGTTGATCCCCCCAATGGAGACATCAAACCTATGGCGCATGCATCATGTTATAGATGAAGATGTTGAACCATAGTCTCTGCCCCTTCATTCAGCCCCCTTGCTATAGAGAAACATCTGCACAAAATTTGATCCATCTATGTAGGTGACATTCCCCCTTTCAATGCCTACGTAGGCGTTAACTGCCTATGGAGATGTTGATTCCCATATAAAGATGTTGAGACTGCGATCAATGTCTCTACCTTCACAACTTTCTAGCCTCATTTAATACCTAATAAATGCCCTAGCCTAGTACAACCCAAAGTGGGGTCAAGGTACATATCTATGGGCCATAATTGGCTAGTCGCTTGTGTCATCTGACCCTCTCAGTGTGGTGCTCATGGTGTGGGATGTGGTCCATCTTACTCCTAGGGCTCTATTCTCTCCAAGTCTTCTCAAGGTTTATGTGACAATGAGCCTTCTGGTGATTTGATTTGGTATGAATTCCTGGTTAACCAATAATCTGGAATATGTCTTATGTGATTAGTTTGCCTAGTGAAGCTCAATGTACAGGTTTGAGAGCACTATTCAGTTTTGGTGAAGCAAATTTCAGCTTTTGTGATCAGGTTTGATTGGTTAAGTATCAAAATCCTATTATCATACAAATCTACCCTTCGGTATTGATTATGTCACTTGTTTGAAGATCTGGTATCCAATTAAGTAGTAAAGCAAAGTATTCTTCATGTTTGATGATGTAGTGTGTGTCTGAATTTCTTAAGTTAATTCTGGTGGTTTAAATTGTGTTTGGGAGTTATGTGAAACCTATAGGAAGCATGTGATAATGTGTTTTGGGTCTAGTACAAAGTTTTTGATAAGATTGAAGCCGACTTGCAGCTACACATTTCATGTTGTGTGTTATGCAATTTTTCAGAAGTTGACCTGTGGGAGATTAATCTTGCTAATTGGATATATATAAGACCAATTTGGATGATGTAAAGTGTGTGTGGTGTGATGTGATAGACTATTTTGGAGTGATTGAGTGTAGTTTCATGTGCGCATTATGATCTTGCTTGATTCGGTGAGCAATTGCAGAGCAGTTTAGCAGAATAATGCAGCGAATCATTTTGTACCTAACCGGAACTGATTTTGGCATAGTCAGATGCCAATTACCAGTTCATTTTTTTCTATAACCACTTATTAATCAATTGTAAGGCAGTGAGCCTTGCTCTGGGGTTGCATCCCTATTTTGTAATTTGAGTAGTGAACTCTAAGTAGTGTGCCAGAATGCAAGTTCATTCCCCTCATGTAATATTGTTTTTCTACTGGCCATAGTGGAATAATATTATGGTTTCAAATCCCATCGTGGTTTTTCCCATTTGGGTTTTCACATAAAAATTCTAGTGAACTATGATTTTGTGGTTGATTATCTTGTGTTTCTGCACTTTACTTTCTTTCATATGGTTTCAGAGTAAGTCAAAAAAATTACTTGCTAACAGATCACTAATTCGCCCCCGCCCCCCTCTCAGTGATCCTTTATTCCAACAATTAGTATCAGATCCTAGTTCCTCCAAGGAATCCTAACCGCTTGAGGAAGGTCTAGGAGATTGAATCAATGGATTTCGGTTTTTAGAGACAACTTTGTGTAGCACTTGAGGATCTTGATGCAACAAGAAATGAGATAAGATCCTTAAAGAGAAACCTTAATGAAGCAAAAGATTTCATTAATGATTTGAAAGATTAGGTCAACACTTTAAGAGACAAGAGGATGGACAAGCTCAAGGAGAAAGAAGATCAATGCATGGATAATCAGGACAAAGTTGATGAATGTGACAAGCTTGCTAGAGAAAATGTTGCACTGAAGAATGATATGCAATCCATTGTGATGAAGCTGACTAAGGAGATTAAAGATCGAAAGAAGAATGAAGAAAATTTGACTCAATCATTGAAGGACAGAGAAGATTAATTCTTTAGGCTTATGTATTAGAATGATCAGTTGAAACTTGAGTTGACACAATCAAGGAATAATGGTCAAGAACTTGAGAGATAGATTGTTTCCCTAAGAGATGAAGTTGCTACTGCAAATGAATATAAAGACAAATTCAATGCTATCTTAGCAAGGCTTGATGAGATGCTGGAAAGTTAGAGACATGGAAAGGACATGCGAGGACTCAGATTTGAGAAGGGAGAATCCTCCAAATCTGGACAAGGCAATGCAAAACCTAATCGCAAGAAGAGCAAGAATCCTCTGGTAAGATAGCCTAATTGGTGCAGGAGCACCTAGGCTACAGGAGGTAAAAGGTTATATTATGAACAATTTCATTGATATTTGAGCTTTAAAGGTCATTTTAATTTATTTCAATGTATTTTGAATCAATATGTAAGGCTACATGAGCCACTTGTATCAGGTTGTTCAAAATGTCTATTAAAGTCCTAATAGGGTCACTCGGGTCAACATTGGTCTATATGGTCAAATTGTGCCAAATAACCCATGGGAGGGTAAATATTATGTAATATGTTTTTTTTAGTCCCTTTTGAAGTGTCAAAAATGTGTATGCAAAGGTTTGAGGTCATTTGGGTTCAAATGCAAAAATTGTCAAAAGGTTGCATAGAGCAACATTGCAAAAAGTTGCAAAAATTGATGTAAAAGGTTTCCATTTGGTCCTAAAGGGGTATTTGATCAGTTATAGGGGGAAATATCTTATATATTTCATGTAATAGTCTAATTTGATTCATGGTGGCAGGTTTGGAGGAAGGGTTTTGTAAGGATAGCAATTATTTGTCTCTAACTATCACCCAATCTGCAGGTTGAAGGTGACAGTCATGGTGTTTAGCACCAATTTGAATGTAATTTCTTAGGGATAGATGAAATGGTGTGCAAGGGAGGAATTATACACCATGAATATCAAATATTTGTAATGGTTTTGGAAGAAGTAATGAAGATGTATTATGTTTTGTGTAACCCTCTATTTGTTGTTATGTTGATAGTTACATTACATTGCTGCTTTATGCATATTTTACTTGGAAAATGGATTGGATATTCCCTCTAATATATTGGAGTGTGTAGAATAGTGATTTATCAAACCTCTAGAACAAATTTGAACATCATTCGTTGAGTATGGTAAGAGATCCACTTGGTTTTATAAAATCTGTTTTAAAACCCTCATTAATGGAGTCTTTGGTAAAGTTTTAATGATATCTTATGTTTCAACCAATGGAAATTTATGTTTCTTGCCTCATTATAAATTATATTGAGATAACTTTAACATTAATTTTGTTTGGGATTGAATGGTTTGGTATTCTATGAGAAATTTGATGCCCTAGCAAGCTAATCAATGAAATTTTCAGAGTTGTTTATGATAGTAAACATGGGTCTCAGTATGGGGGGAATAACTCCAAAATTAACCATTGGATCTGGCTAGATTGTATATATGTTTTGGTAAACCTAGTTACCTGGATTCTCATTGGAGCGATTGGCCACATGATGTCTTTTTGGAAAGTTATGAGCAATAGAGTTCTATACTATCAAATTTGCAGAATGATGATCTAATGAAAGTTGCATGTCAAGTTCTTGCTTATGATCAGATTTAGGTGTTATGTATTGAATGTGATTGGGATATGGAGTTGGTATTTTAAATGGTTCTTGGATGTGGATTAATTAATCTGATTTATCTTTTTGTGATTAGGATACATGTGGTTTAAGTTTATGAAGGTAAGAACTTGTTAAATAGTTTATGATTCTTGAAATCAGAAATGAGTTATGAATGTGACCTTGAAACATATGGATGGAATGATATTGCAATGATTGGTTGAGTGTTTAAGATGCCTTAAGGAAGTAAGGGTTTGATTAAATTATTGATTGGATGTTTATGTGACTATTGGAAGATTGTATCCTAATGATGTGATTGGGATAGTTATGTTGTTTGATATGGTTGATTGGCTATTGATTATGCCTCTATTATAAAGAAATTGGTGATAAAAAAATTGGAATGCTGATTGGATTAGTAAGATCCTTGGTTGTGAGTTGGTTTTCCATGATGCTCTACATCAAATTGGTATCAGAGCTCAGCAAAAGATTTGGGCTGAGCAAGATGTTGTTTTGTGTTACTGATGAGTTTTGGTTGTAGGTGCTTGTCCATCTAGCTACAAGAGGAAGTTGGTGTTGTGTGTGGGCAGACAAGGAAGGTCTGTCAAGGGCCAAAGGGATGGTCCAAGGACATGGGATGGTCCATTGGTTGCCAAAATACTAGGGAGAGAGGCAAAGAGGAGAACTCCTAGGTGAGGCATAGTGGTTGTTGGTGAGGTGATGCAACATGGAGAGGTAGACTTATGGTTGATAAAAGCACTTAGATGGAAGCCATTACAAACTCCATTAATAGGAGTAAAAGAGAGATTATTTCATGAATATCATGACAACTAGTTGAAGCATTTATTACAATGCACAATTAGGTTTTCAAAGGTTAAAAAGGGCATTTCAAATATCTATTTTTACCATGTGACCAAGAGAATAGAGAAGTACAATGAAGTAAAGCGATTTGGTGACCTAAACCAAGCTTATAGTGATATGAAGGTGAATTCTTCCCTCGGTTGTGAATTAAGGTATTTATCTATTTTACGAAGCTATCAGTTTTAAACCCTAGATTCAAATGGCATTTGTATCTAGAATTGATACCCCGTTAGTTGTTGAGATCAAGGATAGAGCCATACCTATTTTCAAGAAACACCCTTTCAAGTCTATTGAAGATGATCCAGAAGGAGCATTTTCTTCGGTACCCTACGACATCCTTCACAATGAGGATATTAGGGCTTACATCCATTGTGACCTTGAGGATCTTGGCAATGTTGATATGTTGACCCTGTATAACAAACATTTGGTGGATAGTTTGGGAAACCTCAAACCAGAATATAAGGTTCTTCAGGACAAGGGTTTTTCGTAGTTCATCCATTTTCCAATGTTTGATGAAGCAGAGTAGATCTGATATATCCTCAGTCAAGTCCATGATGAGTTCATATGGTTTCATAGGCCTCAAAAGATCACTAAATAGGCAATTCAAGCTATGAAATGCCTCAGTGAAACTGGTGAATTACCTGGCTTAAGAAAAGTATCAAATAACATAGTGATAGCCGCTATTGGTTCCAAGTTTGACAATAGAGAAATGACTATCAACAACATTCTGGAGCATGATGTAAGGTTTGAATCGATGGTGGTTGGTTACAAAGTCTTTCGATCAAGTAGACATAACTTCATCTTCAGAACTACCATATATACAACATATCAGATGCTCAAGAATGACATGAGGTATGATCTATGTACAGTCCTTCTAAATGAACTAATGAGTAATTTGAATAAAATTAAGCAAGATAAGAAGCATACCTTTAAGTATGGGTTACTTCTTATTTTCTTGGCCTTATATTTCTTAAATGAGATACTTGGTATAAAAGGAAAGGTTTAATGGGCCTATGATAGACTTGTGGCAATGCAAATCAAAGAGGTATTGTGGAGAGTAATAAATGCCACAATGAAAATATCTACATTATGGGGCTATTTCAAAACCTTTAAGACCTCGATGAAGGGAAGAGAAAGAATCCCTGAGGAGATTGTGGAAAAGTATGAGAAAACTATTTGCTTCATGGTTGATAAAGATCAATGTCAAATGGAAGCAGTTGAGCTGAGGACAGTGTGGATCATGCCCATGGGGTATGAAGTTGACTCTATCATGCTTGAGGAATATTCTCAACAACTATTGAGCCAACCGGTAGATCCAAAAAAAGAAAGGTTTGGCACTTTTAAGGAGGAACTAATCTTACATCAGAAGTTCTCTGAACCATCTCTGAAGAGGAAGATTAGAAAGGAAGTAGAGACGGTGGAAGAAAAGATGGGATTGACTAAGGAAGCTGCGTAGAATGCAAGAGCTCAAAACATTCTTAGGGAGGAGGATGTAATCAAACCTCAATCGACAAACCCTCCTATGCAGCCCAAAGTTAAACCTAGTAAGTCTGCACCTGTCTTTGATCTGAAGAAACTAGTTCCTCCACCTAAGCCCAAGCCTGTTGTATCAACCAGTGGAGTTGAGAAGAGGAAAAAGGAGAAGCCTTCTAGGAAGTATGCTAGAGAAGAGGAAGAAACATAGTCTGATGAAGAAGTTCAAAAAGTTAAGAAGACTGCAACCTATGCTTGTGTAGTCTAGAAGTTGTCCGGTGATGCTCATCCTTCTAAGAAGACAAAGATTCAAGGCGAGCCATCTAGGAATTCCAAGGGAACCAAGAAGAAAAAATCTGAAACCTTGGAATCTGGTAAGGTTGATATCATTCCTCCAAAATCCTTAGAAGAAATAAACTATGAAGTCATTAAGGATGGAAATTTGAAAAATCCTGTTGTATATTATGAGAATGGGGATGCTAATGAAAGGAGAGATTTAAAGGAAGCAGTTTTTCATTAGATGAATAATTTTAGTAGAGCCTTAATTGAGTTATCATCTGAGTTGTCTAAGGAATTGTATGATATTTTGGACATTTGGAGAAATACTACCTGCCAAAAAGATGAGGAAATGTAGGAGTATGTTTTGGTTAATTCTTGTTTGGATATTTCTAGAGAATAAATCAGTAAATTACTTAAGTTGGCCAAAGAAAAGTTTCGAAGTAAGAAAAGGGTCAACCAAATAATGATCAGTAAAATTGATGAAGTTGCCAATGAGATTGAGCAGAGTATGAGAGAATTTTTGCTTGAGAAGAAGTATGAGGTAAATCAACCTCACGTTAGCACCCTCCTAACAGAGAAAATTCCTAAAGACACTTCTATTCTATAAGTACATGCAACAGTATCTGGTAATCAGATGGACTAGCCATCTATTGAGCAGGTTGAGCAAGAAGTAGCACAAGATGCAAATCCAATTGCAGATGTCTCCAGTGATGCTACTCAAGACCCTCCTGAGATTGAGGTAACTGTAGAATTTTGAGTAGAGTTGGTGAACTAAGGAGTTTGATAACTCCCTCAATTGATACCCTAATGGGAGCACAACAGGATGTAATTAGTGCATTAAGTAAATCAATACCATTCGACCTTCCAAGTGTTGAGATTCATGCATTTATGTACAATGCTTTAATAAATGTCTTTGTGGTGCAGGAGCATCCCTTCAAGATGATATATCAGACTCAAAGGAGGAAGGATAAGTCATCAAACATGTCTTTAGGATGTTTTGTATGTGTTTCAATCATGCATTGTGTGTTTGTAATAAAGAACACCATCTTGTAAGCCAAACTCCTATTTTGGCATATCAATAAGCCAATTAGGACTTTTGGACAAAAGGGGATCAAATGTGTGTAGGAAATAGTTATCCTAGTGGTTTTAGTGCTTATAAGATGTCTTAGGAGGGTTTAGTCTTGACCCAAGGTATTAGGAGGCAAAAAAATGACATTTTGACAACTTTTGCAAAAGTTGTCAAAAGTTGTCAAAAGTTGTCATAAGCAACTTTTATGCACTTTTTGCATTTTTTTTATTGGAACTCCTCCAATGTCTCTAACCTCTTGTTTTTGGTTGAGAGAAGTTGTGGAATTATATATATACCTTGTGGATCTAATTCCCAAGGTTAGTCGGTATGGAGGAGAGATTGATGATTGTCAAACTAATGAAATTCTGAGTTATTTTCTGCAATTCTGGAGTTTTGGCACAGAGTATGACATTGTACAGATTGGGATCACTTCCTAATGATGTGAATTGGTTAGAGAGGATATTTATCTTTTTTTTGGATTTGGTTTTAAGTTTTCGTTGTGTGTTTTTCTCCTGATATTCAAATTTTACTGTAGGTGCCTGGAAAACCAGGGTTTACCTAGGGTTTTATTCCTCCATGGCCATAACTTGAAATTTATCAATCTGAGACTCATGGGATTTGGTGAAATGCAATTATGGCTAGTGTATTATAATTTTTCAAAATCATTTTGTAGGAGGAGAAAGGGAGTTGTGTGTTTGAACTGACCCTAGGTAGACATCTCTATGTGGCTACCTAGCCCTTAAATAGCATAGTTGCCCTTGAAGGCCAATCGCGATGA
Source organism: Cryptomeria japonica (assembly GCF_030272615.1). Lineage (NCBI taxonomy): Eukaryota > Viridiplantae > Streptophyta > Pinopsida > Cupressales > Cupressaceae > Cryptomeria > Cryptomeria japonica. The sequence goes on along the minus strand of NC_081407.1, from coordinate 581,823,785 downwards.
TTCCAGGTGTGTAACCCTGGAATCCATAATTATTTATGATCCCCCACATTCTAATGGGGTTGATATTATATGGGTTTCTCATTTGGACATAGTTTCTTCACAAAAGGAGACCTAATTAGTCCTTTAGGATAGTCAAACTTCTACCGGTTCATACCTTTGTTTGTCAGACCTTGACCCTTACTTTTTAGGACTTGTGTAAGGCCCAAAAGGGTACTTGAATCTGTTATTTTTTTCTTAGGTTGTTTAGGAAAGTTTTAACTTAAGGTCTCATTACCCATTTTAAAGGGCTACTAGCAAATATGCCTAATTATGAAGGTGCCATAAGGAATGGGTTTGAATCCTTACAACCAGTGCTTGGTTTGGTCCAGGTGAGTCTTGTTTGACTTAAAAATAGTATGCAAATGGTTAGTAACCCTTTAAGGTATTAGAGTGTGTGTTGGAGAAAAGTATCCAAGATTGAGTAAGTATGAGTCTTGAGGATTGAGAGATGTTGAACTAATGTTGTAGAATCTTGTCTTGTTAAGATCCTACTTTTTCTTTGAGGGGTCAATGTCATACACCTTGGTGTGTTTGGTAGGATACAAGGAGGTTTATGCATCAAGTGGTATCAGAGCTAGTTATGACTTTGGTAAGGAGATAGAGATTTGAGAAATTTTAGAGGGACAAGAAGAAGAAGTCCCTAGACGACCAATCACTAACATGGAATTGGAAAACATTGTGAGAGAGTAGGCCACTGCTTGCAAGGAAATGTAGAGGGAGCTAGAGAGGTTGAGAGGTAGAGTAGATGTGAAGGAAGATGGAGGCACTAGTAGTGGTGAAGAAGGGGATGAGGATGAGATCCCTATGCCAGAGGAAAAGGTGATTCCTCCTGACTAGAGGCACTTCCTTAATGCCCTCAAATCCATGGAGAGGAGAACCATGGAGCAGAAGATTGATTTGCCAACTTTCACTAGGAAGATGGAACCAGATGTTGTGGTAGATTGGATAGACTCCCTGTCTAGTTTCTTTGAATGTGAAGACATTCCAAGACACCAAAAGGTGAAGATTGCTAAGTCCAAGTTGAAGGGAGTAGCCCTAACTTGGTGGAACTTTGTCCAAGAGGAAAGAGAGAAGGACAACAAGCCCAAGGTTATTTGTTGGTTGAGGATAGTTGCCTTAATAAAAGAGGCCTATGTACCCAAAGACTATGAAATCCAACTCCATAAGAGGAAGAGAGTGAGAAATTTTCCCGACACCTAAATGGATTAAGGTACAACATTCAAGAAGAATTAAACCTTCTTAGCCCAGATACCATTGGTAGATTGCATCAACTTACCATCAAGGTGGAAGAGAAGATCAAAAGGAGACAAGAGAAGAACAATAAAGGAAGAGGAAGATAGTAGAGGGGTGGAAGAATTTTTTTTAGAAGTAAGGGATATGGTTTTGGAAACCAAGGTGAAACCAGTCAAGAAGGCACTAAAGGAGAGAGTAGTTCCAATAACAATGGAGGATACAATAAGAGAGGTAATTTTAGAGGAAGAAGACCACCATTTAGAGGGAGATCTCAAGGTAGAGGTCCAGTCAAATGTTATAACTGCAATCAAGAAGGTCACATGGCCAACAGATGTCTAGATAAACCTACTAGTTCCATGGGAGAAAGGAGAAGTACCTTGGTTTTGGAGGCTGACTGCCAAAGTGTGGCAAGTGCAAATACATACCAAAGTGTCAATAACCCTGATAGCTATAGCTACCCTGAAAGAGGTGAAGCTTTGATGATTAGAAGAGTAGTAACTACTATGAAGATGACTGATAAAGAACCCCCATAGAGGAAGTCTCTATTCAAGACCACTTGTAAAGCGGGTGGAAAAGTATGCAAGGTCCTAATAGATTTCGGTTCAACTAAAAACTTTGTGTCTCTAGAGATGGTGGAGAAACTAAAGTTGAGGAGATTGCCTCACCCTTGCCCCTACAAGGTCTCATGGATCACACAAGGATAGCAAGCTGTTGTGGAAGAGTAGGCTTGGGTAGAATTCCAGATTGGAACCTATAGAGATAGGTTGATGTTTGACATTGCAAATATGGATGCTTGCCATCTCCTATTTGGGAGACCATGGCAATTTGATTTGAAGGTACAACATGATGGTGCTAGGAACAAATATTCCATCACCAAATATGGTAAGGTGATTGAGTTGTTACTTTTGATGGAGAATGAGGAAGAGACCAAAAAAAAGGAGGCCAAGGTGTTAATTCTAGGAGGGAAGCAGTTCATGAAAAAAATGGTAGATGAAGGCCTGGTTTGTTATGCCCTTATCCCTAGTCCAATAGTAACAAAGGTTGAGAGGTTTGCAGACAAGAGAGAGGACAGATTGAGGTTAATTGATCCTGTAGTGCAGCAGCTACTAAACAAATACAAGGGTGTCATCTCTGATGGCATGCTAAGGTCACTACCTCCCATGAGGGACATAAACCATTGTATAGACCTTATACCTAGATCCACCTTGCCTAACAAAGCAACATACAAGCTCACACTAGATCAAAATGTTGAGATGGCAAAACAGGTTGTAGAATTATTGGAATCCAGATTGATTGGCAAAAGTTTGAGCCCATGTGTGGTCCTTTCACTCTTGGTATGCAAAAAGGAAGGCACTTAGAGGATTTGCACCGACTCAAGAGCTATCAACAAGATTACTATCAGGTATAGGTTTCCAATTCCTAGGATTGAATATTTATTAGATTGTTTGGGGGTGTTAGGTAATTTACAAAGGTTGACTTAAAGAGTGGCTATCCTTAGATTAGGATTAGGTCAGGAAATGAGTGGAAGACTACATTTAAAACAAATGAGGGGTTGTATGAGTGGAAGGTTATTCCCTTTGGCTTATCCAATGCACCCAATACCTTTATGAGGTTAATGAATGAAGTCTTGAGGTATTTCATAGGGAAATTTGTTATAGTCTACCTAGATGACATTCTAATTTTCAGTCAAACCAAAGGAGAGCATCTAAAACATGTAGACCTGGTTCTAAGAAGATTGTATGAAGAGCAATTAATGATCAACTTGGAAAAGTGTTTCTTTATGCAGGAAGAGATCATTTACTTGGGATTTGTAATCTCATATGGTGAGTTGAAAATGGATCAAGAAAAGGTGAGTGCCATATTGTCTTGGCCTACACCTAGAACACTGAATGATGTTAGAAGTTTTCATGGCTTAGCTACCTTCTATATGAAGTTTATAAGAGGCTTTAGCCATATTTGTGCTCCTATGCTTGATACCATAAAGGGAGGACAAAAGTGCAAGTTTAATTGGATAGAAGAGGCGGATAACTCCTTTGAGACATTGAAGAGAAAAGTTGCAGAGCAACCGGTCCTTGCCCTACCTGATTTCAACAAAATATTCCAAGTGGAGTGTGATGTTAGTCACATGGATATAGGGGCAGTGCTCATTCAAGGGGGAAGGCCTATTGCCTTCTTCAGTGAGAAGTTAAATGAGGCAAAGAGAAGATATTCATCCTATGACTTAGAGATGTATGCTCTAGTACAATCCTTGAAAAAGTGGATATACTACTTGCTGCCAAAAGAATTCATAGTTTTCACAGACAATCAGGCCCTTAGATTTATAAATAGTCAAGAAAAGTTGAATCACCAGCATATGAAGTGGGTAGAGACCCTACAAGCCTTCACTTTCATTCTTAAGCACAAGAAAGGGGTCAAGAATAAGGTGGTAGATGCTTTGAGCAAAAGAGTCTTAACTGCAAATCAGATCCAGTTGGAGAGTATTGGAATAGACTCCTTGAAAGCCATGTATAAGGATGATGAAGACTTTGGGGAGATCTATAAGGTATGTGCTTCATTTGATGAGTGGTTTCATGTTGAGTTCTCTGAATTTTTGATTCAAAATGGATTGTTGTTTAAGGGTGCACAACTATGCATACCCAAATGCTCTATGAGACTGAATATAATTAAGGAGAAACATTGTGGAGCAATGGCAGGCCACTTTGGTCTTGACAAGACACTAGATTTGGTGAAGAGGCACTACTTTTGGCCCAAACTATAGACAGATGCCAAGAGATTTGTGGAGACATGTGTGATATTCCAAAAGGCAAAGGGAAAGTCCACAAATACAGGCCTATACCAGTCTTTACCCATACCTTCAAGACCATGGGAAAGCATAAGTATGGATTTTGTTTTAGGATTGCCTAGGACAAGGAAAGGATATGATAGTGTTTTTGTAGTGGTGGATAGGTTTAGTAAAATGGCACATTTCTTGGCATGCAAAACCACTTGTGATGCTTCTTATGTTGCAGACTTGTTCTTCAAGGAGATTGTCTGGATACATAGTTTGCCTTTGACTATAGTCTCTGATAGGGATGTGAAATTTATTGGTCACTTCTGGAGGACCCTTTGGAAGAAGCTTGGTACAAATCTATCCTTCTCCTCAGCCTACCATCCTCAAAATGATGGCCAAACTGAAGTTGTAAATAGGTCACTAGGAAATTTGCTAAGGTGTTTGACTAGACAGCATGGAGAAAGATGGGATAGCATATTGTCTAAGATAGAATTCTCCTATAATGATACATTGAATAGGAGTATTGGTAAGTCACCCTTCTAGATTGTATATGGCATCCACCCAAGGGGTGTGATGGAGTTAAGAGACCTGCCTCAAGGAGAAGTCATTAGTGCTGATGGGGAAACCTTTGCTACCACTATAAAGGAAATCCATGACAAAGTTAAAACTCATCTTCAATAATCTGCAGATAGATATAAAGCTCATGCTGACAAAAAGAAGAGGGATGTTTAGTTTAATGTGGGAGACTTGGTGTGGGTTCACTTCAAGAAGGAAAGACTTCCAAAAGACAGATATACAAAGCTTATGCAAAGAAAGATTTGACCCTGCCAAATCTTGAAGAAATGTGGCCAAAATGCTTATGAACTTCAACTCTCACCTGATCTTGGTTTGTCACCTATCTTTAATGTATGTGACTTAACTTCTTATAAATTTAGTGTTGATGTAGAAGAAGACACAATTTAGGTTATTATAGAATATGACATTCCCAAACATGAACCACCAAAGTTACAAAAGGTTTTAGACAATAAGGCATTTTGACAACTTTTGCAAAAGTTGTCAAAGTTGTCATAAGCAACTTTTATGCACTTTTTGCTTTTTTTTTGTTTGAACTCCTCCAATGGCTCTAACCTCTTGTTTTTGGTTGAGATAAGTTGTGTAATGATATATATACCTTGTGGATCTAATTCCCAAGGTTAGCCGGTATGGAGGAGAGATTGATGATTGTCAAACTAATGAAATTCTGAGTTATTTTCTGCAATTCTAGAGTTTTGGCACAAAGTATGACATTGTATGGATTGGGATAAATTCATAATGATATTAATTGGTTAGAGAGGAGATTTATCTTTTTTTTGGCTTTGGTTTGAAGTTCTGGTTGTGTGTTTTTCTCCTGATATTCAAATTTTACTGTAGGTGCCTGGAAAACCAGGGTTTACCTAGGGTTTTATTCCTCCATGGCCATAACTTGAAATTTATCAATCTGAGACTCATGGGATTTGGTGAAATGAAATTATGGCTAGTGTATTCTAAGTTTTCAAAATAATTTTGTAGGAGGAGCAAGGGAGGTGTGTGTTTGAACCAACCCTAGGTAGACATCTCTATGTGGCTACCTAGCCCTTAAATGGCATAGTTGCCCTTGATGGTCAATGGCGATGATTCTAGGCATGTAACCTTGGAATACATAATTATTTATGGTCCCCCACATGCTCATGGGGTTGATATTGTATGGGTTTCTCATTTGGACATAGTTTCTTCACAAAAGGAGACCTAATTAGCCCTTTAGGACAGTCAAACTTCTACCAGTTCAGACCTTTTTTTGTCAGAGCTTGACCCTTACTTTTGAGGAGTGGTGTAAGGTCCAAAAGGGTACTTGAATCTATGATTTGTTTCTTAGGGTGTTTGGGAAATTTTGAACTTAAGGTCTCATTACCCGTTTTAAATGGCTACTTGCAAATAGGCCTAATTGTGAAGGTGCCATAAGGAATGGGGTTGAATCCTTACAACCAGTGCTTGGTCTAGTTTAGGTGAGTCTTGTTTGACCCAAAACTGGTATGCAAATGGTCAGTAACCCTTGGAGGTATCAGAGTGTTTGTTGGAGCAAACTATCCAAGATTGAGTAAGTATGAGTCTTGAGGATTGAGATGTTGAACTAATGTTGTAGAACCTTGTCTTGTTAAGATCCTATTGTTGCTTTGAGGGGTCAGTGTCATACACATTGATGTGTTTGGTATGATACAAGGAGGGCTCTACATCACTTTGATTTTTCCTTGAAAGGATGGAATGAGTATTTGAAGTCCTTAAAGTTGACTTACTCGGACATCTTTAAGTTTATGTAAATAAGAACATTCATTCATTCTTTTGTTCATAAGTGTTGGTGGATTCCCACCCTTTGCCATTGATGTCAAAGGGGGAGAGGGAGAGAGTAGTGAAAAATGGAGTAATCAATTTAGGGGGAGTCAATATAGATTTAGTGTACAAAGTTCAAAAATTTTGTGATAGCACAATTTTGGGATACTTATCATTTTCACTTGTGTTGCCATCAATGCCAAAGGGGGAGATTATTGGCATTTGATGTTCCATTGATGCTCTAGTGAAGATTGGTAGTCTTTGATGATTGCAGATTCTTAGGAGTTGTCATTGATGGCAACTTAGCCTGATGATTTGATCCAATATGAAGTTCTGGTTAACCTGTATTCTGGAATATGTCTTATGTGATCAGTTTGCCTGGTGAAACTCAATGTACAGGTTTGAGAAAACTTTTTTAGTTTCGGTGAAGTAGATTTTGACTTTTGTGATTAGGCTTGATTGGTTAAGTATCAAAATCTTGTTATCATACAAAGCTACCCTTCGGTATTTATTCTATCACTTGTTTGAAGATTTGGTATCTGGTTGAGAAGCAAATAAGAGTATTCTTCATGTTTGATGATGTAGTGTGTGTTCGGATTGCTTAAGTTAGTTCTGGTGGTTTAAATTGTGTTTGGGAGTTATGTGAGACCTATAGGAAGTATGTGATAATGTGTTTTGGGTTCGGTACAAATTTTTTGATAAGATTGAAGCTAACTTGCAGCTACATGTTTCATGTTTCATGTTGCATGTTATGCAATTTTTTGGAAGCCAGCCTGTGGGAGATTAATCTTGCTAATCAGATATATATAAGGCCAATTTGGATTATACAAAGTGTGTGTGGTGTGATGTGATAGACCATTTTGGAGAGATTGAGCATAGTTTCATGTGCACATTTTGATCTTGGTTGATCTAGTGAGCAATTGCAGAGCATAATGGAGCAGTTTAGTAGAACAGTGCATCAGATCATTTTGTGCTTAACCAAAATTGATTTTGGCATATTCAAATGCTATTTACCAGTTCACTATTATTTGTAACTACTTATTAATCAATTTTAAGGTAGTGAGCCTTCCTCCGAGGTTGCGAGTGCATTCACATCATGTAATATTATTTTTCTACTGGCCATAGTGGAATAATATTGTGGGTTCAAATCCCACCGTGGTTTCTCCCATTTGGGTTTCCATGTAAAATTTTTGGTGTTATGATTTTGGGGTTGATTATCTTATGTTTTTGCACTTTACTTTCTTGTATATGGTTCAGGTGGTTTCAAAGTAAGTCCTAAAATTTACTTGTCGACAGATCACTGATTCAACCCCCCCCCCCCTCTCAGTGATCCTTGATTCCAACAGGGACCCCTTGGGCCCCCCTTCTCTCACTTTTCTTTCTTTTTGATCATTTTCCTCATTTTTTTCCCATTTTTCTTTTCACTTTTCCACTCTACTCCTTTTCTTATTTTTTCGACAATTTTTCTGGAATTTTTTACACAATTCCCTATTAAATTCTTGAGGGGGCATATACCACCCGTGTCATCACACTAGGGCATCTTTTCTTTGTCTTTTACCCACCGCCAATTTTGTAGCTATGTAAAAGAGGGGAAAAATATAGATGCTTAAATTAATTGTTTTAATTAATTTAACCTTACCACATAATTAATTGATTTAATTATGTTACATGTTATTCTTCTCATAATTAATTAAATTTAACATAATTAATCATGTCACCATAGTCCAATAATTGATTTATTAAATAAATTGATTATTCCCTATTCTTCTAAAGTTCTTTAATTAATGAATTCTTCTAAATTCCCTTTAGTTAATTAGTTAAAATTAATTAACTAAATCATGTCATTCCTACAAATCACTTTCCTCTAATCCTCACTTAGCTTAATTAATTCTTCTAGAACCCCACTTAACATTATTTCTTAATTTTTAATTCCTCCACTCATTCTCTCTCCTCTTGTCAAATCCTCCTAACTTTCCCACTTCTCTTCTAATCTCTCATTATCCCACTTAATCATACTCTCTAATCATTTGCTAGTGGCTAATCCTTATGATTAGCCACAAAGTCAAACAATTTCCATAAATGGCTTGTCCCCCTCATCCTCCAACCTTAAATGCACCAACTTTGGTCATTTCAAGGATTTTAAATTTCCTCTCTTCCCCATGCACTCTCATCTTCCCCAGGAATTTTAATTTCTTTTCCCATTTCCTTTCCCTATATATCTCATTATTTGGTAATTTTAACTCCCTTATCCTCTCCCAAGAAATTTTTAATTCCTTTTTATCTTCCCAATGTACTTGAGGATGTCTCCCATGTACATTGTGGATTGTGAAGACAAGAAATGCCTTTATGGAAAATCTATTGGTCTCCATAGCATGTCCCTTCAATCCATGTCCCCACCTTCCTTCAATCCCCACCTTAGATATACTTTCAATCTCAACCGTCCATTCATCCCCCTTCAAATCAATAAATTAGGGTCTCCTCCCCTTCATTTCATATCTCATCTTGTGCAATCTCATGCTATTAATTTGAATTTATAAATTCATCCTTGTGCATCACCACTATAAGAAAATAGAATCCAACTCCATAGCTATTTGCATCCTTCATCCATTTGCAAGCATTCATCCATCCATAGGCATCCAAGTTGTTGTGCATTAGAGAGCAACCCACATCACAATCAAGGAGCTCATCAAATCAAGTGGAGCATTGGGCGCATTCCACTTCATCCATAGCTCAATCCAAAGGAGAAGGTAAAGGTAACAAGGTATAATCATTTTACTGTGTGTTTTGAATGTTTTGTTTTGATTTCTAACCATTGCATCTCTTTGTTGCTTTTTCCCCTCTTCACCAACAATTTGTTGGTAAGAGACACTACATATATGTTGAGATTTTATCATTGATGGAAACTCATATCAGATTTGGTAACTTGAGTTAGATATTCAATCCACAGTTTGTGATTCATTCATACTAAAAGATTGATTGAGGTATGGTAAGGTTCGGTGAGAACAGGCTATCTGGTAGTGTACAATATCTAGTTGGATTCACTTGTGTTGCATATTTTATGTTTGTGATGTTGGAGAAGAATTTTGGTTGTGTGATATGCTTTATTCCAAGTTTATGGCCTCTGATGTTGTGAATTAAGAAGGTTGGGAGATCCGGTAGACAATTTTCTAGTAAAACAGTGTTCATTAGCAGTAACATGTGAGTATTCTATCTGCGGACCATGTTGTTGAACTGACATGTGGGAAGCATGTGGACATCTTTTTTTGGTCCTCTTAGTTATTTTTTGATCAGATTGAGCTAACTTGGGTAACACATTTCGTGTTGTGTGTTATGCAGATTTTGGGACAACATGGAATTGATCTAATTTGATGTTATGGATATATAAGACTGATTAATTTGATCATTTCATATATATATGGTGATAAGTAAAGTGTGTATGAGTGATTGTGCATAGTTGTACGTGCACAATTGGAAGATTGGTGCTCTGGTATGTTGCAGAATATCAGAACAGAGAAAAGTAGCATAGCAGAGTGTGATCATGTGTTTTGTGCTTAACCAAAACTATACCCAAGAATTTGTTAAGGCTATTAAATTGTTAAAACTCTCTTGTATCCCTTATAATCATTTTGTAAGGCAATGAGCCTTCTGAGTAGTAGCCCTTATTGTAAACTTTAAGCAGTGAGCTCTAGGCAGTGTGCCTAAATGCATGTGCATTACCCGTATGTAATATTCTTATACTTATAATAGAGTATATTAATATTGTGTGTTAGAATCCCAATGTGGTCTTTCCCTTAATCAGGTTTCCATGTAAAAATATTGGTGTTATGGTGTTGTTGATCTTGACTTTGTGGTTTTGCACTTTGTTTTTCTTCATTTGCAATAAGTGGTTAAAAAATTATGTTATTGAAGTTAAAATTATTGAACACTGATTCACTCCCCCTCTCAGTGTTCCCTTGACTCCAAAAATTGGTATCAAAGCTAAGTTCCTCGGAATAAGCCTAACAGCTTGAGGTAGATCCTGTAAGTGAATCAATGTATTGCAATAGTCTTAGAGAACAACTACTTGTTTCACTTGATGATCTAGATCAGTCCAAATCTAAGGTCAAGAAATTGAAGGCAAATCTAAAAGATGTTGAGAACTTTATTGAATCACTAAAAGATCAGCTGAACAAGTCAAGAGACAAGAGAAAGGAGCTTGTTGAACAACTTCATGAGAAATAAAGTCAAAGCATTGATGAAGAAGTTCTAAGGAAGAATACTGAAGAATGTGAGAAATATGCTAGAGCTAATGCAGTTCACAAAAATGAAATGGAAGCTATAGTAATTAAATTGACCAAGGAGATCGAATAAAGGAAGAAGAATGAAGAGAAGCTTGCTCAATCCCTAAAAGATAAAACTAAAGAATGTTACGAACTTGAGATAAAAAATGGACAATTGATAAGTGACCTTCAAAATGTTAGAGAACATGAGGAAGGTCATGGAAAGTAGGCCCTACTTCTTAAATATGATCTTGATGTTGCAAATGAGTACAAGGAGAAGTTTTGGATCAATTCAGCCAGACTTGATGAAATGCTTGCTAGTCAGAAGAATCCTAATTACACTCAAGGACTCGATGTTGAGAAACGTGAAAGTTCCAAGTTAGCTCAGTAGAAGAACAGTTCAAGAAAGCCTCTGGTAAGGCAACTTAATGCATATAAATTTAATGTTAACTGCTTTTTTTGCAATAAATTTGGTCATATGGCTAGTCAATGCAGAAATATAATGATCAATAATACTTCATCTTTTACCAGTAAATATTTCAAATGCAATAAATATGGTCATAAGGCAGATGTATGCATAACTATGATGAATACTATTCCAAATAAAAGAAATGTCACATGATATGCATGTGGTATATTTGGACATGTTGCTAACCAATGCGGATCAAGAAGAAATCATATGAAATTTAGGCCTATGCAAGGAAATATTATTTTCTATGCTTGCAACAAATCCGATCACATTGCAAATTACTGTAGAAGCAAAAATGTGAATAGGAGAGGTTTGGAAGACAAGAACAAGAATGTCAAGCCAAATGAGAAGGCTAAAGCAAAATTTGAAGAGATCAGAGATCAAATGAAGAAGACCTAGGTAAAGAAGAGCAATAATGATGCAAGAAGTGGGTCCACACCTGATTTTGGTACTAGAACCTCATCTGGTAACTAAGATAAGGCTTCAAGCCTTAAGGGGAGATTTTCATGAAAATCTTTCAAACCCCCTGTTGAATATTTGTACCTTGTTCCGATAGGTTGTAGATGCTTCTTTGGTGATTTTCTGGAAGAGTTTGATGGTCTACAAATGATTTCCTAAAAATGTGTTGGTGTACAGGGTAACTGGAAGAGCTAGGGTTAAGAGCATTTATCATACCTAAAAGTTAGGTATATGATGGATAAAAGGAAAATAAACCTTTCATTTCTCACTTTGCATTCAAAAGAGAAGAAGAGTGAATAGAAGATTCATCATCTAATCTTGCATCTAATTGAGAGGTATTTATCAGCTATCACTTTTTTAGTTTGAGTCTTGAAATTTTAATATGGCATCCTCTGGTACTGCAACCCCATTGGTATTTGATGTCACTGAAAGAGATATACCCATTTTTAAGAAGGATCCTTATAAATCTATGGAAGATGATCCGAGTGGTGCTTTATCATCTGTTCTGTATGGAGTAATGCATGTGGAAGATATTATGGCTTACATCCAATGTAACATTTAAGAGCTTGGAAGTGCCCAAATTATGAATTTATACATGAAGCACATGATTTATGGATTGGACAACCTGAAACCTGAATTCAAGTCAATCGAGGAGAAGGGTTTCACATAGTTTGTTCATTTTTTGGTGTTCGATGAGCCAGAGTAGGTTAGATACATTTTGAGTAGGATACATGATGAATTCATGTGGCTTGACAAACCTTATAAGATTACTGAGAGTTAAATCAAGGTGATAACTTGTTTAAGCTCAGTTGGTGAGGTGCCTACCCTAACTATTGTCAAGAATCAGATGGTTACTAAGGAAACTGGTTCACAATTTGACAATAGATCAATGACTATCTATGATATTATTGAATATGATGTCTAATTTGCATCTATGATGATGTTTTACAAGTTATATTAGTCCAACTAAGACAATTCAATATCTGGTATAGCTATCTATGTGGATTATCAGATATTCAAAGAAGATAAAAAGTATGATCTGTGTGAAGTGCTCCAGAGAGAGATGTTGAACAATTTGAAGAAAATCAAGCAAGAGAAGAAGCATGTGAACAAAGTTGGCACTTTGATTATTTATCTATACTTTGGCTTCATGAATGAGATTCTGAGGGTAGGAAAGGTTCAATGGGCTTATGATAGGTTGGTCGCTATGCAGATCAAAGAGACACTTCAGAGTCTAGGTGATTCAAAAGCACAAAAAGACATACTTTGGGAATAATTCAAAACCTTTCAAAGCATGATGCAAAGTAGAGAAAGGATTCCTAAAGAGATAGTTGAGAAGTATCAAGATACCATCTTCTTTATGGTAGATATTGACCAATGTCTTATGGAAGCCAGTGAGCCAAGGAATTTATGGATAATGCCTATGGGGTATAAAGTTAAAGGATATGTACTTGAGGCATATGCTCAACACCTATTGAGAAAAATGGTGAACAAGTCTGAGAAGAGGTTTGACACATATAAGGAAAAGAGCTTGAGCCTACATTCTTAGTTCAAGAAACCTGAGATACAAAAGAAGGTAAGAAAGGAGGTGGAATAGTTGGCGGAGAACTTGGGGATCACCAAGGAGGCAGTCCGAAGAGCTAGAGAGAAGAACATCTTGAAGGATGAATATATTATCAATCCCAAGGAAGATAAACCAAAAACCCCTCCACCTAAGCCAAGACAATCAAGGAATATTGCACCCTCCTCCAGTACTCAAAAACTACCCAATTCACTTAACCCTCAAGCCTAGCCATCTGGTGGAGCAGTGAAGAGGAAGAAAGAACAACAACAGAGAGTTTATGTGGTAGCCTTTGCACAAGAAAAATAAACTAAATCTGATGAAGCGATAAAAGAATTAAAGAAAAGTGTGACAACTACTAGGGTTGTCAAGAAGAAACCATCTGGTGAGGAGAAGCCTAGCAAGAAGGTGAGAGCTAAAGAAGAACAATCTGGGATAAATCTAATGCAAGGAAAGGAAGAACTAAACAAGGTAATTTCAAACTACTTTATCAATTTTATGATCTATTGGATGACAAAGGGAAGAAATAATTGGAAGAAGCCACAGTTGTATATTTAAATAAGTATAATAGGTCTCTCATTGAGATTGTATCAGAAGTTCCCAAGAGCTTATATGATCTCTTAGAACTAAGGAAAGAGACAACAAGATTAGAAGAAGAAAGGATAAGGGAGTATATATTAGTACAACTTTGTCCAATAATTGCTAAAATGGAAATACATAAAATTCTCAAGGAAAACAAAGAAAAGTTCAGAAGCAAATCAAGGGTGAATAGATTAATGATTAGGAAAAATGAGGAAGTTCACAAAGAGATGGAAAATTTTTTGAGGTAAATTCTTTCGAAGTATCAGTATGGAGGTGATTCCTGAAAAAATCTCAGGAAGATGTTCAAAAGTCTATTTCAGAAGTCCTAGGAATGCCATCCCTAGGAGATATTCCAAAATTTGATGAACTGGGAGAATAGATAGCCCAATAGGTTGGCTTAGATGCTCAGGGAGATGTAGTAGTTGAGGACACTACAAATGAGGTAGATGTAAGTTAGAAGGAAATTTATGCAAATGAGGGAACTCAAAACCCTCCAGTGGTAACTGTTGAACTTAAGGAAGAAGAGAAGAAGGCGGTGGAAACAAAGAAGGGAGTAGAGGAAATAGATAGCGAGGTTGAACAGATTTTGGTGGCAAGAGAAAATGTGAAATCTGAGAAGGGGAAGAATACCATAAGTGATACAGACTTCACCCAAGGCCCCATCAATCTTGACTCCCTATCCCCTATTCAGGCACTCAAATTGGCTGCACTCGCTCAAGCCAAAGCAAGTGAAGATTTATTGAAATCTCACTCAGAGTATAGTGAGGTGATATCATTGGCAACAAGTGTTCTTGAGAATATTTTTCCATCTTTCAAGCAAGACTCATCTAACACACACTCCAGGAAACTGAAGAGTTTGCTTGATTCAATTGATTCTCATTTTGAATCATTAGAGAGAGTTGTTGAGGCAAAGGTTCTGAGAAATTTTAATGCTATGAGAATGAGGACAGTTCTAAAAATGATTGAAGGAGATAGAAAAAGTTTGGTCACCTGCATTAAAGGTATTCAAGCTGCACTGCTCGAAGGAGGAAGAATCTAAAGTCATGTCTCTTATTACCTAGGTTCACCATTGAGGTTGACAAGAAGATAAAGGAGTGTGAATGTTTGTTGGTTAGCATATCTCAATCATATGATCCTCAGTTTGTTTTTGCAAGCAATAGAGAAAATCAAATGATATCCCTACTTGATAAAAGCAAGCGTCTGAATTAGGAGAAAGATATGATTGTAGGAAGAGTGTTAGATCTAAGGAATCTAATCACTCCTCGGTTAGACACCTTACTTAGCAGTCTGCAGGATGCTCGAAATACATTAAATAAAAGTGGTCCTACAATTCTTAGAACAGCAAAGATGCATGCATATCTATTTAGCACCTTCATATCTATTTTGGAGAATCTGAAGAAGGGATGGGATGACCATCTACAATCATTGAAGAACATGTTTGCGGACATCTTCAGTTTTTTATGAATGTGTAAGGACTATGTACATATGTAAATAGCATTTTTGATTTTTGAGACCATACCTTTTTCATTGATGTCAAAAGGGGAGAATAGATGAGTGAAAATGTTGATCTCAAGGTGAGATCTTTGATTCTTTGATTCTTTGGAATCCGGTGATTAGATTTTTGGTTGCAGTATATTGTATTCAGTTTTGGTCTGTCACTTAGTCATTTTTCACTAAGTGTTGCCATCAATGCCAAAGTGGGATATTTTTGGCAAGAGACACTACATATATGTTGAGATGTTGTTATTCATGGAAACTCATATCAGATTTGGCAACTTGAGTCAGATTTTCAATCCGCAGTTCATGATTCATTCATACTGAAAGATTGATTGAGGTCTGATAAGGTCCCATGAGAACAAACTCTCTAGTATTGTACAACATCCAGTTGGATTCACTTGTGCTGTATATTTTATGTTGTGGATCTTGAAGAATCATTTTGGTTGTGTGATATGCATTATTATAGGTTTATGGCCTCCACTGTTATGAATTGAGTAAGTTGGGAGATCCGCTAGATAGTTTTCTAGTAAAATAATGTTCATTAGTAGTAACATGAGAAGGTTTTGTGTGTGGATCATGCAGAGTAATTTTGGTAGTTGTTTGTGTGATTGAGGTTGTTGAGTCAACATGTGGGAAGCATGTGGACAACTTTTTTTGGTCCATTTAGTTGATTTTGGATCAGATTAAACTGACTTGGGTAACACGTTTCATGGTGCGTGTTATGCGATTTTTGGGCCGACATGGAAATGATCTAATTTGATGTTGCCGATATATAAGACCAATTGATTTGATCATTTGATACATAGATGGTGATAATTAAAGTGTGTATGAGTGATTGTGCACAGCTGCACATGCGCAATTGGAAGATTAGTGCTCCGATATGTTGTAGAATATCATAATAGAGCAGAGTGTGATCATGTGTTTTATTCTTAATCAAAACTATACCCAGGAATTTGTTGATGCTATTAAACATCTCAAACTCTCTTGTATCCCTTATAAACATTTTGTAAGACAGTGAGCCTTCTGAGTTGTAGCCCTTGAGGTAAAATTTTAGCAGTGAGCTTTAGGCAGTGTACCTGAATGCAAGTGCATTCCCCTTATGCAATATTATTATACTTCTAACAGAGTATATTAATTTTGTGTGTTATTATCCCACCTTGTTTTTTCCCTTAATCGAGTTTCCATGTAAAAATCTTGGTGTTATGGTGTTATTGATCCTAACTTTGTGGTTCTGTACTTGTTTTTCTTCATTTGCATTAAGTGGTTGAAAAATTAGGTTATTAAAGTTAAAATTGCTAAACATTGATTCAGCCCCCCCTCTCAGTGTTCCCTTGATTCCAACACAGTCATGGAGCACATTCAAGCATCCTTGGAGGCATAGATTGATAACACATCTAATCAAAGGACCATCAAATCGAAGGGTTATTGGTTTGAATTTATTGCTTGCTTTTTATTTAATCTAATTTCCCTTCTTAAGCATCCTTATCTTGAGTGTTTGATTAATTTGTGTTTTACTTAGATTCTTAACTTAGTATTTCAATCATTTTATTTGCACACATTTTCACTCACATGTTTTTGGCACGCCTAAGGGGACCCACTTTGCGGGTCCAATCTCACAGTTTATGTTATTTGAGTGTTTTTTATTATAGATTTTTACACTTGTAGGGAAAAATATGAGAGTACAAGGGGATTTCTGCTTTGGTGGAGGTTTGTTTTGATGAAATTTTGATTTTTAGAAATGGTGGGTTTGCTTGCAGAAATGATGAGATTGCTCTGTGTTTTTGTTTTCTCTTATTTTTTCAAACTAAAATGTTCTCTTTTTGTTGATAATATACTAATGTGTGATGGTTGATTAAATTTTTGCTAATGTTTCTGTAGTTGCATCACCTATTAAAGACCCTACAACTTGAAATGCTAAATTTTTTATTACAGGACTACCAAAGAGGGATTCCTTTTCAAAAACATCTTTTCTTTGAATTCTTTTTAATTTGCATCGTGATTTATTTTTTAATCTAGTGTCACACTTAAATTTGATAAGGGAAAAGAATAATTATTTTCCATGTTTGGCATGCTTGTGCATGTAGAGTGGACCTACTACTAACACACACTATCCTCTCCCCTAGCTTTCATGGTCTTGGATGCAAGAGAAAAGTGTTAGCAACACTCGATTTTAATTTTTTATTTTTAGAGGGCTTATCTCCTGAGTAGACAATAAGGTTGGGTGAGAGGGAATGACCCAAGTGGTACTTTCTTTCGTTCTACTTTATAAATATTCAGGGTTTTGGCGAAAGCCATAATCAACTAGTGCAATTGCATTATATTGATGGTTTCCCTCAGTATTTACATGATTGTTGGCATATTCACACTCCAATGAGACAGTGTAGGTGATTGAAGGTTTTGTCATTGATGGCAACCTTGCAATCCTATGGCACCAACAAGGCATTACACCGACAAGATAGTGCACCGGCATCAATAGATCACACTCTACACCGGCACTCAGGACACCGACACTGGCACAAAGAAAGGAAGTATACTGGCACAGAGGCCGATAGGATTTTGTTATATTATATTTTGTTTATTATTGTAAAAACTTTGTAAGATGACTTCGCAAATTGTAAAATGACTCTTATATATAAAAGAGATCATTGTAGACATTTTAAAAAGCGATAAGGAAAAATATAAGGTAGACCTATTATGCGAAATATAGGCTAAAAGGTTTATGTAAGAAGCAGAGCAGCAACCGGTACTGGATCTGGCATTATAGATGCTATTGTAAAGCAGTACAAGATATTGGATTTGTATAATCCACATTGTAAGTCAATGAGTCTTCCCATTGAGCAGTGAGCTCTAGGTAGTTGGCCTTCCTGCATGTGCAGGCCCCCATTGTAAGTAATATTCTCTTATTGGCCAGTGAGTGAATATTGTGGGTCACAAATCCCACTAAGGTTTTTACCACACTGGGTTTCCTCATTAAATCCTTGTGTTATGGTATGCTTTCCATGTGGATGTTCTTGATTCTGTTTATTGCATTATTTCTTGCATACTGATACACTATTATAATATGTTCTGCATGTTTTAAGTTAAGAAATTCTAATTACCGATTAGATACTGATTCAGCCCCCCCTCTCAGTATTTGTGGGATTCCTAACAATTGGTATCAGAGCTTGGTCCTCTATTTTCAGAAGCCTAACAGCTTGAGGAAGATCTTGACACCAGTAAAGATGGAAAATCTGACGAAGCAACTGGAAGGAGCTCTTTCAGGCTATGATGTAGAGAAATTGAAAAATATCAAACTAGAAGATGATTTAAGGGCAGCTCAGGATATCATTCAGGCACTTCAAGAGAATCTTACTGTTGCAAGAAATAAGAGAAGAGAACTTTGTGAAAAGTTGCAAAATGAGAATGATGAAAAGGAATCACTTAATGATCAGATAAGCAAACTGAAACAAGAGAACATGACAACAAAGAATGAGATGCAGGATATGACTATGAGATTTTATAAAGAGATTGAGGATAGGAAGAAGAATGAAGAAGAATTGACTAGAAGACTAAGTGATGCAGCAAATGAGAACACAAGACTTAGATATGAAAATGACATGTTGAAGACAGATCTGATGCATACTCAGAATGACTCAAATGAACTAATGAGACAGAAAGAGGTCTTAGAAAGAGAACTAGAAACTGCAAATCAACATAAAGAAAAATTCAAGAAAAGCTCAGAGGAACTTGGCACCTTACTGAAGAATCAAAAACCTAAAGGTGACACTTCTGGAATTGGCTTTGAAGTTGGTGAAAGCTCTGGTACTGCAAATACTCAGGATCACAGCAAATCGGTAAGACAACCTAATGCTTATAAATTCAATGGAAAATGCTTTAACTG
The DNA here is from genome assembly GCF_030272615.1 of Cryptomeria japonica. Taxonomy (NCBI): domain Eukaryota; kingdom Viridiplantae; phylum Streptophyta; class Pinopsida; order Cupressales; family Cupressaceae; genus Cryptomeria; species Cryptomeria japonica. The sequence continues at coordinate 581,804,693 of NC_081407.1, read as the reverse complement.
TAATAAGTATGGTCATAAAGCAAATGAATTTAGATCTAGAAATTATCATAATATCAACACACCCACCGGTCAATGTTCAAAATGCAACAAAGTTGGTCACAACTCTGAAAACTGCAAAATGAATGTAAGATGTTATGTTTGTGGAAGATTTGGACATTTATCTAATCAGTGTAGAACACAAACTGGCATAGGTTATGGGAAAGCTATTCAGAAGAATAATGTAACTTGTTATGCATGTAACAAGATTGGGCATATTGCAAAATTCTATAGAAGTAAAGGATCACCGGTAGACAACAAAAGTTCTAGCTTGAAAGGCAAAGCAAAAGTTGAAGAGGTTAAGAAAGAATTATAAAAACAATGGATTAGAAAAGTTGATCTGAATATTGGGAATACTCCTCCACCGGTAGAACCAATCAATGCTTCACCAGCAAGACAGAGTGATGCTTCACCGGCAGGACAGAGCAATGCTCCACCGGCAGGAAGTTCTTCATAAAATTGAAGAAAGTTTCCTTGAGGGTTTGGCAGTCTAATGACAGATGTGCTATTATTCCCTCGGTTAGAGATAAGAAGTTGGAAATTACTTGTTACCGGCAGACAATGTTAAGTGAATACTTAACCGACATGCATTTAATGTGGTAGATGGCAAAAAGACACTATAAAATTTGAGGTTTTGGCTCCATTTCATTTCACCGAGATTTCAAACCTATGAAGAGTGTGAAGTTTCTGAGCTAAGGCATTTTTTGAGAAAGAGTCAAGAACACTTCAAGCAATCATCCATCCTAAAGGCAGAAAAAGGTATTTTATCATTGCATCCACCTATGCAATTGAATATATAGCAAACCCTACTGTTGTCGAAGTGATAAAAAGACCTAGGCCTATATTTCAATTAGTTCCTGAGATAGCAAAGAAAGATGATAACTTAGGCACTTTTTCCCAAATTCCAAAGGGAGTTGTTTATGCTAAAGACCCCAGAATTTGCATCCACTACAACATTGAGGAATTAGGAAATGAAGAGATTAAAACCATGTTTAAAACTGTGATATGTGATAAATCCGGCAATGTAAAAGATGAACACAAGATCATTGAGACCCTAGGATTTATAGAGATCCTTAGCATTCCTGAATTCCCTAAGGATGTGATTAGGATAGTCTTAAGCAGGGTACATGGTGAATTTTTCTGGCTAGATGCAATCCACAAAATCACTAAGGAAGCTGTGAAAGCTGTCACAGGGTTACCGACCACCGGTAAAAGACCAGACAAAACTAAGAACGTATCCAATGACCTAGTTACAAACCTAACTAGTGCCACATCCGATAAAAGGTCCCTAAGACTAAATGATGTAACAGACATTAATGTGAGATTTATCAGCATGATATTAGGGTATAAAGCTACTCATGCAAATAGACTTAATTCAGTTTCAAGTTTATGCATTAAGAGTGCTTATGATATGGTCACAGAAAATGCACAAATTGATGTATGTGAGTGGTTAAAGGATGAATTAATTGACAACCTTGGAAAGATTAAGAAGGACAAGAAAGGAACCTTCAGGTTTGCAAATCTGCTAGTATGTCTGATGCTACATATAACCAAGAAGGTTCCTGGTATAGGCTACAAAGAACTTGGATATGATATACCGGTAGGCAAATAGTTAACCAAACTATTCAATAATATGGGAGAAGATAAGGAAAACAATATTCATGATTTCTTTCAAGCACTAAAAGTCAAAATGAAGAAAAGAATCAGGTTATCACAAAAGATTGTTGACAAATATAAGGATGAAATATGCTTTGTAATCAAGAAGGATGAGATCTGGATGGAAGCAGTCATCCCCAGGACTATTTGGGTAACAGAGATGGGCTACGAAATAGATGATCATATAATTGAAACTTTTGCTAAAGCACTTCTGGAAGCCCCTAGAGAACCTAAGGAAGAAATATTTGGTAGTGCAGAAACTATTGAAAGCCAAATACAATCAAAGAAAAGAGTGAAAAAGGTTGAGCCAGTTGTAAGAAAAGGGTCTAGATAGGAAAACGCCATTAAAGAAGATGTGTTAAAACAAACCAGTATAACAGAGGATGAGTTAGCAGCTCCACAACCTGAAACTCACCTATCACTGGTAGGTACTTCTTCGGAAAGTGACATGCTTGCAACTTTCAAGAGAGTTGTAAGGAAAAGAGATCCCTCACCAGCAACCACATCCTCACCTAGGAGGACAAGACAAAAACAACAAGCAGTGAGATCTCCAGTAAGAAAGGCTGCACCAAAGAAGAAGAAACTGACACCCAAAAAGAAGAAGAGGATAAATAAGGACTTGGCCCCTCTTAACATACTGTTGAATGAAATAACAGAGGAAGGGAAATTGAAAAATATAAAGAAAATATATGACACTCTAATAGCTGATGAAAAAGAACAAGTTGAAAATAGTGTTATATTGCATATGGATATGTATAAGAAATTTTTTATGGAAGTAGTAAATGAAATTCCAGATGAACTATTTAAGAGATTGGAAGCAAGAAGACAAGCAGTAATAGAACTAGACAAGAAAATAAAGATTGAAAAACTACTTGTTGTATATCCAGTGAATTCACCCAAAGAAATTGATGACTTAATTGCTCAAGCCAACCGGTCAGTATTTTCTACTACACACCGACACATTGCTTTAATGGTTGGAAGAGTTAATGAGGTGACTGAGGAGATAGAAAATGCATGGGAAATTTTCCTTGTGGAAAAAGAAAAACAAGAAGAATATAGGAACCCCAAACCTATAAAATTTTATCAGAAAGAAAGAGACAAGGGTAAAGGTAAAGTTGGTGGACCACCTACTATCAAGGTTAAAGACAACTTACCCCCACCTCCTTTGATTACTCCACCGGTAAAACCAACAGCTACAGAAGATCAACTGGCAGCTGAAAGTATGGATGTAGAGGATGGTAATCCTAATCCTGAAGTCTTATATACTGTGGATGTTGATACTCAAAAGATCAACATTGTGGTAGACAAAGATACATCTGATAAGACTAACATGGCTAGTGAGCCTCTGTTAGCTGAGCTAACTGATAACACACAAGAGAGACCAGCAGAAGATAAAGAGAAAAAGGAGACTCTGACCCAAAATAAGACAATGCAACAAACAGAGAAACACACAAAGCAAAAGGCTCTGGAACAGCAATAGGAACAAGTTCATAAGGAAACAATGCCACTGGCAACTGGAGAAGTAGAAAAACCATTGCTTAAGGAAATGTAGACACAAACAGACCTACCAGAGGTCAATACAAACTTGGTTACTTCTACTGATGATATTCAGAATGTTGGTTCATCATTAGCCTACAAATCAACTAATGTGACTAAGGTACTATTAGACTCAATTAAAAAGATAACAGATTGCCGCTCACAAGCTTATAAGGCAATTGATGACACCATACCAATTTTGAAGGTAATTGCTCCTAACTGTAATATAGACAATAAAGATTCTTTAGGGAAACTTGATACCTTGTGTAAATATATCACAGAAAACATTGAGAAAATAAAGGAAGAGACATTGAAGGATAAAGTAGAAATCGAAAAGCAGAAATTCTTTGATGAGCAAATAAAGAAGATATTTTGACACACTTCTACCGGAATTGTGTAATTTATTAAAAGAGTACAAAACTCTGTACAAAGACACCTGTAAGAAATTTTTTTTGACTGTAAATATAGATAAGAAGATGAGAAAGGTATAGGATGAGATCAATAAAATTGTAGATAGTTTTGTTAACTCACCTGATACACTATCAATTTTTGAGGAGAAGATAACAAATTTTGAAGAAGATTTACTTAAATTGGAAAGAGAGAAAGAAAGAATAGTGAATAAGGCAAAGCATCTAAGATTAAAACTGAGTCCAAGATTGGACTATCTAGCATCACTACGGAAGGAAGTATCTGAGGCACTAATTCAGGGACAGAAAACATCGACAGAGCATTTGTAGCATCTGACTGGTATAGTTAAGAGAACAGAGACAACAATAAGAGATAGTAAAAAGTTTATGGAGAGTATAAACTTGATTTTGGTGGATCTATTTCAAATTGTAACTACCCAGTTACAAGGTTGAAACCACAAACTCTACTAACATCTTGACAACCTTTGTCATTGATGCCAAAGGGGGAGTAGTGGGATGAGAAAATTCAACATCACACGAATCACATGCTCAAGGGGAGCGCACACATTTTTGGTAACATTTTTGGACTTCACATTTTTTTTGGATAATTTTTGGATACACTTTTGAAATTTCCCATGAGTGTTGCCATCAATGCCAAAGGGGGAGATTGTTGGCATATGCACACTCCAATGAGACATTGTAGGTGATTGAAGGTTTTTTCATTGATGGCAACCTTTCAATCCTATGGCACCGACAAGGCATTACACCGACAAGATAGTGCACCAGCATCAACAGATCACACTCTACACCGGTACTCAGGACACCGGCACCGGCACAAAGAAAGGAAGTATACCGGCACAGAGGCCGACAGGATTTTGTTATATTATATTTTGTTTATTATTGTAAAAACTTTGTAAGCTGACTTGGCAAATTGTAAAATGACTCTTATATATAAAAGAGATCATTGTAGACATTTTAAAAAGTGATTAGGAAAAATATAAGGCAGGCCTATTATGCGAAATATAGGCTAAAAGGTTTATGTAAGAAGCAGAGCAGCAACCGGTACTGGATCTGGCATTATAGATGCTATTGTAAAGCAGTACAAGTTATTGGATTTGTATAATCCACATTGTAAGTTAGTGAGACTTCCCATTGAGCAGTGAGCTCTAGGCAGTTGGCCTTCCTACATGTGCAGGCCCCCATTGTAAGTAATATTCTCTTATTGTCCAGTGAGTGAATATTGTGGGTCACAAATCCCACCGAGGTTTTTCCCACATCGGGTTTCTTTGTTAAATCCTTGTGTTATGGTGTACTTTTCATGTGGATGTTCTTGATTCTGTTTATTGCATTATTTCTTGCATACCAGTACACTGTTATAATATGTTCTACATGTTTTAAGTTAAGAAATTCTAATTATCGATTAGATACTGAGTCACCCCCCCTCTCTTAGTATCTATGGGATTCCTAATAGTAAATACCTTCGTGATCTTGACAAAAGTCAAAATCACTTGGTGCTTGTGTGGAAGATGCATAAAACCATATTTTCTACAAGTTGGGATATCTCTTAAATAAGCTAGACATTGCATGTATAGCCACCAAATTTACCCCAAAAGTTCCTCCACTACAAACCATGTTTTAGTAGCCAAAATCCCTGATGCTTGTTAATGCAAGAGGTTGGACCTCTGAAGCCACCCCAATTCATATTTTTAATAGTTGAGATAGGTGTCCCTCAGTTCATAAGATCTTTAGATCTTCAAGGTATGAGATTTTGGTGTGCCCGAGAAGTGTGTGATGTGGTGGAGGAGCCAATGCCACTGAAATCTCTATGTATCTACTATGTTTCAATAATTGGAGAAATCCAAGTGGGGATTCAACAAGTAGTATCCGTATTCCAAGCCTCAGAATGTGTTGTTTGATTTGTCTTCATGTTTTGACCAGTAATTGTAAACATTCAGGCTAGCTTAGGTCCTCATTATCTTAGTTGAGTCAAACAATTACTTTTGTGACTGATGTATTTGTGTCACAAAACTATCTTTTGCCAAAGAAAAAGTCAAAAATTAGTTATTAGAAGTACAAACTTATTGTCCATCAAAGTCCCAAATTTGCGTCTTCATGATCATTATCCTAGTCCTAGAATAGTCACCATTATCATCCAACTTTACACTATCATAATCATCATTTTTCTTCCATTGACATTACCACCAAAATCACATCATCATTACCTTCTTCCTAAGTCATCAACCCAAACATCAAACATCCACAAATGAATATCAAACTTCATCCTCTTTCCAACTTCCTCAAAGTCAATCCCCCATCCTAGTCTGAGCTTGCCATTTATCCTATTCTAAGCTTTAGTCTATTGTCAATTTTCATCTTTCATCTCTCCAACTCATCCACTAATCCTCATGTCACAATTTTATTATGAGGATTTTGGTCATCCTTCATTTACTTCCACTTCATCCTATTCTGATGATGATGTGAGTCTTTTTGATCAAGACAAATATGAAATTGAAAACCTCAATGCCCTCATCCTTATCAAGCTTGCACCAAGTGTTAGATACCAAAATGCAACTATTCATCCTAGCTACCCTACCATTCATCCATGCATATCCACTCATAATACTTATCACACCTTTGACAAAGGAAATCCATTATGTTTTCCACCCACAACTCTCTCATATATCACATGCATGCATCACTCATATACAGCATCCATGCCTCCATTTTTTCATAACAACACTACCACTTACATCCATAATCCAAATCCATTACACAATCCATAATCCTAATCCCCCATCCTACCTAAATATTCCATCCAATCCTAATCATCAATCCTACCTCAATCCTCCATCTAATCCTAATCATCCATCCTAACTCAATGAGTGTGTAAACTATCAAAAAAGATAAACTAAGAAATTAACAAAACCATCTCTCAACCACACTCAAGACTAGGAAATTTTAAGAAGAAATAAAACTTAGATAAACAACATAAAACTAAGTAAAGAGAAAACTATTTTTCTCCTTCAATTTGATTGTCCCTTGATTTGATGTGTGCCTGCTATATGGTAGATACTTGATTGTGCTCCATGATAGTGAATGCAAGAAGGAAAAGTAAGCAAGATGTGGTACAAAATACTATGCTAAATGGATGTGTTTATGCAAAAGAGTGAGTGATCATTTCTACATTATTAGGGTATGAAAATGAAAGTGAATGGATTGTGAAGGAAAATGAGGGGTTTAAATAGGCTTGAATGAGAGATGGAGGGGCATGAAAATGAGACATGTTTCTCGGAGAAGGGCAAGTGTCATGGGTGAGAATGACATGTGTCCTTAGGAAGGACATGTGTCATTGGAAGAAATGACATGTGTCCCTAAGGATAATGTCCATTTGGGAGTAAGACACCCAAATTGGAAGGTTCTATTCAAAAAGAGATTGAAAAATCATGATATTTCCATGTTTGAGGAAATTTGAGATATTTTCCTAAATTTTATTTTGGGAATATGCATATATATGGTGAGGAATGGAGGATAGGTTTGACTAAACCCTTGGTTAACTAGGTGGGTAGGCTAGGGGAAGGGTCAGATAAGGGTTAAAGTTAAGAGATATGTGGGATAATTGAATTAATTAATTTCAATAAGAGAATTTGAGAATAAAAAGTCAACATGAATTAAATAATCAAATTGCTTTTGATTTATTTAATATAAGGGGTCAAAATTCAATTAATTAATTGATTTATAGTTGTCAAATAATTAATTAAATGGGGACCATAGCATAATTAATAAAATTAATTAGCTAGAGGGAAGGATTACCAATTAATTAAATAACATGTAATTATTTAATAAATAGTGCTCAGGATAACTAAATTCAATTAATTAAATTAGTCAAATTTAGGTGTCTACTTTTTGCCCCTCTTCGTGGTGGCACTAAAATATCATCAGTACAAAGATTAAAAGATACCAGAAACTCAAGGAACAAAGAGCAATAAAAATGCCATAGGAAGATGGAGGAATAGGTAATGAAAACTAAAAGAAAAAAGATAAGGAAGAGGAATGAATGTAAATGCAATGAATGATATGCATGAAATGATCATGGAGCGTGAGCACCCTTGGAAATGGGTTAGCAAGAACAAGAAGAAGATATTCCCTAGTGTAACATGAGATAACTGAGACATCGTGAGGGTACAACAAGGGACACATCAAGAACAAACACGTTAAACAAAACAAAAAGAAACAAGATAACACCCCTGGTTTTATTATTCCTAGTACAACATGATATAAAGGATTATGGCGACCAAGAGGAAACAAAACAAAGGTGTAGTACCCCTACTTGTTTGACCTCATTAGACTCATATTTTATTATTGTTTATTTTCATTGGATACATTACCATGGTGTATTATTCAGACATATGGCATTATTTCATGCTTTATCTGGGTATGAGATGCATAATTTATTTGCAGTATTTTATTATTTGTGATTTATGGCATTTTATGGGTTATGGCTAGGTACTGACATTTTACTTTATCTATGCAATGTGTAATTATATGTTGTGTCTGCGAGTGTATTGGATGCAAGGGGACGATTTTTCTTCACTCATTTCGGTGAGATAGGGAATGTCGCAATTCTCCTTCATCTGTGCGTATGTCATGTTTTCTATATTGTATATATGCATGTGTGGTTCGGTGATGCAGGATATTGTAGGTACAAGTACCGGGTAGGTACGGGGTATCGTCTCCACCTGGCTTCACAGGTCTGAGCGTGCCTTATATTTTCCAATGGAAGTGGAGGAGATAGTAGTTGACCCTATTTTACTCATTTACACTCGTGTGAGTGTCATCAGTTGGTCATCTAATCAGTTAGTTCGGCCTTTGTATTTTGTCATTTGATCTTTTTATGAGTATTTGCTTGAGATTTGTTTAGTTTGTGTGTTTTAGTGGATTTGATTCATTAATTAAGTTTATGGAGTAATCGCATAGTTTATTTATGTATGCATTGAGATTATAAATTTAATTAATTAAAAAAAGTTATTAAATTAAGTTGCAAGCTACATGATATTAGAGATATATTTTATTTAAATTTTAGTGAAAATAAATTAGATGAATTGTATTTATTGTTTCCTAGAATTTTAAATAAATAAAAAAATAAATAAATAAATGAATAAAAGAATTAATTAAGAATTAAAGTATTGCTTTAATTTCTTTATTTAGAAAATTAATTAATTTGCATGAGAAAAGAAAAGAATGAATAATGATTTTTAATTAATGCATGTTAACTTATCCCTTTGTTAGAAAATTGGAAAAGAAAATAAAATTGCTTTTATTACTAAATTTAGGTTTTTGGAAAAAGATATTCAATGTAGAATTTTAGTTTAAAAAGAGGAATAGGTCATTATTTTAGGATACACAGGAAATAGGTCAGGAATTTAGGTGAAGAAATTTATTGGAAGCTTGTTGAAAAGATTAGGGCTCTTCTAGAGATTTCTTCCAGGAAAGCTATATCAGGTTGGGTGGCTTCTTTTGATTGTTGTTTTAAGAAAATAATTGTATTTCTTCTATCTTCTGAATGATGTGTGTGTTAAGATGATTGTCATATCTTGTCTGATTAATTTTGTTCTTAGCTAAAGTCCACACCTGAAGTTAATTTCTAGTTTAATGGAAAGAAGTTATTTCTGAGTGTTGTGGATTAAATTTTGGGAGAAAATGGGTTTTACCAGATAAAATATTCTTTTGGTTTGGTATTGGATTTGATATTTTGCTATGGTTGCTCTTGGTATATTGGTGCACCTCTATATTTTTAGCAGTATATCAAGTTTATGGGAAAATCTGTATTAATTAATTGGTATTAATTAAATTTCCTAGAAATATATTTTATTGAAAAATAAAATTTAATATTTGTTTGGGTTATTAATATTTTAGATTATTTAAATTTAATTTTATTGAATTTAAAAAAAAAAAAATTTAAAAATAATAATAAAAACATTGGTAGTATGCTACAAGCGGTAGCAGTGGCTACCGTAAGGTAGCAAGCTACCTATGGTAGTGTAGCGTCCTAAAATTGCGACACTTGCAATTTCGACTGCATTTGGGTCTTCACGATGGCGGCGCAATGTTACTGCTACCGTAAAGTAGCAAGCTACCTATGGTAGTGTAGCGTCCTAAAATTGTGACACTTGCAATTTCGACTGCATTTGGGTCTTCACGATGGCGGCGCAATGTTGAACCTGAATGGAGACCCCGAAACTTGTTCATGACATCAAAAACTGCATTTTTCAGCACCCTGGCCTGATCCTCCTTGCACCCTGCTGTCCCTGGAGGTGGGACCAGGGCGCCCAGTGCCCTGGTCCTTCAGGACTAGAGCGCCCAGCACTCTGGTCCCCAGGACCATGGCGCCCAGCATCCTGGTCCCTGGCCCTATTTTTGGCCCGGTCTCTTATGGGGCTTCGGGTCTTTAAGTTTGCAAATTGGAAAATAATGTTTCCTGGTCGGCCTAAGGTTGGGAAAATTAGTCTATCAGCCCTAATTAACAAGTATATAAACTACATTTCCTCTCCCATTTGAGGGGGTAGAAAAAAAAGAGGAAGGACATATGTGTACAAGAGGCGAAAGCGCTAGGCAAACATTCAAACATTCAAGCATTCAAGCATTCCTTCAAGAAATTGAGCATTCTAAGTCTCCATTCAAGGATAAGTGTTGCATTCAAGACAAGGATTCAACCATTGAAGAGGAGATCACATACAACATACAACATACTACATACATTACACCTTCGCATGTAAGAATACAAACATTCTTACAACAAGGTATCAGTACTTGTTTACATTACAAACATTTACATTTACAACATTCTCATTTCTTGGTTAATTCCAAAACCAGGGTTTGACCTAAAGGCAAACCCCTCATCCCTAACCCCCCAATCATCCTCTCTTTTCTGTGTGTAGGTTGTAGGTACGCAGCTGTAATTGAAGATCTGGAATCCTTGTGCAAAGACGAACAGATCCCCCTCGTTTCGCAGATTTTTTGGAGGACCGTGTGCACGCCGGGCACCATCGTCCTGTCAACTTTTGCTCAAATTTGCAGAACAGCACCGTCTCAACATTTTACTACAAATTCTAGGTCCGCAGCTTCATCCCATATCCCTATCTCTATTTATAAGCAAATCTTTCCTACTTTACATGCATTCCTAGTTCAATCTTTCTATCTACATTCTTTACAAAAGAGGGTATCCTTGATGTCACAACCCTTGAAACTCATTTAGAATCCAATCTTGCATTGCGTGGGATTGGATCTTGTGGTTTTCAACCCCTCTTTTGAATGTAAAGTCTCTCCTAAGTGAAAACCATCAACCCTAGTGACTCTCCCTTCTCTCTCCTTGGAGTCGGGGAGGGGAGGACAACTAGGGTTCGATTTTTCCACTTTACATTTTGGTGAACCCGACGTGAACATCCTCATTCTGATTATTCATGGTTAGATCTGAAAATTTTGTTTCCTTAATTACATTTCCATGTTTGATCTTTTGCAAATTTTAGAGGCTAATTGCATAAAAACCCTAAAATTTTCTTTTTAGTAATTAAACTTGTGAAATGTTTAATTGTTAATGCTTGTTTCAGATCTACCCTTCTATTGCAAATTGTCAATTCATATTTGTGCTTTAATTCTGAAAATTAAGTGGTTAAATGCTAAAACCCTAATTTTTAAAACCTTCTTGATTCAACCTTTGACTGATAATTTCACTAATCAAAACACCTCCAAATCGGCTGTAACTTTGGATTCTGCAATAAAATCACAATATCTTTCATCCCTGAAAATTTGGAAAAAAGTTGCGAGGACCGTGTGCACCCCGAGCGCCATCGTCCCCGACATTTTTTCCAAAATTTCGGGAGCTAGATCTTATTGTATTTTTCTGCTAAAATCCAGAATTTTGGCTGATTTTATCAATTTTAACACTCTCAAAATTAAAGTCAAAGTTGGTCTAGCAATTGCTTGAATTGAGGCTTCTAATCATTCACAAATTGTTGAAATTAAAATTCATATCAAAATTGTGTTTCTTACAGTCCTAAATCTGAAAAGTGTGTTGGCATTCATTCAAAATTTCAGCACTTTATTCAAATTTTTGCAGTTTGTGACTTTTGAAATTAAGTGTTTAATCACAACAACCTTGATTTCCACTTTCAAATTCAAATTTTGCATGAAATCGAGTCAACTTTTAAATTTTGAAACTTGCATTGCTTTCAGTATTCCTTCTAAAATCATAAAATTCAAAATTTCAGTTTCCCCCTCTTTTTCAAAATTCAAATTTTACATTTTTCAACAATCTTGGTAGGGTTCAATTTTGAGATTGCAACTTTAATTTGGCCTATCTACAGATCATAAAATCACTCAATTTTTTCAGATTAGCTTTAAAATCATCATAACTTTCATCCCTGAAAATTTTGAAAAAAGTTGCGAGGACCATGTGCACTCCGTTCGCCACGATCCCGGACATTTTTTCTGAAATTTCGGGAGATTGTCCTGATTGCATTTAACAGCTTAAATCTAGGAGATTGGCTGATTTTATTGAAATTTGCTACCTCTAAAATTCAAAATCTTCTCTCTCTCTTTAGTGCATGAGTTTTACAACAATAAGCCCTACTTACACTATTCCTGTTAGACGAAGCCTTAGAATTAAGTCTTTCCAAGGTGTAATTACCGAGGAGATGGAACCTAATTTGAATGGCCTTTTTAATGAGGACATGGGTAATTCCTCTAATCCTCTTAATGATGAAGAAGCTCTCCATGAGGTTTCTGTAGAACAACTTTCAAAATTGGATAACCAATTTGATGATTTTCAACAATGGATGTCTCAAGAATACCCCGATAGTCAAGCTCTTTCATTAATTGAGGGTCTAAAACGTATGGTTCAAAGTGATAAGAATGGAATTGATATTTTGCATGGTATTGTACACATTATGGATTCGAATGTGATGCTTATGAAAAGTTGTGCCGAAACCTTAGGTTACACACAACCTCCTACTCAAGTTAATCATTCTATTCCTTTGACAACTCCTATTGCTAGTATGCCTACTTTTACATCAAACATAATGACTACTTCAATACAAGACATTCCTCCTATGATCACCAGTCATGGGGGCATTCCCTCTTCTTCAATCAATCCTCTTCCTTCATTCAATCTGACTTCTTCATTCATTCCTTCAATGAGTGTTCCTATTATATCTCCACAAATAAACACGACGCAAGGGGGCAATTCATTTAACCATTCCATTCCTCCTTGTAGTGTTCCTCCTTTCCAATCATCTCCTATGACTAACTATCATAGTGTCCCACCACCTTACTCTCTACCTTCTTTCAATAACATAACACCTCCATCACAATCTAACACGTCTAATATGAACTCTTCGAATGAAGTGACCATTAACAATCTTGCACAAACTGTCTCTTCTTTACAGCAACAAATTGCCTCTATGAATCAATCTAAGTTTAGTGTGCCCACATTTGATGTTGCGAGCCCACTTTCTCTTGACATTGTTCGAGCTATTCCCCCTAAACATGTTGAAATTCCACATTTGGAGCTTTATAATGGTAAGGGTGATCCTCTAACACATGTTAAGACCTTTCAAACAATATGTACCGATTTTGCTTATGACCAAAGGTTGCTTGCAAAACTATTTACTAGAACATTAAGAGATAAAGGCCTACAATGGTATTGCTCGTTGCCTTCTTATTCTATTTCTTCTTTCGAACAACTTGCAAATGCTTTTATTCAACAATTTCAAAACAATATAAGTCCTAAAGTTACTTTGATTGATTTAATGCATTGTAAACAAGGTGTTAAAGAAAAAGTGACTGATTTCATTGGTAGATATAAGCATTTGTATGCTCAAATTTCTTTTCCAGTGCCTGACAATGATATTCAAAGAATCTTTATTTCTAATTTACAAAAAGATATTAGAGAAAAACTTCTATTTTCTGAGTTTACTTCTTTCCAACAGTTGTGCGCAACTCTTCACAATTATCAACTGACTGTGAGTCAAATGGAACAAGCAAATCCTATGGCTCCGAGTGATAAGGGTGATAGTAGTCAACAACCATTTGGGAAGTTTAAACCGAACAGAGAGTCCATCAAATTCAATGAAAACATCATCAACAACAATGTGAATGCAGCAACAGGTGTGCCTCCTATTTCTAAGTTTTTCAAGAAAGAAAGAAAGTTTACTCCTTTGAATGAATCATTGCATAGTATTATGAATAAGTTATTGGAACAAAATGTGCTTACTCTTCCTCCTATAAGGCAAATAGATCCTGCAAAGATTAACTCGCCTATTTTGATAACAAATCTTTTTGTCAATTTCATCGTCATCCTGGGCATGATACTGAAAAATGTTTTACTTTAAAGGGTAAAATTCAAGATTTGATTAATAATAATACTATCTCTATTTCTGGTGTGAATGATAAAGGCAACACATCTGTAGCTCCTCCTAACTAAAATCTTAAGATTTTTACTGATCCATTACCTTCTCATACCTCTAATGCAATTGATACTAATGATTCCTCTGTCTCACCTGATGATCTTGTGTCCATGACTCCGAATGTGATTAACTTTGTAGAGCAGCAGAAAATCCCTAAAGAACCTTCCATCACCTTTGATTCCAGTGAAACTATCAAGGCACCTGATGGTCCTTTATATATAGTTGCAAAAGTCAAGAATACACCTTGTCGTGGAGTGCTTATTGATCCTTCTTGTATGGTTAATATCATTACTGAAGATTTTCTTTTTACTTTGCAATTGAATCAAGTGATCTATGATGAAACAAATGTGGTTGTGAAACTATTTGATGCATTTTCTTCTCCTGCAATTGGTTCTATTACATTACCTATTGAGGTCCATAACAAATCCCTTGATGTGGACTTTGCTATTATTCCATCGTCCGAACAATTTCGTGTGAAGCTAGGCTATCCTTGGCTATCTTCCATGAAAGCTATTGCTTCTCCTATTCATAAGTGTTTGAAATTTCCCCATAATGGTGAAGTTGTTACTATCAATCATAGTCTCTTTAAACCAGCTGAAAGAACTTCTAGCATTCCTATTGATTACTTTTGGCCTAAACAATTCCAATCTCTTCCTCCGCGAAGTGATCATCTTTTCAAATCTTATCAAAAGTGGAAAAAAGACATGATCCTATCTCTAAGTGAACCTAGAACACCCAAACTTGACATTCCTATCATTCTTGAGAAGGAAGTTCTTCCTTTGAAAGATAAAACTAATGTCTTTCCTCAAGAAGATTCCCAACCCATCCCTATGGATGTGACTATGCCTATGATTAATAAACTTCCTAAAAGTAGACCTATACCTCCTCGTCATGATGGACTTGGTCTCCTTCCTAAACCAAATATTCCTCCCTTATATGGAGCAGTTTCTCCTCCTTCCTCTTATGGAGAGAAGAGACCTTCCTCTTCTCCTATTATTCAACCTAAGAGACCACAACCTAAACACCCAAGTGATAAGGATGAGAACATTCCTCCTCCTCAATCTTCTCAACTTCCTACTAAGACTAGACGAAATCGTTCTGCACGTGAACACCGATGAAAGCGTCATCTTAGAGCTCAGGCAGCTACTTCTCAAACTTTGCAATCCCCAAAAACACCTTCAACCAGTATTATTCCATTTTCTCCTCAGCTGACGATTGAGCCGAAATCTCCTAAACTTAAGATGCATGATGGTCTTGATCTTGTGCGAGTTAAAGATCCTATTTTTATAAATCTTGATGATGATATAGATGAAAATGTTATTCATGATGAAAATGTTACTCCTGTTCATTCTAATAGTGAATATGAATATGTTGATGTTGATAACCATCTATCTAACGAATTTTCTAAAGCACTTATCCTATTTCCTAGACAAGAATGACATGGCTTGGGGTATGAACATAGCCCTTGTTTTGATCTTGTGATAGCTCTATCTGCTGTGTTGGATGTTCCTCCTCTAGCATGTTTCCTACCTTCCCGAAATATTGATTAGCAAGATCGGGGGGTAGATGGCGTGCTAGACTAGTTCATTAGCATAGCAGACTCTCTCCTCCTCTCTTTTGTTACTTCTTCTATGTGTTATTCTCATTCTTCTATTTGTTGTCCTTAGTGTTGTCTACTTGAGGACGATGCAAAACATTGAGATCTCTTTTGGTCTCTCTCATGTTGACTCAAAAGACACATGTGTTCCCTTCTTCTAGGTGACCTTCCTTGATTGGGGAATGAAGAATGATTATGCATACATACATATGATATACATGAATTATCATACAGCATACTGACCCCGAGGAAAGCGAAGTCACCTTGTGCTTTGTGTTTTGTGTCTATTATCCTTGGGCTTATCTCACACTTGGGGGCTAAATCCTTGTGATAACGTGCTCCTTTATCATCTCTTATATGTATCACTACCTGTAATGCCCATACCCTAGTCGGACTTGTAAAACCCATTTGACCATGATTGACTTCCTATGTGGCATTCTTGAAAGGTAGGTTAACCATGGTGAAATGTGTAGTTTAGATAATATTAATAACTGTGCATACTTATTATTGTGCTTTTGCATCGATTCTCGTGTAAATGTAATTGTTCCTAACCCTTGTGATAAATCTTGAGCTAACGCCTTTATTGAATATGTATATGTATATGCATGCTTGTATGAATTCATGGGTGCAGGAGATTGCAGGTACAACACCGCTTAGGGCAAGGTTCATCTCCTTTGGGATTTGCAAGGTTGAGTATGCATCTTTCATCTTTAGAATTCGGATTTGGTGGTCATATAACTCTTGTCTTGCCTTAGCCATGGTCAGGTGAGCATCGTGTGTGTGGATTCGTGGGGCTTGTTTTTCATTGGGAATCATGTCGAGAGATTTGAAAGACTTCCTCGATTTGCATGCCTTGCACGAGGTAAGCGGAGTTTGTTGTTCTAAGTATTAAATTCAAATTGATGAGTAGACGTGCACATTAGTAATTTAGAAAATTTAAATGGGTAGCTTCCTTTATATGATTAACCATTAATTTAAGAGATTGCCTTAAATTATTATTGTAGCAAGCTTAAGGTATTTAACTGGGGTTAGTGTGCTCATTTACGCATTTGTAGTTGAGAAATTTGAATAAATAAGACTCTTGCATTAGATTAGTCATTTATTTGAAAATGTCGCTTTATTATGTTATAGCGAGTTAATTTAATAGCTAATTTTAAAATAATGAATTTAATGAGTTATGTGTTTTGGAAAGGAAAAATTTAAAGTCATTTGGGAGATAGAAATAAATTAGTCATTTTCGCATTTTGGAAGAAAAAGGGTAAATTATTATTATTTAAAAGAAATTATTTCCTTTTTACTTGTATAGTTGATATAGTATAAAAAGATTGATTTTTAGAAAATTAAATTAATCAAAACGCCTTACCCGGTCAATAGTTCCGAAATATAAAAGTAGGCCTAAAATTAATATTGAGGAATTAAAAATTTAAAACTCAAAAAGAAATAGAAGCATTATAATTTTAATAAGGAAAACAAATAAGATGTAATAGATAATGGTAATGAATGACTTCCATTTGGATTTTCACTTGTTTATTTTTAAAAAAATAAATGCCTAATTTCGAAATTGAAAATTAGGGCAAAAATAGGGTTTCTCATTTTTAAACTAGTTGGGAAATGTTTTTGGGGGTTCTGGGCTTTTGGTCTTTTTTTTGGAAAAACATGGTTTTTTTTGGAAGGGAGATTGGGAATTTTTGGAGAAGGATGGAGTTTTAGAGCAGCAGATTTGGGGGCTCATCATCAAAATCTTTCCAGGAAAGCTTGTTGAGGTAAGAATCTGATCATTAGCTTGAATAAAATGGTTACAAAAAAAAAGGGGGGTTTTGTAATTTTTCTTTCTTGCAACATTGTTTTTTTTTTCAGATTGCCCATTTGATGTTTGTGAGTAAGTTCCTTTGTAGAAAAAAGGGTAGAGCTTAACTTTTGTTGAATCTTTGTGTGGAAAATGGATTGCAAACATGGTGTGGGATTTGGGGGTTATTCTTCAAGACTCTTCTATTTTGCTTCCTTTTGAGATCCATAATATTCTGGAAATGAAAAAAAGAGAGAAAAGAAAAAAAAGAGGAATGGCTGTGACTGTGTTTGTTTTTCAAAAAAATGGGGTTGCTGGAAAATACTATAAGTTTGTGGTTTCAGACTGTGTTTTGGTGAGATATTCATATATTTTCTTTGTATTGCTTGCATATTCTAATTTGTTATAAAAAAAAAAGAATATATACATAGATTCAATAAATGAAAGCTTGACTGCACTTTTTTTTGGCAGTTTTGACTGTGTTGTTAGTGTAAATTTAACAGAAAATTTTCTTAACAAAAATAAATAAATTAAAATATATAAAAAAAAACCTACATACTCTACCCCCCATACGGCTGGGAGGGAGTAGCTGCAGTGGCAGCACTGCTACCAATTGGTAGCAGCGCTACCATTGGTAGTGCACTGCTACCAAATGGTAGCAGCGCTACCATTGGTAGTGCACTGCTACCAAATGGTAGCAGCGCTACCATGGCAGCTGCGCTACCAAATGGTAGCAGGGACTGCAAAAAAAGGGGGGGCCCACGTGGTTGACCACGTGGGTACCCTCCCACTCCTTTTTTTAAAAAAGTTAAAACAAAAAAAATAATTATTTTATTTTATTTATTTTTAATAATATATATAATTTTATTAATTTAAATGATTGTTTTAAGGTAAAAATAAATAAATGTATGTGTACAATATGTAAAAATAAAGCAGAGCCAATTGATAAGTGAAATTAAAATTAGTATAAGGGAATTAAACTTGGCTTTTTTTATATTATTCAAATTCAGTTTCTTTTATGTTACTTAATCTCAGATTGCTAAATAATAGATTTGGGATTTTAGAGATTCATCATTTAGAAAATCCATACTATAATTCAAGCTATTAATTTCATATTGATTTCATCATACTTGGGTTATTCTTATTATTAACATGGACTAAATAGTAATGGTGGATTAATATGAATTTTTAAATAAAAGTTAATTTAGCAAGTCTACTAATGGATCGACATTACTAGTTAGAGCAATACGGTAAACGAACACCTCGACCAGATAATGCCTATGCTGAATTAAATTTCTATTATCGAATTTGGTTATGTAATGGTAGAACTTGATATGATAGTGTTGGGTCATAAGATGGTCAAGCCCCTGGTTAGGGTACCGTCAAACAATAAATTCTAGGTTTGTTGGTTTTCTTTTGGTTATAATTCAATTTGACCCGCTTTTAAAAGGGATCACTATGTAATAATCAATCGAGGTAGATGTTGAATGGTGTATGTGTTCGCCTAAAGGGCAGAGTTGTAAAGACATGTAAATATTTAACCTTAACTATATTAAATGCCAGAGGGGTCTTGCAGTTGAGTAGACCCAGAGATGTAGCCCTTTAGGGGTGAACTCCGAGATCATATCTGTGTTATGCGATGTTCTTTTAGCTTACTTTGTTTTATGCTTTAAATTATCATGGATGGTTGTATTCTTGCATAAGTGTATGGTGGAAATTTAATGTATTCAAATCTAAGTGCATAACAGTATTCATCTGGATAAATGTAGTTATTTAGGTTCATAAAACATTGTAAATTATGATGATGGCATAGTATTTAAAATAATGTAATTAAAGTTGTGGAAAGAAGTATTTTGATAAGGTTAATTAAACGTAGTAATAGTGGAAAGAATCTTGCTAGGTTGCATCAAAGAATTAACTTGTTATTAAGCATGTAATTTGACCAAACGAGAAATGGGAGTCAAAGTTGAATTAATGTTGTGAATTCTAAGTGAAATTAAAAGGATGAACCACATATAGATACTTACCTTTTTACCTTAGTAAATGGGAAACGTCATGTTAATTATGCTTCATTTTATTGGATATAGTTGTTTAGTCAATTACGTTTTAATCTTAACGAACTAACCTTACCGAAATTTACTTGATAATTGGTGAAACTCAACTAGATATCCATAATTTAATCCTTATAAAAGGAATCCCTTATGATTTCTAAAATGAACTAAAATGGGAAGTATTTGTATAGTTGTTATATCTAAATCTTAGTAAATGTACCTTCTCATATTAACTTCATATAACCAAAAAGAGTAATATGCAATAAGATAATGGTATTTCAATCCTAATAGAAGGACATCACTATGATCTTAATATTCAAATCTTGAAATGATGAATATCATCTAGCTAACGATATTTTAATTTAAAGGATGCTCTCGTGTGTCCTAATGCATATCCACCTTAATGAAATCAGTCCATTTATTTGCATTATCAAAACTTCAAATGAATCCTATGTCTACTCACATCTTACCTTTCATAAAAGAATTACAACTCATTAGTTGGCTATGCATGAAATCAAATGATGGAATCCTCATTTTTACTAATCGTAGTTTAACCCTAAACGAATGAATCTCGTTAAGCATATTTATAGCATTAAAGGATGATGTCAAGTGTGGATGGTTATCTTAAAACCCTAATGAATGAACTTTGTTATATTTATTAAACGCTTGGAACCTATTTGGAGGCCTCTTAATGTAATTATGAATTAAAGTGCAATGAATATATAACCCCTCAATGGCCCCCTAGCCACCCAAAGTAAATGAACGCTTCCTAAAATTATAAGATGTCAAACCATTGAACACATATATAACCAAGATCTACGCATTATCTCGTAATTAAGATATCCAGTTTAATGGATCTAATGACGCAAGCTGAGTTAGGTGTAAGGTTATGTAATCACGTTGGGAAACCTCTTAGGATCATTTAGCCTTCCGCTGTGTTATCTAGTTAGAGATAACTTTGAGATAACTTCAATCTATTTTAATGTTGTGTCTAATTATGAACACTCTTAAATATTATAAAAATAAAAATAAAAATATTTACACTCTAATTGAGTGTTTTTAACTTAAACCCTTAGGGGTTTCCTGGTGGGGCATTACACTACCTTAAAGCAATCACCCCTGGTGAGGCATGTGCGATCGCTTTAACGTAGGGGGGCATACATCCCGTTCATATCTTTTCAAGATACTTGAAAATTTCTTGACAAATTTAGCTTTGCCTTGAAAATTTTTGATATCTTTCTTGCATGACTCATAGTGAGGGAACCTTACTATTGACAGTCATGGTTCTCCCTCGTGATCTGCCCTTTTACTTTGTCAATCGAAGTCGTAAGATCCTTAGTCCACTGGGGGCTTGGTGTATCTTGCCTCCTTGACGTGGTGAAAGTTTTTCAATGTTGTTTCCTTGTACTTTACCAGAAGTATGAGTGTACACTTATACTCCTGCTAAAGTGGGGGCTAAATGTAGCATCCTAAAATTGTGACACTTACAAATTCGACTGCATTTGGGTCTTCACAATGGCGGCGCAACATTGAACCTGAATGGAGACCCCGAAACTTGTTCATGACATCAAAAACTGCATTTTTCAGCACCCTGGCCTGATCCTCCTTGCACCCTGCTGTCCCTGGAGGTGGGACCAGGGCGCCCAATGCCCTGGTCCTTCAGGACTAGGGCGCCCAGTGCCTTAGTCCCCCAGGACCATGGCGCCCAGTGCCCTGGTCCCTGGCCCTATTTTGGGCCCGGTCTCTTATGGGGCTTCGGGTCTTTAAGTTTGCAAATTGGAAAATAATGTTTCCTGGTCAGCCTAAGGTCAGGAAAATCAGTCTATCAGCCCTAATTAACAAGTATATAAACTACATTTCCTCTCCCATTTGAGGGGGTAGAAAAAAAAGAGGAAGGACATATGTGTACAAGAGGCGAAAGCGTTAGGCAAACATTCAAACATTCAAGCATTCAAGCATTCCTTCAAGCAATTGAGCATTCTAAGTCTCCATTCAAGGCTAAGTGTTGCATTCAAGACAAGGATTCAACCATTGAAGAGGAGATCACATACAACATACAACATACTACATACATTACACCTTCGCATGTAAGAATACAAACATTCTTACAACAAGGTATCAGTACTTGTTTACATTACAAACATTTACATTTATAGCATTCTCATTTCTTGGTTAATTCCAAAACTGGGGGTTGACCTAACGACAAACCCCTCATCCCTAACCCCCCAATCATCCTCTCTTTTCTGTGTGTAGGTTGTAGGTACATGGCTATAATTGAAGATCTGAAATCCTTGTGCAGAGACGAATAGATCCCCCTTCGATTCGCGGATTTTTCGGAGGACCGTGTGCACGCCGGGCGCCATCGTCCCATCAACTTTTGCTCAAATTTGCAGAACAACACCATCTTGACATTTTACTGCTAATTCCAGGTCCGTAGCTTCATCCCATATCCCTATCTCTGTTTATAAGTGAATCTTTCCTACTTTACATGCATTCCTAGTTCAATCTTTCTATCTACATTCTTTACAAAAGAGGGTATCCTTGATGTCACAACCCTTGAAACTCATTTAGAATCCAATCTTGCATTGCGTGGGATTGGATCTTGTGGGTTTCAACCCCTCCTTTGAATGTAAAGTCTCTCCTAAGTGAAAACCATCAACCCTAGTGACTCTCCCTTCTCTCTCCTTGGAGTCGGGGAGGGGAGGACAACTAGGGTTCGATTTTTCTACTTTACAGGTAGTAGTGCTATCAACAGTAGTAGTGGCTACCATAAGGTAGCAGGCAACCTACAGTAGTACCTGCTACTGGGTGGTAGTAGTGCTATCGTAAGGTAGCATGTACTACCGACGGTAGTACCTACTACCGTACAGTAGCAGGGGGTTTTGATTTTTTTATTGTTCCCTAAACCAATTTCGTGCAAACCAAAAAAAAAAGTACTTTCGGATTTCCGTGCGAGAGGTATTAAATTTGGTTTTTAATTTAAATTATTATATATAAATATATATATATGTATATGTATATATTAATATATAAGTTTATTTTAAATGTTATGGACATTATATTATTTTAGTATTATAAATACTATGGAAATTAATTCTGAGATGACATATATATTTTGGTAATATAATTATAAGTATATTGTATATATATGATGTATATATAGGTATTCATATAATCATATTATGTATATATAATTAATTTATAGTTTGTATGTTTTCAAAAAAAGCTAGTAAATTTAGAGATTTTATATTTATGCTCGGAGACATTAGGAGATTAATTTTTATGTGCTTGATTTAAACCTTATTGGACAAATGACAAAACTGATTTATTTGTATTAATATAGTTCTATTTTCTTATTTTCTGGAAAATCTTTAATTGCAAGTTATTTATGCATTTGGTTGTTTTAAGGAAAGATTGTCTGTATTAGGGTCTTGTGTAAATGGTGTTGTAGTCAAGCTTAATTTCATTGCAATACTGGTTGAGTTGTCATTGTGTCCTATGTTATTATATCTCCTTGGCCAAGTGTTGTTGTATAACCTTATTGTTGTGGGCCATTGTGTGTTTTGTCCAAATGGTCAATCTTGGGTTAGTGATTGTGTATCCTTCACCTGTGGTTTGTCAGGATTAGTTATGGTTGTCTATTTCACCATAGAGTTCTTGTAGAGAGAGACCTTTCCTATTAGTGTCCTATGAGAGAGAGTGGCTTTTGAACGGGGGTCGTGCCTGAAGTGGATGACAAGATAAACCGTCGGAAGTCAGTTAAAAAGTGATAACCTAATAATTGATTAGGGGGTGGGTAGAATAAATATTAATTAAGATAATGTACCTCGTGCATAGGTGTAGTGCTTGTACAGGGCTCATAATGTTACGAGAAGGCCTGGAATGGCAAACTTACCACCTTGTCTTCATGAAAGGATTGGTAGCATCCGCATGAGACTTAGTTGGAGCCAAAAGTTGGGAGAGGTTACCAAGATAGAGAACCGAGACCTAGGAGGCCTACCATGGTAACCATCAAGCTATGTGATGACACTCTCTCCTTAGAGTCACTAGTATTTTGTGAGTTGATTCACATGAATGTTTGCGGAGTCTTGTAGTTCTTTTGTACTTGTCTTACTTTGCTTGCTTGAGGGTTTTCTACTATCTCCTAGCATGGTGGGGTGGTTCCATTTTGGGATCACATGGTCAGGTGGTAGTGCAACTTCCCATCAGATGTTCTTGATTGTATCTTCAGGAAAGGAAAGGCTTCGCTGGTGTTTCTTGGTTCGTGATCATTGTTCAGTTGAGATCTTGTGGTCATTAAATCAACTTTTATGTAACCTTGATATTGTAACTTTGTATCTGTGGCATTTTTGGAGCCATGTAATTATGGATATTGTAATAGTATGTCAGTGGAATGTATGTTAATTCAGTTGCTTTGATCTTATGTATAAATGTTTTATGGAAATTGAATGCATGGGAATACTTGATTCTTTCATTATGGAATTTAGATGTATGTGTAGTTTTGAACTTAAGCATTTACTTTATCTAATTAAATGGACAATTGGATTAACCATGGTGTTAATATAATCTATGATTAATCTTTGTTGGTAACCCTTAGGAAATCATGTGTTAGTCTTCCGCTGTGTTATTAGACATGCAATGGTTATAATTAATGCACTTGATCTTAAAAAAAATTTATTTCACCCTTTAGTTGCCTAGTTGTGTTGTTTTCCTTTAGGGTTCCTGGTGGGGCATTACAAAAGGAGCTCAAAAAGATAAACAACAATAAAAAATAATTAAAGCCAATATGAGTGCCTCAAATATCTTTTGCCAAAAAAGATGATTGACGGATGGGAATTGATATTGATCTGACTAGAGGAAGGATACATCTTGTGCACATAGATGATTGGATGAGGGATCAACGAGATTAGATGAAAAAAGGGAACCTAATATGATCATGATGTCAATTATGCTTAAAGATAATTGTTTGAAGAACCAACTGATGGGATATGATCTTGACGACACATGATCAACTAATGCAAAGGATGAGACCTCAGGGCACATGTACAAGTGGACCTAGATGGAGACACATTACCAACTCTATGTACAAGAGAATATTTACAAGATCCACAAGAGTTATGGATGATGGATGAGGACCCAAGGACAAATGTGATGTTTCTCCAATCAAGATGAAAAGCCATGATGGATTGATTATTGATGGAGTGTTGTTGATGTGGGAATGATGTATCCCAAAACAACACTAGGATTGGATTGATGGTGAATGAAGTACTTTTAATCTGGGAATGATATATCCCAAAACAAAACAAGGATTGGGAAGGATGCATCCCAATGATGATGATTTGATTATGATCAAGGCTTGCAACAAGACTGGGAACAAGACCATGGATGTGATTGGATGATTTGATTGGTGTTTTCTTTTGGATATCTGAAGGACATGGATAGGATTTGCAAGAAATAGTGGATTGCAAGGGGCAGACGGATTGATTGGATGAATGACATTGGATTATGTGGGGATATCCTAGACATAGATACCAATGACAAGAGACGTAAGAGGTGATGGAATGATATGATAGGAGGGATGAAAGGATTGAGGATAGGTTGA
Organism: Cryptomeria japonica; assembly: GCF_030272615.1. Classification (NCBI taxonomy): domain Eukaryota; kingdom Viridiplantae; phylum Streptophyta; class Pinopsida; order Cupressales; family Cupressaceae; genus Cryptomeria; species Cryptomeria japonica. Next base: position 581,779,562 of record NC_081407.1, on the reverse strand, counting down.
AAAGGATTTGGAGATGGAAGCATTATGGATGTGGTTGGGGAAAGGATGAGAGAAAAAGGGATGGAGGTAGATGAGGATTGGTAGAGGATCAGGTTATAGATAAAGGGATAGAGGAACTAGGAGATAAGTATTGGGAGAGGATCAGGTTGTGAATGAAGGGATGGAGGATTTGGGAAATAAGGATTGGGATAGGATTAGATAATGGATGAAGGGATAGAGGAAATGGGAGATAAGGATTGGGAGAGGATTAGATTAGTGAATGAATGATGGGTGTGATAGGGTCTCTACGGAATATGTCATAAAAGGATAAGATGCCCCTTTTAGGACATTTCATGTATAACGAGGCACTTAGTAGGGATATGATAGGAGGAATGATAGGAAGTTGAGGGAAGTGAATGGAACATAAGGTGATGGGTAGATAATAACTATGAAGGTATGCGAAAGGATTATCTAGATGGGAGGAAGGATGGGTGGATAGGAAGGATGATGGAGAAAACATTGTGATAGGGAAATGGATGCCAAGAGGTGTCCAAAGGATGTATACATGATGGTATTTTCTTTTTATCAAGATCCAAATGAGGATGGAGGAAGTGAAATGGATAGGATATGTTGGGTATGGTAGGTAGATGATGTAGACGTCTAAAATTAATTAAATTAAATATTTAATTAATTTAGCCTTTCTACATAATTAATTAATTAAATTATGTTCATCTTTGTTCATCTCAAAATTAATTAAATCAAATTTAATTAATTTTGTCACTATAGCCTAATGATTAACTTGTCAATAAATTAATTATTTATCCATTCCTCTAAAGTCATCCAAATTATTAATTCTTCTAAAAATCTTCTTAGATAATTATTCTAATTAATTAACTCAATTACGTGATTCCTACAAATCACTTCTTCTAATCTTCACTTAGCCTAATTAATTCTTCTAGAAGCTTGATTATCATTACTCTTCAAATTTTATATTCCTCCACTCATTCTCTCTCCTCTTGTCACATCCTCCTAACTTTCCCACTTGCACTCTAATCTCTCATTAACTCATCTAATCATCCCTCTTAATCATTTGCACATTCCTAATCCTCATTAATAGGAACAAGTCAACTACTTGCCGTAAATGGCTTGTCCCCTCTCATCTTCCAAACCTTAAATTAACCTACTTTGGTCATGTCAAAGGATTTCAAATCCTTTGCACATTCCCATGCCCTCACTTCCCAAGGAATTTTTAATTCTTTTTCTCCTTTATTTCTTCTATGAAATCTTCTATTTGGGAATTTTTAATTCCTTTTATTCCTCCAATGTTCCTAGGGATCTCTTCTCCATTCACCTTGAGGAGTGTGGACATAAGAAATTCCTTTACGAAAAATCTCTTGGTCTCCACACCATGTCCTCTCAATATTTACCATAACTTTCCTTAAATATCCACCCTCCATTTCAAAGAAATCTTGGCCCTCTGTTTTGGCATCCTCCAATCTATAAATTGGAGTCTCCTCCCCTAATTTCCATATCTCATTTTTCATGCAATCTTATGCTTCTCTTTTGTGCTTAGAAATATTCCCTTTGCATCCATATAATAGTCAAATCCCTCCACATTTAAACACAATTCATCAATTACTCCATCCATCTATGGAGAGAAATCCACATCCCTAATCAAGGACCAATCTAAACAAGTGGAGCAAAGGGTGCGTCTTCACTTCATCAAAGGTACAATCCAAGCAGCAAGAGAAGGTTATGTGAAGGTAAAATGGTTTCTTTCATGTTATTTGAATATTTTTATGCTTATTTGGATTGAAACTAACTATAGGCCCTCACACCAATTTTCCCTTGGTTCATTTTGGCATGCTCAATGGGATGCACGTCCCTTGTTACTATTTTTTTTTTGGATGTTTGAAGGATTTTACTTGTAGGTTTTTGGTTTAGCATCCAAGACTGCACTTCAGTATCTTCATGCCATTGTTTCAGCATCTGCACTTAGGAGAATCAATGTTTCCATTTGAATTTGAAAATTCTCACTATGTTTTTTTGCAGGTTTTCCTCAATCAGCATTTGCGTTTCTTACTTCAACGTCTCTTCTTGTTTTATTTTTCTAACAATTTTGTTGCACTTTATCTTGTTTTTAATTTTAATCAAAAACACAAAAACATTAAAATATCAATTAAAAATCATAAAAACACTAAGATTAGTGATCTTCACTTCCTTAGCATTCAGATTTTGGTAGGGAATTCAAACTTTTAGGCTATTTAGTATTTTGGGGAATTGACGCTTCAGCATCTGAGCTATGGATTTGTGTCTATGCCGAGTTTATTTTCCCACTGTTTTTAAATTTTTTTGTGCTACCTATCTTTCTACAAAATGTTTTTTCAGCATCTTTGCAGGTGGAAGATTTCCCTCATGTTTTCAAATTTTAAAATTTGAATTTTTTTCCATTCTCTATCTCTAGTTTTTAGGGTCAAGCCTTATTTTGGCACCTACATAGATGTTTAGCCTCTACGTAGACATTAAACATTGGTGCCTACACTTCAGCATCTGTGTTGGGGTAGTTAGATTTTTTGGTTACTAATCTAATTTTGAGTTTTGCGGGATTTTCTCGTGTGTCCAAAACCATTTTATCATACTACTAATTGGTTTTTTTGTAGCATGCTTGCCAAAGATAAAATATTTCCACTAGACTTAGTTCACTTTCACTGCATTATAGATTAGATAACTTATATTTGTGGGATTAAAAAGAACCATTGTCAATTGTTTTTTAGTGCACTTGCATGTGTGTAGAGCGGTCCCATGACTAACACACACTATCCTCTCCCCCTGATCTTCCTGATCTTGGGTGCATGAGAAAAGTGTTGATGATGCTTGATTTTTATATTTTTAGTTAGAGGACATGTCCCCCCAAGTAGTGCATAAGCCCATTGAGGGGAGAATGACCCAAGCGGTAATTGGCTTTTAGCCAAGTCACCTCTCAACCGCTATTTAAAATAGGTGGGATGAAAGTCTTCACAACAGGTGCTAATTGCCTACCTATGCGGACTTCCCCAGCACCTGTGTTCTATAGGAAGCAAGCCTCCTAAGGGAGAGAGCATATATGGATGCCCAAAAGAGAGTCATGTACTAAGAACCCTATTTTAGTAAGACAAAATCCTACATTAGTGGTGCAGGGAGTGCGGATCATACCCCAAAGTTACCTCTCATGTACCCACTCAAGATGAGATAGAAATCCCTTGATTAGAGATCTTTGGATCTTCAAGGTAAAAAAATTTGGTATGCCTACGAAGTCAGTGTCATAAAGTGGAGCTAGTGCTACCAGAATCTCTATATGTCGCCTTGTTTGAGGTATCAATTGTGTGAGAGGCCCATCTAATGGTTTCTATTTTTTAGTCTAGGATGTATGCGTGATGTGTCTAAATTTTCATTTTATCATCAAGCTAATATAGGCCCCCAAATCACTTTCACACTTGTTAGAAAGCATTATCTTTGGGAAATTTGTCTTCATTGTCTGATATTTTCTTGCCAAGAGTAGACAAAACCAAACATTTTCTAATTTGACCAAGTTTGACAAAATTTCATTTGAAAATTTTTACTTAAAATTATCAAACCCGTCCCTCGACGTCTTTGCCCTATCAAACACTATCGTTCAACATCTTTGTCTCACTATTTTAGTATCTTTGTCTTGTTTTGGTGTCTCCACCCCAGTTAAGTTTTTAATCAATTTCATTCATGCACCACAAGACAAAATCCCTCAAGCATCCCAAGAAGTCAATTTATTGAAAAGTCAAGAAGAAGAAGCCTAGTTATAAACAAATCCTCAAGCATCATAAATTATTTTATATCAATTGCAAGCTCTTGTTGAAACATAGAAACTTCTTGCATAATTTTCATGATTGCCTTGATGGGTACAATAATAAAGTTGACGAGGAACCTTTGAGAACCTGCACTTTCCATCAAAGATTGAGTTTGTCCTAAAGCATCAATAGAAGTGGTCATATCCCTTTGTGTAACTTGCCCCATCCTGAAATCACTATTTGATTCATTTGTTCATCTAAGGTAACTTAGCACATTAATCAATCAACTTTTAATCTTAATCAATCATCTATTAATGAATTAACCTCATCATAAGGCCAATACTTTATGAAAGTTTGATTTAGACCCTTATCCTTAATCAATCATCAATTGGCTTTTGTGGTTGAGAAATAATCTTCCTCAAGTACCTTTTCTCAACCATTTGGGTTCATAAAAACCCTAATCCTTTTACCCTATTTTTCTTAGGAAATTTAGTCTATCCTAAGTAGAAGAAGGTTTAATCAATTATGCCTAATCCAAGTTTTGAATTTTGCCTCGCTTGGTTGTCACCTTTCTTGTGGTCCACATCATCAATTTATCATCTAAGTCCTAATCCAAGGGATAAGGTGTCATTTTAATCAAATCAATCTTGTCCTAATCCAAGGACTATCCAAATCACCTTCATTTCAATCCAAATCAAATAAAATAAAAAACTTGCCAAGTCCTTTCATTAGTTTCCAAATTCACTCAATTCCAAAGTCTTTGTCTTTCATCTTTAAGGTTACTCGTGTATGGTCCTAACTCGCTCACAAAAAGTGAAGATGGCTGCCGAGGGAAATGAGATACTTGAGACTAGTCACCCCTTTGATCAAAATCCTCAACAACAAGGAGAGAAACTTGTTGATCAACCGAAGCTTTCTCCATATGTGCAATCATTGATAGATGACCCTTAAAATCAAGAAATGATGGAATGATTTTTCAAACATAATCCCAATGGACTTGTAGCTCAACTCATCACCCAAGGGGCATGCTTACCCCCTAACTTTGACCGATCTATTCTTGACAAAATGTCAGAAGGTGAACTCAAAGACAGTTTTGTTGTTGACCCCCTTCTTCATCCACCACTCGCGACATCTATACCTACAACCAATTTTCCTTCAATTTTTATTCCCTCAAACATTTCTAATCCTCCAAGGACATCCATACCCCTTCACAATTAGGCCAACTACATCAACACTAGCCTACGCCCCGCTAGCACCATTCATGGGTCGCACCCTCAAAACACTGTGTTGGTTCCCAGAAATGGGTTTACACTGCAACAAGGTAGAAACCAAGATGATTCATCAAATAACTATGGAGAAACCAACTCCAACTATTAAAACCCTCATGAACTTGGACCAACTGACAAGGATTCTGCAAATCCTTCTATGCTTTGGGCTCTACAAGAACTGAGAGGGTGATCCCTTTGGTGAATTTTATTAATCTTTGTACCACACTCAAAGATTCATTAAAACAAGGTTGATGATCTCATATACGAGCTCAATGATAGGGAGAATGCTCAAGGATGCCAAATCCTCTAGTGATCCTTGACCTAATCGGAGCATGAGATGGGTAGAACAGACAATAGCAGGAAAACGAATTGAAAAATGTTTCGATAATTAATAGTTTTTAACAAAGAGAGATAAATGGAGCAAAAAGAAAACTGAAAAGACTTTGACAAGCTGACGACCAGTGCCTCATTTATTGGGCAGTCAAATTCATGAAATATAAGGTAAATTATAGCAGAAACAATCTGATAGCATATTGATCTAAAGAGTATATAGCCTTGCAATATACTCTCAACTATAACCCAAGCCTAAAATTACTTATTAAAATCCCTGCATAAGCCCTACCACCTTATGACTTTATTTAAGCATTTAATCAACCCCTTGGATCAAAGCATAAACACAAATCACATACATCATAACAATGCACTGAAGAAAGTAAACCTTGGATTTATTTCATTCAAAAGATAGTAAGATCATACATTGGAGAGAAGTAAAGCCTAAATTTTATTTTATTTTCAAATGTTATATCTACCATAAAATAGTATACAATCCAGTCCTTCAAAACCTGCAAGAAACATGACACCAAAGTCATTCTATTTTTCTCTGCAAAAGACTCTATACTTTGCTAATTCCACTTAAAACTTGCTATGGAACCAAAAGAGGAATCCTAAAGGAACCAAAATTTGGAACCCTTTCTAATGGCCTTGATTTCTCTTTTAAAATTTAGTTTGAAATTCTATCGTAGATCCTACCTAGCCTGGTGAATCAAAGATCACCAATGGTCAATCTGACATTGACCTTCCATCATGGTGTGTGGACCCATCAAATCATCTGATTTAGAAACTCCAACTCAACTTCTAGCCCAACATTATCAGTGGCCCCACTGTCAGTCTTCTCAATCATAGAATCATCTCATGATGTCGTGGTCCATAACCTTCTTGCATCTTCCTTCATAGGGTTACGAGGGTTGTTGGATCTGTTCGCACTTACCTTGTAGCCCCCGTAATTGCCAACCTTTGCAAATTTAAAAGTTGAGCACCTTTTTGCCTAGATTATAATATTTTTTTCCATTGAAACACATGCGAATTTATGGTACCATTAGTAGTCCGGCCTTTACCTCTTAAGAACCGGTAACATCAAAGGTTTAAAAAATCAAACCGTCGGCTTAACCTTCTCCATCAAGGACACATGGCATCATCTCATGATGTCACGGTTCTTATCTTCCTTGTACTTTCGACTGTGGGGTTGTGTGAATCATAGGATCTCCTCGCGGTTTACCATAAAGCTTCCAGCAAAAATATAAGACTTTAGACTTAGGAAAAATTAAGCGCTAGCAGAAAAAAAATATTAAACGGGACCTGCCTAGGATAACTTTTCGTGCAATCTTAAGAAAATACAAAGGGGCCGGCTGAAATGAACTTAATGCCTAGGTCAACAAAAGGTCTCACCAATGATAATGGAATCTTGGCTTAAGTGGAAAAAGGTAATGAAAGAATAAGACAAGCTTAGGGTTTTCAAATAAAAGATAAACAAAATGCACAAACCCTAAACCCTAAACCTTAAGGGCAAGAACAAAGAACAAAATAATTCTAAAAAATCAGAAAACTTACTCAAGCACGAAAATATTTTGCACCATCATTTTTAGGAATATCAGTGGCTCTAGTTGGGGACATTCATTTCACAAGAATGAAGCGAGAATCCAGAATTTTTGGTGAAGCAAACCAAAAAGAAGTTACTTGGATAGGGCAACTTCAACAAAAAGGAAAGTACACTACTTATGTACAAAACCTAAATTAATGTTCATGGAAAAATAACTACTTTAAGAAAAGTAGAGCTTCAAGAATTATCCATGAACAAGCAATTCAAGAAGAAAATGATAACTACTCCATTGGGCATAGAGTCAGAAATGATTACTCTACCCTAAATTGCTTGTGGCCTGAAAGTCAAACCACATGTGATGGTCCAAGGCCATATGAAAATCAGTCAATGTTTCCCTTGGTCAAATATGTAGTTGTGATCACATTAAATTATGAACAATCTAAGGATATCATTGTCATATACATGTTCATGATCAATAAGCTCTTCATCCTTCAACATGTCATAAAAACCCTTTATCTTAGCATATTCTTCATTGATCTAAACTTTATCACCAAACATTGATTGAAACAAACAATACCCATGCTCAATGTCTGAAATAAAAACATGTTTAAAATAGCATTCATCAAGTTTCATGATAGCCCCATCAAACTGAAAAGAGAAGTGAAACACTTCATACTTTGTCATATAACCAACATCATGAAAACTGATTTCTTCATTTGTTTTCATCTCCACAACATATTCATTATTGAAGCACTCTTGCAATAATAGTACAAATTCATTACAAATGTCAAAGGAAGAGGTCTTATGTGCTAGTCTATCCAACACAACTGTTGGTTTACAAATATCCATATCCGAATAGTCAACATTTGAGAACCATTCTAATTCACTTCTATTTCCCATTGACATAGTCATTGATTCTTGATCAACATTTTGCACACTCCGATCACTATATGATGAAAAGGTGTCATCATTCACCTTCTCAACAAAACTATCCTCATGCATACCAAAAGATTCCAAATCTGATTTCAAAGTGCCATGTGGAGCAAAACGACAACAATATTTTTCATCGACTTCATAGCCTTGGACAATATCAATGAACTCCACACTCTCATATTCGATGTCAGCACTTGTAACATCAAAAGGAAAATCACCCTCATATTCTTTAGTTACAAATATTTCTAAATCAAATTTAAATAAATCCTCAAAATCATCAGGATAACAGGTTTCATCCCAACCCATTTCATCCTCTTCACTTTCCAATTCTTCACATGAAGCAAACTCTTTATATAAAGCAGACTCGCTATATGGTTGATCCATTAATTTATCTGATGTAATCTCTTCATTATTCATGAACTTATGGGTCTCTTCATGCACAGTTGTTTGTAATGGAACAACTTCTTCATTACTTGCAACCCTCTATTTCTTTTCTCCAATTAATGCTTGTGTATGCATTATAGAATTAGCAAGGGCTGCTAATTGCTGATTCAAAACCTAAGACTCAATTTGATCTACTGCATGAAGATTTTTTTTGTAATGGGGTAGTTGGTGCACAACTACTTATAATACTATTTTTCAGGCACACATACTTCAATTAACTATTCATGTATATTATTTTGAAAACATTCATGTGGCATAAATATAGATTGAAACATACTTTCTTGATTTGAACATACCATGCAGCTTTCTAGCTCAAAAGTATTATCAACCAAAAACAGTGGCACCTCATATTTCAAATTCTCATCATCACACATAACTGAATTTTCAGAGATTGAATCTATGTCATCGAAATCTTGCATACTAGCATTGTCTTCATCAGATGTACAACTTTCCAATTCTTCATACACGTTGTTGGATTCATTTGAAACACAAGATTGCAAATGAACCTGTTATGGGATCTCCCTACTGGAAAAAACTATTGTTGTTGTCATATGGTGTAATAACTAAAATTATCTCACTAACCTTTTCTTCATTAACATGAGGAATAACCATTGCCTGATACAAGTTCTCTCCACTCACATTTTTGTTTGAATAATAATTCATAATGTGTAGGGGAAAAAGTGAGACTAAGTATGGAAACCCTAATCTCACTCTCATACACACTCATGGAATACAAAAGAGCCTAGGGAGGTAATGCACTTTGGCTATTTCTTACCTCTTAGGTTTTCTATTCCTTTGTTATAAATGAGAGAGAGGAATGATGCAAAAATGCAATCTAACCTAGAATGCAAATAAGCAAGAAAACCCTAATCTGAGAATGCAAATCAAAGAACAATTGATATAATGTTGAAAAGTATAGATCAGAAGGAAAAATCAGAGGTGCGCCCATGTCTAAAATCTGAGAAGAAATGTCCAGGACCAGGGTGCCATGCCACTGTCCTGATTCTACAACTCTGGAGTTGCAACTAACAAGATGGATTCAGGAGCCTGCAAGACACTCTTATGCCAAATCCTGCTAATAGAGGGCAGGACCATGGTGCCACGCCATTGTCCTAGGAAGGACCAGGGTGCCACACCCCTATCCTTAGGGTTTTTTCTAAGATCTGCAACCAAGAATTGTCCCCGTGTACTCTTCTAATCCCGAAACTTCCAGCGATGCTCAGATCCAAACCCATACCTGAAGCTGAAAAAATAGGGTTTGGGGTGGCTATGTAGGTTTTTGCCTTAGTTAAACCCTTGTGTTGGTGATTTCCACCTCCATAAATAGATGATAACATATTGCAAATGTGTGTGCAAGAACCTTGTGTATGTGCAAGATCCTAAAATGAAAGAAAACAATCTAGAGCAACCCTAAAGAGTAAACCCTAATTGCTTATAATTGAAAAAGTAAATGCTCTAAATCCACAATGCAAAGTGATCTAAATCATGAATATGAATCAAAATGAAGCTTATGCAAAGATGTGAAAACAACATGAAACCATACCCAACCCCAAGGGAGAGGTACAAGTCAATCACCAGTCGGTGATCTCCTATTGTTCTTCTACATCTTCAAAAGCCCCCAATTGATACAATGATGCTTGATGAATGTTTGATGGATGAATGTTGAATGTTGTTGAAGACTTCAAAGATCTACTCTTTTGCTGCAAAGAAGGCTCTAATGCTCCAAAAAACCTTCTCTTAGATTCTTAGAAGAAGACCCCTTCAAATGAAGAAAGAGAGCTCTTAAGTATGAAACCCTATATCTTAATTTCATGTTTAGACCGACCTAGGATTTGAATTTACCACTTATCTTTTGGGGTTAAGCATTATTATATCATAGGATTATGCTCCCAAAATTTCAAGGAAAAATTCAAGGACCATGTACATTATTGCCACAGTCCGACCAACTTTTCACCAAATTTTTGGGGTCATTAGATATGATGATATTAGAGTGCATCCCAAAGTTACAACTCATTTTGAGATGTTTTTATATGTGAAATCAAGACTAAACAGTCGAAATAAGACATAATTAGGGTTTATGATTAAATGATTCATTGGAGGAATAAGATGAAAAGGGACACGCTTAGGATAAAGGGCCCAATTTTATAACATATAAAGTGATGAAAAATGACTCTAGATTTAATTTAATTAATTAATTAAATGCTTAAAGTGGAATTTTAAATGCAAGATGCAAGACACACTAAGGCGGGTGCTAACCTAAGTGTGAAATTGTACCACCCTAGCAAGGGTGTACAATTTATGACACTACATTTAGCCCCAACTTTAGCTGTCATATGACACTACATGCATATGCAAGATAAAGTACAAAAAAGTAAACATTTTTTGAAAAAGCATATATCCATAAGTTGTCGGATGAAGACCCCAATGGTATCTGTAGTAAATAGTTAGGAACAACACCCTGCAAAACCACATGGTATATCAAAAAATCACCTAATTCTTACTAAGTAAGGTGATGAAATTTGCGGGTATCTATATTTCCCCCCAATTTTGGCTTCCTTATTAGTGAGGTCAAACAAGGTATCATGTTTATCACAACCAATTATGATAAAGAGTTTGACAAAACAAATTCATAACAAGGCTTGATTACTCATCCAAACACGTTATGGAACTAATCCAGAGTGAGAGGGTGAGCTCATGATTCCAACACCACCGATGGTGCGAGAATCAGAGCTTTCTAGTTCAATATATGATAGATTGAAGAAAAAGTACAAAAATTAGGGTTTTAACTTAAAAACATAAAGTGAAAAATTTCATAACGCATAAATATGAAAGTGACACCTTCATTTGTCACTTTTTAACTTTTTAGCACTATTCATTACAAAGGAGCCCACCTATTAGCCACCATGCCTCGACGTTGGCCTGAACAACCTATGCGGATGGAGATCCTATGCCAGTCCTTACTCATCGACCGACCACTCAATGAGGTGAGTTGACCTTCCATTGACTCTATTTGACTTTTTCATGCTTTCACATCTTTAGGAATGGTGATGTCATCACCAAGACTAGGTCTAAGCCCTCTCTTTGGGCACCTTGGGGTCCTAAAGCACCCCGGTCTGCCTAGGGTGCCCTGGTCCTCCTAGGGTGCCCTAGTCCCACCTAGGCACCCTGGTCCACTCAGGGTGCCCTGGTCCCTATTCGGGGTGACCAGTGGCGACATGAGATCAAGTGATTGAATGTTAGAATAGATAGAATGAATGTATTGATTAGATGATAATAATGATGATTGATCACTGATTATAGGATGCTTTTCTTTTTGCAAACAATACCATACATCCATGAGCATACTGTCAAGCTCACCTTCTGGAGCCTTTGAGAGCAGATCCCAAGGCTGACAGCGAGGGAGAGGGAGTTGTTGCATACGTTGGGCTTGTGGTATGTGATGATTATGTCAGCCATTAGATTCCATTCTACGATGTTGATGGCATTGAAGAAGAGATGGAACATAAACACATTGATGTTCTTATTACCTATGGGGGAGATGATGGTCACCCTCGAGGATGTATACCGCATTTTGCACCTTCCCATCAGGGGGAAGACTGTGAGATATCAATATGACCGCACTAAGGAGGATTATAGGAGAGAGCAAGTGTATGTTATGGGGAGAGTGATACTTGGTGAGATGAGGGGTTGTATCATGGTCAGATGGCTCCTACACCCTACCAACGAGGTTCCATTAGTGAGGAGACTCATGATTGTGACCCTTTCATTAGTCGTGTGCTCTAATGGGTGTAATACACATATGCATGGAGAACTCATCTACACTATCTGAGAAATGGAGAGACATAGGAGGGTATACTATTGGGGTCAGAGCATGCTTGTGCATCTCTATGATGACCTTGGGGAGTATGTATTTGGATAGGGATGCAACCTAATGACATGCACGCTACTATAGGTGTGGATGTTTGAGCATATTACCTACACTAGGCCTATTGGAGCCCCTATAGACTTAGTCCCAGAGCACCTTAGGGTATTTTCTTATCCACTTAACCATGAGTGGTGATTCGGCAATCTCCTACATTGGAGTTTGAGTTTAGACAGATTTATGGCAGGCAGAGTCACATGGAGACCCTACCTAAGGATGTACACATGGGAAGGGATACACAGGCAGTTATTCAGCATGTAGAGGAACCGTCTACTAGAGGGGCGGTATAGCCACATAGTCATTCCCTCCCACTTTGACCAAGTTAGATAGCAATTTGGGTTTGACCAATGCATTCCTTCTGATGTGTCTGTGTACATCCAACACTCAGCATTATGTCAAGGCTAGGGGTCATTCCTAGTCCTACCAGTGATGAGATCAACATTATGGATTCAGAATGGTCAGATCAGGACATTGTGATAAACTATAGAGATGATTTGGGCGTGCACTGGCGGAACATCACATGGTGGGGGAGGACATACCCTGGAGCCATCTTCCCAGCAAACTTCCATGGAGGTAGCCCCGGACTATGGAGATAGATAGGAGATAGAGAGGGATCTGATACATCTGAGGAGGGCTTAGATGATCAGGTTGATGACATAGGAGAGCAGGAGGCAAGCGGAGACGAAGAGGATCCTAACACTAGAGAGGGAGATTTGTTGGCATTTTTGTTGTTTATGTTGTGATTTTCATTGATGGACACACACTTGTATTGAGATCCTCTTTATATGTATGAGCTCATGCTCAACTAGTATTTGTTCCAACCGGTATGTTGTATACTAGTCTTTAGACTAGTGGTGATTTTGCAGAAAGTGTTTCCCGGTCTGAAGCGGCATGTCGACCCCAAGTGGTTCGTAGATCACAAGCGGTATGAGGGAGAAAAGTGGCACAACACATTCTTACCAGTCTTCATTTTTGTCAAACCGGCAATCAGTATTTTGTATGAACTGGTAATACTCTGTAATTAGTTACCAAATGGCATTTTGTGATGAGTTACCAATCCACCGATTGTTTGATGGTGCCGACACATTCACAGTGATTTTTGTGTCATGTTACTGAGTATGTCTAGATTCATTGAACCTAGGAAATTGTAATGTAATCCTATTGGACTGACATGAAATCAAATTCCTTTAAAAGGACATCATGTCTAGGGTTTTAAGTTGTTGCTAAAAGGGTTAATGTTGAGCTAGGGTTTAAGGTGGGTTTAGAGAATGATCTTATCTAAGAAGATCAAGTTGTAACTATGAGAGAGAGAGAGAGAAGATTGAAGTAATGCTAGAATGCATTAGTTGTGAGCAATACTGGATCTAACCAAGTAGTTTGTGCTATTAGATAGATCAAACACTTGTTGACTACTCGCATCTTTGACAAGTCGGTAGCCCTTAACCGGGTAGGACTCAAATCCTTTGTAAAATCCTCTAACAAGGTGGTTCACACATGTGAATCTAAAATCCTCTAACAAGGTAGTCTTTAATCAGACTTATCTCCTAACAGAGATTGAGATTCCTAACAAGATCTATTCTGGTGAAGAACATTGTAAGACCTTAACTGGTCTGACCTTAACCAGTCTGGTTTCTATTCTATAGATAGTGACTTGTGAGTTCCATCTCACCGTGGTTTTTCCCAGTTGGGTTTCCACGTCAAATATCTTGTGTTATGGTTGTATTGCTTTTGTGGGTGAATGCTTTATTCGCATTTTGGTTTGCATATGTGGTAACCAGTTTGACTATTAGACTGCTTTACCAGTTTATCTTTAGACTGTGTAAGTGTTTTAGTGCAAAAGTTTTTGGCATACTAATTCACCCCCCCCTCTTAGTATTCATCAATTGGTATCAAAGCCTACCTTTCTATAAGTTTAACCACTTGGAAAGAGATATGGGGGAATACACCTTGAGGGAACTTACTCAATGGCTCACTAAGTCTGAGCAAGCCTATGATGATCTTATGGTCAAATACAAGGCATCTCAAGCAAAAAGGAGAGAACATGCAAAGAGGCTGATGGAACTATCTAAAAGTAGTTATGAAGATGAAGCTAACATGGAAGCCATGATTGCTGAAGTGAATAAGTTGAATGATTCAAACTCCAATCTGAGAAAGGAGTTGGAAGGACTGACTATTTAGTTTAGTCAAGAGCTTGAGAACCTGAGAAAAGATGAAGATCTGGTAAAGGACAGAGATCATGAGATCTCCAAGTTGAAACAAGAGAGTAGTGCACTAACTCCTCGCCTTCATGAGAGCAGAATGGAAAAAGAAGACATGCAAGGAGAACTGAACATTGCCATCTCTGAAAATGCAAGTATAATGGAGACAAATACTACTATTTCCAAAGAAATCTTTGAGTCAAAGGAAATACTTGCTAAGTTTGGCAAAAGTACTATCAAGCTAGAGCAAAAGCTTGAGTCATCTAGACTGGCAAAGAATACCAATGGTCTTGGTTTTTCTGGACATGAGGAAGGAGAATCCTTAGGAACAAATGCTGAAGCATCAAAGAAGCAACCGACACTCAAAGGAAAAGGTAAGCAAAAATTCAAACCTGTTTGCTTTAACTATCTTAAAGAAGGACACACTGCCAATGTATGTAGGAGCAAGGCCTACAATAATTTTCCTTATTTTATCAACAATGTAACTAGATCAAATAAGTTCAATGGTCATTGTTATGAATGCAACAAGTTTGGACATAGAGCATTTGAATGCAGGTCTATAATGAATAACATTGAAAGATATCCTCAGAGGACCCAAGGAACTGGTCCTGAACCTTTTATGAACCGGAACCACAACCGGTTTAATGTCTTCAATCATCAGTCAAGAAGTGGTGGCCATCAAGTAGCAATTGGATGGAGAGAAAGTTGTATGATCTGTCATGGTCATGGTCACACTACTGCAACATGTAGAAGGAAGAATGGAAACATGTACAATGGACCTTGGAGAGGACTTGGACTTGTTTGCTATCACTACAACAAACCGAGTCACATTGCAAGATTCTGCAGAAGTAGAAAAAGTATATCTGATGATATACTAGTCACTCAGGAAGGAGAAATAGATGTTGAAAAAGTTCAAAGGGACATGAAGAAAACATGGAGGAAGAAACCAATAATGTCGGAAGAGGAACCAGTTTCTGCACCTAGTGTGGAAATATCAGAACCGGCAAACTAAGCCTTAAAGGCTTAGGGGGAGCAAATGACGAAATGCTTTCAAACCCCCGGTTGACACCGGTAAAAGACCTTAACTAGTATGCAATACCTATCACTTGGCAGAAGATCGGAAATGGTAAAAAGGAAAATTAGGGTTTATGCCCTAAGAGGAGCATTAATGATGGTAGGTGAGAAACATGTATAAATACATTTTTCAAATCATTTCTCGCTATCTATTTTCGAGCGAAGAAAAGTTTTCAAGTGCAGAGCGAAGTAAAGGCAATTTGAGCTTAGATTTCAAGAAATTGGATAACCTTGAAAGAGATTCAAATCCAGTTTGCAAGCGGTAGTGGAGAACTCAAAGCGATGATTTGGCATCCAACGAAGAGTGGAGTGAAGCAGAATCAGGAAGCCCTAAATTCGCGTTTGAAAGGTATTTTTCATGTTCTTGAAATACTCTTCAATGGCTTCTACATCACATACAAGTTCGAGTACATCCATAGAGTCAAAAAGTTTTATTCAGAGGAAGTCCAAATATAATGCTTTATCACAAGTTCCAGCTGGAGTCATAGTCGAAGAAGGAATTTCTGATTATATTGATTGCAAGATAGAAGACCTAGGGTCTTTAGCTATTCATACTCAATTAGGTCTATTTTGTGGCAAGGACAAAAAGATCAAACCAGAATTTAGTGTAATAGAGAAGAAGAAATTCCACAACACAGTATATTTTCTAGAAGACTTCACAGAGGATCACATCAGGATCTTCTTGAGTAGAGTCCATGGTGACAAGATGTACCTGGAAAGGATGCATGATATCATGCCTCAGGTAATTCATGCAGTCACCAGTTTCTGCAACAAAGGGGAAGTGCCAGCCTTGAGAAAAGTGAGAAAAATGGAAATGACCAAGCTCACCGGTTCAACAAGTGATTCATGGGGTATGATAGTCAATCCTATCAAGGATGATCTGGTGATATACGCCTGCATGGTGATAGGATACAGAACATTTTCAGCTAGCAGGATTAATTCTGTATCTGCTACAGTGGTAAATGCCGCTTATCGAATGATAAAAGAGGATGCATCTTTTGACTTATGCAGCGGCATGCAGAGGCAACTCCTGCTAAATCTTAAGGCAATCAAGCAGGACAACTCATTGAGGTTTAAGTTTGGACAACTGCTAGTAGGGTTGTTTTTCTATTTCCAAGGTTACTTTACTGGTGTAGGAGATGTCCAGTGGTCCCCTGACCAACCGGTAACTAAGTAGATAAAGGAAAGTGTACAAGCCATTGGAACCGGCTACCCTGAGGTACTGAACAAATATTTTGATGAGTTTAGAAGGAAGATGAGTCAGAGGGTAAGAATCTTAGGTGACATAGTGAAGAAATATGAAGATGACATTTGTTTCACTATTCAGGTGAACAAATGTCTAATGGAGGCTGTTGAGCGTAGAATAGAGGAGGTAGAGCCAATGGGCTATGAAGTTATGTTTAACATGCTGGAAGGGTATGCCTCAATCCTTATTGCCTCACCTCTTGATCCAAAGGCTAAGAGGACCGGAACCTACTTGGAGAGGATTGCACCGGTTGAAGAACCATCGGTAAAGAAAGGAAAAGAACTGGCAGCTAAGAAAGCTAAGGCGGTGCCTGCAGCATCGGGACCGGCTACCACTGCAACTCCAAGAGTGACCAAGCAGTCACCAGCAAAGAAGAAACCGGAGGTAACACCAGAAAAAGTCTTTGAAAGAAAGAGGAAGACTAAGGCAAATGAACTGGACTCCAAAGAAACCAAGTCTGATGAATAGCCAAAGAAGGCAAGACAGACAAAGAAGATGAAGAAGAATGAACTGGCAGCATCTGCACCGGTAAATATAGACATCTCCTCATACAAACCTTTGACACATTGTCAAAGAACAGTAAAAAATATTAGGAAAAAGTTACTTCATGATTTAATAGACTATTATGATAAATTTAATAGTGAGGAAAAAGATGAAGTACTACAAGAAATCATTCTTTATTTATGAAAAAATGACCGGTCACCATCAAAGATTAAATCTCAGACACTAGATTCATTAATTAAAGCATTAGATAATAAATGGCACATTGCCATTGAAAAGGAACAGGAGATTAGGGAGAAAGTCTTTGCACAGTACTTCCCCGAACTCTCAAATTCAGAATTATTTGATGCCTTGGATCTAAATAAAGGTCTCTTCTTCCCAAGGAGAAGAAGACTCTGGTTGTTGGAGGGGAGAGTTGATGATGTTGAAAAAGATACACATCAGCATATGGCTCATGCTATCAGCTCTCACAAAGCATGAATGGCCAACCTCCAAGTGGAAAAGGAACCGGTTATTTCCAAACCAGATGAGGTCATTGATGAGGAAGGAAACTTGGTTGAAGAACCAATCGACACCATCGATGTCGATGCCCTAGATGTAGATGATGTCACTTAGGACATACCTTTTGAGGGAACTGAACAGGGGCAACAGGTCGATCAGGGTGGTGAACAAGCTGAGGATACATAGCAAGTGGCAAAGGAACAGGAAGAGAAAAAGAAGAAGGATGAAGATGAGAAATAGAAGAAAGAGGAAGAGAAGAGAAAGAGGAAGAGGAGAAATGGAAAGATGAAGAAAAGAAGAAGCAAGAAGATGACAGGAAAAAGAAAGAAGAAGAGGATAAGGAAGAAAAGTGAAAGAAGGAAGAAGAGGAGAAGAAAAAGAAGGAAGAGGAAGAGAAGAAGAAGAAGGAAGTGGAAGAGAAGAAGAAGAAAGAAGAGGAAGAACAGAAGAAGAAGGAAATGGAAGAGAAGAAGAATAAGGAAGAGGAAGAACAAAAGAAGAAGGAAGAGGAAGCACAGAAGAAGAAGGAAGAAGAAGCAAAGAAGAAGGTAGAAGCAGAGCAGAAGCAGAAAGAAGAAGAAGACAAGAAGAAGATGGAAGACGAAGAGAAGAAAAAGAGAGAAGAGAAAGAGAAGGAAGAGAAGGAGAGGAAAAAGAAGGAAGAAGCAGAAAGAGAAGGAAGAGAAGGAGAGGAAAAAGAAGGAAGAAGAAGACAAGACAATCGAAGTGATGAAGAGCACACAGATGGAGACTCCTAAGGCAACCGATAGCCAAGCCAAACTGACTGCTATCTCGAGCCCCATTGATCTCCAATCTGCAAGTGAGTCTGAGCTTATGCAGAGCATCAAGGTTGCCCAAGAGTGCCTTGAAGGCATTCATAGGAAAAGATAACAAGATATTATTCAGGTAGCTATAGACACACTTACCAATTTAATCCCTGGTACTAATCTTCCTGACATTGAATCATCACTAGCACAACTCAAACTTCTATGTACTGTAGTGGATGATCAGGTGCAGAGTCTAGAAGAAGCAGCAGAGGCCAATGTAAAGAAAGAGCACCAAAAGGCTCTTAATGTTGCTCTAGTGAAGAAGTTGAATGAGCTTAGGACTGAACTGCTAAAAGATCAAAAGGACATAAGGAATGCCTTGGATGAGGGAAACTTGCTCCTCAGCAAATTCTGTCAACCTCATCTGTTCTATGATGATGTGCTAGCCAAGAAGCAATAGCTTCAAACAAACTTATAGTCCTACTTGGGCACATTCAAGACTCCTTATGACTCCTTTGCAGCATATGGGCAAACCGTTCACTAGTTCCAGATCCAGTCAGCCAAGATAGAGCAAGAGATCAACACACAGTCTAGGGATTTGCAGGGGCTTCAACTAGTATTACTTCCACGACTGCAAATTCTTCAGAAGTGTTATTTGAACCTGGATGCCCTGATAGTCACACAGGAACTGAGCACAATAGATGCCATGGAGGAATAGGTATCCTAGATGCAGACAGAGAAGGAAGTGGCAACCTACCTACTTGAGTCCTGGTCCCTATCCATGAAACAATTTTTGTAGGACTATAAATAAGTTTTTGACAAGTATTATTCATTATTGTCATAAAAATTTATATATATATATGGAAATAGGGTTTTTCAGCGGTACTTTGTCATTGTTGGCAAAGGGGGAGAAGTATATCTGGTTTTTGGTTTTAAAATTTTGATCTTCTATCATATGGGGGAGAAGTATATCAGGGGGAGAAGTATCTGTTCTGAAATTTTGATATATGTTGTGATATATGTTATATGCTCTTGCAAAATTGCTATACATTGTGTTGATTAAGGGATAGTGTATATGCTTAGGGGGAGCAATTTTGTTAATGGCAAGTTTTTGTTGTAAAACACTTAGATGTCAAAATTTTATTTTCCTAAGTGTTGCCATCAATGCCAAAGGGGGAGATTGTTGGCATTTTTGTTGTTTATGTTGTGATTGTCATTGATGGACACACACTTGTATTGAGATCCCCTTTATATGTATGAGCTTATGCTCAACCGATATTTGTTCCAATCGATATGTTGTATACTAGTCTTTAGACTAGTGGTGATTTTGCAAAATGTGTTTCCCGGTCTGAAGCTACATGTCGACCCCAAGCGGTTCGTAGATCACAAGCGGTACGAGGGAGAAAAGTAGCACAACACATTCTTACCAGTCTTTATTTTTGTCAAACCAGCAACCAGTATTTTGTATGAACCGGTAATACTCTGTAATGAGTTACCAACTGGCATTTTGTGATGAGTTACCAATCCACCGATTGTTTGACGGTGCCGACACATTGACGGTGATTTTTGTGTCATGTTACTGAGTATGTCTAGATTCATTGAACCTAGGAAATTGTAATGTAGTCCTATTGGACCGACATGAAATTAGATTCCTTTAAAAGGACATCACGTCTAGGGTTTTAAGTTGTTGCTAAAAGGGTTAATGTTGAGCTAGGGTTTAAGGTGGGTTTAGAGAATGATCTTATCTGAGAAGATCAAGTTGTAACTATGAGAGAGAGAGAGAGAAGACTGAAGTAATGCTAGAATGCATTAGTTGTGAGCAATACTAGATCTAACCAAGCAGTTTGTGCTATTAGATAGATCAAACACTTGTTGATTACTCACATCTTTGACAAGTCAGTAGCCCTTAACCAGGTAGGCCTCAAAGCCTTTGTAAAATCCTCTAACAAGGTGGTTCACACATGTGAATCTAAAATCCTCTAACAAGGTAGTCTTTAATCGGACTTATCTCCTAACAAAGATTGAGATTCCTAACAAGATCTGTTCTGGTGAAGAACATTGTAAGACCTTAACCGGTCTGGTTTCTATTCTGCAGATAATGACTTGTGAGTTCCATCTCATCGTGGTTTTTCCTAGTTGGGTTTCCACGTCAAATATCTTGTGTTATGGTTGTATTGCTTTTGTGGGTGAATGCTTTATTCGCATTTTGGTTTGCATATGTGGTAACCAGTTTGACTATTAGACTGCTTTATCGGTTTATCTTTAGACTGTGTAAGTGATTTAGTGCAGAAGTTTTTGGCATACTAATTCACCCCCCCCCCCTCTTAGTATCATCAAGATCAGGATGGAGATGATGAGGAAAAAGAGGAGGAGGAGGAGGAGGATGAGTCCAATGCATTTCCTCATCAATTCGGGGATGATACCATAGCCCTAGATCCACCGAGCCTACCATTATAGGTGGAGAAGGACCCTATAAGGGGTCTTGATCCTAGTCCCCATCGGCCCTTACCCACTGTACAAAGATAGTACGAATGCGGAGAGCCTAGTGGGTCCCAGTCTCAGGCGGTCTCTTTCCATGATCCCTACTAGCAAGAGGAAGATCCAAGTAAGGAGTCTTGTTATTGATTAACTTATGTATCTTACTTGTTTATATTTGATGATATAGAATGTTACTGATACAAATTTCTCTTTCTTGCAGCTATCATCCAAGAGTGGTGTTCTCTTATTCAAATAGCAGTGATAGACCTCATCGTGACTATGCACATTCCTAGTTCCTCATATATATCACATAGATCCTAGAGGAGTGCAGGACAACATGATGACCTATTCTACCCTATTCGAACAGAGATGGAAGTCCTAACAGAGAGATTACGACAAATAGAGCGTGACCTAGCAGCGTCACAAACAAAGGTACCCACATACCGTGGGATTATGATGGAGAGGGATCGTAGGAGCTCCTCGCAGAGTCACTCATGATCCATATCATGATACACCCCCATGGGGCCACCCCCATGGCCAAATCAGGAGGGGGCATCCAACCACCATCCTCTAGCCACTATTCCAAGGGATAGGAAATGATCTCGATGTATTGATGTATATATTATGATACTCGTGCATATGTTATTTTAATGCTTAAATAATATATGCATTTCTTAGATTAGAAGTAACATATTTAGTGATGAACATGTATGTCTAATTTAGTTTCCATGTGATTGATTTCTCAAAGCTTCGTGATTAAATTGATACATATGTGATTTAATTAAATAACTAAGTATTTAATTAAATGCTACTTTGATGATATAAAAGAAGAATGTATTAAGCATAAGAACCATATGACTATTATGATTTAATTAACTCTAATTAAATGCAACATGATATAATTCTACTTAACACATAAGAAATTGTATAACATGCTAGCACATATGAAATGTAAATCTATTACAATTTACATAAAATAATCCAAGACAAATAATAAAGTGATAGAACATGCTTGTCAAGAATGAAGTAATATAGACCAAACAATATAATATCATTTAATCTTACATACTTTATTGAAGACATGCTAACATATTACCCAATTTTGAAGAAAGAAGAGATACAGAGAGAGTGTTACAAGCTAGGGTTGTCATTGCACCAAAAGATCGACCTGTCAATGCCCAGTACAACCACTAGACTTATAGAATCCATAGGAGGCTATTAAACCATGTCATGAATCCTTGTGAGGGACGTTGGCCCACTACCAACAATCCCCCTCCTAGCATCACTCATCGTGGCCTATGTGAGTCGAACCTATGACCAAGCTCCGATACCACTTTTTACAAGCTAGGGTTGTTGTTGCACCAAAAGATCAACTTGTCAATGCCCGATACAACCACTAGACTTATAGAAACCACAGGAGGTTGTTAAACCATGTCATGAATCCCCATGAGGGATGATGGCCCATTGCCAATAGAGAGAACAAAAAGTAGACTAGAGAGAGAGAGAGAGAGAGAGAGAGAGAGAGAGAGAGAAATAGAACTAGGCATAGTATCTACAAAGGTGCATAGCATTTATGGGTTCCTTGAGAGGTGTACCTTCCACATCTACTATCCTATTAGACCTCAACAACAATGTATGGTCTAATCCAATTAGGGCTGAATTTTCCTTTCTCCTTAGGTAAGGCATTCACATTGTCCTGATTCTCATAAAGGACTAAATCACCTACTAAGAAGGAATGTTGAATAACTTTGTCATTGTATCTTCGTTACAAAGTTTTATGATATGCTTGAATATGCTTGAGGGTATTTATACGTTGTTCATCAAGCATCTTGAGTTGTTGAAGTCTATGCTCTCTATAAGAATCATCATCCACTATACCCCTAAGAGAAACTCTCAAAGAAGGTATTTCTAACTCCAAAGGCATAATAGCATCAACACCATAAACAAAATTATAAGGAGTACAACCCATAGCAACATGTACACTCGTGCAATGGGCCCAAAGAGCATAGGTTAATTAAGTATGCCAATCCTTACCATGCTTGTTTACAGTCTTTTGAAGAATTTGTTCAATTATGCTATTAGAAGACTCAACTTGACTATTTGATTGAGGATAATAAGGTGTAGAAAATTTATGTTGAATATGATATTTCTTGAGAAACTTCTTCACATCCTTATTTTGAATGACGTTCCATTATTCGAAACTAAGGCAGAAGGTATCCCAAATCAGGAAATAATGTTTTCCAAAAAGAATTGACAAATTACTTCAGCAATAGTGGATCGAAGAGGAACGACTTCCACCCACTTCATAAAGTAATCAGTGGCAGTTATGATGAAGGTATGTCCTTGAGATGAAGGAGGAGATATTTTACCAATGAGATCCAAACCCCATGTAGAAAAGGGCCAAGATGCCATTCGAGATCAAAGTTCTTGGGTAGGGGCATGGATCAAATTTCTATGTTGCTGACACTGATGACACTTTTTAATAAATGCAAAGGAATCCTTTTCCATGGTTTTCCAATAATATCCCATTTGGAGCAATCTCTGAACTAAAGATCTACCCCCAAAATTCCCCCCGCCCTAGTATTCTTATTCGAAAAGTCAGGAAAGGTACCATCACTCAAATATCTTATGATATGCATGTACCATTCATTATAATCTATAATGCAACAATATGTCACATCACTATTGGAAATGTGCCTCTAATTCACTTGAACCTTGTTCATACTGATCGGGTTAACTCTGGCCGATGAAACAGTGTGAAGGAAATCTATGAACTCTATCGGTATAACTTTTTCTGATGAACTCGACATATTAGAGCTTGGAGTATTAGGTTTGAAGTCATCACAATGACCCGATGAAGTTGGCTTCGATCATCGGTAGTGCTATCGGCTATTAGATAGACTTCTTCGGTGCTATCCCAATACTCAATGAATCCTCCTTCGGTCATCGGGAGTTCTATCATGTCGTGACCAAAATTTTGGGCAAAAAATGGAACAACATAAACTCGCAAAATAGTCTACATTAAAATGAAATCAGTTGAGTTTTGTCTTAACAAAAGTGTAAGTACAATTGTTTACTAGGATTGGAATAGTTAACTCACTCATAAAAGTGACATTAATTAATGAAGATTAATCATTCCCTAAATGGATCCTCGCAATTTAATTAGTTAATTTAATTAACCTAATTAAATTGCCATTAATTAAAGTCGAGGGAAAATTAAATATCTAAATTGCATTTAAATTATTCTGGGCTAACTGAATAATAATGCAGATATCTTAAATCTAAAATTTAGTTAATCGAGCGCACGCAAAATTCCTGATTTATATTTAGCCAATAAGGTTTTAAAATTAATAATGTTATTTGCCAAATAAATCTAATTTATACTATAGCCAATTTTAATTTCCCCTAAACCTTCAAATTTCGACGATTAAATAATCTAGCCAAAGTTGGCCTCATAGGTTAAAAACTCGTATAAAATAATTAATAATTCTTATTTACAAATTTCCCCCAAATTAAATTTAACTTGATGTCCATATTTAATTAAATACAAAGATTATCTATGAAATATCCTTATTAAAAATCCTTGATAAAATTACGTCAATAATTGCGATATGAGAACTATATAAAAATTAATAAAATTAAATTAAATAGGTTTTCAACTTAACCTCAAATATGTATATATATTGGTATATATACCTATATGTAAAAATATAGCATCTATATAAATTATATACATATAAACAATTTGGATGAACAAATTTATATTTATACCTATTTATACATGTATATTTCTTTAATAAAGTGAACCAACTATACCCATTAATTAGTATAATGCAACTTATAAATAACCCTAAATTAAAAGTTATAATTTAAACACTATAATTCAAATTCCCTCTCATATTTTCACATGCAAACCCTAACACAAATATGGGCTAGGGTTGCATTTCTATTATAACTTGTTATTTAAATGCTAACCCTAACCCGAAATTGGGTTAGGGTTGCATTTTTAGCATCAAGTATTCTCCTCTTTCTTTTTTTTATTTGGTTTTACCCTAACCCAAAATGGGGTTAGGGTTTATTATATCTTATTTTATTTTGAGTGTGTGTGTGTATGTTGTGTGTGTTATGCAGGGTCGATGGCCATGAGGCGGTGGCCGAAATGGGGGCAAGACAGTGGCCAAATGAAGGGGCAGAGGTCTAAGCGCATAGTACGGGGCTCTCCGGAAGCAACTATGACTACCCATAGCAGCGGTCGGTGTCGTCCACTGTGGGTACCCACAGTGGCGGTCGGTGTTGTCCACTGTGTGTAAACATAGTGGCGGTCCGGTTTGTCCACTGTGTCTACCCATAGTGGCGGTCCGGTTTGTCCACTGTGTCTACCCATAGTGGTGGCACCTCCCGTGTCGTCCACTATGTGTAAACACAGTGATCCGGCCCGTGTGTCGTCCACTGTTAACACACAGTGGTTCGGCCTTTAGGGAAGGTACTCCCCCTTTTTTTTGTTTATTTTATTTTTAAATATTTTATATATATATATAAACAGATTTAAACATATATTTATGTTTATATGGGTGTATATTTAAATATATATATCTATATATATATATATATATATATATATATATATATATATATATATATATATATATATATATATATATATATATATATATATATATATATATATATATATATATATATATATATATATATATATCAGTCTCTTAGGGTTAGAATCCCCTTTTTTTTATCTCATTTCCTAAAATGAAATTTAGACATTAACATGCGGGAATGTTAAAAAGGTATAGGCAGCCCTTAGATAGATATAGTTTTATATTTTTATTTTTTATTTCCACATGAACATACTAACTTATATTCTCAATTATTCCTAATATCAGGCACTTAAACTAACCATTTCTTTTTGAAAAACTTAGCATAGTGGAGAAATTTTGCTCTCATTGTCTAAGGCTACATACGTACTTTCATTTCCTTTTCTAAAATGCCTTAAAACAAATAATACCAGAACTAACTTTTAGATTATTTTTCCTAGACTAATTTCTGCAATGTTTAAACAGGAATAAAAATGACAGTAGTAAATATGACTGTAGTAGCATTGCTTTTCTTTTTCTTTTTAAACTTCAATTAGATATCTATAGGGACAAGTAAATTTACATGGTTCTACTTTAGCTTTTTGCATTTTTGTTCTAAGTAGAAAATTGACAGTAAACAACAACATTTAAATATTATAGGAAAAACACTTAAAACATTTTCATTTCTTTTTCTGCATCTTTTTTATATATATATAATTTGTACAGATAAATAATAACAGATTTTAGTATAAGACAGAATTAAATAAAAATAACAACAACATAATACATTACATAATTTAATCAAAATGTTTTTCTTATAAGAATGGTTGAACACAAGTTGTCACTTTTACAAATGGGTAAAATACCCAAATAGTCTCTCATTCCTAATAAATGAGGACTTAACTAAATAAAAACATTTCTTCCTTTCAAAATAAATACAACAATTACATTCTTATTTCTTTCTGCAACTAAAAAAACAAATCAACAACATCCTAGCTTTCTTTTTTTCTTTTTTTTCTTCCCTCTTTCCAAGCAACCTGCATACAAAACATAAGGCTATGACCATGGGGTGCTCACCTCCCAGCCTAGGCTTACTAGAAGCCACCCCTGGGCTTGGAGAACCAAGTCCTAGATGAGTTACACTCAAGCAAACACAAACAAGCAAGGGAAAAAACTCAATAAACACATTCCCATCCCAAAGCTGAAAACTTCATCACATAATGTGATGTTTTACAAGGGTGGAAGTAGACCAAGTACCTTGGAGGAGAACTGCTAGATAGTAAATCACAGCCAACTCATGGCATCCAAGAACACAACAAAAATCACCTTAACCCCGACATCCTTATGACCCCCAAGGCATACATGCCATATTTTCTCCCCTTATGACCCCTGAATGCATAACAAAACTATGCAGCAAAGGTCACATGGACAAACCCTTCATATCACTCTCATGATGAGAGCCTCTCACTCTAAGGCTGTCAGACTCCTTCCACCCCCAATACCATTTTTCCCTCCCAAGGGTAAGATGGCCTTGGATATTCCCAAAACACAATAAAATGCATAACCAAATTGGGAAAAGAATCACATACAAACTTTCATAAATACAATACAAGGAAAAATACAATATTTACATTCAAGCATTTCCACAAACAGATTTTAACATACAAGTAAGAAAATGCACCTACCTTGAATCTACCAAGGGTATTCTAGGGATAGCTTGGAGAAGAGCAGCCCAATCCACCAATCTTTTCTGCAACACTTAGCCAAAATTCCTATTCTCAAACTGGTTTTTCTTCCAAAATTGTCAAAATCTCCAAAGATGGACAGTGGGTGATCGACTCACTAAGTCCGAATCTCTAGCCTAAGAAGGCTTCTCTCACTCCTTCCAACCTCTAGGATAGAGTGAGAGACTCCCATTGGGTTTTCTTCCCTAGGTCTTACACACTCCCTAACCAAGGCACCTCAAGAAGAGGAATGAAATGGGGAAGAGGAATAACACCTAC
Source organism: Cryptomeria japonica (assembly GCF_030272615.1). NCBI lineage: Eukaryota > Viridiplantae > Streptophyta > Pinopsida > Cupressales > Cupressaceae > Cryptomeria > Cryptomeria japonica. The sequence continues at coordinate 581,751,983 of NC_081407.1, read as the reverse complement.
CAAGAAGGTTATCTAACCAAGGATGGCACTCCTAAAGATGAAATTCGACCATCTAGAAAAACCCACTTTTTGGGGTGGTTAAACAAGCCCTAAGGGAAAGACACATGGCCAAATTTGGCCTTCACCCATAGGTACCCCATGAGTCCCAATAAAAATGCCCCAAAACTGACTCTAGGAGTTGATTTAACCCTTTGAAAGTCCACCTAAAGTTAACCTACAGGTCAACTCTGAGTTGACCCTCCTTATGGCTCACTATCCTAGATTTCTTGGAACCTTCAAGGATAATTTGGAAATATATCAATTAAACAAAAAAGTAAATCTTTCAAAAAGGTGACATATTGCCAACACAACATACAACATGTGTGTCAAGTGACACTACAAAATAATTCCACATCACAAATACACACATGGCAATTATCCCTTGAATGATTTAAACAATTTAATAAATACAATTTACACTCATGGAAACATTTTACGTTTACGAATAAAATATGATACATAGGGGGTGTTGTCTCTCCAAATAGACAACTCCTAGTTTTACGAATGTACATAGGCCTAGGCTTGATTCTCCATAATGTTTCCATGGTCACATGGATAATTTCCTGTGCATCTTAATTACACATTAGTACTTTCCAATAGTCTCATATAATATTAAACCACATAAATAAGAATACATATCAATCACTCTCCATACAATTGACATCATACAATTCAATTTTTAATATATCAAAGAAAATCCACATAAGCACTTATCATAGTCCTCATAAACTAAATCCATTCATAAGATATGCATCATATTTCTAGCATCCTAATAAAGTCCTCCAAATCAAATAATGACATACAACATCTCAATGTTACCCTATTCTAGAATCATATAAAATTCTACATCCGCAAAGCATAGAAATGAAGCATCAATATATCAATGTTATCAAATTCGTGGGATCATATAAAGTTTTATATCCATAATGCATAAAAATAAAGCATCCATAATAGTTCCAATATGAAAATAATTGAAATGTTAGGATGGGTCAAGGTAGAGCCTCACACCCTCCCCCTCTAGGCATGAACTTCCTCCTGGAGTTTATCAAAAAGATGAGGGTACTGTGATCTCATACGTGTTGCATCCTCCCATGAAGTTGTAACCTCATCATAGCAATCCCACTGGACCCTAACCTGGTCCAGCACTTGACCTCGAAGGGCCAATGTCCGGTGAGCCAAAATGCGAATGGGCTCCAAAGCTAGCTGCCCATCTGACTCCACCTACAAGGCATCCCAATCTAAAATATGAGACTCATCATAGATATACTTCCTCAAAACTAAAACATGAAACACATCGTGGATGTGTGACAAGCTAGGTGGTAAATCTAGGCAATAAGCAACTAGTCCTATCCTCTCGAGGATCTCAAATAATCCAACAAAGTGAGGTACGAGCTTAGAACCCTTTCCATAATGGATTGGACTCTTATGCAGCCACACTCTCAGAAAAACTCTGTCGCCAACCATGTAACTCTGGTCTATCCTCTTTGCATCTGCATACTTCTTTTGCCTATCATATGCCTCTCTAAGGTGTTGTTTGATCAAAATTACCTGCTGCTCCATATCACAAACCATCTCAGGACCTATGGCCACTCTATCCTCAATACGGTCCCAACTCAAAGGTGTCCTGCAAGGTTTACCATACAAGGCCTGAAAAGGTGGCATCCCCAAATAAGTGTGATGCCTATTATTATAGGCAAACTCTACTAAATGAAGGTACTCCTCCCATCTAGTCTGATGATCCATGACATACATGTGAAGCATATCCTCTAACACCTAGTTAACCCACTCTATCTGTCCATCTGTTTCCATATGATAGGTTGTGTTGAAGCTAAGCTTGGTGCCCATTGTTGTCTATAATGCCTTCCAAAAGGAAGAAGTGAAGAGGGAATCCCTGTCAGAAATAATCTTGCGAAAAACACCATGAAGCCTAACAATGTCTCGCAAGAACACTTGTGCTACTATTGGTGCTATGAATGTAGTCTGGACTGGTAAGAAGTGGGCCACTTTAGTCAACTTTTCAACTGTCACCAAGATAGCATCATGGCGGCAAGATGGCATGGGAAGACCAATGATGAAATCCATGGATATAGTATCCCACTTCCACTCTAGTATAGCATGAGATTGGAGCAACCCACCTGGATGGTGGTGCTCCACCTTGACTCTCTGACACTCAAGGCATCAAGCTACTAACTCAGCAATAAGCTACCACATACCTAGCCAATGATATCACTCCCTCAAGTCTGCATGCATCTTCTTAACCCCGGGATGCACTACATAAGGAGCTCTGTGAGCCTCCATGATAATGAACTCTTGCAATCCCCTGGGAGAAAGTACATAGATGCACCCTCTATGGCGTAATAGTCCATCGAACTCTAAAGAGTAATCCACATACTTCCCCTCTAGGGTCTCCTAAGATCGAATCCTCTGACAAACCTCTAGGTACCATCCATCCTCTAGCAACCGCTGCAATATACGGTCTCTCAAGTCTGTGCTTATAGATATGGAGTATACCTCATGTCATCTCCTACTCAAGGCATCTGCAACTACATTCTCTTTCCCCTTGATGTAGTGGACATCAAAATTATACTCGCATAGGAATTCCATCCATCTCCTCTGATGAGCATTAAGATTAGGCTGGGTGAAGATGTACTGCAAACTCTGATGGTCTGAATAAAGCTCAAAGTGATGACCCAAAAGGAAGTGTCTCCACCTCACAAGTGCATGTACTACTGCTCCAAGCTCTAGGTCGTGCATAGGGTAGTTAAGCTCGTGAGTCTTAAGTTTCCTAGACTCATAAGCTATCACTCAACCCTCCTCAATAAGGATTGCTCTCAATCCATCCAAGGAAGCATCTGTGCATACCACAAAATCAGTCGTGGTGTCTGGCACAATGAGGATAGGTGCACTAGTGAGTGCCCTTTTCAGATCCTGAAAAGCCCTCTCACACTTCTCTGTCCACTTGAATTTTTTTCCCTTTCGCTAGAGGGATGTGATGGGGTGTGCAACTCTAGAAAATCCCTCAACAAAGTGTTTGCAGTATCTTCCTAAACCCATGAAGCTCCCGACCTTTGTCACACTAGTTGGCATTGGCCAATCCATAATGGCTCTAATCTTTGATGGGTCAACTGAGAACCCATCACTGGATATAACATGCCCAAGGTACTTGACCTCTGATCTAAAGAAAGCACACTTTGACAAACTACTGAACAACTAGTTGTCCCTCAAGCACTGCAAAACCTACCTCAAATGCTCCTCATGCTCCTTCTCATTCTGAGAATATATCAATATGTCATCAAGGAACACAATCACAAATCGGTCAAGAAAAGTGCAGAATATCCCATTCATGAGACTCATGAATACAGCTAGAGCATTCATAAGACCAAATGGGCCCACAGTGAACTCATAGTGGCCATATCTGGTGTGAAACATGGTCTTGTGGATATCACTCTCCACAATCCTCAACTGATGATACCCTGACTTCATATCTATTTTGGAAAACACTTTAGCACCCTGAAGCTGATCAAACAAGTCATCGATCCTGGGCAAGGGATAATGGTTCTTGATGGTTACTTTGTTTAGTTGCCTATAAATCATGCATAATCGAAGGGACCCATCCTTCTTCTTTACGAAGATGACTGGTGCACCCCAAGGGGAGACGCTAGGATGAATGTGACCCTTCTCTAAGAGTTCCTCTAGCTACATCTTGAGCACATTAAGCTCATGTGTGGTCATCCTATAGGGTGCCCTCGAAACTGGCTTGACTCCTTGTACCAGATCTATGTGGAAGTCAATCTCTCTACTAGGTGGCATACCAGGTAACTCAGTTGGAAACACATCTACAAATGCCTCAAGGATGGGATGATCATCTAGGGAAGGCTCCTTCTCATTTTCTTCCTCTCTATCACTGATGGTGATAGCAAACAACTGGAATCCCTTTCACATGCTCCACTTAAGCTACATAGAGGAAATCATACGAAGAGACACAGGCCTTTGAATCCCAGTGATTACTATGGGAGCACCATGATCATCCTCACTCTCAATATTTTTTAGGCGACAATCCATCTTGGCTCTATGGGCATAAAGCCAATCCATGCCAAGTATGATGCCATAAGATCTGAGTAGTGTAACTCTAAGGTCTACTAAGGTGGTGTTATTACCAATCTAGAGCGGACATCCCCTAACCTTTGAATCCACTGAAACTCTAGCCCCTGATGCTAACTTCACTTCCCAACTGGCACCTTGCCTAACTACCACTAGCTTGCAATGCTCCACAACCAATGGAGATATAAAGGAGTCAGTAGCTCCTGAGTCAAATAATATAGAAATGTCAATACCTCTGATCATACCTACAGCCTCAATGATTGTGGTCTGGTGCTCTGCCTGGCAGTTGTCAACCATTGCGAAGACCCTATGGGACTTGCCCATATCTCCAACTGTAGGCTCTGATGCTGCCATCCTCTTACTACCTACCATCTAACCCTATGGGCACTCTCTCACCATGTGCCCCATGGCTCCACATGTGAAACAAGAACCACGTGCCTGAAACTATGTGCCCTAAGGCCTAGATAAAGGTTTCCCACCTGTCCTACTCGAACCACTGTACCCACCCCTAGAGGACTGCTGAGTCTGTGTTGGAGGTGTGTATGTACCCTATGCTCTCTAGTCGCATCTAGGACCCTGTGACTGCCACTGCTTGGGCTTAAATCCCTGCTATCCCTGAGGGGGCCTTTGCCTCTGACTCTGCATGACTACTATGGAGGAGGGGGTTTATAGGACCCCGATCCATTCTGTGGTTGCCTTTCCAGTGGGGTTTTTGAAACCCAAAAGACTGGGGTGTCGAGTTTTGGTTCTGAAACAAATCCCTCGTGTCCTGTGGCATGACCTGAATCTCCTCAACTATCAAGGCCTTCTCCATGGCAACCTGAAGGCTCCTTGGAGCGGCCATCCTCACTGTTCCTGCTATCCTGACATTAAGTCCCCTGATAAAATGGTTGATGAGAAGCTTCTCATCCTTCAGGTAATCCGCATAAGGTAGGAGCTCAATGAACTTGCTCTTGTACTGGGTCACTAAGAAACCCTTCTACTAGAGGTCATGGAACTCATCTATCCTACACTGCCTGAAGTGCTCTGACAGGTATCTCTCCCTAAACCTCTCTGTGAAGATCTCCCATGTGAGGGTGTCTGCAGCTAGACCACACTTATATTCCTCCTGTCTCCACCATGTGGAGGTCGTTGCTCTCAAAAGGTGGACTACAACTCGTGCCTTCAGATTGCTTTCATAAGAACGCAATGCAAAGCACGGATCTAGGCTCAATATCCAAGCCTCAACTTCTACTCCATTGGTAGATCCCCCAAAATATGGTGGCTGGAGGTGCAAAACCTCTCTGATCAGATCCCCTGGTTCTTGATGTGTCCTCTCAATATAAACAGGTGCGGCTACTGGAGGTTTTCCAAGAAGATGAACAGACTCAGGCTCATGCTCAGCCTGGCCCTCTATGGGATTAGGAGGTGGACTCCTACTCCGTTCCCTATCTGATGAACTAAGGCTCCCTAAGTTTTGGTTTTCTGCATGACGGTCAACTGCTGGAAGCCTATCTTGCACTATCCCAATCAGGTTCTGAAGTGCTAATAAGATGTCTCGATTTGGGTCAACTGGCAGTTCGGGAGGGGGCTTTGGGTTCCCTTCCAGAACCAGTTCCTCCCTATCAACATCTTTGTGTGCCATACACGTATGCCTAGGACCCCTTCCACGCTTGCGAGCTTGTCGCGTAGTCAGAGGCATCCTTATGAGAAAATAAAATAAATAAATAATTTTTGGGGAAAAATTTAATAAATTAAATGATTAAAGAGAAATGTAATGGATAAAGTTTCCTAGTGTTGGAAACCATGCTCTGATACCAAAGTGTCATGCCCAAACTTTTGGGCAAGAAATGGAACAATAAAAAAAATTTGAACAACATAAACTCGCAAAATAGTCTACATTAAAATGAAATTTGTTGAGTTTTGTCTTAACTAAGGTGTAAGTAGAATTGTTTACTAGGATTGGAATAGTTAACTCACTCATAAAAGTGACATTAATTAATGAAGATTAATCATTCCCTAAATGGATCCTCGCAATTTAATTAGTTAATTTAATTAACCTAATTAAATTGTCGTTAATTAAAGTCGAGAGAAAATTAAATATCTAAATTGCATTTAAATTATTCGAGGCTAATTGAATAATGATGTGGATATCTTAAATCTAAAATTTAGTTAGTCGAGCGCACGGAAAATTCCTGATTTATATTTAACCAATAAGGTTTCAAAATTAATAATGTTATTTGCCAAATAAATCTAATTTATACTATAGCCAAATTTAATTTCCCCTAAACCTTCAAATTTCGACGATTAAATAATCTGGCCAAAGTTGGCCTCATAGGTTAAAAACTCATATAAAATGATTAATAATTCTCATTTACAAATTTCCCCCAAATTAAATTTAACTTGACGTCAATATTTAATTAAATACAAAGATTATCTATGAAATATCTGTAATGCCCCGCCAGGAAACCCCTAAGGGTTTAAGTTAAAAACACTCAAATAGAGTGTAAATATTTTTTTTTCTTAATAATATTTAAGAGTATTACTGATTAGTTACAACATTAAGATAATTTTGGAGTTATCTAAAACTAGATAACACAGTGGAAGGCTAAACGAACCTAAGGAGTTTTCCAACGTGATTACGCAACCTTACACCTAACACAACTTGTGTCTGTAGCATAGAAATTAGGAATCATCAAAGACAAGTGAATCAATCAAAACACAAGACATGATAGCTCAATCAAAAGAACACTCATTGAAATGAACCTAATCCTAAGCACATTCAATAGAGGTATGAAAACAAAGCATCTAAAAGAAAATATCATGCAAACCATATAACAATTCGGATGCTTCTTCCATGCGGCTCCATTGTTGTTCTTTCCTCTTCAATGGGTTTGTGGATCTCACCTACAAGTGCTCACACAATTGAAAGCAAAAAGCTCAAGAGTACTAGAAACGTAAGTTCGGTAGTTTGACAGAAATTCGGGATTCATGAAGGGATTGATTGAAGAAAATTATCCAATTTATAGAAGAATTGGATAAATGACAAGATTAGCATGATTCAATTCAAATGGAAATTGCAAATCAATATGACAAATTATGACAAATTATGCACTTTCCATGCACAATTTGATTGATTGATAATTGATGACAAATTATGACACATTCTATGTCAAAAATTGATTGATTATCAATTATGACAATTTATGACAAATTGAAATGTCATTCCCATAGAATTAGGAGATGAAATAGGAGGAAATTGAATTAGAAATTAAGAAAATTAGAAAAATGAAATTGATGACAATTAGGAATTAGAAATTGATGGAAAAATAGGAAATTAGGAAGGTAAATTAATTAATAATTTGTCATTTATTAATTAATTTACAAGAGGAAGAATAATTAGCCAACTAAATAAAGATTTAATTGTAATGAGAAGACTTAGGATTAATAAATAATTTAGTAATCCTAGAGGAAGAAATGGCAAATTAGGTTAAATGAATAAATCAGAAAACCCTAGAAGATGAATTAGAAATGCGAAAATGACAATTAGGTCTTGATTGAAGATAATTAATGTCATGATTTTGAATTGATAAATGACCAATGTGACAAAAATGATTTGATTGATAAATGCACCAATTGATGAGGAACAACGACAAATTGATCCAAATTGACATAATTGAGACAGACAACGATCGATGACAAATCGGTCGCAAAATGACAAGATCGACAAGAACCGATGACAAAATGGATTGCAAGATGACAAGATTGATAATGACCATGATCGATGACAAATTGATCACAAGATGACAAGATCAAACATGACAACGATCGATGACAAATCGATCATAAAACGACAAGATTGATAAACCGATCGCCAGATGATAAGATTGAAAAGAGGACAAAACCCTAATTAGGATTGATGATGTCCAAAATGATAAGATTGATGATAAAATTGATAAGAGAGAAATGATTGATGATAGACTGATCACAAGATTGATAGGAGGACAAAACCCTAATTAGGATTGATGATGTCCAAAATGATGACAAATTAGCACGCACATTGATGCAATAAGATAAAATCGATCAAAATCATGACTGGATAATGTTGTCGACAAGACCAAATTTGAGGACGAGATGAATGAAAAATATAGAAGAATGACTCGATGTTCGCAAATGATAAAGATCAATTGCGTGACATAGGAGAAATGTTAATGCGACCCAAAAACCTAAAATGAGGCAATGCGCAAATGTTAAAGTATGACCTCGCAAGCGTTGACCATTTTTGGGTGTCTACAGTGTCAATTGATCCAATAAGCTAGATAACTTAATTACGAGATAATGCATTCGAACATGATTATATATATGTTCAATGATTTGACATCTTATAATTTTAGGAAGCGTTCATTTACTTTGGGTGGTTAGGGGGCCATTGTGAGGTTATTTACTCAATGCACTTTAATTCCTAATTTTCATTAAGAGGCCTCCCAAGAGGTTCAAGTGTTTAATATAACAAAGTTCATTCATTGGGTTTAAGGTATCCATCCACAATTGATATCATCCTTTAATATTAAAAGTATGGCTAATAAGATGAGATTCGTTCATTAAGGATTAAACTTCCATTAATAGAGTGAGGTTCCATCATTTGAATTCAAGCATACCCAACTAATGGGTCGTAGTTTCTTTATGGAGGATAGAGTGCAAGTAGCCATAGAGTTCATTCATTGAAGTTTTAATAATGCTAATAGATGGACTAAATTCATTAAGGTGAAAAAGTATTAGGAACACATGAGTTATTCCTTTAAATTAAATATAGTTAGCAAGATGATATTCAACATTATAGGATTAAAATACAAGTTCATAGTGACATTCTCCCATTAGGATTAGAATATAACTATTTTGTTGCATGTCACTCTTTTTAGTAAATGAAGTTAATATGAGAGAGATACTTTTACTAAGATTAAGATATAAACAACTAATTGAATCCTTCCCTTTTTAGTTCATTTTTTAGCAATCATAAAGAAATTCATTTATTTGGGTTATAATTATGGAAGGCTAGTTGAGTTCACCCATTTATAAAATTAATCTGATAAAGATTATTTGTTAAGATTAAAACATAAACAACTAAGTAAATTCATCTGATAAAGCGAAATATAATTAACATGGCGATACTCATTTAAGAAGATAAAGAGGAAAATACCTAAATGAAGTTCATCCTTTAGATTTCAACTTAGAAATTATAACATTAATTCTAACTTTATTTCCCATACACATTCGATCAATTTACCAACTTATATCAAGCTAAAACAATAAAGGCATCCTAATGAGATTCTTTCCACCATTATTTCCTTTAATTAGCATAAACCAAATTCTTTTCCATAATCATACTTACAATGTTTTATGAACCTTATTACTACATTTATCAAGATGAATAATTTTATGCACTTTGATTTAAATTCATTAAATTTCCACCATACACTTATACAAGATAACATCCATACATGATAACTTAAAGTATGAAATAAAAGAGACAAGACATCGCATAACATGGATATGATCTCGGAGTTCACCCCTAAAGGGCTACATCTCCGGGTCTGCTCAACTGCAAGACCCCTCTGACATTCAATATAGTTAGGAATTTACAAAATCACATGTCTTTTACATCTTTGCCACTTAGGCAAACACAACCAATATACAATAGACACCTCGGTCGGAATTTACATAATGATCCCTTTTGAAGCGGATCCAACTGAACACTTCAAGTAATTACAAGTTCAAATGACAGACGCTACTCTATCTAGGGACGTAACCGGCCATGACCAACACAAGTAAACAGATGACAGAGTCCAAAACAAACCTAGCAAAGCCTTGCCAGTACTTAACATAAGCGAAAAACATAAAATAAACTTGCCATCTTTTCCATTATCTATTTCACATCATCGGGGAAGAAATAACTAAACTATTTATTTTACTAAAAGAAGGTATCATTTTCTTCCAAACTTCCAATCGACACATTATTAAGTTTCTGATGATCTTGTTAGCATATCAGTTGAGTTTACAAAATTTCCATGACGAACTTTAAATACTTTAACATTTTCGATTCCTATTTCTAAGTTCTCAGAATGCTCAGATAGAATCACTATGTGTTTTCTGAATACTGTATTAATTAAAGATCACCAGTTATTAATTACTTTTCGATATATTATATAAATTTCCTTAAAAATATATATATAAAAATATCGTTTAATAACATACGAATTTCATTTTTTTTTTTTTTTATTAATATATATATTAATCCTCACCTAAAATATATATATTAATAAAAAAATAATTATCAACAAAAAAAAACTATATTTAAAAAGGGCTGTCATTAAAATTAATTAATTTAATTTATTATATCATTTTTTTTTTTAAATAATAAATAAATAAAAACTAAAGTAACAATGAGGGCACTGCGGGGCCCACCTTCCAACACGGAAGAGGCGGAAACCCCAGCTCCCTTGCTGCCGAACGGTGGCACAGGGACTCCCCTGTGGGCCGCCGTGGACGCAGGGTTTCCCTACGGACATTGTGGTCGCAGGTTTTACCCTGCGGCCACAGTGGACGCAGGGATTCCCTGCGGCCACAGTGGACGCAGGGATTCCCTGCGGCCACAGTGGACGCAGGGATTCCCTGCGAAGCCACGGGCGTAGGGAGGAAATGGGGGAGGGGGCGGCGGCGTGAGCCGAGCTTCAGCTCCTCCACCCGCCAAACCCTAACCCCCAAAATATATATGTTTTTTTTTTTGTTTCTTCTTTTTTTTTATATATTATATTTTTTTTTTGTTTCTTCTTTATTTTTGGAAGAATCACAGTTTAAAACTAAGTCCAAATTTTATTTTTTTTTAAATATGGATACAAAAATACCAAAACAAAGTCACAGCCATAGCCATTTATTTGATATTTTTATTTTCTTATTTTTATCCTTTCTTATTTTTTTCCAAAATATTTAAGCAATAGATTGGGGAAGATTTTTCTTCTTTCAAAAAGTCCAAGAAACCATGACAAATCTTAAATCCAAGAACAACCAAGCTTTCAACAAAACTGAAAACTAAATCTTAAGAACACTCATGGGTAGTATCATTTCTATTTTTCCAGCATTTCATGGAGAACATTCAAACACAAATTTGTATTTTTTTTTTTATTCAACAATAAATAAAAGGGTAGGTTGGAATCCTACCTCATATTGCATTCCGGGCAAGACTTGATGGAGAGCTCCACCTGCAACTCCAAGCAAAAGAACTCCATTTTATCCAACATTTTCCCACCTCCATTTCCAAAAGATCCCAAAAAGAGAACCCCCCAAAAAATATTTCAAAAACTAGGTTAAATGAGAAACCCCCTTTTTTGACCTAATTTTCAATTTCGAATTTAGGCATTTATTTTTAAAATAAAAGAAAATAAGAATGGAAATCATTCCTTTCCACTATTCAATACATCTTATTCAATTTTCTAATTAAAATTAAAATGCCTCTATTTCTTATTTAATTCTAATTTTAATTTCTCCATATTACTTTAGCCAACATTTATATTTTGAACTATTAACAAGGGTAAGGTATTTAATTCAATTTAAATTTCCAAAAAAAATCAATCCTTTATACTATATCAGCTTTACAAGTAAAAAGAAAATAATTTCTTTTAAATAATAAAATTTACCCTTTTTCTTCCAAAATGCGAAAATGATTAATTTATTTCTATTTCCCAATGACTTTAAATCTTTCCTTTCTAAAACGCATAACTCATTGAATTTCGTTATTTTTTAAAATTAACTATTAAATTAACTCGCTACAACATAATAAAGCGACCTTTTTAATAAATGACTAATCTCTTGAAAGAAACCTATTTATCTTAATTTTCTCAACTACAAATGCGTAAATGAGCACATTAACCCAAGTTAAATACTTTAAGCTTGCTACAATTCTAATTAAAGCGATCTCTTTAAATTAATTGATTATTCATATAAAAGAAACTACCTATTTTAAATTTTTAAATTACTATTGTGTACATCTACTCATTAAATTGAATTAAATACTTAGGATAACAAACTCCACTTACCCCGCGCAAGGCATGCAAATCGAGGAAGTCCACCAAATCACATGACACGCAACCCAATGAAAAGAAAGCCCCACGAACCACACATGATGCTCACCTGACCATGGCTAAGGCAAGATGAGAGTTTTATGACCCCCAAATCCGAATTCTGAGGATGGAGGAGGTATACTCAACCCAGCGAATCCCAAGGGAGATGAACCTCGCCCTAGGCGGTGTTGTACCTGCAATCTCCTGCACCCATGAATTCATGCAAGCATACATATACATATACATATTCAATGAGGGCATTAGCTCGAGATTTATCACAAGAGTTAGGAAACAATTACATTCACACAAGAATCGATGCAAGAGCACAATAATAAGTATGCACTATTATTTATATTATCTAAACTACACATTGCATCACGGTTAACCTACCATTTAAGAATGCCACATAGGAAGTCAATCAAGGTCAAACGGGTTTTACAAGTCCGACCAGGGTAGGGGCATTACAATATCCTTATTAAAAATCCTTGATAAAATTACGTTAACAAGTGCGATATGAGAACTATATAAAAATTAATAAAATTAAATTAAATAGGTTTTCAACTTAACCTCAAATATGTATATATATTGGTATATATACCTATATGTAAAAATATAGCATATATATAAATTATATACATATAAACAATTTGGATGAACAAATTTATATTTATACCTATTTATACATGTATATTTCTTTAATAAAGTGAACCAACTATACCCATTAATTAGTATAATGCAACTTATAAATAACCCTAAATTAAAAGATATAATTTAAACACTATAATTCAAATTCCCTCTCATATTTTTACATGCAAACCCTAACCCGAATATGGGCTAGGGTTGCATTTCTATTATAACTTGTTATTTAAATGCTAACCCTAACCCAAAATTGGGTTAGGGTTGCATTTTTAGCATCAAGTATTCTCCTCTTTTCTTTTTTTTATTTGGTTTTACCCTAACCCGAAATGGGGTTAGGGCTTATTATATTTTATTTTATTTTGAGTGTGTGTGTGTGTGTTGTGTGTGTTATGCAGGTTTGATGGCCATGAGGCAGCAGCCTAAATGGGAGCAAGGCAGCGGCCGAATGAAGGGGCGGAGGTCTAAGCGCACAGTGCGGGGCTCCCCAGATGCCATTGTGACTACCCACAACGGCGGTCAGTGCCATCCACTGTGGGCACCCACAGTGGCAGTCGGTGTCATCCACTGTGTGTAAACACAGTGGCGGCCTGAGTCGTCCACTGTGTCTATCCACAGTGGCGGCACCTCCCACGCCATCCACTGTGTGTAAACACAGTGGTCCAGCCCGTGTGTCGTCCACTATGTTAACACACAGTGGTTTGGCCTTTAGGGAAGGTACTCCCCTTTTATTTTTTATTTTTTTTAAATATTTAATATATATATATATAAACAGATTTAAACATATATTTATACATATATATATACATATATATATATACATATATATACATACATAAATATATGTATGTATATATATACATACATATATTTATGTATGTATATATATATGTATGTATATATATACATACATGTATGTATATATATACATACATGTATGTATATATATATATATATATGTATATGTATGTATATATATAAATTTATATATACATATCAGTCTCTTAGGGTTAGAATCCCCTTTTTTATCTCATTTCGTAAAAAGAAATTTAGACTTTAACATGCAAGAATGTTAAAAAGGTATAGGCAGCCCTTAAATAAATATAGTTTTATATTTTTATTTTTTTTAAATGTTTTATTTCCACATGAACATACTAACTTATATTCTCAGTTATTCCTAATATCAAGCACTTAAACTAACCATTTCTTTTTGAAAAACTTAGCATAGTGGAGAGATTTTGCTCTCATTGTCTCAGGCTACATACGTACTTTCATTTCCTTTTCTAAAATGCCTTAAAACAAATAATACCAGAACTAACTTTTAGATTATTTTTGCTAGATTAATTTCTGCAATGTTTAAACAGGAATAAAAATGACAGTAGTAAATATGACTGTAGCAGCATTGCTTTTCTTTTTTCTTTTAAACTTCAATTAGATATCTATAAGGAAAAGTAAATTTACATGGTTCTACTTTAGCTTTCTCCTTTTTTGTTCTAAGTAGAAAATTGACAGTAAACAACAACATTTAAATATTATAGGAAAAACACTTAAAACATTTTCATTTCTTTTTCTACATCTTTTTTTTTTATATATATAATTTGCAGAGATAAATAATAACTAATTTCAGTATAAGGCAGAATTAAATAAAAATAATAGCAACATAATACATTACATAATTTAATCAAAATGTTTTTCTTATAAGAATGTTTGAACACAAGTTGTCACTTTTACAAATGGGTAAAATACCCAACTAGTCTCTCATTCTTAATAAATGAGGACTTTATTAAATAAACACATTTCTTCCTTTCAAAATAAATACAACAATTACATTCTTATTTCTTTCTGCAACTAAAAAATCAAATCAGCAACATCCTTGCTTTCTTTTCTTTTGTTTTCTTCCCTCTTTCCAAGAAACTTGCATACAAAACATAAGGTTGTGACTATGGGGTGCTCACCTCCTAGCCTAGGCTTACTAGAAGTCACCCCCGAGCTTGGAGAACCAAGTCCTAGATGGGTTACACTCAAGCAAACACAAACAAGCAAGGGAAAAAACTCAACAAACACATTCCCATCCCAAAGCTAAAAACCTCATCACATAATGTGATGTTTTACAAGGGTGGAAGTGCACCAAGTACCTTGGAGGAGAACTGCTAGATAGTAAATCACAGCCAATTCATGGCATCCAAGAACACAACAAAAATCATCTTAACCCCCACATCCTTATGACCCCCAAGGCATACATGCCATATTTTCTCCCCTTATGACCCCTGAATGCATAAACAAAACTATGCAGCAAAGGTCACATGGAAAAACCCTTGAGATTACTCTCATGATGAGAGCCTCTCACTCTAAGGCTGTCAAACTCCTTCCACCCCCAATACCATTTTTCCCTCCCAAGGGTAAGATGGCCTTGGATACTCACAAAACACAATAAAATGCATAACAAAAATGGGAAAAGAATCACATACAAACTTTCAAAAATGCAATACAAGGAAAGATACAATATTTACATTCAAGCATTTCCACAAACAGATTTTAACACACAAGTAAGAAAATGCACCTACCTTGAATCTGCCAAGGGTATTCTAGGGATAGCTTGGAGAAGAGCAGCCCAATCCACCAATCTTTTCTACAACACTTAGCCAAAATTCCTATTCTCAAACTGGTTTTTCTTCCAAAATTGTCAAAATCTCCAAAGATGGACAGTGGGTGATTGACTCACTAAGTCTGAATCTCTAGCCTAAGAAGGCTTCTCTCACTCCTTCCAACCTCTTGGATAGAGTGAGAGACTCCCATTGGTTGGTCTTCCCTAGGTGTTACACACTCCCTAACCAAGGCACCTCAAGAAGAGGAATGAAATGGGGAAGAGGAATAACACCTACCAAGAAGGTTATCTAACCAAGGATGGCACTCCTAAAGATGAAATTTGACCATCTAGGAAACCCCACTTTTTTGGGTGGTTAAACAAGCCCCAGGGGAAAGACACATGGCCAAATTTGGCCTTCACCCATAGGTACCCCATGAGGCCCAATAAAAATGCCCCAAAACTGACTCTAGGAGTTGATTTAACCCTTTGAAAGTCCACCTAAAGTTAACCTACGGGTCAACTCTAAGTTGACCCTCCATATATCAAAGAAAATCCACATAAGCACTTATCATAGTCCTCATAAACTAAATCCATTCATAAGATATGCATCATATTTCTAGCATCCTAATAAAGTCCTGCAAATCAAATAATGACATACAACATCTCAATGTTACCCTATTCTAGAATCATATAAAATTCTATATCCACAAAGCATAGGAATGAAGCATCAATATATCAATGTTATCAAATTCGTGGGATCATATAAAGTTATATATCCATAATGCATAAAAATAAAGCATCCATAATAGTTCCAACATGAAAATAACTGAAATGGTAGGATGGGTCAAGGTAGGGCCTCACATATCAGCTATTTGATAGACTTGTTCGGTGCTATGCCGATACCCGATCAATCTTCCTTGGGTCATCAGAGCGCTATCGGCTATCGGGTAGACTTGTTCTGTATTATGTCGATACCTGACAAAGTCATTTTTTGGTCATCGGGTAGCATCGGTTATCGGATGGACGAAAGGATAAAAGGCATTCAGTTTAGATCTAGATCCAACGGTCATCTCTATACCGCTATGGCAAGATGTACAAGGTTTATCCTATGTGACTTGGAGACTAAGGTGGGGCCCAACAAAGGACAGCTTCATTCTGGGCAGTTAGTAAGTTCATGTTGAGGTGATAGGGCAGAGACCTCAGATAAAATCAGAGGGTGCCAGGTGGTGGAGCGCAGAAAGAGAGATCTAACAGATCCGACGATCAGGATAGATGATAGTTCATCTTGTCGATGACTTGATGGAGTCACCTTCGGTGATCGGGTCTGTCATTGGCCATCGGAGATGTAGTTTTGAAGTTACACCAATACCCGATGGAGTTGACTCATCTGGACTAGTGTATTTGAATACAAACCCGTTCGATTCCTGGATGCATGTGGGATAATTGTTTTCTCACGAATGTAGACCGATGTAGACAATTAGATGTCTAACTGATAGGTGCAAACTGACAGTTGAATGGTCGACATGAAAATGTATATGAATCCAAGAGGAAACTCTATGCATCTAAAATTGCTTATATGAGGGTGGTTCTATGCAAGACGATGACTTAACCCTAGACTATAGATGTAAATGCAAGGCTATACTAGACTCTCTATTGAGGATTTTGACATGAGACCTTTTGAGCATTCCTAGATTTCTCTAATGCAAGTCTTTCCATTTGTTGACGAAGTTGTTCAACCTCAATTTCTCTATCAATTATACGGGAAATCCTAGACTCAAAGTTTATCTCATGTATGACTCCTATATATTGAGGTGCACTTCTTCTTAAATCCCAAGCTAAGTTAGCCAGACCATCAATGATTTCTTGCTGACCGCCATTTGGAACTAAATTAGGTTGCTTGAAGGGGAGAAAACCATCACCTAGGAGACCCATCAAGGCACATGCTATGAACCTATAACTGACAATGGACTTAGACATATATGATAATGTAGGACTATGTAACTAATATGGATGATAATGCAAAAGACTTAGGATGATAATGAGGACGTGATTGGGACTATGCAAAAGATGTAGGACGATAATGAGGACATAAGTGGGACTATGCAAAAGACATAGGATGATAATGAGGATGTAAGTGGGACTATGTAAAAGACGTAGGAAAATAATGAGGACATAAGTGGGACTATGCAAAAGACTGCCTAGGGTCACAAGTATATAACAACTTTTGAGAATTGGTTTCAAAATGGACTTTGTTTTCTGTAACTTCGTGTGTAGGACAATGTTTTGTAGTTTTCCAAATCTAAGAACAATTTTTGGTAGGTATGTATAGCTGACTGACTCAATTTTCATACAATCTCAAAAAATTCAAAGATACATGGGATAGGGCCTGAAATAGCCCAAGGGACTGACTCAATACTAGTCTAGCACATTGATACATAAAAAAGCATGGAATACAATCTTAAGCTGGATAGTAAACACCATTCAATGAGGCCCTTATGAAATACCAAAACAAAATGAACAGATAGAGAATCTTGCAGCACTGGCTCCACTCCACGGCACACACTTCTTGGGAATGCCAGTATCTCTTACCCCGAAGATCCAAGGATCTTATAGTCAAGGAATTCCTATATCATAGTGTAAGGTACATGAAGGGTATCTATGGGGTATGATCCGCACTCCCGGAACCACTGAATGTAGGATTTTTGGCAACTAAATTGGTTCTTAGTATTAGGTTTCGAGGGGTCCTGATCCAACAATGGATTCTCAGAGCAAGCCACTTAAGGCTTTAGTTGAGCTTATTAGTGTATGGAAGGCCCCCACATACGTCGAATTCACTCAACACTCTAGCCGCCTTACCAGTATATTTATATAGCAGCTTGAAAAACCCGCTTGAGAGTACGTTGGGAGAGATGATATCCCCAATGCATCCCAATTTGAAGTACCTCTGTGGGGTGATGAAATCCCCAGTCAAAGATACCCCTCACTACATAGAATAAAATAAAATTTGGATGTCATTGTCACCTCCCTTCTTTCTCCCAAGACCCCGAAGGCGGGTGGAAAGTCAGTTAGTGCAACAGTAGGTCCACCCCAGACACAATAAAAAGTTCTTTACCTTAAGAAAATGAAAAATGATTTAATCTAATGCAACTTTATTCACGTTCATTTTATAGCCCAAATTTAGGTGTTAGATACGCATGTGCATGTCCATTTTAAACACCAAATCCAAGTATGAAGGCATACATGTCAATTTTAACCATTTGTTGATTTTAGCACCAAAGACCAAGTGTGAGATGCATGCATGTCAATTTTAGCCCATGTTCATTTTAAGCACCAACAATGAAGTGTGAGATTATCCATGCATGTCAATTTTAACTGTTGTTGATTTTAAGCACTAAAAATGAAGTGTGAAGTGTCCATGCAAAAATACTAATCTAATCCACCCTGCAAATCCGCCACAGGCTGTAAACAAAAGATTAGTAGTACAATCAAACTAACAAAAAACAGAAAATCAAAACTTCATAAAGGAGAATGTGTAATTTTACATGTGCGTTTGTGTGATACTTAGGGACTGAATGCATGAATCTAATAGAGCAATGCATAAATCTGACAGATCGAATGCGTGATGACATCTAGTCGATTGCATAGCACTGACAGGTCAATTGCGTGACCGAAGGTAGACAACAACAAAAGTTAAAAACCAAAAAAAAATAAGAAAACTAATCCCGATCAGGAACCTGCGAAACCAATTGTGAAGCCCTAGCCAAATCCCTCATCATCCATTCAATATTGATTAGATCATATTTAAATGTATAAGAAAGAACAAGGCTATTATATCTGTCTAAGGCCAGTTGTTCCTCCAAATCTTGTATCAATTTTTCTGCCTGAAGAACCCTTTGATAGTGTTTGGCTTCTCTCCTTTGTTGTTTCATCCTTCTTGCACCTAAAATCTTGAACTAAACTTTTCTTGCCATAAACTGTATTAATCAAATCATAAAATAAAAAGCAATTTGATCCCGAATTAACAGAATTCAACAGAACAGATAACAGACGGAAGAAAAAATTAAACAACAAAGCTTTGTGCGAATGCGTGATCCAGAAAGGGCAATTGCGCGACCTGGACAAGGCAATTGCGTGACAATGTCAGAATGAATGTGTGACCCCGAAGGGACGAATACATGATTCTGTCTATGTGATTGCGTGATGATGAATGCTCGATTGTGTGATGGAAAAATCTTTTCTAGAAATTCATGCAACCTGCAAAAAAAAAGAAAAGTCCACACAATCTGCAAAAATCACAGAAAAATAATGAAGGTTAAAATGTTGTTAGTTCACATCGAGTTCACAAAAATATCATACATGTAAAATTCATCTTAAAAACAAGTAATCAATTAGAAGCAAAAGGGAAATCACGAATCCCTCCTAACCAAAGAATTTAAAAAATAAGACAATGGAATAACACAATCAAGCAAATAGGAATTAAAATAATCAAATGAAATCAAAACTCCCTATCCCAAGATCGTATATGGCTTCCATTTCTCTTCTCCTCTTCGTGGTATGATGGCTCTCAGATATTGTGCTGGTAATCTGCAAGTGACACAAAGATTCAAAGTTCATGATTATTGAAAATGGAGATTGAATGCTCAATTTATAGATTTTTGGATAGGATTGATTGAAAGGTGGAACAGATTGATCAAGAGGTGGAAATCAGGTGAGCTCACATGAAAATTGATAGTTGAACTGTTGATTGTAGGAGTGGAACTCAATAGATTGAATAGATTATTTGCGTCAACTGATTGAAAAAAAGCTGATTGAAGGAAGAAAAAGAATGACTGGTGGAAATAAAGAAGATGACACAGAAAGTTTAATTTAGAAAAAGCTAACTAAAAGATGGAAATAGAGATTGGAGAGATAATTGATTTAAATAATTAATTGATTTAATTAATTAATTTAGCATGTGCTTGCATTTAGACTTAGATTTTCAATTTAATCTTTGCATGATATTTATTCAAATAATTGAATTTATTAATTCAATTTAGCATTTGAATATATTTAGAACTTGACTTTGATTTTCGATTTGGTTTTTGAAATCATGCACATGTATTTGAATTTGGAAGAAACTGGAAGAATGTGAAATTAAATGAAAAGAACTTGGGGATTTAGAAATGGAAGAATTAATTAGTTAATTAAATAATTTAAAGAAACTATTTAATTATTTAGAAATAGAATTTAATTAAATAATAAAGATTATTTAATTTAAAGGATTAAATCATAAATAATTAAATAATTAATATTTAGAAAAGGGTCAAATGATTAGATGATTAGAGATAGAAATTGAATATTAATTAGTAATTTATTTAAATAATAAAGATTATTTAAATTAGGGAATTCATCAGAATCAATTAAATAATAAATATTTAATTAACATTAGAAAATGGTTAAAATGATTAAATGATGATAGAAATAGAAAATAGAATAATTAGTAAGATTATGAGGAAATATGAAATTAGAAGATATAGTTAATTAACTTAATTAAATAATTAAAGAATTATTTAATCAATTAGAGGAATAATTAGTACATGATCAATGAGACATTTTTAGGTGTCTACATTTGCCCCTCTTTGAGACAATGTCGGAACGACTTTGTTTCAAAGAAAATAAAAAATTCTTCCCCAGTATGCCCCGGTGATAATGCCCCCTCGAGAGATTGTTTGTGCATTAAAGACATGAATGATCTCTCGAAAAAAAAAAGAATGTGAGATGAAAGATAGAAGAATGGTTAGTTGATTGGAGATATAGATAGGTGATGTGAATATGATATTGAGATAGAATATGAGAGAATGAACCTTAGAATGAAATAGAACAATGTTAGATGATAGAAAATGATTAAGAAAGAGACGATGAGAGAAGAATCAACAAACTAGCAATAAACAGATGAGATGAAAATGAAAATGAAATTGAATGAATCACGAACCTGTGTCATTATTTATTGCACAATATATATTTATCACTGAGACTTATTATTGAACAATGGAGCTTAGCACATCAGGGTATAAGGAACCAAGATGTAAAGATATCTCATTGAAGAAACAAACACGTAGCAGACAAGCAGCAAACAAAGAAAAAGATAATGCCCGTCATAGCTCCTCTAGTCACTTGTAGACATCCTTGAGTAGCATAGGAACAATATCTATCACCAAATGATAAAAAGATAAAGACTAACCCGGACAAAATTCAGCAGCTATATTGACCTTGTGCCTTCGTTCTCAGTTGCTTGATGTGATGGTTGATAATGTCTGATCTCATAAAGTTGTAGACCCCGTTTAAGACTGACCTGTCTGATTTCGAGTGTATCCTCTTCTATTTAAGACAAGATAATGATCACTTGATATGGATATGATATGATTGATAAGACAGTTTGATCAGTTGATTGTAGATGTTTGACTGGATAGTCGTATCCTTTGTTAACTTCATGCGAAGTGTTTGCTAGATATCTGCTAGGGTATTTGTTTCTCACAAGACATTTTATTGCAAGTTTTTCTGATCGATTGATTTTTGATTTTTAGTTGTTTTCCAAGAGCTTTTTTGATGTTTTTAGATAATGTAGATCAATATTTGAATGGTTTTGGTTGATTTTTTCAAGATCCTATATGGATGTTTTTGGTTGATTTTTTTTAGGACATTATATGGATGTTTTTCGATTTTTTTGGTTTTTCATTGTTTTTGGATTTTGTGTTTTTCCAATGTTTTTGAATTTTGTGTTTTTCCAATGTTTTTGAATTTTGTGTTTTTCAATGTTTTTGTATTTTAAGTTTCTCGATGTTTTTGGATTTTGAATTTTTCATTGTTTTTTGGATTTTTTCAGGACCTTATATGATTTTTTGGATTTTTTCAGTTATGCCCCCAGTGTGTAGACCTATATGACATAATGATCTGCAGAATGTATGTGGAGACAAATGAAATTTTGACATGACCTACATGAATGCAACATGCAGGATGAAGATGCATTTCTTATTCAAACAAGGTTAACTGTGTTTGTTTTAACATTTATAATACACCAATTGAAATGGAGGTGCAAAACATTTCATAGATAAGTGTCCAATCGATCCCTAAGGTCCCTTGGAATATCCAAATTAACATACTTAGTGACTAGGATTTATAAATGGAGAGGCAGAAAACTTCCCCATTGATTCTTGAAACTTTGATCTTCTTTTGCCCATGTGTGTGCAAATGAATTAATTCCTTCTCTTCTGTTCACTAAAGATCCTTAGCATCCTATATGACTAGCTACATGGATTATCCTAATCTCAAAAGCATCCCGAATAGAGCCTCGCTGCTAGCAAGCCTTGAGAGCTTCGATGAGGTTATAGACTTTAATTTCTCAAATATTGCTCCATTGCCAGTAGGCGTTCATAGCCTTGATGGAGTTACTTGTATGTTCCAATAGTCAAGCTTTTTATCGCATTTGTATACATGATATTTCAGTTATATATCATTTCTCTTTGTTCTTGAGATGGATATTTGGCATAGCTCTTTTTCTTTTTATTTTCTTTCCTTGACTTGTAAGTAATGAAACCTACTTGGGTGTGACAATTATAGTAGCGCTGAAGTAGAATTTTAGATTTTTGACTAGTCATATGATCAACTAGGTGTCTAGAATGAATTAGAGATTTTCTTAATGTGTGAGATATAGCAATTGACAGGTTGTGGGTTAACAAGTCTCAAATAGTGAAATCATTACCCAACCATAAGTAAAGTGTCATCAGAGGGTAATGTTCAAAATGAATGACCTTAGGACCTCAAAGACTTTATGTTTGAATATCTAAGAGAGGAAATGACCCTTGCTTCTCTTGAATGCAAACAAATGATAAACTTGGACAGTTGCCTTGTTTTATTAATGTTGATATATGAAAAATGCTGAAACTTTTGAGAATGCAATGCATTTAAAAAAGAAACTATATGTAATGCAGATATTTTTAAATGATATGATATGCAATGCGGAAAATAAAACCTAAACTATACAGCCCTTAGGTATAATATCACTTGAGGTGAATGTTGTTCATAGGGTCAGAGAGTGGAAATCCCTCTCTAACTCCTAGAAATTTTGAAATTGCTTCGTCATTTTCAAACCAATCCAGCATTGGTTTTCCTTCTTGCCCCCAATCAATCAACTATGAATGCACTAGGGGTAAATCATTACTCCCTTCTTTAGTAGACTCTGATACCATGAAGACTTGATTATTTGACTGACTTTGTGTATCTTCATCATGTATAAGCCTTATTTGATTTCTTAATATTACACTTTCTGGTGGGCTAGAATCATGGAGTGATAAGAATTTGTAGTCATGAGAGTCTGTCTCACTTTCAATATATGTTTCATCGTATGAGCTATCATCACTTATTTCTTCTTGTTCATGTCCCTGATTTTATTGTAGATTGACTGGTCTTCTTTGGACATTAGTTACCCTCGTTAAGCCTGGTATAAGCCTTTGCAATCTATCTTCATCTATTTCGTTACGTTGAACTTGAGTTTCTTCTCATGATAGTAGTGACAATAACCATGGGTGGGATTCGGGTGGTGGTGGTAAACCTGCATCTGTTGCCACATTAGCTTGTACTGTTATGTCAATAACTATATCATTTTGTAACTCAGTGGTAGGTTCTTGCAATAGTTGTCTCATGTCATCTCCATCTGATTCTACGCTAGGTGATTTAGGTACTCAATTACTTGTTTGAGAGGAAGATGGAAGCGCCTGTGTGGACAAATTTCTTTGTGATATGTAATTTGATGGTTTTCTTGGTTGATTTAGTATATCAAGAGTGTGTTGTCTTTCTTCGATGATATGTTGTACATGCTTGTATCCTAATCCTTGATTCCCTGGATTATCATTGGGAACAACAAGTTCCAGTCATCCTTGTTTCTGTAACCCAAGGCCTGTGGTACCATCATATCCATGTCTTTGGAGTATTTTGAATCCATTTCCATACTGATCTGTGTGTATTCTAGTTATTGTCATATGATCTTCTTCTCTATATATCCAATGGTTAACATCTTCGTTCAGGGGTTCTTCTTGTAAGTCACCCCATCTAATGAAAGAACATGAGTTTGTGTATCTGACAATTTATTTTCCTTTGTCTCTCTTTTGCACTATAGTGTGAGGTTTCCCAAAGGACTTAGGAGAAAGAGACAACTGTTTCCCACTTAAAGAATTTACAATAGAGTACTCTCCATAACCCATATCTTTTATTTGTAAGGAGGATGTTGTAGGCATTTCCTTTTTTGTTTGTGTGATCTTTAATGTTTCTAGCTGTGTAGTGAGAGGTGCGGCCTGATTGATAGGTAACTGATTATCGACATTATCTTTTAGATAATTGCAATGTTGGAATGGATTTGGATCACCCTTTATGGTGATTTCAATACTATTGTATGGTAATTTGACACATTGATGGAATGTGGATGGTACTGCTTGCATGGTGTGGATCCATGGGCGGCCCAATAACATGTTATATCCAAGCTCTCTGTCCAAGACTTGAAAAGGGACCTCTATCATTATTGGTCCTATTTGTATAGGTAATGTTACAGTTCCTTTAGATGGGCGTTCTTCATCATTGTAAGCCTTGATATTTATCCTCTTGGAAGAATCAATGTGAAGTTCAGAATACCCTAGTGCTTTGACCAGTTTTAAAGTACAAATGTTGAGACTGGCTCCCCCATCTATGAGTACTCTTCTAATTCTTCTCTTATGAATATAAGCTTCCAAATGTAGTGGGTCGTTATGAAGCAGTCTATCACTAGGAATATCTTGTTCTCTGAATGCAATACATGTGCCTTGTGTCAGATTTCCTACCATAGATTGAAAGACATTTTCATCTATATCTCTGCTCACTATTGAAACTTGAAGTTCTTTGTCCAGTATAGCTTTATGAGTGGCCGAAATTCGCAATAGTTAGAATAATGATATATGTGCAGAGTTTTCTTAAGGTTGTTAATAACATTGTAAGTTCCTATTGCTGGTGGTTGATTTTGTGGTATTCCTTGTAAAGTTACCTTTGATCTGTGAGTTACTACTGCATAGTATCTATCTCTGGGAGTTATGGTGATCATAGCGATTGTATCATTTGTATCATAGGTTGTTTTATCAAGATTTATGTTAAATCCCTCTTCATAGTCTTTATGGGTATGTTTGACATCCATGATATGTTCTATGACTTCATCTTCAAACCAACCTAAGTGAGATGGTTGATCATGCCCCCAGTCTCTGAGTCAAAGATTTCTATCATCATCATACTTCGGTGCCTCTGATATCATGCAAATTTGGTTTTCCTCTGTGTGAGTGTCTTGATATTGGTTATCTTGATCAAGTGTTTCTTGTGAATCCTTGTTTGTTATAGCTCCTGAGTTAATGGCATGAATAGTGTAGTCATATGAGACATTTGTGTAGTTAGCTATATTATCTTGGGTACCTGATGTGGTAGCTTTACCTTTGTCATGCTTAACATAAGGATCCTTAAAAATCGTATGATTTGTGTTTGCTGAGGTTTTATCAGTATCAATTGTGATGTCTCCTTGGTCTATAATATCTTGGACCATTTTTTTCAATTTGTAGCAACTTGTCATTTTGTGACCTTTAGTTCTATGATAATAGTAGAAATCATTATCATTCCACCATGTGGGTTTGAAAGGACCTGGTTCATACACTCATACATCAGGTAAAGTGACCATGTTTGTCTGTATTAACTTTTTGAGCATTGACTCAATAGGTTCTCCTAGAGGTTTGTAATTTCTTCTCAGAGTATTTACCCTGGGGTATCTTGTGTTCATGTTCTATGTAGCATTTACATTTGTTGATGTTGTGTTATTCCCTATATGTGGATTTGTTGACTGACTCATTCCCAAAGATAAATCGGGTTGAGTTCTATTTATTATTCTGGCCTCTACAATACCATCATTGGTCACGTTTTTGTTTTTCTACCAAAACTTAGATTTGGCATTGTTGTTGGTATTGCCATACTTAATAAGACCTTGTTCTACTAGCCCCTTTTCACATTTGAGATTCTTTTTTGTGAATTGTTTGAATGTGGTTAAACATTGCATTTGTATTGGATATTTAAACTTAGGAATCAAATTTTCTCTGAACATATCCACTTGCTCTATTTCTGGGATAACTATCTTGAACCTCCTATAGAGAGCCCTCCATCATTGTATGAAGGATGCAAATGTTTCATTCTCATATTGTTTAGCGGCACACAAATCCATCAAAGTAACCAGGGTGTCAATGTTGTGCTAGAAGTTTGCAATAAATTGTTCAGCTAATTCTCCCCATGATCTGATGGTTGGTGGTAAATGTGAAAACCACTCTAGAGTCGGACCTCCCAGACTTTTAGGAAATAGTCTCATTAGATAAGTATCTTCTGAGGCAACCTCTATACATGTCATAAAAAATTCTCAGATATGATCTCTAGGATCACCCTTCCCTCGATATCTATCAAATTTAGGTGTTTCCAAATGTTGTGGGAAAGGCGGCATGTATAATGTGTGATCAAATGGATAAGGATGTAAGTCCTGCATTGTGTAGCTCTTTTTATCATTACCAGTTTGCATGGTTGTCATTTGTTGTTATAAATTCTATATTTGTTGTGTTAGAATATTTGTTTGTGTCAAAGGTATACCTTGTGTTTGTGTATGTCCCACAAAAGGATTCATGGTTGCATAACTAGGAGGTTGTTGGAAGGTACCGAGATTATAACCTTGTGTGTTGTGCATTCCACTAGGTACTGTGAAATAGCTGATATGCGAACCCATGTTTGGTTGAGTTGTACTTGTTGTATTGGCAATACCTAGATTTGCATTTTGTTGACTATATGTGGATCCCATAGAATAGGAAACTGGAGGTTGGGTTGCACTTTTTGCTTGTGTTTGAATAGGTGTTGAGATACCTGATATTACCGGTATGTTCTGTGATGGTATACTAGCATTGATTGCCCAAGATGACACACTTGTTTGAAAGTTTGCATTTGTGTTGACATTTGTTTGGATAGGTACATTTTGAGGAAAACTAGAGGTTGTTGCTTGTATTTGTGTCAAGGGTGGTGTTTGACTATTATCTTGACCTAAAATTTTTCCTGGTGGTAAAATATTTGTGACATCAAAATCCTTAGGTATTTTTGCCCCATTTTGTATTAACAATGAAAGATACCTGTCCCTAACGCTATGTATAAGTGCATCTAGGATCATGAGGACATTTGGGTCTTGCTGAGCGGACTCAATTTCTTTCTTTGTCAAATGTTGTTGTAATTCGTTTATGGTGGACATTGTCTGTGTACCTGAGTGTTGACCTATTGACATTTCTAAATTCCAAGTAGGGTTTACAGACTGTGTGTTGTTCGGGTCCATTATTCCTTTCACTTTCTGCGACCTTGTGATGGGCATCTAAAATTGCTTATATTAGGGTGGTTCTATGCAAGACAATGACTTAACCCTAGACTGTAGACGTAAATGCAAGGCTATACTAGACTCTCTATTAAGGATTATGACGTGAGACCTTTTGAGAATTCCTATATTTCTCTAATGCAAGTCTTTCCATTTGTTGACGAAGTTGTTCAGCCTCAATCTCTCTATCAATTATACAGGAAATCTTAGACTCAATGTTTATCTCATGTATGACTCCTATATATTGAGGTGCGCTTCTTCTTAAATCCCAAGATAAGTTAGCTAGACCATCAATGATTTCTCATTGACCGTCGTTTGGAACTAAATTAGGTTGCTCGAAGGGGAGAAAACCATCACCTGGGAGACCCATCAAGGCACATGCTATGAACCTATAACTGAGAATGGACTTAGATGTATATGAGGTCTAGATGAAGATGTATATGACAATGTAGGACTATTTAACTAATATGGATGATAATGCAAAAGACTTAGGATGATAATGAGGACATGATTGGGACTATGCAAAAGATGTAGGATGATAATGAAGATGTAAGTGGGACTATGCAAAAGATGTAGGACAATAATGAGGATGTAAGTGGGACTATGTAAAAGACGTAGGACAATAATGAGGATGTAAGTGGGACTATGTAAAATATGTAGGATGATAATGAGGACGTGATTAGGACTATGCAAAAGACTGCCTAGGGTCACAAGAATGTAAGGACTTTTGAGAATAGGTTTCAAAATGGACTTTGTTTTCTATAACTTCATGTGTAGGACAATGTTTTGTAGTTTTCCAAATCTAAGAACAATTGCTGGTAGGTATGTATAGCTGGCTAACTCAATTTTCATACAATCTTGAAAAATTCAGAGATACGTGGGATAGGGCTTGAAATAGCCAAGCGACTGACTCAATACTGGTCTAGCACATTGATACACAAAAAGCATGGAATACAATCTTAAGCTGGATAGTGAACACCATTCAGTGAGGCCCTTATGAAATACCGAAACAAAATGAACAGATAGAGAGTCTGGCAGCACTAGCTCCACTCCATGGCACACACTTCTTGGGCATGTCAATCTCTCTTACCCCAAAGATCTGAGGATCTTATAGCCGAGGGATTCCTGTATCATAGTGTAAGGTACATGAAGGGTATCTATGGGGTATGATCTAAACTCCTGGAAACTCTGAATGTAGGATTTTTGGCAACTAAATTGGTTCTTAGTATTAGGTTTTGAGGGGTCCTGATCCAACAATGGATTCTCAGCGCAAGCCACTTAAGGCTTTAGTTGAGCTTATTGGTGCAGGGAAGGCCCCCACATACATCGAATTCACTCAACACTCTAGCCGCCTGACTAGTATATTTATATAGCGGCTTGAAAAACCCACTCGAGAGTACATTGGGAGAGATGATATCCCCAACGCATCCCAATTCGAAGTACCTCTGTGGGGTGATGAAATCCCCAGTCAAAGATACCCCTCTCTATGTAGAATAAAATAAAATTTGGATGTCATTATCACCTCCCTTATTTCTCCCAAGACCCCGAAGGCAGGTGGAAAGTCAGTTAGTGCAATAGTAGGTCCACCCCAGACACAATAAAAAGTTCTTTACCTTAAGAAAATGAAAAATGATTTAATTTAATGCAGCTTGATTCACGTTCATTTTATAGCCGAAATTTAGCTGTTAGATACACATATGCATGTCCA
Organism: Cryptomeria japonica; assembly: GCF_030272615.1. Lineage (NCBI taxonomy): Eukaryota > Viridiplantae > Streptophyta > Pinopsida > Cupressales > Cupressaceae > Cryptomeria > Cryptomeria japonica. The sequence goes on along the minus strand of NC_081407.1, from coordinate 581,722,392 downwards.
TTTTAAACACCAAATCCAAGTATGAAGGCATACATGTCAATTTTAACCATTTGTTGATTTTAAGCACCAAAGACCAAGTGTGAGATGCATGCATGTCAATTTTAGCCCATGTTCATTTTAAGCACCAACAACAAAGTGTGAGATTATCCATGCATGTCAATTTTAACTGTTGTTGATTTTAAGCACTAAAAATGAAGTGTGAAGGGTGCATGTTGTTGTCCTTGATTTCAGCATGGCCAAAATTGTGAGGCAACCCTATGAAACTGGTTCGTTTCGTACCTTATGGTCTCTAGGAGACTTTAATAGATTTGGTTGGTTAGTTCATTTCACTCTTTGTCTTTCATATTTATTGTTTTCCTTGTTTTTCTAGGATAGCAGTTCAGACTTTAAAGCCCGAACTGCAGGGTTCTTTGTTAAAAGCACACTTCAGACTTTAATGTCCAAAGTGTACTTGTGTTTTGTTGTTATATGCAGTTCAGACTTTAAAGTCTGAACTGCATGTGGTTTTTGACTGCAATTCAGGTTCTAAAACCCGAACTACGGTTTGTTTTAGACTGCAGATCGGGTTTTGAAACCCGAACTACATGCTGCCTTTGTATGCAGTTCGGACTTTAAAGTCTGAACTATATAGTTTGTTCTCAGTTACATGTCAGACTTTAAATTCCAATGTGCAAGTGTCCTTGGCTTGAATGTTAGACTTTAAAACCCGACATGCAACTGTGGGTTGTAATTAAAGGCGAATTAATTATTTTTTAGGGTTTGTTTAAATTGCCTTTTAAAGTTAATTTTTTGTGCTTTATTTTTATTTGTGTTCATTTTCCTCTTCCATTTTCTCCCATCATGATTCAGCTTTTACTCTTCATTACTCAATCGAATCATTCGATATCCGTATTTTGCAAACACCACAGCAGAAGAGGTAGGATTCTTGTTTTCAGGTTTTTATTGATTGGGTGTTTTCGCTTTCTTTTTTCTTTTTTGTTTGTTTTTCTTGTTTGTTTTCGAATTTCCCCTTAGGAGGTCAATCAGATTTTGAAGTCCGATTGCCTCCTTTGTTTTGGAGAACAATCGGACTTCAAAACCCAATTGACCTCCAAAGCCCCCTATCTTAAGCTACATACCAGACTTTAAACTCTAGTGTGCAGCTGAAGATTTGTTTCCTCTGCATATCGGACTTTAAAGTCTGATATGCGACCTATTAACCTTCACATATTGGACTTTAAAATCTAATATACGGAGAGGTATAGGGTGGCATGTCGGGTTTTAAAACCCAACATGTCACCCAGTTGGCCTTCCCATGTTAAAAGCATATCGAACTTTAAAATTCGATGTGCCTTTGATTTTTTCCAAACCTACACATCAGACTTTAAAGTCCGATGTGCATTTTGTTTTTCCAAATTTGCACATCAAACTTTAAACCCTGATGTGCTGTTCATTTTCCCTGGAATTGCACATTGAACTTTAAACCCCAATGTGCAATGTGTTTTTAGAAGCAGATCGGACTTTTTTCTCTGACCTCCTGTTTTAGCAGTTTTTACTCCTTGGCCTATTTTGAGTCCCGTTTTTCGATCCGTTTGAGAAAAAATTGATTTTTGATAATTATGAATGGCTAATCATTAGTGTTGAATGCAATCATTGTGCATGAATGTCAAAGACTTCCCACAAAAAGCCTGAGTCTTCCTCAAGACAACCTTCTTCGAGTAAGGAATCATCAAAAAAAGATGAAATACAAGTACGATAGGTACTTGAATATGTACCTTCAGAGTTCAGTGGATTCTAACATTAAGGAGATCAGGGACACCGAAATTGGGCATGTTGACATGCAAGAGTTTCTTGACCAGGTTCAGAAGGCTCCTGCATGCCTGACCAGTTTAATCAAATCTAAGCTGCATAAGTATGCATCTTTCCCAATTGGGGCTCACGATACTGAATTTGTACTAGCAGTGGCTGATCACTTTGATCCATGCACAAGACAAGTAAAAGATGATGATCAGAATATCATAATGACTCTAGATAGTGTATTCTTTAATGGTATTTTCAAAGGCTCATCAGCTGAAGAAGTGGCTGATATTTCTCAAGAGAGTGCTCAAGAGTAATACGAGAAACATGAGGATAAATGCAAAAAGGTGATCAATACTATTTATCTCTCAACTGCTAGATCTTCCCTCACCTCCCGATGGCCTAAGTCTTTCCATAGGAGTGATTTTAATGAAGAATATAATGACATGGTCACCATGTTATCCAGAGTGAGGATTAAAAGACTCTCATTATTTCCAAAGCTGGATGATTTACTATATGAATATAATCAGAAAGGGAGCTGCAAGAATTGATTGGGGAAAACAAATCAATGATGCGCTTTGCACCCAACTGAAAGAGGTCAAGGTAACACTGAAGGTTTATATGACCTCATAAATAGTTTACGCAGCTGCCTCTATGAGGCAATATCCAGGCTTGTCAACTAAGGGTGATAGAAGAATAGTGCCCGATTGGGAATACTATGATCAACTAACTATCAAAAATCAAGGTAATCATTATAGGAGGGTTAATGATGCTTTCTTTGTTGTTTGGAAGTACATTTTTTATAAAGGCCTATATAAGAGAAGAATATGAGAGGCTCCTTACAGCAGGGTGTCCCACTTTGGGTGTGTCTTCCTTCAATTCCCCACATTTACCTATATCCGAATTGGATGCTTCTTAGGTGAGCCCTTCATTCTTCCAAGGTTTCCTATGGATAAAATTGTCCTTAAGGACCTATGTCGACAACTAATTACTATGCATGAGAAACAATCACAAGCACACAAGACTAGGCTGAAATTCCCAGAGTTAATTGGCAGGTATTCCGTGCTAACTAATCCCAAAGCCAAAAATATGGAGGAGATGCAATGGAATACCATAAGGAGATTCAAGGCCTGAACTGATTTCGATTTTGGGGTATAAAGAGAAAACTCAAAAGGACATACACGCATGTCTATAGGTTTGAGGATGTTTGGGCAGACTGTTAGAATGAGGAGGATATAAGAAGGATGGACTTCAGCCACCTTACTCTAGAACAAATTGAAAATCTGGATCTAGCTAAGATCCCAATGACTATGGAAGACACGGATGACATAGTGGATCCTGTTTACTATGAGAAGAAGATTGTTGATTCCCCGCTCCCACTTGTGCAATGGTCAAAGAAGGAAAGCAAGTTCATTACTCAAAGGATCTCTCCCATCATAGCAAACACCAATGCTAGGTTTCTAAAGAAGAATCTCAGGATGAAACAGTTTCCCACTAGTTCAGGAGATGATGACAACAGTGATGGTCCATTGAGCAAGCCAGCTATAGCTGAAACAAGAACCAAGAACAGGGAAGACTCACAAGCACTATCCTCAGCTCCTATGGTACAATCAAAAGGTAAAGGGCCTAAAATCAAATTTACAGTTAAAGGGTCAAAGCAAGATGAATCATCATCAGCATCATAGGAGGCAGTGGCAAAGGAGCCAGAACAGCCACCTTTCAGTGAAGCTGGAAAGGGTAAGGAGGTCAAAGAAGGTGAAATTCCTCAACAAGAGGAAGTATAGGCAGAAGAAGTGCCACATTTAGTTGAAGTTGATATGACAACCACTTCACAAGTAGTCATTCACTCTATTGATTCTGACTCTGATTCTGATCAAGAAGATGAAGATGTTCATGAAGATGGAGATCTAAGTATGGGCATGCCACAATCAAAGACTGCTGGTCAATTATGTAGACTAACCAACTTCTCTACTTTAGATGATATCCCTTCTTCTACTTTTGAGTCTACCATGATGGATTTTAATGAAACTTTGCAAGATGCACTTGCAGAACAGGTTTCGGTAGATTTACCAGCCATTACTACCACTATCACAACCATCCCTTCATTGGTAAACGTTGAAGTTAAACTAACGGCACCCTCAAATCTTCCACCAATAATTGAAGAGGTACCAGCAACAAATGTTCCATTAGATGCTTCAATATCAGCAACATCAGTTACACTTGCAACTACTCGAAGTTCTAGTCAACCTACTCTAGAATCTTCGACCCCAAGTCAGCAGGGAGCTACTACTCCATCATCCAATCCAGAACTACCCCCTTGGATGGAAGTAGTGGCCCCTAAGAGGAAAAAATAGGTAATATCTCCTGATGAATTTGACTTTGAACTTTTGGTTCCTCTAAAGCCTAAGGGAATGAAGAAACCAAAGATAGTATCTCGGGTGGTAGTAGACCCGGCTTCCAAAAGAAAATACGCTGAAGTTATGGTGCCATCATCAGACAAAGACAAAGGCAACATACGATCAGAAAATTATACCATTCAAGTTGTGGAGCTCGGAGTGGAGACACATGAAAGTGTGAAATTAGATTCCCAAACAGCCCTTAATTCTTTGTTAAGAAGACTGGATCAAGAGAGGGATGAGAAAAATATCCTGAAGCAGAAGTGTGAGCAGTTGACCAATGTCCTCTTAAAGGTAACACAATCTCCTCAAGAGGTTGAACCTATAGGATCATCAATAGATACTAAAGCTATCAAGAAGATTGAGCAGGTAGGAGCTAAAGGCCAAGTAATGGATGAATGGATCTCGCGGCTAAGGTCAGAAGGCTCTCATCTTCTGAGTTCAAGGATGGAACTGTTGTCTGATTATGAAGTGATCCAGAGTTGGATGCAAAGACTCAAAACCTCTTTATCCTAGGAAATTGAGGAAGTTGTGAAAATCACTACCATTTGGAGCAAAATGGAGGATTTCAGGATAGATGTCCTGGTTGAGAACAAGGTAATTCCCACAAGGGAGAAGTATATTCATATCTTGTCATTATTGTCTCATAAACAAGAGACAATGAAATTGATGATTGCAGAGCTGGATCGTGAAAAGAAAGAAGGTGATGGCGAGGTTGACTTTATTTTTTCTAAAGTAGGTGATCTCCCTTGCTATTTGTATGATGGTGATCAAAATCTCGTCACTGCTGAAGTCATCACCCAAGAATTTCTTTCCTTGATGGACCAGTGCATGGGACGAGACTTCTTGCTTGATACATTTGATAAATTGTTAGAAATTCAAGTAAGCTTTGAAGTACTCGCATCCATGCTAAAGGATGTTAAGAAGAAGCACGTGAAGATCCAAGATGTAATGTCCCACGTTCAAATCATCACAAATTCTACCTTGATGCCAAATGAATCAGAGGTCAAAACCTTCCTCGCCAAGTTCGAAGGTTTTCAGAAATCCAATGAAGAAGAGAATCAAGAATGAAGTTCCCCCTTTTGGCACTCTTTTTTCATGCAGCTGAACCAATAGATGTTGTAAATTTTTATGCAGTTGCACATTTTCTTTATGTAGTAGTTGTAGTAAAATGGGACTGTGCAGTTGAATAAGTCAACTGTGCCCACCTTTTTCTCAACTTCTTTTCCTATATAAGGAGGACCTTTTTGTAAATATTTTTATCTTTTTCATGCTTAGCAAAACTCTGCTGGATTTTTATCCCAATATAGACTTTGAGCTTTTGTGATGAGAATTCAATCAAACAAATAAAGAAAATAGTTTTGTTGATTGCAAACTTTGTGTTGTATCAATAAATTTGTTTATATTATTTAATGTTCCTATGTCGATTGAATACATATTATCTTTACATATTTGATCTTAAGATATTGCTACATGGTTAAAGAGCTCTCAAATCTTTCGAATAGACTTTGTGCTCTTACAATGCTTGAGAAATCTACTGATAAACGAAGTAACTTGTAGTAAGCTTTGTATTGTTGCAGTTATTAGTAGTTTAATTGATTAGAAATTTACACTTAAATACTTTGAGCTTTAAGCTAAGTTTCTACTTGTTTAATTTGTAACGATCAGTGTGAATTAGTGTTACCATATAGGAGACTTTGTGCTGCTTAAAAGTAACTCTTAGTTTATTTTATTAGATTAATAGTTCTTTTCTTTGAATATATAAAGAGGTAGAGAAACTGTAACTAGGTGAAGGGAGAATACATAAACTCTGAAAAAAGAGAGTTATATGCCCAACGTTAACCCACCAATTTAATTTCTTGTTAATTAGAGGATAAATTTCATAGGGAACCTCCCCTTGATGAGAGGAGAGATTAATTTCTTAGTATAGCGTTTTGTGAATTTTATGTTTTGTGATTAGTACACTTGTGAAAAAATATTCACCCAATAGTTTTTTGGTGACTCTACTGGGGAACGACGTGCAACTAGTTTGTTACTTGGGTTGTAGTGTGTTTTTATTGTAATTTCCACATTGTTGTTTTTCTTCAAATCATAATCTGGCTGATCGACATTACACTCATGGGCAACGATTAGCAGGAATCATTGATCCTACCTTTGAAGTATTGCAGCAATTCAATTTTCCCTTTGTGACACCTGCACGGATGTTTTCTCCTTTGCAATGGACATGAACTTGTCCTCCATCTACACAATGATCTCCAATACCAAGTGAGGCATCAAGTTTGTAAGTTTCAGATGTTCCATTAGCAAATCTTTTTGTAATACCACCTTATCATCCATTAAGGATGGTTGTTGCTAGTCCCTGGGGTACTTCTTTTGGTCCTCTGAAGTTGACCGCACCTTTGCATGAATTACGCAAAGGTATGCAAAAAGATCTACCCAAATTTTTTGGAGATGGTGCTCAACATCTAGACAAACACATTGCTTCCTTCTACATTGCTTGTGGAGTTCTTGGTGTTGAACACGAAGATGTTTCAGTAAGATTGTTCATTGAAACTTTGCATGGAGCTGCTGCTGATTGGTTTTATCATCTACCCAATGCTTGTATCACTTCTTGGGAATCTCTCAGAATGTTGTTTGAGGTGAGATTCAAGTCTGCTGAAGATGATCATGCATTATTAGCACAATTAACTCAGTTGAAGAAAGAGCCTCAGGAACCCATGCATGAGTTTGTAGCCAAATTTGACAAGTTGCATAATCGTATTCCAGTTACTTCAAGACCTACTGCTGGAAACTTGAAATGTTTTTTCATCAACTCCCAATTGCCAGAGGTGAGTTTCCTTTTGCGGAGGAACAATCCTACAAATTTGGCTGCATCTCAACAAATGGCCATATCGGTTGAAGATGATCTTATCCTTGCTGGAAAGATAAGGAGAGATCCTAACAAGGTTAGGAGTAATCAAGCTGCAGATGCATCTCCTTCTTCAACTAGTTCCATTGATCCTATGATATAGAAGCTAGCAAATGAGTTGCTGGTGCTTAAGAATCAGATTTCCTCACAAGGAAATACTTCTTATTGAGACATCCCAAGAAGGACTTACCCAAACAATGCTTATAATTACACTATGCGTAATCAGAATAAATTACCTCTTGCTCCAGAGAGGCTTGCATTGGAAGCACCTCCCCAAAGTTCAACTACTGGATACTATGAAGCTGAACAAAATGATCTTCCTCCTTTTGGTGAAGAAGATGCTAATTCGCATCAAGAAGGTGATGCGGATTTAGCTAGCGACTCTAACATCAGGTTTTTGCAGTACCAAGAAGATGATGCGTCAAATGCACGTGAAGGAGATGTCTTTGCAGTATTCACGCATTCACAAACACAAGCGGCTCCACCACCTGCCAATGTGAAAAATGATGATTCTGCTCAGATCCAGGATTCTCAACGTTTGTCCATTTCTATTGCTAAGTGCGGGACTCCTATACCAAACCCCCCAAAGGACACTTCTATCTCGAAGGACATCACAAAAGATAAATGTGTAAGTACTCCTTCAACTACTGTTAATTTTTCTGCACCTGTTATTTCTCCTACACCTGCACCGAAGACTAGTGTTCCTCATGTTGTAAGTTCTCAAAATGAGAGCGCAAGTTCATCTTTAATGAATTATTTTCAGTCATTTGATATTCTAGATCATGCTAGAAAAACCAAGATACAAATGTCAGAGGTAGAATTTTTGAGATCTAACCCCGATCAATTTGACCGTTTGGTCAAATTTGTTAAAGAAAAAGATATTACCCCTAGTAATCTTCCAAAATCAAACTTGCTTCAAAACAATTTAGTATCTTCCCCTTCTCCTATTGAGAAGATAGAACCATTTTACATCTCTTTGTTAATAAATGGTTACAAGCTTAGCAACTGCGTAATTGATTCTGAGGCATCTAATAATGTTATGCCATCAAAAGTTGCCAATTCCCTTGGTTTAACTTTGACCAAAACATTTGGAAGGTGTTTCTCTATGGATAACAAACAAGTTCCTTTGATTGGTCAAATCAAAGATGCACAGTTTGCCTTTGCTTCATTCCCAGAAAAGAAAATCAAGATGACAGTACTAGTAGCTGACATACCAGCTTCCTATGGGATATTGTTGGGAAGGAATTTTTGTAGAGATGTTGGGGGTGAGTTAAAAATGGATATGACTGAGGCTCATATCCCAATTAAAGGAGTTGTCCAAAGGTTACTTCCAGAAAAAGAATCAAAATATACCGTTGTCAAATTTGATGATCAGCAGGCCCAGATTATTTTTGAATCATCAGGCATGGGTAATTATTTCATGCATGCTGATGATGGTCTAAAGATGACTCTTGAGAGTGAAGTTGATACTTCACTCAATTATTTCCCAATTAATTGTGAAAGTAGTTGTGAAAGTAGTGTTATTGAATCAGAAGGAGCTTCAACTTCACAACAAGAAATTCTCAATTTTGATACCGTCAGCATTGGTAGTCTAGATGATGTTTGGACGCTGGAGTTTGATGGCAGCTGTTCTTCCACCAAATCAGGAGTCGGTATCATTTTGATCTCTCCCAAGGGTAATCTTTTCCCTTTCTCCTTCAAATTGCAGTTCAACAACACAAACAACACCACTGAGTATGAGTCTCTCCTTCTAGGAATGAATGTTGCTCAGCAGAAGGGAATCAAGAACTTGCATGCTCAAGGGGATGTTGAGTTAATAGTCTATTAGATCAGAAACATATATCAAACAAGGAGTGAAAGGCTGCGGCATTACTGCAATCTTGTATGGGATCTAATAGAAACATTTGATGCTTTTGATATATCTATGGTTTCTCGTGAATTCAATGATAGGGCTGACTCATTAGCAGTATCAGCAACATCTTTGATTCCTCACAAATATTTTTCAGGATCAACTTATGTTGTTGAATTAGTTTTCCGGCCAAGCGTTCCTAACAACTCTGATCATTGGCAGGTGTTCAATGATGATCATCATGTAATAAATTTCTTACAAAGTTCTGATAGTTTTTATGATCTATACTTTGAAGGTAGTCACTGCCCTTCAAAGGATGCAATTGAAAGTGTTGATGCAAAAACAAGAGAAAAATTTCTGCAATTAAAAGGAAACAAGATCCCCAAGGGTCTAGTTTCACTAGAAAAGATTTTTGACAAGCATGATCGCTATGTTAAGAAGTAGCAAAGATCAACTACAGGGTCAATGGAATATGAACAAATAAACATTTGGACTGAGGACAATCCCAAAATGATCAACACTAGAAAATGTTGCTCACAAGGAGAAAGACAAAAATTTGTTGCATTATTGCAGCAGTATGTTGACGTCTTAGCATACTCCTATGAAGATCTAAAGTCTTTTCATCCTGAAGAACTCCGCCATGACATTCCATTGAAACCAGGTATTATGCCTTTTCGATAGAAGCAAAGGCAATATAACCCAAAAATCTCTGACACTATCTTTGCTGAAGTACAAAAGATGTTGAAAGCAAGGATAATCTTCCCCATCCACCATTCTTCTTGGATTGTCAACATTGTACCTGTATGTAAGAAGAATGGTGAAATTCGGATATGTGTAGATTTTTGAAACTTGAATCGGGCGTCCTTGAAGGATAATTATCCTCTGCCTGTCATGGACCATGTCCTACAAGCTATTACTAAAGTAGAGATAATGTCCATGTTGGATGGATTTTCAGGTTATAATCAGGTAGAAGTGTTGGAACAAGATCAGCATAAGACTGCATTTACCATGCCTTGGGGTACCTTTGCATATCACAGGATGCCTTTTGGGTTAATAAATGCAGGAGAAACTTTTTCACGTGCAATGGATTTGGCTTTCCAAAGTTTTCTTGGTAAGTTCATTGTTGTCTATTTAGATGATTTGACAATTTATTCTAAGGAACGTCAAGATCATTTTTCCCATCTACAACAAGTCTTAGAAAAATGCCGCCAGCATGGAATCTCTGTCAATCCCAAGAAGTCTATTTTTGGGGTCACTGAAGGTAAATTGCTTGGACATATTGTTTCGAAGGAAGGTATTAAAATTTATGCGGAAAGGGTAAAAGCAATTCGTGACCTTTCATTTCCGACCAGTAAGACTGTCGTTCATTCTTTCTTTGGACAAGTTAATTTCCTGCGAAGATTCGCTGCCAATTTTGCTGAACAAACTCGTCATATAGTCAATATGATGAAGGGTAATTCTCTCTTCAAATGGACTCTAGAAGGAAAGCAAGATTTCCATCAGATCAAAGAAGCCATGGCAAATGCTCCAGTCTTAGTATGCCCAGATTATACTAAGGAGTTTATTATGTATAGCTATGCGTCAGATCATACTTGTTCAGCTATACTAATGCAAAGAAATAGTGAAGGTGTGGAATCACCTATCGCGTTCATGAGTTATCCATTGAAAGCTCATGAGTTGAAATACTCAGAAATGGAGAAGCATGCTTTTGCCGTAGTGAAAGCAACTAAACATTTCAGGTTCTATATTCTGAATTCACATGTCATTACTCTTGTTCCTGATGTTGTTGTCAAGTCTATTCTGAAACAACAAGAGTTAGGGACTAAAAGGGGCAACTAGGTTGCCAAGATTCAAGAATATGACATGAAAATCAAGCCCACTAAGTTGGTTCATGGGAAAGGTCTATGTCAGTTGATAGCTGACAATAAATCAATAGATGAAGTGGTACTTGAAAGAAAAGGTATTAATCAAGATATTCCTCATGTTCTATTCGTTAGTACTACTGACGAGTGGTATTCTGACTTGGCGTATCTCTTAACATATGGAGATTGTCCTGCACATCTATCAAGGAAAGAAAAGCAACCTTAAAGCTCAAAGCAGTGAATTTTGTACTATGGGATAATGGTTTGTACAAGAAGGGTCTGGACGGCAATTTCCTGCACTACATGGACAAACAACAACAAGTAAGATTACTTCAATCTTTTCATGATCTTGCTTGTGGAGGATATTTTTCTGCCCCTGTTACTGCACACAAAATATTGCATGCTAGGTATTACTGGCCAAAATTATTAAAAGATACATACAGTTGGGTTTGCAAGTGTGAGCAATATCAGCAATTTGTTGGCAAGCCTAAACTAGCTGCACTTCCACTAAAGCCAGTAATAATTGAAGAGCCTTTCAAACAATGGGAATTGGACTTCATTGGACCTGTCAATCCAACATCAAGCACAGGTCACATATACATCCTCACAGCAATGGATTACTTCACCAAGTGGGTGGAAGCAATTCCAACTAAGCAATCTACCTCAGCGGTGATTTGTCAGTTTCTAAAGGAGAACATCATCTCAAGGTTTGGTGTTCCTCATAAGATTGTAGCTGATAATGCTTCATATTTTTTGTCTTATGAGATAATTGATTTTTTCTTTGATCATAGTATTACTCTTTCTCACTCATCTGACTATTATCCGCAAGGAAATGGTCAGGTTGAGTCAAGCAACAAGAACCTGGTCACTATCATGAGGAAACTTGTTGATGAGAAACAATGGTTTTGGCATAAAGCTCTTTATGATGCGCTATGGGTGGATCATATAACTCCAAAAAGAGCAATCGACATTTCACCTTTTCAAATTTTGTATGGGTTGAATGCTGAGATTCTGATCACTATGGAACTTCCAGCACTAAAGCTTGCCAAGGCCATTGAAGATAACACATATCAAGATTCACTGGATAAGCAAATAATGTTTCTTTCTCAGCTAGAAGAAACAAGGGCTAAAGTGGTGGATAGGATTACTACACACCAAAGCCAAGTGAAGGCATTGTTCGACAGGAAAACAACTTCTTGTGACTTCTCAGTTGGTGATCAAGTCTTGTTATGGGACAAGAAGAGGGAACCAAAGGGTTTGCATGGAAATTTTGGTTCCTTGTGGAGAAGTCCCTTCACTATTCATGAAGTATGTGGTGAGCATAGCTACTTGCATATGCAAATGGTACCCCATTCTCGCTACCTCATAGCGGAGAACATTTGAAGCTCTTTACTCAATAGAGAGCGATATAAAGGAAGTTTTACCTTTTGTAAAATATGTATAGTCTTTTCTTCTTCTTTTCGTCACCTGACTCTATAACCCAATGCATACAGGCACTTGGAGTTCTAGATTCTACAAGCTTCAAGTGGTGCAGCTTGTTCCCCAGTCAGAGCCAGCTATTGTCCTCAATTTCAGCATGGCCAATATTGTGAGGCAACCCTACAAAATTGGTCCATTTCGTACCTTATCGTCTCTAGGAGAGCTTAATCGATTTGATCGGTTAGTTCATTTCGCTCTTTGTCTTTCATTTTTATTGTTTTCCTTGTTTTTCCAAGATTGCAGTTTATCCTACAGTTCGGACTTTAAAGCCCGAACTGCAGGGTTCTTTGTTAAAAGCACACTTCGGACTTTAAAGTCCGAAGTGTACTTATATTTTGTTGTTATATGCAGTTCAAACTTTAAAGTCCGAACTGCATGTGGTTTTTGACTGCAGTTCAGGTTCTAAAACCCGAACTACGGTTTGTTTTAGACTGCAGATCAGGTTTTAAAACCCGAACTGCATGCTGCCTTTGTATGCAGTTTGGACTTTAAAGTCTGAATTGCATATAGTTTGTTCTTAGTTGCATGTCAGAATTTAAAGTCTAACATGCAAGTGTCCTTGGCTTGCATGTCGGACTTTAAAACCCGACATGCAACTATGGGTTGTAATTAAAGATGCATTAATTGTTTTTTAGGGTTTGTTTAAATTGCCTTTTAAAGTTAATTTTTTGTGCTTTATTTTTATTTGTGTTTCATTTTACTCTTCATGCGCTCCCTCTTCCATTTTCTCCCATCATGATTCATCTTTTACTCTTCATTGCTCGATCGAATCACTCGATATCTGGATTTTGCAAACACCATAGCGGAAGAGGTAGGATTCTTGTTTTCGAGTTTTTATTGATTGCGTGTTTTCGCTTTCTTTTTTCTTTTTTGTTTGTTTTTCTTGTTTGTTTTCGATTTTCCCCTTAGGAGGTCAATCAGATTTTGAAGTCCGATTGCCTCCTTTATTTTGGAGAACAATCGGACTTCAAAACCCGATTGGCCTCCAAAGCCCCCTATCTTAAGCTGCATATCGGACTTTAAACTCCAGTGTGCAGCTGAAGATTTGTTTCCTCCGCATATCGGACTTTAAAGTCTGATATGCGACCTATTAACCTTCACATATCAGACTTTAAAATCTAATATGCGGAGAGGTATAGGGTGGCATGTCCAGTTTTAAAACCCGACATGTCACCCAGTTGTCCTTCCCATGTTAAAAGCACATCGGACTTTAAAGTCCGATGTGCCTTTGATTTTTCCAAACCTACACATCGGACTTTAAAGTCTGATGTGCATGTTGTTTTTCTGAATTTGCACATCGGACTTTAAACCCCGATGTGCTATTCATATTCCCTAGAATTGCACATCAGACTTTAAACCCTGATGTGCAATGTGTTTTTAGAAGTAGATCGGACTTTTTTCTCCGACCTGCTGTTTTAGCAGTTTTTACTCCTTGGCCTGTTTTGAGTCCCGCTTTTCAATCCGTTTGAGAAAAAATTGACTTTTGATAATGATGAAGGGCTAATCATCAATGTTGAATGCAGTCATTGTGCATGAATGTCAAATCTCTCCCACAACAAGCCCGAGTCTTTCTCAAAACAACCTTCTCTGAGTAAGACATCATCAAAAAAGATGAAATACAAGTACAATAGGTACTTGAATATGTACCTTCAGAGTTCAATGGATTCTAACATTAAGGAGATCAAGGACACCAAAATTGGGCATGTTGACATGCAAGAGTTTCTTGACCAGGTTCAGAAGGCTCCTGCATGCCTGACCAGTTTAATCAAATCTAAGCTGCATAAGTATGCATCTTTCCTAGTTGGGGCTCACGATCCTGAATTTGTACTAGCAATGGCTGATCACTTTGATCCAAGCACAAGACAAGTAAAAGATGATGATCAAAATGTCATAATGACTCTAGATAGTGTATTCTTTAATATTATTTTCAAAGGCTCATCAGCTGAAGAAGTGGCTGATATTTCTCAAGAGAGTGCTCAAGAGTAATACGAGAAACACAAGGATAAATGCAAAAAGGTGATCAATACTATTTATCTCTCAACTACTAGATCTTCCCTCACCTCCCAATGGCCTAAGTCTTTCCACGGGAGTGATTCTAATGAAGAATATAATGACATGGTCACCATGTTATCCAGAGTGAGAGGATTAAAAGACTCTCATTATTTCCAAAGCTGGATGATTTACTATATGAATATGATCAGAAAGGGAGCTGCAAGAATTGATTGGGGAGAACAAATTAGTGATGAACTTTGCACCCAACTGAAAGAGGTCAAGGTAACACTGAAGTTTTATATGACCTCATACCTCGTTTATGCAACTGCCTCTATGAGGCAATATCCAGGCTTGTCAACTAAGGGTGATAGAAGAATAGTGCCCGTTTGGGAATACTATGATCAACTAACTATCAAAAATCAAGGTAATCATTATAGGAGGGTTAATGATGCTTTCTTTGTTGTTTGGAAGTGTTTTTTTTATAAAGGCCTGTATAAGAGAAGAATATGAGAGGCCGCTTACAGTAGGGTGTCCCACTTTGGCTGTGTCTTCCTTCAATTCCCCACATTTACCTATATCCGAATTGGATGCTTCTTAGGTGAGCCCTTCATTCTTCCAAGGTTTCCTATGGATAAAATTGTCCTTATGGAGCTATGTAGACAACTAATTAGTATGAATGAGAAACAATCACAAGCACACAAGACTAGGCTGAAATTCCCAGAGTCAATTGGCAGGTATTCCGTGCTAACTAATCCCAAAGCGAAAAATATGGAGGAGGAGATGCAGTGGAATACCATAAGGAGATTCAAGGCCTAAACCGATTTCAATTTTTGGGGTATAAAGAGAAAACTCAAAATGACATACACGCATGTCTATAGGTTTGAGGATGTTTGGGCGGACTGTTAGAATGAGGAGGATATAAGAAGGATGGACTTTAGCCACCTTACTCTAGAACAAATTGAAAATCTGGATCTAGCTAAGATCCCAATGACTATGGAAGACACAGATGACATAGTGGATCATGTTTACTATGAGAAGAAGATTGTTGATTCCCCGCTCCCACTTGTGCAATGATCAAAGAAGGAAAGCAAGTCCATTACTTGAAGGATCTCTCCCATCATAGCAAACACTAATGAGTGGTAGTAGACTCGGCTTCCAAAAGAAAATACGGTGAAGTTATGGTTCCATCATCAGACAAAGACAAAGGTAACATACGATCAAAATATTATACCATGCAGGTTGTGGAGCTCAGAGTAGAGACACATGAAAGTGTGAAATTAGATTCCTAGACAACCCTTAATTCTTTGTTAAGAAGACTGGATCAGGAGAGGGATGAGAAAAATATCCTGAAGCAGAAGTGTGAGCAGTTGACCAAGGTCCTCTTAAAGGTAACACAATCTTCTCAAGAGGTTCAACCTATAGGATTATCAATAGATATTGAAGCTATCAAAAAGATTGAGCAGGTAGGAGCTAAGGGCCGAGAAATGGATGAATGGATCTCACGGCTAAGGTCAGAAGGCTCTCATCTTCTGAGTTTAATGGTGGAACTATTGTCTGATTATGAAGTGATCCAGAGTCGGATGCAAAGACTCAAAACCTCTTTATCCTAGGAAATTGAGGAATTTGTGAAAAGCACTACCCTTTGGAGCAAAATGGAGGATTTCAGGATAGATGTCCTGGTTGAGAACAAGGTAATTCCCACAAGGGAGAAGTATATTCAGATCTTGTCATTATTGTCTCATAAACAAGAGACAATGAAATTGATGATTGCAGAGCGGGATCGCGAAAAGAAAGAAGGTGATGATGAGGTTGACCTTATTTTTTCTAAAGTACATGATCTCCCTTGCTATTTGTATGATGGTGATCAAAATCTCGTCACTGCTGAAGTCATCACCCAAGAATTTCTTTCCTTGATGGACCAGTGCACGGGACAAGACTTCTCGCTTGATACATTTGATAAATTGTTAGAAATTCAAGTCAACTTTGAAGTACTCACATCCATGCTAAAGGATGTTAAGAAGAAGCACGTGAAGATCCAAGATGTAATGTCCCGCATTCAAATCATCACAAGTTCTACCTTGATGCCAAACGAATCAGAGGTCAAAACCATCCTCGCCAAGTTTGAAGGTTTTTAGAAATCCAACGAAGAAGAGAATCAAGAATGAAGTTCCCCCTTTTGGCACTCTTTTTTCATGCAGCTGCACCAATAGATGTTGTAAATTTTTATGTAGTTGCACGTTTTCCTTATGTAGTAGTTGTAGTAAAATAGGACTGTTCGGTTGAATAAGTCAATTGTGCCCACCTTTTTCTCAACTTCTTTTCCTATATAAGGAGGACCTTTTTGTAAATATTTTTATCTTTTTCATGCTTAGCAAAACTCTGCTGGATTTTTATCCCAATTTAGACTTTGAGCTTTTGTGATGAGAATTCAATCAAACAAATAAAGAAAATGGTTTTGTTGATTGCAAACTTTGTGTTGTATCAATAAATTTGTTTATATTATTTAATGTTCCTATGTCCATTGAATACATATTATCTTTACGTATTTGATCTTAAGATCTTGCTACATGGTTAAAGAACTCTCAAATCTTGCCAATAGACTTTGTGCTCTTAGCATGCTTGAGAAATCCACTGATAAAGGAAGTAACTTGTAGTAAGCTTTGTATTGTTGCGGTTATTAGTAGTTTAATTGATTAGAAATTTTATGCTTAAAGACTTTGAGCTTTAAGCTAAGTTTCTACTTGTTTAATTTGTAACGATCATGTGAATCAGTGTTACCATATAGGAGACTTTGTGCTGCTTAAAAGTAACTCTTAGTGTAGTTTATTAGATTAATAATTCTTTTCTTTGAATATATGAAGAGTTAGAGAAGCTGTAAATAGGTGAAGGGAGAATACATAAACTCTAAAAAAAGAGAGTTATATGCCCAACGCCAACCCACCAATTTAATTTGGTGTTAATTAGAGGAGAAATTTCATAGGGAACCTCCCCTTGATGAGAGGAGAGATTAATTTCTTAGCATAGCATTGTGTGAATTTTATGTTTTGTCATTAGTACGCTGGTGACAAAATATTCACCCAACACATGCAAAAAAACTAATCTAATCCACCTTGCAAATCCGCCATAGGCTGTAAACAAAAGATTAGTAGTACAATCAAACTAACAAAAAATAGAAACTCAAAACATGATAGAGGCGAATGCATAATTTTACATGTGCGTTTGTGTGATACATACAGACTGAATGCGAGAATCTGACAGAGCAATGCATAAATCTGACAAACTGAATGCATGATGATATCTAGTCGATTGCGTAGCTCTAATAGGTCAATTGCGTGACAAAAGGTAGACAACAACAAAACTTAAAAACCAAAAAAAATAAGAAAACTAAACCCGATCAGGAACCTGCGAAACTAATTGTGAAGCCGTAGCCAAATCCCTCATTATCCATTCAATATTGATTAGATCATATTTAAATGTATAAGAAAGAACTAGGCAATTATATTTGTCTAAGGCCAGTTGTTCTTCCAAGTCCTATATCAATTTTTCTACCTAAAGAACCCTTTGATAGCGTTTGGCTTCTCTCCTTTGTTCTTTCATCCTTCTTGCACCTAAAATCTTGAACTAAACTTTTCTTCCCATAAATTGTATTAATTAAATAATAAAATAAAAAGCAATTTGATCCCGGATTAACAGAATTAAATAGAACAGATAATAGATGGAAGAAAAAATTAAACAGCAAAGCTTCTTGCGAATGCGTGATCCAGAAAGGGCAATTGCGCGATCTGGATAGGGTGATTACGTGACCCTGAAGGGTCGAACGCGTGATTCTGTCTATGCAATTGCATGATGATGAATGCTTGATTGTGTGATGGAAAAATCTTTTCTAGAAATTTGTGCAACCTGCAAAAAAAAAAAGAAAAGTTCGCACAATCTGTAAAAATCACACAGAAAAATAATGAAGGTTAAATGTTTGTTAGTTCACGTCGGGTTCACCAAAATGTCGTACATGTAAAATTCATCTTAAAAACAAGTAATCAATTAGAAGCAAAAGGGAAATCATAAATCCCTCCTAACCAAAGAATTTAACAAATAAGACAATGGAATAACACAATCAAGCAAATAGGAATTAAAATAATCAAATGAAATCAAAACTCCCTATCCCAAGATCGCGTATGGCTTACATTGCTCTTCTCCTCTTCATGGTATGATGGCTGTCAGATATTGTGCTAGTAACATGCAAGTGACACAAAGATTCAAAGTTCGTGATTCTTGAAAATGGAGATTGAATGCTCAATTTATAGATTTTTGGATAGGATTGATTGAAAGGTGGAACAGATTGATCAAGAGGTGGAACTCAGGTGAGCTCACATGAAAATTGATAGTTGAACTGTTAATTGTAGGAGTAGAACTCAATAGATTGAATAGATTAATTGAGTCAACTGATTGAGAAAAAGTTGATTGAAGGAAGAAGTGGAAATAAACAAGATGACACAGAAAGCTTAATTTAGAAAAAGCCAACTAAAAGATGGAAATGGAGATTGGAGAGATAATTGATTTAAATAATTAATTCATTTAATTAATTAATTTAGCATGTGCTTGCATTTAGACTTAGATTTTTCAATTTAATCTTTGCATGATATTTATTCAAATAATTGAATTTATTAATTCAATTTAGCATTTGAATATATTAAAAACTTGACTTTGATTTTCGATTTGGTTTTTGAAATCATGCGCATGTATTTGAATTTGGAAGAAATTGGAAAAATATGAAATTAAATGAAATTAGAATTTGGGGATTTAGAAATGGACGAATTAATTAGTTAATTAAATAATTTAAAGAAACTATTTAATTATTTAGAAATAGAATTTAATTAAATAATAAAGATTATTTAATTTAAAAGATTAAATCATAATTAATTAAATAATTAATATTTAGAAAAGCGTTAAATGATTAGATGATTAGAGATAGAAATTGAATATTAATTAGTAATTTATTTAAACAATAAAGATTATTTAAATTGGGGAATTCATTAGAATCAATTAAATAATAAATATTTAATTAACATTAGAAAATGGTTAAAATGATTAAATGATGATAGAAATAGAAAATAGAATAATTAGTAAGATTATGAGGAAATATGAAATTAGAAGATATAGTTAATTAACTTAATTAAATAATTAAAGAATTATTTAATCAATTAGAGGAATAATTAGTACATGATCAATGAGACATTTTTAGGTGTCTACATTTGCCCCTCTTTGAGACAATGTCAGCACGACTTTGTTTCAAAGAAAATAAAAAATTCTGCCCCAGTATGCCCCGGTGATAATACCCCCTCGAGAGATTGTTTGTGCATTAAAGACGTGAATGATCTCTCAAAAAAAAAAAGAATGTGAGATGAAAGGTAGAAGAATGGTTAGTTGATTGGAGATATAGATAGGTGATGTGAATATGATATTGAGATAGAATATGAGAGAATGAACCTTAGAATGAAATAGAACAATGTTAGATGATAGAAAATGATTAAGAAAGAGATGATGAGAGAAGAATCAACAAACTAGCAATAAACAGATGAGATGAAAATGAAAATGAAATTGAATGAATCACGAACCTGTGTCATTATTTATTGTGCAATATATATTCATCACTGAGACTTATTATTGAACAATGGAGCTTATCACATCAGGGTATAAGGAACCAAGATGTAAAGATATCTAATTGAAGAAACAAACATGTAGAAAACAAGCAACAAACAAAGAAAAAGATAATGCCCATCATGGATCCTCTAGTCACTTGTAGACATCCTTCAGTAGCATAGGAACAATATCTGTCGCCAAATGATAAAAAGATAAAGACTAACCTAGACAAAATTCAGCAGCTATACTGAACTTGTGCCTTCATTCTCAGTTGCTTGATGTGATGGTTGATAATATCTGATCTCATAAAGTTGCGGACCCAGTTTAAGAATGACCTATCTGATTTTGAGTGTATCATCTTCTATTTAAGACAAGATAATGATCACTTGATATGGATATGATACGATTGATAAGACAGTTCAACCAGTTGATTGCAGTTGTTTGACTGGATAGTCGTATCCTTTGTTAACTTCGTGCGAAGTGTTTGATAGATATTTGCTAGGGTATTTGTTTCTCACAAGACATTTTATTGCAATTTTTTCTGATTGATTGATTTTTTATTTTTAGTTGTTTTCCAAAACATTTTTCGATGTTTTTAGATTATGTAGATCAATATTTGAATGTTTTTGGTTGATTTTTTCAAGATCGTATATGGATGTTTTTGGTTGATTTTTTTAAGGACATTATATGGATGTTTTTCAATTTTTTTGGTTTTTCATTGTTTTTGGGTTTTTTGTTTTTCCAATGTTTTTGAATTTTGTGTTTTTCCAATGTTTTTGAATTTTGTGTTTTTCAATGTTTTTGTATTTTAAGTTTTTCAATGTTTCTGGATTTTGAGTTTTTCATTATTTTTTGGATTTTTTCAGGACATTATATGATTTTTTGGATTTTTTCAGTTATGCCCCCAGTGTGTAGACCTATATGACATAATGATCTGCAGAATGTATGTGGAGACAAATGAAATTTTGACATGACCTACATGAATGCAACATGCAGGATGAAGATGCATTTCTTATTCAAACAAGGTTAACTGTGTTTGTTTTAACATTTATAATACACCAATTAAAATGGAGGTGCAAAACATTTCATAGATAAGCGGTCAATCGATCACTAAGGTCCCTTGGAACATCCAAATTAACACACTTAGTGACTAGGATTTATAAATGGAGACGCAAAAAACTTCCCCATTCATTCTTGAAACTTTGATCTTCTTTTGCCCATGTGTGTGCAAATGCATTAATTCCTTCTCTTCTGTTCACTAAAGATCCTTAGCATCCTATATGACTAGCTACATGGATTATCCTAACTTCCAAAGCATCTCAAATAGAGTCTCACTTCTAGCAAGCCTTGAGAGCTCCAACGAGGTTATAGACTTTAATTTCTCAAATATTGCTCCATTGCCAATAGGCATTCATAGCCCTAATTGACTTACTTGTATGTTCCCATAGTCAAGCTTTTTATCGCATTTGTATACATGATATTTCAGTTATATATCATTGCTCTTTTTCCTTGAGATGGATATTTGGCATAGCTCTTTTTCTTTTTATTTTCTTGCCTTGACTTGTAAGTAATGAAACCTACTTGGGCATGACAATTACAGCGGCACTGAAGTAGAATTTTAGATTTTTCACTAGTAATATGATCAACTAGGTGTCTAGGATGAATTAGAGACTTTTTTAATGTGTGAGATATAGCAATTGACAGGTTGTGGGTTAACAAGTCTCAAATAGTGAAATCATTACCCAACCATAAGTAAAGTGTCGTCACAGGGTAATGTTCAAAATGAATGACCTTAGGACCTCAAAGACTTCATGTCCGAATATCTAAGAGAGGAAATGACCGTTGCTTCTCTTGAATGCAAACAAATGATAAACTTGGACAGTTGCCTTGTTTTGTTGACGTTGCTATATGAAAAATGCTGAAACTTTTGAGAATGCAATGCATTTAAAAAAGAAACTATATGTAATGCAGATGTTTTTAAATGATATGAAATGCAATGTAGAAAATAAAACCTAAACTATATAGCCCTTAGGTATAATATCGCTTGAGGTGCATGTTGTCCATAGGGTCAGAGAGTGGAAATCCCTCTCTGACTCCTAGAAATTCTGAAATTGATTCATCATTTTCAAACCAATCCAGCGTTGGTTTTCCTTCTTGCCCCCAATCAGTCAAGTGTGAATGCACTAGGGGTAATTCATTACTCCCTTCTTTAGTAGACTCTAATACCATGAAGACTTGATTATTTGACTGACTTTGTGTATCTTCATCATGTATAAGCCTTATTTGATTTCTTAATATTACACTTTCTGGTGGGCTAGAATCATGGAGTGATAAGAATTTGTAGTCATGAGAGTCCGTCTCACTTTCAATATATGTTTCATCATATGAGCTATCATCACTTATTTCTTCTTATTCTTGTTCCTGATTCTATTGTAGATTGACTGGTCTTCTTTGGGCATTAGTTACCCTCCTTAAGCCTGGTATAAGCCTTTGCAATCTTTCTTCATCTACTTCGTTAGGTTGAACCTGAGTTGCTTCTCATGGTAGTAATGACAATAACCATGGGTGGGATTTGGGTGGTGGTGGTAAACCTGCATCTGTTGCCACATTAGCATGTATTGTTATGTCAACAACTGCATCATTTTGTAACTCAGTGGTAGGTTCTTGCAATAGTTGTCTCATGTCATCTCCATCTGATTTTGTGCTAGGTGATGTAGGTACCCGATTACTTGTTTGAGATGAAGATGGAAGCGCGTGTGTGGACAAATTCCTTTGTGATATGTAATCTGATGGTTTCCTTGGTTGATTTAGTATATCAAGAGTGTGTTGTCTTGCTTTGGTGATATGTTGTACATGCTTGTATCCTAATCCTTGATTCCCTAGATTATCATTAGGAACAACAAGTTCCAGTCTTCCTTGTTTATGTAACCCAAGGCTTGTGGTACCATCATATCAATGTCTTTGGAGTATTTTGAGTCTATTGCCATATTGATCTATGTGTATTCTAGTTATTGTCATATGATCTTCTTCTCTATATATCCAATGGTTAACATCTTCATTCAGGGATTCTTCTTGTAAATCACCCCATCTAATGAAAGAGCATGAGTTTGTGTATCTGACAATTTCTTTTCCTTTGTCTCGGTTTTGCACTGTAGTGTGAGGTTTCCCAAAGGACTTAGGACAAAGAGACAACTGTTTCCCACTTAAATTATTTACAATAGAGTACTCTCCATAACCCATATCTTTTATTTGTAAGGAGGATGTTGTAGGCATTTCCTTTTTTGTTTCTGTGATCTTTAATGTTTCCAGCTGTGTAGTGAGAGGTGCGACCTGATTGATAGGTACCTTATTATGGACATTGTCTTCCAGATAATTGCAATGTTGGAATGGATCTGGATCACCCTTTATGGTGATTTAAATACCATTGTATGGTAATTTGAAACATTGATGGAATATGGATGGTACTGCTTGCACGGTGTGGATCCATGGGCGGCCCAATAACATGTTATATCCAAGCTCTTTGTCCAAGACTTGAAAAGGGACCTCTGTCGTTATTGGTCCTATTTTTATAGGTAATGTTACAATGCCTTTAGATGGGCGTCCTTCATCATTGTAAGCCTTAATATTTATCCTCTTGGAAGAATCAATGTGAAGTTCAGAATACCCTAGTGCTTTGACCAGTTTTAAAGTACAAATGTTGAGACTGGCTCCCCCATCTATGAGTACTCTTCTGATTCTTCTCTTATGAATATAAGCTTCTAGATGTAGTGGGTCATTATGAAGCAGTCTATCACTAGGAATATCTTGTTCTCTGAATACAATACGTGTGCCTTGTATCAGATTTCCCACCATAGATTGGAAGGCATTTTCATCTATATCTATGTTCACTATCTAATCTTGAAGAGCTTTGTCCATTATAGCTCTATGAGTGGGAAAAATTTGTAATAGTTTGAATAATGATATTTGTGCAGGAGTTTTCTTAAGTTGGTCAATAACATTGTAAGTTCCTACTACTGGTGGTTGATTTTGTGGTATTCCTTGTAAAGTTACCTTTGATCTACGAGTTACTATTGCATAGTATCTGTCTCTGGGAGTTATGGTGATCGTAGCGATTGTATCATAGGTTGTTTTATCAAGATTTATGTTAAATCCCTCTTCATAGTATTTATGGGTATGTTTGACATCCATGATATATTCTATGAGTTCATCTTCAAACCAACCTAAGTGAGATGATTGATCATGCCCCTAGTCTCTGAGACAAATATTTCTATCATCATCATACTTCGGTGCCTCTGATATCATGCAAATTTGGTTTTCCTTTGTGTGAGTGTCTTGATATTGGTTATCTTGATCAATTGTTTCTTGTGAATCCTTGTTTGTTATATCTCCTGAGCTAATGGCATGAATAGTGTAGTCATATGAGACCTTTGTGTAGTTAGCTGTATTATCTTGGGTACCTGATGTGGTAGCTTTCCCTTTGTCATGCTTAACAAAAGGATCCTTAAAAATCGTATGATTTGTGTTTGCTGAGGTTTTATCTGTATCAATTGTGATGTCTCCTTCGTCTATCATATCTTGGACCAATTTTTTCAATTTGTAGCAACTTGTCATTTTGTGACCTTTAGCTCTATGATAATCCCAAAAATCATTATCATTCCACCATGTGGGTTTGAAAGGACCTGGTTCATATACTCTTACATCAGGTAAACCATCACCTAGGAGACCCATCAAGGCACATGCTATGAACCTATAACTGACAATTGACTCAGATGTATATGAGGTCTAGATGAAGACGTATATGATAATGTAGGACTATGTAACTAATATGGATGATAATACAAAAGACTTAGGATGATAATGAGGATGTGATTGGGACTATGCAAAAGATGTAGGATGATAATGAGGACATAAGTGGGACTATGCAAAAGACATAGGATGATAATAAGGACTTAAGTGGGACTATGTAAAAGACGTAGAATAATAATGAGGACGTAAGTGGGACTATGTAAAAGACGTAGGACGATAATGAGGACGTGATTAGGAATATGCAAACAACTGCCTAGGGTCACAAGTATGTAAGGACTTTTGAGAATCGGTTTGAAAATGGACTTTGTTTTCTATAACTTCATGTGTAGGATAATGTTTTGTAGTTTTCCAAATCTAAGAACAATTGTTGGTAGGTATGTATAGCTGACTGACTCAATTTTCATACAATCTCAAAAAATTCAGAGATACGTGGGATAGGGCCTGAAATAGCCCAAGGGACTAACTCAATACTGGTCTAGCACATTGATACATAAAAGAGCATGGAATACAATCTTAAGCTGGATAGTGGACACCATTCAGTGAGGCCCTTATGAAATACTAAAACAAAATGAACAGATAGAGAGTCTGGCAGCACTAGCTCCACTCCATGGCACACACTTCTCGGGCATGCCAGTCTCTCTTACCCCAAAGATCCAAGGATCTTATAGCTGAGGGATTCATGTATCATAGTGTAAGGTACATGAAGGGTATCTATGGGGTATGATCTGCACTCCTGGAAACTCTGAATGTAGGATTTTTGGCGACTAAATTGGTTCTTAGTATTAGGTTTTTAGAGGTCCTGGTCCAACAATGGATTCTTAGAGCAAGCCACTTAAGGCTTTAGTTGAGTTTATTGGTGTAGGGAAGGCCCCCACATACGTCAAATTCACTCTACACTCTAGCCACCTAACCAGTATATTTATATAGCGGCTTAAAAAACTCGCTTGAGAGTATGTTAGAAGAGATGATATCCCCAACGCATCCCAATTCAAAGTACCTCTGTGGGATGATGAAATCCCCAGTCAAAGATACCCCTCACTACGTAGAATAAAATAAATTTGGATGTCGTTGTCACCTCCCTTCTTTCTCCCAAGACCCCAAAGGTGGGTGGAAAGTTAGTTAGTGCAACAGTAGGTCCACCCCAGACACAATAAAAAGTTCTTTACCTTAAGAAAATGAAAAATGATTTAATCTAATGCAGCCTGATTCACGTTCATTTTATAGCCCAAATTTAGGTGTTAGATACGAATGTGCATGTCCATTTTAAACACCAAATCCAAGTATGAAGGCATCCATGTCAATTTTAACCATTTGTTGATTTTAAGCACAAAAGACCAAGTGTGAGATGCATGCATGTCAATTTTATCCTATGTTCATTTTAAGCACCAACAACAAAGTGTGAGATTATCCATGCATGTCCATTTTAGCCCATGTTCATTTTAAGCACCAACAACGAAGTGTGAGATTATCCATGCATGTCAATTTTAACTGTTGTTGATTTTAATCACTAAAAATGAAGTGTGAAGTGTGCATGCAAAAATACTAATCTAATCCACCCTGCAAATCCGCCACAAGCTGTAAACAAAAGATTAGTAGTACAATCAAACTAACAAAAAATAGAAACTCAAAACTTGATAGAGGCGAATGAGTAATTTTACATGTGCGTTTGTGTGATACTTACAGACCGAATGTGTGAATCTGACAGAGAGAATGCGTAAATCTGATAGACTGAATGCATGATGATATTTGGTCGATTGCGTAGCACTAACAGGTTGATTTTGTGACAAAAGGCAAACAACAACAAAAGTTAAAAACTAAAAAAAATAAGAAAACTAAACCCGATCACGAACCTGCGAACCCAATTGTGAAGCCCTAGCCAAATCCCTCATCATCCATTCAATATTGATTAGATCATATTTAACTGTCTAAGAAAGAACTAGGCTATTATATATGTCTAAGGCCAGTTGTTCTTCCAAATCCTGTATCAATTTTTCCACATGAAGAACCCTTTGATATTGTTTGGCTTCTCTCCTTTGTTGTTTCATCCTTCTTGCACCTGAAATCTTGAACTAAACTTTTCTTGCCATAAACTGTATTAATCAAATCATAAAATAAAAAGCAATTTGATCTCGGATTAATAGAATTAAATAGAACAGATAACAAATGAAAGAAAAAATTAAACAACAAAGCTTCCTGCAAATGCATGATCCAGAAAGGGCAAATGTGCGATCTGGACAGGGCGATTGTGTGACCCTGTCAGAACGAATGCGTGACCCCGAAGGGTCGAATGCGTGATTTTGTCTATGCGATTGCATGATGATGGATGCTCGATTGTGTGATGGAAAAATCTTTTCTAGAAATTCGTGCAACCTGCAAAAAAAAATGAAAAGTCTGCACAATCTGCAAAAATCACACACAAAAATAATGAAGGTTAAATTGTTGTTAGTTCACGTTCGGTTCACCAAAATGTCGTACATGTAAAATTCATCTTAAAAACAAGTAATCAATTAGAAGCAAAAGGGAAATCATGAATCCCTCCTAACCAAAGAATTTAACAAATAAGACAATGGAATGACACAATCAAGCAAATAGGAATTAAAATAATCAAATGAAATCAAAACTCCCTATCCCAAGATCGCGTATGGCTTCCATTGCTCTTCTCCTCTTCGTGGTATGATGGCTCTTAGATATTGCGCTAGTAGCCTGCAAGTGACACAAAGATTCAAAGTTCCTGATTCTTATAAATGGAGATTGAATGCTCAATTTATAGATTTTTGAATAGGATTGATTGAAAGGTGGAATAGATTGATCAAGAGGTGGAACTCAGGTGAGCTCACATGAAAATCGATAGTTGAACTGTTGATTGTAGGATTGGAACTCAATAGATTGAATAGATTAATTGAGTCAACTGATTGAGAAAAAGCTAATTGAAGGAAGAAAAAGAATGATTGGTGGAAATAAACAAGATGACATAGAAAGCTTAATTTAGAAAAAGCTAACTAAAAGATGGAAATAAAGATTGGAGAGATAACTGATTTAATTAATTAATTGATTTAATTAATTAATTTAGCATGTGCTTGCATTTAGACTTAGATTTTCAATTTAATCTTTGCATGATATTTATTCAAATAATTGAATTTATTAATTCAATTTAGCATTTGAATATATTTAGAACTTGACTTTGATTTTCAATTTGGTTTTTGAAATCATGCACATGTATTTGAATTTGGAAGAAATTAGAAGAATATGAAATTAAATGAAATTAGAATTTGGGGATTTAGAAATGGAAGAATTAATTAGTTAATTAAATAATTTAAAGAAACTATTTAATTATTTAGAAATAGAATTTAATTAAATAGTAAAGATTATTTAATTTAAAGGATTAAATCATAATTAATTAAATAATAAATATTTAATTAATATTTAGAAAAGGGTTAAATGATTAGATGATTAGAGATAGAAATTGAATATTAATTAGTAATTTATTTAAATAATAAAGATTATTTAAATTGGGGAATTCATCATAATCAATTAAATAATAAATATTTAATTAACATTAGAAAATGGTTAAAATGATTAAATGATGATAGAAATAGAAAATAGAATAATTAGTAAGATTATGAGGAAATATGAAATTAGAAGAAATAGTTAATTAACTTAATTAAAGAATTAAAGAATTATTTAATCAACTAGAGGAATAATTAGTACATGATCAATGAGACATTTTTAGGTGTCTACAGGTAGGGTTGGTTTTTTGTGTTAATTTGTTTCAATGGGAGTTTGTTAGTGTGTCTACTTGTTTACAGATTAAGATGGCAAGCACTTCTGGAAGAATGGATTTTGAGAAGTTCAATGGCTCCAATTTTGAGTTATGAAAACTTAAAATTGGGGACCTGCTGGTTGACCAAGATTTTTGGATTGCAATGAGTGGACAAAAACCTTCAGGCATGAGGCAAGAAGATTGTGATTTAGCAGACCGGAAAGCGAGAGGACTCATAAGACTAAGCCTTGCATACTTAGTACTATTGAACTTACATGAGGAGAAGACTGCAAATGATTTGTGGAAGAAGTTAGGAGACATCTATCAGGGCAAAACCTTGGTGAATAAAATCTTCCTTAGGAAGAAGTTATATTCTTTGAAAATGGATGCAAGAACACCCTTGGTAGATCATTTGAATGTGTTTAACATGGTTCTTGTTCAATTGACATCAGTTGGTGTAGCTATTTAAGAAGAAGAACGTTGCATATTGCCGCTATGCTCATTGCCAGATTCTTGGGAACATTTGGTGATGGCCATTGGTAGTACTACGACCTAGTTCAAGATGGATACTGTGGTCAATACTCTTTTGTCAAAAGAAATGAGAAAGAATTCTTCTGAGATGACAAAAGATGCACTCTTTGTTCGAGGTAGACCAAAGGACAAAGACAATAAGAAAGGGAAGAAGTCCAAGTCCAAGTCATAGTGATGCAGATGCTTTTTTAGCAGCTCTGGCAGTGCCTGCTTCTGACAATGTGTGGTTAATTGACTCAAGGGCATCTTCCCATATGACATCTCACAAGGAGTGGTTCTCAAAGTATGAATCATATGCTGGTGGGAAGGTGTACTTAGCAAGTGATTCAACACTAGAGATTGTTGGGAGAGGAATATTAAAGTCCAATTTCCTGATGGGAGAATAAAGGGAATCAATGGAGTTCTGCACATACCAGGTTTGGCAAGAAACCTACTTTTTGTAAGAAAGATAAATGATGTTGGAGTCTAGGTAACATTTGTGTCTGGTGGTTGTAAGATGATTAGAGGGTCTATTAGTTTGGCTAAGGGTGAACGTATTGGTACTTTGTACAAGTTAAATGTTGAACCTGTGTGTTGTAATATAGTCACTAAGCAATCTGATAGAACTACTGAGTTGACATATGATGTAAATTCTATGGAAGATAAACTTCCTACAGAAAAGACAATGCTATGGCATTACAGACTTGGTCACATTGGTGAA
This sequence comes from Cryptomeria japonica, assembly GCF_030272615.1. Taxonomy (NCBI): domain Eukaryota; kingdom Viridiplantae; phylum Streptophyta; class Pinopsida; order Cupressales; family Cupressaceae; genus Cryptomeria; species Cryptomeria japonica. The sequence continues at coordinate 581,692,696 of NC_081407.1, read as the reverse complement.
AAAGGTTTGAAAAATTTAAAGAGTAAAAATCTAGTAGAAGGACTTACTGATTGTAACCTTGAGTTTTATTTATGTGAACATTGCATATATGGAAAACAAAACCGTGTTTAATTTTATTCAAGTCCTCATAAATCTTCTGACATTCTAGACTATGTGCATTCTGATGTGTTTGGTCCAGTGGATGTACCTTCTTTGTTTTAATCAAAGTACTAGGTATCCTTTGTTGATGATTATTTGAGAAGGACATTTGTTTATTTTATGAATAGGAAGTTAGAAGTGTTCAGTCGGTTTAAGGAATTTAAAAACTTGGTTGAAAACCAGACTGGAAGAAGAATAAAATGTTTTTGAACTGATAATGGTGGTGAGTATTGCAATACAGATTTTGACAAGTATTGTGTAGACCATGGAATCAAAAGACATAGAACTATGCCTTATACTCCACAAAAAAAAGGAGTTTGTGAAAGGTTGAATCGGTCTCTAATGGAGAAAGCAAGAAGCATGTTGAGTAGTGCTGGGCTAGAACAGAAGTTTTGGGCAGAAGCAGTTGCTACAGCATGTTACCTATTCAACCGGTCACCTACAATAGCGTTAGTAGACAAAACACCTATGGAAGCATGGTCTGGTAAGAAACCTTCTCTAAGACACATTCGTGTATTTGGTTCAGAGGCATATGCACATGTGCCTAATGTTAAAAGATCTAAATTGGATAACAAAGCAGTCAAATGTATTTTCATTGGATATGGAGTTGGAGTTAAAGGATACAAGCTTTGGAATCCTGAGACTGGAAAGGTTGTGTACAACATAAGTGTCATCTTCCAAGAGCTGAAACCTATGTCTATAGATAAACCAATAGAGAAGGAAAAAGAGAAGGATGTGGTTGAATTTTCACTAAGAGAAGAAGTGAAAACTCCAGATGTACCAGAAGATGAGAATGAAGAGAGTTCAAGTAGCTTTGAAAGTTCAAAAGATGACCAAAATGAAGCCTTACCACAAGTGTTAAGAAGATCCACACGAGAGGCAAAAGCTTGGTAGGTTTACCTCGGATAGGTATAATTTTTCAATGTTGAATGTAAATTGTGCCTATGATTTACTTGCTGATATGGATGAGCCTAGGACTGTAAAAGAAGCCATGGATATGTCAGATTCAGATTCTTGGTTGGAAGCCATGAATGATGAAATGAAATCATTGGACAAGAATGGAACATGGAATCTGGTATCCTTGCCTAAAGGTAGAAAGTCAGTGGGCTATAAATGGGTTTTCAAAAGGAAGTATGGTCCAAATGGCAGCATTGACAAGTACAAGGCCAGATTGGTTGTCAAGGGGTATTCTCAAAAGGAAGGTATTGACTATGGATAAATCTTCTCTCCTATAGCTAAGCTGACATCTATTAGATTTCTTTTGTCACTTGCAGCTGCATATGATTGGGAAGTCAAGCAAATGGATGTGAAAATAGCATTTCTTCATGGGGACCTTGAAGAAGAAATCTATATGTCCCAGCCTGAGCATTTTGTGAAAAAGGATAAAGAACATTCGGTATGTAAACTAAAGAAGTCTCTTTATGGTTTGAAATAGTCTCCCAGAATGTGGTATCAAAAATATAATACGTTTGTGTTGTCTTTGGGATTTGTGAGATCGAAAGTCGATCATTGTGTGTACTACAAGGTTGAAGATGATAAGATACTTATTATTGCTTTGTATGTTGATGACATGTTGTTCTTTGGAAATAACAAAGGTATGATCTTAGACTTGAAATCCCAATTATCCTTGAAGTTTGAAATGAAAGATTTGGGGTCAGCAAACTACATTCTAGGAATGGAAATCAAGAGCGACAGGTCTAAGAGAAAACTTTGGCTCAGCCAGAAAAAGTACATCACTAGTGTTCTTGACAAGTTTAATATGTCTGACTGTAAACAACAGGTTGTTCCTATTTTATAGGCAACCAAACTGTCTATGCATGACAATCTGAAATCTCCATAAGACATAGATGACATGAAAAGTATGCCTTATGCAAGTGCTATTGGAAGCTTGATGTATGCAATGGTTTGTACAAGGCCAGACATTGCCCAACTAGTGGAACTATTAAGCAGATTTATGTCAAACCCAAGAAGACCGCATTGGGGTGTTGTAAAGAGAGTTTTCAAATATCTGAAGGGTACTTCAGACTTTGCATTATCTTATCATGGTAATCTGAATGATTCAAAGAGAACTCTCAACATTTGTGGTTATGTAGATTCTGATTGGGCAGGGGACATTGACAACAGAAGATCCACCAGTGGATACGTTTTTGTTTTGAATGGTGGAGCAGTAAGTTGGATGGCAAGCGATAGTCTGTAGTCACTTTGTCCACTACAAAGGCAGAATACATGGCAGCCACACATGCTTGTAAAGAAGTTGTTTGGCTCAGGTGTTTGAGTACAGATGTTGGTTTTGATGCAGGGCAGGTTGAAGTGCGAAGTGACAGTCAGAGTGCTATATGTTTAGCAAATAACCCTACATATCATGCCAGGTCTAAACACATAGATGTGCAATTCCATTTTGTGTGTGACGTGGTAGAAGATGGAAAGGTTAATCTAAACAAGGTAGACACTCAGGAAAATGTTGCAGACGCATTAACAAAACCGATGAGCACTCACAAGTTCAGGTGGTGTTCTAACTCAATGGGTCTCAGTACCCATCCCTCTCTATAATGTTTGGAAAAGTGCTCAAGCAGTCTAGTGAATTCCTCGTCAAGTGGGAGTTTGTTGGAAATGTGCCTCTAATTCACATGACCCTTGTTCATATTGATCAGGTTAACTCTGGTTGATGAAACAGTGTGAAGGAAATTTGTGAACTCTATCGGTATAACTTTTACCAATGAACTCGACATATTGGAGCTCGGAGTATCAGGTTTGAAGTCATCCCGATGACCCGACAAAGTCAGCTTCGGTCATCAGGAGTGCTATCGACTATTGGATAGACTTGTTCGGTGCTATGTCGATACTCGATGAATCCTCCTTCATTCATTGAGAGTGCTAGCAGATATTGGATAGACTTTTTCAATGCTATGTCGATACCCAATGAATCCTCCTTGGGTCATCGGAGCGCTATCAACTATCGGGTAGACTTGTTCCATGTTATGCCAATACCCGACGAAGTCATTTTTTGGTCATCGGGGTAGCATCAATTATCGGATGGACAAAAGGATAAAAGGCATGCAGTTTAGATCAAGATCCAACAGTCACCGCTATGGCAAGATGCACAAGGTTTATCCTATGAAACTTGGCGACCAAGGTGGGGCTCGACAAAGGAGAGCTTCATTCCAGGTGGTTAGTAAGGTTATGCTAAGGTGGTAAGGCAGAGACCCCAAAGAAAGTCAGAGGGTGCCATGTGGCAGAGCATAGAAAGAGAGATCTAGCAGATCGGACGATCGGGATAGATGATAGTTTTTCTTGTCGATGACCTGATGGAATCGCCTTCAATGATCGGGTCTGTCATCAGCCATCAAAGATGTAGTTTTGAAGTTACACCAATACCTGATGGAGTTGACTTGTCTGGACCGGTGTCTTTGAATACGAACCGGTTTGATTCCTGGATGCATGTGGCATAATTGTTTTCTCACGAATGCAGACCGACGCAAACAGGTGGATGTTTAACTGATATGTGCAAACTGACAGTTGAACGGTCGACATGAAAATGTATATGAACCCAAGAGGAAACTTGAACGAGGTTGTTGTTTTGATGATAAGTCGTATACTGTGGTGTGTAACCGAAGTGATCAGAGTGAACATCTGTGTTGTGATAACAAACTTTATTGTAAAGATTCTTTGCTCAAAATAAAGTGCTCTTGTTGTCGGTGGTGAGTGTTTTCCCAAAAGGGTTTCCCACGTAAATTCATGGTGTTTATCTTTGTGTGTGTTTGAATTCTGACATTGTCTTTGTTTCATATATGCTAATCTTAGTATTTTGTAGAGTTTTAAAATACACTAGTCTTGTTTCCCCTTAAAATTGACATTAGGGAAGCGTTTTTCTGCACTGTGCTTTCCTTACAATCGCTAGGATTATCAGCAACAATCAAGGTAGTGAGGTTGTGAATAATGAATTTAAGATCTACCAAGGGGTCATCTAAAGACACATGAGAGGAAACACATGCCATCGCATCAGCATGTCGATTATCTTTTCAAGGAACAGGCTCCATGGTATAAGAATTGAATTTTTGTAACAAGGATACAACTATATCTCTATATTGTGATAATTTTTCTTTCTTAGCTTGATAAACTCCTATCACTTGTCCTATGATTAGTTGAGAAACTCCATAAATATGTAGATGTTTCACATTCAATGCCAAGGTTGCTTTAATTGCATCTATAAGAGCCTCATATTCAGCAATATTGTTAGTACATAATAAATTGAGACGATATGATAAAGGAATAGGCTTCTTTTTAGGAAAGATTAAGACCACCCCTACCCCCGATCATGTATGACACTTAGAGCCATCAAAGTATAATTCCCAAGTCTCACCAACCTTAGTGGAAAAATGTATTCATCGGGAAAGGACTCTGGATTAGGTAGGGAGAAGGGTGAAGGAGCATAAACTAAGTGGTCAGTCAACTCTTGAACTTTTATTGCCTTTTGTGAGACAAACTTAAGGTCAAAATCGGTCAACATCATAACCCACTTAGCTAAGTGTCCAGAAAGGTCAGTTTTGGAGAAAATATGTTTAAGAGGATCAAATTTAATGATAACATGGATCTCAGCATTCAAGAGATAATCCCTCAACTTTTGGGTTGCAAAGACCAAAGCAAAGCACTATCTTTCTATTGTAGAATATCGGACTTCGTAATCGAGTAGAGTGCAGCTTATGTAATAAACCAGGCATTCTCTACCATCCTTGTCACATTGTGTCAATAGGGTTGCAAGAGCTTGAGGGGAAGCCACAGTGTATAGAAGAAAAGGCTTAGTAGGATCAGTAGGCTGAAAAATAGGAGGATTGGCCAAATAGGCTTTTAGGTCTTCAAATGCTTGATGATAATCCTCATTCTATTTAAAAGTGATATTCTTTTTAAGCAATTATGTGAAGGGAAAGGTACAATCCCCAAGTTGAGAGACAAACCTACAAATATCTTGGATCTTTCCTTGCAAACTTTTTAGTTGGGAGACATTCTTAGGAGGTGGCATGTTAACAATAGCATTTATCTTCTTTGTATCCACCTCAACGCCATGATGTGAAACTACGAATCCTAATAGTTTTCTACTATCCACACCAGAAACACATTTTTGGGGATTCAAACACATGTTATACTTACAAATTCTCCCAAAGATTTGACAAAGGATATTAACATGATTTGTGTGAAGAATGGATTTGGCTAAGATGTAATGCCCCTACCCTAGTCGGACTTGTAAAACCCGTTTGACCTTGGTTGACTTCCTATGTGGCATTCTTGAATGATAGGTTAACCATGGTGCAATGTGTAGTTTAGATAATATAAATAATCGTGCATACCTATTATTGTGCTTTTGCATCGATTCTTGTGTAAATGTAATTGTTTCCTAACTCTTGTGATAAATCTCGAGCTAACGCCTTCATTGAATATGTATATGTATATGTATGCTTGCATGATTCATGGGTGCAGGAGATTGCAAGTACAACACCACCTAGGGCGAGGTTCATCTCCTATGGAATTCGCAGGTTTGAGTAAACCTCCTCCATCCTCAGAATTCGGATTTGGGGGTCATAAAACTCTCATCTTGCCTTAGCCATGGTCAGGTGAGCGTTGTGTGTGGTTCGTGGGGCCTTCTTTTCATTGGGTTGTGTGTCGTGTGATTTGGTGGACTTCCTCGGTTTGCATGCCTTGCATGGGGTAAGTGGAGTTTGTTATCCTAAGTATTCAATTCAATTTAATGTGTGGATGTACGCATTAGTAATGTAGAAAATTTAAAATAGGTAGTTTCTTTTATATGATTAATCGTTAAGTTAAAGAGATCGCTTTAATTATAATTGTAGCAAGCTTAAAGTATTTAACTTGAATTAATGTGTTCATTTACGCATTAGTAGTTGAGAAAATTAGAATAAATAGATTTCTTTAATGAGATTAGTCGTTTATTAAAAAGGTCGCTTTATTATGTTATAGCGAGTTAATTTAATAGTTGATATTAAAATAACGAATTCAATGAGTTATGCATTTTAGAAAGAAAGGATTTAAAGTCATTTGGGAAAGAGAAATAAATTAATCATTTTCACATTTTGGAAAAGAAAAGGGTAAATTTTATTATTTAAAGGAAATTATTCTTTTTACTTGTTAAGTTGATATAGTATAAAGGATTGATTTTTGGAAATTTAAATTAATTTAAATACCTTGCCCTTGTTAATAGTTCAAAATATAAATGTTGGCTAAAGTAATATGGAGATATTAAAATTAGAATTAAATAAGAAATAGAAGCATTTTAATTTTAATAAGAAAAGCGAATAAGATGTATTGAATAATGGAAAAGAATGATTTCCATTTTCATTTTCTTTTATTTTACAAATAAATGCCTAAATTCGAAATTGAAAATTAGGTCAAAAAAAGGGGGTTCTCATTTAGCCTAGTTTTTTGGAAATATTTTTGGGGGGATTCTTTCTTTTGGTGATTTTTTTGGAAAAAAAATGGCTTTGGAAGGGAGATTGGGGTTTTTGGGGAGGAGATGGAGTTTTGCTTTGGGTTGCAGGTGGAGCTCTCCTTCAAGTCATGCCCGGAATGCGTTATGAGGTAGGATACCAATCTACCCTTTTATTTATTTGTTGAATCAAAAACAAATTGGTGTTTGAATGTTCTCCATGAAATGCTGGAAAAATAGAAATGATACTACCCATGAATGTTCTTAAGATTTAGTTTTCAGTTTTTTTTGAAAGCTTGGTTGTTCTTGGATTCAAGATTTGTCATGGTTTCTTGGACTTTTTGAAAGGAGAAAATCTTCCCCATTCTATTGCTCAAATATTCTGGAAAAAAAAAAAGGGGTTAAAAATAAAAGAATAAAAATATCAAATAAATAGCTATGGTTGTGACTGTGTATGGGTTTTTCTTTCAGTATCCTCATTCAAAAAAAAATTTGTCTTAGTCTTAAACTATTAATCTTCCATATATATATTAAAAAAAAATGTATATAAAAAAAAAAATATAATCAAAAAAAAATTATTAGCGGCTAGGGTTGGAGGGCGGAGGAGCCGAGGGCTCTACCCGCGCCCTCCTCCCCACAGGCCACAAGGACCTACAGCCACTAAGTGGGCCGCAGGGATCCCTGCGTTCATTGTGGCCGCAGGGGGAGTCCCTATGCCCACCGTTTGGCAGCGAGGGAGCTAGGGTTCCCGCCTCTTCCGCGTTGGAAGGTGGGGCCCACAGTGTCCCCTCTTTTTTTTTTAATTTTATTTTTAGTTTTTTTTTGTTTTATTTTTTTTATTAAAAAAAAAAAAGATTAAAATATAATAGTACAATAAAATGAAAAAAAAAGAAGATTGATTTTAATGACAGTGTTTTTTTTAATATAGTTTTTTTTTAGTTAATAATTTATTTGATTATTTGATGCATATATTTAACGTGAAGGTTAATTTTTGTATCAATAAATAATTAATTCAAAATTGTACGTTAATATATATATATATTTAAAAGAGATTTATATATATTTATATGTTGAATAGTATTTTATAATTAGTGATTTTTTTTTTTTTAAAATAATACAGTGTTCAGGAAACACATAGTGATTCTATCTGAGCATTCTGAGAGCTTAGAAACAGGAATCGAAAATGTTAAAGTATTTTAAGTTCGTCATGGAAATTTTGAAAACTGAAATAATATGCTAACAAGATCATCAGAAACTTAATAATGTGTCGATTGGAAGTTTGGAAGAAAATGATACCTCCTTTTAGTAAAATAAATAATTTAGTTATTTCTTCCCCAATGATGTGAAATAGAAAATGGAAAAGATGGCAGGTTTATCTTATGTTTTCGCTTGTGTTAAGTAATAGCAAGGCTTTGCTAGGTTTGTTTGGACCCTGTCATCTGGTTACTTGTGTTGGTCATAGCCGGTTACGTCCCTAGTCAGAGTATCGTTAGTCATTAGAACCTGTAATTGCTTTATAGTGTTCAGTTGGATCCACTTCAAAAGGGATCATTATGTAAAATCCGACCAAGGTGTCTATTGTATATTGGTTGTGTTCGCCCAAGTGGCAAAGATGTAAAAGACATATTGATTATGTATTCCTAACTATATTAAATGCCAGAGGGGTCTTGCAGTTGAACAGACCCGGAGATGTAGCCCTTTAGGGGTGAACTCTGAGATCATACCCGTGTTATGCGATGCCTTGTCTCTTTTGTTTCATGCTTTTAAGTTATCATGTATGGTTGCTTTTCATAAGTGTATAATGGGAATTTAATGAAGCTAAATCCAAGTGCATAAAATTATTCTTGATAAATGTAGTAATCAGGTTCCTAAAACATTGTAAATTAGGATTATGGAAAATATTTTGTTTATATTAATTAGAAGTAGTAATAGGGGAAGGAATCTTGCTAGGTTACCATTATTGGATTAACTTGTTATTAAGCATGTAAAATGAACGAATGTGATTGGGAAACCAAGTTAGAATTAGTGTTATAATTTCTAAGTTGAAATCTAAAGGATGAACCTCATATAGGTATTTACCTTCTTCACTATATTGGATGAATTTGTTTAGTTATTTCACATTTTAATCTTAACAGATAATCCTTACCAAATTAACTTGATAATTGGGTGAACTCAACTATTTATCCATAATTATAATCCTAATAAATGAATTTCTTTATGTTTGCTAAAATTGAACTTAAGAGGGAAGTATTCGTATAGTTGTTTATATCTTAATCTTAGTAAATGTATCTTTTCATATTAACTTCATTTAACTAAAAAGAGTGACATGCAATAAGATAATTATATTTTAATCCTAATGGAAGAACGTCACTATGAACTTATATTTTAATCCTGTAATGATGAATTTCATCTTGCTAACTATATTTTAATTTAAAGGATGAACTCATGTGTCCTAATACATTTTCACCTTAATGAATTGAGCCCCTTCTATTAGCATTATTAAAACTTCAATGAATGAATCCTATGGCTACTCACATTTTATCCTCCATAAAAGAATTATGACTCTTTAGTTTGGTTATGCTTAAACTTTAATGAGGGAACCTCACTCTATTAATGGAAGTTTAATCCTTAATGAACGAATCTCATCTTATTAACCATACTTTTAATATTTAAGAAAGATATCAAATGTGGGTGGTTACTTTAAACCCAATTGAATGAACTTCGCGATATTAACCACATTGAACCTTATGGGAGGCCTCTTAAATTTATTATGTTTAAAAGTGTATTGAGTAAATAACCTCACAATGGCCTCCTATCCACCCAAAATAAATGAACGCTTCCTAAAATTCTAAGAGGTCAATTTATCGAACATATATATGTCCATGTCGTATGCATTATCTTGTATTTAAGATATCCAGCTTATTGGATCTTTTGACACAAGTTGAGTTGGGAGTAAGGTTAAGTAATCACGTTGGGAAACTCCTTAGGTTCATTTAGCCTTCCGTTGTGGTATCTAAGTTTTATATGACTCCTAATTATCTTAATGTTGTAACTTATTAGTAACATTCATAATTAGTATTGTTAAAAAAAAAAAAATTAGTGTTTTTAACTTAAACCCTTAGGGGTTTCCTGGCGGGGCATTACATAAGATGTCATCAATGCAATCTTCTAAGGTTTTATGCATATAGTCATGGAAGATGAGAGTCATAGCACACTGATAGGTTGTGCCTATGTTTTTCAATCCAAAGAGCATCACAATCCAATAAAACATACCCCATGGGGTGGTTAAAGAAGTTTTATATTGATCTTGAGGATTAATGAAAATTTGATTATATCTTGAGAAACCATCCATAAAGGATAATAAAGCATGCCCTACTACCAAATCCACTATCATGTCGATATTTGGGAGAGGAAAGCCATCCTTTAAAGAGGCCTTGTTTAAATCACAAAAATTTGTACACATCCTAATCTTATTCTTAGCCTTACCCATAGCCACAATGTTTAAAATCCATGGGGAATAGTCGATAGGATGAATGAATCCAACATCCAATAGTTTTTCAATCTCAGCATTAACAAGTAATGCCACTTTAGGGTGAATCTTTTGAATATTTTGCTTCACAGGTTTAACATCAGGAATTAGGACAATGTTATGAGTGACAATATTAGGATCTACGTTGGGCATGCCAGAATATATCCAAGAAAAGATCTCATGGAATTCATGTAACAACTCGACATACTATTTTTGCTCTTCTTTGTCAAGACATTTCCCTATCTTGATGATTTTACCTACAACACAAGGATCCACCTTGATATCAATGTTGTCATTTATTAGGAGATTTCTTTGTTGAGGAGCATCTTTTAATTAAGGAAAGTCTTTAACTATCTCATCATTATTTCTTTTTTTCTAAAGTAAGCTTCTGCATTTAGACAATAGGGAAAATTGCAGCTATGGTGATAATGAGGAAGGTTGTCATAAGCTCCCAAGAATTTAGCTAAGGAATCATCAGTAGAAAAAACATCCAAAGTGAAAATACAAGAAGGGTCGCAGTAAATATATTTTGGATATTTTAGCGAGAGAGAAGCAGAAATGACATTAACACTAATAGATGGTCTCTTAGAGGCTTTAGTACGTTTGAAAGGACTATAACCAAGCCCAAATGTCATATCATGAAAATTGTTTTCCAAGGGCACCTTAACCCCTTTATCTTGAGCACCACATCCATTTCCATTATATCCACACCTAGCTAGGATGTGAAAACCAAGACCATAAAGGTGAGTCATTTTCGAAGAAGAAGAAAGATTTTCAAAAAGTGAAGAATCAAAATCCTCTAGACCAGAAACTAAGGGAGAAGAAGTTTGAGAAGCAGACACAAAGTTATTACTCAATGGTCCAGACAAAGTAGATTTCTTTTTAGGTTCTTCTTCTTTCTTCTTTTCGACCTTAGGTTCTCTAGGGGGAATTTTGTATTCACCTACGAAAGAAGGATTGAAAACAAGGGATCCCCAATCATCTTCTGCAAGAATTTTTTTCAGGAGAGAAAGTGTTCTCAATCATAGAGTCGGGATGAGAAGACTCTTCCTCAAGAACCTTAGGTCCACTTGAGGAAGTATTGGGAATCGATTTAGATATAGGAGATAGGTTTGATGAAGTGGTCACACTAATCAGAGTAGAAGCTTTAGAGGAATTATCTAAGATAGTTGGGGAAGAATTGGTTGAAGAGGATTTGGAACCTGATGTTTGTAAACAAGCCAGGAATCTTGTGTCACCTAGCAAGGTATATGTTGTATTGTTGTAAATAAATTTAATTTGCCTATGCAATGTAGAGGGAACAACTTGCATGTTATGAATCCAAGGTCTCCCTAGCAATAAGTTGTATGTCAATTCCCCAGACATGACATGGATAGGAGTGGGTAGAGTAACAAGACCTAACTTAACAGGAAAGGTGATGATACCTAGTGAAGATTTAGCAACATTATCAAAGCCATGTATGGTGAGAGAATCGAGATTAATAAGAGATGTATCAATATTGATCATGTGCAACAAGTTAATGCTATAGACATTAAAGCCAAAACCATTGTCCACTAGTGTTCATCTTATCGCACTATCATTTATAATAACCACAATCATTAAGGGTTCATATTGTTCTTGAATTTCACTAGAGGGCAGCTTATCTTGTGTAAACACAATCTGAGCCTTGGGTGTTGTAATAGAGTTAATCAAGGAAGCCATATTATTGGATGTCATTGCAAATGGGACATTCAATGTTTTCAAGGCATCTTGTATCATTCCATGATGAGTCGAGGAAGTTTGAATCAAATCCCAAAGGAATAACTTGGCAAGAGTAGCTTTAAGTTGTTCAAAAAGATCATATTCCTTACCAAGGGTTTGTGAAATGCTAGGTGCTTGAGGAAGAATAGGTTGAGGATCAGGTAGAGAAGTTAGAAAAACTAGAGGACGATTAGGTTGCCTATTGTTTCTCATGTCATAGGTATGGGCAACTTCATTATAACTCCCCTTAGTTAGTTGTCTAACATAGTTATAAGGACTCTTAGTGGGATTCCTTCCTTGAACCGTAATGATAGGTTTGTTTGGAGTACTAAAGGAATCATGACTATATCCACCTTGAACCGTGAAAAGAGGTTGATTAGGAAGAGGTGAAGCTAGAGAAGGACAAGCACCTTGGACAACAAAAAGTGGTTTTCTATACTCATTCACATTGATCATATTGATTAACCTTTTAGATGCATTATTCTTGTCTAAAAGTTTAGGCAAAGATATAAATGTTGGCTTGATGATGATTGTAATGTATTCATCACTTGTTGTCATTGATCAAACACTCTCACACACACATATGATTACATTGGCTACCGATGTAACTTCAATTGGTTTACACTGTCAACCGGTATGTTTAAGGTTTATCTCTAACCAGTACTAATATGCAGTGTTGAATGTACTTAGAAGGATCTGATCAAGAAATTATTGTGCTACTCAGAATAGATCAAACCATTCTTGTTGTTTTCTAATCATTACAATAGAATCAAATCCCCTAATCGGGTAAGCTCTAACAAGCTTCATTGTACAAATCCTCTAACAAGGTGATCTATTAGTTTGGATTCTCAAATCTTCCAACGAGGTTACTCCTAACATGGTAGTACTATTAACTGGGTATAAGCTTCTAATCAAGCTTTGGGATCTCTAACAAGATTCTCTCCTAGCAGAGCACTTTATAGACCTTAACCAGTCAGTTATCTATTATTGCAGATAGTTAACTTGTGAGTTCCATCTCACCGTGGTTTTTACCTATTTGGGTCTTCCACGTATAAACACTTGTGTTATGGTGGATGCTTTTCTTTTTGTGGATGTTGTTATATCATTTTGGATAGCATGTATTTTGTTTAAATGCTTGGTTAAGTTCATCTACTAGTTAGTGTTTGAAGTAGTGTTTTATTTGGTGTCACTAATTCACCCCCCCCCCTCTCAGTTCTTTTCAAGTCTATCAATTGGTATCAAAGCCTAACTTCTTTGAAGCCTAACCACTTAGAAGGGATTCTTGAAACTACCATGGGGGGCAAGAGCTACTTTGAGATGGCTAGAGAGCTAGAAGCTAGCAAAAATGAAGTTGAATCCCTTGGGGAAAAACTGAAAGCTTCTCAAGTCAAAAGGAGAGAGCTATCTGAAAAACTATTAGAAATATCTGATAATAGTTCTTCAGATGAAGCCAATATTGAAGCTTTAGCAAAAGAAGTTGAAAAGGTGAACAGTGAGAAATTGAATCTAAGGAGAGAGCTAGAAGGTCTCACTATCTACATGAGTCAGGAAATAGAAGCTAGAAGAGTTGTTGAAGATCTTATCAAGGAAAGAGATCAAAAGATTATAAAGATCAAATGGGAAAAAGACATTATGCTTGAGAACTTGATTGTTGAAACAAAAGAAAAGGAGAACCTAAAGCTAGATCTTGAGTTGGCATCATCTCTGAAAGAGAACTTGTCTAAGCATAATGAAGATCTCGTCAAAAAGATTACTGAAGCCAATGAGAAATTGGAGAAGTTCGTCAAAAGTTCTACCATGCTGGAAGAAAAAATTGAATCACAAAGAATGAAGGGTGATATCTCTGGGCTTGGTTTTCATACAACTGAAAAAGGTGAATCCTCCAGTATAAAGAGCAACTATCCAAAGAATAAAATTGCTCCTAAAGTCAATAAGACTACCGGCAAGAAGGTTTTTAAACCTGTCTACTTTGTTTGCCATAAGCCTGGTCATACTACAAATGTTTGTAGAGATAAACCTAATAGAAATGCAAATTAAAATACTAATGCTAGGTATGTGTCAAGAAAGTTTGAAGTTCATTGTTTCACATGTGGAATGTATGGGCATAGACATGTTGAGTACGAATATGGAGAAAACAATCTTGTACCACAGATGCATCCAAGACTAAATTGTGACCGGATAAGGAACTTTGATAACTAGTTAAACCTGAACTAGCAAAGATCCTACAACAATCAGTTTAATCCATTCGAGATGGAAAAGGTAACAAATATTATTTGCACCTTCTGTAATAACTTTGGTCATGTTGCTATGAACTGTAGAAGAAGAACAAGAAGAGGAAATATAGGACCTTGGAGATCATCTGGTATGGTTTGTTACCACTGCAACAAACCGGGGCACTTAGCAAAATTTTGTAGATCAAGAAATAGTAAACCGGTCAACTCTTTCAAGGATCAGAAGGGAAAGCGGAAAGTTGATGTTGAGGAAACCGGAGAGGATATGAATCATATTTGGAAGAAGAAAAGTGATGACTCTTCTGGAGAAGAAACTGTTCCTTCACCTAGTGAAGAGAACCCACCACCAGTGACTTAAGCCTATTTTAACATGGCTAAGGGGAGCTTAATGGTAAAACATCTCTGGACCCCTTGTAAAATGAGCGGGAAAGAAATTTTGAATCATGAATTTTGGTGACTTTTTGTTGACATGTTATCAACCGATTTTTCACTTGAGTGGTGAAATTAGGGTTTGTAACCCTAAAGTGTGAGCATTTATTGTAGTTGGTAGAAAGGATAAAAGAAAGTTTTACTTTGTCATTTTTACCCTAACTCTTTCGAGAAAGAAATTTGAAGTGATTGCATATCTGAATAAGATTGTCTTGTTGTCAATTGGCGAATTGTTTCATGATTAGAGAAATTAAGTTGAATCGAAAGTTGCAGAGAGGCGAACTGGTGTGCATTTGGGCATTTCAACTGGGAAACGAAGCAATGTGCAAGAAACAAGGCATTTCTTTGAGTGTACCACTTCGAAACTTGCTTATGTAGAATGGAATCTACTTCTAAGTCTGTACAAAGGTTGATGATCATTGCTAAGCCTGAGAAAGCTCTACAGGCAGACCAAATTATGTCTTATAATGCATTGTCGCAAGTCCCAAGCGGAGTTGTGGTCAAAGGTGACTTGTCTAGTTATATAGACTACAAGATAGAAGATTTAGGAACTCTACACATTTATACACAGTTGAAATCACTCTATGATAAGAACGGAAAGATTGAAAGAAAATATGCTAGGGTTTTTGAAAAAGGTTTTCATAATGTCGCCTACTTTCTTAAAGATTTTGAGGGAGAACACTTAAGAATCATTTTGAGTCGAGTTCACAGAGAGAACATGTATTTAGAAAGGACTCACACAATAACCAAGGAAGCTATTTACGATGTAACTGGTTATTTCCCAACCAATGAAATTCCTGTGCTAAGATGAATTTCAAAGGATACTGTCTTCAAATTATCTGGTTCTACATCTGATGGGCATGCTTTTTCTATTAACAATATTAAAGACCCTGCAATGAAACTAGCAACAATGGTGATAGGCTACTGGGTATTTTACTCTAGTAGACTTAATAGTGTTCCATCTGCAGCAATTCATATAGGACATAGAATGATTGTTGATAATGCAGATTATGATCTCTGTGAAGCGATTAGAGGGCAATTATTTCAAAATTTGCAATCTATTAAGGACAACACTCAAAAGTTCAAATATGGTCAGCTATTAGTTGGGTTATTTTTCTATTTCCAGAACTTCCTACCAGAAATTGGAGACATTGAATGGTCAAAAGACCTACCGATCAATGCATAGATCAAGAACAGCATTAAGGCTGTGAAGAATACCTTTTCAACTGCCTTGAATAAGTATTTTAATGAATTTTAGAAAAAGATGAGCATGAGAATGAGATTACTTGAAGATGTGGTAAAACACTTTGCAAAAGACATAGTCTTCACTGTTACCACTGAATTTATCTTGATGCAAGCAATTGAGCCTAGAGAGGAAGAGATGGAAGATATGAGCTATGAGGTTAATCATGATTTATTGATTGGCTATGCTAATACCCTATTATCATCGCCTAAACATAAACAGCAGGCAAAATTGGACACTGTGGCAGTCCAAGTTGTACCAACAGAAACCAATATTATACTTGTAGCTAATGTGAAAGAAAGAAAAAGAAGTCTGATGAAATGTCACTCATGATAAAGACCACAAGGGTGACTCAGAGTGTCCAAACCAAAAAGGAACCAACACCTAAAGTATATGTAAAGAAGGAGAGTGCACCAAAGAAGAGAAATCGAAAATTGATTTTGCAAAAAGAGTCTGAGGGAACATATTGTAAAGAAGAACCAAAGAAGGAAAAAGCAACCAAAAAAACATCCAAGAAGGTAAAGGTAGTGCCAAAGGCAACTACACCTATTGATATAGCTACCTACAAACCTGACATAGTTTTTGAGAGAACAGTGAAGACACTAGGAAGGAATAGGTTTGACAATGTCAAAAAATATTTTGATTCTTTCATTGAAGATGAGTAGAAGCAAGTCATTCAGAAGGTAATCACTTATTTGGGTCATTACAATAGATTTATGCATGACTTGGAAAAGGATATTTCAATCTCTTTGTATAATATTCTTTTAGATAAATGGGAAGAATCTATTCAATTGGAAAAGAAAATTATTGATGAAATATTTGTACAATATTTTCCCAATTTATCCTCGGATGAAATTAGTGCTTTAGTTGAGCAATACAAAGTATATTTTGATTTTAAAATGAGAATATTGAATCTTCTTAATGAAAAAATGGTAGTTATTGAGTCTGAGACACATCAGATAGCTTGTGTAATCAAACAGAGGGAAGAACTCATCCACTCTAGAAATAAGGATAATACTACAGATGATGTTCCTATACTAGAAATGGATGAAGAGGAGATTGTTCAACCTGACACGGTCTATCGAATCAAGAAGAAGGATGATTCCATTATTATTGTTGATGAATATGTTCAAAACATAGTGGACCTATCTAGAGACAACACTGCACTAGATATGGAGCCTCCTACAATTACTGAAGTACAGGTTACATTAGTTGATCAATCGGCTATTCAACTAAAAGTGGACAATGAACCAGCAATAGAACAACTGGAGAAAACCCCAATCTCCACCGGTCATTGAAAATACTCAAAAGGAGTCTACTGAGAAAGTTGTCACTTAGTTACCTGAAAAGACAATAGAGCATAATACAGAGAGAGCTATCATTAAGAGTATACCTCCTGAACCAGCAAAGCAGAAACTACTTGAAGATGATGATGATGATTCTTTAATTATTTCAGGACCCATTGATATGAACACTTTGAGTGCAATAGAAATGTTGAAGATTTCTAATGTTATGCAATCTAGAGCACATAAGAAGAGATAGAAAGAGAAAAGGATTGAAGCAGAAATAATCCATAATGCAGTAGAAATTTTGTCTAGTTTACTACTGGAAATAGTTGTTGCACATCTTCCTACACCCATTAGCAAACTTGGTTAGTTAGTTGCAGATGCATCTGATCAAATCAAGTCACTTGAAGATGCTACTCAATTGTCTACTGAGAAGAGCCACAAGAAGAAATATGGAGATAAACTGGCAAATAACATTGAAAGTGGCAAAACGGCTCTATCTCATAATGGAAGTCTATTGAGAAAAGCTATTGAATCTGGAGGAAAGTATCTTGCCTTTACCTCCAATGTTTCTTTCTTTTATTCTGACATTTCTAAGAGTCAATTTGAAACCGAGCAAGAAATGGAAAGGATATACAAGGCATATGTCCCACTCTAGGACTCCATTCATGCCTTTAATTGGTCTGTAAATGATATGCATGATAGATTGGACAGGAATGATAATGAAAAGGCTAAGAGACTTTGATCTCTAAAAGAGCTCAAGAGTCTGCTCACATCATAGGTCGACATTCTTCAGAGAGCCTACTCCAATGCAGAAGCTATTCTTTCTACTCTTGAAATTTGCACGCTAGACTCAATGGAAGAATTTCATTCCCAGCTGATGTCTACATTTGAGTTTACTGCTAACATACTGGAATCATGGGAAAATTCTTTATCACAGATGAAGCAGAACTTCAATGACATTTTTATGAGATTATCCAATGAATGAACTTTTTTAAGTTGTTAATATATGTTGAACACTTTGATATAGATTTTCTATATATATGTATATATTTTACTTTTTCATTTTGGCATTGTTGTCAAAGGGGGAGTAGAAATATGTATGTGTGTTTTTGAAAATTTTCTATTTATGCATGCATTAAGGGGGAGTATGAGTATATGTGTAAATTTGTTGTGTATGCACACTTAGTGGTATTGTATTACTCTAAAAAAAATTGTGTTGCCATCAATGCCAAAGGGGGATATTGTTGGCTTGATGATGATTGTAATTAATTCATCACTTTTTCTCATTGACGAAACACTCTCACACACACATATGATTACATTAACTACCGGTGTAACTTCAATTGGTTTACACTGTCAACTAGTATGTTTAAGGTTTATCTCTAACTGGTACTTTGTGTCAATCGTTATGTGCATAAGAGACAACCTGTGGCTACATTAAGTTGGCATCAAAATGAAGATGAAGATGAAGATGGAGATCAAGCGAAAGATTCCAAGACAATAGTTCACATGTTTTTTTCCAACCGGTATTGATTGTTCTAACTGGTATCTGATTTTGTGATGAGTTACCAGCATCGACTTCTTGGCGGTCATTTTTGTGATGAGCTTTGATCACTTTTCTAAATACACTGCACCTGGGAAATTGTGTTCCTTAGGCCGACATAAGATTTGAATGTCTATTTTAAGACATCTTCATGAATCATTTGAAATATATAGAGAATGAGTATGGTTATGATGTTATTGGAATATTGATATGCATCAAGAGTGAAAGCTTTTGTTGAAGAGTGATAAGTGTTAAGATGAAGAGTAGTGTTGAATGTACTTAGAAGGATCTGATCAAGCAAGTATTGTGCTACTCAGAATAGATCAAACCATTCTTGTTGTTTTGTAATCATTACAATAGAATCAAATCCCCTAATCGAGTAAGCTCTAACAAGCTTCATTGTATAAATCCTCTAACAAGGTGATCCATTAGTTTGGATTCTCAAATCCTCCAATGAGGTTACTCCTAACAGGGTAGTACTCTTAACCGGGCATAAGCTTCTAATCAAGCTTTGGGATCTCTAACAAGATTCGCTCCTAGTAGAGCACTTTGTAGACCTTAATCGGTCAATTATCTATTACTAACTTGTGAGTTCCATCTCACCATGGTTTTTACCTATTTGGGTTTTCCACGTATAAACACTTGTGTTATGGTGTATGTTGTTATATCATTTTGGATAGCATGTATTTTTTTTAAATCCTTGGTTAAGCTCATATACTAGTTAGTGTTTGAAGTAGTATTTTATTTGGTGTCACTGATTCACCCCCCCCCCCCCACACCCTCTTAGTGTTTTTCAAGTCTGTCAATAAAATCATCAAGGGCATCATCCAATAAAGAATGAGCATAGTGATTGAAAGGCTTATCTTTGGACTCAAAAGGAGACATAACATCATAGAGGGAATAATGGGATTCAACCATGTTGCTAGATCTAGTGGAGGAGTTTATAGGAATGTACCCATGAGAGGAATCATTCAACTTATCTTTCTCATCACCACAAAATTGCATAGTAACAAGGTTGATTAATTTTTGACAAAATGAGGGTTTAGAAGGATTAGGGCTCAAAAACTCATCTAGAGTCTCATCTAGTTCATCCTTAATAAACTCATAATCAACAAAATTGCATACATCATCAAAAGCATGAACATCTTGTAAATAGAAATCAGACATTTTAAAATGAAAATTGCATGAAACTCAAGCACACAATGCAAGGAAAATGAAAGAAATATATCTTCTTCTTTTGTATGTTTTGAAAACAAATGAAATGAACTTGATCTAGATCTAACAATGCAATGAAATGAAAATAAAATTGGATTCACATTAGGTTCACCAAAGATGTGTAGGAGAAAAGTGAAACTAAGTATGGAAACCCTAATCCCACTCTCATACACACTCATGGAATACGAAAGAGCCTAGGGAGGTAACGCACTTCATCTACTTCTAATGAGAATGAGAGAGTCATGGATTACCTCTTAGGTTTTCTATTCCTTTGTTGTAAATGAGAGAGAGGAGTGATACGAAAATGCAATCTAGCCTATAATGCAAGTAAGAAAGCAAACCCTAATCTAAGAATGCAGATCAAAGGAAAACTAATATACTGCTAAAAAGTATAGATCAAAAGGAAAAATTAGAGCTATACCTATGTCTGAAATATGAGGAGAAAAATCTAGGACCAGGGTGCCACGCCAATGTCCTGATCCTACAATCTTGGAGCTGCAACTGAGAAGATGGATTCTGGAGCCTACAAGACACTGTTCTGCCAAATCCTTTTGACAAAGGGTAGGACCATGGCACCACGCCACTATCCTAGGAAGGACCAGGGCACCACACCCCTATCCTTAGGGTTTTTTCTAAGATCTACAACCAAGAACTATTCCTGTGTGCTCTTTCGGTCTCGAAACTTCCAGCAACGCTCAGATCCGTACCTGTACTTGAAGCTGAAAAAGTGGGGTTTGGGGTGGCTATGTAGGGTTTTACCTTATTCAAACCCCTATGTTGGTGATTTCCTCCTCCAAAAATAGCTGACAATGTACTGAAAATGTGTGTGCAAGAACCTTGTGTATGTTCAAGATCCCAAAATGAAAGCAAACAATCTAGAGCAACCCTAAAGAGTAAACCCTAATTGCTTGTAATTGACAAAGTAATTACTCTAAATCCACAATACAAAGTGAGCTAAAGAATAAATATGAATCAAAATGAAGCTTATGCAAAGACATGAAAACAACATGAAACCATACCCAACCCCAAAGGAGAGGCACAAGCTAATCGTCAGTCGGTGATCTCCTATTGTTCTTCTACATCTGCAAAAGCCCCCAATTGATACAATGATGCTTGATGAATGTTTGATGCATGAATGTTGAATTTTGTTGAATACTTCAAAGATCTACTCTTTTTCTACAAACAAGGCTTTAATTCTCCAAAAACCTGCTCTTATATTCTTAGAAGAAGACTCCTTCAAATGAAGAAAGAGAGCTCTTAAGTATGAAACTATATCTTAATTTAATGCTTAGACTGACCTAGATTTGAATTTACCACTGATCTTTTGGGTTTAAGCATTACTATATCATAGGATTATGCTCCTGAAATTTTGGGGAAATAGTCGAGGACCATGTGCATTCCCGTCATGGTCCAACCAACTTTTCACCAAATTTTTGGGGACGTTAGATTTAATGATATTAAAATGCATCCCAAAGTTACATCTGATTTTGAGATGTTTTGATATGCGAAATCGGGCCTAAACAGTTGAAATAAGACATAATTAGGGTTTATGATTAAATAAGTCATTGGAGGAATAAGATTAAAAGGGGCACGCTTAGGGTAAAGGGCCCAATTTTATAACATGTAAAGTGATGAAACATGAATCTATATTTAATTAAATTAATTAATTAAATGCTTAAAGGGGAATTAGAAATGCAAGATGCAAGACACACTAAGGTCGGTGCTAACCTAAGTGTGAAATTATAACACCTAGGAAGGGTGTACAATTTATGACACTACACATAACATGGTTATTGTGATCAACAAGGGTGCAAGTGATTTTACATTGGTCTTCACTTTCTAGCTCGCACCTTTCTTCAACATCTATTATCTTGGGATAGCATATTCTTGTAGATAGATGACCCTTAGGGATTCCTTATTTCAGGTTATTCTCAATATCCATTGCTATCCTATAAGCCTAATGCATGGTTTTAGGTTCCTTGTCTCTCAACAAATAGCTCATTTCCTCATCAAATGCATCTAGGTAAACAACTAAATGGTCTACATTGTTGGACCTATAGCTACAGGGATGCCATCTAATGTTCTTGCAAATTAGAGATTGAAAACAGGGACTAGCTCATCTTCTTTCTTTTGAATATCCACAAATCTTTTTATAACTAAACCTAGATCAACTCTTTCACCAAATTATTCCATGAAGGCTTCTTTTAGTTCATCCCATGAAGAGATAGAACATGTTGGTAGATAAGAGAACCAATCTCTGGCATCCTCTTTCAAAGATTGAACAAAAAACTTCATGAGAATATCTTCTTGACATATCTCAAAATCTCCCATCAAAATAGAAAACTCTTGCAAATGTTGACATGTTGATTCTGATCCTTTCCCAGTGAGCTCCAGTAAATATTCCCTAACCTTAGTAGGAACAGGGTTTGGGAAACCTTGAATACCATTAAAACTAAATGGCTTATATCTTTCCATAGATAAAATTCTGTTGTGACTTGACAGAGATTGCACACTTACATTTGATATTTCATAGGGAGATATAGGTAAACAATACATCTTACCACTCACTTCCCTACTTCTTTCCTTTATTACAATCTTAAAATATTACAATGCATATCTCAAAACATACTTCATCCAACTTAATACAAAATCTAAAAATTGTATTGACATAAGTATGTAAAATAATCACTACTATTCCCTCTCTTAGTGCTTTACTCACTTAATAGGGAAACATTTTCTACATATGATTTTCATGAAAATACAGTTGACTCATGAAAATCAAAATACCTGGAAATGTTGTAATGACTGGAAATTAACCTTCTGGCTTGCAATAGTGATAGATCTGAAACTATCTTCGCCTCTCCATTAGGTTATTTTGTAGAGTCACCACCTCTATGCAGAGATCAAAATTTTGAACAACGAGAATTTCTTCACAGGTCAAATTTGTTCAAAAACCAGCACTGCAACACCTCCTTATCATCATATGGCATGATATGGATTCCATCCTCAACTTGTCAGGGTACTTCATCATAAGAGCTCAAATTTGCTTTATCTCTTTTGCAAATTCTCTAGTTCTTCTTTAGTTCTTCCTCAAATAATGCACACTGGTACAAAGATCTCAGAGTCACCACTCACAACTTGTGAGGTATTGAAATAATCATAAAATAGGAACAAATCTAGACAAACTTGCATTGAAAGATGAAATACAACAGATTCTTAGACAATATTTATGAGAATTGACTCAACTAACAAAGAATGGATTTAACAAGCTCATGACTCTATAAGGAAAAATATTTGGGTCCTATGATGCAGGAGCATAGCTCAACCATCAAATCACAAAAATACTTGGAAAACTTTATGTAATGTCCCTAGTAGAGTCACCATTTTGTTGGTTCCCAAAAATGGGTTTACACTACAACAAGGCAGAAACCAAGATGATTCTTCAAATAACTATGGAGAACCCAACTCCAACTATTAAAACCCTTAAGAACTTGGACCAACTGACAAGGATTCTGCAAATCCTTCTACACTTTGGGCTCTGCAAGACCCGAGAGGGTGATCCCTTTAGTGAATTTTATTAATCTCTGCACCACACTCAAAGATTCACTAAAACAAGGTAGATGATCTCATATACGGGCTCAATGATAGGGAGAATGCTCAAGGATAAAAAATCCTCCAGTGATCCTCAACCTAATCGGAGCATGAGATGGGTAGAACAGACAATAGCAGGCAAACGAATTGAAAAATGTTCTAATAATCAATATTTTGTAACAAAGATAGATAAATGGAGTACAAAGCAAACTGAAAAGACTTTGGCAAGCTGACGACTAGTGCCTCATCCATTGGCTAGTCAAATTCATGAAATATAAGGTAAATTACAGTAGAAACAATTGATAGCATATTGATCTAAAGAGTATATTGCCTTGCAATATACTCTCAACTATAACCCAAGCCTAAAGCTACTTATCAAAATCCCTGCAAAAGCCCTACCACCCTACGACTTTATTTAAGCATTTAATTGAACCCTTGGATCAAAGAAAAAATACAAATCACATACATCATAACAATGCACTAAAGGAAGTAAACCCTTGATTTATTTCAGTCAAAAGATAGTAAGATCATACATTAGAGAGGAGTATAGCTTGAATTTGATTTTATTTATTCAAATGCTATATCTGCCATAAAATAGTATACAATTCAGTCCTTCAAAACCTGCAAGAAACACGACACCAAAATCATTTTATTTTGCTCTAAAAAAGACTCTATAATTTGCTAATTCCACTTAAAATTTGCTATGGAGCTAGAAGAGGAACCCTAAAGGAACCAAAATTCAGAACCCTTTCTAATGGCCTTGATTTCCCTTTTAAAATTTAGTTTGAAATTCTACCATGGATCCTACCCAGCCTAGCGAATCAAATGATCACCAATGGTCAATTTGAAATTGACCTTCCAACGTGGCATGTGGACCCATCAAATCATGTGATATAGAAACTCCAACTCAGCTTCTAGCCCAAGATTGACAATGGCCCACCATCGGTCTTCTCAGTCAGTCTAGGACATGTGGCATCATCTCATGCTGCCACAGTCCATAGCCTCCTTGCATCTTCCTTCACGGGGTTACAAGGGTCATTGGATTTGTCTGCACTTTACCTTGCGGTGGCAACCTTTGCAAATTTAAAAGTCGAGCACCTTTTTTCCTAGATAATAACATCATCATTCATTGAAACACATATAAATTTATGGAACCATTAGTAGTCCAGTCTTTACCTCTTGAGAACCGGTAACATCAAAGGTTTTAAAAAGCGAACCTCCAGCTTAACCTTCTCCACCAAGGACACGTGGCATCATCTTGTAATTTCATGGTTCTTATCTTCCTTGCACTTTCGACTACAGGGTTGTGCGAACTATAGGATCTGCTCGCAGTTTACCATAAAGCCACTAACAAAAATATAAGACTTTAGACTTAGGAAAAATTAAACGCTAGAAAAAAAATATATTAAACGGGGTCTGCTTAGGATAACTTTTTGTGCAATCTTAGGAAAATACAACTTAATGCCTAGGAAAACAAAAGGCCTCACCAATGGTAATGGACTCTTGGCTTAAGTGGAAAAAGGTAATGAAGGAATAAGACAAGCTTAGGGTTTTTAAACAAAATACTTAATCAAAATGCACAAACCCTAAATCCTGAACCTTAAAGGCAAGAACAGAGAACAAAATAATTCTAAAAAATTAGAAAATTTACTCAAGCATGAAAATCTTTTGCACCGTCATTTTTAGGACTATCACACTTCACAACCCCCTGTTTCCTCTTACCAATACATTGGTGGTGGTGGTGTTATTCCATCCATGTCCAGCCAAATCCTAGGGTCTAATACCAGTCATTATGTCCCTAGTGTCCACAATCAACTTAGCCTCATGAAAGAAATCTGGGACATGAAGGACCTTATCAAAAATTTCAAGAATGGAACTAATAAGAGACCTTACACTTCTGAATAAATATTTTCTTGTTTGTATGACCCTTCCATCTCAGTCAAACCCTACCCTCTAGGTTTTGAAATGCCCGTTTAAAAAATATAAGGGGAAAGGTGACCCTAGAGACCATGTCCACGAATTTTATGTCCTTTGTCAAGAGGTCTCCTATAGTGATGTCTACCTTCAAAGAATCTTCCCTAAAAGTCTTAGAGGGGATACCCTCGCTTGGTTTTCTGTTGTCCCCAATAGCTTCGTTGAGTCTTTCCTAGACCTAATAGAAAATTCCATATCCCACTACGCTTACAATATTGAGAATGATGCTTCTATAATGGACATGTGCAATACAAAGCAAAGGCCCGGAGAAACCTTCACCAACTTCCTTCAAAGATGGCGGCATCTTATCAAGAAATTTTTGTGGGACATACCAAAGTTATACCAAATTGAGTTATTCCAACATAACCTGGTATCGGAGCTATCTAAACCCTTGAATTGTCAGTGTCTGGGCACCTTTGAACAAATCACCAAGAAAGGCCTAGCCTTAGAGCATGTCCTCTTAGAGGAAGGAACATTAAATAATTATCAAAAATCTAATCAAGGTTCCTCCTCGTATAATCACAAGCCCAAGTTTTGGTCCAAAAACAAAAATATTGTCAATGATGGAGTTACCAACACCAAGCATGTTCAGACTGTGGATGGCCCTTCCAAACCCACCACCATCAATAGTTTCTTCAATACCCAACCTAACCCCTAAAATCAATCCTAACCTCACAACAATGTCTCTGTCCAAGGTCAACCTCCCTGCTCCAACAATCAGTCTCAGTGTGAGTATACTCCAATTGTCAAACCCATTGAGGTCATCTTCCAAAATCTTGTCAAAGTTGGCACTGTTGTCTTTCCAATGACTTTCCCTTTTGATCCAAATTAACCTAAACCCCGATGGTATAATGAGAATGAATATTTTGACTACCATCATGTCATTGGTCATGATACACACAAGTGTATGAAACTGAAGAATTACATCCAAGACCTAATTGACAAAGGTGATATTGAGGTTGCAACTACTAAGCCTGGTAACTCAAATGATAAGCTTAAAATGTATCGATCCATTCCCCAAACATGAAAAGGACAAAGCCTCATCATCTAATGAAGTGCACTATGACTATACCAACTATGTTTCCGGTTTTGACTCCTTGGTTGGCCGCATAGAACCTATTGACACCCACATAAACACCATCACAATCCAAGGAGTTAACCCTCCTCCAACTTCTCATAGACCAAGGGTTACCATTCAAAGTCTCCCTCCCTGCAATCATCAATCTGACCCTCCCAAGAAAAGATAGTCAATCAAGGTACCTCACCCTCCACTTCATATACTCATAATGACTACAATGTCACCACAAATAGAGGAAGAGTAAATTTTCAAGGAGCTCCTCCCCCTCCACCATAAGCTCCCATGTCATCCACACACCGCTATGATATCCTTGATGATCTAGATAAGACACTTGCACCAATCTCCATCCTAGAACTCCTCAAGACTTCACCTGTCCATAAAGAGATCCTTGAGAAAGCTCTTCTAGAGTCATGTGTCCCAGATAACATTAATGTATCCCAATTCCAAGCCCTCATCACTAACCTTGTTGCGCAACACCACCTGGTTTTCACATCTATGGATGCTCCATCTGATGATACATCCCACAATAAACCCCTCCATGTTGAGGCTATTATAAAGAAGCATAAGATTAAGAGGTCCTTATAGATGGTGGATCTGGCCTAAATCTCTGTACATACAAATTGATTAAACAACTAGGAATCTCTGAAGAGTTGGTTGATCCATCTAGTAAGATCACAATTAAATCATATGATGATGCAGAAAGGGTGTCCAAAGACACAATAACATTATCTCTTCAAGTGGGCCCTACAATGGTAGAAACAATATGTCAAGTCTTGCACCTTGATCTCCCATACAACATTCTCCTTGGTCGCCCATGGATTCACTCCATTCAAGTTGTTCCATCTACCTACCATCAATTCCTAAAATTCCCTTATAATGGTAGAGAGATCACTATCCTGGCTGATCAATAGCCTTTTCAATATTATAAACTCCTTGAAAGAAAGCACACCTATCATTGTCCACTCAATTCATAGCAAAGGGGGTGTGAGGTGAGGGATGTGGCGAGAAGGCCCCAACAGCTAGACAGAAGAGGCTGCAGGGCCACCTCAAAATGGTCCAAGCATCGGACATGTTTGGGGTGACTACCAGTGCCAAACCCTTATCATGTGATGCGTCTGATACATAGATAGTTCCAAGGCAGCCGAGGAGCCTCACCGAATAGCAATCGGGGTGTGAGGCGAGGGATGCGGCAAGAAGGCCCCAACGGCTAGATGGAAGAGGCTGCAAGGCCACCTCAAAATGGTCCAAGCATCAAACGCGCTTGGGGCGACTACCAGTGCCAACCCCTTATCCCACGATGCATCTAATATAGAGATAGTTCCAAGGTGGCTGAGGAGCCTCATCACATAGCAATGGGGATGCGAGGTGAGGGATGCGGCGAGAAGGCCACCTCCATCTGATCCATCAAATTTTGCATCTACTTCATCCTAACTTGCATTCAAGGTCAAGATAATTGATAATGGTTGTGGAGAGTACACCCTTCAGAATGCTCTCTATTTGGGTCAACTCCCACCCTCTCCTAAGTCATATGGAAAACCTAAAGAAATCAAGGTTCAAAAGAAACCTACCATGAAATTCAATAAGACCACCTTTCAGCAGTGGGGCCCACTTGATGAAGAGAGCTTGGAAACTGATGTCACATCTTGGTTGTATCGAGAAGAAAGTGAGGCACTAGTAGATATCTTCAAGAAAATGTATCCTAAAGCATCTACTATGCTAGACAAGATGAGCTACAAAGGACATGGTCTTAGACCACAAGAACAAGGCATTGAAACACCCATATCTCCAAATTCCTAAAAGTATAATAGGGGCTTGGGTTATCAGTTCCTAAGATCAGTATCACCGGTGCTCCCATAGACCCTCTTATTGAAATCGAAGACTCCAACAAAGAGGAATTCCATAAAATGTCTTTCAAATACCTTGACGATATATTTGATGGTGCCTATGTTAACACTATCACCCCTGCCACCCCTTCCACCTCATCCAAGCTTCAACTTGTCCACCCTAAGCTTATTTATTGGAATCAACAAGGACCACCCATTCTTGACATCTATGTTGATTATAATTCTCTTTTGGAATTACTTACAATGCGAGGCCTTGAGAACCACACATTTGTAAATGACATCCAACTCAACAAGGAAGCATACTTTGGTAGTCAAGTCAACTCTTTTAATTGCAAAAATGAAAAAGAAAAGAAAAATCAAAAGTCCCTTGGTGAAAACCTCCCTAAGGCACCTTTAGAATCAGATAAATTAAAAATAAAGGATGTATCTTCTAGTGAAAACCTGGATCACGTGGTGGAAGATGAGGGACTTGACTTGTCTACCATGGTTCCCCCACATGAGGAGAAATCACCATTGCTTATTGAAGAAACAAACACTATCAATATGGGTACAAATAAAAATCTAAAGAATGTCCTCATTGTTAAATCTCTCATAGATCAGGAAAAAAAAATCATGAGCTTTCTACAAGAGACACAAATCAACTTCTCCTAGTCATATGTTGATATGTTAGGCCTTGATCTAGGATTGGTAGTTCACAATCTTGTTGTCTATCTTGATGTTAAACTAGTTAAAAAAATCTTTGCAAGATGCATCCACAAATTTCCCTCTTGGTTAAAGCAGAACTTCAAAAAATGTTGGATGTTGGATTCATTAAACCCATTACATATCCTGAGTTGGTTTCAAATATTGTACCTATTGAAAAGCCTACTTGGGGCATAAGAATCTACATAGACTTCAGAGATCTCAATAAAGCATGTCTGAAGGATGATTTCCCCTTTCCAAACATAGACATGATAGTAGACCTCACAACTGGACACTTGATTCTCTTCCTAATGCATGATTTCTCTAGGTATAATTAGATCAGGATCATAGAAGAAGGCCAACATAAGACAACATTCACTACTCCTTGGGGTACCTTTTTCTATCAAGTTATGCCCTTTGGTCTAAAAAATGTAGGAGCAATTTATCAAAGAGAAATGAAAACTATCTTCCATGACCTACTACATAACATTATGGAATATTATGTGGATGATCTCCTAGGAAAGTCTAAAATGTAAGAAAAGAACATATTCCTATCCTAAGAAAAATCTTTGAGAGACTTTAGAAATACAAATTGTGTCTTAACCCTAAGAAGTGTCTCTTTGGGGTCATATCAAGAAATTTGTTGGGATTCATAGTCTCTCAAAGAGGAATCGAAGTGGACCCATCCAAAGTTAAAGCAATAATGGAAATGCCTCCTCCTAAGACACTCAAACATCTTTGCACTATCCAAGAAAAACTTCAATCCATTTGTCAACTCATTACACAACTTGCAGATAACTGTCACCAATTTGCACACCTTCTATGCAAAGACACTGAGTTCAAATGGGATTACATATATTAGAAGGCTTTTGATAAATTGAAGGAATACCTGGCCTTCCCTTTAATTCTAATGCCACCTATTCTAAGACAACCTCTTCTCTTGTACATATCAGCAACCACAGTTGTACTAGGGCCATTATTAGCACAAACATATGACAAAGGTAAAGAGAATGCAATCTACTACATTAGTCACACTCTTTTGGGATATGAACTTGACTATACTCCCATAGAAAGAGATTGCCTTGCATTGGTCTTTAGCACTCAGAAACTGTGTCATTATATGCTCAACAACAAGACCAAACTGATAATAAAAATTGATCCCCTAAAGTAATTGTTCTCTAAAGTTGCTCTCACGAGACGTACAACAAAGTGGGTCATGCTCTTGAGTGAATTTGACATTTAGCATGTAGACAGGAAGGCAATAAAAGGACAAGTCATCATAGACCAACTGGTTGATTCTCCTCTTCAAGGTGATCACCCCCTCATAACAGAATTTCTCGATGATGCCATTATGACTGTCACCACATCTACAACATGGCAGTTATACTTTGATGGATCTTGCACACCAAATAGATCAAGGGTATGCATATTTCTCATCACACCTCAAGGAGATTGCATCCCTAAGTCCTACAAGATAGCCTTTGCATGCACTAACAACATCACAAGAGTATGAATCTCTCATCATTGGCCTCCACCTGGCTATCCGATGGAAAATCATAGAATTGCAAGTCTATGGTGATTCCAAACTTATTATCAAGCAAGTAAATGGTGAGTATTAGAAAAAATAAGACAAGTTACTCCCTTATCATAGCATGATTGAAGATCTCAAACAACATTTCACTCTCATACAATTTGATCAAGTTCCTAGGACAAACAACAAAGTTGTCAATGCCATGGCTACTATTCATTCCCTCCTACAGATGCTTGCAAATAGTCATAAGTGTGAGTTCTTGGTCGAGCAACTCCTAATACTAGTATACAATGTCCCTAAATCAGAAATGGTGTGTCTCCTTGTTGGTCCCAATTCCTCTTGATATCAAGAAACTTTTTCCCTACCTGCGAGATAACATCATTCCCCCTCACCTCACTAAAACCCAGCAACAAATCTTTATTTGTCGATCTACTCACTACACTATCCTTGGTGACACCCTTTTTCGAAGGCATTTATATGGAACCCTCCTACAGTGTTTAGACAAAGAGGAGGCTGAATGGGCACTATGTGAAGTTCACAAAGGTATTTGTGGAGCACACTCAAGTGTCCTCACTCTTGCTAAGAATTTTTTGCACATAGGATACTGCTGGCCAACAATGGAAGAAGATGCATATCATTATGTAAAGAAATGTATCCCTTATCAGAAACATGGTGACAAGATTCATGCGCCTTCTTAGGACCTACAATCGTTTATCACACCTTGGCCCTTA
The DNA here is from genome assembly GCF_030272615.1 of Cryptomeria japonica. NCBI lineage: Eukaryota > Viridiplantae > Streptophyta > Pinopsida > Cupressales > Cupressaceae > Cryptomeria > Cryptomeria japonica. The sequence goes on along the minus strand of NC_081407.1, from coordinate 581,661,473 downwards.
TCTCATAGGAAAAATTCACCCTGCCCCATCCAATAGCCATATATTCATAATAACTACTACATAATACTTCACCAAGTGGGTGGGAGCCATACCACTCACATTCACTACTAGCAAACAAATTTCAAAGTTTATTCTGAATTACCTCATCTACCACTATGGGGTTCTGAAGGTTATCATCATAGATTATGGTAGACCCTTCAAAAACTAAGATGTAATTGAATTGTGCTAGAAATTTTTCATATAACATTGCTTTTCCACCCCTACTATCTACAAGGCAATGGTCAAGTTGAGGCTTCAAATAAAACTCATCAAAATTCTCAAGAAAATAGTCAATGAAGCTGGTCATGATTGGCAATTACAACTCCATCACATCCTTTGGGCCTATCACACAAGCATTGTACCCCCACAGGAGCTACTTCATACTCTCTATTCTTCTGTTTTGAAGTCGTCCTCCCCCTTGAGATCGAGATTCCCTCACTATGGGTGTCGCTACAAAACATTCTTCTTTATGAGGATTACAAAGTAGCCAAATTACAAGAGCTAGAACTACTAGATGAAAGGCATCTTAAGGCCTTGAATCATCTTTGGGTATACCACAATTGCTTATGGCTAAGATACAACAAGATATTCAGAACCTGGGAATTTAATATTGGTGACCTAGCTCTTATGAAAAATCAGAAGAATCTCCAAGATCATGAAAAGAAAGGAAAGGTTGAGCCTAATTGGTTTGGACCTTATGTTATCACTACCAAATATGTATCAAGAGCTTATCAGCTAGCTACACCTAAAGGAGATCCTTTGGATGAGCCCATGAACATCATGTACTTGAAGAGACTTTACACCTAGTCTTCAGTGATTTCCAATCTTCAAAAATTAGAAAAAAATCAAAAGATCAAAAAAATTAGAAAAATCATAAAAATAAAAACTAGAAAATGAAAAAAGCAAAAGAGTCAAGAAAAAATAAATTCATCCATTAGTGAAAACCACTTTGTGGCACTATGGGCAAGTACCTTGATGATAACATGGTTTCAGACATCAAGGTAAATAAGTCAAATCCACCATCTCTTTGGATGCTCATTTTTTCCCACCCACACACTCATTATCCATATTTTGTAATGTAAGTCATTAATTGGATGCCTAGTTCTCCTAGCATATGCCCCTCCATTACAGACTTCTTATTTAGTGATATCATTGATAAGACAACTTGTTCCAACAATGGAGGAATTGCACATCAATCATTCAAACTTTACCTACCACTTAACCCTCTACCTCTTTCCTACCCGGTATCCATATTTTGTAATGTAAGCCATTAATTAGCCTCCTCATCCCCCCTAGCATGTGTACCTCACCTAGCCTAGAGTCCATAATAATTTTAGTAATATCATTGATAAGACAACTTTCCTGTCACATGGATAAACTATGCATCACCCCCCCTTGCATTACTTTATGTCACATCCATACTCCATTAGTGATATTAGGAATAAATTCACCCGCTAATCTATCAGTTAGATCCCCTCATTTGTGCAGGTCGATTCTAACTTGATCGCTCATAGTTCTTGCCTTACACTACTCGCTTCATTCCCTCGTGAGAAGATGAGCTTGTCCAAACTATGAATAAGGATTGTCCCAGTAAACTAAGGTTTTTGACCCATCACACTGAGCTTTCCCCTTGTTTTTTGAGCTTATCCCATCAAGTTGAGCTTCTTCTTGGCATGTGCATCACCCAAACATCCATCCACATGAGCCTAATCAAATCCCAGTAGTCAGTTCTATCTCTACATTCACTTGCATATCCTATCTTCTCTATTTCCTAACCAATTCCATCAGTTACATTTGCCCATAGGGATGTGTCATTCCTATGTCTAGCACCATCATCATTATCCTAGTCCTACTCTTGCCAAGAGATTTCATTTGTCCATATGCATGTCATTTGCATGAGTTGGTCATTTGCATTGTTTTTCATCATTTATTCTATGAGTATTCCTATCTAGGGTTGTCAAGATCATTCTATATCTTGGTATGTCTTGGGTTGGTGTACACGGGGGCATGATTTTTGTGGTATTGTGTGTTTAAGGATTTCTCTTGTATGATCCTCCAGTCTTTCATTTACATCAGCATGATGTTTGCAAGCCTATGTACATAGAGATACCTATTGTTTGAGAGTCCATTCCATGCCTCGGATCTTCACAACATCTCAATTCCTATAATCAGTGATGTAGATCATCCTTGGCAACATTAAACTATATTTTCTCTCCATGTCTACACAACAACAAATCACTCATCCTCCACTCATTTCATCTTCATTCCATCTTGGAGACTCCAATTTATTCATTTTCCCTCCCCTCTTTCTTCTGTCTAGTCCTATATCATTGTATTATGGTTGGCTCATTACAAAAAGTATGCATTTCCATCCCATTTACATACATGTATAGGTCATCATTGCACTCATATTAGGTTCATTTTAATTGCATTTTGGTTGTACTTTTATTATCATTTTCATTTAAGATTCATAATTATAGTATCATTTCAGTACATCGATGGTTGCACATTAGTTGCATTATCATTATCATTTAGTTATCATTATTTATTTTCATATATCACATTTTTATGGCATTCATTATCATTTTACCATTTTCATTTAATTGCATCCCATCATTCAAATTGCATCCATCATAGTTGCATTCATTATACGAGCTACATTTCAACATGAATGTAATAAAGGAATGATTTGAAATAAAAAAAGAGTTATGTTGAAATTATGCACATTAAGCTCATCCATTACGAATATTGCATATAAATATCCATTTTGCATATCATATAATATCATACATAATAACTCAAATCTCATCCTGCATACATCATAGGTTAGACATAATCATATTACACAATCATATATACCCACCCTACATCTATAGCATGTTAGAAACATCATAAACATGTGCATACATATCACATAGCCATACATCCTGCATCACAAACATGTCAGATCATATGCATCATAACAATCATATAATTATCAACCATCCATCACATATCCATAATAAAGTCCATAAAAAATCGATAATAATATATACATATACGCCACCGCCAAAATCATGACTCATATATATTTCAAAAATCATAATGTGTCCAGTCATAATACAATGATAGCCTCAAAGGGTCAAAATGTCACACATATACATAATGGATCACTAGCCTATGCTCTCCCTATCTCCTGCACCTCCTGAGGGTCCTACTGGTGGTGGTTGGGGAGCTCTCATGCCTACAGAATCTCCCGATATCTACATTTGTGTTTGTGTCTATTGGGACTGTGTGTGCTCCACATAGGTTGGAGATCTCTATTCCTCAAGCACTACTCTCTCATATAGGCTACTATAATGTTGAGCCTCCCACAGGGACCTGTCTGAAGCACTTTGTACATATATCACCTCTGTGAATAGTGTCATATGTTGTCTGGGATCTAGTACTTGCCTTGCCACATCCCTCTCCCCCCAAAGCCTCACTACCTTTCCCTCTTCTCTACTAATATTGGCCCTGAAAGTATCTAGCTCCTAGTCCATATGATGCATCTCTTCCCCCACCTTCCCAATGGCTCCCCCACTCCTAGAGGCCTCCAATAGCTCTGAGGTCATCTCAACCTCTATCCTGAAACTATATTTCTCAAAGATAGTGGTCTCCATATCCCTCTGTAAGGCATCCCCTCCTCCTTCATCTGACCTAGCTCTATATGTAGGATAAAACTTTGGCCCTCTCTTGGTCAGTCCTATGTCGCTCCATTGCCAACTGGTCTTTTAGACTCTATGCTCGAGCCCTCTCCATGTCCCTCTCCAAAATGGCCTGATAAAAAATGTCATGAGGTACCTGCCCTACTACCTGTCCCTCCCTTTTTCCCCCTCCACCCATGGTGAAGATGTTGATTTGTACATCAATGTCTACATAGAAGTAGTTTGTCTGCTTGGACAAGGATCCCCTATGTAGACATTTATTCACTATGCAGACGTTGAAACAGTGATCAACATCTATGCCCTGCTAGGTTTTCCCCCTAATTAATGCTATCCTACTAAATCACGAAGTCAAGCCTGGGTGTAGTGTCCACCCTTGATTTGACTTATTTTGACTAGAGTTAACTTTTATATTATGTTTGATAGACTTATCTAGACTATATTTTGATGATTTGGATGATGATTACTCATGTGCTTCAGTGACTTATGATTGATGTTAGACACTATTGGACATATGCTATTTTGATTATCTATATGGATGTTGGTACTATCATGATTGATCATGTGATTTGATGATATATGTACTCGATAGATTTATATGCTCACTATGTGATAGATTATCTATAGATTAGATTTATCATGGTTTTGATGATGATTATGATTATGCTAACCCTACTTCATGATTACATATGATGAGATGTTTATGAGATGTGTTTAACTATTGTTTGACTGTCTTTGTGATAAAGATGATTCCACATCACTCATTGCAAGCGGGATGTGTCATCATGATTCTCTATCACTTGCTTGTCTATATGTGTATATGTATATGTGGTATTGTCATTTTGTGGTTGCAGGATTTTGCAGGTATCAGACATCGGCTCCACCTAGCTTCACAAGTCTAAGTGTGTCTTTAGTTCCAATGGCTTATGTGGTTCAGAGATGGCATGAGTTCCCCTCACATACTCTAGGTCTAAGTTGTTCACCATGAGTAGTCAGTGTCTTGGCATAATTTGCCATGTCAGTTAGTAAGCTTGGTCCCTTGGTATTGTGAGTTCGGTTTATGTTGGTTGATTTACTTGTTTATGTTAGAGTAATTATATGGCTCTTGATGTGTAGTTTTATATTTGGTAATGTTCATTTTAATGCATTTAATTTATAAGTTTTGAATATTTAATTATTTGGTATTTGTATTTATTTGATAGTTAACGTTTATTGATTTTATGATTATTTAATATTTGATAAGCCTTATTGTTGTTTAATATTTATTTAATATTTGTGATTTAATCTGTAATGGTATTTGATTATTTAATTATTTATTTGACCTTCTATGGCTTGATATTTATTTGATATCTTATATTTATTTGGTTCTTTAATTTATTTTATTAGCTTTTGGATTATTTGACTTTAATCTCCATTTGGATTATTTATTTACAACTTATATTTATTTAATAGTTTGACTTTTATTCCTAAGTGGGGTGTATGAACACTTTAAATTAAATAAAGAAATAAAACAATTCCACTTAGTTGGATAACAATATTTTATTTACTTTACCTACCCTTCACTCTCATTGGTTAAATTCAAAATGGGTGAATAAATTATATTATATGGTGGGTTGGTAAAATATACTCCAAAATGGAATATTTTGATTGGTCGAGATTGAGGCTAGGGTTTTGGATTATTTTTGCTTTTTATTTTTTTTCCTGTGAGGTTTTTCGAGTTGGTTGGCTCTTCTCTGAAAATTTCTCCAGCAAGTTTTCTTCTGGGTTTTGGATTTCTTCTCTCTTGGTTTCGGCTGGAGCTTGGATTGGATTTGGTTTGGCTTGTGGGAGCTCTTCTTTAGCTTCAATCCACTACTTCAAGTTGCAGGTTGGAGTTCTTCACTTTTCTTTTTGGCTCTCAATGGCTTCTCTGTGTATGCATTGTGTCTACAATGTTTTGGGTCTGGGTTGAAGTATTATTTATTCTATAGTTTTTAATATTGTTGAAGGTGAATATTTGGGGAGGAAATTTATATTATTTGGGTTTTGTATAGTTGCTGGAAAATATGTTTTTGGTTTTCCTATGTATGGCATTTCACGGCTCTATGAAAATTGTTTGGAAGATCTTTGGTTGATTAATCTTTGTTTGGATGAGAGTAGACTGGTTTTTCCTTTGTGATTCCTCAGTTGTGATTATTTGGGATTGTCTTCATTGGATTCCCTGTGAGATTTTTAGTGGTTTTGTTGTTTTATGCCATGAAGAAAATTTGAGTTAATCTTGGTTTACAGTCTGAGATATTTTATTGTGTTTATACCTATGTATTCCTTGTTTCTGGGTGTCTCTTTTCATATGTTTTTCAGGCCTTTTTGTTAAGTCTAGATTTTATTACTTTACCCAAAAAAATTCTAAGTTTTCCATAAGTCTTATGCAAAAGTGTTGGTTCTGCAAAACCGTTGTCTTATTGTGCATAAGCGTTGTTATGTATTACAATTGTGCAGCATAAGCGCTATCACAGAAAGCATAAGCGTGAATCTAGAAACATAAGCATTGTTCTTCTTGACAAAAGTGTTGTTCTTCTTGACATAAGTGTTTTTCTTCTTGACATAAGTGTTTTTCTTCTTGACAGAAGCGGTGTTCTTCTTGGCAGAAGCATTGTCCTGCGGGGCAAAAGCGCTAACCTATCTGTGTTTTGTATTTTCTCAGTTTTGGTCATTTTTTAGGTATTTTCCCGAATTGATTTTTGTACCAGAGGATTTATTTGAGGTCTATTAATATTTCCCAGTTTTGGATTTGATCAATTTCAATGCATTTTGATGGTTTTGAGTATATTTGTTTCCCTGTGCATTGTAAATATTTTAGACTCTCTTCCATGTGGATAGGCCATGGATGATTGAGATGATCACTATGTTGTTTTGGACCAGCAAGTGAGTAGGCCTTATTGTAATTTTATCTTTTATTTGATGGCAGCATTTGATGGCTTGATATGCCTTTGTTTATTGCTAGCCAAGAGGCTCATTTTGCTATATTGATGTTGTTGTAGCCTTGTTTATGTTGTAAGAGTATGTGTGGAAGTTGTTGGCTGCATTGAGTATTATTTTTCATGTAATTATGTTGGTAGAGCCTCTTGTGATTTATTGTTGGGCCATGTTAGGAGGAGTGGGCTTCCTTGTGATGACTGGGGTCATGAGAGATAGGCTTGCATGAGATTCCTTGTAAGGATGCATGAAGTCTAGACCACTAATGCACATTGGAGTTTTCCATGATTTTTAAATAAGTGATAACCTAATAATTGATGGGTTGGGTAGCTAGATTAATTAATAAGATGTTAAATTGATTTGTGCCTCATGACTTAGTCCTAGAGAGGATGTTTTAGGATAAGCATGAGAATGTCATAAAGATGGTAAGCTAATCTCCCTTAGTCTATCATAGGTTGAGATGGATCCACATGTCCATCAAGATAGTGCATTGTGTTATTATGTTATTATGTTATGAGGATGGCATGTGATAACACTCCACTCCTACATGTGTTTCCCCTTTATGATTTATGATTATTCTTATTGGATGCATTTACATCTTGATGAGTTTTACGCCTTTGGGAGTTTATTCTTGTTGTATGTGTGAGTTGTTTCTTGAGAGTCCTTGTGTGGTTAGTCTCCTTGGTTATAGGTACCAGCTTAGGTTTAGAGTATGTGTTGGTACCTTGTGTCATCTCTTAGCATGGGGGGTGGTTCCTTTGGTTCCACATGGTCGGGAGGTTGGTGATTTTTAGCCATTGGGATGTTCTCTTGGATTCTTCTTGTGTGGATGTGGATTCTTCTTCATTATGTACTATGGATGTACCTTGTAGCAGATTTATGTAATGGATAAGATAGAATGCATGTAATGTAACATTCTTGTAAATAGTGTATGGATTCTTGTAGTAGAAAGAGATATGATCATGATGTATTTAATGTACTCGTATTTGTAAGATGAATTGTGGTTGGAAATTGGAATTTAGGCATATTGTATTTGTACTATTGTAGAGATGTGATCTTATGAATCATGGAAATAAGTGGATTATAGTTGGAATAGAATGGAATTTCATTATGGATTAGTTGGATTATTTCATGGAATGTTTAGAGGCTAGTTAGAATATTAAATAATCTTGAAAGATGAATATTGGTAGATTAATAAGTGAATATGTTAGAATATGTTAATTGGATCCTATAAATAGGAATGATTCACATAGATGCATTGGTAGAAAGGAAATTATGCATATCATGAGGAATAAGTAATGTTATAGGTTGCATATCTCATGGTTAAAGAATTAGAACATGATGCATTAATGAAGGTGAAATATACCTATCGTGTGTGTAGTATGTTATTGTGGAAATGAATTAAGTAATGATGTTAAAGTACCCTAGAGAAAGATTATTGATGTTGTGTTATTTCCGCTTGCGTTATTTGATGAAATGAGCAATGATGTATGTTCATATTGGTTAATTGGTAAATGAATGTAAATAGATGGACATGTTATATGTTGCATTAGTTATTATTAGATGTTAATTAAGAAAAAAATTATCTCCATTTATATATTATTGTTTAGTTTCTTTAGGGTATTTTGGCAGGCATTACACTGGGGTACATACCAATGGGCCATACTTGTTCAGTCGTTGGAATCTTTGAACTCTCTTTGCGCAATGCTTGTGGTGAGGAATGTGAGCCATATCTCCTGGTTGCTCTGCTCTCTCTAGGTTCTCTCAGTTGTGTGTGTGATAATGACCCCTCCTTGGGCCCCATGTGGCTTATATAGGGCCTCCCTTTGACCTTTTCTTGCCTCTTCTCCACCCCTTCTCTTTTTCTTCCAAATCCTTCTCCTTTTTCCATATTTTCTTCCTCCTTGACATTGTTTCTTCTTTTTTTGAGAATTTTCTCACAAAATTTTAAAATTTTCTTATTTATCCATTCCTCTAAAGTTATCCCAATTATTAATTCTTCTAAAAATCTTCTTAGTTAATTAATTCTAACTAATTAAATCAATCATGTGATTCCTCCAAATTGTTGGCAAATAATGAAGGAAAACTAAGAGGGGGGTTGAATCAATTTTCACTAGATTAAACAATTTAGGCACAATCTCATAACTGATCAACTACAGAAAGAATAAAGATAAATATAATAACAACAACACACGTAACAACAATAAGATGATACTTTATAGTAATATGTGTAAATTTACAATAGGGAATACACATGCATTTAGGCACACAACCTAGATCTCACTACTCAAAATATAATGACTTGGAAGGCTACAACCCTCAGGGAAGGTTCACTACCTTACAATAACATTTAGACTATAATCTGGTTAAGATGAACTAAAAGAATAGCATCTCCTAATACCTTATGACAGTTCTGGTTAAGCTCATTTGTCTACTTTGCAACAATCTCTGCTCAATAGACCACACCGAAAGATGAATTTTCTTATTCACATACAACACTCTCTGATAATGCAGACACCACACCGATATATGAATTACATGAATATGACACCCATTTATACAAATCATCAACCTTGACTACAAGGTCAGCCAAACCCTCAAATACCTAATTACAAAATTACATCACACATTACATAAATCAATCACCGGACCAATACAATGTCATAGACAACATAGCATGGACCCAAATCAAATACTCAAACATGCAACGCCACCATAAATCTCGCCAAGATCAACCACAACACGTTACACCACTAAAAATACTGCATAACACAAAGAATATTGACCCAAAACATTTTCAATACCATGCACAAAGATCAATGCGGACCACCAAAATAAATAGGACACCATCAGGAAACACCAACAAGCACATTAGAACCATCTACAATAGCTACACCAGCACCACTTATTCAAATCTTGATCGATCAACACAGTAACACTCAAGAGCACTTAACAAAAGCAATTCGGACTAAAAAGATAACTTATGGAGCACCAAATCATGAACCATCTAAAATGAAGATACACATGAACATCCCAAACACTCTCCCAAATCTACAATTCAAATTTAGATCACACTGGAGCACAACGGATCAAATACCAAACTATGCCAACCACTGAACAGAAAAACCAAACCTCAATCCAGATCAAATGATATGATCAAGTAAACCTTCGGATTACTAAAACCAATAGAGAATGAAGTATCTCTAGTTGATTTAGCATCCCAAATAGATAAGCCAACCAAATCAACTCTCTATAATCACTGGAGCATCAAAGCACAGGAATATGTTGACATCAATGACAACAACATATCCTAGCAGCAACAATATCCAACACAAATCACTTCTTCTAATCTTCACTTAGCGTAATTAATTGTTCTAGAAGCTTGATTATCATTATTCTTCAAATTTTATATTCCTCCACTCATTCTCTCTCCTCTTGTCACATCCTCCTAACTTTCCTACTTGCACTGTAATCTCTCATTAACTCATCTAATCATCCCTCTTAATCATTTTTACATTCCTAATCCTCATGATTAGGAACAAGTCAACTACTTGTCATAAATGGCTTGTCCCCTTTCATCTTCCAAACCTTAAATTCACCTACTTTGGTCATGTCAAAGGATTTAAAATCCTTTTCACATTCCCACGCCCTCACTTCCCAAGGAATTTTTAATTCCTTTTCTCCTTTATTTCTTATATGCAATCTTCTATTTGGAAATTTTTAATTCCCTTGTCCCTTTCCAAGGAATTTTTAATTCCTTTTATTCCTCCAATGTGCCTAGGGATCTCTTCCCCATGCACCTTGAGGAGTGTGGAGACAAGAAATACCTTTATGGAAAATCTCTTGGTCTCCAAACCATGTCCTCTCAATCCTTCCCATCACTTTCTTTCAATCTCCACCCTCCATTTCAAATCAATCTTGGCCCTCCATTTGGCCTCCTCCAATCTATAAATTGGAGTCTTGTCCCCTCATTTCCATGTCTCATTTTTCATGCAATCTTATGTTGCTCTTTTGTGCTTAGAAATCCTCCCTTAACATCCATATTATAGTCAAATCCCTCCATATTTTACCTTAATTCATCCATTACTCCATCCATCTATCGAAATTCCTTGTTGTTGTTGTGTAGTGGAGAGAAATCCACATCCCCAATCAATGACCAATCCAAAAAAGTGGAGAAAAGGGTGCGTCTTCACTTCATCAAAGTTCCAATCTGAGGAGAAAAAGAAGGTTATGTGAAGGTAAAATGGTTTCTTTCATGTTATTTGAATGTTTTTATGCTTAATTGGATTGAAACTAACCATAGGCCCTCATACTGATTTTCCCTTGGTTCAAATGAGATGGAGGAGGTAATGGCTAAATGGTTAGAAGAACTTTCCCCCAAGTGTGGAGAGCAAAAATATGAAGGGAATTACACATGACACCTATTTGCCAGGTTTTCATCATGGTACTTGTCCAAGGCACCTGTTTACCAAGTTTTCACCATTGGATGAACCTTTTTTTCTCTTTACTTTTTTTATTCTTCAATTTTTTCATTTTAAAAAAAACAATTACAGTTTTTAATTTTTTTGAATTTTTTGCTTTTTGGTAAGGAAATTTATGGATGGAGATGGATGAGGATAAATGGATTTGGAGGATAGGTGATAAGGGAGATGGGTGGATTAATCAAGCATCAAGTTTCATATCAAGGTAATAGGAGCCCATTTGGAGTAATCATTGGATGTTGGTACAACTATATTAGGAATGAGTGGATTATGCAAAGGCTTGGATTAGATGGCTTTGATGGGAGATATAAGGGACGTAAAGGTTAGAAACAAACAGTGAAAATTTTAATTCGGGAAAATGACAGAAAATAAGACACAAAGCGATCTTGCCATTTCACAGAGCAATCTTGCCACTTTAGAAAGAAATCCCACCATTTAACTAGTAAAAAAAAAATTCCAGAACAAAGAAAATCCAAAAAAAAGCAATCCAAATATTTCTTATGTCATTCCTGCCATTTCTACCATGATTCATGCCATTTCACTAGTGAAATTAATTTGACTAAAAACGGAGAACCCAAAACTTAAAAATCTAAAAAAGCTATACTTGTCTAGGATAGCAAGAATGCATTCCCACTGTTTCTTAGTGCATTCCCGCTATTTTAAAGTGCATTCCTGTGGTTTCTAATGAGGATTTTTTTAATTTGAAAAAAAAAAAAATCTACTATTTCTACCCATGTTCCCACTGTTTCTACCCGCAATCCCACTTTTTTACTGGTACAAAAAAATTTATGAACACAAAAAAACTCAAAACATAAAATCTGAAAAATTATTCCTACCCAAGATGGCAGGAACGCATTCCGGTTGTTTCTCCAGTCAAACCCGTCACTTCTGTAAATCAAAATTTTGTTAAAACAAATCTCCACCGAGGCAAAAATCCACTTGAATTCTCATGTTTTTGCCTACAAGTATGAAAAATCTATCAAAAAACACACTAAAACAACATTAAATATTAGATTGGACCCATGAAGTGAGTCCCACCGGGTGTGCCATAAATGTATTGAGAAAAATGTGTGTTTAAACTATTGAAAAGATAAACTAAAAAATACCCATCTCTCAACCACACTCAAGACTATGATGTTTTAAGAAGAAATGAAACTTAGATAAACAACATAAAACTAAGTAAAGCACAAACTATTTTTCTCCTTCGATTTGATTGTCCCCTGATTTGGTGTGTACTTGCTATCTGGTAGATACTTGATTGTGCTCCATGATAGTGAATGCAAGATGGAAAAGTAAAAAAGATGTGATACAAAATACTATGCTAAATGGATTTGTTTATGCAAATGAGTGAGTGAGCATTTATGCATTATGAGGGTATGAAAATGAAAGTGGATGGAGGTTCAAGTTGGGTCATCGAAATAGGTTTGTATTGACGGGTTAGTACCCAGAAGCTAATCCAATAGTGTTGGTTGTTCTGATGGAAGTTCTCATCAAAGTAACCTATGTCGATGGGGATAGAAATGTTGAATGTCAAGACAAAGTCACTTATTGGGATAGTTGAACATAGGCGGAGTAGCGATTTTATGTAAAACCAATAGAGCAAACTACTCTTATATCAATATATCAGAATAGCTATGCCGACTAGGAGACTGAGGATACCTATCAGAGTAGCTATTGAAGGTGGATTGACACATTCTTTCTATGTCGATAGTGTAAACTATTTCGATAGAGGAGTATGAAGAGAAATCCCCTTGGTAAGTTCATTGAAATAGCATATGTTGATATGTTGAAGGACTATGGGTATGCAATTTTGGAGTAACTATACCGATGGAGGTTCAGGGTGGGTCATCGGAATAGGTTTGTATTGATGGGTTAGTGTGCAAAAGCTAATCTGATAGTGTTGGTTGTTCCGGTGGAAGTTCTCATCAGAGTAACCTATGCCGATGAATTTTGTCACTGTGGAGCTTGAACTTCGGAATACCTATGTCGATAAAGGTGAGTTGATAGTGTGGCATCAGAATAACTTGTTCAGTCGATCTAGTATATTTTTTCTATGCCGATAGTTATGGCTATTCTTATGAGTAGTCGTTTGGCTTGAAGCTTTTTAGTTTGGGATAACCTAATCTAACAAGGTCTGTCAACATGGTGATTGTTCTTCAGGATAGCCTATGGCGACAAGGGAAATCAAAGGTGAGTTTACCATCGGAGTAACTCATGCTAACAAAGGAACTAAAGGCATCACAAGGTCATCAGGATAGGTTGTGAAGGTGGTATAGATGCGACAGGTCTACCCGACAGTGATTGTTATGTTGATGAAGGGACAAGGTGTGACTTTGGGATAACTATGGTGATGAACATGAGGGTAGAAAAATCCAATTGACAGAGTTGTTCAGCATAAGTGTTTAATTGTAAACCCGATACATGTGAAATGTCTGCATAACATGAAGGTTAGTCATGGCATGGAGATCAAATTATCTGAGCAGCCCAATTGTCCACATGGCAGTTGACCTATCTTGATCGAGTAACCTGGATGACTAATGTGAAGACACATGTACCCCAAGTGATCAAGCAGATATGCTAGGATGTTGAATGGGGTAGTTGGTCGATCCAATCAATGCAGAGGTCGAAGGACAAATCAGATATGTCTGCAAGTCGGTGGACTCAGAATCCGATGATGGCTACCCTGTTCTCAATAATGAGATCAATGTTGGCTATGTAATGTGTTTCATGTTAGAGGGCTATTGGATATATCTGTATAAATCTTGCCCCCTTTTTTAGTTTAGTCTTGCAAAATAAAGCACATCAACCATTTAATATTTCCTTCTCTATTTTAGTTAGGTTAATATGGTGTATTTTGGACCTTTAACTTGAGGTTTTCTTACTAGCTCTTTCCTCCCAGATTTCCCTTTGAACCAATTTTTGTACTCTTATTTATAAATTAATATATTAGTGGCTTGCCACTTTTTCTAAAAAAATAAAATAAAAATGAAAGTGGATGGATTTGAAGAAAAATGAGGGATTTAAATAGGCTTGAATGAGACATGGAGGGGCATGAAAATGAGACATGTGACCCTAAGAATGGAAAGTTTCATGGGTGAGAATGACATGTGTTCTTAAGAAGAACATGTGTCATTGGAAGAAATGACATGTGTCCCTAAAGACACATGTCCGTTTGGGAGTAAGACACCCAAATTGGAAGGTTTTATTCCAAAAGAGATTGCCAAATCATGATATTCCCATGTTTGAGGAAATTTGGTATATTTTCCCAAATTTTAAGAAATTTTCCCCAAATTCAAAGTCATTCCCCAAATTTTAGGAAATTTGGGATATTCGAGGAATTTTGAGATATTTTGGGAATGTGCACACATATGGTGAGGGATAAGGGATAGGGTTTACTAAACCCTTGGTTAACTAGGTGGGTTAGGCTAGGGGAAGGGTTAGATAAGGGTTAAAGTTAAGAGACATGTGGGGGAATTTAATTGATTAATTAATTATTAATTTCAATAATAGAATTTGAGAGGAAAAAGTCAACATGAATTAAATAATAAAATTGTATTTGGTTTATTTAATAGAAGAAGGGTCAAAATTCAATTAACTAATTGATTTATGGTTGTAAAATAATTAATTAAATGGGGACCATAGCATAATTAATCAAATTAATTAGCTAGAGAGAAGGATTACCAATTAATTAAGTAATGTGTAATTATATAATAAATGGTGCTTGGGATAACTAAATTCAATTAATTAAATTAGTCAAATTTATGTGTCTACACCTACCTCAATCCTCCATCTAATCCTAGTCTCCCATCCTACCTCAATCCTTCATCCAATCATAATCCTTCCTCCTACCTCAATCCACCACCATCCACTTCATCCTATCTCCACACACCATCCACTTCATCCTATCTCCACACACCATCCACTTCATCCTAACTCAATCAACCACCATCCACTTCATCTTATCTTCACACACCATCCACTTCATCCTACCTCAATCCATCCAATCCTAATCCTCTATCCTAACTCAAGCCTCCATCCAATCTTAATCCCCCATCCTACCTTATTCCTCCATCTAATTCTAATCCCCCATCCTACTTCAAGCCTCTATCCAATCTTAATCCTTCATCTTATCTCAATCCTCCATCCTCCACTACATCATACACCAAAAGATCTTCATCTGCCTCAACCTACCTTAATCCATCATTATCCACTTCATCATATCTCAACCCACCACCCTCTATTTCATCTTCCATTTCTGCAACTTCCTTTCCAACTCCTACACCTATCATTCTTCTCCCACCTCCTAACACCATCAAAAATCTCCCATCCATTAAGACCATCAAACCACAATCCCCATCACCTATTCCTACCATCATTCAAACTCAATCCAAAGAACCTCCCATCCTTCCATCCAATCCATCTACCCTATTCAAAGAACCTCCCATCCTTCCATCCACTCCATCTACCCTAGTTGAAGAACCTCTCATCCTTCCATCCACTCCATCCACCCCAATTGAAAAACCTTGCATCCTTCCATGCACTCCATCTAACCTAGTTGATGAACCTCCCATCCTTCCATCTACTTCATCTACCCTAGTTGAAGAACCTTCCATTCTTTCATCCACTTCATCTATCCCAATTGAAGAACCTCATATCCTTTCATCCACACCAACCCCATCATGCTAAGATATTTTTCTAGGAAAAGGTTGACATATTTATTGATCCAAATCAAGATCCTACCATTCTATCTCCTCCATCTTAAGAGCCCTTATTATCCCCTCATCCAAGTCAAGAGCCTCTTGTCCCATATACTCCATTTCTTAATCCTTTATTACCTCCTATTTGAACCATCATATTTACATTACTCTACCCTCTTGGTTCTCTTACATTCATCCATGGCAATTCACTTGCAACAAAAGAACACCTCATGTTCACCACCCATCCTTCTCCATTTGATAAAGGACTCGCATCTTGTTACCTAGAGAACAAGTATCCTATTTTAGATAAAATGCTAAAAAAAATGAACTATCAAGGTAAAGGCTTAGGCCTACATGAGTAAGGTACTTTGGAGCCCACCCATGTCAAAGCACATCCAAGGTCTCACAGTCTTGGTTACATATCCCAAAGCAATTCATCCAAAAATGCTAGTACAACTAATGAAAAATCCAAGTATGTTTCCCAACCTACCATCCCGTCTTCCCATCATTCCTCCAAACACTTTTTTTTCATCCCTCCTCATCCATTATATAAAGCTAAAACAACCATCTATCTCCCTCCTTCATCCTTTAAATCAATTTTGGGTCCCTATATATCCCAAAGTCCACCATTACATTTCCCCCACATGCTAAATCCATTTTGGGCCCTTATATCCCAAAACCACATCCTCTATCTTCCCCTACTCATACACCCATACATAGATCCCATATCCTCATCAACCATCATTATCATCTTGCTCCTTTAATTCCCAATTAGGATCAACAAAGGCACACTCCCACGCATTCTATCCACCATCCTACCACTATCACTCCATCTATATTACCTCCACATGTTCCACATTCTCATATTCTTTCTAATGATACTAGCAACAATTTGGATGCTAAATCACAAATGCATAAATCTAAACATCCATAACAATATAAAGATCACCATGTCCACTGAAAAATACATGATCCCAAAAAGAAAGATCTGATAAAAAAATACAATAAATCCCAAAGGCTACAAAGTCCCACTAAAGAAAAAGAAAAACTAATGTGGATCCCAAAAGAAAAAGAAGCAATGCATCCAAAAGAAAAATCTCCAATGGAATCCAAAGTCACTAGTTCGCAAGCTAAGCATCCCTCCCCTCCATCTCCTAAATCTATTTTAGCTCCCTATGTCCCAAAGCTACCTATCACAATTCCTCCATCATATCTACGTGCTACATCCATCTCCCCTCCACTCATCCCACATCCCCCATAACATGTGTCAATGTTGGTCCTGACAATATCCCCCCATCACAATCACTTTCCCTCATTCCATTCAAAGAGTTGCCACTAACATATCCCTTACACCACATACATTCCCCATCAAAAACATGTACTCCAAGCCTTTGCATAATCCACTCATTCCTAATAAAGTTGCACCAACATCTAGTGATCACTCCAAGTGGGATCCTATTACCTTGATAATAAACTTGATGATTGAGTCTTCCATCCATCTCCCTTATCACCTATCCTTCAAATCCATTTATCTTCATTTATTTACATTCATAAATTTCCCCAAAAATTGAAAAAGCAAAAAAATCAGAAAACTTCCAAAAAAATTCCAAAAAACAAAAAAACAAAAAAAAAGTAAAGAGAAAAGTTCATCCAATGGTGAAAACTTGGCAAAAATGCACCTTGGACAAGTACAATGATGAAAACTTGGCAAATAGACATCATGTGTAATTCCCTTCATCCTTTTTCTCTCCACACTTGTGAGCAAGTTCTTCTAACTATCTAGCCATCACCTCCTCCATCTCATCTACCTATTATACCCATAGTATCCTATCCATTTCACTTCCTCCATCCTCCTTTGGATCTCGATGAATAGAAAAGGCCACCATGTAGAAATTATTTGGACACCTCTTGACCTCCATTTCCCTATCACACTTTTCCCCCATTCTCCTTCCTATCCACCCATCCTTTCTCCCATCAATATAATCCTTCTATATACCTTCATAGTCCTTATCTACCCATCATCCTATCTTCCATCCACTTTCCTCAACTTCCTATCCTCCCACTAGTCATTCTATCATATCCCTCATAATGCCTCATCATGAATGACATATCCTAAAAGGGGCATCTTATCCCTTTGTGACATGGTCCCTAGAGACCCTATCACACCCACCATCTATTCACTCATCCACTCCATCCACCAATCCTTATCTCCCAGTTCCTCCATCCCTTCATTTATAACTTGATCCTCTTCCAATCCTCATCTACCTCCATCCCTTCATCCCTCATCCTTTCATCTCCCAGCCCCATCCATAATGCTTTTGTATCCAAATATTTTTCATCCTATCCTCCATCCTTTCATCCCTCCTATCATATCATTCCATAACCTCTTACATCCCTTATCATTGGTATCTAGCTTTAGGCTACCCCATGTACTCCAATTTCATCCATCCCATTAATCTATTTTATCCTCACAATCAACCATCGTATGTAAATCCTATCCATCTCCTATAGTTATCCAAAAAGCAAACATCAATCAAATCATCCAATCACATCCTTGGTCTTGTTTCTTAGTCTTGCTAAACGTATTGATCACAATCAAATCATCATCATCGGGATGCATCCTTCCCAATACTTGTGTTGTTTTGGGATATATGGTTCCCACATCAACAACACTCAATCCACCATCAATCCAACCTGGTGTTATTTTGGGATATATCATTCTCACATCAACAACACCCCATCAATGATCAATCCATCATGGCTTTTCATCTTGACTAGGGAAACATCATGTTTGTCTCTAGGTCCTCATCCATATTGCATATCTCTTGTGCATCTTGTAAATAGTGTCTTGTACATAGCGTCAGTCGCGTGTCCCCATCTAGGTCCACTTGTACATATGTGTCCTTAGGTCTCATCCTTTGCATCAATTGATTATGTATCATCAAGGTCATATCCCATTAGCTGGCTCTTCAACAAATCATCCATGAGAATATTTTTCATCATGGTTCTATCAATTACCTTTTGTCATCTAGTCTCATTGATCTCTCATCTAATCATCAGTCTATGTAGGATGTATCCTTCCTCTAGTCAGACAACATCAAATCTAATCCATCAGTTATCCTTTTGGCAAAATGATATTTGAGGCACTCAAGTTGGCTTTGATTTCTTTTTTATCTCTGTTTATGTTTTTGAGCTTTGTTGTTTTGTCTTCTCACGGTCACCATGATCCTTTAAATAATGGTGTGCTATGACTAACAAAACTTGGGGCATGGTCTTGGTCTCTTTTTGTGTGTGTATGTTTTCTCGATGTGTCCCATGTTGTTCCCTCCTAAGGTCTTATCTATCTCATGTTACACTAGGTCGTATCTCTTGCTTGTGGTTTTTCTAGCATCATTTCCCACAAATCTGTTTGTAACTCTATGTGGTGCTAGTCCAACCTTTTTGTAGTTGTTTGTTATGTCGGTGCATGAATTGGTTATGAAATCACCTTGGTTCTTTGTACCCTGGTGCATCATATATAATGCTAAATCAAAATAAGTGCTCATTGCATGCTAATCCATTTCCAAGGGTGCTCACGTTCCATGATAATTTCATGCATATCATTTGTTTCATTTTTATTCACTCCTCTTTCCCATTTTTTTTCTCTTTTAGGCTTTGTTTTGCATTGTCCTTCATCTTGTTTGTTGGGGCAATGTTTCTTTCAAGACATTGCCTGAGCCTCCATTTCCTGTGCACCCTCTCGAGGGGGAATCACTAACTATTCCTCTCTATGCCTGGGGCATTTTATTTCTCCTCATTCTTTGAGTCATTGGTGTCTTATTGCCTTCACACTAACACTATTTTAGCACCACCGCAAAGTGGGGCAAAATGTAGACACCTAAATTTGATTAATTTGATTAATTCAATTTAGCTATCCTAAATGCTCTTAAATTAAATATTACGCATTATTTAATTAATTAGTGTCCCCTCCTAGCTAATTAATTTTGTTAAATTATACTATAGTCCTTCTTTAATTAAATAATTGGCAATCATAAATCAATCAATTAATTAAATTTGATCCCTTCTTCTATTAAATAAATCAAATGCATAGTTTGACTATTTAATTCATTTTTATCCTTTTCTCTTAATATCCTTTATGGAATTAATTAAATTAATTCTATTTTCTCACATGTCTCCTAACTTTAACCCTCATCTAACTCTTCCTCTAACTTAACCCATTAACTCACCTTGGGTTTTAGTCATCCTTTTATTTCTTCCAACTTCTTTCCCATCCATATGTGTGTATTCCTAAATATCCTAAGTCGCAGAAATATCCTCATTTTTGGGGGAACCAAATTTCCTAAAATTTGGGAAAATATCCCAAATATCCTGTCATGGAAATATCCTCGAATTAATTAATTAAATTAATTCAATTTCCTCACATGTCTCCTAACTTTAATCCTCATCTAGCTCTTCCTCTAGCTTAATCCATTAACTAACCTTGGGTTTTAGTCATCCTTTTATTTGTTCAAGTTTTTTTCCCACCCCATATATTTGTTTTCCTAAATATCTTAAGTCATGGAAATATCCTCATTTTTGGGGGGAACCAAATTTCCTAAAATTTGGGAAAATATCCCAAATATCTTAAGTCATGGAAATATCCTCATTTTTTGGGGAACCATATTTCCTAGAATTCAAGAAAATATCCCAAATATCCTAAGTCGTGGAAATAACCTCATTTTTTAGGGAACCAAATTTTCTAAAACTTGGGAAAATATCTCAAATATCCTAAACCATGGTATATCTCTATTTTATAATCTCTTTTGGAATAGAACCTTCCAATTTGGGTGTCTCATTCCCAAATAGGCATGTGTCCTCAAGGACACATGTCATTCTTTCAAATGACACATGTCCTTCTTAAGAACACGTCATTCCTTCAAATGACACATAGATCCTTCTTAAGGACATATGTCATTCCTTCAAATGACACATGTCCTTCTTAAGGACATGTGTCATTTGCATCCATGACATTTTCCTTTCTCAAGGACAAGTGTCTCATTTGCATTACTCTTCTTCTCCCAACTTGGCCTATGTAATCCCCTCATTTTCCTTCATAATCAATCCACTTTCAAATTCTCATACCATTATAATGTCATTTTAGCTATCCACTTTTTCAAAATCTCATACCGTTATAATGGCATTTTAGCTATCCACTTTCACATTCTCATACCATTATAATGTCATTTTAGCTATCCACTTTCATTTCTAATATCATTATAATGCCCTTTTGAATCCTCACATTCATACACTTTGCATCCAATTTAACTTAGTTTTTTGCATATCCAACAATCATGGAGCACATTCAAGCATCCTTGGAAGCATAGATCGAGCACACATCCAATCAAGGACCATCAAATCGAAGGGTTATTGGTTTGCATTTTAATTTCTTTTTTTTTATTTAATCTAATTTCCTTTATTAAGCATCCTTATCTTAAGTGTTTGATTGATTTGTGTTTTACTTATATTGTTAACTTAGTATTTCAATCATTTTATATGCACAAATTTTCACTCACATACAATTATCTCTACCCCACACAAAATGTGAACACATCCCTATACTTTTGGACCACATCCAGAGGAAATCTTTCTCTTTCTTGCATAGTGTCTTGAATATTCTTAAACCAACAAAAATATAATGTATTGAGTGCTTTATTTTTAGTCCCAAAACTCCTAATATGTTGTCTAATTTTTACTACTACAAGAGAAAACTTATCCCAAACTTAATTCTTAGCTCTTGGAAGATTATTCATGAACATGAATGCCAAACGTATAATTAGAGATCCATATTTAAAGGGGTACTTACTTTTCTTCGTTATTTCCCAGTTCTTAAGAAATTGTTGCCTCAACAACTCACATAGGTCTAATCTCTCTCCAACAACCACTATCTGATGTGTAGTGTAAATGGCTATAGAAATGGTAGAACCCTCCCAATTCTAATAATAAATCTTGTATGTCCAATGACTTAGTTACATCATTAGTACCATGAAAAAACAATTAATAATCAAAGGTACCTCACAAATATCTAAACACTTGCTTAACAAAAATCCAATGCTCTTTACCAAGATTAGATATAAACCTGCTTAGAACTCCCACTGCTTGGGCTATATCTAGTCTAGTGCAAATCATTGCATTCATCAAACTCCCAAAGACAACTAGTGTAAGGAACCTTAGACATATCCTCATAGACATCATTAGAACTCAAACACGTGTCTAAACTCAGTTTAGTATTACTAGAAAAGGAATACTAATTGGCTTACAATAATGCATATTAAACCTCTATAAAATTGTATCAACATACTTACTCTGGCTTAACTAAAGATTTATGTGAACCCAATCTCTACTAATATTCATCCCAAGAATATATTTTATAGCCCCCAAGTCTTTCATATCAAATGTTCTATAATATCGAGCCTTGAGTTCTTAAATAATCACCTTACTATTACCCATAAACAACATGTTATCAACATACATGACAATCATTAATATATGATCATATATAAACACAATGATCTTCCTCACTCCTCTTGGAACTCAACTTCAATACAAAAGTATAAAAATTTTGGTACCACATCCTAGGTGACTATTTCAAACCATACAAAGATCTCTTTAACCTACAAACCAATTCTTCTTTCCCCTTTACAACAAAACCATCAGGTTATCCCATATAAATCTCCTCCTCAAGATCCCCATGCAATAAAATAGTTTTAACATCTATTTTCTCTATTTAAAAATTACAAGTAGTAGCAATAAACAATAGGAGTCTAATAGAAGTCAGTTTTGCAATAGGAGAGAAAATTTTACGAAAATCAACTCCCTCTCTATGAGTATCCCTTGGCCACCAGTCTCTCCTTGTATTGCTCTAACTATCTGTCTGCTCCAAACTTCTTTTTAAATACCCACTTTCATCCAATGGGATTTCTTTCTTTGGGAAAACTTACAAGATCCTAGGTGTCACAACTATCTAACGCCATCATCTCCTCCTACATGATCAACATCCAAGACTCACTTTACTCTAAAGAGAGATCCTCCCTAAAGGATCTAGGTTCATTGTTAGTACTTAGCAAAACACATATACTATTGGTAAAATGGTGTCTCAACCTTGCATTTACATGAGGTTACTATTTATAGTAAGTTTTTTTTTAGCATGAAATGGTGTGAAATTCTCCTTGAATATTTTGCTTGGCTATACAATCATGCCAATAAATTTTCATTGCAAGATCATAGCTAGTTTTGAAGATATTAAAGTTTCCATTTTTGAAGGTTGTGATGAAAAGTTTAAAAATAATTTTGAGAACTTTAGAGGCTCTAAAATGCCCTTAAAAATTGGGTTTAAATGGCATAGTGGTTTATGAGGTGATAGAGTACTTTGTGATCTTTCTGACGCTTTAAATAGTTTGTCAATCAAACACACAGTTCACAAGTTATGGCCTCTGAAAGTTTGGATTCCCGAAATAGGAAAATATAAATTGCATTAAAAACATAAATGAGCTATAAAAGGAAGGAACACATGTTGATGTGTGTTTTGACACATCATAGGTCATCTAGAATGGAAATAATTTTGGCTCTACTTTATTGGGTGGTTTTAGCCCATGGTTTTGTAATACCGTTTCACAGTTTCTTGTATTGTATCTCCTATATATGAGGTGTGTGGGATAGAGGTTGTGTATAAGAGTCTTATGGCTATTGAGTTACCTTTGAGTCTCTGATTAGTGGTACTCCTGTGAAGAGCTTGCTCCACAAGTATAATGTAATTTGTTATTGATTGCTAAATAATATATTGAGTTTCTTTTGGAGTGTGGGGTTTTTCTCCCGAAAGGATTTTCCCCACGTAAATCACTAAGTTGATGTGTTGTGGTATGCATGATATTTTGTTTATTTTTGTAAAGTTTTTGTAACTTCTGTGATGATATATAAATTTTTTAACTTCTGTGATGATCTATAAATTTTTTAACATTACTCTCCTCTCAAGGTTAGAGTAGGAAGTTGTTCAGCTAGTTAACTTCATTACAAGTGGTATTAGAGTCCTGTCACCTTTAGTTTCAGTTGTGGGTTATTGGGTTTTTTGAACTAGTCCATATTTGAGTGGGAGCTTGTGCAGAAGATACTTTTTTATCTTGTTGTAGGAATTTTTAGATGGCAAGTTCATTGGGGAGAATAGAGGTGGAGAAATTTAATGAAATTAATTTTGAGATGTGGAAGCTAAAGATGGAAGATATGTTGATAGATCGAGATCTGTGGGATGTTGTTGATCCAAATGTCTCAAGACCTTTAGATCCTACTGTTGTTGATCAATATGATGTTATGGACCGTAAAAGCCAAGGGCCTAATTAGATTGTACCTGGAAGACTATGTTCTAATCGATGTCCATGAAGAGAACTTTGCAAAGAAGTTGTGGACTAAGCTTGGTGAGATGTATCAAGACAAATCTTTATTAAATAAATTTTCTTGAGGAATAAATTGTATTCCTTGAAGATGGAAGAGGGTGGATGAATTGCAGACCACTTGGAAGTATTTAATATGTTGGTGGCTCAATTGGTATCTATTGGTGTTAATATGGATGAAGAGGAGAACTATCGGATCTTGCTTTGTTCTTTGTCTGATTCATGTGATTCTCTTATTATGGCTATCATTAGTACTTATGTTATTTTAAAGTCTGAAGATGTGGTGGGTGTCATACTTGGTGAAGAGATGTGAAGGTATCCATCAGTTCGAAGGAAGACCTAACTGTTCGTGGAAGACCTAAGGAAAAAGGCAAGAAGAATGAGAAGTGCAATAAGTCCAAATACAAAGGGAGATCAAAATCTCTTGGAAATTCCAAAGTTATTAGCTAGAATTGTGTTAATTTAGGTCATATCCATTAGGACTGCAAAGAAGAAAAGAAGAAGAAAAAGAAGAAGTTTGATTCCAATTCTAAGTCTGAGAAGGAAGATTTTGATGCATTCATTTCACTTTGGCTACTCATGCAAGTAATGATGCATGGTTAATTGGCTTAGGTGTATCTTTTCATATGACTTCCAATAAACACTAGTTTTTTGAATATGAAGAATTTAATGGAGGCAAGGTGTACTTTGGTGATGATTCACATTTAGACATTGTTGGTCAATGTAAAGTTAGGATCAACTTTCTTGATGGTAGAATAAAAAAGTTAGTGGTCTATTGCATATCCCTGGATTAAAATAAAATTTATTATATGTGATAAAATCGATAGATGTGGGTGTGCAAGTAGTCTTTTAAGATGTAGGATGTAAGATGATTAAGGGTTCTATGGTGATTGCTAGAGGTGTCAGGTTTGGCACTTTGTATAAGATAGAGGCATACATTGTTGAGTATAATAGAACTTCTATAAAAAGTAAATCTATGAATACTTCATTGAAAGATTTGAGGGTTTCACCTTCAATGGATGGACATGGATTTTGGGTACCTAAGGGTTCTCTTTCTTTTGAAGCAAAGTTACTTGAAGAGAAGATTGCTTTATTGTTGGATATTGTTAGACATTTTTGCTACTAGGATATGTTGTTGTCATTGATATCAACATATTCCTGTGATTTGCTCTAGTGTTTGCAGATTGGGAAGATCTTATGATCTAGTTTTGCAGTTTAGTTTTGCTAATCACTATTTTGCAGAGTTCGGTATTTCCTCCAGTATATTCCAGTGTGATCAGATCTTGTGCTAATATTTTGGGATATTGTCTTGGATAGTCTTGTGTATCTTCATTTCATATGGATGATGATTTGGTGCTCTAAAAGTTATCTTTCTTCGTGATAGTTGTTGATTGATTGTATTCTTGAGTTTCAGACGTTGACAGATGAAGATTTGATAAGTGGTGTTGGTGCAGCTATTTCTAGTGATTCTAATGTGCTTGCTAGTATTTCCTAGTAGTGTCATATTTGTTTTCATGATCTGTATTGATCATTGTGCAATTTTTTTATGGTTTCTATGAATCGGTGATAATTTTCGTGTTATGTGGTATTTTTTGTGGTGTAGCATGTTGTGGTTGATCTTGGCATGATTTTTGGTGGAGTTAAGCATTTGGGAATTTGAATTAGGTCCATGTTATGTCATGTAAATAATTATATTAGTCCGATGGGTGATCTTTGTTTTGTGTGATATAATTTTGTAAATTTGAATTGAGGGTTTAGCCGACCTTGTTATCAAGGTTGATGAATTGTATAAATACGTGATATATTCATGTAATTTAGGCGTAGAGGTTGTGTCTGCATTATCAGAGAGTGATGTATGTGTTTTAATTGAGGAGAGATTGGTTTTGTTGAGCAGACAACTATGCTTAACCGAAACTGTAATCAAGTATTTAGAGATACTATTCCTTCAGTTCATTTCTTCTAGATTGTAGTCTAAATCTTATTGTAAGTCAGTGAGACTTCCCTAGGGGTTGTAGCCTTTCATGTCATTTTCTTTTGAGAAGTGAGCTCTAGGCAGTGTGCCTGAATGCATGTGTATTACCCATTGTAATATTTTCACATACTATTGTACAGTATCATCTTACTGTGGGTAGGTTCCCACCGTGGTTTTTCCCTTAACCAGGTTTTCCATGTCAACATCTTGGTGTTGTGTGTTGTTCTTCCAAATTGCTTATCTTTATTATTACTGCAGTTTATCAAATCTATTGTTGTAGTTAATTTTATTGATCCGATGAAAACTGATTCACCCCCCCTCTCAGTTTTCCTCCTCTTTGCTGCTAACAATTGGTATCAAAGCTAGATCCTCTGGAAGAAGCTTAACCACTTGAGGAGATCCGAGATGGCAACTACAGGTGTTATCTTTAAGAAGGATAGTCTGAGGTTTGATGGAATTAACTATGCTATATGGAAGAACCAGATAGAATTGCACTTGAAATGTCTTAGAAATAGGAAACCCATGCCCTCCGAGATCTAGTATAATCCGTCTGCTCAAAAACCCACAAATCACAAGTACCACATGAGGATATGTTGGATACCCATCACCCTACCCAAATGCATCCTTCTCCTATCCAGCATCAACAAGGCCTTGTACTCGCAAACTTCCCAAAAGTAAAAATCCATTGCATCTAAGTGATACTCCAGGATGACGCCACAAATGGGGATCTTCAAGATCCTCCATACATCTAGAAGAGTCACAGTCACCTCACTAGTAGGTAGACGGAAGGTGTTATATCTACTATCCCACCTCTCAACTAAAGTCATTGTCATCCAATATGAGCTCTGATACTCGGCCACCTTCCCACAAAATGCAACCCTAGAGCAGATAAGATCTCCAACTCATCTGACCGCAACCATTGATATAATCTCATGGTAGCGGGCCAATGCTCCCTCGACACCAACAGCCCCAACTCAGCCTGCATCCAACAATCCAATTCATCATTCTGAATCCTTGAGTACTGTTCTACCCTCAAGTACACCCATACCTTTACCTACCCCATAAATTTTGAAACATATGCCTAATTTTATCCTTCCCTAGAGCACATGTTTATTCACTTAGCGCTCACACCATAACCGTGGCACTCGCACCATTCTGCAGGCGCACATGCTAGCAAAGACCCCTAACCTACCCTAGCATGACCACTCACGTTGGATGACCTTTTCCCCCACTTGACCATACCCTAACCTACCCTAGTGTGATCGCCTGCATCGCACCACCTTTTCCTAACCCTAACCCTAACCCTAACCCTAACCCTAAAAATCCTCCACCGCAAACACCCACGCAGTAGTGCGACTGCACGTGCTAAACACTAGTGACCCCTCCAAACCCCTACTTTGCACCTTTCACTTGCGATCATGAGCACTATTTGCTAGCGCTCACTGTACCCTATGGACACACATGCCAAAACAGTGATCAACGTGTCTGCCTTGCCAAAAATTTTCCCTAAACTAAGCCCTAATTATACCCTAAACCAAAAAATTCACAAAGAAGGATAGTCATACATACCGGTGGTCCATAGCCTGTGGGTCTCTCATACCATCAAATCCTCTCGGCGTGATGCTCATACGTGGGAATGTGATCCATCTCTCCTTCTCTCCTTCTAGGCTCTAATTGGCTCCAAGGCTTGTGTGTAACAATGACTCCTCATTGGGCCCTTTGTGGCTTATATAGACCCCCTTGAGGGCCCACTCCCTTCACGATCTCCCTCCTATTTCCTCTTCTATTTTTCTTCATCTGCTCCACCCTAATTCTTCCTTCTTCATTTTGATAATTTTTCGTCAAATTTTTATAAAAAATTTTGAAAAATATCTCAAGGACGCATACACCACCCACGCTTTACGCTGGGGCATCTATTTCTTTTTTCTTCTATCTTTTACCCACTGCCAAATTTGTCATTGTGTAAAAGAGGGGCAAAATGAAGACACTCAAAAAATAATTATTTTAATTATTTTAAGTTCTTTGCATAATTAATTTATTAATTGTGCCAATTCCTATTCCTCCTCAATATTAATTAAACATAATTAATATTGTCACTAAAGTTATATAGTCTGTTGATTGATTTATTTAATAAATCAATCAACTCTTATTCTTCTAAAAAATCCCTAATTTTAAGTCTCCTCAAATTCCTCCTTTTAATTAATTAATTTCAATTAATTAATTAATCCAGGTGATTCCTACAAATTACCTTTTTCCTTATCCATCATTAACCTAATGAATTCTTCTAGAAGTTCCCTAAAATCACTTAGCATTATTCTTCTAATTTTTAATTCCCTCCACTCATTCTCTCTCCTAGTCAAATCCTCCTACAAATCTTATCTACCCTAATCCCACCTAATCATTCTTCTAATCTCTCTCCTAATGAGTTTCTAGTGGCTAATCATCATGATTAGCCACAAAGTCAACTCCTTGTCCCTTCCATCCAACCACCTTCCTTAAATTCTCTTTTCCTAGGTGAATGTGAGATTTTAAAAATCTCACATTCCTCTAGGCATCCCATCCTCCAAGGAATTTTTAATTCCTTCTTATTCCTCTAATCCCCATGATCATCCTTTTTGAAGAATTTTTAATTCCTCATCCCCATCCCTCAAGGAACATTTTATTCCTTTCTCTTCCCTAGGTACATTGGGAAGCCTTCCTAATGAGCCTTGAGGAGTGTGGAGACAAGAAATGTCTTTAAGGCATATCTCTTGGTCTCAACACTTGTCTTGTCACCTCCTCTTGGGCCTTGTGTGGGCTCACAAGAAATCATGGCCCCTCATCTTGGGTCAATCCTAGCCCTCCATTTCTCCTCTTCTCCTCCTATAAATTGAGGACTCCATCCCCTTGTTTCTCATCTCCAAGTTTAGTAAATCCATGTTATTATTTTGTGCCCAAGAAATCATCCTCATATCCTTATTATGCCAAAATTTGCACTCATCCATACTTAGTCATTCCATACTTTGATCATCAATGCATCCATTTCATACGTAGCCATTTCATACATTTTTTTTTAGTATTCCCGATTCAGCGTGAGTGACCTGCGAATAGCGCGGGCGCTCTACTGGGTCCCCGCCTAAATTTAATTTTTTGAATTTTTGAATACTACTGACTATATTGACCTTATTCAGCATGTACACTCGTGCTTCAGCGCAGGCGCATCTGTATTGATGCAGCCATTTCTCAAAATCCCACCCAGGTTAAAAAATTTAAAATTTTGATTTTTTTTTAACTGCTAACTTTGTTTATGAGTTTTTGTGTTTTAGCGTGAGCACAGGCGCTTCAGTGCGACTAAAACAGAACAGCGTAACAGTCATGAATAAATCAGCAATTCTATTTTGTTTTATTTTTTGCATTCTTTTTTATTTGCTTTTGACCCACTTTAGTGTGTATGCAAGCGTTTCAGCGCTTGCGTACGCGCTTTAGCGCAGTTGACTACTGTAGACACCTAAAATTGTCATGTCTAATTAAATAAATATTTTATTTATTTAATTATCTAAGCTTAATTCTTCTATTAATTAAATAAATCTTTATTTATTTAATTAATTCATTTATCCTCTTCTAGCCTTATTTCTCATTTAAATAAATACATTTATTTATTTAAATTATCATTTTCCTAAATTAAATAAATATCTTATTTATTTAATTGATCCCACTTCTTCTATTAATTAAATAAATCTTTATTTATTTAATTAATTCATTAGCCTTTTCTACCCATGACACATGTCATTCATCTCTTAATTCATACACTACCTACCCCTTTCATTATTTTATTATTTCTTTTACCTACCCTCTAATCATAGCGGACCTCCTTTTACACCTCTTAATCTTATCCCTCCATTTCATATAGTGTCTTCTATATAAGGAGATGCTTCCTTCATTATCAAACCCTAATCAATCATTCTAATCAATCATCCTAATGACCTAACTACTTGATCAATTGACTACACTACGATCCTACTTGCAACCACATTTCGTTCTTTGTTGAGCTCTTGTGCATATAAAATCTGAGAGCAAATATATCAAGCAAGATCAATGGAGATAGGAAGAATGGAGATCAAAACCCTATTGGACATGTGATGGTATAATCTTTGTGATTTCATTTGATTTGCATTGTCTTAGGTAATCTTCATATGTTATGGTGGATCTTTGTTGATTGTTAGGCTAGGGTTTTGTGGTTGAATTCATTTAGCATTTCAATGTCGTTATTATTGTTATCCATTTTCACCATATACAACTACAAATCAGCATGTGCACTATTTCTGCAGGCCAGTGTCTACTAATTGCATTTGTTTGTGAGTTTTGCATCTTTCTCGATTGTCTAATACTTAAAAACATAAAACTACTAATCAATGTGGTTTTACAGGTTACCTAGGAGTTTCAAACAAACATTGTGTTTCTTTTATTAGGCACCTAGATCTAATTAGGGGTAAATGAATCATTGTTTTTCATGTTTGTGAAAAGCATAAAGGTAGGAGAGTATTCTCTTGTCTATCTAGACCATCAGAAATCTAGACCCTCCAATTTTTACCCTTAGCGGGCCTACCCTCCCAAGTTGCTCTTTGAGCCGGTGAGAGGGGATCGACCCAATTGAATACACCTGGACCTGGGGTTCCCAACTCACTATAATAAATAGGCCATTGAGATCAAAATAATTAATGGTTGGGGCTATATGAGAGTTCACTCTCACATTGGGTTCTTAGTAGGAACCTAGATATCTCAATCATGCTTGCATGACTACTAAGTTCTTGGTGCTTCGTTGGGCTATAGGCCTCAATTCCGCTTGTGCAACTACAAAGGGTAGCTCCTAATGGGAAGCCATATTAAACACCTTGTGCATAGTGGCCAAAAACCTTCTAGTCATTGGTGCAGGAGGTTGAACCTCCGAAGTCACCCATATTTTTACGGCCCTTAGTAGAGATGCAAAGTTCGCCATGAGGAGTTTTCATGGGAATTGATGCTTGGCTACCCTAGAGAAGTGAGTGTCGTGGAGGGGAGCCAGTGGGGTCAAGCATCTAAGTGTCTACTCTGGGTAAGCATAGTTGGGAAACCAACTGGGATCCAATGACTATTGTCCTTGCTAGCCTTAAGAATGTTGTATATGAGCATGAGTGTCTTTGAGTTATAAATCATTTGATTATTGTGTTTTCTTTGCTTGATACTTACTTGCCAAGAGTATATTAAACACATCATTATCCTCAAGCACTTTGCAAAAACACTTGTCTACAAATAAACAACCATTCAAGTCAAAGTCCTAGTCACAATTCCAATCATAGTCATACCCAAGTCACATCATAGTCATCTTCCACACAAAATCCCAATTACGTCAAAACTCCGTATGTCTCATGTTTCATAAACCCAAGTTGTATAAGCATCCTAAGCAGTCAATCCCTTGACCTATCAAGAAGAAGAAGCTCACACAAGCAGAACTCATTAGATGGAAGTTTTGGTACACAAACCGCAAACTCTTGCTTAAATATAGGATCTTCTAGCATCATTTCCACGATTATGTCCATGGTCATAGCAATGAGTTTAATGCTAGTGATGAATTAAGAGTTTGTGCCCTCCATCAAGGTTCAGTTTTGTCTTTTAACACCAACTATCATCAAAATCAGGGTGGTCGTATCCCTTTGTACAACTTGTCATCCGAACCAATCATCGATTGAGTCATGTTCATGCCAAGGATATCCTAGTCATCAAATTTCTTCTAAACATCACAATCATCCCTCTTCAATCAATCATCCTCAATATTTTCCTAAAGACTTAGCACATCAATTGACCACAAAATCAATTCTCAAATTCAAATCAAATCATCCTTTGATCCAATTTAACCTCACATTAAGGTTTTATGCCTTGTGAAGTTTCATTTAGACCTCATCCTTAATCAATCAATCACTTGGCTTTGTACTTGAAGAAGAATCCTCTCCAAGTACCTTTTCCCTATCCTTTGAGTCAATAAAGACTCTTATCTCATGTCTTTATTTTGCTTAGGGTCATTAGTCAACCCTTAGTAGAAGAAAGGCTTTGATCATCATTCCAAGGTCTAGAAATTTACCCAACTTGGTCATTACCTCGCTTGTGTAATCATCAACATTTCCCACCTAAAATCCTCATCCAAGGACTAAGGTGCAATCCTAATCAAATCCGTGTCCTAATCCAAGGACCCTATCAATCAACAAATTCCAATTTCATCAAATTCAAATCCTAAAATCTAAGATCCTTGCTTAGTCCTTTCATCAAAATTTCTTCCTTCTCCAATCAATCTTTTCTAAGGTTATTCTTGTATGGTCACAACTCGATCTCAAAAGAAAAAGATGGTCAAACAACAATATGGTATGCTAGACATTAGTGTCCTATATGAAGACCCTACACAAGATCCTACACAAAGTATGCAACCTAGCATTCAAAATCAACTGCAAGATCTAATATGGTTGACCAAGATGAACTCTCTCCAGAAGTACGAACTTTCTTAGAAGACTCTTATAATCAAGAAATATTGGAGAAATTTATCCGACACAATCCTAGTGCTCTTCTAAAGACTCTCCTTGAAAATGGAGCTCAACTCCCACTTGATTTTGATAGATCCACTCTTGGTCAACAACCATAAGGAGACCTCGCTCCTACTCATACCGTCGCACCCATTATTCAAACTCACTCAATTGCACCCCTGCCAATCATTCAACACCAATCAATAGCATCTACGACATCTATCCTCGTGGTCTCCATTCCACCTTCTTCCTTCTTAACATCTATGCCACTATCAAATCCGATCTTATATATTCTCCAACATGCCTCTATACCATCTTCTTCTACCCGACCATACGTTTCTATTCCACAATCTTCCATTCTTGTCAACAATGTCGCTAACTTCATTCGAGCCTCACTTCCTTCTATCACAACAATTTGCGATCAACAACCGACTGTCACTCAAGTCCCTGTGACATCGGTCATCACATCTCACATCCCTACTTCCTCATCATATCAATACATTAGTGATGGTGGAACTTCCATGACTCATCCGATTCTAGGGGAAAACACAATTCATCATGTCTAAAATCCACAACAAGACCTTATTAAAGAAATTAAGTACATGAAAAACATCATCAAAGACATGAAGTAAGGGACTAACAAAAGGAAACCTTACTTGTTTGAGAAATTATGTCCTTTTCCTTATGACCCGTCTATATCAGTTGCACCATACCCACTAGGGTTTGAGATCCCTAAGTTCTTGAAGTATGAGGGCAAAGGGGACCCCCGAGACCATGTTCAGGAATTCCACATCCTATGTCAAGAAGTCTCCTATAGCGATATATACCTTTGAAGGCTCTTCCCTAAGAGTCTCATGGGAGATTCTCTTGTGTGGTTCTCATCCTAACCTCAAGGTTCCATTACCTCCTTCCCAAACTTAGCAGAGAATTTTGTGGCTCACTATGCCTACAACATGGCTAATGATATTTCCATGATGGACCTTTGTAACATGAAGCAAAGGCCTAGAGAAAATTTTGCTAACTTCTTACAAAGATGGCGACACCTCATCAAGAAATTCTAATGGGACATGCCAGAACAACACCAAATTGAATTATTTCAAAAGAATTTGGTGCCCAAACAATCAGGGCCTCTGACATCTCAATGTATTAAATCTTTCCAAAAATTGACTGATAAGGGCCTAGCTCTCAAACGTGTCTTTTTAGAGGAAGAAACCTTGAAACATTACCAAAAATCAAGCCAAAATTATTCCTCTTATCATAATGATAAACCAAAATTTTGGTCCAAAAACAAGAACGTAGTCAATGATGGTGTGACTGATGCAAAATTGATCCAAATCGTGGCTGCTCCTCCAAATCCCACCACCACCAATCGCCAATTCAACAATAAAAATAATCAAAATCAATCTCAAAAGCCTCATAATAATATCTCACTCCAGGGGCGACCACCCCAATCCAATAATAGGATTCCAAGAGATTTCAGTCCTCTTGCTGAGCTCATTGAAGTGGTGTTTCAAAAGCTTGTTCAATCAGGCACAGTGGTCAATCTGATTACTCGCCCATTCAATCCCAATCAACCCAAACCTAGGTGGTATAATGAGAATGAATATTGTGAGTATCATCGTATGAAGGGGCATGATACATGAAAGTGCACGAAGCTTAAAATCTACATACAAGATCTCATTGATAGGGTGAGATTGAGGTAGCAAATTCAAAACCTGGTAATAGAAATGACAAACTCAAAATGTACCAGGAACCCTTCCCAAAACATGATAAAGGAAAAGGCTCATCATTTAACGTTGTGAACTATGACTACACTAATCATATAATAGGCTTTGACTCTTTATTAGGTCGCATTGAGCCCACAAACAACCATGTCAATGTCATAACTATCCAAGGAGCTAACCCTCCCCTTCCCAAAATAGATCTAACCCTTCTAGGATAGTCATTCAGAGTGCTACACCTATCGCTTCCCACTCCCAGAATGATTGCAATATAACCACCCGCCAAGGCAGAGTCACTATTCAAGGAGCCCCTCCCCCCATGTCTTCCACACATCGATATGACCTCCTTGACCAACTTGGGAAGATCCTCACATAGATCTCCATCCTAGAACTTCTCAAGACTTCCCCTATCCATAAATAAATTTTGGAGCAAGCCCTCCTTGAGTCTCATGTTCCCAATAATATCAATGCTACCCAATTTCAAGCTCTCATTGGAAACCTCGCTGCCCAACAACACCTTATGTTCACTTCCAATGATGCTCCTACATATGAAGATCATAAGAAACCTTTGCACATCGAAGCCCTTATCCAAAAACACAAGGTCAAATGTATCCCGATAGACGATGGATCCAGACTCAATTTGTGTACATACAAGTTAATAAAATAATTGGGACTTTTTGAGGACCTGGTAGATACATCAGGAAGAATCACAATAAAAGCATATGATGATGTAGAAAGAGTTTCTAAAGGTATGATCACCTTACCTCTTCAAGTGGGCCCTATCACAATTGAAACCCCTTGCCAAGTCCTAGATCTTGATCTCCCCTACAATATTCTTTTTGGTCACCCATGGATTCACTCCTTGTAGGCTATACCCTCCACTTATCATCAATGCATCAATTTCCCCTTCAATGGAAGAGAGATCACTATCAAAGGTGATCCACAACTTTTTTAATATTGCAAGCTCTTAGAGGGGAAGCATCCATATCATTTCCCACTAAATAGACCCTCACCAACTCCTCCATCTGACACATCAAATGTTGCCTCCACCTCATCCCAAGTGGACCCACAAATCAAGATCCTAGATAATGGCTATAGAGAATACAAATTGGAGGAAGTCTTATTAATATGCGACCTCCCCTTATCTCCCAAGTCATTTAGCAAACCAAAAGAACTCAAAAAAGATCAAACACCGATTATAAAATGCAAATATACCACCTTTCAGTGATGGGGCCCACTTCATGAGGAGAGCCTCGACACAGATGTCTCTTCATGGTTGTACCAGGAAGAAGATAAAGACCCAGCAAAAATACCTAAAAAAATGTATCCAAAAGCATCAGCTATAGTCAAAAAATGCGCTACAAAAGAAACGGCTTGGGACCAGAGGAGAAAGGAAGAAAAGCACCCATAAGTCCTATCTCTTATAAATACAACGGAGGATTGGGGTACACTCTAGTGCCTAAGATCACTATCACTAGTGCCCCTTCAAGTCCTTATTTGGATATCAAAAACTCTAACAAAGAGGAGTTCTATGAAATGCCTTATGAATACGAAAAATGACATCTTCTTTGACACTCATGTCAACACCATCACTCCCATAATCCCTCCCATTTCACACAAGCTACATCTTGTCCATCTTGAACTCATAGACTACAGCCAACGAGATAAACCCACTTCAGATATCTGCACCAATAACAATGCTCTCATTACTCTCCTGACTATGGGATATTTGGAAGACTGCAATAGAGTACATGGGATTCAACTACATGAAAAGGGATACTTTGGTAGTCAGGTCAATTCCCTTAGCCACAGAAAAGATAATAAGAAGAAGAAACATGATTCCCTAGGTGAAAACCTCTCTAAGGAACCTTTGGATGAGCATAAAGTAAAGAAAAAGGGTGTATCTAAAAGTGAAAACCTAGAAAAGGCACTTGAGGATGAGGGACTTGACCTCCCTACCATTGGTTATCTTTCACAGGATACGTCAAATTCATTAATAGAGGAAACAAATAGTATAAATATGAGCACCAAAAACATTCCCAAAAAGTGCTCATTACCAAGTCCCTCATGGATCAAGAGAAGAAAGACTTCATTAGTTTCCTCATAGAGACAAAAATAAGCTTCGCATGGTCCTATGTTGACATGCCAAGTTTAGATCCTAACTTGGTGGTTCATAATCTTGTTGTCCACCTAGATGCAAAACCTATAAAATAAAAGTTGCACAAAATGAATCCACATATTACACTTTGGTCAAAGAAGAACTCCAAAAGATGTTGGATGCAGAATTCATCAAACCAATAGACTACGTTGAATGGATATCCAACATTGTACCTATCGGCAAACCTATTGGGGGCATCCGCATCTGTACTGATTTTTTAGATCTAAACAAGGCTTGCTCTAAAGATGATTTCCTGCTCCCCAACATAGATATGATTGTGGACCTTACAGTGGGACATGAGATGTTATCACTAATAGATGGATTTTCTAGATATAATCAACTCAGGATTGCAGAAGAAGATCAACACAAAACTGTGTTCACAACACCATGGGTGACTTTTTGTTACCAGGTCATGCCTTTTGGCCTTAAAAATGTAGGAGCCACATATCAACGTACCATGACAGTAATTTTTCATGACCTCTTACATAAAATTATGGACTGTGTGGACGATCTTCTAGGAAAATCAAGACAAGACAGGAGCACATCCCTATCTTAAGGTGGATCTTTGAAAGATTGGAAAAATACAAACTACGCCCCAATCCTAAGAAGTGTGTTTTGGTGTCACATCGGGAAAACTACTAGGTTTCATTGTTTCTCGCAGAGGCATCGAGGTCAATCCTGCAAAGGTGAAATTCATCATGGAAATGCCTCCCCCAAAGACCCTCAGACAACTACACAGCCTCCAGGGGAAACTCTAATCTCTTAGGCATTTTATTTCATAGCTTGCAGATAAATGCCATCCATTTGCACACCTATTGCGCAAAGACACAAAATTTAAATGGGGCTACTTGTGTCAAAAATCCTTTGAAAAACTCAAAGAATATCTGGCGTTAGCTCTATTTATTATGCCTCCTACTCCTGGAAAGCCTCTTATTTTGTACATATGTGCTACTATAGTAGCATTGGGGGCATTATTGGCACAAACAAAAGATCAAGGGAAAGAACGTGTCATATACTACATCAGTCGAACACTATTGGGGTATGAACTCAATTATACCCCCATTGAAAGAGCATGCTTAGTATTGGTATTTAGTACATAGAAACTCCAACACTATATGATAAACAACAAAACAAAACTGGTTGCTAAGATTGAGCCCCTTAATTATCTCTTGTCAAAAGTTTCCCTCACTAGCAAAACCGCTAAATGGGTCATGTTGTTAAGCGAGTTTGACATTGAATATGTAGACAGAAAAGCAATCAAGGGACAGGTTATCACAGACCAGCAGGTTGACGCTCCACTTTTAGGTGACCATCTGATCCTTACAGAACTGCCGGATGAATTCATAATGACTGTCACCACATCCTCCACATGGCAGTTGTACTTTGATGGCTCTTGCACCCAAAATGGATTGGGGGTAGGAATACTGTTGATCACACCTCAAGGAGATTGCATCCCAAAGTCATACAAGATAACTTTTGCATGTACCAACAACACCGCAGAATATGAAGCACTCATTACCGGACTATGCTTGGATATCCAATGGAAGATAAGGGAATTACAAGTCTATGGTAATTCCCAACTTGTCATAAAACAAGTCAATGATGAATACCAAACTAAATATGACAAACTTTACCCCTATCATAGCATTGTTGAAGATCTTAAGCAGAATTTCACAACAATCAACTTTGATCAAGTCCCACAAACAAACAACAGAGTTGTAGATGTAATGGTCACCATTGGATCCCTCCTTCAGATGCCAGCACATAGTATCAAGAGACCTTCACTTTCCTAAAAGATAAGACCATTCCCCAACACCTTACCAAGACCCAAAAACAAACCTTCATCTATCGATGTGCTCATTACACTATCCTTGGAGACACCATATTCAGAAGGCATTTCGATGGTTTCCTCCTA
The DNA here is from genome assembly GCF_030272615.1 of Cryptomeria japonica. Lineage (NCBI taxonomy): Eukaryota > Viridiplantae > Streptophyta > Pinopsida > Cupressales > Cupressaceae > Cryptomeria > Cryptomeria japonica. Next base: position 581,622,905 of record NC_081407.1, on the reverse strand, counting down.
AGGTGTTTAGATAAAAAAGAGGCTGAATGGGTACTACGTGAAGTGCACGAAGGCATCTGTGGGGCACACTCAAGTGGGATCACCTTGGCTAAAAAGATTTTGAGAGAAAGATATTACTGGCCTAAAATGGAAGTGGATGCATATAAATATGTGAATAAATGCATCCCTTGCGAGCAACATGGCGACAAGATCCATGCGCCATCACAAGAATTGTAGTCATTCATTACACCCTAGCCCTTCTCACAATAGGGGCTCAATCTCATTGGGAAAATCCACCCTACATCCTCCAACGAGCATAAATTCATTATCACCACTACTGAGTATTTCACCAAGTGGGTAGAGGTCATCCCTCTTACCTTCACCACTAGTAAATAGATATCCAAATTCATCCCGAACTATTTGATCTGTCGATATGGGATCCCAAAAGTTATCATTACAGATAATGGTAGAGTGTTCAAAAACTATGATGTTAAAGAACTTTGTCACAAATTCGACATCCAACATCACTTCTCCACCCCATATTACCCACAAGGTAATGGTCAAGCTGAGGCTTCTAACAAAACCCTATTCAAAATCGTCAAAAAGATAGTCAATGAAGCTAGTCGTGATTGGTACCTCCAACTCCACCCTACTTTGTGGGCCTACCGCACACCCACAGGTGCCACCCCCTATTCCCTTGTCTTTGGCTCTAAATTCATCCTCTCGCTTGAGATCGAGATCTCCTACCTAAGGGTGTTTTTGCATAATATCCTACTAGATGAAGAATACAGAATTGCCAGACTACAAGAGCTAGAATTGTTGGATGAAAGGTGCCTCAAGGCCTTGAACCATCTCCGGGTATATCAGAATCACCTACGCATGAGTTACCACAAGAAGGTCAGAACCCAGGAATTTGAAATTGGTGATCTTGTCCTCATGGAGAATCAAAAAAACCTTCAAGAAAGAGAAAAGAAAGGCAAGTTCGATCCTAATTGGCTTGGACCATATGTAATCACAGCAAAATATGGATCAAGGGCCTATCAATTGGCAACTCCTGAAGGAGATCCTCTGGATGATCCAATAAATATCATGCACCTAAAAAGATTATATGCCTAGTCCTCAGAAAAAAATACATAAAAATAAGAAAAAGATCATGGAAAAAGATCGTCACTCTGGTGAAAACCTGGTAAACAGGTGCCTTGTGACACCCAAACAAAAAATTAAAAAAAATTAATTCATCCACTAGTGAAAACCACTTTGTGGCGCTATGGGCAAGTACCTTGGTGAAAACCTACATGCAGGCTCCAAGGTAAATAATCTAGATCCATTGTCTATCAAGTCGATACTCCATCACCCTCACTATCTAATTCGCCCATCGCGACATCCACCACCCCTCCCACCTTGGAATAAATCATGCGTATGATGATGAGTCTTCACCAAAATCATGAATAAAGAGTGTCCCATAAAACTGAGCTTTTGTGCCTCTATGTGAGCTCCATCAAGTCTTGAGGTCAGTCCCAAGTCCACCAGTTAATCTTCAAGGTCATCTGATCACTTGCCTAATCCAAAAATCCACCCACTCTATCCTTTTCCCTAGGGATGAATCCTTCCCTCGCTTGGTGGTTTAATCCTCCATCCTAATCATGCTCTTGGAAAGAGGTGTCAATTGGTCATGAATGAGTGACTTGTTTTATTTCAGGGATTTTTTATTTAGACTTGCATCTTTTTCCCTATGACTGCATCTATCTACGATGGCCTGGATTTTACATATCCAAGTATTTTTACAATAGGTGCATACTAGGGCATATTTTCATAGCATGGCATGTTTTCATAGCATGGCATGTTTTGGATCTCTATTGTATGAACTGGCAACCTGGTACTAGTGATTATCAACACTTACCTTCTCATGTACAAGAGGTATCGATGTGTTTGAGGGTTTCCTTGCATGTACCCACAACTTTGTATTAGTGTTCCTCAACACTTGCATAGCTATGTGTAAGGAATTCCCGTTTGACTATGAGTTAGTCCACGCCTTGGGCTTCTCATGGCATCTTGATTCTTATAATTAGTGGTGCAAGGTACCTAGGGAAATATAGAACTAGGTTGGCTCTCCATATTTTTGTGCACGACTCCCACCATCATTCCATAAAGTCCTAATCTAATAATCCCATGGAGTCCTTAATTCCCCCCCCCCCTTACTATTCCATATTCTTCTATTCTCTATCGAAGATCATTGTATTACCACTGACATATTCCCTCTTTGCATTATTCATTCATTTTATCCACTTAGGTGGCATTATTCATATAGATTTCATTTAGGCTGCATTACTTATTCATTTTATTACACTACTCATTTAGATTCTCATTTTTCACAAGCATTTACCACATAGATTGCATTTAAATTTCATTGCATACGTCATTTAAGTTGCATTATCCATTCATAGTTTATGACATTAATTCATTCACTTAGATTACATTACATTACACATACATTTCATCTTTCATTTAGATCACATCATTTGCATAGCATTGATGATTTACATTTAAATAGCTATATAAGTGACATTACATTCATTCCTCATATAGATTGCAAATACGCTACTTAATCACTCATCATAAATCATTTACATCTACATTTACTATTACATTACATATCCATCATACATCTGCATATACAACATATATACATATCAAAAGCATGATCACTCATCCTGCATCCATAAACATGTCAGCAACATATCATAAGCATACATATATAAGCATCCATAGGTTAGTACAACATATCCATAATCATCATCCATGCATCACATAATAATAAATATAATCCATCATATATAAGCTCAAAAAGATGAATATGTCTATCATAATACAATGATCACCCTGAAGGGTCAAAATATGATACACAAGCCAAAATGGAGCTAGCTCTCCCCTCCTGTCTCTCCATCCCCCTCCTCTGCACCTCCTCCACCTGATCCTCCTGCTCCCCCTCCTCTAGGTGGTCGAAAACCCATTGATCCACATGTTTGTTGGCTCTGTGTGGGTCGCTGACTCTATGTCCTATGGATCACACACTCTCAGTGTACGAGGTCACTCGTTGCACCGAAGGTACTACTCCATGGTATAGCCCCCTATAGTAGTCTACTTCTTGAACTTCCCTCTCTACCCTATCCCTCTATTGCATCATATCAGAGTACATCTTCCCAAGCCCTGCAGGAACTAACATTTTACAGGTTGTATCCCTCTCCCCTCGTAATCATGCCACATCTACATCCACCCTCTGCACTCAACCCCGCAACTCCTCTAACTCATCATCCTTCCAATAGAGGGCATCTTGTAAGGCCTCAATGGTCATCCCTATATGTGCCTCCTCTAGCATCCACTCAGAATCCTCCCTCTCCTCTCTTAAAGCATCTACCTTTGTCCTTTCTTTATGGAGGCTCTCTGTCAAATCTATTATCTCCCACCGCAACTGCTCCATCTCTACCTCCAAGCTCTCCCTCCCATCTCTCTCTATCTATATCTCATCCTCAAGTGAATGAAACCTCACCCGGGTTGCGTCTCTCACACTACACTCTGTCAAGATCAGCCTATAATTCTCCTACCCTACCCTCCACTTGTGCCTCAGGAATATCCATGGGTACAACATCCTCTCTCCCACCAACCCCTCCCTCTACGTCCTCTCCTACTAGTACTGCTCCTACCTCTCCCTCTCCCACCTCAGAATCCCTCCTCCATACCACCCTAACCCTCCTCTGTTGTCCGCCAGCACCCCGCCCTGCTGCAACAGCAACCCTCTCACCTAGTCTGTCTTCCTCTCCACCAACTATATGATCTACTATCGGCTACAACTCATCCTCCTCCAGAACCCTAGGAATGGTAAGATGCACTAGAAAGTGTCCCTCCCACCAGCTTTTATATCCTCTTGTCATCCCTAGATCCTCTCCTATCCCCAGCCGCTCATCCCAGACCAAGTATGACACTATCTAAAAACTGGTCTTTCCCTCCAATGGACTTGTTGTCGGGCCCCAAGATCTCACCTTTCATGTAATCCGAGGATATCATGGTATATCCCCCACTATGTTCTGGACCAGGCCGAACTGTCTCGCTACTCTATATGGCGCATAGTACTCCATGATATATTTAGACCTGTCGAACATCCACATTTCCAATCCAGCCTAGTGTATCTACCAATCCTCCCTCCATCTCTCACAACCCAAAAATGGCCGCCATATAAACTACATAATTTCATCAAAAATGTGGCACCAAAACCACATGGATCCTATCTGGGTATAATGTAGTAGGCTCCTGTACCTGTCTATATATGGTCGATGACACCGCCTGTCCTGAACACCTAGTGGATGAGTGACAACAATATGCTCCCAAGCCCAAATATGGAGAAGAGTCACTCCTGCAGATAAGCTAGCATACTCCCTATACACCACCAAATGCATATCATGATATAACTGAGCCAACATCGTGGCTCCCCAAGCATACTATGTGCAATTATGTATCATAAAATAAAGACACTGGCTCCATCCAACAAGAAACCCATGCCCTCTGAGATCTGGTATAATCTATCTGCTCAAAAACCCACAAATCACAAGTACCACATGAGGAATGTGTGATCAGATCTTGTGCTAATATTTTGGGATATTGTCTTGGATAGTCTTGTGTATCTTCATTTCATATGGATCATGATTTTGTGCTCTACAAGTTATCTTTCTTTGTGACAGTTGTTGATTGGATTTATTCTTGAGTTTCAGATGTTGACAAATGAAGATTTGATAAGTGGTGTTGGTGCAACCAGTAGTCTCATATTTGTTTTGATGATCTGTATTGATCATTGTGTGATTTTTTTATGGTTTCTATGAACCGGTGATAATTTTTGTGTTATGTGGTGTAGCATATTGTGGTTGATCTTGGTGTGATTTTCAGTGGAGTTAAGCATTTGGGAATTTGAATTAGGTCCATGTTATGTCATGTAAATAATTATATTGGTTTGATGGTCAATCTTTCTTTTGTGTGATATAATTTTGTAAATGTCAGTTGAGGGTTTAGCCAACCTTGATAACAAGGTTGATGAATTGTATAAATAGGTGATATATTCATGTAATTTAGGTGTAGAGGTTGTTTCTGCATTATCAGAGAGTGGTGTATGTGTTGTAATTGTGGAGAGATTGGTGTTGCTGAGCAAACAATTGTGCTTAACTGAAACTATAATCAAGCATTTGGAGATGCTATTCCTTCAGTTCATTTCTTCTAGATTGTAGTCTAAATCTTATTGTAAGTCAATGAGACTTCCGTAAGGGTTGTACCCTTTTGGGTCATTTTCTTTTGAGAAGTGAGCTCTAGGAAATGTGCCTAAATGCATGTGCATTACCCATTGTAATATTTTCACATAGTATTGCAGAGTATCATCTTACTATGGGTAGGTTCCCACCATGGTTTATCCCTTAACCAGGTTTTCCACGTCAACATCTTGGTGTTGTGTGTTGTGCTTCCAAATTGCTTATCTTTATTATTACTATAGTTTATCAAATCTTTTTTTGTGGTTAAGTTTGTTGATTCGGTGAAAACTGATTCACCCCCCCTCTCAGTTTTCCTCCTCTTTGTTGCTAACAATTGGTATTAGAGCTAGATCCTTCGGAAGAAGCTTAACCACTTGAGGAGATCCAGGATGGAAACTGCAAGTGTTATCTTTAAGAAGGATAGTCTGAGGTTTGATGGAAGTAACTATGCTATATGGAAGAACCAGATAGAAGTGCACTTGAAATGTCTTGGAAATAGGAAACCCATGCCCTCCGAGATCCGGTATAATCCGTCTGCTCAAAAACCCACAAATCACAAGTACCACATGAGGAATTTGTCAGATAGCCATCGCCATACCCAAATGCATCCTTCCCTTGTCCAACATCGGTAGCGCCTCTAACTTGCAAACCTCCTGTGGGTAAAAATCCACTACATCTAAGTGATACTCTGGGATGACGTCGAGAATGGGGATCTTCAAGATCCTCCATACATCTAGAAGAGTCACTGTCGCCTCGCCAGTAGGTAGATGAAAGATATTATATCTATTATCGCACCTCTCAACTAAAGTCATCATCATCATAGTATGAGCTCTGATCCTTGGCCACCTGCCCACAAAATGCAACCCTAGAGCAGCTAAGATCTCCAACTCATCTGACCACAACCGTAGATATAATCTCATGGTAGTGGGTCAATGCTCCCTTGACCCCAATGGCCCCAACTCAACCTGCATCCAACAATCCAATTCATCATTCCACATCCTTGAGTACTATTCTACCCTCAGATACACCCATACCTTCACCTGCCCCATAAATTCTTAAACATATGTCTAATTCTTTCCTTTCCTAGCGCACGTGTTGACTCACTCAGTGCTCGTGGCAAAATCATGGTGCTCGTGCCATTCTATAGGTGCACGCGCTAGCAAAGACCCCTAACCTACTCTAGTGGGACCACTTGCGTTGGACGACCTTTTCCCCCACTCGACCATACCCTAACCTTCCCTATCACAACCGCCCACGTCGCGCCACCTTTTCCTAACCCGAAAAATCCTCCATCGCAAACGCCCACGCAGCAGCGCGATTGCACGCGCTAAACACCAGTGACCCCCCCAAACCCCTATTTTTCACCTTTCGCTCATGAGTGCTCGTGCTACCCTATGGATGTGCACACCGAAACAATGATCAGTGTGTTCGCCTCACCAAAATTTGGCCCTAAACTAAGCCCTAACTCTACCCTAAACCAAAAAAATCACAAAGAAGGCTAGTCCTACATACCGGTGGTCCATAGCTTGTGGGTCTCTCGTACCATCGGATCCTCTCAGCATGATGCTCACGTGTGGGAATGCGATCCATCTCTCCTTCTAATCTTTGATTGGCTCCAAGGCTTTTGTGTAACAATTACTCCTCATTGGGCCCTTTGTGGCTTATATGGACCCCTTTGAGGGCCGACTCGCTTCGCGGTATCCCTCCTTCTATTTCCTCTTCTATTTTTCTTCATCTACTCCCTCTTTCCTTTTTATTCATCTCCTCCACCCTAATTCTTCCTTCTTCATTTCGATAATTTTTCGTCAATTTTTTTACAAAAAAATTTGAAAAAAATTCTTGAGGGGGCATACACCACCCACGCTTTACGTTGGGGCATCTATATCTTTTTTCTTCTATCTTTTACCCATCGCCAAATTTGTCATTGCATAAAAGAGGGGCAAAATAAAGACACTTAAAAATAATTATTTTAAGTTCTTTGCATAATTAATTTATTAATTGTGCCAATTCTTATTCCTCCTCAATATTAATTAAATATAATTAATGTTGTCACTAAAGTTACTATAGTCTGTTGATTGATTTATTTAATAAATCAATCCACCTTTATTCTTCTAAAAAATCCCTACTATTAAGTCTCCTCAAATTCCTCCTTTTAATTAATTAATTTCAGTTAATTAATTAATCCAGGTGATTCCTACAAATCACCTTTTTCCTAATCCATCATTAACATAATAAATTCTAAAAGAAGTCTCCTAAACTCACTTAGCATTATTCTTCTAGTTTTTAATTCCCTCCACTCATTCTCTCTCCTAGTCAAATCCTCCTACAAATCTTATCTACCCTAATCCAACCTAATCATTCTTCTAATCCCTCTCCTAATGAGTTTCTAGTGGCTAATCATCATGATTAGCCACAAAGTCAACTACTTGTCCCTTCCATCCAACCACCTTCCTTAGATGCTCTTTTCCTAGGTGAATGTGAGATTTTGAAAATCTCACATTCCTCTAGGCATCCCATCCTCCAAGGAATTTTTAATTCCTCCTTATTCGTCCAATCCCCATGATCATCCATTTTGAAGAATTTTTAATTCCTCATCCCCATCCCTCAAGGAATATTTTATTCCTTTCCCTTCCCTAGGCACATTGGGAAGCCTTCCCAATGAGCCTTGAGGAGTGTAGAGAGAATAAATTCCTTGAAGGCATATCTCTTGGTCTTGACACTTGTCTTGTCACCTCCTCTTGGGACTTGTGTGGGCTCACAAGAAATCATGGCCCTTCATCTTGGGTCAATCCTAGCCCTCCATTTCTCCTCTTCTCCTCATATAAATTGAAGACTCGATCCCCTTGTTTCTCATCTCCAAGTTTATTAAATCCATGCTGCTATTTTGTGCCCAAGAAATCATCCTCGTATCCTTATTATGCCAAAATTTTCACTCATCCATACTTAGCCATTTCATACGTTGATCATCAATCCATCCATCCTCTATCCATTATGCACAATATTGGAGAGCCAACCACATCATTCCTATTGGACCAATCAAATCAAGCTAGGAAAATGCACATTCTTGGCTTCAACAAGAGTCCAAATTGGAGGAACAAGAGAACTCTCTTGGAAAGTTATAAAGATTGCTTTTATATTTCGTTATTTGAATGTTTTATGTATTTTTTTCCTTTGATTCAATCTATCCTTGCAATCAAGAATTTTCCCTTGGTTCAGAATGATCTGGTCCTAGGTATCAGATGTGCTAGTGGAACCCTTGAAGAAGATGAAATTGTTGCTAAGGTGTTGAAATCTTTGCCTTCTTCTTATAAACATAAGGTTGTTTCTATTGATGAGATTCGGAGTGTGACTACAATGACAAGAGATATGTTGCTTGGAAAGATTGTTTCTTTTGAGCTAAGCAATTTTGGATAATCACATGGAAAGTCTTAGACTACATTTAGAGAATCACCATCTGTGTCTAGAAAGAAGTATGATCCTGATGAGTGCAAAATTTCTAGATATGAAAGAGAGAGAAGAGAGATGAAAGAGAAAGAAAAAGAATTGGATGAGCTTGAAGCATTGTTTGCCTGAAGATTGACTAAAGGAGCCCATAAGTATGATGGAAAGTTGCCTCTGAAATGTTTCTCTTGCAATAAGATAGGACACTTTTCTTCTAGATGCCCAAAGAGAATGGCTAAGTATGACAAGCATGATAAGTTTGATAAGCATGATAGGAATGATAGATATGAAAAGCATGAGAAATATGATAAACCTTATAAGTCTAACCGAAGGTATATGAATCAGAAGACATGTTACTATGCTACTGATGAAGGTTTTATATATGAATAATTAGAAGGAGATGAAGTTGTATTTCTTGCCATTAAGGAAGATGGACCTGTACCTGTTGATTCCACAAGCTGCACTATTGAGGAGAAAGCTTTAGCTGCTAAAGTTGAAGAGAAAGTGTTGAATTATTGGGGAGATTGTTGGATTTGGTTGTTCATTGCTTCTCCTATGATATGTTGTTGTCATTGATGTCAACATATTCCTATGAGTTATTCCGGTTTGTTTGGGAAGAGTTTTTTGATCCAATTTTGTAGTTTGGCTGTGTTGATCACTATTTTGCAGAATCCAGTATTTTCTCTGATATATTTCGGTATGATCATATCTTATGCTAAGAATCTGGATTATTGTTTGGGATTATCTTATGTATCTTCATTTCAAATGGTTCGTGATTTAGTGCCCCGCGAGTTATCTTTCCTCGTGACAATTGTTGATTGGTTGTGTTCTTGAGCTTTGAGATGTTGGCCGATGAAGATTTGAAAAGAGGAGTTGGTGCAACTATTCCAGATGATTCTAATGTGCTTGTTGGTGTTTCCTAGTTGTGTCCTATTTGTTTTGGAGATTTGCATTGATCATTGTGCAAGTTTTTGGTGATTTCTATGAACCAGTGATGATTTGTATGTTATGCAATATTTTCGGTGGTGTAACGTGTCGCGGTTGATCTTGGCAGGATTTTTGGTGGATGTAATCATTTTAGAATTTGAATTAGGTCTGTGATATGTAATGTAAATCATAATATTGGTCAAGTGGTCGAACCTTGTATCGTGCAATGTAATTTTTAGTTGAGGGTTGAGGATCTAGTCGACCTTGTTATCAAGGTTGATGATTTGTATATATAGGTGAGATGCTTATGTATTTTAGGTGTCGGTATTGTGTTGACATTATTAGAGAGAGTTGAATGTGTGAAAAGGGATATATCATTCAGTGAAGTGTTGTGTTGTGATTGGTGTTGCAGAGTAGACAACTGTGCTTAATCGGAACTATCATCAGGCATTTGAGATGCTATTATTTCAATTTATTCCTTCAAGATTATAGTCCAAATTATATTGTAAGTTAGTGAGACTTACCTGAGGGTTGTAGCCTTCCAGGCATATATATTTTGAAAAGTGAGCTCTTGATAGTGTGCCCGAATGCATGTGCATTCCCCATTGTAATATTTTCACATACTACTACAGAGTATCTGTTAGGGTTCCCACAGATACTGAGAGGGGGGGGTGAATCAGTATCTGACCGGTAATGAAATTTTCATAAAACTGAATATGCAGAATATAAAGTAACAGTATACCGGTATGCAAGAATTAATGCAAATAACAGAATCAAAAGCATCCACATGAAAATAACACCATAACACAAGATGTTTAACGAGGAAACCCAGTGTGGGAAAAACCTCGGTGGGATTTGTGACCCACAATATTCACTTACTGGCCAATAAGAGAATATTACTTACAATAGGGGCTTGCACATGCAGGAAGGCCAACTGCCTAGAGCTCACTGCTTAATAAGAAGTCACACTGACTTACAATGAGGATTTACACAAATCCAATATTTTGTATTGCTTTACAATAGCATCTTCAATGCCAGATTCAGTACCGGTTCTTGCTCTGTTCTTTACATATACCCTTGACCTACAATTCACACATTAGGTTTGCCTTATAATTTTATTTATTGCTTTCTATCCATATCCTACAAATGCCTACAATGATCTCTTTTATATACAAGAGTCATTTTACAATTTGCCAAGTCGGCTTACAATGATAAACAAAATATTACATATCAAAAATCCTGTCGGCCTCTATGCCGGTATACATATTTCCTTCTGTGTCAGTGTATATCTTCTATGCCAGTGCCGGTGTAGATTGATTTTGTTGATGCCGGAGCACTAAAATGTTTGAGTAATGCTTTGCCGGTATAATGTCTTGCCGGTGCCATAGGATTGCAAGGTTGCTTGAGTAATGTTTTGCCAGTGCCATAGGATTGCAAGGTTACCATCAATGACAAAACCTTCAATCACACACAATGTCTCATTAGAGTGTCCATATGCCAACAATCTCCCCCTTTGGCATTGATGGCAACACTCATGAGAAATTTGAAAAAGATATCCAAAAATGTGTAGACCAAAAAATGTTACCAAAAATGTGAGAGCTCCCCCTGAGCATGTGATCCCTGTGTTTTGAATTTTCTCATCTACTACTCCCCCTTTGGCATCAATGACAAAGGTTAGTAGATTTTGTAGTTGTACCAATTCATAACCTCAACCTTGTAGTTGGGTAGTTATTATCTGAAGAATATCTCCCAAAATTAAGTTTATGCCATCCATAAACTTCTTGCTCTCCTTTATTGTTGTCTCAGTTCTGTATATTGTACTTGTGAGATGTTGCAAGTGCTCTACTGGTGTTTTGCTACCCTGTGTTAGTGCCTCTGAGATTTCCTTACACAGAGATGCTAAATAGTCCAATCTTGGACTTAGTTTAGATCTCAAAAATTTTGCCTTGTTTATTATTTTCTCTTTTTCTCTTTCTAATTTGAGCAATTCTTCCTCAAAATTTGTTATCTTTTCCTCAAAAACTGATAATGTATCAGGTGAGTTAACAAAATTATCAGCAAGTTTATTGATCTCTTCCTGTACCTTGCTCATCTTTTTGTCTACATCCGTGGTCAAAAAGTTTATCTTACAGGTGTCTTTGTACAGAGTTTTGTACTCTTTCAATAAATTGCACAATTTTGGTAGAAGTGTGTCAAATTCCCTATTACACTTCTTTATTCCTTCCTCAAAGAATTTTTGTTTCTCTTTTTCTACACTTTCCTTTACAGTTTCTACCTTTGTTTGCTCAAAATTTCTAGAAATATATTTACAAAGTGTATCCAACTGGCCTAAAGAATCTTTGTTGGCTATATTACAATTGGGAGCTATTGATTTCAAAACTAGAATTGAATCATCTATCGCTTTATAGGCTTGTGAGCTATAATCAGTTATTTTCTTGATAGATTCAAGCAATACCTCTGTTACATTTGATGGTGACCCAATAAACTGAGTGTCGGTGGAAGTGACCATGCCGGTATTGACCTCTGGTAGGTCTGTTTGTGTCTCCATCTCTTTAAGCATAATTTTTCCTGCATCATTTCTTACCAGTGGCATCTGTTCTGGAGCCTTTAGCTCTATTGGTTGCTCTGTTTGTGTTCCAGATTCCATCTTTTTCTCTGAATCTGCTGCCGGTTTCTCTTTGTTTCCTATTGTCGATTTCTCTTTGTTATCAGATTTATCTATGGTATCCTTATCTACCACTATGTTGATTTTTTGAGTATCAACATTCACAGTATATAGGACTTCAGGATTAGGATTATTATGCTCTGTGTCCATTCTCTCAGCTGTCGGTTGATCTTCTGCAGTTGTTGTTTTTACCGGTGGAGTATTTAAAGGAGGTGGGGGTAAGTTGTCTCTAATCTTGATACTTGGTGGTCCACCAACTTTACCTTTCCCTTTGTCCTTTTGATATACCAGAATGGGCTTGGGATTCCTATATTCTTCTTGTTTTTCTTTTTCAACCAAGAATGTATCCGAACCATCTTTTGTTTCATTTGAAACTTCAATAACTCTACCTGCCATTAGTGATATTTGTTGGTGTGCAGTGGAAAAAACTATCTGATTGGCCTGAGCTATCAAATCATCAATTTCCTTAGGTGAGTTGACCGGGTATACTGCAAGTAATTTTTCTATTTTAATTTTCTTATCCAACTCAACTATTCCTTGCCTTCTGGCCTCAAGTCTTTTATATAATTCATCAGGAATTTCATTTAGGACTTGCATCAAAAACTTTTTATACATGTCCATGTGTAATATAACACTTTCCTCGACTTGTCCTTTCTCATCATCTGATAGGGTGTCATAGATTTTCCCTATGTTTTTCAATTTACCTTCCTGTGTGATCTCATTCAGTAATATGTCAAAAGGGGCCAAGTCAGTGTTTGTCTTCTTCTTCTTTTTGGGGGTCAACTTTTTCTTAGGTGTGGCTTTCTTGACTGGAGACCTCACAGCTTGTTGCTTCTGTCTTGTCCTTCTAGGTGAAGGAGTGGATACCGGTGAGGGGTCTCTTTTCCTAACAAATCTTTTGAAAGTTGCTGGCATATCTCCTTCTAAGGAGGTATCTACCGGTGATAGATGAGTTTCAAGCTGTTGGGCTACCAACTCTTCTTCTGTTATGTCGGTTTTCTTTAATACATCATCTTTTATGGCTTTTGCTTGCCTGGTTCCTTTCCTCACAAATGCCTCAACTTTCTTTACTCTCTTTTTAGATTGAATTTGACTTTTGATGGTCTCAGCACTACCAAATACTTCTTCCTTTGGTTCATTGGGGGCTTCCATAAGTGCTTTGGCATAAGTTTCCACTATGTGGTCATCTATTTCATACCCCATCTCTGTAACCCAGATTGTTCTTAGGATGACTACTTCCATCCAGATCTCATCCTTTTTTATTACAAAGCATATATCATCCTTGTATTTGTTGACAATTTCTTGTGATAGTCTGATTCTTTTATTCATTCTGACCTTTAGTGCTTGAAAATACTCATTGATATTCTTTTCTCTATTTTCACCCATGTTGTTGAATAAGTTAGACAATTGTTTTCCTACCAGTATGTCGAATCCAAAATCCTTATAGCCTATACCGAGAGCCTATTTGGTTATATGTAACATTAAGCATACAAGAAAATTTCCAAATCTAAAGGTTCCTTTCTTATCCTTCTTGATTTTTGCCAAATTTTCAATTAACTCATCTTTTAACCATTCACAGATATCAATTTTTATATTGTCCTTAACCATGTCATAAGCACTTTTTATGCATAAACTGGAAATAGAGTTAAGCCTATTTGCATGAGTTGCTTTGTAACCTAGAATCATGCTAATGAATCTCACATTTGTATCGGTCACATCATTAACCCTCAATGATCTTTTGTCGGATGTTGCACCAGTTAATTTCATTACTAGGTCATTGGAGACCTTCTTGGTTTTGTCAGGTCTAGTACCGGTGGAAGGCAACCCTGTTACTGCTTTCACAGCTACCTTTGTAATTTTATGCACTGAGTCAAGCCAAAAGAATGAGCCATGTACCCTGCTAAGAACTATCCTAACCACTTCCTTGGGAAATTCAGGAATGCAGAGGATTTCAGTGAATCCTAGGGTTTCAAAAATTTTATGTTCAGGTTTCACATTTCCGGCATTGTCACATATAACAGATTTGTACATGTTTTTGATTTCTTCATCACCTAATTCCTCTATGTTGCAATGAACATACATTCTAGGGTCTTTTGCATAAACAACACCCTTTGGAATTTGGGAAAAAGCACCTGTGTTGTCATCTTTCTTAGCTACCTTGGGAACTAGTTGAAACATGGGCCTAGGTCGTTTTATAACCTCAACTACTGTAGGGTTTGCTATGAATTCAGGTGCAAAGGAGGATGTCATGATGATAAATACCTTTTTCTGCCTTTGGATGGATTGATTGCTGAAGTGCTTTGCCTCTTTGCTCGGAATGCCTTAGCTCGGAAATCTTCGTGCTCTCTGAAAGTTTGAATTCATGGTGAAATGGAATGGAGCCAAAAACCTTATTTTATAAAGTCTTTTCTGCTACCTACCACATTAATTGTTTGCCAGCAATGTATTAGCTCAACTTTATTTGCCGGTAATGAAGGATTTTCAACTTCTTTTCTCTAACCAAGGGAATAATAGCACGTGTCATTAAATTGCCAAACCCTCAAGATAATTTTCTTCAATTTGATGAAGAACATCCTGCCAGTGGAGCATTGCTCTGTCCTGCCGGTGGAACATCACTCTGTCCTGCCGGTGGAACATCATATTGTCCTGCCAGTGAAGCATTTGTTGGTTCTACCGGTGGAGGAGTAACCCCAATATTTAGATCACCTTTTCTAATCCATTGCTTTGAAAATTCTTGCTTAACCTCTTCAACCTTTTCTTTACCTTTCAAGCTAGTACTTTTGTTATCTACCGGTGTACCTTTACTTCTACAGAATTTAGCAATATGACCAATCTTGTTACGTGCATAAGAAGTTACATTATTTTTCTGAATAGCTTTCCCATAACCTATGCCGGTTTGTGTTCTGTATTTATTTGATAAATGACCAAATCTTCCACAAACATAACATCTTACATTCATTCTGCAATTTTCAGAGTTATGACCAATTTTGTTGCATTTGGTGCATTGACCGGTGGGAGGATTGATGTTCTGATAATTCCTAGATCTACATTCATTTGCCCTATGACCATATTTATTACAGTTAAAGCATTTTCCATTGAATTTGTAAGTATTAGAGGGTCTTACCGGTTTGCTTTGATCCTGGGTATTTGCAGTACCGGAGCTTTCTCCAACTTCAAATGCAACTCCAGAAGTGTCACCTTTGGGTTTTTTATTCTTCAATAAGGTACCAAGTTCTTCTGAGCTTTTCTTGAATTTTTCTATGTTGATTTGCAGTTTCCAATTCCCTTTCCAAGATCTCTTTTTGTCTCATTAGTTCATTCGAGTCATTTTCAGTATGCATCAGATCTGTCTTCAACATGTCATTTTCATAGCTAAGTCTTGTGTTCTCATTTGTTGCATCACTTAGTCTTCTGGTCAATTCTTCTTCATTCTTCTTTCTATCCTCGATCTCTTTGCAGAATCTCATAGTCATATCCTACATTTCATTTTTTGTTGTCATGATCTCTTGTTTCAATTTGCTTATCATATCATTTAGTGATTCCTTTTCATCATTTTCATTTTGCAATTTTTCACAAAGTTCTCTTCTCTTGTTTCTTGTAACAGTAAGATTTTCTTGAAGTGTCTGAATAATGTCCTGAGCTGCTTTTAAATCATCTTCTAATTTGATATTTTTCAACTTCTCTGCATCATAGTCAGTAAGAGCTCCTTCAAGTTGCTTCATCAGATTTTCCATCTTTACCAGTGTCAAGATCTTCCTCAAGCTGTTAGGCTTCTGAAAATAGAGGACCAGGCTCTGATACCAATTATTAGGGTTCCCACAGATATTGAGAGGGGGGGTGAATCAGTATCTAACCGGTAATGAAATTTTCATAAAATTGAATATACAGAATATAAAGTAATAGTATACCGGTATGCAAGAATTAATGCAAATAACAGAATCAAAAGCATCCACATGAAAAGAACACCATAACACAAGATGTTTAACGAGGAAACCCGGTGTGGGAAAAACCTCGGTGGGATTTGTGACCCACAATATTCACTTACTGGCCAATAAGAGAATATTACTTACAATAGGGGCCTGCACATGTAGGAAGGCCAACTGCCTAGAGCTCACTGCTCAATAAGAAGTCACACTGACTTACAATGAGGATTTACACAAATCCAATATTCTGTAGTGCTTTACAATAGCATCTTCAATGCCAGATTCAGTACCAGTTCTTGCTCTGTTCTTTACATATACCCTTGACCTACAATTCGCACATTAGGTTTGCCTTATAATTTTATTTATTACTTTCTATCCATATCCTACAAATGCCTACAATGATCTCTTTTATATACAAGAGTCATTTTACAATTTGCCAAGTCGGCTTACAATGATAAACAAAATATTACATATCAAAAATCCTGTCGGCCTCTATGCCGGTATACATATTTCCTTCTGTGTCAGTGTATATCTTCTATGCCAGTGCTGGTGTAGATTGATTTTGTTGATGCCGGAGCACTATTTTGTTTGAGTAATGCTTTGCCGATATAATGTCTTGCCGGTGCCATAGGATTGCAAGGTTGCCTGAGTAATGCTTTGTCGGTGCCATAGGATTGCAAGGTTGCCATCAATGACAAAACCTTCAATCACACACAATGTCTCATTGGAGTGTCCATATGCCAACAGTATCATCTTATTGTGGGTAGGTTCCCATCGTGGTTTTTCCCTTAACTGGGTTTTCCACGTCAAAATCTTGGTGTTATGTGTTGTGCTATTAATTTTCTTATCTATATATTGATTTAGTCTATCAGTTTAGGTTTTGTTGTTTAATTATCTATTTTCGGTGAAGATTGATTCACCCACCTCTCAGTCTTCCTTCTTGATTGTTGTTAATAATTGGTATCAGAGCTAGATCCTTCGGTAGAAGCTTAATCACTTGAGAAGATCTGGGATCACAACTAAAGATATTCTTTTCAAGAAGGACAATCTAAGGTTTGATGGAAGCAACTATACTATGTGGAAGAGACAGATGGAGGTGAATTTGAAATTTGTTGGAGAAGATTATTGGAAGATTACCAAGAATGTCTATGTTGTTCCTCAGAATGGATCATCCACTCCTATTGAAGTTAAGGAAGCAGAATATAATATCAGAGCAAAGGAAGCATTACTCAATGCCCTGACTGATTTTGAAATAACAAATGTTATGGAGCTTCAGACCGCACATGAGATTTGGGTGAAGCTTGAAGTCCTGTATGAAGGTGATAGTCAAGTGAAAGTTGCTAAGTTGCAGAGTTTAAAAGGAAAGTATGAGACATTAAAGATGGGAGATGATGAGAACATACATTCATACATGGCTAAGGTGAATGAGCTTGTCCTTGGTATCAGATCTATTGGTGGAAAGATTTAAGAGGGTGAGATTGTTGCTAAGGTGCTAAGATCTTTGCCTCCTGCTTATAAACATAAGGTTGCCGCTATTGATGAGATCCAGAGTGTAACCACAGTAACAAGAGATGTGTTGGTTGGAAAACTTGCTATATTTGAGCTGAGTGAATTTGGAGAATCACATGGAAAGTCTAAGACAACATTCAAGGCATTAGCATCTATGTTTGGTAAGAAAAAATATGATCCCGATGAGTGTAGGATATCCAGATATGAAAGAGAAAGAAGAGAGATAGCAGAGCAAGAAAGAGAGCTTGATGAGCTTGAAGCATTGATTTCCTAGAGATTGCCTAAAGGTATCGATAAGTATGATGGAAAGTTTCCCTTGAAATGTTTTTCTTGTAATAAGATAGGACATTTTGCTTTTAGATGTCCAGAGAGAATGGATAAGTATGAAAAACATGATAAGTTTGATAAGTTTGATAGGAATGATAGATATGAGAAGCATGAAAAGTATGATAAGCCTTATAAGTCTAACCGAAATTTAGGAACCAGAAGAACTAGTATTATGCTGCAGATGAAGATGTTATAGATGATAAATTAGAAGTAGATGAAGTTGTGTTTATTGCCATTAAAGAAGATAGACTTGTGCATATTAATTCCACTGGTTGTTCTGTTGAGGAGAAATCTTTGGCTGCAGAGGTAGAAGAAAAAGGTGAATGGATGATTGTCAGTGGTTGTTCACATCATATGACTGATGATAAAAGCAAATTTGTAAGCATGGAAAGGTATGATGGTGGAATAGTCAGAGTTGGAGATGATAAATCCTGTGTAATCCATGGGAGAGGTTCTATTTCTTTTGATAGTAAGCATAACACTGATGATGTCTTGTATGTTGAAGCTTTGAAGCATAATCTTTTGAGTATTGGACAGATGGTCTATAAGGGTTATGATCTACAATTCAAAGATGGTAAATGCAAGATCTTGAATGCCTCCAATATAGAAATTGCATCTAGGACTAAGACTTAAGGTAACATTTTTCATTTAAATGCTGGTGAGAAAAGTTGTTTGATTGCTAAGATAGATAAGAGTTGGTTGTGGCATAGAAGAAGGTGTCATGTAAAACTTTGATTTATTGATCAAGATTAGTTCTACACAAGCTATTAGGGATCTGCCTAAGATTGTTAAACCTGCTAATCCGATATATAAGGAATGTTAGTTGGGTAAGCAAACAAGGATTTCTTTCAAGAGAAAATAATATACATCTGATGCATTGATAGATCTTGTGTATATTGATTTGTGTGGACCTACAGATGTTAGAAGTGTGTAGGGTGATAGATAATTTATGCTGCTAATTGATGATTATTCCAGGATGATGTGGGTTGTATTTTTGAAGGAAAAATCAGAAGCATCTGAGAAATTCAAGATATTCAAAGCTAAAGTTGAAACTAAGTCCGGACTGAAGCTGAAGTGCCTGAGATTAGATAGAGGTGGAGAATTTTGTTATGGTGAGTTCAATTCTTTCTATGAGATGCATGGAATCAGAAGATAGCTATCTGCTCCTAGGACCCCACAACAGAATGGGATTGTTGAAAGGAAGAACCGTACTATTTTAGATGTTGCAAGAACTATGTTCATTGAAGGAAATGTTATGAAGGTCTACTGGAGAGAAGCTATCAACACTGTAGTCTATACATTCAATAGATTTCATATGAAAGGTGATACAGGTAAGACCCCTTATAAGCTTTGGTTTGGCCATGTTCCTACTGTGAAATATTTCAAAGTTTTTGGTAGCAAATGCTATATCAAGAGAGATAAGAATATTGGAAAGTTTGATGCTAGAAGTGATGAAGGTATCTTTTTGGGATATTCTACAAATAGAAAAGCCTACCGGTGCTATAACAAGAGATTAAGAAGGATAGTAGAGAGTGCGAATGTGAAGGTCAATGAAAACCTTGGGTAGGAGATCAAGGCTTATGATGAAGTTCAATGTGTTGTTATAGCTAATATTCAGCCTCAAGAGCCTAAGAAGAATGATCTGGTAGAGACTGTTAATCCGAATGTTGTTGATGGTGGTGATGATGTGTAGGAACCTAAAGATCAGAACAATCAGAAGACTCCAAGGTATGTAAGATTGAATCATTTTGAGAATCAGATCATTGGTGATAAAAATAAAGGTGTGATGACTCGAAGAAGGTTAGTTGCAGACGAAGTATATTTGATTTCTAAAGTTGAACCTAAAGATGTTGTTGAAGCCTCTAAAGATGATAACTAGATTAGAGCCATGGAAGAAGAGTTAGATTAGATTGAAAAGAACAACACTTGGGAACTTGTGCCTAGACCTAAGGATAAAAATGTTATTGGTACTAAATGGGTTTTTAGGAACAAATTGAATGAAGTCGGTGAAGTAGTCAGAAATAAAGCCAGACTGGTCTGCAAAGGATATTCACAGCAAGAAGAGATTTATTATGAAGAAATTTTTTCTCTGACTGCCAAAATTGAAGTTGTTAGATTGTCGCTTGCTTATGATGCTTACAAATATTTCAAGGTATATCAGATGGATGTCAAATCAGTATTTTTGAATGGTGATCTAGAAGAAGTTTACATTGAATAGAATGATGGATTTTAATTATCAGATGATGGAGACATGGTATGTAAGTTGAAGAAAGCATTGTCTAGACTGAAACAAGCTCCTAGAGCCTGGTACGCTAGATTAGACAAATACTTGTTAAAATTTGGATTTAATAAAGGTGTTATTGATAGTAATTTGTACTTTAAGATTGATGATAACATTTTGATTGTTTTCTATTAAGGTAAAAGCAGGTTTTGAAGAGGCCCCGAAACCCTTTAAAAAAGATCCTTAAGATATAAAATCATTAAGCAACAAGATGGAACAAATAGCTAAAAAGCCAGCAGAGAAATGATCAAAATCTAGCGCAAAACCCCACAGAACCAGCAACAACGAGCAAAAATAGACAAAATCCAGAAGTGGAACAACTAGATTTTTTTTAGGGCATTAGCTAAATTTCTGCTAATCCCATACAGTTCTTTAATATTATCCCTAAGTTTAGGGATTTCCTTTGGAGAAGCCACAATAACTTTCTTCATGCTCGCCCTCATTCTCTTTGCACCTCCACTAGGAGCACTTTCTGCAGTCCCAATCTCAATGGAATCTTCATCCATATCAAGGTCCACAACTGGCTTAGGAGTGCTCGATCCCTCAAGGACCTTAGAGATTTCCTCTAAGTTCTTTGTAATAGCAATCAAGATATCCGGGATCATAACCAACAGGTTTTTCATTGCATTTTTTCCTTCCTCTAGCTTCTCAATCTGAGCTTCCATCTTCTTAGCTTTTTCCTCCAAATCCTTCATACCCTGCTTCCGATCCTTTTCATCTTTCTTCCTCTCCTCTTCCCAGTGCTTCCCACTTTTTTCAAGGTTCTTGATACCTTCATAAGTCCACCTATCAAAGCCCATTCTAGCATCAGAGAGATTTTTGAGATTATCCAGAATTAACCCTTCTCCAGCAAACTCCTTATCCTTGCTCGGGTTCTCCTTGTCCTCCTTCTACTCAAGCTCATTCTTTTCTTGCTCAAAATCCATATCTTTTTCCTCATTAATTTTATCCTCCTCCTTCTCCCTTGACTGGCTATTGACATTGACTAAACTAATACTGTAGGTAGGACTATCTTGGTCAGAAGCATCCTCAGCTTCTCCTTCCTCTTCCCCCACATCTT
Organism: Cryptomeria japonica; assembly: GCF_030272615.1. Lineage (NCBI taxonomy): Eukaryota > Viridiplantae > Streptophyta > Pinopsida > Cupressales > Cupressaceae > Cryptomeria > Cryptomeria japonica. Next base: position 581,601,505 of record NC_081407.1, on the reverse strand, counting down.
CTTCTTTCCAACTTTCCTCCCCTCCAAACTCCTCTGTTTCCATCTCACTGTCATCTTTTCCAATATCCTTTGACACAATATCCATCTCCATTTGAGTTTCCTTATCCTCTTGAATTTTCAACCCAGTAGCACTTTTGCTCTTTTTGTTCTGAATCGACTCTTCCTTGCTTGGCCCGCCTTCCTCCATATTTCTCTTACCCTTTCCCAGAGATGCAGACAACATCTTATTTTCCTGGATAACAAGATTTTGCAGTGCTCGTAAATGAGCAAAATGAGGCCACAATGAAGCACCGGAGTCAAAGGGTTCTTACTATACTTATTAAGAGATCTCAACAGCAACCTAAAGAGGTAGTAAGGCAACGAAATCCTTTTCTTGTGCCTAAAATGATTTAACAACATGAAATGGTATGTGTGAACCCTGGTAAATGGTAAACCAGCCATCCACAGTAATGTATTCCTTGATAGAATTCAACACACAGCCCCAAATTTTCTTTATGTTGGACGCATCATAATACCCTCCCGTAGCTTTACCAATTTTTGCCCTTTCCTTCTCCTTATGTGGAAAAATCTTAATGTTGGCAATATTACATTATAACAAACAATGAAAGATTGTTGACATTTCAATAAGGATATTGAGAAGGTTGTTGATGATTATGGACATCACTGATTAAAGATGTTTTACTATCTTGATATTATTATTTTGTCATTGATGTCAAGAAATTGATTTTCTAATTTAGTATGATGTTGCCATATCTTGAGAAGTATGATATGAAGATTATAAAGAAGTCGGTAAAGACACAAGAAAGAATATGATGAATAAGGGGATAAGTTATTCAATGGGCAACTCTACCGAGTCAGACAACGATGAGATCTTGATGTTTTAGATCGTTTTAACATCATACATATGTTGTAAAATGTAAAGGTTAATACTACACTATGATATAAGGCAAAGAACCTAGTCGATAAACCCTAAGGAACCTAATCGGTAAACCCTAAGGTTATTGTTGTCGGTTAATGAAGACAGAATGTCTATCGAGTGAAGTTTAGTATTCACCGAGTTGTAACCTAGCTATAATAGAATGCATTAAATGTTTACATGTGATATTAAATGAAAGAAGATGATGAGATGGAGCGGATCAATGATTGGTAAGTTGTGGAAGAAGTTTGTTAATGAATCTAAGGCAATGGAAAGTCGGCATGAAGATCTACAGCTTAGATTGAATGGCATTACCCTAACACAAGTTCCAAGGTGAATGTGCAAGTTCCAAGGTGGGGTAAAACATTTTCAGATCAAAAGATACAATGAACCTGGACAAGATTGAAGATCTAATGGCTATGACTGATCATGGGAAATGTGATCAATGAGATTAAGTAGTTACCTAATTGTTTATAAATAGGAAACTATTGTTAAACAATGTATGCGGGCAAATGTATGCACAGGGATGCTACATACTGATTACTGAGCATAGAAGCTTGAAGACCTGTTAGTATAATAGAGAATTGATGCCCAGTAGATAGACAAGATTAGTTCTATGTCTAGATTGTATTGAACAAATGGGAATCTGCTTTAGCATTTTAGATGTGAAGTTGCAGATATATTTTCATTACTGTTATTTTGTGAAAGTGACAGGAAATCTCTTAACCGAGTGGATTTAATAGTCTTATATGTAAATCCTCTAACAATGTGACATTCTGATTGAGTGTTTGAAATCCTTTGACAAGGTCACTTCTAACAAAGTGAAGATCCTAACAGATCTGAGGGAAATCCCTTAACCGGGTCACATCTAGCAATGTGTTTGTAATCTTTAACAAGATTTGCTTTTAACCGAGCATACTCTAGAAGAGTATATTTCTTAGTGGGTCCGAAATCCCACAGTGGTTTTTCCCTATTTGGGTTTCCATGTTAAATCTGGTGTTATGAGGTTTATATTGTTCATATGCCTTTGAATTTGCATGTTTGATAGTTTTTGGTTATATGATTGATATATATGTTACCGAGGTTGAATCTGATGTTTTTATGGATGATTAAGTTTGTATGATTCACCCCCCCCCCTCTCATCTTGTTGACTATTGGATCTATACTTATATTAAGTATCAGAACTATCAATTGGTATCAGAGCTTTGGACTCCGAAAGGAAAGTTTAAAGGCACTTGAGTTAAAGATCCAAAGATGTATAAGAGGGATGCACCTAAGCTGAATAAGTCAAGTTTCTCTACATGGCAAAAAAGGATGAAGCTACATCTATTAGGAGTTGGAGAATATGCTATATACTATCTAGAGAATGATTTTGTTGCATCGAGCACCTATCCATTGACTATGGAAGAGATAAAGGCAAAGCAAGAACATATTCAAGCAATAATTGAAATAACATTTGCATTGACCGATTCAGAGTTTAATGATCTAGAAGGATGTACTGATGCAAAGGAAATGTGGACTAAGCTCATATCGGTATGGAGGAGATGAACATGTTCAAAGAGAAAAAGTTTTTATTTTTAAGAGGACAACTTGAATCTATGAGGATGAATGAAGGTGAGAACATAACCCAGTACAATACAAGACTAAAGGAGATTGTAAATCAAATCAAAGGAGCAGGAGGAACTATTGAAGAAAAGGATGTAACAAGTAAGTTGTTAAGAACCCTTCTACCTACCTATGCAATTTGAGTCTCTGCAATCAATGAATTGAGGTTTGTACCCAATATGCCAGTTTCCTTGGATGCTACTATTGGTAAGCTATATGCTTTTGAGTTAAGTAATTTTGATAACAGTGGGTCATCAGTAAATAAAGTTGAATCTGCATTTAGTTCGTTTCATCTGAATGAATCTAATTATTACAATGAAAGAAAGTATAACCACTCTGAAGGAGATCATAGTGGAGCAAGTGAAAGATTTCGGAAGAACATGGAAGAAGTACACAAACTGTATGAAGAAATCAGAAAGCAAGAAGAGTTTGAAGCACTATTGGCCAAAAGGTTACCGAGAGGCAAAGGTAAGTATAAAGGAAACTTACCTTTGAAATGTTTCAATTGTGATAAGATTGGACATATGGCTTCTAACTGTCCTGACAAAGATTTCACTGAAAAGAGAGATTACCGAGATGATAGACAGAAAGATAACCATTATAGAGGACACTGAGACTTCAGAAGAAGAGATAGAAAGACATGCTTAATAGCTGATGAGGAATCTAACGATGATAAATCAGATGAGACAGATACAGAGGAAGTTGTTTATGTGGCTATCAAGGATGGATCAGATGAAGAAATGTACAAAGAAAAAGCCCTAATATCTCACATAAACACTAATGATTCTTGGATTATAGATAGTGGATGCTCGCATCATATGACAGGAGATAAACACAAGTTTTTTATGTTAGAAGATTATAATGGAGGCTATGTTAGATTTGGTAATGATGCACCATGTCTGGTAAGAGGTAAAGGACCCATAACACTTCTTGATAATGCAAGATGCAATGATGTTTATTGGGTTGAAGGCTTGAAATACAATTTGTTGAGTGTAGCATAGCTAAACAACACAGGTTACTGAATAGAATTTCATAAAGGAATTGTCAAAGTTCATGACAAGAATGGGAAGTTAGCTGCTACCGAGAAAACAAACAAAAGGTAATACATTTCACCTCGACTCAACTCACAATAAGTGTTTACATGCAAAGATTGATATTACCTGGTTATGGCATAAAAGGTTTTGTCATGTTAATTTTGATAATCTGATCAAAATAAGTAAGAAACACTGAGTAAGAGGTCTACCGAGTCTTGAAAAACCTAAGAATGCTATGTGTCGAGGATGCTAGATGGGTAAGATAACAAGATCAAGCTTTACAAGTAAGTCCTACACTTCTAAGGGAATTTTAGATCTTGTCCACATTGATCTTTGTGGTCCTATGAAAGTTCAAAGCTATTATGGTGATAAGTATTTCATATTATTTGTGGATGACTATTCAAGGATGATGTCAATAATGTTTTTAAAAGAAAAATCAGAAGCTTTTCAAATGTTTAAATGGTACAAGGCTAGAGTTGAAAATGAAACAGGAAGACAACTGAAATGTCTTAGATCAGATAGAGGAGGAGAGTTCACATCTGATGAGTTCAACCTATTTTTCAATGTTCATGGTATTAAAAGACAAGTCTCTGCACCGAGAACTCCACAGTAGAATGGAATAGCTGAAAGAAGAAACAGATCTATTGTGGATTGTGCTAGAACACTGATGATTGAGAAGAAGGTTCCACAAACGTTTTGGAGAAAAGCAATAAGCACAGCTGTTTACACCTTGAACCGAGTTCAATTGAAGAAAGGTACTTTGAAGACACCTTATGAAATCTGGTATGGCAAGAAACCTAATGCAAGTTATTTTAAGATCTTTGGAAGTAAATGTTATGTTCATAAAGATGATAGAAATGGCAAGTTTGATCAGAAAAGTGAAGAAGGAACATTTCTAGGATATTCTTCTAGAAGCAAAGCATTAACAAAATAGTAGAAAGTGCAAATGTGAAAATTGATGAATTTGCAGAAAGAAATGATGAAGGAAATTCCAAAGAACCAAAAGACTATGATGAATTTTTCTATGTGCAACCGAGAAGTCCTACCAAGATAACTATTGAAGAAAATGAAGAAGATATCTAGTTACCAAGTGATGAAGAAGATCATATAGAGCCTACCAAGCCTGTATTAGCCAAGTATGTCAGAAGACACCATGCACCAAGTTAGATTATAGGAGATAAGGATGATCCAGTGATGACAAGGAACAAACTGAGACAGAACACATGTTTGATATCTGAATTTGAACCGAGAATAGTGAAAGAGGCATTTAATAGTGAAGATTGGATAAATGCTATGACAGAAGAGATTGATCAAATCAAGAAAAATGACACATGGACACTGGTCCCAAGACCGAAGGACAAAAATGTAATCGGTACAAAGTGGATCTTCAGAAACAAGCTAAATGAAAAAGGTGAGGTCATTCGAAACAAAGCAAGACTAGTTTGCAAAGGTTATGCCCAAGAAGATGGAATTTATTATGGTGAGACTTTTGCACCTATTGCTAGACTTGAAGGAGTAAGAACATTGTTGGCATATTCTGCTTTCAAGAACTTCAAGGTATATCAAATGGATGTCAAATCTGCATTTTTGAATGGAATATTAGAAGAAGAAGTTTTCATTGAACAACCTGAAGGATTTGTTGAAGACAATAATAAAGATCAGGTATGTAAATTGAACAAAGCTTTATATGGTCTGAAACAAGCACCTAGAGCATGGTATGAAAGATTGCACTCTTATTTGATTAAGATTGGTTTTATAAGGACAAGTGAGAATAGCAACATGTACATGAAGAATGATGAAAATGGAATACTAATCTCAACCATATTTGTTGATGATATTATATTTTGTGGAAATGACTCTTTATGCAAGAACTTTGGAAATGAAATGAGCAAAGAATTTGAAATGTCATTAATCGGTGAGATAAAGTATTTTATAGGTTTACAGATACTGCAAATGAAAAATGAGATTTTCATTACTCAATCCAAGTACATAAAGGAAATCTTGAAGAAATTTGGAATGGAAGATTCAAAACCAGTAAGTACTCCTATGACTACCAATTGTAAACTATCAAAGAATGATGAATCTGCATCTGTTGATGAGACACTCTACCAATCCATGATTGGAAAACTACAATATGTTGTTCACAGCAGGCCAGATATAGCACATGCAGTAGGTATTGTTGCAAGATTCTCTGCAAATCCTAAGGAAATACACATGACGGCAATCAAAAGAATTTTTAGATACTTGAAAGGCACTGAAGATTATGGCTTAGTATATTAGAAAGGAAATAATTTTGATTTGAAAGTTTATACTGATGTTGATTGGGCAGGCAACATTGATGACAAGAAAAGCACAAGTGGAGGAGCTTTCTTCTTAGGAGAAAGACTAGTGAGTTGGCTTAGCAAGAAACAAGGATGTGTTTCTCAGTCAACAGCCGAAGCTGAATATGTTGTTGCAACACTGAATTGCACCAACATTGCATGGATCAAACAACTGTTGGAAGGTATAAATGAGAAAGTTACCGAGCCAGTAACTATATTCTGTGACAATACTAGTGCCATTAATATTTCAAAGAATCCTGTTATGCACTCTAAGACAAAGCACATATCTATCAAATATCATTATCTTAGAAAAGAAGCTCAAGAGAAGAAAGTGGTGTTGGAATATGTTAACACAAAGGAGCAAATAGCTGATATCTTCACCAAGCCACTACAAAAGGACACTTTTGAATATCTCAGAAGTAAGTTAGGGGTCCTACCCCTATCTTCTACTCACTAACCGAGTTCGGTGAAAGCATCACTACGATGACTCTATTGAATATCTTTTGGGGAGTTGATGCTGGAGTGATACACTTTAGAATGTTTTTTTGAAAGTGTACTGGAATTATATAGACAATGATATAGAGAATAGGAAATGAAGACAAATACTCTGACCGAGACTCAGTTGATACATAAACAGCAGGAAATAACTTCTTACAGAAAGAAATTATGTTTTAGTTCTTTACTTTTTGCCATTGTTGTCAAAGGGGGAGAAGACCTACCAATGGGGGAGAAGACCTACCAATGAGGGAGAAGACCTAAGGGGGAGAAGACTGAGAATATATGGGAGAAGACTGAGAGAAGACTACAGATTGAAATAAAGACTGAAAACAGAAGAGAAGTCTAATGTATGGGGGAGAGCATTTCAAGCATTTTAGAATCACAACACTTTGAATCTTTTACAGGTCAAATCAATTGGTTTTGCCATCAATGCCAAAGGGGGATATTGTTGGCAATATTACATTATAACAGACAATGAAAGATTGTTGACATTTCAATAAGGATATTGAGAAGGTTGTTGATGATTATGGACATCACTGATTAAAGATGTTTTACTATCTTGATATTATTATTTTGTCATTGATGTCAAGCAATTGATTTTATAATTCAGTATGATGTTACCATATCTTGAGAAGTATGATATGAAGATTATAAAGAAGTCGGTAAAGACACAGGAAAGAATATGATGAATAAGGGGATAAGTTATTCAATGGGCAACTCTACCGAGTCAGACAATGATGAGATCTTGATGTTTTAGATTGTTTTAACATCATAAATATGTTGTAAAATGTAAAGGTTAATACTACACTATGATATAAGGCAAAGAACCTAGTCGGTAAACCCTAAGGAACCTAGTCGGTAAACCCTAAGGTTATCGTTGTCGGTTAATGAAGATAGAATGTCTATCAAGTGAAGTTTAGTATTCACCGAGTTGTAACCAAGCTATAACAGAATGCATTAAATGTTTACATGTGATATTAAATGAAAGAAGCTGATGAGCTGGAGCGGATCAATGATTGGTAAGCCATGGAAAAAGTTTGTTAACGAATCTAAGGCAATGGAAAGTCGGCATGAAGATCTACAGCTCAGATTGAACCGCATTACCCTAACACAAGTTCCAAGGTGAATGTGCAAGTTCCAAGGCGGGGTAAAATGTTTTCAGATCGAAAGATACAATGAACCTGGACAAGATTGAAGATCTGATGGCTATGATTGATCATGGGAAATGTGATCAATGAGATTAAGCGGTTACCTAATTGTTTATAAATAGGAAACTGTTGTTAAACAATGTATGCGGGCAAATGTATGCACAGGGATGCTACATAGTGATTACCAAGCACAGAAGCTTGAAGACTTGTTAGTATAATAGAGAATTGATGCCCAACAAATAGACAAGATTAGTTCTATGTCTAGATTGTATTGAACAAATGGGAATCTGCTTTAGCATTTTAGATGTGAAGTTGCAGATAGATTTTCATTACTGTTATTTTGTGAAAGTGATAGGAAATCTCTTAACCGAGTGGATTTAATAGTCTTATATGTAAATCCTCTAACAAGGTGACATTCTGATTGAGTGTTTGAAATCCTTTGACAAGGTCACTTCTAACAAAGTGAAGATCCTAACAGATCTGAGGGAAATCCCTTAACCGGGTCACATCTAGCAATGTGTTTGTAATCTTTAACAGGATTTGCTTTTACCTGAGCATACTCTAGAAGAGTATATTTCTTAGTGGGTCCGAAATCTCACAGTGGTTTTTCCCTATTTGGGTTTCCACGTTAAATCTAGTGTTATGAGGTTTATATTGTTCATATGCCTTTGAGTTTGCATGTTTGACAGTTTTTGGTTATATGACTGATATATATGTTACCGAGGTTGAATCTGATGTTTTTATGGATGATTAAGTTTGTATGATTCACCCCCCCCCCTCTCATCTTGTTGACTATTAGATTTGTACTTATATTAAGTATCAGAACTATCACTTAACCACATTATTAGAAAATTTCAAATCTCTGAAAAAATTAAGACCTAAGTGGGGCATACTAGTTACTGTCACTATGAGGTCCGCATCCAACTTGAACCTCACCCCATGAATTTTGAAAGAGCCATTGCTCCAGTTTTCAGTGATTTTGGTGACTGCAAGATTAACCATGCCTTTGTTATAATCGACCAGCTTCTCCATGAAATTCATCATAAACCCTTTTTCCAACTTAGTCCAAACCTTTGGCATTTCCTTCCATCTAGACATGTTATCTGGTTCTTCTCTCCTTAGATCCCCTCCCATTTTCAAATTCGCAATACCAACTCTGTTCTTCTACAAATTCAGAGCTTCCTTCCACATGCCTCTCAAAATTTTGAAAATGTTAACCCACAAAGTGTGCTGTAGAATAATATCTTTGATTAAGATACTGCCATTCCGCTAGGTCATCATTACCTTTCCATAAATGTAAAGATTGCTCATTGCAACTAGCATGATTGATTGTGTGATTCATCTTTTCCCATGAGTTTGTCCTTTCTTAGAAGATTTTTAATATAAAAATTAATATTACCTTCCCTTTGCCAAATACTTTGAGCCTCAAAAATAACACCTAGGTTTGCCAACCCATCTGCAACCAAATTTTTTTCTCTAGAGGCATGTGTAATTATAATACTTTTAAAGCTAGTTATAATTTCTTTAGCTTTAAAAATTATATTTTCAATAGACCAAGATGGCTCACTTTCTCCCTTCAAACACTTGATAATATTTAGAGTCTCCCTCCAACCATAAGTTATCATGATTCAAATTTTTAGCAATAATCAAAGTATTCAAAGTTGCAGATGCTTCAACATAATGACTTGTTTGATTACCCAGAGGCCCAGTAACTACCACCAGGCAACTTCCAGCAAAATTCCTGACAATGCCCCCATAACCAGCATTGCCCAGATTCCCCTTAGATGCCCCATCAAAGTTTGCCTTAATCCATCCCTGAGATGGAAGGCACCATAAAAGACCTTCCCTTCCCTTGTCCTTACAAGATTTGATATTATAAAGGTTCCACCTTTCATTAAAGTCCTCTTTAGCAACTAATCCATGATCAGTTCCATTTAAACATTCAAATATTCCTCTATAGATTTTATCCACCACAACCTCAGGGATAGCATTTTTATCCCTAAAAATCCTATTATTGCACTCCTTCTAGATACTCCATATAACATTAGGGAGATTAAGTTTTCATAGCTCAACATTCTTAGAATTGGAATTAGGACAGTACCATTGTTGCCATAGCTCACCCAGAGAGTTCAGGAATACCCAACTCAACTTCCACCTACAAAAAATAATTTTCCAAATTTCCTAGCTGAAAGTGCACTGGTAGAGGATGTGACAAAAAGACTCCTCTTCCCTGCAACAAAGAGAACACCTATTAGGAAAAACAAATCCACGCTTTTGGAGGTTATCAAGAGTCAACACCTTGTTTTGGATAAAAATCCAAAAGAAGATATTAACTTTAGGCATTAATTTTTTTATCCACACTTTAGCCCACATAGGAGTTTCTTCCAGCCCTTTGTTGTGGATAGCCACCATCGAAGACACAAAGTAATTTCCATCTGAAGTCTCCCTCCAAATCAAACTATCCTCCTCATTGTCCCTAAAATTTTTAGAAGATAGCAGAATCTCAAGAAACTTTAATCCTGGACATTGTTGGCTGAACTCAATCCACTTTCCATTTCTCCAATAGTCTTTAACAGAACCACCATACATATTTTTGAACACCTCTTTCCATTCCTTAAGGATAGGAATATCCTCCAGAGGTTTGTCCAAGAGCCAACTATCTTCCCAGAATCTGATAATTCCTCCATTCCCCAATTTCCACCTTCTTCCAGCTGCAGCCCAACTTTTAGCCGTTTCAACTGCATTCCAGATTGCAGAGCCTTCGACCAAAAAAGAGTTATCCATAAATTCTTCCTCTGAAGGTTGCATATAAAGATATTTCTTTTTCCATATTAAATTCCATTCTCTTTCCTCCCCTTTCATTCTCTAGATTTGTTTAGCTAACAAGGCATTATTCATGGACATAATATTCCTTAAACCCAAACCCCCAGAAGCCTGAGGAGAACAAATTTTGTTCCAAGCAATAAGGGAAATTCTATTTTTGTCTTCCACTCCTGACCAAAGAAACTTTTTTTGAATTCTCTCAATTGCCTCCACAAACTTTCTAGGGATTTTACAAACTAAGGGCATAAATAGGCAAATTTTGAAGAGTAGCTTTAAGCAACATTACCTTGCCTGCTTGACTAAGGATAGCTCCTTTCCAGCCAGCCAATTTAGAGTTGAATCTATCAAGCAGCTTCATCTAGAAATTCTCTGAAGGCTTAATACAAAGAGGGAGCCCCAAGTAGGTTGAAGGAAACTCAGCAATTTTACATCCAAGGATTCTCTCAATCCTTATTTGTCTTTCAGCAGGAGTATTAATGAAGAACAAAGAGCTCTTATCACAATTAATTTTTTGACTGGAAGCAGTTTCATATGTATCCATAACATTGTTCATATTTCTTACTTCCCTAATAGTAGCTTCCCCTATTGTAATCGAATCATCAACAAACTGTTCATGAGAACAGGTTAAGTTGGAAGATGAAGGTTTCAGTCCTTTGAGTTTTCCATCTTCCACATTTTTGATAATATATCTACCCAAACTTTAAGCTAAAATAGTAAGCAAGATAGGGGAGATGGGATCCCCCTGTCTTAGACCTCTAGAACTTTTGAAGAAACTGGAAGGGGATCCATTAACAATAATAGCAGAGGAGGAAGTTTTCGTCAATTGAGAACATAGCTGAATCACTTTTTCCCCAAACCCAAAAGCTTTCATAATTATGAAAAGGAATTGCCAATTCACTCTATCATAGGCCTCAGACATATCCAGCTTAAGAAAAAAACCCTGTTTTTTAGCAGTAGTCAAAGAGTGAATATTTTCATGAACGGAAATAATAGAATCCAAAATCTGTCTACCTGGGAAAAAGCCATTTTGTTGAGGTGAAATAATCCTGGGAAGACTCTCCAGCATTCTAGAAGTAAGAACCTTAGACATAATTTTGTAAATAGAATTACAAAGACTAATAGGTTTGAACTTATTAAGAGAATCTGCTCCAGAAACCTTCGAAATAAGAATAATGAATGTCACATTCAATTCTTTTAAAAACCTCCTAGAACCAAAGAACTCTTTAACTCCATTACAAATATCAGTTTCCACTATATGCCAGACGATTTGGAAAAAAAACATTGGAAAACCATCTGGCCCAGGAGATTTATCTCCTTGAAAAGAAAACACCGCCTTTTTTTTCTTGATTAGATGAAATCCTACAGAGATTTTTGTTGTCTTCCTCATTTAAAATGGGAGGGATAGCCTACACAAGAAGGTCTTGATTTTTGTAATCCACATCATCCACCCCTCCCAAAAGATTTCTGAAAAAATCCAGAGCTTCCTCTCTTATATCATTTTCATTCAACAAAATCCCCCTAATACTAGATAACCTAGAAATCATGTTAACCACCCTATGCTTTAGAGTTGTCAAGTGGAAGAACCAGATGTTTTTATCACCTTCCTTCAAATACAAGGCTCTTGATCTTTGTCTCCAAAAAGTCTCTTCATTAGAAATAATTGTATGATATTTAGACAACAACCCATTTTCAATAGATCTCAAGTCCTCTGAAAGCCCTTCCTCTTGAATTTTATCTTGTACTTCCTTAATTTCAGTCTTAATTTGGGCTTTTCTCTTGAAGTTATCACCAAATATCTCTTTGTTCCAGATTTTGATTTTGGCCTTAATTATCTTAAGTTTTTTAGCTACTCTGAATAAAGTCATTCCCTCAAGCACAGAATTCCACGATTTAGGGTAATGATCAGAACCAATCTTAATAATTGATGCCAAAGAGCAACTATACTTAGAAATGCAATCAGGAGAAATAATGGCTCTATCCAACCTTACTTGAATAAGATCAAACCCAGATCTGCGATTGGTCCAAGTATAATTAATCCCTTGGAGATCCACATCCATAAGAGCTTGATCATCAATAAAATCCATAAGATCTTGTCTTCCCTCTAGCTGCAAAGGAAGGCCTCCCATCTTTTCATCCTCTTTGAGAGGTGTATTGAAGTCACCCATTATTATCCAACTTTTATCAACAAAATTTAGTCTTTCTTCAGCAAGGCTTCTCCAATATTTAGATCTTCCAGCTTTAGAATTAGGTGCATAGACATTAGTGATAACCCAGGAAAAGTTATCCTTAATATGCTCAAGTAGAACTAAGGTCCTATTAACATTTGCAATGACTTCCTTCCCTATAATAGTATTTTGGTTCCAAAAAATTGTTGTTCCTCCATAAGAACCCTCTGAACTTGTTCCAATAACTCCATTATTTTGAATATTCTAATCCTTTCCACCTTATCCTTACTCATCTTAGTTTCTTGAACAAGGACAACATCTAATTTATGATCTCTTATAATATTTCGTAACACATCCTACTTATGTGGGGCATTCAGCCCTCTTATATTCCATGAAATTATCTTCATACTTTAACTGGGGATAGGGTTGACTCAATGGAGCTCTGTGTTCCATCAGCATGATTCTTCCAACTTTCCTGTTCCCTTTTGATTTTTAAAAGAGGGTCTCCCCTGATTTTTTATGTGACTTCCAACATCTGCCACTTTCTTATTCTTGCTTCTAGTTGAAATACCTCCATTGGGTCCTCCATTATTCGGTTTACCTTCTTTAGAATTGAGAATCCTAAGATTTCCCTCCAAAACCACCATTTCCAAACTATTAGGTGGAGAATTGCATTGGATCGGCTTAGGGCTTCCATTGGTCAATAGCAAAAAAGGCTCAAAATCTAAAATGTTATAGTCTTGAGCTTCATTGAAGTCTCTCCCATTTTCTTTGATATTGGATGAGGCAGAAGCATCATCATTGGAATTCTTATCAACTCTTTCCTGAAGATTGGGCCCTTCCTTCTGGATCTTTGATTTAGATTTTTGAGCACTTACATCTATCCTTTGCTCTACCTCTTTGATGCTTCTTGTTTGATTGTTAGAATAGGCACAAATAGGTTTTTCATTATTACTATTCATATCCTTCTTTTCCTCATTTTCTGACTCAATCACTTCCTTTTCAGGAGCACATCCTGCAGTAGGTCTTCTATCTTCCCCTTCGTTTGCCATTTCTGCTTTGAACTGTTATCACTCTTACCACTCTTACTCTTCTTGAGCGGGTAAGATTTTGCCCAATGACCCAACTTTTTACAATGAAAGCAAGCAAATGGAAGAGATTCATATTCAATCACTTAGGTCCATTTCCCCAATTTAGATATAATCTCAATAGATTGAGGCATATCCGTCATTTGATTAACATTGACACAGAAACGGGCAAAAACCAACCTTGATTTTGTAGCAGTCATCGAGTCAATTGAGAGAAGTTCTCCAAATGAACTCACTATCCCTTTAAAGACTTCCTCATTCCAGAACTCCAACAGGAGGCCAAGGAATCACATCCACACAGGCACTGACACAAAAAAAGACTCGTCAAGAGAAAGGTTTGGCGCCCATTTCTGTAAAGCCAAGGATGACTTTCCGAACATCCATGGCCCTTCACATAGAGCTTTATTCATGTCTTCTTCAGAATTAAAGGCAAAGGAAAAGAAACCCCTAGGCAAAGCCGCCACTTTTACTTGCCCTTTAAGAACCCATTTCCTCCTTATAAAACTCCTAACAACATGAATGTTAGGCCTTAAACCAGCAAACCTTCCAACTAAGGTCATAGTTAATCTAGACACAATGATATCAACCAGCTTATCCGGAATAGAGATAGCAACAACCCCAGTCATGGGATCAAAAATATTTTTAACTTCTGGGAGCCCAGATTTTACCAGCGGCCTTACTCCAAAAAGTGATGACCATTTTTTTTCCTTACCTCTATCATGTGGGTCCCCATTTTTGGAATCTTTTTCTTCTACCGATTTGACTGTCTCCTTGTCCCCTTCAGTGCCCTGTGATTCCTGGAAACCAGTCTGATTGCCAGCTCCAACCACAGAAAGACTGCCATCCCCAAGAAATCTGCCATTCCCAGGTTTGAATTTTGAATTTCCCGCTCGCTACTCTCCTTGTCGCTCCACCATTGTGATAGGTTGAGTGAAGTAATGTTATAACATTTTGATTGTTGAAGTCTTTGTTGATGACATTATCTTTGGTGGTGATGATGATATGAGTATGAAGTTTATCAGTGATATGCAAAAAAAAAAATTGAGATGTTTATGATTGGTGAGATGAAGTTTTTCTTAGGTTTGCAGATTGCACATATAGAAAAAGGTATCTTTATATCTCAAACCAAGTATGTGAAGGAATTGCTGAAGAAGTTTGGACTAGATGATTCCAAACCGGTTGGAACTCCTATGGTGACTAGTTGTAAATTGTCTAAAAATGATGACACCTAAAGCTAATCAGAGTTTGTACAGATCTGTGGTTGGTGGATTGCTATATCTTACTCAGACTAGGTCTGACATTATGTATGTTGTGTGTATGGCTACTAGATATCAAGCTCATCCGAAGGAGAGTCATGTCATTGTTGTTACAAGAATATTCAGATATCTAAAGGGAACTGAGGATTATGGTTTATGGTATCCAAAGAATGATGATTTCATGTTGTGTGCTTACACTGATGCAGATTGGGTTGGTGATGTTGATGACCGAAAGAGTTCTACCAGTGAAGCATTCTTTTTAGGTAAGAATTTGGTTTCATGGGATAGAAAGAAACAAGATTCAGTATCTTTATCTACTGTTGAAGTTGAGTACATTGTTGCTGCTAGTAATTGCACTCAAATAGTTTGGATGAAGCAAATGTTGAAAGATATCAGAGTTATTTATGATGATCCTACTATTATATACTGTGATAATTCTAGTGCTATAAACATGTCTAAGAATCTAGTGCAACATTAAAAGACTAAGCATATATCAATCAAATATAATTACTTGAGAGAGAAAGTCAGTGAATAGAAGGTGAAGCTGGAATATGTATCTATAAAGGAACAAATTGTTGATATTTTCACTAAACCTTTGCCTGGAGATACATTTGTCTATTTGAGAGACAAGTTAGTGGTATCCACCCCTCCTAATGAGCATTAGATGCATTGAGTTGTATCGATCTGGTGGAATTTAGAGCCTTATTCTTTTATCCAGATTGATGAGTTGGTGTTGCTCCTCTACTGCTCTGCAGGAGTAGTCTATTGATTTGGTTGTGTATCCCAAGGGGAGAGAGATTCATGTTTTTGTTTTTGGGAGAGAGTTTAATTTTATGTTTTGGTGATCTTTGGTATTGCTATCAAAGGGGAAGAAAGATCATGTGAAAAACTTCTTTATCTATTTTGATCTTAGGGGGAGTTTGTTGGTGATATCTTCTTTTTTTACATTAACTGTTTTCACATTCATATGTTGTCATCAATGGAAAAGGGGGAGATTGTTGGATTTGGTTGTTCATTGTTTCTACTAAGATATGTTGTTCTCATTGATGTCAACATATTCTTCAGAGTTATTCTGGTGAGTTTGGGAAGAGTTTTTTTATCTGGTTTTGTAGTTTGGTTGTGTTGATCGTTGTTTTGCAAAATCTAGTATTTCCTCCTATATATTTTGGTGTGATCGGATCTTGTGTTAAGACTTTGGATTATTGTTTGGGATGATCTTGTGTATCTTCATTTCAAATGGTTCATGATTTGGTGCTCCACAAGTTATCTTTCCCCATGGCAGTTGTTGATTGGTTGTGTTCTTGAGCTTTAGGACGTTGACTGATGAAGATTTGAAAAGAGGAGTTGGTGCAACTGTTCTGAATGATTCTGATGTTCTTGATGGTGTTTCCTAGTCATGTCTTATTTGTTTTCACAATCTACATTGATTGTTGTGTGAGTTTTTGGTGATTTCTATGAACCGGTGATGATTTTTTGCATGTTATGCAGTATTTCCAATGGTGTAGCATGTTGTGGTTGATCTTGGCAGGATTTTTGGTGGATGTAATCATTTGGGAATTTGAATTACATCCATGATATATAATATAAATCATAATATTGGTCTGGTGGTCGATCCTTATATCGTGCAATGTAATTTTTAGTTGAGGGTTGAGGGTTTAGTTGACCTTGTTATCAAGGTTGATTATTTGTATATATAGGTGAGATGCTTATGTAGTTTAGGTGTCAATATTGTGTTTGCATTATCAGAGAGAGGTGATTTTGTGAAAAGGGATATATCATTCAATGAAGTGTTGTGGTGTGATTGGTGTTGCAGAGCAGACAACTGTGCTTAACCAAAACTATTATCATGCATTTGTAGATGCGATTATTGCAATTCGTTCCTTCCAGATTGTAGTCTGAATCATATTGTAAGTCAGTGAGACTTCCCTGAGGGTTGTAGCCTTCCAAGCATATATCTTTTGAGCAGTGAGTTCTAGGCAGTGTGCCTGAATGAATGTCCATTCCCCATTATAATATTTTCACATACTATTGTAGAGTATCATTTTATTGTGGGTAGGTTCCCACCATGGTTTTTCCCTTAATCGGGTTTTCCACGTCAAAATCTTGGTTTTATGTGCTGAGTTGTTAATTTTATTATCTATCTATTGCTGCAGTCTATCACTGATTCACCCCCCCCCCTCTCAGTCTTCCTTCTTGATTGTTGCTAATAGAAAGATGAATGGGTAATTGAGAGTGCTTGTTCACATCATATGACCGGTGATAAAAGAAAACTTGTTAGTATAGAAAGATATGATGGTAGAATAGTTAGATTTGGAGATGACAAAGTCTGTGTGATCCATGGGAGAGGTTCTATCTCTTCTGATGGTAAGAATAATACTGATGATGTCTTGTATGTTGAAGGTTTCAAGCATAATATTTTGAGTATTGGATAGATGGTTGATAAAGGTTATGATCTACAATTCAAGAATAGAAAATGCAAGATCCTAAATGCCTTCGGTATAAAGATTGCATCTGGAACTAAGAATGAAGGTAACAATTTCATTTGAATGCTAGTGAGAAAAGTTGTTTGATTGCTCAGATTGATGAGAGTTGGTTATGGCATAGGAGAATGTGTCATGTAAATTTTGATTCAATGATTAAGATCTGTTCTACACAAGTTGTTAGAGATCTACCTAAAATTATTAAGCATGCTAATCTGGTATGTAAGGAATATCAGTTGGGTAAGCAAACAAGAATCTCTTTCAAGAGTAAACAATATACATCTGATGGATTGTTAGATCTTGTGTATACTGACCTGTGTGGACCTAAAAATGTTAGAAGTGTGCAGGGTGATAGATATTTTATGCTGCTAAATGATGATTATTTCAGGATGATGTGGGTTGTCTTTTTAAAGGAGAAATCAGAAGCATTGGACAATTTCAAGATATTCAAAGCAAAGGTGGAGACTGAGTTTGGATTGAAGGTGAAGTGTCTAAGATCTGATAGAGGTGGAGAATTTTGTTCCAATGAGTTCAATTCATTATGTGAGAAGTATGGAATTAAAAGAAAATTATCTGCTCCTAGAACCCCTCAGCAAAATGGAGTTGTTGAAAGGAAGAACATAACTGTCTTGGATGCTACAAGGACTATGTTGATTGAAGGGAATGTTCTGAATATCTACTAGAGAGAAGCTATTAGCATTGTTGTTTACATAATTAACAAATTTCATATTAAGGATATAGGAAAGTTTGATGCTGGAAGTGATGAAGGAATTTTCTTGGGATATTCTACAAAGAGCAAAGCCTACTGATGCTACAATAAGAGACTGAGAAAGATAGTAGAAAGTGCAAATGTGAAGGTGGATGAGAACCTTGGGAAAGAGATCAAATCATGTGGATATGATGATGGACAATATGTTGTTTTAGCTCATGTTCAGACTGAAGAACCAAAGCAGACTAATCCGGTAGAAATAGTTAACCTAGATGTTGTTGCTACTGGTAAAGAGGTGCAAGAACCTAAAAAACAGAACAATTAAAAGACTTTGAGGTATGTGAGATTGAATCATTCTGAAAATCATATTATTGGTGATAAGAATAAAGGTGTGATGACTAGAATAAGGTTAGTTGTTGAAGAAGTATGTTTGATTTCTAAAGTTGAACCTAAAGATGTTGTTGAAGCTTGCAAAGATGAAAATTGGATGAGAGCTATAGAAGAAGAATTAGAAAAGATTGAAAAGAATAACACGTGGGAACTTGTGCCTAGACCTAAGAATAAGAATGTTATTGGTACTAAATGGGTATTCAGGAACAAATTGAATGAATTTGGTGAAGTTGTCAGAAATAAAGCTAGACTGGTTCACAAAGGATGTTCTCAAAAAGAAGGAATTGATTGTGAGGAGACTTTTGCTCTTGTGGCTAGATTTGAAGTTGTTAGAATATTGCTTGCATATGCTTCTTATAAAGATTTCAAGGTATATCAGATGGATGTCAAAACTGCCTTTTTGAATGGTGGTCTTGAGGAAGAAGTCTACATTGAGCAACCTGATGGATTTTCATTGTCAGATGATGGAAATATGGTATATAAACTAAAGAAATCTCTTTATGGATTGAAGCAAGCCCCTAGAGCCTGGTATGCTAGATTAGATAAGTATTTATTGAAACTGGGATTTAATAAAGGTGATGTTGATAGTAATCTATATTTTAAGATTCAGAATGATAACATCTTGATTGTTGAAGTCTTTGTTGATGATATTATCTTTGGAGGAGATGATGACAAGTATGAAGTTTGTCGGTGATATGCAAAAAGAATTTGAGATGTCTATGATATGTGAGATGAAATTATTCCTAGGTTTGTAGATTCCACAAATTGGAAAAGGCATATTTATGTGTCAAACTAAGTATTTAAAGGAATTGCTAAAGAATTTTTAGCTAGATGACTCCAAACCGCTTGGAACTCCTATAGTGACTAGTTGTAGATTGTCTAAGAATGATGAATCTTCAAAATCTAATCAGAGTTTGTAAAGATCTATGGTTGGTGGAGTGTTATATCTTACTTAGACTAGACTGGAGATTATGCATGTTGTGTGCATGGCTGCTAGATATCAAGCTGATCTGAAAGAGAGTCATGTCACTGTTGTGAAAAAGATATTCAAATAATCGAAGGGGACTATGGATTATGATTTGTAGTATCCGAGGAATGATGATTTCATACTATGTGCTTTCACTGATTTTAATTGGGCTAGTGATGTTGAGGACCAGAAGAGAACTACCGGTGGAGCACTATTTTTGGGAAAGAAGTTGGTTTCATGGGCTAGTAAGAAACAAGATTTAGTGTCCTTATCCACTACTGAAGCTAAGTACATTGTTGTTGCTAGTAATTGCACTCAGGTAGTTTAGATGAAGCAATTATTGAAGGATGTCAGTGTTATCTATGATGAGCCTACTATGATATACTGTGATAATTCTAGTGCTATTAACATGTCAAAGAATCTGGTGCAACATTCAAAGACTAAGCACATGTCAATCAAATATCATTTACTTGAGAGAGAAAGTCAGTGACAAGAAGGTGAAGTTGGACTATGTATCTACAAAGGAAAAATAGCTAATATTTTCACAAAGTCTTTGCTTATAGATACATTTGTCTATTTGAGAGACAAGTTAGGGGTATCTACCCCTCCTATTGATAATTATATGCATTGAGTTGCATCAATCCGATGGACTTCACAACCTTATCTTTTTATCCAAATTGATGAGATGGTCTTGCTCCTTTGGTGGAGTAGTCTATTGACTTGGTTGTGTGTCTCAGGGGGAGAGAGAATCATGATTTGGTTATCTATTCTAAGATCTTTGGCATTTCTATCAAAGGGGGAGAGAGATCATGTGAAAAATTGCTTTATATGTCTTGATCTTACGGGGAGTTTGTTGGAGATATCTTATTTCTTTGCATTGATTATTTTTCACATTCATATGTTGTCATCAATGCCAAAGGGGGACATTGTTGGATATTGTTGGACATTGTTTCTACTATGATATGTTGTTGTCATTGATGTGAACATATTCCTATGATTTTCTCTGGTGTTTGCAGATTGGGAAGATCTTTGGATCCAGTTTTGCAGTTTTGTTTTGTTAATCACTATTTTGCAGAGTTCAGTATTTCCTCCAGTATATTCTAGTGTGATCAGATCTTGTGCTGATATTTTGGGATATTGTCTTGGATAGTCTTGTGTATCTTCATTTACGATGGATTGTGATTTGGTGGGCTGCAAGTTATATTTCTTCGTGATAGTTGTTGATTGGTTGTATTCTTGAATTTTAGACGTTGACAGATGAAGATTTGATAAGTGGTGTTGCTGCAGCTATTTCTGATGATTATAACATGCTTTTTGGTGTTTCCTATTCATTTCCTATTTGTTTTGATGATCTGTATTGATCGTTGTGCGATTTTTTTATGATTTCTATGAACCGGTGATAATTTTCATGTTGTGGTATTTTTGGTGGTGTAGCATGTTGTGGTTGATCTTGGCATGATTTTTGGTGGAGTTAAGCATTTGGGAATTTGAATTAGGTCCATGTTATGTCATGTAAATAATTATATTGGTCCGGTGGTCGATCTTTGTTTTGTGTGATATAATTTTGTAAATGTGAGTTGAGGGTTTAGCCAACCTTGTTATCAAGGTTGATGAATTGTATAGATAGGTGATATATTTATGTAATTTAGGTGTAGAGGTTGTGTTTGCATTATTAGAGAGTGGTGTATGTGTTTTAATTGAGGAGAGATTGGTGTTGCTGAGCAGACAACTGTGCTTAACCAGAACTATAATCAAGCACTTGGAGATGTTATTCCTTCAGTTCATTTCTTCCGGAATGTAGTCCGAATCTTATTGTAAGTCGGTGAGACTTCACTGAGGGTTGTATCCTTCTGGGTTATTATCTTTTGAGCAGTGAGCTCTAGGCAGTGTGCTTGAATGCATGTGCATTCCCCATTGTAATATTTTCACATACTACTGTAGAGTATCATATGTTGGCTTGATGATGATTTTTGTATTTGATGACTTTATGTGTTGTCATTGATGGCATACATATGTTCTAATTGTCATAGTCATCTTAGTATACTAGTTAAGGTAAATCGGTACTATTGAGTCATTGTATTGTTAACCAATATCATATGTATGAAGAAGTCTAACCGGTATGAATATGTCTAAACCGGTATATGTAGATAAGACAATCAATTTTGATCAGTTCCAGAGTTACCAGTTCTGAGATGCAATAGATAAATTCAAGGAGGTGCGTGGAGATAATCACCTAGTAAGAATTCAAGTGAATCGGTCTATAAGTTTGAAGAGGTCAACACTTAACCAGTATAGGTGTTCTAACTGGTTTCCCAGTTTGTGTGATGAGTTATCATCGATTGTAATGTGTTACCATCGACCGACACTTTAGTGATGATTTGTATCATGTTAAGGAAGATTGTCTAGATTCATTGAACCTAGGAAATTGTGTCAAGGTTCAAGAGTCGACATGAAATCTAATATCTATAAGAAGACATCGTGATGAGTTATTTTAAAAAGAAGATGCAAGTTATGTTATGAGTTGGAGTTGATGCAATTTGTTGAAGGAATTGCAGAGTATGTCAGTGATGTAGTAATGTATGCGCAAAAAAGGATCTAAACCAGTAAAAGGTGCTATTCTTAGATCATTCCCACTGTTGTTCTCTAACAACTACAACAGTAAAATCTCTTAACTGGGTAAGCTCTAACAAGCTTCATTGTATAAATCCTCTAACAAGGTGATTCATTAACATGGATCTAAATCCTCCACTGAGGTTACCTTTAACCAGATATAGCACCTAACAGGGCTTGAGATCTCTAACAGGATCTTCTCCTAATAGAGCATTTGTAGACCTTAACTGGTCAGTTATCTATTTCTGCAAATAGTTAGCTTGTGAGTTCCATCTCACCATGGTTTTTCCCAGTTGGGTTTTACACATATAAATATTTGTGTTATGGTGAATATTTTGATTGTGGTGAATTCTTTTATAAAAATTTGGATTATATGCAAAGTCATTGGTAAATTGATTAAGTGTTTTTACTGGTTTGCGATTAAAGTGTTACTATTTTTGCTTTCACTGATTCACCCCCCCCCTCTCAGTGCTTTATAAGTTTATCATCATCTTATTGTGGGTAGGTTCCCACCGAGGTTTTTCCCTTAACCAGGTTTTCCACATCAACATATTGGTGTTGTGTGTTGTGCTTCCAAATTGCTTCTCTTTATTATTACTGTAGTTTATCAGATCTATTTTTGTAGTTAAGTTTGTTGATCCAGTGAAAACTGATTCACCCCCCCCCCCCACTCAATTTTCATCCTCTTTGTTGCTAATAGTTATGGCACCAGAGACTTGTCCACATTGGAGAAAAGGGTCTGAGGGCCTTGAAAAATAAAAACCTTGTTGAAGGTTGAATGATTGTAACCTTGACTTTGATTTATGTGAGCATTGCATTTATGGAAAACAAAATCACATTCGATTTTACTTGAGTTCTCATAAATCTTGTGGTGTTTTGGATCTTATTCATTCTGATGTGTTTGGTCCTATAGATGTTCCTTCGATTGGAAAATAAACATATTATGTTTCATTTATTGATGATTTTAGTAGAAGGACATGGGTATATTTTTTAAAGAGTAAATCTAAATTTTTTAGTCATTTTAAAGAATTTAAAGAAATGGTTGAGTTGTAGACTAGAAAGAAAATTAAATGTTTGAGGACTGATAATGGCAGTGAATTTTTCTCTAATGATCTTGATAGATTTTGTAAAGGTTGTGGCATTAACATACAAAAGACAAGTCTGTATTCTCCACAATAGAATGGAGTTGCAGAAAGAATGAAGAAGACACTAATGGAGAAGGCTAGGAGTATGTTGAGTGGTGCTGGTCTAGAATAAACATTTTAGGCTGAAGTTGTTGCTAGTGCTTGCTACCTAATTAATAGGTCTCCTACATCATCTCTTGTTGATAAAATGCCTATGGGAGTATGGTCAAGTCACAAGCCTTCATTGAGACATCTTAGAGTTTTGGGTTGCAAGGCATATCCACATGTGCCAAAGGAGAAGCAAACAAAGTTGGAGCAAGGTTGTGAAATGTATCTTCATTGGTTATAGTTATGATGTGAAAGGATACAAGCTTTGGGTTCTTATTGCACAAAAAGTAATTCATAGTAGAAGTGTTATTTTTAGAGAAATTAAGTCTCCTTCTATTACATTGCAGCCATAATAGACTAAATAGGAAGATGTAATTCAATTCCCTTCTATGCTTGAAAGAGTTGAATAGAGACCACTTGATAGGCAAGAAGTTGAGGAGAGCTCATCTAGCTTTGAATCATTAAAAGAGGAGGAAGAACCTCCAACTCAACATGTTCAAAGGTCTCATCTAGCTCTGAATCATTAGAAGAGGAGGACAAACCTCCAACTCAGCTTGTTTGAAGGTCTACAAGACATAGACAACCTCCTAAAATGTATTCACCTGATGATTGGATATGTATTTTTTTCTTTACATACTAATATGGATGAGCCTAGATCTATAGAATAGGCATTAGGTATGAATGATTTAGAATTCTAGAAGATTGCTATAGAAGAAGCAATGACAACTTTGAAAAAGAATGAAATATGGGATCTTGTACCATTTACTGAAGGACGAAATCCTATTGGTTGCAAATGGGTGTTCAAGAAAAATATTGGTTTAGATGGAAGCATTGAGAAGTATAAAGCAAGGTTGGTTGCAAAGGCTACTCTCAGGTTGAGGGTGTTGATTATGGTGAGATATTTTCTCCTGTTGCAAAAATGACATCCATTAGATTTTTGTTTTGTATTGTTGTTGCTTATGATTTAGATGTTGAGAAAATGGATGTGAAAATTGCTTTCCTTCATGGTGATTTGGAGGAGGATATTTATATGACACAACCAAAGCACTATGTGGTGAAAGTTAAAAGTAATTTGGTTTGTAAATTGAAGAAATCTTTGTCTGGCCTCATACAGAATACTAGGATGTGGTACCAAATATTTGATACATATGTGTTGAGTTTGGGATTTGAGTGTTCTAAATCATATCACTGTGTTTATTATAAATCTAATGGTGATCATTTTCTATACATTGCATTATATGTTGATGATATGTTATTCATTGGTAAAGGGAAAGGTATGATTTTAGAACGAAAAGATCATCTTGCTGCTATATTTGAAATGAAAGATCTTGGTGTAGTGAAACACATTCTTGGAATGGAAATTAGAAGAGATAGAGTGAACAGAAAGCTATGGCTAGGCTAGAGTAAGTATGTAAATTCAGTTTTACAGAGGTTCAACATGCGGGATTATAAACCATTATGTGTTCCCTTCATAGTTGGAATGAAATTATCTATTTTAGATTGTCCTAAATCTCCATTAGAGATGGAAGACATGAGCAGAGTGCCTTACCAGAGTGTAGTTGAAAGTTTGATGTATGCTATGGTCTGCTTTAGACTAAACACTTCCTAAAAAGTGGGAGTTCTTTCTAGATATATGTCTAATCTTGGTAGAGTTCATTGGGATGCAATCAAAAGAGTCTTCAAATATTTGAAGGGTACCACAGAGTATTCTATATTATCATGGTAATTTGGTTGCAGATGTAATTTCCCTTGATATTCACAGTTATGTGGATTCGAACTGGGCAGGTGATATTGATAGAAAAAGATCCACCAGTGCTTATGTGTTTACTTTATTTGGTGGTGCAATTATTTGGATGAGTAAGAGATAGGTTGTCATTGCTTTGTCCATTATAGAAGCAGAGTATATGGAAGCTACTCATGCTTGTAAAGAAACCATTTAGCTCAAAAGACTATGTTCAGATATTGGAGTAAAACAAGGTATAGTGACGGTTTATTGTGATAATCAAAGTGCAATTTTCCTAGCTAAGAACTCAACATTTCATGCCCGGACCAAGCACATTGATGTTCAGTATCATTTTGTCAGATATGGTCGAAGATGGCAAGGTGAAGCTAGTTAAGGTGGAGACTTTGATGAATGTTGCAGATTATTTAACTAAGGTTGTGAGCATAAAGAAGTTCAAATTATGTTTGGAGTCTATGGGCCTCATGGCCCCTAGCAATTAAATTATTATGTTGTTACTCTCTTTGCTCTTTCAAGGTGTCCGACAAGTGGGAGAATATTGGGAAAATGGTGTCTCAGCCTTGCATTTACATGAGGTTACTATTTATAATAAGTTCTTTTTTGAGCATGAAATGGTGAGAAATTCTCCCCAAAGCTTTTGGTTGGCTAGATGGGCATGCCGATAAATTTTTGTTGCAATATCATAGCTAGTTTTGAAGATATTAAAGTTCCCATTTTTGGAGGGTGCAATGAATGGTTTAAAACTAATTTTGAGGACTTTAGAGGCTCCAAAATGCCCTAAAAAGTGGGCATAAAAGACATAGTAGTTTACAAGGTGATAGAGCACTTCGTGAGCTTTCTGACACTTCAAGTGGCTCATCAATCAGACACACGGTTCACAAGTTATGGCCTTTGGAAGTTTGGACTCTTGAAATAGGAAACATAAATTGCATCGAACATATAAATGAGTTGTAAAAGGGAGGAACACGTGTTGATGTGTTTTTGACACATCATAGGCCATCTAGAATGGAGATAAGGTCAGCTCTACTTTATTGGGTGGTTTTAGCCCTTGGTTTTGTAATACCGTTTGACGATTTCTTGTATTGTATCTCCTATATATGAGGTGTGTGAGATAGAGGTTATGTGTAAGAGTCTTATGGCTATTGAGTTACGTCTAAGTCTTTGATTAGTGGTACTCCTATGAAGAGCTTTCTCTACAAGTATATTGTAATATGTTATTGATTGCTAAATAATATATTGAGTTTCTTTTGGAGTGTGGGGTTTTTCTCTCGAAAGGGTTTTCCCCACATAAATCACTATGTTGTCGTGTTGCGGTGTGCATTATATTTTGTTTATTTCTGTTAAGTTTCTATAACTGTTGCAATGATCCGTAATTTTTTTTGCATTACCCTCCTCTTAAGTTTAGTGTAGGAAGTTTTTTTGCTACTTAACTTCCTTACATATACAACAGAAATATGGTGGGTTATACTTGTCAACTGGATTTTGTTGCCTTATGGACCTCCTCAAGGTAGAAGTAATGGGCTCAACCTATTCATCTTAATATTGCACATAATTTGAACTATCCGATCCCTCTTGTTCTTCTCCATCCCCAAATCCATCTATTTGTTCTTCTACATGTGCATCTTTTGAATTCTCAATCTTTATTTCAAATTGCACTGTCTTTGTCTTCTCCTTTGGTTGTTCTTCACTCAAGTAAGATTTGAACTCCCTGAAAATAACATCTTTAGAAATAATCATTAATTTGGGTTAGAGGATACCAAATCTTATAACCTTTTACATTCTCACCATAATATCAAGGGGGAGGGGGTCATTAGTCCCCCACTAATGAATAAAATCTCTAATGACACAAACATTAGAAAAAGAGTCCACCACCTAATTTCCTTCCCTATCTATATAGGAAATAAAACAATCATCCAAATAACTTATAATTTCCAAAAAAATCCAAAATCAAACCTTGAATCATACAACTAGGTTTTTAAACCCCTTTTAGGCAATTGATAATGTTCATGGAGTCTTTTTTGATCCAAACCTTCCTACAACTAGAGAGAGCCAATTTGAGACCAATACATGTAGCTTTATCTTTGGCAAAGTGGTTTGTTTGATTGGCCAAGGGGAGGGCCCTCGTCGAAAAAAATCTACCAATGTGAGCATGAGTTTCTCCTCCACAACTAGCCGACCTTGAATTACCCTTGGCCACCCCGTCAATGTTAATTTTAATCTAGCCTTTGGGAGGATCTTCCCAAACAACACTATCTTTGTCTTGTTTAAAGTTCTTGAAAGGAATAGATATATCACAAGGTAGGTGTCAGTTTTGAGTAGTTTGCCTATCATAATGAAAATTAACCACCTTAGAACTAGAGTGGGGCATAATGGGCAGATTAACAAGCAAGTTCTCCTTTATGGCCAAATGGATTTTGAAGGCTAGCTTGTGAGAAGGGCAAGCCACATCCCTGAAAAATTTGTTGTTTCTTTCTTTCCATACACCCCAAGTAATATGTGCCATAACAAGAGACCACCGAAGGAAAAGAGAGGGGTTCCAAGTAGGAGAAACTCATTGCAATTACCCCTTAGAAAAGGAGCAAGGAAAGACCCAACAAAGGTTCCAAAGATCCAAAAAGTGTGATCAAATCTCCAAAACATAAATACAGCCAAATAGGATATGCAAGAAAATTTTCACATTTGCCTCACACAAAAAAAATCTATTAGGAATTAGAAAAACCCTTTTGCATAAATTATCAATGGTTAGCACTTTGTTTTGCACCAACAACTAGAAGAAAATGTTGTTTTTTACAACAAGCTTAGGGTTCCACAATGCTAACGAAAATTTGGGAGGGCATTAACATATCAACTTGAAGGTTAAAATCATTAGACATAGAGAAACAACCATTTGAAGGGTTAGCCCAAACAACCATATTAACCAATGGAGCAGAGGCAATATGAATATTGGAAAGTAGACTCTGTAGAACAAAGAGAATGAAATCTAATACAACCAAGTTCTTCCAAACACCCTCATTAATATAATCAACAACCCAACAACCAACCAATCTAGTACAAACATCTCTTACAGGAGCAGCCCAAGGATAATGCAAGAGAGGGGAATCCTTAGTCCACCAATTATCCCATAATTTTTTTTCCTCTCATTCCCTAGAGACCATTTGAGGACTCTAGAAACAAGGGATTTGGATTTGGAGATAAAGTTATATAGAGAAAACTTGCCAAAACAACTTGGTCATCATGAAGAAAATTATGAAAAATGATCAAAACTACAAATGCAAAATGTAAATATTCTCTATAAACCAACAAAATATTTGTTAACAAACTACAAACTGATGTAAAGGGTTAAACCTTTCTATGCAATGTAAACGGTCAACCTTATCAGTTGTTAAACCCTAACCGATCAAGTTTGTTGGTTTATTATCTGATGAGCGGTAATGATGGAGACACGTGTGATCATTGTATGAGGATAATTTCAAATTGTTTTGGTGCATTTGTTTACTGTCTAGGGAAGGAGCAAAGTGGATTGCATCTAATGCACAACACGTGATGAGTTGCAAAGTCTGATGAAGCGGTGATCATGGAGCGGTTGGAATTTTCTTGAAGAATGTGAAGAGATTGTTATGATTTCTAACGGTCAAGATTGTACCGACTTGTTTGTAATATCAATGATGAGAATTACGTTTTTGTTGTGTTACCGACCTAATTAATTTGTATTTAAGGTCGATGAAGTTGTTTGTAAAAGTTGTTGGCAAGATTGGCAGAAACCTGTTGAGTGTATTGTTGCCTAACTGGTGAATGGATCTGCACTTTGAGTGAAGGCAGAATGAAGCTTAAAAAGGATCTGATCAAGCAAATGTAGTGTTATTTAGACAGATCAAGAAAAATTGTTGTTTTCTAACAATTACTGCAGAAGTGAAATCCCTTAATCGAGTAAGCTCTAAAAAGCTTGGTTACTTATTAAATCCTCTAACAATGTGGTCCATTAGCTTGGATTCTTAAATCCTCTAGCGAGGTTACTCCTAAGAGGGTATTGTGCTTTTCATCAAGGCATATTTGTAAATCCCTGAATCGGGTAATTCCTAACCGGAATTAGTTCTTAACAGGACTTATTGTAAAGCTTTAACAAGCTTGGCTCCTAACAGGGTGAACTTCAGAAGAGTTTAGATAGGTATCCTTGTGAGTCTCATCTCATCGTGGTTTTTACCTATTTGGGTTTTCCACGTATACACATTTGTGTCAAGTGGTGAATGTTTTTGTGGTTATGATCTTATTTGTTGATTTGATTAACTTCTGATAAGGCATGATAACTGGATGCATTGAGAGATAAATATGTTGAGATATGATTGTTGATGTTTACAAGATTGAAGTTGTTTACTATTAAGTTGTCATAACAGTCAAATCGGTTGATGTCAAGTATTCTTTTGAATATTAATCTTGACTGAGCTATGTTTACTTTGTGTAATTGAATTTGAGTTTGGGAACTTTGTATCAGTTTTTTAGTATACCAATTCACCCCCCCTCTTAGAATTCTACCAGATACTTATTCTTTCATCATACCATCAATTGGTATCAATGCATCTTAGGTCCTCTTTAATCTAAAATCCTAATAGCTTGAGGAAAAGATCTTGTACATCATGATGAATAAAGAAGGTTTGAAGTTCAACAAAGATAACTATAGAATATGGAGCGACAGAATGAAGATTTACATTAAGAGCCTTGATAGTCAGTATTGGGATCATATAGGAACTAAGTATATTACACCTACTGGAATCCTGACTGATGATCAAAAGAAAGAACAACAACAAAATAACCAAGCATTAGAGGCTATTATCAGTTCCCTATCTGATGTTGAATATGTAGATGTTCATGGTCTTGAAACTGCATATGAAGTATGGCAAAAACTTGAAGAGATTTATAGCTGTGATGAACATGTTAAGATTGCTAAAGAGGAGAGTCTAAGAGGAAAGTTTGATGATATAAGAATGTTTGAAGGTGAGAATATCCAGTAGTATGGTCAAAGGATTAAAGAGATAGTTGGGGAAATAAAGAGTGTAAGAGGGAAAGTGGAAGATGCCACAGTAATTAGTAAGGTACTGATAACCCTACTACCGGTCTATGCTATCCGAGTTGCAGCTATTCAAGAGTTGAAATCCATTGGCAAGACAAAGGTAACTCTTGACTCTATTATTGGCAAACTTACTACTTTTGAACTAAATGGCTATGATGGTAGTGTACAGAAATCAGAATCTGTATTCAGAGCTTCTGTCTCTAGCCCATCTGTGAGAAGAAGTAGAGATACTGGCCATAGTAATGAAGCTAGATCCAGCAGAGATGTTGATGATGAAGACAACTTAGTGGAACTTGAAGCATTGTTGGCAAAATGACTGCCTAGAGGCATTGGTAAATATAGAGGTAAGCTACTTTTAAAATGTTTTGCATGCAACAAGATTGGTCATATAGTAGCTAATTGCCCTAATAGTGAAAATGAATACAAGAGAGACAAATTTAAGAAGTATAAGGGTAAAGGCAAGAGAGATTGTCTTGTAGCTATTGACAATGGTATTACTGATGAAGAATTTGATGATGATGCTAGTGAAGATATTGTGTTTGTAGCTATTAAGGAAGAAATATCAAATCAGAAGGCACTAGTATCCAGGATGGATAAATCTGATGATTGGATCATTGATAGTGGTTGTTCACATCACATGACCGGTGATCAAAGTAATTTTCTCTCCCTAAAGGAATTTGATGGTGGTGTTGTCAGATTTGGCAATGACTCACCCTATATGGTTAAATGTAAGGGAGTTATTTCTCTTAATGGGAAGAGCAGTGTTGACGATGTCTATTGGGTTGAAGGCTTAAAGCACAATCTTTTGAATGTGAAACAACTTAATGAAAGAGGATACCCACTGGATTTTAGAAATGGTATGTGCAAAATCTTTGACAACAAAGGTAAATTGATTGCAACTAGGAAACAAACTAGAGGTAATCTATTTCATCTTAATCCTAAAGTTAGAAACAATTTGATTGCAAACATAGATGATAGCTGGCTTTGGCATAGCAGATTTTGTCATATAAATTTTGACAATATTGTTAAAGTAAGCAAGTCTAAGACAGTAAGATGTCTGCCTCAGCTAGACAAACCGGTTATGCTCTTTATAAACAATGTCAACTAGGAAAGATGAATTCTTCAACTTTCAAGAGCAAGTCTTTCTCAGCAGAGCACTTGTTAGATTTGGTTCATACAGATCTATGTGGACCAATAAGAACATATCAAGGCGATGAATTTACTTATGAGGAATTAACTAATTACTATGCTGAGAATGGTATCAAGCGGCGAATTTCTACACCAATGACACCACAATAGAATGGTATAGCAGAGAGAAACAATCAGTCAGTGGTTGAAGCTACTAGGAAAATGCTGATACAAGGAGGTGTAGCAAAAACATTTTGGAAAGAAGCTGTAAGTACAACTATCTACACAATGAACCAACATCTAGTGAAAAGAGGTAAGGACAAGACCCCTTATGAATGCTAGTATGGGAGATCACCTGATGTTACCTATTTTAAGATATTTGGAAGCAAATGTTTTATTAAAAGAGGTGATTACATAATCAAGTTTGAAGCTAAGAGTGATGAAGACATATTTCTTGGCTATTCCACCAAGAGTAAGGCCTATAAATGCTTCAATAACTAAACATAGAGAATTGTTGAGAGTGTTGATGTTCATGTAGATGAATATCCTAAAGTTTCAGAAGGAACCAGTTCAGAGAAGAAGGAAGATCCTTGCATTTTGATTTTGGAACCTGAAACTGGTAAAGCAAATCATGATGTACTTGTTCAACTAGAACAAATAAATTCTGAAGAAGATGATAATAAAGAACCTGAACCTGAAGAGAATGATCATGTTATTCCTAGGTATGTGAGACTGAATCATAGTCCTGAATAGATTATTGGGGATAAGGATGCTGGAGTACTAACTAGAAGGAGAATAAGAGAGAACTCTTGCATGATCTCCACCTTTGAACTTAGAAGTGCTAAGGAGGCATTTGGTGATGATCACTGGGTGAAAGCTATGGAGGAGGAATTGGATCAAATTGAGAAGAACAACACTTGGACCCTGGTACCCTGACCGGTAAACAAGAATGTTATAGGTACTAAATGGGTGTTCAAAAACAAGTTAAATGAAGATGGTGTTGTAGTTCACAACAAGGAAAGATTAGTATACAAAGGTTATGTGCAAGAAGAAGGAGAAGATTATGGAGAAAATTTTGCACTAGTAGCAAGACTGGAAGGTGTCAGAACATTACTTGCATTTGTAGCTCATAAGAAGTTCAAGGTATACCAGATGGATGTTAAGTCTGCATTTTTGAATGGTATACTGGAAGAAGAGGTTTATATAGAGCAGCTTGATGGTTATGCATTGACAGATAAGGAAGACATGGTATGAAAATTGCATAAAGCTTTATATGGATTAAAACAGGCACCCAAAGCATGGTATGAACGACTTCATACTCATTTGATGAAAATTGGCTTTGCTAGAACCAGTGATGACAACAACATTTATCTCAACTCTGAAGGAGATGAAATATTGGTCAATGAAGTATTTGTTGATGACATTATATTTGGAGGTAATGATGACATGAGTAATTGTTTTGTAGATGAAATGAAGAATGAGTTTAAGATGTCATTAGTACGGGATATAAAAAATTTCATATGCTTGCAGATAAAACAGATGAAGAATGGTATTTCAATTACTCAATCCAAGTATGTGAAAGACATTTTGAAGACTTTCAATATGAGTGACTGTAAACTAGTTGGAACCTCAATGGTTATAGGTTGTAAGTTGTCCAAAGAAGATGTATCTAAGTTTGTAGATGAAAAGAAATACAGGTCAATGATTGGCAAATTACACTATGTTGTTCACAGTCGACTGGATATTGCCCATGCAGTTGGTATTATTGCTAGATTTCAAAAGAATCCAAAGGAGGCACATCTGATGGCAACCAAAAGAATTTTTAGATATCTAAAAAGTATTGTTGACTATGGGTTATGGTATCCATATGGTGGAAATTTTGACTTGAAGGCATACACAGATGCTGATTGGTCAGGAAATATTGATGACCGGAAGAGTACTACTGGTGGAGCATTCTTTTTAGGAGGAAGGCTAGTTTCATGGAGTAGTAAAAAGAAGAGTTGTACTTCACAATCTACTAATGAAGCTGAGTATGTAGCAGCTTATATGAATTGCACACAAGCTATGTGGATGAGGCACATTTTGAAAGGTTTGAAGATGAAAATCTCAGAACCAATAAAGATTTTGTGTGATAATACAAGTGCAATAAACATTTCTAAAAATCTGTTTTGCACGCAAGGACTAAGCACATTGAATTGCAGTATCACTTCTTGAGGGAAAAAATTCAAAGTAAAGATGTTATCTTGGAGCATGTTTCTACCAAGGAGCAGCTTGCAGATATCTTTACCAAACCTCTGCCTAAGACCACTTTCAAGTATCTTAGAAGTCAATTGGGGGTTGTCCCTCTTCATGAAGTTAGTTGAGCATGATATTGATT
Organism: Cryptomeria japonica; assembly: GCF_030272615.1. NCBI lineage: Eukaryota > Viridiplantae > Streptophyta > Pinopsida > Cupressales > Cupressaceae > Cryptomeria > Cryptomeria japonica. The sequence continues at coordinate 581,567,952 of NC_081407.1, read as the reverse complement.
GCATCAGTCCTTGAACCACTTACAAAATTTTACATGGATTGATGAAGGAGTGGATGTATTCCACAAAGGGAGCATCAAGTTGCAGTATGATGTTGATGCATAGTGAGAGAAGAATTACATGTTTTTCCTTTCACTTTGGCATTGTTGTCAAAGGGGGAGAAGAACTATGTGATTGAGGAGAAGAATTATGTGTCTAATTAGGTGAACCAGCGACAGGCTGAAGATAGATAGAGCAAGGTGAATACTTGGTAATGTAAACCAAGATTCCTATTCACCAATCTTAGCAACAATTAGAGGCATTGATATTTGTATTGCCATCAATTCCAAAGGGGGAGATTGTTGGCATTTGTAGTTTGTTGGAATTTTGCATCGAGATTGCATTAATGATATGTTGTCATTGATATCAATTGAACCGGTAATGGTTTTCATGTTATTGCTGATATTGTTGTTTTTGATATTGGCTAGTAACTAGTAAGAAGAGCTTTGTGGAAGATGTTGTAAACCAGTATGTTAAGTTTGTGAGTTGAACCGGTAAACCAGTGTAAAGGGTTAAACCTTTCTATGCAATGTAAACGCTAAACCCTATCAGTTGTTAAACCCTAACCGATCAAGTTTGTTGGTTTATTATCTGATGAGCAATAATGATGGAGACACATGTCATCATTGTATGAGGATAAGTTCAAATTTTTTTGGTGCGTTTGTTTATTGTTTAGGGAAGGAGCAAAGTGGATTGCATCTAATGTGGTGCAGGGCACCTAGGCATGATTTTTCCATTTAAGTTTTCTCAGTTTGCATGATGTAATGAGGATGATAGTCCTTCATCCATAGGTGTGTTTTGATCCTCTTTGTGTGGTCAAGGGGGCTCTATGGTCATTCTATAAACCTGGAGTTGACCTTAGTCCACTAGGATCCTTTCTAGGCCTTTAAGGGAATTTTTCTTGATTTTCATACTATGGAATTAGGTGATATGGATGAAGTTTTTAGGGGTCATTTCATTCATATTTCAACTTTTTTTAGGAGTTCTAAGTCCTAAGTTGTCAAAAAATGGAAAAATGCAAAAGTTGCAAAAAGTTGCTATGACAACATTTTGCAACTTTGACAACTTTTTTGAAAATTTGTTAAATGGTGGTTCTAACTATCCCAACCCCCTCAAGTCAATTTAAATTGATGGGGGACACCTATTTAGGCTCTCACATTGATGCCCAAGTGGTTGGAAAAATTTGTAAAGAGAATATACTTAAAATTTCTGAATAAAAACCAGTTTTCTAAGCATTTACTGCCTGTACGGACGTGGTACGGACCTGACAGACCTTCACCAGGCACATGATGTTTTAGGCATGTGAAATAGCTTTCATTTGGAATTGGATTGACTTCATTTGGATCTATTTGGTGCATTTTATAGCAATTCTTCTAAAAATTGTCTTAGAACCTAGGGTTTTAAGGGTTTTGACACCTAATGGGCATTATCTTGCATTCCCAGAGGTACTAACTCATACCCCTTTAGGATTTGCAAGGTTTCCATATGTATTTTATGATCCCAATTTCTCAGGGTCTGGCATGGACGTTCTCAAGGTGTATGATCAGGTGTTAGGTTGAATATCCTCATGTATTCAGCCTGCAGATTGGTGAATGGAGGTAGCAGTCAAGGACAACAGCAAGGAAGTTTGTGAAAACCATTGAGTAGTGTCTCAAAGAGGTGGATACACCTTCCCAAACCACTGCCTCAGTCTCCTGACCCCATCATCAAACTTGTGCTTGTGTTCCACGCCTAACTTGGCCAATTAGGCCTGTGAGCCTTGTAGGGTTTGGTGGTGCAGGAGTGGGTTGAGGCTTTGCCCTCTTGGGAATTGTGTGGTCACCTTGAAGAGGTTCTAAAACCTTCAAAAAAATATTAGGATGTTTGAGAAATTGGTCCTTTGTTAACCGATTTCTAGTTGTGAGACCTAGTAGCCTAGTAGGTCTAATAAGTGAATTTGGTGTTGTGAGGTTTGGGGAATCAAACCAGTGGGTGATTCTTGGTTGTTTGGGGTCCTTGAAGGTGTCCCTACTACTATTTTGGATCAGAGGACAAATTTGTGTCATTTTCCCTATTTGAGTCTCATTAGGGGATTGAGTCTCTGAAGCAACTTTTGTGTCTAAGTTGAGTAACCCATAAGGGATTAGGTTTGGCCTTGTATAGGTCTAAGGGTTGTGTGAGGGTGGTCCTTCACATCCTTACCAAGAGTGGGTAAGGTTGAATAGGTTGGAAGAGTCACCTTTTGAGTCTGGTAGACTGTGAGCCCATTATGATACTTCCTGCAGCGCTCTCTGCATCATAATGCACAACGTGTGATGAGTTACAAAGTCCAATGAAGCAGTTGGAATTTTCTTGAAGAATGTGAAGGGATTGTTATGATTTCTAACGATCAAGATTCTACCAACTTGTTTGTAATCTCGATGATGAGAATTAGGTTTTTGTTATGTTACTGACCTAATTAATTTGTATTTAAGGTCGATGAAGTTGTTTGTAAAAGTTGTTGGCAAGATTGGCAGAAACCTATTGAGTGTGTTGTTGCCTAACTAGTGAATGGATCAACACTTTGAGTGAAGGTAGATTGAAGCTTAAAAGGGATTTGATCAAGCAAATGTAGTACTATTCAGACAGATCAAGAAAACCTGTTGTTTTCTAACAATTACAACACAAGTGAAATCCCATAACCAGGTAAGCTCTAACAAGCTTGGTTACTTATTAAGTCATCTAAAAAGGTGGTCCATTAGCTTGGATTCTTAAATCCTCCAACGAGGTTACTCCTAACATTGTATTGTGCTTTTCATCAACGCATATTTGTAAATCCCTTAACTGGGTGATTCCTAACCAGAATTAGTTCTTAACGGGACTTATTGTAAAACTTTAACAGGCTTGGCTCCTAACAGGGCGAACTTCGGAAGAGTTTAGATAGTTGTCCTTGTGAGTTATATCTCACCATGGTTTTTACCTATTTGGGTTTTCCACGTATAAACATTTGTGTCAAGTGGTGAATGTTTTTGTGGTTATGATCTTATTTGTTGATTTGATTAACTTTTGATAAGGGATGATAACTGGAAGCATTGAGAGATAAATATGTTGAGATATGATTGTTTATGTTTACAAGATTGAAGTTGTTTATTGTTAAGTTGTCATAATAGTCAAATTGGTTGATGTCAAGTATTCTTTTGAATATTGATCTTGACTAAGATATGTTTACTTTGTGTGATTGAATTTGAGTTTGGGAACTTTCTATCAGTTTTTCAGTATACTGATTCACCCTCCCCCCCCTCCTCTCAATATTCTACTAGATACTTATTCTTTCATCATACCATCATGATCCACCTCATGTGAAATATTATATTGCTTCTCCTACCTACCACACCTATTTCCTACCTACCCTTGTTTCTCATTGAGCCATATGTCATGTTTGTGTGCTCTCATATCCATAAAGCCTTGCCTATATAAGTAGGCTCATATTCATTGTATATAATTGATTGATGATCCAGTTGATCAGTATTTTAATCTTGATAGAATAAAGTTTATTCCTATCATCTATTTTGTCTCTCTATTGTACTTTTCATTGAGCTCTTGATCTTGGCAAAATCTCATATGGTATCAGATCCATTAGAGCGTCATTGATTTGTCTTTGAGAGGCATTTTTGGAGGCTTCAATTTTTTGATCTGGGAAGGTGCTATTTTTGGGGGCATCATACAATTATTTGGACATCACGGTTGAGTCCAGGAGGTTGATTCCATAAATTTTGAGTATAAAATCGGCCATATTTGGAGAAGGAAAAATTCTGCTTGTTCTAGTATATTGTATAGATTTTTTTTTTAAAATTATGCATATTTATTTTCATATTTTTTTCGTAGAAATTTAAAAAGATTTTTTACCAATTTAAAATCGTTCAAAAAACAAATATTTCATCAAAAAATAAAAAATAAAAAAAAATATTTTTTTTACGGGGGTGTGACCCCCCTCCCCCTGCCACCGTACATTGTCGCAGCTTATCTGCAGAGCCATTGTAGTCTTCCACCGACCACCGTACTGCCTCCTCATTAGCAGCCACAACATGATCTCCGATAGCTTCTCATTCTCCTGTCATTACCCCTTTTCTGGTCACCCTCTATTCGGTCGTTGTAGTTTGCAGTTGCTGCCCCAACCACCAGTCCTCGACAGCTCCTAGATTCATGTTTGGTTGCCTCTGTCGACCACCATCGACAACTTACCCACCAGTAACCTACAGTCCTTCAATGACTTGTGCTCCGACTATTCTTCTATGTTGTTCTCTGGCCAACCTACTTCATTCTTCGACCGGCCTTCTTTCTCTGTCCACTGGCTCCGCGTGCTCCCATGGTCTCTCACCAACATTTACTCTCTCAGCAAACCCCGAAGTTTCCCCTGACATCGTCCGAGCTCCGGCCACCGATTTTCGGTCCTGACGACCACTACCTCCCGACCGTCGGAGACCGCCAGCTCCCTCTCTGACAACCCGATACCTACTCTGCCACAGTTGTATGAATTTGCATAGTCATTCGACACGTCATCCATATGGAATCCAGTAACCTTGCCTTGTCATCTTTGCCACATGTTAGCTTGGTCAGTGCCACATCAACCTATCCGTACTATAGGAACATCCACATGGGTAGGGAGGTGAAGTTTTTTTGATGGCCAGATGGGAATCAAATTTAAGCTTGCCATTTGCTGACATCAGCACTATGTCAGTAGTATTTTGAAAATTTTAACCCCCCTCTCATTTACATTTTTGAAATTGTAGTTCAATTTCAAATGGCTCTATCTTGCTCATTTTTGCTCCTTTTTTGGTGCATTTTTTTTAAAAATGGGCTAGAATTTTATTCTCTTCATAGTGGTGGAGGAATTTTTTGATTTTGATGGACAAATTTTTCAGAATTTGCATATTTTCATGACTGTACCTGTCTACTCCCAGATTTTACAACTTCAGAGGCTTCGTTCAGGGTCATACGACCTCCTTTTTAGGTTCTTTTTATTTTAAAGTGCATACTTTTTCATCTACTTTCATAATATACCATTAGTTTGCAGTGATTTTGAGTAGAAATTGTACTTTCAGTATTTGGTCATTTTTGGCCTATTTGGTACTTGCATTTTGCTTGGATCTTAGATTAGATCACTTGCAGTATTTGTTGAAGTCTCTTATATTCAATTTTGAGAAGTTGTAAAATTGAAATCAGAAGTCCACCTTGCCTTGTTTTTCAAGTGGCCCATTGTACACACACTAAGTATAAAGTGACAAATCATCATTTTGGAGGGGGGGGTGTCTTGTGTGATTGTACCTCTCTCTATCTTGTGTTTTTTCATTTTTGGTGCTATGGGTTCTCCTAAATTTCCACTTTTAACTCCTCATAATTATGCATCATGGAAGATAAAGGCATGGATTAAACTAATGGAAAAATGACTCATTCATTATGTAAATGGAACTATTACACCACCACCTAATCCTAAGGCCGATCCTAATGCTCAAATTGAATGGCTCACTAAGAATGCTATGGCACTTGGAACTCTTAGAAAGTTAGTATCAAATGACCTCATTTTTCACATTGATAAGTGTACTACAATTAAAGAGGCTTGGGATATTTATGAGAAATTGTATGGCCAAGTTGATGAGATTAAGGGCTACAAGCTTGATAGTGAACTCACAAATTTGGATCCCAAGGATTTAGATACAATCCAAGATTATGTCACAAAAGCTAATGAGCTAAGAGGAAGCTAAAGGATTGTGGCATTGACAAAAATGATGCTCAATTGGTTTATAACTTGTTGGACAAGCTTCCTTCAGAGTATGCAACCTGTGTATCTAGCTTTCAAAATCATAGGTTAGCTCAAGGTTCTTCATACATTTCTCCCTCATTTGATGCATTCACAGAGATGTTGATACTTGAGCAATCTAATTTGACCAAGATGGTGATACTCAAATCTTCAAAGTCACAAGCTTTGGTGGCTAACAAAGGGAATTAGAGCAATCAAGGGAAAGGAAAGAATCAAAAGAAACCTAAGTCTAAACCACAACAAGATGGAGCACAATTATCCTCTCCACAACCAAGCGATTCTACATCCTCACCTAAGAGGAATTCTTATAAGGACAATCTTGTTTGTGCATATTGTAAGAAGTCGGGACATGATGAACATCATTGTTACAAGAAGGATATTGATGAGTTGAAGCATCTTCTTGAGAAGAACAAAATCAACCTACCTTCTAGAATGTCTACTTCGGCTTCCAAAGAAAAGGATGAAGGAAAGGATCACTCTTTTGGGACAGATAAAGGAAAGGGACAAACTCTTTGTGCTACTACAACTCATGATTCAGGGAGATGGCTTCTAGATTCAGGGGCTTCTCATTATATGGCATCTTCGTAGTCTATGTTCTCTTCATTTGAGCCTTGCCACATGCCATAGATTTTGATGGGAAATCATACATACATGGATGCGATTGGGAAATGATCTATTTAACTCCTTCAATGATGTGCTGTGTGTACCCCATTTGACAAACAATCTTCTTTCCATCTATCAAATCACACATGGGGCAACTAGGAAAATTGTGGAGTTCAAACCTGATTCAATTATCATTAGAGACTTGGAGACTAGAGATATCATTGCGACTGGGGTGTTTGATCATGCATCTCGGTTGTACTCCTTTTCACATTTTGGTCCTATTGATGAGGTTGATTCTTCTTATGTTAATGATTCAGATTATGAGGAGAACTTTGGGTACTTGAACTTGGGGATTCTCACACGTGACTCCATTCTTGAACCTTGCATTTCATCTCCTCCTATTGATATCACACCACCTATTGCACCTGATGATGCAGCTAGTGCGACAATTTTTGCCTTCTTGTGATTCAGTGCAACAGGATATTTCATGTCTTCCAACTTCACTTGATTGGGATGCCTACTTGGCAGACATTTCAGGTTTGTTTGTGGAGTCCTACATTGTAGATTTGGGAGACATCATTGATGACATTCATCTTCTCTTTGATGAGGATGATCCTTCTTCGATTGTTGTGAGGGAACACTCTGACCCTCTTGTTCATTCTCTACATGATCATTCTTTCAAGGTTGATATGATTGTGGATGCTTTTGTACAACAGTTTGAGGAGGTCTCTTTATCCTTACATGAGACATGTGAGTCTTCAGATCTTGTTCTATATTCATATTCACTAGATCTTGGAGTGCCTTTTTTAGCAGTGTGGAGCAATTCCCCACCTTTGGAGGGGGTATCTTTCATCATCGACATGGGGACACTTGAGCACTTTTTAGAGATTCCATTCATCATGAGTTTTTTCCTACATCTTCCCTTCATGATTGGGGAGACTTCATGGATACACCTTTGGTTTTGTTTCTTCCTAAGGGGAGGAACGTTGTTCGACGTTCATGGAGCAGTTTCTTCATTTAGCTTCAATCTTCTACCATTGGTGCAATCATAGTAGTTTGGGTATGAGACACTTGGGTGTTTTTGCCACATTAGTATAGTGTGTGTAGGAGAATTTCCACCTTTTGTGGTCTTATCTTGTTGTTACATTCCATATTTGGTGGGTGATCCACCTCATGTAAAATATTATATTGTTTCTTCTACCTACTACACCTATTTCCTACCTACCCTTGTTTCTCATTGAGCCACATGTCATGTTTGTGTGCTCTCATATCCATATAGCCTTGCATATATAAGTAGGATCATATTCATTGTATGTAATTGATTGATGATCCAGTTGATCAGTATTTTCATCTTGATAGAATACAGTTTATTCCTATCATCTATTTTGTCTCTCTATTGTACTTTTCATTGAGCTCTTGATCTTGGCAAAATCTCACAAATCCCCCAAGCCTCTTAGGCATGCAAGCTTGGTCCCAATCCAACAAGTTAATTCGATTCTTATTCTCCGTACCAATCCGTAAGAAGTTATGTTGGATTATTTCTATCTTAACCAATAATTTTTTAGGCACCTTGAATAAAACTCATAGCATAGACAAGGAGGTTTTGAAGAGAAGCTTTAATCAATTGCGACTTATCAACTTGGCTCAACATAGCATATTCCCAACCAACCAACTTTGATTGGAATCTATCTAACAAGCCATTCCAAAAGTATTGTAGCTAGAGGGTAATTCTACCTAGGAGCACTCTAGAATAGAGGCGATCTTATGTTACCTTCAATCCTAGGTCTTCAAAAAGAAAATGGAACTCTTGGGTAGGTTGATTCTCTGGCCAGAAGTGGCCTCACACATTTATAGAATAGCCTTCAAACATTTAGATTCTTTTATTGAGGCTTCTCTCATGATAATAGTAACATAAACAAATTGTTGATGAGAGTAGTTCTATGAGTAAGAGAAGGAGAAAACCCCTTCAGATTACCAATCAACATTGATTTCAAGATGAACTTGCCCCTAAAAAAATATTTGTTATGAACTAAGTTCTTAAATGTTTTATATCATGAGGTGGACAATGAGGACATATATCAAGTTGTCTTTCAAACCTAAAAAAAATGACAAAAACTAAAAATGAAAGCCCCATGGTTGAAAACATGAACACCCCTATGAATATATAGTGAAAATACACTTTATTATAGTGCATTTACAAAATTGAAAAGATGTACATGTTCTAAAAAAAGAGGAATATTCAAGATCCAATATTATGGAATACTATCATGAAAAATTAATATCACCACTACGTAGATCTCAAAAACTCATGAAGGTTAAAAAAGGCACTAAAACAGGTAACTTTATAAGCCCAAACAAGTCTCTCAAAGTTTCAAAATTTGAAATTGTGCAAGGTGTCCTTGGAGAAATATAAAATTAGAAAAAAAATCAACTAGACAAAGAATGAAAAATTATTTATAGTGAAAAATATTCCATTAAAAAATATCTTCATATGAGCAAGAAATGACCTCTTGAAGTTGAGGCAAAAACCAAAAACATGCCAACGGTGGAGGGGGAAATTTGGGAGTAAGATGTTTACATTATGCAGGTGCAAGGATGGAAAATTTGGGAGTAAGATGTTTACGTTATGTAGGTGCAAGGATGAAATATTTCCTATAGCTGAAATATTTCTTTTGGAGTAGGGAAACATACGAGGTTGATACAGGCTGACATCATTTGTAGGACTACATAGTGTCATACCTTGCAATTTTATTTATTTTTTGCTATTTTTTTTTAACTACTAAAAAAATTTACACTTTGTTTGAGGAAGTGGAGGATGAAAGGATGGGATGGGTTGTAGTACAATACATATGCCATACAATTGTATGGATCAATACAACTCCACCATGAATGAGCTCTAAAATTCCAAAAAATTGCATGTCCCTAAAAGTGAAAGTGTTATATATGAAAATTCATTTCTTGGCCCTCCAGAGTGCAATCATGATGTCAGTTTCGCTCCTTGACACATTCGTTGAATTTGAATGCACACGACCCTCACAAAATTAGGAGAAAAAAGGAGAGTTTTTATAAGAAAGCTTTGATACCATGTTGGAAAAACCAAGATCAACTTACAAATACAAAACTCTCCACAAACAAGAAATACACAAAATGAGAAATATAATGAGTATAGAGTTGAAAATGTACAAATGGGCCCTTGTTTATAAAAGGCAAACAAGAGGAAGTGAAAAGATAGGAGTTAAACTCTTACTACCCCTCCAAGAGTGAAATAAGTGTAGGGTTCTATGGACAAGTGTTGGGACACTTGGTGAGTCTACATGAGGTGAGACAAAAGTCTAGCTAAGCCCCAAGTTGGCTAAAGTATAGCATGAATAGGACTTAACTATGTAGGCCTAAAGGAAACTAGCCAGATAAAACATGTTTTCACACTAACATTTTCTTATGACATTGCATTAGAGAATCTCCATTTGCCCATACATGCACCAACTTTTTGGCAATTGTGTAGTCATCCATAGCTTTACTTTCACTCAAATATTTTTTAACTATTTCACATAGATTATGTGATGTCACATTCCTTTTCATTTTATGAACAAAATTAGATGAGGTTGGTAGAACCAATTTTGTATAATATACACATGCTACATGTCTAATAACTACTATCTATTGTTGAAGTTCATTTAAGGATATGTAATAAAAGTTGACTAATTTAATCCTATTTTATCACCTCAATAAGACAAGTTGCTCATTCTCATGCATTATTTAAATTGACCAATGTGTGTTGAAAAAATTAGGAATGCCTATAAAAATTAATATAAACTACTACATTTTGGCCAGTCTATCGTAAGACTCCATCTAGCAAAAATATGGATAACAACACTGAACTGAACATTGTTTTTTCCATTTGTGATACCTGTATCATCTTTTCAAATTGAGCTTCATTTGTGCCTTCACATGCAACAACTTTAATTTTTTTGAATATGTCCATCAAATTTTGTCGCATGCTTAACATGATGGTATTATTCCTTTACTTTTCATCTTAGCACTACTTTTTTCTTTTTGTCTATCATTTATTTCTTATAAACTTTAGCAACATGCTTTTCTATGGTGCCAACTTTTAGCTATAACTTCTTGTTCCTACCATATTGCCAACTACACATATTACACCTAAATACTATGGAAGGTTAATCTTTGATTTTATTCTCTACTAGTTCAATAAATGGGCACTTTGACACCTTATCAATCTAAAAATCCCTTGATATATCCTACTCACACCTCATTTTTTATTTTGCTTGTATTTTCCTCTTTCATGCATGATCTATATTCTTGACATCATTCATCAAGGTGGGTTTATTAATATTATCATTCTCACTACCTTAGGACTCTTGTGGAACATTATCTCTAGCATTGTCATGTAACTCATTGCAATTGTTTTGTGAAGTATTCTCTTGTTCATTAATAGATGGTAAAAATCTTGATGTTGAAGGTTGATCTGATAAACCATACTTATTCCCAAGTATGACATTATGTTTTATGTTTTGATGAGTTTCATTTATTATTTTTTTTTTTGGCAAGGTGGCAATGCCACTTGATATATTTTATTAATAATATATAATGTTTACAATATATTTAAAAATTGGTTCAAACTGAGCTCCCAAAGAAAAGAACCAACAAGAAAAACTCTGGTCATTGCTCATCAACATGACTATAGAAGAGAAGTAGTGAACAATCCTCTAGTCAGAGCTAGTTACAAAATAGAGATCAGCAAAGGACCATGCAGGCTCATTTACAAATAGGAGCATGCAAGCTCATTTTATAGAATAGGAGCATGCAAGCTTATTTACAAAATAAGGACATGAAAAAGAAATAACATAAGCTGCCCAGTGAATGAATAAGAGATCTCCAAAAAGCAAGAGGACTAAACCAACATCGAAGGACAAATCCATCTTCATGGGATATCTTGAAGGCCCTGCAACAAAGAACTCCTACAACCAAAATTGACATGCTCCTGCACCAAAAAACACATGCAACCAAGATACACACACACACACACACACACACACACACACACACACACACACACACACACACACACACACACACACACACACACACACACACACACACACACACACACACACACACACACACACACACACACTACAGAATGCAGAGAATTTACAAGAAACACAAGGGTCCAAAACATAACTGACACCTACGACATGAGATCTGCGGTTCGCCATTATAGACAAATGCCAAAGGAGAAGATGTGAATGCGGAAATGCTAGAGAGAAATGAAGCCCAAATTTTTTATGTCGTAAATGAAAAGAAGGAGGAGATATATCATAAAAATCTGACAAACCAAAAGAAGCGGCACACAGAGATAATCATGAAAACAACACCATGCCAAACTTTAAATGGCATATGAAGGACAGATTCCCAATGTGAAAATAAATATCTCCAGATTTTGCACCAGAAGAGAGTACCAAACACATGAACAACATCAATAACAACCAACTCATCATTAATGAATGCCAAGTGATGATCGAGTAAAGCAAAGTACCTCAAATCAAAACCAAATGGAATTATGAAAAGGTATACCTCACCAAGAGAAGAGAATATCAACTCATTTAAATGAGCAATCATATAATAAGAAAGATTAAATACTCGACTCTGTATAGGCTATACTTAATAGGTTTGGGAAGCTTATCAAATCACACCCCAATCGAGAGGAATCAATAACAGTTTTGTCACAACCCATATTAGCGAGGCAATCAACCAATGCATTACCTTCACGATAAACATGTGAGATGATGAGGTACTCAAACGTATCAAGAAGAGTCCATATTTGTTCAAGAATATACCAGAAATGCCAATTATCAATTTTTCTTGCCTTGCAAGCATTAATGACAATAGCCGAATCACCTTCAATATGAAAGTATTTGAAATTCAAATCCTTAGCCATAAAAAGACCTTCTAAAAGCACACAAGCCTCAGCCATATGATTCATGCCAGAAGAAATTGGCATAGCTTTTAATGCTAATAAAGAACCCAAATGATCACAAAAAACTATCCCTATTCCTGAATCACCAAGATTTCCATGGGAGGATCCATCAAAATTCAATTTACAAAAAGGGGCATTAGGAGGATGCCATTTTATGGAATTTCTATCTACAGGTGTTTTCTGAATCCTTGGAAAGGTGGGTGATACATGAATAATGATACTTTTCCAAGAAGAAATCATAAAATTGTCCCAAGAGGAGAACTCTGAATTCATATTAAAATATTTCTAAACATGAGCATTAACTTGCTCAATAATACTTCTTTCCAAAATCCCAAGAACAATAGATAAATATGATGAATCACATCTAAAAATATGCTTGTTTCTTTCCCACCAAATGGCCCATATGATTGAAGAGGGAATTATAAACCACAAACAAGCAAATAGAGAAGATGAATACAAAACTGGCCAAGACTGAAACATGTCCCATAAAGATAAAGGCAAAGGGAATGAAAGAGATAACTTTTGGAGGACAAAATGCCAACAACTACTCGCAAACTCACAATGAAGAAAAAGATGATTGACATCTTCAAGAGCTTTACCACATAAGACACAAGAAAAGGAGGCTGCAATATTAAATTTGACTAAACAATCAGTAGTCAAAATTCTATTTTGCAGCGTGAGCCAAGAAAAAACACCAGCTTTAGGTAATATTGAATTATTCCAACAGAACAAAAAGGCACAATGAGGAGCATTTTGATTGGCCTTTTGTTGAGCAACAAAAATCCTTCTTTAACATAGTAGTTTCCTGATTTAGAAGGGCACCAAATAAGTTGATCTTTGATGTTAGAAAGGAAAGCCACTCGGTCTTGCAAAACAGATTTAAAATTTTGAATTTTTTGCAAGGACAATGGAAGAGTAGAGAGATCCTTCCATGAGACCTTGTGAGAAAACAGATCAACACTATCTACATAATCAACCAATCTAACTCCCCATGATTGAGAAAGAACAATTGAAACAGAAGCAAGAGAATCATGCTGCAAAAGAGGGGGAAAGCCATTCCAGGAGTCTTTCCAAAAAAGAATATCCTCCCCCGAATGGACCCGCCAGGAGAGAAAATTAGAGACCACTTCCCTACATGAGATCATAAAGTTCCAAATAGAAGACCCTTGTGGAGGATTAGAAATTGTGAAGATCCCAGTAGGATTGTGGGAATCCAAATACTTAGCCTGCATAATTTGGCACCACAAAGATTGGGGCTTAGTATACATAGACCAAACTAGTTTGCCCCCAAAAGCCCTATTTCTTTTAGATAAATCTTGAATCCGAGCACCACCAACTTGCTTGGAAAGAGACATCTTGGTCAAAGAAATCAGCGGAATCTTTTTATCTTCTGTCATGTTATTTTTCCAAAGAAAAGATCGAATAATCTTTTCAATTTGGGAGATGACTGGTCTGGGAGCTTGAAGAACTGAGATATAGTAATTAGGAATGGCAGATAGGACCGTTTTAATGAGAAGTATCCTACCTGAAAGAGACAACCACCTATCCTTCCAAGCAGAAATACGAGATTTAAGTCTCTCAATAACTGAATTCCAAAAAGAAGACTTAGCAAATCCCATAAAGAAAGGAATCCTTAAATAGGTAGAAGGAAGAGAGTCTACTGGGAAACCTAAGATATTCACAAGTCTATCAACCACCGATTGAGGAGTATTAAAAATGAAGATCTTGGATTTATGGGGGCTAATCTGTTGGCTAGATCTAGCAGTATAAGTATCCAGAATAAATTTAATATGAGTAGCCTCTTGAATATAAGAAGACCCAAATAAAAGTGTATCATCAACAAAAAGGTTATGAGTGACAGAAATATCAGAATTAGGAATTAACACCCCTTGCCAAAAGCCCATATCCCTTTGCTTAATAACCAATCGACTAAAAGCTTTTGCCATAATGATAAATAAGAAGAGAGATAAAGGATCTCCTTGTCTAACACCCTGGGTTGAAGAAAAGTATCCAAAGGGAGCTCCATTAATGACGACAAAAAATGAAGCAGTAGAAATACAACTCTTGATCCATTTACACCAACTTTCAGAGAAACCAAATTTTCTCAAAACTTTGAGCAAAAAAACCTAGCAAACTTTATCATAAGCCTTCATCATATCCAGTTTGACCACAAAAGCTAGGATATTGGACAAATTTATGGAATGTAAAGTTTCATGAGCAACAATTGCTCCCTCATGAGTTTCCCGACCTAGAACAAAACCTCCTTGTTGAGGAGAGATGATACGAGGAAGGAGAGTTTTAAGTCTTAAATAAATAGCCTTGGTGAAGATTTTGTAGATAGAGTTGCACAAAGAAATGGGTCTAAATTTAGCAAAAGTTTGGGGATTCTTAGATTTTGGGATAAGGGTAGTATAAGTGATGTTAAATTTTTTAAGGATATACCCACCCCTCCTAGACTCTTCCAAAGCTATTAATAAGTCAAAACCAATAAAATCCCAACATTTCTGAAAGAACAAGATAGTAAACCCATCAGGACCCAGAGCTTTGTCAAGGGCCATGGAAAAAACAACAGAGTGAATCTCATCTAAAGAAAAAGGCCTCATAAGAAAGTCATTATCCTCATGAGAAACAAGGGAGGGGATAAAATCTAAAAGCAAATCCACATGATGATCCATAGAGGAAGAAGAAAAAGAAGGAGATAACAATTCCTTAAAAAAAGACACCCCCTCCTCTCTAATCTGCTGATCTGAATTAAGGACATAACCAGACGTAGAATCCTTAATACTAAAAATTGTAGAAGCAGCTTGTTTAAACTTAGCTGCAGCTTGAAACAAGGTAGTATTCCTGTCACCTTCTTTAAGCTAGACCTCATGAGACTTTTGCTGCCAATAGATTTCAACCCGTGAGCAAAGGATCTCCCAGTAAGCTTGCAATTTCTTTTGAGCATCATTAGTGGAGGAATTAGTGCCATGTCTAATAATCTCCTCATTAGCAACCTTCAAATCATTGGCAACTGCCTCTTTTTCATGAAAAATATTCTTAAAGACCAATTTATTCCAAGCCATAATTTGAGATTTCACAAATTTTAGTTTGGAATAAAATTGAAACCTCTTAGTACCTTTTCAAAACAAAGCACTTATCCACCATTTCTTTAATAAAGAAAGAAATCGAGGATGAGTGAACCATATTTTCTCAAACTTAAAAGAAGGTCTAACAAAGGAAACATGATCCAATTTATCGAAATTGAGCAAGATTGGGAAATGGTCAGAATTTGAGGAGGTAAGAATCTCAGAAGAAAAGGAAAAGTTGCTCAAACATAGGTTTAGGGAAATAAGAAATATGTCAAGGCAAGAGGCAATCTGGCATTTAGATCTCCTATTAGTCCAAGTGAAAGAACCATTAGAAGGGAAAATATAGAATAATGCACTGTCTTGTACAAAGGAATAAAAGTCATCAATAACCTTCTGAGTTGTAGGATTACCCCCTCTTTTTTCATCCGGGAAAAGGAGAGCATTAAAATCACCCCCAAGCACAATAAAAAAATCATCATATCATAAAAACAATTTGGATAAGGAATCCCATAAGTCTGTTTTATCTGTAGGAGAAGTCGAACCATAAATATTAAACAAAACAAAAGAGACTTCAAACCAGTCAACCTTTAACAACTGCCAATGAGAAGCAAAAGATAACATCTCAACTTTGACTGATTTAGGATTCTATAAAGTTATAAGACCACCAGAAGCACCCAAAGAAGGAACATGAACAACTTTCCAAAGGCACCATTTGGAAATTATGTTATCAAAAGAATCTTGAGAAAGTTTAGACTCTTGCAATAAGATGATATCCACTTTTGAAGAATCAAGAAATTTCTTGATCCTTCCCCTTTTGTCAGAGGCATTTAAGCCCTTGACATTCCAAGATAAAATCCTCATTTATCACAAGGAGAGAAACATGCCCTCCTTGTTTTGACTTGGGAAGAAAATTTCTCTACAATAGTGGATTGAATACCAGCCGCAATCTCCTCCTTGATTTTAGCCAATTTTGGTTTCTGACCCCTCTTCTTAGGAGTTTTAACAATAGGGGGGGAAACATAAGGAGATTTCTCCAAGGCTAATTTCTGAGAGAAATCAAATCCTTACAAATTAGAAACAGTTGAAGAAGGACTATCAATAAGATCCGCATCCACACCTTCAACTGAATTTGGCTGAGAAGAGGAAACATGACAACCATCATGGACATGCCCCGAAGAGGCAGATGCAGAAGAAAAAGAAAATTCGAGAAATTCCTTTGCAACAATCTCATCAAATAGATCAGAAGAAACTGAAAATAAAATATCTGAAGCAATAAGTTGAATCTTCTCTTCAGAAACAAAAAGAGAAGAAGGAGACCTTGGAATGGGCAAAAAAGAATCGCTATAAAAAATCAAACAATGAACAATTTTGGTATCATCTGCCAGACCCACAAAAGAAGAACGAGGAGAAGAATTAACAGAGCAATGATCTGTGCAACCATTAGAAGGTAACAACAATTTTGGAAACAGAACCAAAGGACAAGAAATTTGAAAAAAACTCACAGAGGAGAACAAAAAAGGTTCAAAACGAAATTCAAAAGACCAATAATCCTTGAAAGGACTAGGAAGAAACTTAACTGAGTTTTAAGAAACAGAACAAAACTGACAAATGGCAGACATAACAAAGAAGAACATGACTAGAGAGCAGAGAAAAGTAAAATCCATCAGAGGCACATCACATACGGTATATCCAGAAAAAGGAACGAGAGATGTAACAGAAAGAGGTAAAGGAGAAGAATCCTTAACATTATGATCCTTCAAAGATTGATGATCCTTACTTTTAAAAAAGGAACATTGGAGAAAATCGGATGAAAAATCTAAACAAACTTGTAAAGGTGCATCAGAATCACCACAACATTGAGAGGTGAAATGACCAAGTAACGGAGCACAAGAATGAATAGTGATTGAATCTTGAATTACCACAGGCTGAATCCACGCACCATATTTGGAGCAAATAGTAATCTCAAAGGGAATGGGTTTAGACAGATTTAATAACAAACAAACCCTAACCGGAAGATGAGGCTGTTCGAAAGGAACTAAATCATGCTTAATAAAGATGCCCAATTTGTTTGCCAGGATTTCAACCATATACACATCACGATACTCTAAAGGAAGGCCCAAGAAAGTTACCTAGAAGGGCATAAACTGTGGATTCATCGATTGAATATCAAAATGAGGAGACCAAGCATAGGTAAAAATTCCTACCCCAAAACAAAACCAACCTTATGCACACAATCCCTATACTTTTCAGAATAAAAAATCATAGTGAAATATAGAGAATCTTTATCAAACAGAAATAAATCCTTCATACCATCCCAATTAGACTTTGCCCATGTTAACAATTTACCAAAAGAAACCAGAGAAAGAAGCTTACCAATGAGGGCAGTAGAACACAATAACTTCACAAAGTCCTGAATCATGTAATCAGGGAATATAACCTTATACTGCACAGAAGAATGCAAATTACCCCTAATCGAATCAGAAAATGCAGAGGGAGAGTTATGGGGAAGTGGATTTGGATGGAAGGGAGCTCGTTTAGCAACACAAATATCATTCGGGGAAGAAAGGAAGTGAGGGTTAGAAACCAAAGTGTTATTTGGCCAGGTGACATAAGATGGGAGGGAAGGATTACAATCATGGGTGGGAGATCTAGAAGGAGCTAATGGGGAAAAACCATCAGAACGCGAGGAGCCATCACAAATGTCGAATTGCAGTTGAGGCGAAACTGATCTACACTTCCTAGTTTTTTTAGAACCAAAAAAGGAATGAAAATGCTTAAAAGGAGTCTTTGGGTGATCAACAGGAGGAGGACCCAGAATGCCTTGAAATATTAATTATTACTTTGAAGAAATTGACTATTGCTCAACTTTTCTCATGAATTAGAAACTTGAAAAAATTCCTTGTGTTTAAAATCATTACTCACCATCAAAGACTAAATATAGAAGTTATCTATATCATCTATATTATGTAATAATAAAACTAACTAGACAAAATCAACAAAATGAATCATAAAATATAGATACTCGAGGCAAAAATGTCTTATTAGTCAATATCGTTTGTAACAATGATATAACTATTTTGTATGAATATGAAAGATCTTATATTATAAAATAAGAAAAAAAATATCACTTTCATTTTCTTGACTTTAATTATGCTTTCTGGGCATTGCTTGTGTGACTTTGAGGGGTGAGCGTGTGTCCCCCTATATTTTTGTTGTGGATATGTGTACTATATTTTTAATCTAATAGATACTAACACACACACTTATCAAAAAATAGAATTTAGTGAATATCATGTGATTGTAAAATGATCCATAGAAATGTTGGGCAATTCATATCATGATCCAAAACATATGATGTGATTTTCAAGGTGATTACGGCTCTATAGTTAGGATACCATTATAATGACATTGGTAAAATTGGTCCTAATAAACAGTGAAATTCTAATGCTATCACTAAATTTAAACACACCTTCAAAATTTCAGGTGATTCTCCATAATAAAAACATAGTTTACGATGGGAAATATATTAATTATAAATGCCTCATAAATAAATTGATGATAATTTAACATGCACTTGACTAGTAAATAAAAAATCTAGGTGATTTGGGTCCCCGATGGTTGCCACTATATTCATCAAAATTAAATTTGTTGATATGAATTATTTACCAGATTATAAAGATTTGCCATTGTAAAAATCACTACTTAGGAGCATCATATTATATTTGTTCATTGTTTATGCATGCAGCAATGCACATAGCAAGATTGAATTAGGTTTTGAGGCTATGTACATTCATGCCCATTTATTGTGATTATCGATCATCTTGTGCTATGACAAGTGATTAATAATAATAGAGAGAAAGCACAAACAATTGCCATTATTTATAACTTGGGAGGTACAATCAAACATTAATAATGAGAAAGCTCATCACTATATATACATCTCATTAGTTGCAAACATTAAGGTAAAGTATGATTTGTTCCTCTTCTTAATGATGAATAGGTATGACATTTCCATAGGCTTAATCCAAGTTTTACAAGTTCTAAAATTGACTCATTCTTGTTATAACAAGTTTTCAATTACAATTTAAATCACCAATAAATCAATTTTTAAATATATTACAATGATATGAAAACATAAGTCTATGCTAATAAATCTTTAATTGAAAGTTAAGGATTGAATTGATTGATTGATATCTATTTACTCTCATCTCTTATCATATTAAAAACCTTACTATCACTAATGACCTCATTGACAACCATTCACTAACAAATAATTGGGCCACTAACCTTTTATACTCTTTTCAAATATAGACTAATAAATTTTACGTAGAGATTCTCGAGAGACTCTCGATTGCCCCTAACTAGTATAAGCTCATCACAGGCGTTAATGTCGCGATACAATGGAGTTAGCAGCGGCAGTCTTGATTATTGTCTTAGCAATTGGTTTGATGGGGGCATCCCACGGGCTGAGAACAGGGATGCTGAGATCAAGCAGGAAGAGAGAGAGGACAAGGGTACAAGGCAGGAGGCATTTGGACCAAGGAACTCAATTGCTCAATCGAGCCAAATCCAAAGAAGCAGCACTGGAGGCAGACAAGGCCATCTCCTTGGATCCCAAGGACGCAGCCAGCCATCTGCTCAAGGCCTTCGCATTGGAGCGCCAGGGTCACATGGTCGCAGCTCTCAGATCTCTTAACACAGCTCTTTGGCCCCCTCTTGCAAAGAGCCTATCCCCATCAGAGATTGCAGAGGCTTTGTTGAAACGCGCAGAGATTGCTGTGGGTATGAAGAGCAAGAGGCGCTTGGATACATCTTTAGCTGATCTGAATGCATCCCTGGCTATAAACCCGGGTAATGTTAAAACCCATTGCTTGTTGGGGAGGTGTTATGAGATGAAGGGACTGAGGGATGAGGCCCGCCAAGCATTTCGAGCTGCTGCTGCAATTGATCCCGAGTCTCGCGAGATCAATCAAGCTGTGTCTCGTTTGTCCTAATGTAAAAAAGGTGTGTTTATCAGTTACATTGATTTCGATTACTTGCAGTATCAGTGAAAGAAAATATTTTTAGGCCTTCCTGTATTGTTTGTTGTAAAGATATTTACTAGCCCTATTTAATTTTAATCCCATGTCTAGGTCAAATACCCTTTTCCATGCTGTTTTTCTATTTAAGTATTTTTCCCAGAATTTTTTGGTACTTGCAGGTATGTCCTTCTCACATTACCACTTTATCCCCTATGACCTAAATAAGACTTTCAAACAAAATGCTGTGTTTATTAGCTATACTAAACTTGATTGCTTGCAAGGGCAGCGAAACAGAGTTTTTTTAAGAGCTCTTGCCATCTTAATACTGTGGTAATCTGTTGCTTTAATTTGTATTGAAAAGTGATTTGGTAGGCCAATTATTGGTCATCATGATGCTAGAATGTAAGTGTAAATCTCGTTTTTTCAAAAATTAAAATACTGTTTATCGTGGACTCTTTGGATTTAGCTCAGGCAGGAAATGCTAATCCATGATCTTTAGGTTGCCCAAGTTCAAAGCTCAGTTACGCGGAAAATCTTTATGACGGAACATGGACTGGTTGCTGGACCTGGTCCCTGAAAACTGTTAAAAGCCATCGTTATACCTTGTCATACCTGAAAAAGGGGTTTGTTCTACCTGATTGGGGATGGG
Source organism: Cryptomeria japonica (assembly GCF_030272615.1). Classification (NCBI taxonomy): domain Eukaryota; kingdom Viridiplantae; phylum Streptophyta; class Pinopsida; order Cupressales; family Cupressaceae; genus Cryptomeria; species Cryptomeria japonica. Next base: position 581,546,797 of record NC_081407.1, on the reverse strand, counting down.
GTTAATTACAAGACCACTGTCCAGTACGCTTAAAAGGTTTTCTATTGGTAAGCATGGAATTGTGGGTAGGCACTTGTTTGTGTTATTGCTGCAGGGATGCATAACTTATGACGCATTCTAGATTTTCCTCCCAAAATGTTTACAATAGGCTTGAGTATTAAGTTTTTCAAAATTGCTATTCTCAACCTGACAATGTCTATAAACATATTTCTTCTGATTTCTTTATTGTGTTGGGAATTTTTCAATGACAATCTGCAATTATGAGCAATCTTGGAGCAAGGGGAATAAACATACATTCCTAATGCATACAGCTTCTAAACAAGAGGCTCTTTATCCAGTTGGTTATTTTAGCATTGCATTCACATTGAGAACCCTTGAGATTGGATTGTTTAAGATGAGCGTATTACCTGGTTTAAAATATTTTTAAAGCCTAGAGATCTATATTGAGCATAGACTGATATGCAACAAATTAATGGAAACATGTGTTTGACAGGTGGCACTATAACTTATCGATACTTTTGCTTTACTTGCATGAAGTGTACAAGCTTGTTTTGAATTCATGGCATACGCCTTCATTCCCTTTATTGCTTCTGTACACCTGACTGAATTAACAGCCGAAATTCTTTTTGCTGGGCTGCTTATTGTCCTAAAAATTTCTTCTGAATCAATCAAAGAGCTGAGAGATACAACATGTTCATGTAAAAATATTGTTGGGTGAATATTTTGTCACCAGTGTACCAATGACAAAATATGTATTTCACACACAGCTATATTGAGACAAAGTCTTGATGAGACATTTCACACACAGCTATATTGAGACAAAGTCTCTCCTCTCATCAAGGGGAGGTTCCCTAGAAGAATTTGGGTATTTCAACAACTTTGAAATTAAATTCGGGGGTAAGCTTAGGGCGTATAATTCTCTTTTTTCAGAATTCACGTATATCCCCTTACTTGATGAAACTTCTTACAAATTAACCAACTAAAGAAACTTGCATATAATGACTAAATTATCTCTTAAACCACATAAGCACAAAGTCTTACAGGATTACTATCTAACTTCCAAATCAATTACAACTATAACTAATATAGCTTGTAGCTCAAAGTCTTCAAGATATATATATGAAACTTTCGATAATCTAAAGCAACCAGCAATAGTACAAAGCCTATTACCTAATCACTATATCACAATACTAATTCCAAAATATGAAAATAGCTCAAAGTCTATTTGCCACAATTTAGGTGCTCCCTTAATCACATGAACAAAAACGCCACTAATATCAAGGAATTAAAGAACATATACAAGCAATGAGCATAGGAACATCAACTCATATAAACAATCTTCAACCCAACACAAAGTTTGGAATCAAAAGGAATTGCTCTCTTTATTTGCTTGATTGAATTTTCACAACAAAAAGCTCAAAGTCTTAGTTGAGGCAACAATTCGATAGAGTTTTGCTTAACATATAAAAGATAAATATTTACAAATGAGGTTCCTCCTTTTATAGGAAAGGAGTTGAGAAAAATGTGGACACAGTTGACTAATTCAACTGTAGAGTCCCACTTGACTACAACTACTGCATGAAATAAAAATGCAACTGCAAGAAAATTTGCAGTAAGAAAAGATGCAACTGCGTGAAAACTACTTAGTGTCAATGAGGACTCTTTATTCTTCATTTTCTTTCCTCTGGATTTACTTGGAGAAAGATCAGTCGTCTGTCAGAATCTGCAACATTTTCATCATGTAAATCAATATTCACCATCAGATTGTCGGCTTCAAAGACTCGGAATGATGTCTGCAAGATCAAAATTACACTTAGACAAAAAGACAGAAAAATCAGCAGATCGGGTTCTCTCATGGGCAGGTCAAGACTCACGGGTCGGGTTTTAAAACCTGACCTGCATTGGGGAAAACCTGCAGGTTGATGGGCAGACCTACAGGTCAGGTTTTAAAACTCAACCTGCACTAGGTAGACCTGCAGGTCGGGTTTTAAAACTTGACCTACACTACTTGGCAGACCATAACTGCACTTCGGGTTTTAAAACCCAACGTGCAGAAAAACACAAGAAACACTGCATTTCGGGTAAAAAAACCCGAATTGTTGATCCTACCTTTGAGTTTTTGTAGCAACATGATTTTCATTTTGTGACTCCTCTACGAACAAGATCTCCTTTGCAGCGAACAAGGAGTTTTCCTCCTATTGCAAAACGGTCTCCTATTCCAAGTGAGGCGTCAAGTTTGCAAGTTGCGGTTATCCCAACCGTAAGATGTTTTGTAATTCCCCCATATAATCCACCAAGGATGGCTGCCCAAGGTCCTTGGGGTATTGCGTTTGGTCCATTGAACCTTACGCCACCTCTACATGAACTTCCAAGAGGCTCAAAAAAGAATTTGCCTAAGTTTTTGGGAGATGGTGCTCAACATCTTGATGAGCACATCGCTGCTTTTTATATTGCATGTAGTGTTCTCGGGGTTGAACATGAAGATGTTTCTGTGAGATTATTTATTGAAACTTTGCAAGGTGCAGTTGCTGATTGGTTTTATCATCTTCCAAATAATTGTATTACAAATTGGGCTAGCCTCAGAACAAGGTTTGAGGCAAGGTTCAAGCCCGCTGAAGATGATCATGCGCTTTTAGCGCAATTGACTCAAATGAAGAAGGAACCACAAGAGCCTATGCGAGAATTTGTGGCAAAATTCAATAAGTTGTACAACCGCATTCCGGTTGCCTCACAACCTACTATTGGAAACTTAAAATGTTTCTTTATAAATGCATAATTGCCAGAGATGAGTTTTCTTTTGCTTAGAAATGCTCTTGCAGATTTGGCTGCTACACAACGGTTGGCCACAAAAGTTGAAGATGATCTTATCCTTGCCGGTAAGATAAAGATAGAGCCAAATGGGTTCGATGAAAACTCTTCTTTGGGATCATGGTCTACCAAGAGAATAGATCCCATGGTGCAGAGGTTGTCTAATGAGTTGCTTGCCCTCAAAAAACAAATAGCTCAAGGTGCATTCTCTTCTCCTTACGAAGACATTCCAAGGAGGCCGTATCCAAATATTGCTCCTAGTTATATAGCTAAAAATCAGGACAAGCTTCCTGCACCACCAGAAAGGCTTGTACTTGAGGCACCATCAACAAATACAACAGTGGGGAATTCTGAATTTGAACAAAGTGATCTCGCTAATCTCTTCCAAGAGGAGGAAGCAGACATAGCTAACGACTCTCAAATCTGGTTTATGCAGTATCAGAAAGCTAATGAACAAAAAGAATGGACCATGTCGGATATCATGGACAATACACAACAAGATGTTGAAGGCCACTTTTCAAAGGTGCTGGTAAAGGAGGACAATCACATCATGAGGTGTGAAAAGATGGACATGCATGAATGTATAATTCAAGTTGAACAAGATGAGAAGACTGCATCTATATTTCAAGCTCATGAACTTGAACATATTATGCATGAAGATAACAAGGAACTTGATGAAGACCTTTTCACAAGCATAATAGAGGAGTTTTGTTCAAGTTTTGATGACAATCGTCCCAAATCTGAAGTTTGTGAACAACATGAAGAAGCAAGCTATGCAGTCGTGTCTTTACTCGACTCACATGGGGAAACTCATTCTTTTCAGCATGAGGTTGTGGTTGAAGAAGCATCTAATAAAGGTGTAATCAGCAAAAGGAGTTTTGATTTCGTCTTTTCAAGAGGATGTCCTATAAGACATCTAGCTTGGTTGGAAGCTGACAAGATGTCAAAAGTCACACTTGCTCCTCAGCATGAAGATACAAAAGAGGAAGGAATAAATGACGCATCTATGGTTGAGAAGGGCATTCCAAATTCATTGGTCCACTTTGGAGCAGCAGTACTTATGATTCATTTCAAGAGGAAGGTGAATTTGTTCATCTTTTCCAAGGAGTGTTGCATCAAGTTCTGGTACACTTGTTCATGTTTCAATTGGTTGTGGTTGCTCATGATCACGCAAGGTACTTGTTGTGACCATTTCACACATCGCCCCATTAGGATGGGGACCCCCCCTCTTTTTTCTTAGGTTTTGCTTTTCCCTTAGCTAGGTTTTCTCTCTGCTTGCTAGGTTTTGAGTGAGTGAGTGGTCGCCTGGGCTAGGTAGATTAGGGTTTCTTTCAAAGCTAAGTAAAGTCTGGATTTGGGAGGTCATAGGTTGTCTACCTTGAACCCTAAGGTTGTCGCAAGAGGTGTTTTACCTTTCAAAGGAATGAAGATGGATAGATTGGGTGAAAGAAATGGTAGGTCTCAGGTCAGGGTAGGTTTGGAATGATGATTTTCTTGTCAGAGTCTTGTTTTCCTCCAGGTCAGAGCCTATTAAGAAGAGTGAGTGGCCAAGGGGAGACTTAGGAGGTGATTTCAGGGACTAATGAGCAAAATCACTTGATAAGGATTGAAGAAGTCTTGGAAAGTTATATCCAAGACAAGGAAAAGAGTTTTAAGATATAAAATGAGTCAAAACCATGAATTTCGCTCCTGACCCTTCCAAAGGGTCCAGGGCGAAATTCATATTTCTCTGCTCTATCCCTTTGTCTTGACCAAATTTGAGATTTCTACTGTATGGTGTGGAAGACTGGGATGCATTTTTGCCTTAGGAAGAAGGTTTGAAGCGACAGAATGATGGAAGTTAGCCTGGAAGAGGAAATTCGCTCCTGGCCCTTCCAAAGGGTCCAGAGTGAAATCCTCACTTGACCCCCAATTTTGGCCTAAGACATGGAGAATGAAGATTTTGAGCTAAGTGAATGGCAAGATGACATAAGGGTGATAAGGAGAGTCTACTTTAACCAAGTTTGAAGTAAGTTGAGAAGGAAAGAGGTGTGAATTTAACCTAATTGGATGAATTTCGCTCCTGACCCTTCCAAAGGGTCTAGAGCGTTCCAAGTGGACACCTTTTTTTCTTGGTTTGCTCAAGAAGTCTTGTAGTGAAGGTTTTTTCTTGCCTAAGAAGTGATTGAAAGCATTAAATGATGAAGATTTTGACCTAGGCATGAATTTCGCTCCTGACCCTTCCAAAGGGTCCAGAGCGAAATCTACCTTTTTTTCCACTTTGCTCAAGGATATGACCAAAATTGTAGACTTTTGAGGCATAGATGAGAAGGTTTTGATGTATATTTTCCTTGGAGAGGAGGTTTTAAACCTTGGGATGATGAAAATCAACCTAAAAGGAGAATTTCGCTCCTGACCCTTCCAAAGGGTCCAGAGCGAAATCTTCCATTTTGCCTTCCTTTGGCCTTAAAAAACATAGTTTGACCTTGCCTAGACCCAGTTGGAGGATGGATTGTCTGGATTGCAATAGAAGGAAGTTGAATTGATCAATTTTGGAGGAGATTGAGAAGAAAGGAAGTGAGAAACTAGCCAAGAGTGAGGATTTCGCTCTTGACCCTTCCAAAGGGTCCAGAGCGAAAATCCATGAAGACCTCAATTTCTTCCTTGTCTAGGCCAAATTCTTAGTTTCTAAGGCATGTTTGGAGGTGTTTTTGAATGTTCTAGCCTTAGGGAGTGAGTAAAGGTGGAAAAGATGAAGGATTCTAGCCTAAAAGGTGAATTTCGCTCCTGACCCTTCCAAAGGGTCTAGAGCAAAATTCTTGAAAACACTCATTTTTCTCTTAGCCAAAGTCAGGATCTTGGTGGAGATGCAAGAAGAATGATCTATGTTTGCCTCCCAAAGAGGATTAGAGTTGGAAAAATCAAGAATCAAGCTCAAAACAAGATTTTCGCTCCTGACCCTTCCAAAGGGTCCAGAGCGAAAATCCTTATAGCTCTTATTTTCTTCCTTGTTTTGTCTAGGCATTGGCATATTGGAGAGTGAATTGGTATGTTCTTGCCTTGAGAGGGAGTTGGATGCTTTGAAAGATGAAGATTTTGCCCCAAGTATGAATTTCGCTCCTGACCCTTCCAAAGGGTCCAGAGCGAAATTCATTATAAACCTTATTTGCTCCCTTGTTTGGGCTTCAAACCTTGTTCCTTAGGTGGAGAATGATCTATGTTTGCCTCCCAGAGAAGATTGAAGTTGGAAAAATGAACAATCAATCCTAGAACATGATTTTCGCTCTTGACCCTTGCAAAGGGTCCAGAGCGAAAATCTACCTAGAACTCATTTCCTTCTTTGTTTGACCAAGTTTTGATATCCAAGGCATGTTGAAAGGAAGAATGGACATGTTGTTGCCTTTGGCATGTTTGAAAGCGATAAAGGGTAGAAATTTTGTCCTAGAAATGGAAATTCGCTCCTGACCCTTCCAAAGGGTCTAGGGCGAAATTTCACTAAAACCACCTTTTTTCCCAATTTTATGCCAAGGCAATTGCAGACTAAGGTAAATTCAAGAAGGAGAAGTCCTTGGGTGCGACTTTGGCTTGCCAATGATTATCAAATTTGAAGGAATTGAGCCAAATAGTGAATTTCGCTCCTGACCCTTCCAAAGGGTCCAGAGCGAATTCCTAAAATCACTTATTTTCCTTGCAAAATCAAGTCAAACTTGGGTTTTTATAGCTTGGATGAGTGAGGAGAAGTGTTTTCTTGCCTTTTGAGGTTGATTCAAGTTGAAAGGATGGAGGAAGAAGCCTAAAAGGTGAATTTCACTCCTGACCCTTCCAAAGGGTCCAAAGCGAAATTCTAGATAGGTCCTGTCCCTGGCTAGGTTTTTGAGCGAATTTTCCTTTTTTGGCCTTGTGAGGATCAAACAAATGTTGCCAAGTTGAGAAGAGGATACAAAATGAGGGAGTCTAGATGAGTTGAAGTGAAGAAAATGAAATTGAGTGTGAATAAGCAAGCAAAAGGTGAATTTCGCTCCTGACCCTTCCAAAGGGTCCAGAGCGAAATTCTTCAAAACCACTATTTCCTCCTTGTGTCAAGACAAGATTTTGATCCCTAGGGCATGAAAAGATTGGAGTGAGGTTATTTAAGCCTTGCAAGATAAGTTGAAAGTGAAGGAGATGGAAAATTAAGCCTAAAAGGTGAATTTCTCTCCTGACCCTTCCAAAGGGTCCAGAGCGAAATTCTTCAAAACCACTATTTCCTCCTTGTGTCAAGACAAGATTTTGATCCCTAGGGCATGAAAAGATCAGAGTGAGGTTATTAAAGCCTTGCAAGATAAGTTGAAAGTGAAGGAGATGGAAAATTAAGCCTAAAAGGTGAATTTTGCTCCTGACCCTTCCAAAGGGTCCAGAGCGAAATTCACAAAATGTCATGTTTTCCTCCAAGATAATGTTGAGCCAAGTCAGTGATCAAGGTGGATTTGCCTTAGAGATTGCCTTAGAAGAGATTGTCAATGAAACAAAGGTGAGTTTTGACCTAAAAAGTGAATTTCGCTCCTGACCCTTCCAAAGAGTCCAGAGCGAAATTCTCATTATCACCTAATTTGCCCATGTTAGCAACTAAAGAATTGGAATCCCTAGGCTTTGTTGAGCTAAAACAAGCATATGCTCACCTTTAAGAGGATTTTGGAGTAAAAAATGAGACAATTAAGGCAAAATCAAGGAAATCGCTCCTGACCCTTCCAAAGGGTCCAGGGCGAAATCCTTGGAGATACCTATTTTTCACCTTGTTTGGACTAGGCAAAGAAATGATGACAAGAGCATGAAGGGGTGAAAAGTCAAGGTCATGAAGATGTTGATTAATGAAGCAAATATAACTAAGTGAGATAGTCAAACGAGCCTCCTTGGGGTGATCTTAACCTCTCTCATACCATGGACATTCTAGTGTCTAAGAAAAACATCTTCTAGATTTGTCTTGTCTCTTCAAATAATTCACATGCGAATCTCTTCAAGACACATTTTTCCTATTTCAAATCATTTACTAAGCCTTATCTTTGATAAATAATGCAAATATACCTTGATTAAGCAATTCCTAAGATTGGCAAAATAAAAAAATCAACCTTTGGGCTTTGAAATTATCTTAAAAATAAAAAAATCCACACTTTGGCGCTCAAAACATTTTATTTTTGCTTTATAATCAAGTCGGCCAGCTTGCAGAGGGGTTTTTATTTTATTTATTTATGCACTAATCAAGTCGGCCTATTGGCAAAATGAGGTGAGCGCCCTATAAAGGAGAGGTGTGTTTTGAAATCATTAATCAATCATTCATTTTCTCCTATGCGAATTTGGAAGAGCAGATTTAAAGGTGCGAAATTGAGCAGATTGAAGGCGAATTTCCAGATTTTGAAGAATACTTGAAAGCTGGTTGAAGGTGAACTTCTTGCTGGAAGCTGATTGAAGGTTAAGTCATCAAAAGGGAGGACCTGAAATTCAGATCAAAGACCTCTTATTCAGCCAATTCTCATTTTTCTTTATCCATTTTTTCAAGGTTGATAGCTAAAATAAAGGAGGTATGTATAATCAGATTTTGAAAGGCATATTGAAGATTAGATTGGATTTTCTATATTAATCCTTTGTAAGATTAAGTCTTGCATAATCTGATTTAATTTATAAGTAACATCAATTTGAAAAATTCATAATTCTAAGGATTTATCACATTATTTTCGAATTGTAATCTATCATTTCCTTGAAAGGTCTTAAATCTCCTATTTTAAGATATCATGCTCAAACCTAACTTAAGCATTTCTTGTAGGTATCAAATGACGGCCCCCAAGGCCAGTGGATCCTCTACCCGACAAGCTCTCATCAAGGAGGATCAGAAGAACGATGAATTGGAGACTAGGATCGTGTCCAAATGGAGCAATATTGGAGACACCAATCTAGGAAACTTCAATGTAAAGAAGATTCGGGAAGCGGCCTACATCGGCAAGCCATTGCCTGTTGCCAAGAGGATAATTGAGAGTGGCATCATCAAGGCCGCAGGTTTCCCCCCTGCAGTCAAGTGTCACGAGTTGATGATTGAATGTGCCCGACACTATGATTCACATTCAAGGACGATCGTAGCTGAGGATGGAACTGTCTTAGCCTACCTTTCAGAGGAAGCTATAAGTGAAGCTTTTCATCTCCCGGAGCAGAGAGACATGATCTACAAAAGTTTGGAAGGAGCTAGGTCTATCTATGAGGATGATCCTGATTCCTGTCTGAACTTCATCAACAAGAATTGGTTACTCAAGAGTAGACCTCGCTTGAACAAGATTCCCAATATGCTGCATAAAATTGATTTTCAAGAAGAATTCAAGGACTTGATAACCATGCTCAATTGGGTTATTGGTGCCTCTCAAGCCTTCTTCTTCGACAAATGGATGTTGTTCTTCATACAAGTGATTGCCCAAGGAAAAGGAAAGCTCAATTGGGCTAGAATCATTAGTAATAACCTGGACGTGCAGTTGAGGAGGCTAGCCCCTACCAAGTCATTTCACATGAGTTCATATGTTATATATTCCTTAGTCATGAGTTTTGAGCATGCAGGGCTACCACATAGAGGAGTTGTTGGGAGAGGACCCGGAGAAATAAGAGTTTGTGATTCTTATGTTCAACTACATCATCTGCCAAGGAATGACTACAAGCTAATCAATGACACCTTCACGATGTATATCACCGGGACATTGCAGGGAGGGATTCATCACCGATTGTCTCCGAAGGCACAAGAACTCGTGAAGAAGCATGGTGCATGGTTCATTCAGTTTCCAAAATTCACCTATATCAGGGTCCATGGATGTCCTTCACCTCCCTACATGTTGCCAAGGTATCCTACAGATAGGATAATATTACTTGAGGTGACCAGACAGTTGGCAGCCTATGCTAGAGCATCAAGACATAAGCATGGAAATGGAATCCCTGTACCCATTCTACTAGGGAGTTCAATTGAAGTATGTCCTAATTCTCAAGCCGCGGAGGATGCAGAAAAGGAGTTATCTCTATATTCGTTCACATCCTTTGCCTCAAGGGAGAATTTTGACCCCCATGGTCACATGGAAGAGACAGTCGAGAAGAAATACAAGCATGAGTTTCAAGTAGAGGACTTCTAGATGAATATTCAGGATGATATAGAGGTGAAAAGGAAGATGCATTCCAGATTACACTTGGATCTCATCAGAAAATGTAAGGTTTATAGAGTAGCCGATCAAGCCCAGGACAATGGAAGATATCTCCAATCTTCCTATGAGAAGGAGGATAAAGAGGTGAGGATAGATTGGAACGAGCCCGAAGTTGCAGACTTAAGAGCATTGATGGATCCCGTTTTAACTTGCACTCGTAGATGGGTGGACGTACATCATCAAAAGTTGAAAGAGCAAATGTATCTATGACATTCACCTTGGAAACAAGAACAAAGGAAGGAGATGCAAGTGTGAGTGAGAATGCTTCTCATTCCAGGGGATCGAAGAGAAAGGAAGGACCTGAGAAGAGAGACCCTTCCAAGAAGAAACAAAAGGTGAATCTTGATCGTCCATTGAGTACATCTTCTAGGCATGAAAAAGAAACAAGTCAAAGAGAAGATCAAAGACAGATAGTGTATGAGATTGATGAGTCTATGGAATCCGTGGTGTAGAATGATAAACAAGGTAAATGACAAACACCTCAGCATTCATCAAGCCAATCTCTCCAGGTTGGGGCTAATGAGCAACAAGAAGGAAGGAATGATGATGAAGCAACATCCCCCTTAAGAGAAGATAGACCTCTGCCTAAGGAAATACAAGTGAGGGAAAGATAGTCTTCTATTCCAGATTGGCTAAAAGAAAGACTGACAAGGGTATTTGTGGTCGAAGAGGAAGAACAAGTGTTCAACTTGGAAAAAGTCTCATAGGAAGTTCTCATGAAGAGATAGAAAAGAAGGCTACGAAGATGTCAAAGGTAATTAGAGATGAAGCAGGATCCAGAAAGGTACAGATAGCTACACCAGTGGTAGACAAGTATGAGGATGAGATTCTAGCAGAGGAATATGATCTAGAGACATTTGATCTTGGTCCACTTACCTTTGAGCAAGCTATGGAAGAAGCAACTGATTTAGTGAGAGCACTTAATGACAAACTCAAGGAAGAAATGGAAAAGAATAAGAAGCTAGAAAGAGAGGTTAGTGCTTGGAGAAATTACTTTAGTCATCTTAGTTAGCCATTGAGATGACAAGATCCAACAATATCACCTTTGTAGGCACTTCCTCCCGAATCGGTAAATGAGGCAGAAAGGATGAAGAACTTAGCCCAACTCATGAGTTCTTGGATTGATGAATCTTACTAGGTCGCCATTGAATTTGCAACAAGGATGATGAAGACAGTCCATCGGGCTATCCGGGTTCTTGAGATCATTCATAATCTATTGATAACTGTGGATGCATTCGCTCACACTACAAATGTTGTCATCCCGGTCTTGCAAGTGATAAGGACGACATCGAGACAGATTCTAGCACAAGAGAAGATAATGGATGGAGAAGCCCATAGCCTTCTACAGTGGTCAACTTTGCTCCAGATGAAGGAAGTTCTTTTCGAAGATATCAATACCAGATGCAGCCAAGTTGAAGACACCATCCACCCTATTCAAGACAAGGTGTTTGATGTATTGTGTACGATCCTTGACAGAAGGATTGAGATTGAGACAAATGTGGATGTCCAAGAGTTGGAAGATAGGATCAGGATCATTTTTTGCAAGGAAGAGAACTTGGTCACAGAGGAGCAACGAGGTCGGATGTATGCCACTATGTTCTTGATTGAGAAAACAAAAGAGCTAGAGCCTGGATGGGAGACGACTTTTATCACTGCTTTTGATCAAGTCCTCCACTTGGAAGAACAAATGAAGAATCTTCATTAGATTCCAATTGTTGAGATTGAGGGGATTACGTCCAGATTCATTGAATATGCTAGAAAAGAGCATAGGAAAGGGAACAAAGTTTTAGATGAAAAGTTGTTATAAAATGATGTGGCAACTTTATTCCCATTGGGCTATGTTTCCTTGTTATTTGTGCCAATTCCAATTGGCTATGGATTGATAAGGTTTATCTAAATGGGGACTTTTTTGTAACAAACCCTAATTAGGGTTTAGGTGTCAGAATCTTAGCCGTTGATCTTCTTTTGATCCAGGCCGTTCATTGTATTTGAGAGTGCTATATAAGCCCTCACTCATTTCATTTCAAAGAGAGTTAGAGAGAGAGTTAGAATTTAAAAGGAGAAATAAGTTTAATATTGTCAGCAACAGAGAAATAAGTAGTGAAGAGAGAAAGTTGAACAATTGTTGTTTTTTTTGGCTATGAGATCAATGAAATATTGAAGTTATGGTGTTTTATTGCAATCCTTGTGGCTATTTTCATGGTTGTTTATCTTCTTGAATCACTCTTAGTAGAGATAGCATTTAAGTTTTTAGATTGAAAGACCAATGTTGTGCTTGATCTTTGGTAAAACTCAGAATCCAAACCACTAGCTCCTTACTGATTGTAAGTAAGCCTCGTGTGGTCAACTGGAGGCATTAAGATTGTTTGCAAGTTCAATCATTGTTGTGGTATTGATATGTATCTTACTGATAGTATCTATCCCATTGATAATTTGAAAACCATTGAATCCCCTTAGAAGATCGCACCAATTCCAGTGGAGTTGTAATCTTTGGCAATACTGAAATTGGTAGAGTTTTATTAAGACCAATCCTCATTGAGTCGTTCTTTAGGATTAGTTTAAGTATCACCTCCTTAAAACCTTTATCTTTTGATCTTTTTGAAACATCAGTTAGTATTAAGAGAATCCCGTTTCCTCATTAGAAAAGTAATTGTACGAACAAGCTTTCCTTGAAAGTACGTAAGGCCCCTTGTAAAACAGTAAACACAAAGACCACTGGTGCTTATCCACGAGTAGAGATCCTACATAACAGAACCTTGAAGTTCTTCCGATTGATCCTTCTGCGATATCTTCAGCATTCGGGAACTTTACTCAAGAGAGGATAAGATACCTCTGGGTATTTTATTCTGTGTTTGGTTGTGTACAAAAGACACATCAACAATACTACAAGCTGTTAAAAAGAGGCAGCTACTTTGGTGAGCCCGTGAATGGTTTCATTTAAGGAGGTTTCCTTGGTCAGTTAGTTTAGGCTAGGTTAGTTTCCTTTTTCAATAAGTGCAGTTGCACAAGCTTTTGTCTTGTTTTCAATTGGTTACTTTGTGTAAGTCTTTTCATTTGTGTCTTTGTTGCTTGACTCTATAGCCCAATGGATACAGGCACTTGGAGTTTTGGATTCTACAAACATTAATTAGTGAAGGTCGTTCCCCAGTCAGAGCCAACTATTGTTACCGGTTTCAACTAATCTGAATTGTGGGACGACCCCTACGAAACTTGTCCGCTTCGTAGCCTGTGTCCTCCAAAGTTGGGTCATTTTGCGTCTTTGCTTTTGTCATTTTCATGTTTTTGCCTTGGTCTTTTATTTCATCTTTTAACTGCAGTTCGGGTTTTAAAACCCGAAATGCAGTGTTTCTCGTGTTTTTTTGCACGTCGGGTTTTAAAACTCGAAGTGCAGTTATGGTCTGCCAAGTAGTGCAGGTCGGGTTTAAAAACCGACCTGCAGGAACCCAAACTGCAGTGTTTCTTGTGTTTTTCTGCACGACGAGTTTTAAAACTCGAAGTGCAAATTGCCACCAAATATTATGCCATTGACTTCGGAAAATAACAATATTATTCCAAATTGCCACCAAATATTACGCCATTGACTTAGGAAAATAACACATTGATATCAGATAATTATTTTTCCCTAAGTCTTCTTCAATACATTTAATCAGTAAATACAAATATTTAAATATTAGACCTTAGAACAAGGAAATAATCTTTAATAAAATCACTTGTGACTCCCATACTGATAATCAACAAAACCAGGATGAAGCGGAGTAAAGAAGACCATAGAATTGCTGCAGGATCAAGACCCTGTCCACTGCCAAAAATAGAAATGCTCATGGACCTCAACCTATGATTTTATAACGTTGCTTATACCAATGTTCATATCATAGATGTATGTATAGTATGAAAAATGAATGATATGTATATGTCTGTAAATATAGTTGCTTCCACCAAAGAATCCGCGTGAACACAAGGATGCTTCCACACCCCCCACCAGTAATGCCAAATTAGCAGCGAGAAAGGGCATCTGAAGAACAGGTGTGAGGAATCCTCCTCCCCGTCTGCCAAGTAGCAAAACTTGACCTGCAGGTGTACCTAAAACCCGACTCGCAGGTCTGCCCATTGTTGCAGGTTGGGTTTTAAAACCCGACCTGCAGGTCTGCCTCATGGTGCAGACCCGACCTGCACGACCTGTCAGTTTTTTCTGCACATGGTGCAGGTCGGGTTTTAAAACCCGACTTACAGTCTATGTTTTGCCCAATTGCAGATCGGGTTTTAAAACCCAACCTGCAATCTTGACTTGCCCAAGTAAAACCCGATCTGCTGATTTTTCTTTCTTTTTGTCCAAGTGTAATTTTGATCTTGCAGACATCATTCCGGGTCTTTGAAGCCGACAATCAGATGTTGAATATTGATTTACATGATGAAAATGTTGCAGATTCTGACAGACGACTGATCTTTCTCCAAGTAAATCCAGAGGGAAGAAAATGAAGAATAAGGTGTCCTCATTGACACTAAGTAGTTTTCACGCAGTTGCATATTTTCTTACTGCAAATTTTCTTGCAGTTGCATTTTTTTTTTATGCAGTAGTTGTAGTCAAGTGGGACTCTACAGTTGACTTGGTCAACTGTGTCCACATTTTTCTCAACTCCTTTCCTATAAAAGGACGAACCTCATTTGTAAATATTTATCTTTTATATGCTAAGCAAAACCTGCCGAATTGTTGCATCAACTAAGACTCTGAGCTTTTTGTTGTTAAAATTCAATCAAGCAAATAAAGAGAGCAATTCCTTTTGATTCCAAACTTTGTGTTGGGTCTAAGATTGTTTATATGAGTTGATGTTCCTATGTTCATCGCTTATATATGTTTTTTAATTCCTTGATATTGGTGGCGTTTTTGTTCATGTGATTAAGAGAGCACCTAAATTGTGGCAAATAGATTTTGAGCTATTTTCATATTTTGTAATTAGTATTGTGATACAATAATTAGGTAATAGGCTTTGTACTATTGCTGGTTGCTTTAGATTATCGAAAGTTTCATATATATATCTTGAAGACTTTGAGGTACAAGCTATATTAGTTATAATTGTAATTGATTTGGAAGTTAGATAGTAATCTTGTAAGACTTTGTGCTTACGCGGTTTTAGAGATATTTTAGTTATTGTATACAAGTTTCTTTAGTTGGTTAATTTGTAAGAAGTTTCATCAAGTAAGGGGATACTGTGAATTCTGAAAAAAGAGAATTATACGCCCTAAGCTTACTCCCGAATTTAATTTCACAGTTGTTGAAATACCCAAATTCTTCCTAGGAACCTCCCCTTGATGAGAGGAGAGACTGTCTCAATATAGCTGTGTGAGAAATACATATTTTGTCATTGGTACGCTGGTGACAAAATACTCACCCAACAAATATCAAAAAATTGATTATTATAAATATTTAATCATTTTCTGCAAAATGTAAGAGTGAAAAATGCAGGGAGATGACAGCAGTGGTATGAAGAGCATGGATTCTCTCTTGATCTATCAGTTATTATTTGCCATTGCAGATTTGCAGCTCACCTATGTTTAAATGAACTTCTGTGCTTGTAATAGAAAGGCTATTCCTCCATAAAATTATTTGTAAAAGACAATTTTTGCCTAAATATGTCTTATGTTGGCATTTCTACAATGTCATCACATTTTCATATCCAAAAGGGAGAAACTATCAAACTGGTCTTTAACTTAAACAAATTCAAAGAGATCAAACATTTAGTAAAGAGACCGTTTCGAAAGAGCAGACAGGAAAGACACTGGCATAAACGCCAATGGAAAAGATTACGGTTGAGGCAATACCAATATCAAGGCAACAGAGTATGACAATGTTGGTTGGACATTCATAGCTGTAATCTGATATCTATGTGATGTTTTGCATCTTTGTCTTATGTTGGCATTTCTAAAAGGTTATCACATTTTCATATCCAAAAAGGAGAAACTATCAAACCTGTCTTTTACTCAGACAAGTTCAAAGAGATCCAAGATTTAGTAGAGAGACCATTTCTAAAGAGCAAACAGGAAAGGCACTGGCATAAATGCTAATGGAAAAGATTAAGGTTGAGGCAATACCGGTACCAAGGGAACAGAGTATGACAATGCTGGCTGGACATTCATAGCTGTAATCTGATATCTATGTGATGTTTTGCATCTATGTAGCAATGACAGTTATTTGGTACACGTTTATTTCTCATATCAATGTTTGTGGAGGTTGTTGCGGATTCTTCAGAGTTTTTAGTGATATCTTTCTATGGAAGTGTTACCAGTTTCGGTTGGTTTGCTAGATACTTGAGCAGGTATCACAAAATGTCTTGGAGTCAATTAAGATAGCTTTATTGTTAATTTTTTTTTCACATGATAGGATTGAGGCTTGGTATTTTCAGACTCAATCACCCAGACCCCAATATCAGAAGGACACAAAACTATGCTTGCGAATAATGAAAATTGGAAATATATTCTAACACCCCAGTATCAGGTTCTAAGAAACAGGAAATACAGTGACTGTATGATTTGGTCTTTTTGCAGGGGTTGGATGTCATAGTTATAATCACATTGTGCATTAGATTATGCTGTTGGTAATTAGATACATTTTCTGTAGCAATAGGAAGTATACATAATGTAGTTAATACTTTCAAGTTTTATATATGTAGTTTTCGCATTGGAACACATTGCTTTAATTATTATTGAGTCCAGATTGTTTCTTTTGAGCATCAGTTTTAGTATTCTATTTCTTACTATATTATGTCAGCACTTGTGAATCTAATGTAATGCTCGTTGAGCAATGGAAATTGTATTCTTCATGGTACATATCTTACATCCAGAATATTTATGTGAAATAGGGTATTTGCTGTTAAGGTCTTGAATCCTGATATTTTGATTCATTCCTTGCATCTCTTTTTACAGGGAAAAAAAGTTGTTTTATGGCACAATTGAAACAGAAAAGTTTGCAGTCAAGTTTGAGGGTCAAGATTTGTGTTGTAAGCATGCTCAGCTCCAGAGGTTGGGCAAAGGACACACCAGGCTAAAATCAAGGATTTATTCCAAGTATTGCAATTTAATTCTTGAATATATCTTTGGTTTGAGGCTAGTTAGCCTCTGTAGGGTTACAACTTTTTGGTTCCTTCCTATATGCTTGGATGAAGGCTTCTCACACAGATTGCGATTGATCCTAAGGAACTCGTTCCTCTCTTCTGAAGGCTTATTTGCAGAGGATACTCTTAAAAGATCTTTCACCTCCCCAGGAACATCATTCACCTCTACGGTTTGAGGATAAATATCCACAAGGTGACACTTTCTTATACAGGGGTTATCTCTTGCGTTGACTATCCTCTTTCTTTCACTGATGTCCTAGATGGCATCAATAAATGTCTTCTTTAAATTCCCAACTGAAGATGGTTGCTATATTTACGTGAAAATTAAGAAGAGAATGCTTATAATGTTGATCTTCTGGATTTCATACGAATCTGAATCCTCAAATTCCATGGCACTGAATGGGATGAAAGCAAAAGCTGTATTTGGGCATTTTGCCAGGTTTGAAGGCCTCTCTGATGCCCTTTACAGAACTCGATTTCTTGGAGACTGATTTATAATTTTAATCATCAGTGGGTTTTACAAGCTTTGGGATCTTCTCTGCTTCCCGCTTTTCCTATTCACTTCTCATTTTTCTGTTCTGCTTTGGGTACTTTTTTTGTTCAAGAGCATCTTAAACATCTGCATTTGTAGTGTATGCTTTTGCAGTCCTCGGTTCTTCCTAAGCGCACTTCGTCATTTGCAACTTGATTGTTGCAAGGATTAGTTCTCAGGTGAATGTTTAAATGTATCTATCATAGCTTAAATTAAACATCCTTCTGGAACATAGGAGAGTGGCAAATCACCAATTTGTTCCACCCACCTCCTCATGACAAAATTAAGTAAGAATCAAAGCCAAAAATTTGGAAAATGAGAATGCAAGAATATAAAGTTATAATAGGTTACTGAAGACCAGTATGGTCAACTATATATTGAATTGATGAGGAATTTAAAGGCAATCTAACAAAACAAAAGGTGACATATTCTAGGTGTTAAGCATTCTCCTAGAAAGGATAGCCAAAATGAATGGCTAATATCCATTAGCTGTTGTTTATTTGAAGCAAGCCCAGCCCATGGTCTTATATGAATCAAATGCGATTTTGTAAATAGAGGGTCGAAGCATTGAACAAAATTATCCATTTTTTCATAGATCAAAATGTTCCCAATAAAATGAGGATAATTTTAACACTTATTTTAGAGAGAGCCTTGTAGATCGTAAACATCAAGATCAAGCTTCTTATTTAAATACAATGCATTTGAATGTAATAGAGCTTGTAGCCATTCCAAGTATTTTTGAAGGTAATACAATTAAAAAAATTGAGAATCATTTCTACTCTACATCACTGTTTAACTAGTTTGAATAATTTCATAGAAATGATGTCAACGAGCATTTCAATATTCTGCTAAATATTATCACCACAAATATCATTGACTTTCTTTATAACTTGCATTTTTCCTTCCATTATTTCTGGTTTCATTTCGGTTCTCCACTTTTTAGCTAATTGAACTACAGTTAAATGATGATTCTAAACTGTCTTATCTTAATCTTTATTACCATTTCTTTTTAATCTGATGAGGATCATTGAATGTGATTTGGAACGTTGATAAAAACAATAAATACACATTTTTTTCATAAATTGTTTTGTTGGATCACCTTTGACAACCTTCCTTTGTTGTCCTATTTTCTTGGAGCCTACTATAGATGATTGTTCTATTTGCTACTATAGATAATTTTTTTTCTTTTTTATCGAGGTTCAATTGCTTCAAAGGTTATTTTTGGTTAGGTAGTTGTAGACTGTAGTTATAATCATATATTAGGGGTTTTATAATCCTTTATATTATGTTTCAAATATAGGCTAGTCTATAAAAATTCCATGCTCTTTTTAGTTACAATTTTATTTAGCTAAATCGTGTTTTCATTTATATGAACGTATTCCAAGGAAAATGTGCCAAGGAGTGTAGGAAGGAGTGGCTGGAGAAGAAGATGATCTAGCTAGGGAAGGAGAATGGTGAGAGTGCTCCGAGGATGTAATGCAAACAACCTAAAAAGATGGATGCATTTGAAAAGGTGAACAAAATAACTTTGGGACTCAAATAGGGGTTCCTTTCGGTCACACCGCCCCCCTCAATGCTGGTGATTCATCTAGGCACAACTATTGATTTAGAGGAAATCCTAGTTTACACAGAGTGCAATAATATAAAAATTTGCATCCATCTTTAGATATAGCAAATGACATTTCAAGAAAAAATTTCAAACGCTATACCAAATGACATTTCAAGAGTTTTTTTTCAACAATTCAAATCCATCTTTAGATATAGCAAATGACATTTCAAACACTATACCTTCCTTTCCTCCTCTCTTGCCAAGTCCACAATTTGTTTCTTCCTAAGAGACAATGTAGTGACTCCTAAGGTTGAGCCCCTAGATTTCTATGTTTTGGATAAGTATATTTGGGTTCTATCAGATGACGTTGGATACCATTCTTTGGACTTTGGATGCTTGGGGAAGCACCCTACATAAAAGATATTTAGCCAACCATTATCTCAAGGCATTTGTATGGGAGTGCTAGTGTTGAACGACTATTGCACTCAAGTCCCTTAACACAATTGTGTGACACCATCTTGCATATAGCCTATCATAATTTGTGAGGGTAGGAGCTTTGTTGAATTGTGTAGGGTTTGCAAAGGTTAGGAAGAATGTGAAGCACTTGATTATAAGTTTAGGTATTTTGTAGGCATTCTTAGCTATAGATCTAGAAAATATTAAAAGCTTAGGGTCTCTTCCTTCTTGGGGAGGTGCTATGAGGTGAAGGGACTAAGGGATGAACCACACCAAGTTTATTGAGCTGATGTTGGAATTGATCCTTTGCCTTAGGAGATCAAACAAGCTCTATCTCATTTAATCTTGTATACTTGTGAAAGTAGTGAAAACAAATATTTTATTAAGCATTATTATATGGTTTATTAGAAAGCTATTTACTAGCCCAACTTAATTTTAATCCCATCTCTAGATTACCTTACCCCTTCCCATTTTTCCTGTTCGAGCATTTTTTCCTATTATTTTTCACTACTTTTGGCATCCATTTTTTTCACATTCTTGCCTTTACCCTTATTTCCATGTCCTAGTAAGGAAGAATTTATGTAAAATGTTTTGTTTATCAATTATATTAAGCTCGATTACTTGCAAAAGGAGTAAAATAAATATATTTAAGTTCTCTTTCTATCTTAATATTGTGGTAGTTTGTTGTGTTATTGTTTATTGGATAAGGATTCGGTGTAACATAAACCAAAATGTGGTTACAAAATAAATTTTAACATATCCCTCTTATGCATGTAAATAAATACAAGTAACTAATAGAGTGAACTATATTAAATTTGAAATCTCCCAAGCACTTAAATAATATAACCAATAATAGTACATCACCGAATATTCCATAATATAATGGGTCAATCTACTACAACTTTCAATAATAAGATATGAAGTACAAATACAAAAGTGATCTCAAAGTATACAAGTAGAAAATTTTCAAAGTCCAACATACACATAAAAACTCTCTAGCTTGATTCGTTAGGCCAATCACTTTAAGCTTTGATTGTTGTCGAGAAAAGCATTTAACCCTCACATTGCAAGAACTTAATTATAACAAACCCACTGGTTCTTTAAATAAAAAAAATATGTATGTATGCATGTATGTATATACATATGCATATGTATGCATATATATGCATGTATGCTCGGGTCAATCTGGCATAAATGGTTGCAGGCAAGACAATCTTCAAGCAGGTTGAGTTGGATAACCCCAATCGAATGAGATCTTATGTATGCATGTATGTATATATGTATGCATATGTATGCATATATATGCATGTATGTATATGTATATATGTGTATGTATATGTATGTATGTACACACACACATATTCCCTTTAACTACAAAATGGATGGAAGATAAATTTCACTCTTTTAACATTAACTCATATTTCTTCACAAGATAATTGAACAATCTTCACTTGCACAAATGAGTAGTAATATAAATAAGAGAGCATTTTTTATTTGAATAGAACATACCATGTTTAATTTTGAGTATTACAACATTTCAATTCATAGTATCAATAACATATTACAAACTATGTCATAGTATATATGTGATGTACTATGTATCAATAATAGTACATATAATAGTACAATGTCAAGTGAAATCAATAACACTGTCTTTGATTAACCAAGCCTTCAAATTTATTTTGATGGTTAAACCCTGGTTCCCAGGTTTTAACCCATCTACAGATTCATTTAATGAGATTCTTATTTGGGTTAGGCTCCCTAACCTTCCCCTTCATCTATGGACGGACTCTCTGTTAGAGGAAGTGGGGGATGCTTTAGGCGAATTCTTAATGATTGATAAGGATTCTTTCCAGATTTATCACTCTACTTATGCTCGGATTTTGGTTAACACTGATGTCTCTAAAGGGCTTCCAGCTGAGTTAGAGATTAAAACTTCCTTGGGATCTTGGGTCCAACCGCTCGACTTTGAAGGTATCCCCTTTAGATGTCAAAAGTGCTTCCAGACTAGACATGTTGCTGCACGGTGTGAAACAGATAAAAAGAAAAAAAGATCTGCTACTTGGTGGAAGGATGCATCCTCTGAACACTATTTTGTTGAAAAGAAAAGCTTCTCCCAGGTGGTGGCACAGGTTCCTCAGGCTGATGTGCCTCTGGTTGCTGCCTCTGTTTCTCAGGAATGTGTGGATGCTTGCACCCCAACTGATCGTTTGAAAAATGCTGGATCTTCTTCTTCAATGGATGACCCTCCCGCGTCCCAGATTGCTACTGGATCTTCTGCTGTCCCTACCTCTGCTGTTCCTGCCTCTCTGGATGCTGGCTCTGTTCCTCCTGATGATGGGAGGTCCTCTATTCTGGATCCATCCTCTTGGCAAAAGGCTACTGCTAGGGTTGAGGAGGGATGGATTACTGTTAAAAGTAAAAAATTGAAATTGTCCCAGTCCTCTTTTGATATGACCCTTCGATCCCACAAGGGTAGGACAAATTCTTGATCCTTTCTGGTTGGGTTAGGGCTGTTGGTTTTTTGTAGCCTGTTGGTGTTTGGTGGGGGTATTTGTTGTTCCCCTTCTTTTGATTGGCTATGCCGAGTCTCTATTGTGTTCTGTTTCTTTGAGTGGACTTTCAAGTTTATCTTTCGGTTCGAGTTACAGGTCCTTCTAAAACCTGTCTTGTAAAGGGTTTCTGGTCCCTTAAAAACTTGTTTTTCCTTAATAAAAAACCAAGCCTTCAACAATATCAACTACAAGAGGGAGAGCATCACCTAATTGTTTTTCCTCCAACCATAGACTGAGGGTCCCTCACACACCTTATAACTAGAGCCCCACCCTTCACAAGGGTAGAAGATCAAGATAATCTTGTGTTCACCATGCCATTTGAGAATGAGTGTTGTATTTTAACTTATAAATAAATCGTCATACAACTCTACATACTTCTAGCCAAGTATGACTTATTTGATTGAATATAACAAAATATACATTGTAAACCAACAATGCAAGCAATGATTTTGCATTACTTTGACCAAGTATTTTATACAAATACGACATGTTTTGTAAGATAACACGAGTCATATGTTCACACACCTCTTTCTCAAATTGGTTATCAACAATAAAGTTTCACATATAAATTCTTTTATAATTGTGGTTTCCGACATACATTAAAATGTTACTCTCTTTATATCTCTACATTTATATTTATAGAAAAATAGTTATTTCTATAAGATTCAATCCATATAACACACATAATTATATGTGTTTATTTATACACATATACATATGATCATACCCAAGTTATCTTATGTCCCAAGCTTACATGATATTGTACATACAAATGTATATTTACATAAATGCAATATATACATGTACACATATATATACTCACATTCACATTTCAAAATTATAATTCACACTAATAAAAGTGAATATATTCATATTTTATATATTAAAATTTTGAGTTTTTGAAACACTAATGCTTTCTACAAATACCAAACTTTGGCAACCATCACATATTATGCAATTTTTATTTACAAACCTATACTATTGAAAAAGAGGTTCAATGAATACATAATTCATATCTCTAAGTACATTTGAAAATTTTGTGCTTCATATTAAAGTCAAATACCATTGAAATCTTCAAGTTGGATAAACATAACATTTGATTATACCGCCCATGCGTATGGTTAACACATAATATTGTTAAGGGTGAGAAGGAAATAATGAATGGATGAACTATTAGCAAGGCAAATAGTTGAAAATGAACATCCTTATCAAGTTAGTCTAAAACATACGTATTAGCACTAGTACCAAAAGGAGGTGCAATAATTACGCTAATAGTAAAATATACTTTGAATAATATATTAGAGAGTAAAAAATAAGTAAATGCAAAAAATGTATTTATTAGTGATTTTTATTTGTAATGTAAATGAAGTGATAATAAGGTATGAAAATCTAAATAAGAATGAATGCAAATTAATTTGAAACTATGGAATCCACTTTGAAACTCGCTTTCTTACTTTAAAAAATAAAATAAAATTTATCTTTAAATTCTATTTGGTTGACCCACTTGTCTAAATGACATACTTTATTATCTCATGAGAGTTTCTAAAGTCTTAAAAGCCCTCTTGGAGTACATGACAATGCTCTTTTTGGAGCCCTCTAGCCCTCTTTGTTAGTGTTTGTTAGGTTATCACTTAATTATCCAACTTCCGACGGGTTATCCTGGTAGCACTTTGGGCCCCGATCCCTGCTCGAAAGCCACTCTTCCCTATGATACTACAAAATCCCAAAAGAACTCGAAGGCAAAAAACATAAAAGCCAAACATACACAAGGAGTTCAAGCAAAACTGAAGAAACATACTTGGTTATACAAACCCTCTACCAAGGTGTAACCAACTGGAGGTGTGATACAAAGAAACTAGTCTATTCACACGACAAGACCACAACATGGATAAAGCAAGTACAACCACAATCAACACTTAACCAATTAACTTGCATGATTGTTTCGCATTCAACAACTTACCAACATAAACACAAAAATTACTCTTTTCAAATTAAACTCCAAAATCCTCCAACAGAGTAAATATCCAAAAAAGATTTCACTTGCACACTAAACATTAAGAATATAATTAAAAACTATTATTATCCAATTGTAACTCTTTCAATTAATTAAATCCTCCTAGATAAGAAAATTTACAACAGGAAAAACGCATGAAAAGGTCTAAGTCAACATATACCCAATTGACTTGCACAATGAATCGATTAAAAATCCATACCCACACACACATGAAAATGTCCCCTTTAAATAAAATTAAGCCATTAAGTTTTCAATCCAATAAATGGCTAAAAACAAGTTTCACTTGCAATATAAATGCCAAACAATCTTTTATGGAATAAAAGCAACTCATAGTCTAAAAAGGCCTTTATTTAATCCAAATATAGATCTTTTCAACTGAAGACATATTGACTAAATTAATCTATGATTACTAATAAGAACTTTATTTTCCAGAGTTATTACAATAATATCCAATCAATATTAACATTTAATTCATACTTTCTTAATTCCAAAATACACACACACACACACACACACACACAGACACACACACACACACACACACACACACACACACACACACATTTCTGTTTAAAACTGATAATCATTTTAAGAATAAAATCTCACTAATCAATGTATTCACATTAAAAATACACACACACACACACACAGACACACAGACACACACACACACACACACACACACACACACACACACACACACACACACACACACACACACACATCTCTCTCTATATATATATCAAATCATCATACACCAAATTCGAATTGGTTGACTGAGAAAATAATTTTAAACTGTATATTATAAAGGGACTACAAAATTAAAAAGGGCGGCTACACATTTTTCCTACTTTGGGGTTTACCTCCCTCTCCCCACAACGTGGGAAGAGGAGCTCCCACTATGTGGGAAGCTTCCCCCCATGACTATGGGCAGGGGTACCCACAACGTGGGGTTTACCTCTCCCACAATTGTGGGAAGAGGCTCCCACCCGTGGTGTTTACCTCTCCCACGGTTGTGGGTCGAGCCTCCCCATAGTTGTGGGGTTAGCTCCCATGCCTTCCAAGCATAAACAAAAAAAACAAAAAACAAAAAACATAGCCATTTCACAAAAAATAACATAGCAAAAATAAATTTGTTACACAGGTAAATAATGAATGAATTTAATAAATAGATTGAATGTTAAAGCATTCAATATTGTGCATCCCATAATCTGAAAACTATGATCTAGATAACAATTCTAAAGAAATTTTCAATTCATCCATATTTCACAGCCAATTTCTTTATTCCCAAAATTAGGAAATCTGAAAACCCCCTTATTCCAAGTTCATAATAGAAGAATAATGAATTGCATATATGTTTATGGAAATTAAATTGATAACCCAGAATTCCCAGTTAAAGAGAGAATTTCTCAACCAATAATTTCTTCCAAACAGAGAGGAAAAGAAGAAAACAATTCCAATCACACATTCTCAGATATTTAACAAAACGAACGAAACAAAGTTTTATAATCCAACCTTCAAATGCTTTCCTAGAAGAAGACAAAGAATATCACCCAATCCTTCCAAATGCAAGAACTTCTTCAACAATAGAGAACCAATTTTCAAAATGCCAGACAACCCCCAAATCAACAGCAGAGAGAGGGAATTTTCCAAAATGCCAGAACTTCATATTCTGGAAATTTTTTTCCAATATAAAGGATTTTTACCTAAAATATCCTTTTAGGGCAAAAATATTACTTTTCCTAAGATCAAAATTGAAATACTTTTCTCCAAATTCAATACATTTAAATTTCCTCACACGCCAAAAAGTCAATAAGATATTTATCTTTTAAAAATTCTAAATAACTTCTTACAAAAACACATGACACAATATAAAACCCACTATATGATGCATTAACCAAATAATTTAATTAGATTCCTTGGTAAGATTGATTTTTTTTTTTTTTTTGTAATATAAGGGTCCTATTATAATTTATCCCTTATTTAATTAATGCATGACGATATACATTAATTATTAATAACACTAAGGTATTAATAATTAATCTCACATAAAGAAACACTTGGAGAATTTAACAAAGTCACAAAACACATAGCTCAACTAAACAAAATAAAGACATGAACCGCATACCAACATTGAAAAGGTGGCCTAATTGGCGAACATACAGGGTTGACTAACGATTGACAACGCTCACAAACGAGCAAGGATACGGATGATATTTAGGGCCTTAAGAATATCTCCTCCACTTCCATCGGGTTAACTAGGTACGCTCAAACCTGTGGAGCCAGGTGGAGTCGGTACCTTGTACCTACAATTCCTACATCACCGAACCACACACACACACACATTCAAACATGGTAGACACACCGGTGAAGGAGAACCACAATGTTCTGTGTCTCTTCGAAGTGAGTGACGAAAAATCACTTCCTCACATCCCATACAAACTCCACACATACAAGAAGACAGATACATAGTGCAACTCATACATAAAGTAAATGTGTTAGTCCAGGGTCAGTAACACAAATAAAATTAAATTTCATCATCTATAAAATACAATGCATAAGAAGAATTAACATCTAATCATTCATAAGAAATAGTGCATAATCAACATCTACTCCTCAATAAGCAATAATGCAAAGTCACATCCACTAAATCACACTCCAAAGCATAGTAACTGAATAAAAAACATCAGATCATAATGTATCACCATCCACATAAGCCACTAAAAAGTCAACCATGGTCAACTAGGTCAAATAGAGTTAGATTAGGGAAGGGGTATTACATCCAAGCTATGTTGTTTCTTTGCTTGGCTTTTGGCATGTTGTAATATTGTCTAGGGTTTATTGTTTCTCTTTTTCGTCTTTTGGCATTTATTGATGACATGTATACAACCTTCTAAACAACCAAACCAAAGCATAATTTTTCCTACAAAACTTTTGATAAAGAAGATTTAAAAATAATTATTTTTAAATGTGATTGTATTATGTAAATATAATTAAGGTTAGAGTTCAATTTACAATTATTATGAAATTTAGGGTAAGAGATATGGTTTAATAAGATCTATGATAGTAATTAAATTAATATTAATATTATAGATGGATCTCTAATAATTTAATTAATAAATATATTATTATAATCATATAATACAATATATCAAAATATATATTATATAATATTTTTTAATATTTAATTTAAAGTTACTATATATATATTTTATATTTCATTATTTTTATATATAATATTCTAGATATGTATGACATTAAATTTTAATTTCATAATTTATAATAATAACCTTAAGTTTATATTTAATAAAATTTATTAATCAAATTATATTAAATATTAATAATGTTATTATATTAATGTTATATGATTATTATAAACCTTGATTGTAATCTTAAAATATTGAAAACAATAAAATTATTTTCATCACTCATAAATTTCAATGTAAACTGTTTTTTTTTGGTAATGAATGGGGTTTAGAGAGCCTTACCCTTTGTTTTAAAATTAAAAAAGAAATCAATATAATAAATTATTATACTCTAATAATATTATTACGCCGAAGGCGTATTACACTGACATAATGGATGCACAAATATGTATTAACAAAAACTATAAGCATTAAATTTGACGTGTTTGTGACACTTAAATGCATGAAGACCAAAAAAATATTTAATTTATTTTCTCCTCTTAACTATCACTCACCGTGAGTTTAAATATTAATCAATTTTGTCTATCTGCATCATATTAAGAGTTGACTTCCTAATTATGTCAATCTAATATGACAATAATAATATAAAGATATGATAATATAATATTAATAATAATTACTAGTTTGTGCTTTGGTGAAGAGTTTAATAGAAATATAAAAATACAAAATAATAATAATATCTTAATAATAATTTAATATTGATTATAATATCATAATACAATATTACTTTAATTTTAGTTACAATATAATAATATAGTTATTTTTTAAATGAAATAATAAATAAATATGATATCTTTTGACGTACTTTACTTATATTTCTCTAAAGATAAATGTACTAGTTTATAATACATTTATATTATATTATTATAATATCATTAAAGAATAAACTATAAATACATAATTAAATGTACTGACAACACAAAAGGATGGTGCACAAGGTTCAACAGAGGCGAAATTTCATAGGTCAATATTAGCGAACAACTCAGCGAAGACTTGGTCAATGACAGGGACATGCTGATGCAAATGGAAGGAAAAAAGTGCTCATAGGGGCGAACATAATCCCAATTGGCAATCAACTTGCCAATACATTAACTCAACCAACAAATGGAGGCATTGGGGAAGCATCGAAGCAGTAGCCAACATGTAAGATCACAAATGCTCCGTCAGCTGGGGTGAGAGGGGTTGTGATGCAGAACCTTGTGTCAACTTCTTTATCTCACTCAAATGAATTGCAATAAACACACTTCAACCAACCAATAATAGGTTCCTCAACCCTTCACACCTTCCACCCACAAACCTTCACCAAATCACTCAAATGGGGTTTTCCATTTAAATGACTTAACTGAACATAACTTAGGGGCTCAACACACCTATGACACCCTGACACAAGGTTCCACATACCCAAGTTTATTGGTTCAATCCCCAATACACAAAACTGCACTTAACATGCTTATTCCTACTAGCCCTCCAAAACAGGTAGTCTGACATTTACTCAAAACTTTCCCAAACCACTTGAAAAAAAAACACTTTCAGATACCTTTTTTCAAGTTCTTCAACATATCCCAAATTCAGCTATAGTTGTTTTGGACCAACCTTCTAGACCAGCACCCTATCCTACTAGGATTAGGCCTAATTAGGCCACTTTTACAAAGAAATCCTATGAAATAATTCTCTCCTCAATACCAAACCACCCAAAAGTCTTGAGTTAGGATGCAAAACAACATATTTTCAAGGTTTTAAGAGGTTCCATGCTCATTAACACTTTCAAACATCAAACCCTCACTTTTAGGATCCAAAACCTAGGGCTTCCCAAATCTCACACATCCAAACACTTCTAGACCCAACCAAAAGGTAAAACACCATCTACTCAGCATGGATAGACACAATCCATCATAAAATAATACACTTGTTCAATGAAAACTCTCAAACCTATACATGGCACCAGGTATGCACTCTTCAAATAGCAACTTTTCAACAATTGGTGATCACCATCTCTCCAATTCACTCTCCCCTACATTCAAATCAACACAAGAGGCTATAATACACTGATCTAGACCCAATCCGCAAGAAAAAAAAATACATAAAGTGGAATGGGTCAATTTAGCATTGTGACCCTCAAACCTTCAATAAATATGTCTTCTGCAATAGTTTTAGTGACAATCAATAATATATGCACAAAAAGGATGGATTAAAACTTCAAACCAATTCCAAATGAGTGTTAGAAAATTCCCCTATCACTTACAATGAAAATCCAATTAAATATTTCCTTCTACGGATTGTTGCAACCAAGGAAAAGTTCAGATTTTGCTCACAAAATGTAGGGAGCCGTATAAGTTTTATTGCAAAAATGTTTGTTTTTACATATATCACCTTTCAACCAACAACAACAACCTCTCCCACACGTGAGAGTGAGGTTTTAAACCCATTTGGACTCCCCAAACCGAAAACAACCTCCCTAACTACCATTTGAACCAACTAGTCGTTGGGATTCAACATTTGAATTTGTTAAACTTGACAACACTTGACATTTCGACCTTATGATATCAAGAAACTTAACCTAATGCCTTGAACATCTTTAAAACACCTTATGAACCCCAAATTAACACCTATTATGCCTTCTTGACAATTATTACATAAATTGATCTTCAAGACATTGTTTTAGGTCAAGAATGACCCTCTTACATCCAAATAGACTCAAATAGACTCAACCTTTCCACATTTTCTTTTGAGGTCTCCTTGGACCCTTAGGTGATCCTACACTAGATTGAGCCACAAAAAGTATTCCTAGAAGGGCCGAAGTAGCAGAAGAGGCAAACTCATGATCTTGGGCATGGGAGGATTGGGAATAAAAAAGACCCCCTCTGAAAAAGAATTTAGGATCTTGAAATAATGACAACCCCCCCCCCCCCCCCACAAATGATGGAGGAACGTCAACCCACAGATCTCTATTACTAGTGCCCAAAATAATAAACCCTATTCGCTGTCAGATAGATGATCCAAACTGATATCGATATCCTCATCCTACCTTCAACCACATTGGGAGCATTTTAAGGATTGTGGATTATTTGTCAAATGGTTAGGAAAGGATCTGCTGATGTAGATGATGTTGGAGTGGCTCAGCTCGACCTTTGAGGATCAGGTAAGTGTCAACGCCCTTGGTGAAGGTTTGTTTCTTTTAGAATGCATTAATTAAAACCTAAAAAATAAAATTTTATTTGGGGAGCCAATGTTCTTTAAAGGTTTCTATTTTTACAAGTTGGATTGGGAGCCAAATTTTAATCCTGCTCTGCATTGCCCAATGCGCTTCCCAT
The DNA here is from genome assembly GCF_030272615.1 of Cryptomeria japonica. Lineage (NCBI taxonomy): Eukaryota > Viridiplantae > Streptophyta > Pinopsida > Cupressales > Cupressaceae > Cryptomeria > Cryptomeria japonica. The sequence continues at coordinate 581,516,079 of NC_081407.1, read as the reverse complement.
TCTGGGTTACCCTAGTTAATCTCCCATATGAATACTAGAGTATATAAATATTAGAGAAGATTGGGAATTCTATAGGAACAACAATTTGATTCGAATAGGATTTCTTCCTAGGAAAATATGGGGTTGTCAAGATCTTGATTGAACTAGATATGAATTTCCAATATCTAGGCAATTTGGAGATCTTAACAGAGAAAGGGAGACGGTTTCAAAAGATCGTAATAAAATCATCAGGGGGAAAAAGTATTATTAGCAAAAGTTTCATTTCTAGTTGGTCGATGAGCTCGGGGAAATCTATAGATTATACCTTTGGGGAAGGTGGTAGATTAGGGGAAAGTAATCCATCATTAGCAGATTGGTAGATCCCTAACCCCCCATGCCTAGACACATAAATATTGCACTCTATGAAAGATGCTTGTGCAAGTTCAATACCAGATTCTCATATTATTGATCGGAAGAGGGTTAATAATAAATGTCAAGATGAGATTCCCCAAAATTCTCCCCCAGGATTTGAAAATATAACCCTCCCCCAAGTCTCTCAGTGTAAAAAAAGCAAGGAGTCTCATCCCTCCCCCCAATGATAATGATAATGCCAGACTATGTGATAAGGAATATGATCCCATGCAGAAAGATCTAGGGTCAAAAGAGCAATTAGAGCATATAGTCCATGAGTTAGAAAACCTACAATAAGAAATCAATAACAATCTTGAAACAATTGCTCAATTGGATCGGTCTGATTCTACAAAATGGATAAGAAACCCTCTATTTTCTCATAATTAGAATAGCCATGAGGACTCTATAGAAAAAGAAATGGGAGAAAAGTCAATTGAGATGGAGGATCCCGAGGATGGAAATTTGAATGTAGGTGAAATTCAAGTTGAAAGACAAGACTTGATCCAAAAAATAATGGAACTGGACAACCTGGATGAAGAAGGCTTGGTTGATGCAAATCCACATGAATATGCTGAGGAGGGTACATGTAGAACTGATCATACACTAGGATTTGAACAAGAAATGTCTACCAAGAAGATGCCTGATTGTGGTAAAGGGAACCCCAACATAAGAGGAAGGAAGTACTTTTTAGAGCTTTGGACAATGGATGGTCAAGCAGAAGGTCAAATGAAGCTAACAACCCTGCACTATCTTAGGGGAAGGGAAACACCCTTCCCCAAGAGAAATGAAGCTCTTGTCTTGGAATGTTAGGGGCCCAAGAGCCCCTAACAAGCAGTACTTGGTCAAGCGCAAGTGCCTCTCAAGTAAGACTGATATATTGTCACTCCAAGAAACAAAAATAAATGTGGAAGAAATTGCTAACTTCACAAAGAAATTAGGACCATGGCATGTGGATGTTGTCAATGCAGAAGGAGCCTTAGGAGGGTTGGCCATATTATGGAGGAGGAATGCAGTCAACTTTGAGCCACTCGTAGATGAAAGGCATTGGCAAGGAGGCTTGGTTAGATCCCTTAACAACAATCTTAAATTCATTCTCATAAATGTATATGGTCCTACACGCACCCTTAGGAAAAGAGAAGTATGGACAAATATTGAAGGGCTTATGTTAAGATTTGCATACAACATTTTCATTTTAGGGGGTGATTTCAATGATATATTGAATTTATCTAAAAAGAGGGGTTGTTCTCAATTGATGGATCACTCTTAGATGGATTTCAGAGAATGGGTCAGTAGAAAAAACTTACTAGAAATTGAGACTGACAGAGGGGAGTTCACTTGGAACAATAAGAGATTGGGTTTCAGCCAGATTGCTGAGAAATTGGATAGGTTCTTCATTAAAGGGGATATTTCTACCTTCCCCTTTGACTTCAAAGTGACTGTACAACCATGGTCAGGGTCAGATCATTATCCAATCTTGTTGGAGATAATGGGAGGTAAAAAACCCCACTGGTGCCCATTTAAATTTGAATTTGTGTGGCTAAAACACAAATATTTTTTCAAAGGAATATTTTTTAGGGTTTAAATTTTTCTACTTGGTATCCAATCTCAAATTCACCAAAAGAAAAACTTCTGAAATGGAATAGGGAGCACTTTAAGGATATTTTCTCAGAGAAGCTTAGAATAGAGGATGATCTTTCAGCCTTAAATGAGCATGTGCTTATAGTTGGAATGGATAAGGAGAGCTTCATTTCAAAGAAGAATCTATTGTAGGATTATGAAGATTATTTAGCTAAGGAGGAAATATTTTGGAGGCAGAAATACAGGGAAACCTGGTTAGAGGATGGTGACAAAAACTCCAAGTTCTTCCATAACTTAGTCAAATAGAGGAGAGAAATAAACAAAATCACTTGAATTTGAAGAGAAGATAATTCAGCGATAGAGGATCCCACCCTCATTTTTGAAAGCGCAATAGCCTACTTTAGAGGTATCCTCAATAACTTGGAAGGTTTTGATCTAGATAACCATAGAAAATGTCTTCAATTCATCCCTAAACTGATAAATGATGAGCAAAATTGTATGCTAAACAAGAGGATAAAAATGGATGAAGTAGAAACAACCCTAGCTCAATTTCAAATAGATAAAGTGCCAAGCCTAGATGGGTTCCCAATTGTATTTTACCAGAAATGCTGGGATATCATAGGTAATGATGTGGTGGAAGCCTTAATAGCAGCTCAAAAGGCTGGAAAATTCTTGAAGGAAATTAATCATACCTACCTAACCCTAATCCCAAAATAAGAGACTGCATCAAAATGGGAAGACTTCAGGCCCATATATCTATGCAACATGATATACAAATTACTGGCTAAACTGATGGCCAATAGAATAAAAACATCCTCCCTAACATTACATCAAATGAACAAACTGGATTTGTTCGTCGTAGGTCAATTTTGAAGGGCATTATTTTAGCTTAGGAGGCCATTCACTCCATTCAAAATAAAAAGAAGCCCAAACTAATTATTAAACTATATATCAAAAAGGCCCATGAAAATGCTGATTGGCTTTTCTTATGCAAGTGAATGGAGGCTTTTGACTTTAGTAAGAAATAGATAGATTGGATCTTCTTCTGCATCTCAACTTCACAATTCTTTGTGATAGTTAATGGTACTCCAAAAGTTTTTTTGAATCTTGGAGGGGATTGAGACAAGGGGAACCACAATCACCCTTCTTATTCATAATCATGCTAGAGGCTCTAGGGAGAAGCATTCTGGAGTTAAAAAGACTAGGGAAGATTACAGGCATTAAAATCATTAGTGGGGTGGATGCTTGCACTCATCAACAATTTTCAAATGACACCCTATTGATGGGGAGAGGTAGGAAGAAGGAGGCTCGGGAATTCAAAATGATCCTCAAACAATATGACAAGGTGTCAGGCCAAGAGGTGAGTATCAAGAAATATGAGATATTCTTCTTCAATGTAGAACCAAGAAAGGAAGTTGAGACTACCACTCAGTTGGGGTTCAAAATTGGTAATCGTCCATGCCCATATCTAGGAATTCCCTTAGATAGAGGTATCTAAAACCCCAAATTATGGGAACCAATGAATGAAAAATCAGAAAGGAAGTTATCCGCTTGGAAAGGGAAATGACTCTCCTAGGTAGGAAGATTGGTGATGCTAAGGTCAATTTTATCTGTCATGCTAATATACATGTTATCTTGTCTTTCCCTTTTAGTTGGGGCTAATAAAAAAATCACCCAAATCATGAGGAATTTCTACTAGCAAGGAGTCTTAGAAAAGAAGAAAATTGCTTGATTTCTTGGGAGAAGCTATGCAGATCTATGCAGGATGAGGGCATTGGCCTCAGAAACTTGATGTGGCAAAACAAGGCCTTGGGTGAAAAGTTGGCCTATAAAATATATTCTCAACCAAACCTCAAATGGGTCAAGGTCATTGAATCCAAGTATCTCAATTCTGATAGTAATGATGAAAATTTCAAAGTGGAAAATTGCCCCAAAGGTTCTAGGATCTAGAATTTTATCTTGGAAAGCAGGACGATAGTTCTGGGGCATATATCATGGGACATTTTTTTATGACAGGTCAACTCTCTTCTAGGAAGACTCATAGGGAGGTTTTCTCCCAATTGACAACATGATGGATACCAGGTCATTCAAGGACTTCTTTCTTCAGAATTGGGGCATATCTCTTCATTGTTATGTAGTGATGCATGAGGACCAATTATCCCTGGGGTAGGATTGGAAGGATTTCTCATAGCACATGAGCTAGGTTGACTGGAAGAGGTAGAAAGATATTCTCTCAGTTAGATCCATGATCTTTTATGAAGGTTGTGATAGGGTTATTTGGACCAAATCAAAAAATGGTCAATCTAATTCTAAGGATGAATTTTAGGTGATCTACAAAGATGCGATGTAGAGAAGGGATGATATTCCTATTATTCTTTGCTGGGATAAATTATACCTGCCAAAGGCTGGTTCTTTCTCTTGGGCCGCCATCCAAGGCAATATCCTAACTACAAATTATTTTAATAAAATTGGCTTCTTAGGCTCATCAAGATGTACTCTGTGTAGAATGGATGAAGAAAGTACTGACCACTTACTTCTTACATACCCTTTCACACAATCTTATTGAATGTGACTTCTCAACAAGCTATATTGGTCAACTACAATACCATCTAGTATTCTAAAATGGTTCAAATGGTGGTCAATTATCAAAAAACTTAGTCTATTTGGCAATCTCTGGATTCACAACCTTTCAATCATGATTTGGGAATTGTGAAAATAGAGAAAAAAATAAATCTTGAAAGAGGAAGAGATGGAAGTAGGCATGCTCTTCAATAAAATCAAGGCTACCATTGTTGAAGTAGTGAATATAAGAAATTTGAAATTTGTCAGGAAAGATTGCAAGTTCTCAAATTGGACAATCTTATGAGAAAGAATTGGCAAGGCCTTAGAATTCCTCCATTCTTTGGAAAAATAAATGTAGACAGTCATAAGAAAAGAAGGAGTTGTGTCTAGTCTGTGCCTAAGACAGGGTGATATAAGCTCAATTTCGATGGAGCCTCCCATGGAAATCCAGGAATGTCAAGTGCAGGATGTGTAATTCAGTCATGGGATGACAAAATTATTGCCTACAAAGCTATATGCTTGGGTCATGCCACAAATAATTTAGCAGAGTTCCATGGTTTGATTGATGTCTTAATGTTATGTAGATCCTTAGGTATCTCAAATGTGGAAATTGAGGGTGATTCGACAATCATTATTAATGCTATAAGATTGATAGACACACCCAATTGGAATTTGAAAAGCCTTCTTGATTGTACCTTGGAATTATTGGATTTGATTCAAAATCACATGATCAACCACATATATAGGGAAGCAAATGGGCTTACAGATAGACTGGCCAATTAGGGTGTCAATGGAGAACATATTGATATTCATGACTTGGACACCACCTCAGCATGTGATCCTCATCAGGTGGATTATGATATTAATTGCTAAATCTCCCATCATGACTTCATGGGGCTTGATATGAAAACCTCATTAAATATGGTGTACTTAGTCATTATTTCCCAACTAAGCCAAGGAATTAGGAAATGCGGGCATATTTAATCCATCCCCAAGTTGGCACGATATTTTAAATTTGGCAATTGTACAAGAGATCTTACATGTGTGAGTCTGCCTCAATACTTCTTCTATTATTGTGAGATGGTGTGACACGAGACTTGTAGCTTATAAAGCTGGCTTATGCTAGAAGTTTCATATCAATTTTTAGTTAAGCTCTATTCTTGCTAGGTTTTCTCAATGGAGTCCACTCTATGATTTCTCTCTAAGAAAAGGCAAATGTCATTCCTTGGCACTATCAAGGACAAAAGGTGGGCAAAAATTATCAAGTTGGAGGATGATTTGGTTAGCAGAGCTGTGAGGCAAATTATTGGGGAGGACTTCATTGAATATTAGCACCGCTATCAAGTGAACATGGATATTGCTGCGGTGTTTGTATCCATTCTTTTGGTGATGGGCTTGCCAAAATTCTCGGCAACATTGCTCTACCGCACTCTGGTTTCGAAAGGAGATTCTAGGTGATTTGAATTTGGCCGTGGACAATGTAGATCAAGAGATGATGATCAATACCTTGAGGATTATGTGGTTAGGCCTGGGCCAAGGGACATGGGTGTGAACATGGAGCAAGTCCCCAAAATGCCCATTCTCATTGTCAAGGATAGGGCAGATTTTGAAGAAAGGAAACCCAGTATTGCAAGAAATATTAAATTTTTGCAAATGTGGCTTGGCCAAAAGGCAACTCTAGGTGGGGATTGGTGGAAGGAATATATGATTGTAGATGGTTATGTGTCATGGTCACTTGAGATGGTGGTTGACAGAGAGGAAGAGGAGGTGGTTGAGGTTCCACAGATCCTAACAAAGAGGAGGCATGACTGCTCTAGACTAAGTGAGATTCAAAATCAGGCAATTTGTGTAGCCAAACGACCCCTCCCTCCTCATAGGGAGTGTGTATTTGTGGACTAGAGTGTTGTCTTCAAAATCTGACTCACTTCAACATCCTTATAATAAAATGAGTAAACTCTGTGCAAGAGGAATGTTAAGGGGAAGGAAATTCTTAGGACAACATATGACAAGGTTTGATTTAACCTTCTACACTTCAGATATATTCATAATCCAGGTGGGTATACCTTTGTGAACTGGATTCACACTTTCAAAAGATAAATCCACAACAAACCAGTCCAGAAAACCAGTGGATCTATTCACCTTGAAACTAACTGAAACAAAGGAATGAAAATTATATTCATATTCAATATTGTGACCAACAAAACATGTAATAAAAAACTTCAATCAATACCAGAGCCTTATCCAAGGTCACAGAGTCATCTAAATTCAGATAATACTCCCCAAACAAAATATCTTTATGCATCCCATTGGCTCGGCTTCTGTTAATCCTTATACATGCCTAACACTTATAAGAATTTATGCATATCAAATTAAACCATGATCATCAAGATTCAAAGTTCCCTCCAAAGAATTTACTGGTAGGAGTGATCCCCACATCTTTAATTTCCCTCCTAAAGAGAAAAGCTAGCGAACACATCTACTGAAAATTGCCTTGCAACCCCATTCAAACAAAATAACCCTGGATTATTCAGAATGAAAACAGTAAACAAATTGTAAACACACTTGAAGATGACACAAATTTTACTCAAAAGCCAATGGTCTGTATATTGATATATTTTTCAAGAAAGTACTACAAAAACTTTGGAATTTCCTCCATTACACTTAGAAAAGCTCAGATATGATTTTCTTCAGCGTTTTCTTACAATTCTTTACGATCCCTCTCTCTCTAGTCCTGGTATCCATTTATAACAATATGGATGCACAAAGCTTCGTACTTTCCGAGGAGAATTAGTTACAATCATTTCTTTTCCAAAAGAGGTTACAAAGCCTTTTACAAAACAGTTACATGTCCTTTCCAACTTCTGCAGCTTCTTCAACTTGCTGTTTGGTTGTAACCTCTTCCAACTGTTCCGGAGTGCCCTCTAACTGCTCTGCTTCTTGGATGGCATATTTCGTTATCCATTCATTGTACACATCATCAGTTGACCATGTGAAATTAATCACCTTTGTCTTAGCCTTGGTCAGCCTTTTCCAAGAATTCCTCATCTTGTTAACCTCTGAATTGAGGAAACTATAATGAGATTTAATTCTTTCTATCTCTTGGATTGTTACAACAAAAAAGGAAGCATCATCTAAATCAATAATTCCTTTTATCCTGGCTGACAATTTGGCTTCCAATTCTTTAAGCCACACTTGTTTGTCCTTTAATTGATTTGGGCTAGCAAAAACTCCTAGAATCAATTCAAAAACCTGATCAGTATATTCCTTTTTATACAGGTTGATCTTCCTGTCAGCATTGTCTACCTCTCCTGCTAGCTTTACTAGATCCTTGGCAGTGTCACAAGTGGATTTAATGGTAGGATCAGCCCCAGCTTCATCATAAGATGCACAAATAGCTTCCAAGTCCTTCTCTCTGGGCTTCCACTTGTCAAGAATGGGTGCCAAAATAGCCTTATCCCCATTTAGCTCATTCCTCATATCCAAAATCTTGCTTATGTTATTATAAAGCAATGAGGCATTCATTGTATCTGCAAAACTAGAAATTGTAGCCCTTACTCTCTCCTTGTACTTCTTTGCATATAAGGCCTGAGCCTGTTTTAAATTTTCTAGTTCTTGAGGAGTAATCTCAACCATTTGAGAGCTGGAGGGTGCTGAAGATGGTGGAAACTCAATGATAGGGCTAGCGGGTGGAGGTCTTGCAGGAGAAGAGGAGATCATCAGTGTTGAAGACTCACCTTGATGGTGTTGTCCACTCAACTGGCTCTGCAGCTTAGCAATGATGCTATCCTTACCTCTTACCTCCTCCTTAGCACTGTTATAGGCCTTCAAAATTATCTCCAACTTGACTTGGAGGATCTCCTTTTCCTTGGCTTCCTTTTCTGCTACTACAACACTAAATTTTGTAGTCGCTAGCAACTTCCACCACCCCTATATTCTGCACTCTTTTCACCATCATTCCACCAAGGTAACTTGACCCTGGGGTATCTTTGCTTTTCTTACTCTCATTTCTCTTGAGAGACCACATGATGAGTGCAGCATTATCCTTACTGAAAGTAATTCCCTCCATGGGTTTGGTCTCCTTTTGCACTGCATCTAGTACCAGGGCATCTGCTATATCCCATTCAGGTAGAATAAGCACTCCAGCTTGTGCCACCATATCTCTTCCTTGCTCAGGGGTGATGGTCTTGAATTATTCCATCATCTCTTGCTTTATTTCCTCCTCTACTAGGGCTGGATCTTTATTAGGCTGTTCACCTTTTCTCTTTTCACATCTAGCATTGCACCTATCTATGTTATGTTTCCATATAAATTGCATAAATGCTCCTGATGTGACAAAATTGTTGTCAGCCAAGAAGACATTAATTGCCTGCTTTATCTTAGGATCCCATTCCTGACCTTTGAGTTTAGTGGTGGTAATGTCCATTTTAGTAGCAAGGGGTTCTTCTGGCATTCCTTCTTCCACTTCATCATAAGTATAGGCAAATTTCCCTAGACTGCCTAACTGTAGGAGTTGCTCAGCCGCTGTTTGCTCATCTCCTATGTGGATAGGGGATTGGGATGCAAAATACAAAGATGCATCCGATTTTACTTCTTTCTCTACCCTCTGCTTCTTTGGGCTCTCTTGGATGTCAATGACATCTTGTATCTTCCTCTTTCCTTTAGAGGTAGAGGGCTCCCCTGTTGTAGGCATCAACACACTGTAACTAGATTTCTTATGCAGTGTATAATCACTAGGAGGGATTGCTCTGCTGGAAGCTGACCTACTTAGGACCACTCTTTCCTTTTTAGGGTTGCCTTTAATCACATCTTCCCTCTTCTCCTTTAGGGTCTGCATCACATCCTCAAAGCAAACAATTAAAAACTTTATTTTCTCCTCCAGAGGGAAAAAGCTAGACAAAGGGTCATAGCTGGCATCAAACTGATGCACAAAATCCAAGGTTTTCTTATAAGCTACCCATTTCTCCTTCCTCAGCTCCTGCTCATCTAGATCAAACTCATTTCTGATGAGGTCTTCAGGAAACTGAAATTGATGGGGCCTACCTCTGCACGCTGCTCTCTTTCTAAACATGCCATTGAAGAAATCTTCTGGATCAGCACACCTGGATATTGCAGTAGATAAATGATAAGGCTTGAGAAAATCCTCAAAGCAATTCCAACATCCCTTTGTTATTACAAATTGGTGGGCTATGGTAACTGTAGGGAAAATAGTCCCTTTACCCTTGCCTGTTAGTTCTGCCTCTTGTACACCACCAATTTGTCTAAGGATCTCTGCAATTCCCATTTTGAGAGGGACCTGATAGGGTAACAAGAATGGGGTGTCTCTAAAACCAAAAACTCTGAAAACTGTTGAGACTGGGTACAGATAAATGTCACCTCGATTGTGAACAATTTTTATGTTCTCTGCAAATTCTTTTGGTCTTATGAATTCCAAAAGAACCTTGGGGATTCTTGGGTTCTCCAAGCAGAGGAGAGTCCTGATCTTGGATGAAAAGTATTTGTCAAACTTAAAGAAACTGGCATCCTCTCTATCCCATGACAACACAGTACTCCATAGTTGTACTGACATCTTTTCTCATTCTTTCTCTTTGACGAGGTCCAATCCACTGGCAAAGTAATCACCACCTTTGAAAAGAAATAGATGCATCAGGAGTGAGTACCATCCGAAAGGCCTATCCACCTTTCCATTATTTATTCTTGTTAACCCTCCATGGATAGCATCAATAATGAAAGAAGCATAATCAAATGTTACTGCAAGAGAAGGATTCAAAATCTGAGCAATCATTAACAAGTATTGATTGGGCATATTCGCTTCAGCATCTTCTCCCAAAACTTGGCAAAGTTCCCAATACATTCCCTTAGCCCTAAGGGTGAACATACTCAATGAAAAGGGTTCTTCTGTGTTGGGTCCTACAACCGTCAACCCACCTATCTTCACAAAAAATTCCTTGAGAGGCCCATTCCTAAGATGATTCCTCTGTGCACTATAAATTTGAGCTAATGATTTGAAATTTATGGGTTCTAGAAAATTGGTAAACTCATTGAGCCCAAAAGCATTTCTGAATTCTTCAGTATTAATCTCAATAAGGGCTTTTCCATTTATGTCCCGAATGCTTCGTGTGACTGGATCATAGTTAAGTTCAATTTGGGTCAACAAATCCATATCCATAAATACCCCTGGGACTACCAACTTCCTAGCATCTAACTCCCAAATACTGTTTTGCGGGGCCAGATAATTTCTCATTCCAAATCCAACCTTAAATAACCCCAACCTAGACAATCTGACTTGTGGGTCTCTCAATCAGTTACCCTTGTCATACAGTCCTTCCCCTACTTTCAAATGGGGAGCTCTAGGCACTAATTCTTTTGCTTTCGATGCCTGGTTAGTTGACAATGTTAGCTGTTCAAGAAAATCATCATAGATAGCTCTTTTCGGATAATTGACTTTCCTAGAAAATTCTCTCTCAGGTGCCATTTTAAAAACATAAGAAATGAATACTGCCCTTAAATAATTCTGTGACAAATCAATATCTTATCTAAAACACACCACACAAAAATTGCTATACAAGAATACGAGAAAACCTGTTCTTAACTCGAAGGAATTTGCTCTGCAACTGAATTGACTCACTCTGTACCTAAAGAAAATAGCTTTGTATCTGCTCCTCTGCAATAATTCTTTAAAAAGATACCTTCATCCGATTGATAGGAAATCATATATTGTACCCAAGGTCTTAACTGCAACATTGATTTCACATGCTTTGGCCGTCCTTTCAAAATTGAATTCATGGGAGAATTCATATTTTTCGCTCCAACGGGCCACAACGTTCCTGCAATTCTTTCCTTTCGTTCTTTCGCAACTTCATGAAGCATAACCATCGGGCAGTTTGGTCCTGTGAAATAGTGCCAACCGTCTGATCAAAAGAAACTTGATCGGTCGTTACACTAACTAACAGCCTTGGCTCCACACTGGGTCCCACTTCTTTATTGGCTACGTGCTACCACGTGGCACTCAACCACTGGCTTTAAAAAACCTTTCGCATTCAACTCAATGTCATCTGCGTGTCTTTCTTTTATACTGCTGGTTCCACCTTGGCGGGCCCACGACTTCTTTTAAAACCATGTGTCCATGGACACGTTACCATCCATCATGACATATGGACAGTCCTCTTTTACTTTCGCTATTTCGCAACTTCGTGAAGCATAACATATGGATGGTCCTCTTTTACTTTCGCTATTTTGCAACTTCGCGAAGCATAACCATCAGGCGGTTTGGTCTAGCGAAATAGCGCCAACCGTCCGATCATTTTCTAGTTGCTCGACACTTAACCATCTGAATAGACCCCGGGAGGGGTGGGCCCTCTGACTCAACTTTAAGCACCTGGCATCCAGTCACCTTCAGAGCTGACATGTCAGTTTTTCATTTGCCGAGAGAAAGCACTGGGCTCCGATTAATTCTTGACACCTGTATCTGCCAGGTCATCTCCTATCCTATGACCTGACTCACCTCTGGGACTCGCCTTTTAGCCTTTAATCCTGACTTGCTAACTATTGTAGCTTATGCTGCGTGCCGCCACTCTATTCGCCTTCTCGACCAGCTGGACTGTCTACATGGAATGCCAGGTCATTTTGCAACTTCACGAAAGATAACTGTCGAGCATTTTCATCCTGCGAAATAACGTGAACCGTCAGATCAAAAGGGACTTGATCACCTTTTAGTCACTTAGAAAATCCTCGCATGCAGGGTCCCACCAAACGCTTTCACCATTTCGTGAAAGGTATTTCACTTGTAGGTTCAGGCTACGAAATAACGCTAGCCATTGGATCTTGGACAAGATGAGACCTCTTTAGACCGGACCAAAATCGCCATTTAGAACGCAAAGCCTTTTCACAACTTCATGGGTTTTAAACCATGCGCAACTTCACCTAGCGAAATAGCGAAAGCCATAGATCCATCCGTGAGATGTGCACTGGTTACCGAGCCGGACAACTTTAGGAGAAATACACATACGACATAGATTTTTGTGATTAATTCACATGACCGCCTAGGCAAAAGACAAGGGGGGACACTTCCTACGATCCCATAACCCATTACTTAAGTGGATAAAGTAATGAAAGAATAGAAACTAGAGGGTTTTTATCAAACATTAGGCGATTTAAAATCAAAAAACCCTAAACCCTTAAGACTTAACATAGAGCTGAAGTAATTGAAAATGCATCTTACTCAAGACTTCAAAATCATAGCCAATTATGGGAAAGGAAAAGCCCATTTTTAATCAGTGATAACACAGAGCCCGTTGAAGGAGAAGAGAAAATGCAGGAAATGACAGTCTGCTCCGGGTGGGTCCTCTTCTGATAAGGGCTAAGTTTATTTATGTTTTATGAAGTATGCAGTATGTAAGGCATGAATTTTTTATATCTGATCATGCTTAGTAGTTTTCAGAGGGCTTAGGAGCCAACTATTAGTAGATTGTAAATTTCCGATAATGCCACATAGAACATAATTTTGATATAGACAATATATTCGATCTGCTGCAAAATTTTGTAAACTTTTTATATAATACTGCTTCGACCGTAGTCTATTAAAAATATTAATGTATTATTATTATTATTTTAACTATATTAATATCTCCATATTTTCATCTTTCTTGCTTCTTGTGGTGGTTTATTCTTCCTCTCCCCTTCGCACCATGTCATTTTACTAGTTTTCTCCATGGTTGTTCTTTGTCATATGATGGCCATTTCTCCCATCAATAAGTGCATTTCCTTACCTTTCCCAAATGGGTAGTACCCAAAATCTGGCAAATTTTTCCTTATGATAATTTTTAATATCCAATGCACTATATATGGTTGAGAGTTGATCCATGAGGTGTAGGGAATAACATCCTAGTTGCTTTCCTTTGCGTTCTTTATCCCACCCAAGTTGCAACCAATATTTTCCTTTCCAATTGTATAGTCATATACCTCACGATCAACTATGTGGATGAGCGTTTGCTCCCCCACAATACTTTTAATTCTGCCATCAAAGATTATGAACTTCATTCTAGTAAAGCATTAGAAGGAAGGATTTACTTATAAATTTAGGGTATTTTCCCCGAAGAGATGAATCAGAGCTATATACTGCTTTATTAGCTCATAAATTGGAGCTCTGTGTGATAAAATACTTACAAATACAAGGCACTCTTCCTATTGGAACATCTACACTCCAGAAACTATTGTGCAAGAGGACTTAAAAACCCCATATAATCAAATATTTTTGAACAAGTTAGATGCAAAGAAATTTTAAAGAAAACAAATGAACATCAAAATAACACATAAGACACAAATTTACGTGGTAAAATATTGACAAAAATACCAAGGAAACATCCACAGGACAAGGTATCAGTATTCTTATTGCTCATGAGAAAATTAATTACAAACTTCACAGCTGCTCTTTCTTGTAGTCTGAATTTGCAAAGCATAACAATAATTATTACATCACAAGTTTCCTTCATAGGCAACATTTATATATACCAAAATTATTCTAAATGCAACTACCACCAACATAGAAATATCTCTCTCAACTCCTTAAAAGAAAGTAGGAAATTTCTCACAAAGAAAAAACTCCTTAAAATAAAACAATAACTTTCTCACAAAGAAGAACTCCTTAAAAGAAAGTAGAAACTTTCTCATAAAGAAGAAGTGCTATTATGAAGGTGAGAAGAAATTAGGAATTTATCACTTCTATAACTTCATGTTTCTAATTATTGTCACTATCCAACAATCTCCACCTTGACAACAATTTACCTGATACCTGCCCAAAACCACCATCACCCCTTTTGCAAGCCAAGAGAAGCCACAATCCATTTCAGCTTCTCTACCGGTATTAGTTTAGTAAACATGTCTGCATAATTTTTAGGGGTATGAACTTTCTCAAGGATTACTCCACCTCCAATAACCTATCTTACAAAATGGTACTTAATTTCAATATGCTTGATTCTACTGTGATAAGTTGGATTTTTATCCAAATGAATAACACTTTGACTATCACAAAATACAATCACTTTGTCTTGCACCTTTCTAAGCTCTCCCAAAAAATCCTTCAACCAAATTGCCTCTTTACAAGCATGCGCGACATCCATATACTCTACCTCAGTTGTGGATAAATCAACTATTTCGTGAAGCTTTGACATCCAATAAATAGCCCCATCTACAAGAGTAAAGACATAACCTGATGTAGATCTCCTTTTGTCCAAATTAGCTGCAAAATCAAAATCAACATAACCACACACTGACCCGCTAAAACCATCATAGGTGATACAATAATCACTTGTGCCTCTGAGATGCCAAATCACCCATTTCACTGCTGCCCAATGCTCTTTACACCTAGATTTTCCATGTATCTACTAACAACACCAACTGCATGTGAAATATCTGGTCTTGTACATACCATCACATACATCAAACTTCCTACTGCATTAGCATATGGTACACAAGACATATAATCCTTTTCTTCCTTAGTACTAGGACATAAAATTGAAGAAATCTTAAAATGGGAAGCCAAAGGGATATTTGCAGGTTTCACAATTTGTATACCAAATATTATGAGGATCTTCTCCACATTATTCTGCGGTGATAACCAAATCTTACCATGTTCCCTGTATCTGTGTATCTCTATGCCCAAAATTTGTTTTGTTGTTCCTAGATCCTTCATCTCAAATGTCCTATCCAACTGAGCCTTTAACTTATTGATTTCAGCCATGATTTTACTTGTTACAATCATATCATCAACATATAATACCAAGATAATGAATTCGCCATTTTCAAAACTTTTAAAGTAAACACAATGGTCATAATCACTTCTTACAAAGTTTTGGCTCACCATGCAGGAATCAAACTTCTTGTACCATTGTCTGGGTGACTTCTTTAGGCCATACATTGACTTCTTGAGTTTGAAAATAAATTTTCTATTGTGATCTTAAACAAACCCTCTCGGTTGTTCCATATATATCTCCTCATCGAAATCTCCATGTAAGAACATTGTTTAACATCTAGTTGCTCTAATTCAAGATCAAGTAATGCAACTAATTCTAATACAACTCGAATAGAAACAAGTTTAACAACTACTAAAAAAAACTCATGAGAATCAATACCTTCTTTCTGAGAATATCCTTTTGCTACCATTCTTTCCTTGTACCGTACAACTTTATCATCAACACCCTTCTTCAGTTTATAGACCCACTTGCAACCAATAGATTTCCTTCCCTTTGGAATTTATACCAGGTCCCATTCCTTATTCTTCTCCAAGGCATCCATTTCTTCTTTCATTGCTATTTTCCATTTAGCATTTTTCAGTGCTATTCACTGCTTCCTGATAACAACTTGGTTCCCCATTGTTATATATCAAAGCAACTGATGAAACAAAATCATCATACCTTTTAGGAAGATTTTTGACTCATGTGGATCTCCTTAGAGATGGTTGTGGTGTTTTCACACTTTCTTGTATGTCTTCTAAATCTGCACCTTCTTCTTCAGAAGGATTTTCCTACTCCATCTCTTTTGTAGATGGTTGAGTCTCCAATTGAACTTGTTGATATTGCAGTACTTGTTCCTATTCCAAATCATTTTCTATAATGTTTGATTTTGGCAGAGAAGATTCATCAAATACTTCATCTCTGCTGATGATGATTTTGCAGGAAGTAGGATCCCACAATCTATATCCCTTAAATCCATCACCATAACCAACAAAGGTGTATTTCTTGGATTTAGGGTCTAATTTAGAACGATAATCCTTAGAAACAAGAGCATAAGCATCACAACCAAAAAAATTCAGATTTGAATAATCACATGAATGACCTGTCCATACCTCTTCGAGAATATTACAATCTATTGCAACTAATGGTGATCGATTTACCAGATAGCATTTTGTATTAATTGCTTCTTCCCACAACTCTTGTTATAATTTGGCATTACTGAGCATGCTTCTTGCTCTCTCTAGAAGAGTCCTATTCATGCGTTCAACAACACCATTTTGCTGAGTGTAAACCATGGTTTTATGCCTTATGATCCTAGCTTCCTTGCAATAATTTTCAAACTCTAAAGATGTGAACTCACCTCCATTATTTGTTCTTAAACACTTGATTGATCTGCCAGTACTCTTTTCAATCAAAACTCTAAATTGCTTTAGTACACCAAACACATCAACTTTTCTTTTAATGAAATAGACCCATACCTTTTTGGAGTAGTCATCTATAAATGTCACAAAATATGATGCTCCTCCAAAAGAAACTACATGAGATGGACCCCAAACATCTGAATGGACATAGTCTAGAACACCTTTACTTTTATGACTACCCGATTTAAACTTCTGTCTACATTGCTTCCCAAAGATACAATGCTTGCAAAAATTCAAATTCAAATCTTTTAAGCTTGGAAGTAACTTGTGGTTTACCAGTACCTTTATTTCTTTCTCACTCATATGACCCATTCATTGATTCCATAAACAAGTAGATTCATCTGCTTGCTTAGATACCACTATTGCCTAATTTACCTCAGTACTCCCTTCTAGCCTGTAAAGGTTTCCAAATTTTGTAGCCTTCATGACCACTAAAATGCCCTTGGATACTTTAAGTACTCCACCTTGACATGAGGATTTATAATCACTAGAATCCAAAACACCCAAGGAAATCAAATTCTTTTTCAGCTCTGGTTCATGTCTTACATCTGTTAACATCTTTACAACACCATCAAACATCTTGATTCAAATGCTCCCAATATCAATAGTCTTAGAAGAAGAATTATTTCCCATAAGAACAACACCTCCATCAATAGGTTGGTAAGTGGAAAACCAAATCCTATGTGGACACATGTGATCATAAGCACCGTAATCCAAAATCCATTCATTTTGATGTTTTAAGATATTACAAACACATAACACTTCACCAACCATACCTAAACTAGTCTCAAAATTTTTTTCTTCCTTTTTGGGTCCATCATTCTCTTCTTTCCTCTTCCAATAATCTTTCTTGAGATTCCCTAATTTATTGCAATACCAACATTTCATACCCTTTTTGCCTCTTGACTTGGATCTTGATTTACCTCTTGAACCCTCCCCTTTTTCTATGGATCGACCTCTAGTCACCATGCTTCTAATGTGGAGGTTTCTACATTAGACTTCCTTCACACCTCTTTAGACAATAAATCCCCCACAATCGAATCAAATTCAAGAGAGTCAGTTGTACTAAAGCTAATAGAAATGACTGAGCGATTCCAAGATTCAGGTAAAGAACATAACAATGTAATTGCTTTGCCTTCATCTTTGATTTTTACATCCATACTACCCAATTAACAAATAAGGGTATTGAAAATATTTAAATGATCAGCAATTTTTGTAACTTCCTTCATTTGCAAACTATATAGTTTCCTCTTCAAGTAGGTTTGGTTTGTCAAGGATTTTGTCATGTAAAGACTCTCCATTCTGCTCCATAAGCCTACTGCTATATTTTCTCCAACAATAGTAAAGAGAACCTTGTCTGCCAAACACAACCAAATTGTTCTTAGAGCTCTCATATCCAGATCTTCCCAATCCTCATCAGACATATCTATAGGTTTCTTTGGTTTTCCACCCAATGCCTTGTGCAATCCTTGCTGCACTAACAAATCTCGTGTCTTGAGCTTCCATGGCTCAAAGTTATTTTTGCCATTAAATTTCTCCAGCTTGAACCTAGAATTTGAATCCTTTGCCATTTGATGCTGGAAAAGTCAACACCAAATTCCAACACAACCTCTGCAAAAAATAATTGCTCTAATACCACTTGTTGTGCAAGCAAAAGCAAAAACTACAGATAATTAAATATTGTAGAACAAGTTAGATGCAAATAAATTTTAAAGAAAAGAAATGAACATCAAAATAACACAAAAGACACAAATTTACGTGGTAAAACCTTGACAAAATGCCAAGGAAACATCCATGGGGCAAGGTATCGGTATTCGTATTGCCCGGGAGAAAATTAATTACAAACTTCACAACTTCTCTTTCTTGGAGTCTGAATTTGCAAAACACAACAACACTTATTACATCACAATTTGCCTTCATAGGCAACATAGATATATACATAAATTCTTCTAAATGCAATTGCCACCGACATAGAAATGTCCCGCTCAACTCAAAAGAAAGTAGGAACTTTCTCACAAAGAAAAAAATTCTTCAAAGAAAATAAGAACTTTCTCACAAAGAAGAACTCCTTAAAAGAAAGTAGAAACTTTCTCACAAAGAAGAAGTGCTATTCTGAAGGTGAGAAGAAATTAGGAATTTCTCATTTCTATAACTTCATGTTTCTAATTGTTGTCACTATCCAACAAAATCATGCTCCAATTCGTCCATGAACAAAAAAATTGACAAGTTGCTAAAGAACATGTGTCCAACTCTGGTGTGGCCATAGAGATTGTCAAATGAAAAGTAAAGACTTGTTTATACTTTTTGCAGATGAAGCAACCCATATATACAGTTTATGTTTCCAAGGAAATGATTTTTTGCAGAGCTGGGTCTTTATGATGGGTGGTGCAATTATACACACTTTGGTTCTTTTATTTTTGTATACAATGGAAGTATATTGCTATTATTTGATGGTTTATAATCTATTCATAGTGTTCAAGGGATGGCTCATTCCCTCCTCTAGTATCTAAATATCACTTGTATAGGGTTTGTTTGGTTGTAATAATGGCGGGTTGGCCATTCTCCGACTATCCAATTATTCTTTATTTTGTTTGATACACTCTCAAGGGATAATCTTTGATTTCCATATATATATGCCCATGGTCTTTTGCCTCAAAAAATATTATCTAAATGATAATCTTATCTTCAAATTTAATTCTATAATAAAAAATATTTATTTTTGTATTGAATTTATTTATATAACTTTCTAAATAGTAAATAACATATTTCATGCATCAAATTAGTAAATAAAAATTAGATAAAAGGAAAATAAACAAACCCAAATTTTAAAGTTAATATAAAAATATTAAATCCATTTTGAACCTAAATCACTCCCATATAAATCTCACATAAAAAATAATATAAATATAAAAATGAAACTAATTCTTTAAAATAAAATATAAAATCAACATAATAATTCAAATTATATTCTTACTGTCAACTAAATGGTACCAAGACAAAAACGAGCATGCAAAACAAAACAATGAAGAAAATAAACAAAGCAAAACCATGGGGAAAACAACCCATAAGTCTAGTTTGAGCAGCACATAGATGCATGCACAAATCTTTCTATGTTTACTGTGGATCCTTTGCTAGTTGTTTTTTGTTGCTCCTTTATCATTTGTTGTTGGTTATGAATCAAAGAAAATTTGTCAAAAATGTTAATTGAGTGTTTTTTGGTATCCAACTTGCTCCCATTATTTTCTATTGCTATAGAGCGTAAAACTCCTGAAATGCTATTGTTTAGGGGTTTTTGGCAGTAAAAAAAAAAAAAAATTCCATTGAAATTCATGCCCACCTCTTTAATTGCAATGGTAAGTAATGAAATCACCACGTTAGAGATGAAATCCCTTGGATTTGATAGACGACATTTTCAATTGATTCCCTTTGGAAATTTATGAACATTGTTTGAATAATCAAGTACATTGTTTTACGTGACTATCACAAACCAAAATCTGGCACTATAAAATCTAGTCTGAGACAAATCTGTGGGGGTTCTCCACCTAAAATATCCTATCAACTAATTATAAGATGTCTCATTATCAATAGAGACACAACACAAAAGATATTCTATTATTATATTAACAAGGTCAAATACTTATTAGCTTAGTATCGATAGAGTTATTAAATACCTATAGTTGAACTGACATATAACTGATATCATAATATTATATGAGGCTAAATACATTTAATATATTGTTATGGTTTTAAAAGAGCCTAATACATGGACAATTTAGTTTCATAAAATTTATAGGGATAAACACAAGATAATAAAAACTTATCAATACATTAACAAGTCACACACAAGAATACCACATTGATGATTCAAACACATGGTGTAATGCCCGCCAAAATACCCTAGAGAAATACACTAACTAACATGCAAATAGAGATAATTTTTTTTAAACATCTACTAATGCAACATATACAACTAACTACTCATATGCATTTAACATCCATTAATGAGATATACATGTTTCCATCATGGGCATAAACATAAAAGCACTACATGCAAACATAAATAAATACAACTCTATAATTAATCTTTCCCTAGGGTACCTCAACGTCATTACTTAGAACTTATCAAGACCATATCCATATAAGCATAACTTCATATTTACTACTTCTAACCCAACTACATCTAGCTTTTCATACATACATTGTTGGAATCCAAGAACACTGAGAGAGGGTTGGGGGGTGGGGGGGGGTGAATCAATGTTCTACTAGAATGATCAAATTTAACCTTATTAACACATGCATTCACCAATCGGTATTCCGGTACATATAGAATTGAAAGAAGTAAAGCAAACAATAAGCCAATCACACAAATGAATATCATAACACAAAGAATTATACATGGAAAAAATCAAAGAGGAAAAACCATGGTGAGATTTGTGACCCACAATATCAATCCACTGGTCATATGAAGAGATATTACAAAATATAGGGGTGTGCACTTGCAGGAAGGCTTACAGCCTAGAGAACACTGCTCAATCACAAAAGGAGCCTCACTGACTGCATACAAATCCATACTACAATCCAAAGAAATGATTGAATTGCAAAGATAGCATATTCTATGCCGGAAAACAGTTTCGGTTAAGCTCTATTTGTTCCAATCTAAAAGCCTAAACCCTTGTCAAAGTAACCCCTTACATGAATGTCCTCACATACATGATCTCTCTCATATATCTCACATATCCTTCATTATTTCCTTATCCATACATATTACAAAATGATCTAATCAACTGACCTATATACCCCTTACAAACTATCATGCCTTATGTTGGCTTATAAAGATAATTATAATATAGATATATATGTCAGCTCAATAACATAAATACATGAACATCAATATCAATTGCTGATGCTGGATCTCCCAAATGATATTGGCCTCCAATACCGATAACCTGATTATAAACCATGTCGGCCTACAATGCTGGTAACCAAAGAAATCCATCTAACCTGTCGGTGCCGGTGCCAGTGAAGAGTCTGCTGGTACACTACCAAACCAAAATATGAAGCCAAAACATGTTGCCATCAATGACAACATATTGAAACCAACTAATTGAGTGTCCATCATTTTTCACATGAAGCCGGTTTCATCCTGAGCCTGCTCCCCCTGAGTTGAATATCCATCTGAACAAAATACTCCATACCTCCAAATCTCCTAAATATTTTTCACCTATACCTCCCCTTTTAACATCAATGCCAACCAGAGATTACTTTAGTGGTGAACATTTGGCAATGGCAAATTTTTCACGTTGGCGACTTGGGAAATGGCGAATATTTTGTACTGACTGGGGGTGGCCATGTCGCCAGAACCTTATCAATTTCTGTCAAAGTCACGGCCTGATCACCATATGTTTTATGCAATTAAATGTTTCTATGTGATGATTTCGCCAATACAATATACGGTGGACACATGGTAAATTTAATTTTTTTGCCTACATTCTCCAAGGTTGCCTTAATAGACGACCATAATTCACTTATAGGCATGTGAAGATTTGTTAGCCAGGAGGACCCAATTCGCCCGACATTTTTCCAACGTGTGTCTCCATTCACCCCAACTTTCACCAACTATATTGTATTTGCCAATTATTTGGACGACCTATAATCACCTCGAAAATTACATAAGTTGTTTATGGACGACCTATAATTGCCTCAAAAATTACATAAGTCATGTTATAGTTATGCGAGATTCGCCAAATATTTGTATACCATATAAAATTCCCGCGGAATTCATCATATAAGGATTGGTATAAATACATGCAAAGATCAGATCTATCTCAACACAATCCGGTGGGTTCTAGGCTCTGAATTCTGATCAATAGTGAAGTTTCAGACCAAAGAAAATCATTGTTGTTGACTGCATTGGCGACTGCTAGTGACCTAAAGGTGAGCGATCATATTTTTGAAGTGTTATAATATTATTCTAAATTATCTATATTTGTTTGCATTGTTGAATTCATTTTTATTCAGTGGCGACCCGTCAGTGCCAAGTAGTCAGGACTCAGGGGGGACATTCAAACCCTAGACATCTACATTGTAGGTTGTAGGGCCAATGAAATATATATTATACATTATAGTCTATTATTGCTTCTTCAACAAATTGATATTTTTTTGGCAGCCTTTATTTCATTGGAGATGTCGAACAGGAAGAGGGGTAGGAAACCTAAATGTGGGGAAGGCCATGAGAGGCCAGAAAAAAGAAGAATGTTGTCTTTGTACTTTGACATTGGAAAAGATTGTGGTGAAAGTCAGGAAGGTACATCATCACAAGTACAAGTACAAAATTTGCCACCTACACCACATGTTGAAGACGACGACGAACCTGATATCTCAGATTAGGATGATCTTGAAGAAGATTATCTTGTAGATACCCAAGTTAGCCAGAATGATATAATCGCCTTGGGTGATAATGCCATTGATGATGATGCACAGAAGGGGAAAAGAAAAGCCATATCAAAAAAGGGTGAACCACAATAAAAAAAGGATCGGGAGTGGGATATGTCAGTGAGGAATTTTCAAATTAATTGGGCATCAAAGTATCCATTCATTGAACTAGTGGAGAATCCAATTGAAGGCAAGCCTCCAATAGAATGTAGGTGTAAGATTTGACTTGGAAACATAACAAGGAAATTAGGCTGCAGCTAAAATTTGACACCATAGAAAAGCATATGGGTAAAGTTTATGAAAAACAAATGATAGACGAGGTTGAAAAATCAGTGATAAGATGGAAAATAAAGGAGGAATGTAAGCATGTGAGGAATTCCGAAGAGTATTATTTTCATGAGAAAATACAGACGAAGCCTACTAAAATTAAAGGTTCTATTGAAGCTAGTTTTGGGAAAGCAATGCAAATAGAACAACTGAGAAAAGCCGTTCAGTTAAGCGTTGTTTTTTATATTTTGAGTAGAGGGCATGCTATGATAGTTTTCCCATCAATTAGTGGTTTATTACACTTTTTGAAAGTTCCTAACTATCCTAATAGACACTGGTCAGTAAATAGTGGATGGGAATGGGCAAGTTGTCTTGCTGAGGTTGAAAAAGAAGATGTAAAGGAAAAAATAAGAGAGTCAAACTTTATTGCATTTTCTTTAGATGAAGTTATGGTAGTAGACAATACTTCATGGGTATGCATGCATGTTTATACTGTAGAGAATCATACCTGCCAACCTCATCTACTATCCATTTCTAAAATGAAGGATAGTGCGACAACGAAAAATTTATTTCAACTAGTAAAGAGAAGTTTAATTGAATATGGAGGTATGGATGACATGACGGTAGCCAAAAAATTGGTTTGTGTTGGAGCAGATGGAGCTTTAGTAATGCAAGGTCACAGGAACGGTCTTTGTACAAAGATTGAAACTTCATTTGCACCGTACATTATTGCAATTCATTGCATGGCTCACATAATGAATCTATCTTTTGGAATTGTGAGCAAATTTGCTTCGGTTAAAAAAATTGAAATTTTAATCAGAGAGCTCTACTCACACTTCTGTCGAAGTCCCAAGCGATTTATGGAATTTCAACACTTTGCTAATGTAATAACTAATGGGAACAAGCTTCTCAAGGATAATGATGCCAAATGGATCTCTTTGGATGGTCTAGTGCATTGAGTGTTTTTAGAATATCCATCCTTGATTGGACTATTTCACACAACTAGCGACGAATAGGATCAACCGAAATTTTCTGACCTTCTTTTGAGGTTAAGTAATTTAGAGACACTCTTAACTTTAGTAGCTCTTCTACCCATGCTAGAGGAAATGAGGAATATTATGAAGGTTGCCCAAAAAAGAGCTCTGTATATTGTAGAATATGCTACTCTGTGTAAGATGACATGCATGATCCTCGACAATCTCTATCAAAATCAACCAACACTATCTGATGAAAAATTTGTTAAGTGGAGGACACTCACAGATTTGAACAATCCTGATAAATTTTTACAAATCAATGCAGACGGGGAGGTATGTGCCAATGTATGGGGAGTTGAGATACCAATGCACTTCTATGCCACGGTCGACCCCGAGGAACCAGAAAAGCGCCCCAGGAAGCAACTAGCAAGAGTTACAAGGGAAGATTTTGACAAGATTGTTGAAACTGCAACTACTTCTGTGAAGAAAATTGCGTATGATATTTCCTCACAAATTAGAAGCAGATATTCTCCTGCCAACCTTCTTGAAGCCATGTCTATTGTGTTTCCTCATTATTGGAGCCTCAACACTGCATCTGATTTTCGAAGTAAGCTATTGATTTTGATAAAACAATTTTGCATATCTAGAGAATTGAATGGAGTAACTATAAATGGAATATTAGATGAAACTCATCTTTTAGATCAATCATCTCGTTTTGCATACACTATGAGAGAACAATATGGCAAAATGGAGTACCCCCGCGAAGAGGGATCAGTAACAAGGCTTTGGAAAATCATAGCTGAGAACTCAGCGTTGCATGATTCAATGCTAGAATATTTGAAGCTTGCTGATTTATGTCTTACCATGATATTGGGTTTGGTGGAAGATGAGAGAGTTTTCAGTGCTTTGGGGTTCCTAAAATCAAAGCTAAGAAAAGCACTAGACAAAAATTTGGAAAATTGCTTGAGGCTCTATACATCTAGGTATGATGTCCACACTTTTTCTTACGATAGGGCACTACAAATATGGAGGTCCAAATGTGAAAGAAGAGGTTTGGGCAACACTTCAAACCAAAGTGCTAGTGGGACTATTGACTCATGTCTTGGACCTACTGGTAGCATTGAGATGCAATTCAACGAAGGTATGTAGACTCAGAGTGAAGAAACCACAGACAAGAATTAAGAAAGCTCTAAATTTGATGAGGATGAATGGCAACTATAAGAGATTGGTATTTATTAATCTTATTACTGTATCTCATCATTCATATTACAAAAGCTTATTAATTTTTGCAATTAGAATTTAATATCAATTGATTTGTAATTGTATTTTTCAACTTTCTATTTCCAGATTTAAAATAGCATAATAAAAAAAAAGACCATAATGTGTTTATTGATACAAAGATGTTTATTGTTTTTTTAGACATGTTTGAGTCTCAAATCTGTGTGATACATTTTAGAACTATAGGATACAATTCATTCAATAGTAATACACATGTCGAGAACTTAGATTTTCATTAATTCTTTCAAAATATAACCATATGATACAATTCATTCAATAGTAATACACCAGTCCGTGTGATTCTCCATGCAAATTGCAAAAGTGTATACAAAGTTTTAGAACCCTTTGCAAATGACCCTGAATTCCCTTTTATAGAAACAAGAGAGCAACAACAACTCCTGTGTGATTCTCCAATGTCCATGCAAAAGTGAATACAAAGTTTCTGAACCCTTTGCATATGACCTTGAATTCCCTTTTATAGAAACAAGGGAGCAACAACAGCTTTAGGTCGAATTGCAAGTTTGCAACATGTGAAGACTCAACATCAAAATCACAAACTCAGCACAAATTTATATGGCCATCACAGACTGTATTAGTAATTTAACATCTGCTACATGTCTGATGTCTCCTGTTCAAAAAATAGAGTTCACAATTAAATATTAATTCACACCATGAAAAATTAAATATAGATAATAGCAGTGTCTAAATCCTAGTAATCAGAAATAGAGAAATGCATAAATGTTAAAGTAAAGGAGAATTTGAGAATACAAATTTACTGGCTGAAGTTTTGCATTGTGCATCATAGATTCATAGGCTGGATTAGCAAAATAGCAATAGCAAGTGCTGGTTTTTTCCTATTCACAAAACAAAGTTATTTCAAGCGATGCCAAATTCCAAACAAAAAAAACATAAAACTTTGAAATTAAGAGTAAAAGAAGAAAATTGTGTAATACATACTATGATTCTTAAGATTTCTATGCCAATTTTTGTAGGGTGCTCCACTCATCATCTGATGGAAGGTCAATGTTTTGTAAACTATGGAAAGTCAACTGCAACTTTGTCAACATTCCATATTTAGAAGATTGACTTGACATCAGTGTTTCATCCAATACCGAATTTAGAGTTGTAAATGGTTGGATGAATTCCAGAAGCTTTGGGGAGTTGTGTCCTTAGCAAGCAAGTCTAAATCAGACTTCATTTTTATCTCCATGCTTTTTTTGTAAGCTTCTTTTCCAATGAATTTATTTGATGGGTCAACGGTCTTAGGCAAACCAAGTTTAATCAAATTATTTTTCTTTTCTTGTAGCTTCAATATCTTTTTTCCATAATTTTCCATAACTTTTGATGTTTCCCTTAGTTTTTGGCATATTTGAAAGATAGATGATGTCTTAACTATGACATCAATGCGACTCTTAATTCCCTTGGATGCCAAGTAGCTGTCACTGGAACTGTAGACTACTTGCATAATCTTTTTTGCCATATCCTCTTTTGAATAAACATGTATGCTCTTCTCAAAGTGCCCTTTGATTTTCATATAAATTACTCTCAGACTTTCATTCAATTCAAACCATTCACACAACTTGTCACTCCTCTACATTATTTGCCACCAAATGTTTTCTTGTATATACTTCATTGTATTTTTCATATTATCTTTCAATCTATCCTCCAAAGTTTTTATTTTATCATTCCCATTGTGCAGGTCTTCTTTCATTTGTGCACATTTTTTTCTTTCTTCCTCTACTTCCTCTTGCAAATGTTTTTCTTTTTCCTTCCCATGATCCAATAGGTCTTGCATTTTTCTCATTTCGGCAACAACAAACTCATAACTTTTGTATAATTTTTGAAAACTGGCTTTTCCCTCATCAATTTTTTTACTGCTTTTAGCCACTTTTCTGTCAGGTCCTTCAATTTGGCATCAATCTTGTCCTGCTCTACAATTTCTACTGTAGAGCCCAAATTTTTTATCCTTTTCTGTAAATCATTGCACTTGTTATCTGCTGCTTTCCTCCTTGATTTTTTGTTTGCCAGGTCTACCTGTAACTTTTCTATTTGTTTCTCTATTTATTTTTTTCTCTCTCCACCTTTAGCAGTGAAGTGTAGACCACTTCGTTAGTCCTTTTTGACACAATTTTGTCCACACTATTTACTTTGGAAAAATCCATTTGGAGGGTGCTAACTTGAAATTCAGAGGGATCTATCTGACTGTGTGGTGGATTTTTATCTTTAGTTGGGGCTGGGGGCATAACAACCATGAACTCCATCATATCTTTTTGTGGGTCATATGTTGGAAATGCCCTGTTCCTTGCAGGCTGTTCGTTTAAAACTTCAGTCAGGGAAACCCTATGAAATGCTTTCTTTTTTTCTTTATTTGCTTTTGTTGTGTGTTCATATTTTTCATAGTAATCATGAAATTAAAAATCTAGGCTTGCTGAAGCAATTGAATGTTTGAAAGGTGACATAAGAATACCAGAGGCTCCAATTCCACTAATGCTTGACTAAGATTACCAACAACAATTCCTGATCCTGTCCCACTCCCACTTACACTTTCATGTGTAGTTTTCATAAACTTTTTAGGTGTGTGATCTGGAGCTGCAAATGATTGTTTTGTAGTGTTAGTGGCACTTGATATAGGATTCTGAATAGTATGAGTATCTACCACTAGTGGCCTCTTGTGAGAGATATTTTATTGTAGCCCTTGTCCAACAACAAGACAACTAGTATCAGTAGTAGTAACCATGCCAACCCCACCAATCACAACGTCACTTGATTGAACAATAATGGGAATACTATCCCTAGATTCCCCACCTGTGGTAGTGGCACTTGATTCACCACCAATAGGAATACCATGATGTGGTGGTGGTTGTGGATTTGAACCTGAAACAAATGTAGGTGGACCCTGGGGGTAATGAGTAGTACCTATCTGTGATGAATATGAAGAATCAAGTCCAATGAATGGTTTAACAGGAGCTTTTGATTTTGACTCTGATGGAAGTTGTACTTGAAGTGGATACCAAATGCCCTCTCCTCTAGCACCTAGACCACCACCTTCAAAACCCATTTTTTCCACAATGCTTGCCCCCTTGCTATATTTTTCTTTCATGGACTCATTGACTGCACCTAATATTTTAGGGACTATAGTAATTGTTGGAGTGGGCTTAACCTCATACTCATCATCATCTTCACTCCTGTCATATGCTGTTATGGGATGCTCCATATTCCACAATTTTCTAAACTGTCCATCCTCGTCGATGGTCTCAATTTCTACACTAGCCTTTGGTTCACCGAGATTCTTCCTCATAATCCAAAAATCATTTATTTTGGTTTGAGTCCAAAAAATCTCTTTACATTCTTGCAAAATTGATTTGGGAATAGATTTCTTAGATGGATTTGCAGATTTTTGGTAGAAATTGTAGGACCTCCTATTTTGGATGCCCTGGCCCTCCTCTATTGTCCTCTCTGTGTGTAATGCCATAATTTGTGATGCAATTTCTTCTGTTGAAATGTTATTGTCAGCTGCAATTTTCTCCATCTCTTTTTAACCTCATCCCGAGAGTCCATGTTTCTAAGCTTTTCTAGCAATGGTTTACTTTCATGTTGACATAATGCTGGAGACTTCCCATTTTTCTTAAGCCTTTCTTGAACTACACCGATTGGATCATACTGCTGGAGACCTTCATCACCAAAGTTAAAAACTGTCAAAAAATCATGTGCCACATTGAATGCTTTTCTCTCAAATGTCAACCCTCCACATGAGAAAGGCAAGGAAGTGAATATATTCTCTTCTTTTGCTGACCATGGAAGTGCCTATCTGTGCTCTCCAATTGCCGTACATACTCCAATGCAAATACCCTCTCTGTCACATGTATTGGAAGTCTATATGGTTTTATTGCCGATCCATAAAACCTTAACACAGTGAATTCTTTCATGAAGAACCAGTCATCCAATTCTATTTGACTTCCGAGTTGAATGCAATCTCTACAAGACATAGGAAACCTAGGCATTGGAGTGCTTGTAATTTCATTATACATTGGTGCCAAAAATAAGTCTACAAAATGGTTGTAGTTCTTTCTATTATCATGCATCCTTATCTTTGGTGTCCATTCATATATTGGACACTCTGTTCTCTTCCCAGTCTTCTCATCAATCTTATAGTTCACAATTTGAAGCTTGTTGGTCTCGAATATTGCACGATACTTGGATAGAAGTAGATAGCACAAGTAGGATGAGAACCTAAATGTCTTACAAGAACCTTTTTTGATCATTAGTAATTGTTTTTGCATGGATTGAACAATGTGCTCAATACAATTATATCTCATTGGCTGACCTACATAATGGATATTATAAATCATTTCAAGAAGGCTTGCACCCACTTCCCTATCATTTTCCAATCCCAGGCAAAATGACAGCAAGGAAATAGTATCCCCAACCCATGGAACAAAAATGTTAGAATCATAAGGAGGCTTATGACTCTGATCCAACACAATACCAGTACCACTCTTTGTTTGAGCTTTGATAAATGAATCTCTGTGATGGATCGAGTCTCTCATAATTCCCTGCCAGCTTTCCAAGGTCAATTTAGACGTTTGAGTTTTGGGCTTCAAATCCTAGGTTCAACAAATGAGAAAATTCTCCCTCGTTTATGGATAGAATTTCCTGTTTTGTATTTTTATTGATAATTGCTTTTTTATCTTCATCATAATTTTTGGTGCAGACCATGACAAAATCAGGTCAAGGGAATACTTCAAGCAACACCATGCTTCCCAATCCAGCATCCCACGATGCGATTTTATATGTTCTTTGTTTTAACATTGGGTTGAAAACAATAAATTTTGCCCTGCATGCATCTGTCACCTTACTAGACAATGCATATCTAATATCTATGATACGCTTTTCACCATGGATAGCAGGGTCATAAATATCATGGTATTCCTCAGTGAAACCTGGTGTTTTAACTAGTTCGGTTAGGTACATTTTGTTTTTCACTTGGCTTCTTGTTGAACTACTGCTTCCCATTTTCCCCATCGCTATTATTGTTAATAATTCAAAATAATGCTAGATAAAAACCTGAAAATGCTAACCCTCAAATTGGACCACGAGATTAAAAAAAGAAAAAAAGGCGGAATGTAGGTGTTCTAGATTTTACCTGGAATTTCTATTTCACTAGATTGGCGCAAACAATCTCTATTGCAACTTGCATTCCTCAATCTAGTAGATGTTTTTGAATCTCCCTCGATTTATAGGTTTGTCCATGAAATGAAATATGATTATGATTTATGAGTCTCTTATTTTGAAAACTCTGAAAAGTACAAAAGTAATACCTAAAGGGCAAAATATCTAGAATCATGTTGTAATTTTATTAATTACTATTAATAACTATTCGATGCTGAAGGACAAAACATTCATTACTTCAGTATAAAATTTGAGAATGTTAATTCGATGCCAAAGGACAAAACATTCATTACTTTAGTATAAATTCTGAGGATATTAAATGTAA
The DNA here is from genome assembly GCF_030272615.1 of Cryptomeria japonica. Lineage (NCBI taxonomy): Eukaryota > Viridiplantae > Streptophyta > Pinopsida > Cupressales > Cupressaceae > Cryptomeria > Cryptomeria japonica. The sequence continues at coordinate 581,484,956 of NC_081407.1, read as the reverse complement.
AACGTTCAATTCTGGGTGAAGTTCTCACAAATGTGTTCACTTCCCACATTCGGGCTGAAATCCACCCTAAGCTGTTGATCTTTTCTCATCCAATAGACGAGGGTACCTATTGTCAGATGTCATGGGTCCTATGACTTCTGCCTTTTTTGGGACATGTCACCGTACTCGTATGACTTTACGGGTTTGTTTTTTAAGTTTGTTTAATAATTTTAAACTTCCGCTTGAAAAAGAGCTTTATAGATTCAATTCCGGGTGAAGTTCTCACAAATGTGTTCACTTCCCATATTCGGGCCGAAATCCACCCTAAGTCGTTGATCTTTGCTCATCCAATGGACAATGGTACATGTTGTTAGTTGTCGTGGGTCCCATGACTTCTGCCATTTTTTGGGCAGGTCACCATACTCGTGTCACTTTTTCGGTCTATTTTTTAAGTCTGTTTAATCATTTTAAACTTTTGCCCAAAAAAGAGCTTTATAGACTTAATTATATTTAATTAAATTTAAAGTGTTCAATTCCCGACGAAGTTCTCACAAATGTGTTCACTTCCCACATTCGGGCCGAAATCCACCCTAAGCCGTTGATCTTTGTTCATCCAACAGACGATGGTACCTGTTTTCAGATGTCGTGGGTCCCATGACTTCTGCCATTTTCTGGCACGTCACCATACTCGTGTCACTTTTTGGGTTTGTTTTTTAAGTCTATTTAATCATTTTAAACTTCCATCCAAAAAAGAGCTTTATAGACTTAATTATATTTAATTAAATTTAAAATGTTCAATTTTGGGCAAAGTTCTCACAAATGTGTTCACTTCCCACATTTGGGCCGAAATCCACCCTAAGCTATTGATCTTTGCTCATCCAACGGACGATGATACCTGTTGAGTGTTGTTAGATGTCGTCAGTCCTATAATAAGAAACATTTAAATTTTAAAGATGTGCAATAGTTTGAGATAACTATTAAATATAATGTTAATATTATTTGTAAAAATTTGAAATTCAAAAATAGTATAAAACATGAAACTTAGTTTCTAGAATAAAACAAATAACTAAATAAAAATATAAATTTTGATATACAATTTGAAAGGTAAAAGTTTAATATAAAAAAGAAAACATTCAATATTAAATCTAAAATATTAATTTAAAGTTTAACAAAATTCTTTAAAAATATGTTTACGATATAGAATTTTCAAAAATAGTTTAAAAAATATATATAAAAGTTCAACATAAATTTAGTGTATTAATTTAAAGTTTAACAAAATTCTTTAAAAGTATGTTTACAATATATAATTTTAAAAATAGTTTAAAAATATATACAAAAGTTCAACATAAATTTAGTGTAATATAAATTTTAATTTAATAAATAAATAAAGACTAAAAATATATATAAAAGTTCAACATAAATTTAGTTTAATATAAATTTTAATTGAATATAAATAAAATAGCTAAGTTTAATATAATTAAAATAAGTAAATTTAATATAATTAAATTTAGTTTAATATAAGTAAGTTGGAGTTTTAGTTCAAATCTTAACTATATATTTATAAAATTATACTCAACCATAATCAATGTACAAATAATTAATGGAACGAACTGAATTTTTTTTATATATATTAAATATAGAGGAAGAAGCATTAATAAAAAAGATCATAGTATTAAATGTATTTCCATTGTTTAACAAATAATTGAAATAACGTACCTCATATACAAAAAAACATTTGAAAAAAATTAATTAATAAAAATGAAATAGAATTATAGAAAGCATTTTTATATCCATAAGACTCTAAGAGGCAAACTGAAACAAACTGGAATTTGAAAAATTATCATTAATATTTATGCTTTGGAAATTTATAATTTTTACGTCTGAGACTTGAGTCCCTCAAAAACTTAAAAGCCAAAATGAGTGAGCCACTGAGCCTGTTAGGTTTCGAGGACATAGGAAAAAAAAACTACTAGGGGCCCAGGGGGGCGGGGCTAGGGCACAGGTAGTGGATGGTTTACAACTTTGCCCTAATAATCGGGCCCTCCTTCCATGTAGAATTCTTTAGACAACATAAGCTGAGAGAATTATTCAAGCCACATGTAGTTTGGAAAGTCATCCAAGAGCAACCATTTTTGGAGGAAGTCCCTGCCAATCTGCGCCCATTTCCTGTGACGCGTCAAGTGCTCCGCATTTAGGTTCAGGAGAAACAGTTGCCTAGCCACTGACACTATTTGGTCAGGGAGGAGAAGCTTGGATAATTCACTCACCCAAGAGATCTCCACCCCTACTTCTGCAAGGACGACAATAGTAATATCATCTCCAAGGAAGTCTTCCTTAAAAACCTTCCTCAATAGCATCAACATATCCACCTTGTCTTCTCCGAGGTCCAAAAGAGACGCTAAGAACCAAGATGTAATGTCTGTGTTAACACGGTATATATTTTTCGTTTCGCAGAAACTCTCTGCCCAGCACCATCCGCACAGCCTCATTGGCGAATGACCCGACCTCCTTGCAGACTGATTGGAGGGTTTGGTCCTTAACGAAGCCCAGAAAGACCCTCTGGTCCTCTACAAAAATGCTTCTCAAGCAGATGGGAGTGTCCATCTTGAGTAAATAGATTAACAAATTAAACAACCTAAGCCTATAAACCTAAACCAGTGGAAGAATTTAAATACCGTGAGCTCCGACGATTTATCTACCAAATGGCAAAGGTTAATTGAAGATGAAAGAAGCAGAGATCACATATAAATAAAGCTCTTGATTGTAATAATTACTTCTCTAACTGTATTAATTGCTTTAAATTTTTAAAAATCTTTCGTATCTTTGCAAATCTTTCCCATAAATGCACGAGTGTGCAAAATTGGAAACAACTATAAACCAGTACCAAGTTGGCAAGTACCACATTGGAAGTCATGGGGACGGAGTGGATTGCAGTAAGTGAATAGATATATATTAAATGACTAAAATTATCGATCGTGATTTGTGACATTTGATACATGTCTATTGAATCCAATTCCATTCCAGGCACTTTCTGGTGAGCTATGTTCTCTTCAGAAAATTGGGCCGAAATAAAACTTCAGCCATTGATCTACGATCATCGAACGGTTTAAAATCATTGATGGATTTTAGGTATGTGTCACCCTTCACATGTTAAAGAGGCCACACTTATTGATACGTCGTGCAGAGTCCAAACTCAATGTGATGTATTGATGTGATGTGATGTGCATTGTCTATTAATGGCAATGAATTCATGAAATCACCAATAAATTATATAATATTCCATAAATAACAAAATATTCGCCAAAACAAATTCAATAATTTTCAAGTAGTGGATAAAAATCACCAATACATTTAAATAATTTTTCCTTCGGAGTAAAATTTTTTGCCCATACAATTATATATTTGCTCCTTTTAACAAAAATTATTCGCCTCCTACAATATATATATTTCCCCATAGAACAAGGTATAATTCGCCATAAATTTATGGAATTTTTGTACCCTAGAAAAAAATCGCCAATACAATATAATTTTTTGTCCTATTTTGAAATTTTTTTTGCCATCCATATGAAAATTTTTCCCCGAAAATAATGTCTGATTCGCCAGGATTTTACATAGTTGTTGGGGGGGGGGGGGTGGGGGTGGTTTCTTAAAGTTATCCCTGATGCCAACCAAAAATACAAAAAGAAAAAACTGGGATGAAAAATGAAAGACTGTACAATGAATGTCCTAAAATACCTTACCTGAGTTGAATATATTTGAAAATATCTGGATAGGCCTTCTCCAAAAGCTCTAGATAAGTATCCCAACCAGATTTGGAAGTGCCAGAAATAGATACACGTCCATTTAGCATATGGGCATATGACTCTTTCTCATTAAGCTCTACCGGTGTGGGCTTACCGACCATATCTATACACTCTTTCTTATGTACACTTAATGAATCAAACCAGGGACTCACCAATCCTCTAATACTTCTGGCTCTCCTTATGATTTTATCTTTTTTCCCTCTCAAGAGCTAAAACTTGGGCTTCCAAAACCAAAATATGACCATCGATAGATGTAGTCATTGAATGTGAGCCATCAAAAGAATTGACTATACCTACAATCTCCTCCTGAATATCCTTAATCCTTTTATCTATCTCTACAGTAAGTAAACCTGTGTTACAACATACTCTATAAATATTAGTACACTGCCTCAATGCATTATCAATAAATTTTAACTTATCATTAATCTCCTTCCTCTCTGACTCAATCATCTGACCAAATGTTGCTCTCTTTTCCTGAGTAAACCTCTCCAATGCCTGCCGGTTTGATATCTCCTGTAAAGACTGAAAGTATTTTGAAAGTTGCTCGGTGATTGTTTCAAGCTTGCTGAATGGGCTCACTTCTTTGTCAAATTTGCACTTCAGGACAAGTCTATGCAAAATAGTGATAGACTGATCATTAACTCCTTTGTCCATAGACCCTTCCTTCATCATTTTCTGTGCAACCATCATCATTTCAGTAGAACTCATCTTGTTATTCTTTTATTTTCAACCTGCGAGGTGTTGATTGACAACAATGATGGGCTCACTACTGGTTCCCTGCCAGATTCCCCTTTCTTCTCCTCTGATGGTTTAACAAATTTTATAGATTCCTCACTTGCACTGGTGGCTTCGCCACTTGGTGTAGTCTCAGTAACTGCTGGTTCCTCCCTAGGAACTGTCTCCATCCTGTGCATTCTGATCCGGAGGACTATTGTCCTCAACATTAGTAACCTGTACACTTGCAACCTTTACACTCTCTGATTCTCCCAGTATGCCTACATTTGCCTGTACATTTGTTTCTATCGGGGGCTCAATATCCAATATCTTAATATTTTTCAAAATTGAGGGTGAAGTACCCACAAAACCTTTACCTTTCCCTTCAATCGGGATATCTGTAGTATCTATCTTAGGTTCCGATGAAGTATAAAAACCATGGTTTGCTGCAAATAATTTAACCCATGCCTTGTGTGTCTCCGTGACTATCTCATTTACCCTACCTAACATAAGACTGATTATTCTATGCTTGCTATAAAAGATCTTTCTATCTGCAACCTCAAGTGTCCTATCCATCTCCTCTGGAGTAATAGAAACACATATAGATAACAACTCTCGAATCTTTATATACTTGTCCTCTTCCATTGATGGTAATATTATAGCATCTAATATGTCATATAACCATGCCGGTATTTGGTTTTCAATTTCTAACAAGGCTTTCTTATAAATATCCAAATACAATAAAACTGATTCCTCAAGTTCTCTCTGTTCATCATCATCCAAATGCTCATAATAAAATTGTACATTCTTCAACATACCATCTTTAGTTATTTCATTTACTAATTCTACACAAGTCTTGGGTGGAATAATAGTTACATTACCAGATACAAGTGCCAGATTAGTGTCATCCTTCTTCTTTCTTCTTCCAGTACTAGATGGGCAGAAGGTGTTTCTTTAGGATCTCTTTTCTGTGCCGGTACCCTGATTGTAATTTTCCTAACCGGTTGCTTCTTTACTACCACCTTAGTCTCTTCAGTTTTCTTCCTCAATACCCTTTTGAATGCTAAGGGTGTGTCATCATTAGATCCAATTTCTGCTGCAATAGGGTCAATAAAAATTTCTGGCTCTTTCCTTTTCCTTCCTTTCTCCAGAACAACATCAATTAATGCTTTGATGTATAGAGAAACTTGTTCCACAAACTTGCTTGCCTTTCCCTGCTGCTTCTCCCTCTTCTTTCAGTTAAACTTAGTTTCAACCTCTTTCTTCTTCTGCTTAGCAGTACCAAAGGTTTTTACAATTTCATCAATAGGTGCATCAATTAGCAACTGTGCATAAGCATCTAGAATTTGAGCATCAACTTCATAACCCATTTCCTCAATTCAAATCTTCCAGGGCTTTACAACTTCCATCAAAGTTTTATCTTTCTTAACCATGAAGCATATCTTGGTTGAGTACTTCTCGTCAATGTGCTTTGGAACCCTCTCCCTAGAATTTATAGCCTTCCAAAATGATTTAAAGTAACCCCACACTTTGTCATTATGCTGACTACCCAATGAAGCAATGGATTGTTTTAGTTGCCTCCCTACCGAGATATCAAATGCCCATTATCTCTTCCCAAAACTGGGAGTCTCATTAATGAAAAATAGCATTAAACAAACAATTAGGTTACCATACCAGAATGTTCCCTTCTTCTCTCCTTTGATCTTCCCTAGGTTAATCAACAATTCATCCAACATCCAACCACATAGATCTAACCTCTCATTTTCTCTCATCATCTTATGTGTTGCATAAATGCAGGATCTAGAAACAAAATTCAGTCAGTTTGATTGAGTTACCTTGTAACTGATAACCATGCTTCCAAATTTGGTATCTTTGTCGGTAATAGTACTAACCCTCATTGATCACTTGTCCGATGTTGCACCCGTGATCTTGTTGACCCGATCATTAGAAACCTTCTTCTTGGGACATTGCCCAACCTGCGGTAAACCAGTGATGGCCCTGATGGCCTCCTTGAAAATCTTATATGGTCTGCCCAACCAGATAAATTCTCCATGCACTCTACTCAAAACATATCTGACAATCTTATCTTCAAATTCCGTGTTAGAGTTATCTTGTATTAGCTAATAATTATTTATTTAATTATTAGTCTATTTTACTCTACGCTTAAGCTAAACTTAGACATTTAATAATATTGTAGGTAATTATTAAATACTCTTTATCCCTTTAGGGTTTCTCTAGGGTTGCACATCTTTAGGGTTTCATATTCTCCTTTCATAAGGATTGTATTGTAATTTTCTTTTTATTCCCTCTTTGAATGATAATCTTTTTGTTCAGAGCCATTATTGTGTTTTTGTCTCCAATCTTCTCTTGTGACAGGTATTTTTCTTGTAGGTGCTCTTGGGATCTCAAAAGTTGTATTTTCTCAAATTCTTCATGGTATCAGAGCCTACATCTGCTACTGCTTGTTCCTGATTTTTTTTAGAAGATTTTCTTTGGAGGCAAGGGTTTTAGTTTTTTTTTCAGAGTTTTTTTAGTTTGAATCTGGGGTACCTCTTTGTTTTTGGGCACTTTGAGCTCAAACAGATCTCACCATTGAACTCAGAACACCCTAAAACCCCCATTTTCATATTAAATTTGTCCAATTTGGACAACTTTGGCTCTGAATTTTTTTTTTGATTTTGAGCCTTACAAGTCACGTTTTTTGAAGAAAAAAATCATTTTTGGCAGTTTAATGACTTGCCTAGGCCG